>NC_046190.1:27185521-28509021 GCF_011004875.1 Balearica regulorum gibbericeps | reverse complement strand
AGGAAAGGAAAGGAAAGGAAAGGAAAGGAAAGGAAAGGAAAGGAAAGGAAAGGAAAGGAAAGGAAAGGAAAGGAAAGGAAAGGAAAGGAAAGGAAAGGAAAGGAAAGGAAAGGAAAGGAAAGGAAAGGAAAGGAAAGGAAAGGAAAGGAAAGGAAAGGAAAGGAAAGGAAAGGAAAGGAAAGGAAAGGAAAGGAAAGGAAAGGAAAGGAAAGGAAAGGAAAGGAAAGGAGAGGGGAGGAAAGGAAAGGAGAGGGGAGGAAAGGAAAGGAGAGGGGAGGAAAGGAAAGGAGAGGGGAGGAAAGGAAAGGAGAGGAGAAAGGAAAGGAGAAAGGAGTTTGACTAGAGATGTATCTAGCAATATGTTGATAAATAAATGGCAGTGAGTTAATTCGTTACGTACTGTGTAGCACTTGGAAACGATTTATTCCAGCACGTCTGAATGTCACAGTACTTGAACTTTAGAAAAAGAAAAGAAAAAAGTTGGAGATGGACTAGAGAGGTATCTAGAAATATCTGCATCGATAAATGGACGTGTTGTCGCATTAAGTGTAGACAATATAGCCCTCTGAAAGGATTTAACCTGGTCGGACTGTAATAGGAGAAGAACTGTGGAAAGAAGGGAAAAGCATTTGAGATCTGCCTAGAAAGATCACCATATATAAATGGCAGGGTAGTTAATTAAGTGTGTACACTACAACTCTTTGCAACGATTTAATCCGGTAAGTATGAATGTAGTCAGAGTGGTACTTTAGAAGGAAAGGAGAAGACTGTGAGCATACCTAGAGATCTACCTGGCAACATAGCCACATAAAACTGGCAGCATTGTTTCTTAAGTGAATAGAAGAGAGGTCTTTCCTGGAAACCATTTGTTGCAGCAAGTAGGAATGTAAGTTGCTGAGAAGTTTAGCAGCGTTTCCAAGAAAGGGAAAGGGAAAGGGAAAGGGAAAGGGAAAGGGAAAGGGAAAGGGAAAGGGAAAGGGAAAGGGAAAGGGAAAGGGAAAGGGAAAGGGAAAGGAAAGGAAAGGAGAAAGGAGAAAGGAGAAAGGAGAAAGGAGAAAGGAGAAAGGAGAAAGGAGAAAGGAGAAAGGAGAAAGGAAACAGGAGTTTGACTAGAGATGTATCTAGTAATATGTCGATAAATAAATGGCAGTGAGTTAATTCGTTACGTACTGTGTAGCTCTTGGAAACGATTTATTCCAGCACGTCTGAATGTCACAGTACTTGAACTTTAGAAAAAGAAAAGAAAAGAGTTGGAGACGGACTAGAGAGGTATCTAGAAATTTCTGCATCGATAAACGGACGTGTTGTCGCATTAAGTGTAGACAATATAGCCCTCTGAAAGGATTTAATCTGGTCGGACTGTAATAGGAGAAGAACTGTGGAAAGAAGGGAAAAGCATTTGAGATCTGCCTAGAAAGATCGCCATATATAAATGGCAGGGTAGTTAATTAAGTGTGTACACTACAACTCTTTGCAACGATTTAATCCGGTAAGTATGAATGTAGTAAGAGTGGTACTTTAGAAGGAAAGGAGAAGACTGTGAGCATACCTAGAGATCTACCTGGCAACATAGCCACATAAAATTGGCAGCATCGTTTCTTAAGTGAATAGAAGAGAGGTCTTTCCTGGAAACCATTTGTTGCAGCAAGTAGGAATGTAAGTTGCTGAGAAGTTTAGCAGCGTTTCCAAGGAAAGGAAAGGAAAAAGGAAAAAGGAGTAAGGAAAAAGGAGAAAGGAGAAAGGAGAAAGGAGTTTGACTAGAGATGTATCTAGCAATATGTTGATAAATAAATGGCAGTGAGTTAATTCGTTACGTACTGTGTAGCTCTTGGAAACGATTTATTCCCGCACGTCTGAATGTCACAGTACTTGAACTTTAGAAAAAGAAAAGAGTTGGAGATGGACTAGAGAGGTATCTAGAAATATCTGCATCGATAAACGGACGTGTTGTCGCATTAAGTGTAGACAATATAGCCCTCTGAAAGGATTTAGTCTGGTCGGACTGTAATAGGAGAAGAACTGTGGAAAGAAGGGAAAAGCATTTGAGATCTGCCTAGAAAGATCGCCATATATAAATGGCAGGGTAGTTAATTAAGTGTGTACACTACAACTCTTTGCAACGATTTAATCCGGTAAGTATGAATGTAGTCAGAGTGGTACTTTAGAAGGAAAGGAGAAGACTGTGAGCATACCTAGAGATCTACCTGGCAACATAGCCACATAAAATTGGCAGCATCGTTTCTTAAGTGAATAGAAGAGAGGTCTTTCCTGGAAACCATTTGTTGCAGCAAGTAGGAATGTAAGTTGCTGAGAAGTTTAGCAGCGTTTCAAAGGAAAGGAAAGGAAAGGAAAGGAAAGGAAAGGAAAGGAAAGGAAAGGAAAGGAAAGGAAAGGAAAGGAAAGGAAAGGAAAGGAAAGGAAAGGAAAGGAAAGGAAAGGAAAGGAAAGGAAAGGAAAGGAAAGGAAAGGAAAGGAAAGGAAAGGAAAGGAAAGGAAAGGAAAGGAAAGGAAAGGAAAGGAAAGGAAAGGAAAGGAAAGGAAAGGAAAGGAAAGGAAAGGAAAGGAAAGGAAAGGAAAGGAGAGGAGAGGAGAGGAGAGGAGAGGAGAGGAGAGGAGAGGAGAGGAGAGGAGAGGGGAGGGGAGGGGAGGGGAGGGGAGGGGAGGGGAGGGGAGGGGAGGGGAGGGGAGGGGAGGGGAGGGGAGGGGAGGGGAGGGGAGGGGAGGGGAGGGGAGGGGAGGGGAGGGGAGGGGAGGGGAGGGGAGGGGAGGGGAGGGGAGGGGAGGGGAGGGGAGGGGAGGGGAGGGGAGGGGAGGGGAGGGGAGGGGAGGGGAGGGGAGGGGAGGGGAGGGGAGGGGAGGGGAGGGGAGGGGAGGGGAGGGGAGGGGAGGGGAGGGGAGGGGAGGGGAGGGGAGGGGAGGGGAGGGGAGGGGAGGGGAGGGGAGGGGAGGGGAGGGGAGGGGAGGGGAGGGGAGGGGAGGGGAGGGGAGGGGAGGGGAGGGGAGGGGAGGGGAGGGGAGGGGAGGGGAGGGGAGGGGAGGGGAGGGGAGGGGAGGGGAGGGGAGGGGAGGGGAGGGGAGGGGAGGGGAGGGGAGGGGAGGGGAGGGGAGGGGAGGGGAGGGGAGGGGAGGGGAGGGGAGGGGAGGGAGAGGAGAGGAGAGGAGAGGAGAGGAGAGGAGAGGAGAGGAGAGAGGAGTTTGACTAGAGATGTATCTAGCAATATGTCGATAAATAAATGGCAGTGAGTTAATTCGTTACGTACTGTGTAGCTCTTGGAAACGATTTATTCCAGCACGTCTGAATGTCACAGTACTTGAACTTTAGAAAAAGAAAAGAAAAGAGTTGGAGATGGACTAGAGAGGTATCTAGAAATTTCTGCATCGATAAACGGACGTGTTGTCGCATTAAGTGTAGACAATATAGCCCTCTGAAAGGATTTAATGTGGTCGGACTGTAATAGGAGAAGAACTGTGGAAAGAAGGGAAAAGCATTTGAGATCTGCCTAGAAAGATCGCCATATATAAATGGCAGGGTAGTTAATTAAGTGTGTACACTACAACTCTTTGCAACGATTTAATCCGGTAAGCATGAATGTAGTCAGAGTGGTACTTTAGAAGGAAAGGAGAAGACTGTGAGCATACCTAGAGATCTACCTGGCAACATAGCCACATAAAATTGGCAGCATTTTTTCTTAAGTGAATAGAAGAGAGGTCTTTCCTGGAAACTATTTGTTGCAGCAAGTAGGAATGTAAGTTGCTGAGAAGTTTAGCAGCGTTTCCAAGGAAAGGAAAGGGGAAAGGAAAGGAAAGGGGAAAGGAAAGGGGAAAGGAAAGGGGAAAGGAAAGGGGAAAGGAAAGGGGAAAGGAAAGGGGAAAGGAAAGGGGAAAGGAAAGGGGAAAGGAAAGGGGAAAGGAAAGGGGAAAGGAAAGGGGAAAGGAAAGGGGAAAGGAAAGGGGAAAGGAAAGGGGAAAGGAAAGGGGAAAGGAAAGGGGAAAGGAAAGGGGAAAGGAAAGGGGAAAGGAAAGGGGAAAGGAAAGGAAAGGAAAGGAAAGGAAAGGAAAGGAAAGGAAAGGAAAGGAAAGGAAAGGAAAGGAAAGGAAAGGAAAGGAAAGGGGAAAGGGGAAAGGAGTTTGACTGGAGATGTATCTAGCAATATGTCGATAAATAAATGGCAGTGAGTTAATTCTTTACGTACTATGTAGCTCTTGGAAACGATTTATTCCCGCACGTCTGAATGTCACAGTACTTGAACTTTAGAAAAAGAAAAGAAAAGAGTTGGAGATGGACTAGAGAGGTATCTAGAAATTTCTGCATCGATAAACGGACGTGTTGTCGCATTAAGTGTAGACAATATAGCCCTCTGAAAGGATTTAATCTGGTCGGACTGTAATAGGAGAAGAACTGTGGAAAGAAGGGAAAAGCATTTGAGATCTGCCTAGAAAGATCGCCATATATAAATGGCAGGGTAGTTAATTAAGTGTGTACACTACAACTCTTTGCAACGATTTAATCCGGTAAGTATGAATGTAGTAAGAGTGGTACTTTAGAAGGAAAGGAGAAGACTGTGAGCATACCTAGAGATCTACCTGGCAACATAGCCACATAAAATTGGCAGCATCGTTTCTTAAGTGAATAGAAGAGAGGTCTTTCCTGGAAACCATTTGTTGCAGCAAGTAGGAATGTAAGTTGCTGAGAAGTTTAGCAGCGTTTCCAAGGAAAGGAAAGGGAAGGGAAAGGGAAAGGGAAAGGGAAAGGGAAAGGGAAAGGGAAAGGGAAAGGGAAAGGAAAGGAGAACCATTTGTCTTCCTAAACAGCATGATTCTTTTCCTTCACACTCCTGCTGTACACAGGTGCATCCTCATCAATCAAGACCCAACTGACTGCCTGCAGCACAGCAATAACACACCTGAGACCCATACCTAATTTTAAAGAAAATAAATAAAAGGCAGTATCCAGCCCCCCTCCTAGTTTTTTCCCACAAGCTCCTGCACTCTCCCAGGAAGAATGTTTCCTCAAGGACTGTAGTGCTGCTTTCTGCTCTAGGAACCCAGCATTGATTTTACCAGAAGAGATTTCAGGTTTGTATATCACTTTTTTCAGTATTTTAAATTCTGGGTTTCCTTCAGTAAAGGGGCCAAGGAAGAAGTGACCTCTGCAAGGAAAAGACTGAAACAGGGTGGATGAAACACACTTACTTGGAGCAATTAGAGGAATATAATTACATATGGAAAGCCTGTGAGCTGCTAGAAGTTTTGTGCATAGTAAAAGTGTTGAAATTCTTCTCTGTTCTGAGGTTTTTCTTTTGCTGAAGCCTGCAAAACAAAACAGCAGACACTTAGTAATAAATCCAGGATAACTTTGGGAACTATGTCCTTTAGTAAAGGCTAGCAACTTCTTAGGCAGACTCTAAATGGAATTTCTTACTGCTTCTAAATGAACTGAATTCTGCTACTCACTCTAAACCTTGGCTCTCTGGTGGCAACCCTTCTTGTATACTTACCTCCTCCTCTTACTATCACAGTACCAGCTCAACCTTTTTTGGGAAACTTTAACAGTAAAACCCCTATTCTCTTCCACACTCAGTTATGCCAGCACAGCCAGGATCAGCATCTGCCTTGCAGTAGTACAAAGACCTTTGCAGAAACCTCAGCTCTTGCAAGGTTCTGCTAAGTGTTACAGATGAGATCAACATCAAGTCTTGCAAACTGGGCAAAAGCATGGAGAACATGGGTGAAGGTCCCCCAGCTGAGAGCCTGGAGCATGCTCATAGCTGCTGCCTCTCTACCTGTGGCAGGATGGTGCTAGAATGCTGCCCACCAAGTTCGCTGCCCACCAAGTTCACTGCCCACGAGGTTCGTTCCCCTCAGCTGGCCTGTGCTGTGTCAGGTGTCACAAAAGCTATGAAATACCTGCTTGGTTTTTGTCTGCTCAGACTGCCACCTTTGACTGACGAGGGCTGTGCTCTCAAGCTTGTTAGGCCGTGTGATATCCTGACCTTTCTTGTGGTGCTCTTGACTTTCTTCTTCTTTCTCCTCTGTTGTTGGATAAAAGTAAATGTGAGGCTGTCGGCACAAGGGGAGGCAGCTGCGGGAGAAGGGGGGATGTACTTGGGGAGCTGCCTTATGCTGCTTGATTGCTGCACCCAGCTGCTGCACTGGCAATACCAGAGGTGGGCCTCTTGTCCTCTAATTCAATTTTCTTTGTCCATCAATGAACTCCTTAAATATTTTAATTTCTGACTTGCTTTGTGGTCTCAGGTTCCTGGGTTTTTTTCTGTCAGGTGTTTTCTGTTAAACTCTTGCTACTGTTACTTTTGCTTTTTTCTCCAACTTTCATTTCAATTCTTGCTCTTTGTTACTTCATTTTCTTCCTCGCTCCCCTCTTTCAGTTTGTTGCAGCCATAGTTTGCACAAAAAAATACCTCTGTGGCTGTGGGGGGAAGCACTCACTGGGAGGCATTGCTGGGTGTCTGTCTGCCTTGGCCCTTCTCAGGAGCTGAAATGCTCTGTAGTCAGAAAATAACCATGAGTGTGATATTGCAGAAGCAACTGTGAAGTGATGGGGAAGTTTGTGGTAGTGTGGAGACAGCTTCAGGGAGTCAAGGCTGTCAAGAGCAGCAGTTCATTTGCCAAGGGCCTTGTTTGCCTATTAGAGCTGTTGATTATGTTGGCTTCAGCTGGAAAAGCTGCTGATGGCTAATAACTGATAGTAAGCCTTATATAAATAATGTCCCCAAAGTATCAATTTGTCCTTTACCTACCTATTGTGTGCCTTCCCTATGCTCAGGTTTCCATGTTTAAAGGCTTTGGGCTCCTGTGAATGAGTTCCGCACAGCCCAGGAATGCGGTACGCAGCGTGCTTTGGCCTGTTGGTGACCGAATACATCAGCAGCTCTTCATAACTAAGCCTATATGACAAGAGGGTTATGTCATACATCAGTATCGCTATATTATGTAATTTTTGCTAAGATACATCATACATAAGGTACACTCATGACCAAGAACAATAGGCGCACTGACAAGCGAGGCTGCCAAATGGTGGTGCTGTGCAGTCCGCTGGTGCAGAGACTGGAGGCCATGACTCTGTGACCTGTCTCGATGTCGCTTGCCTGTGTAGGCCAGCCTGTGCTTCATTCAGCATGGCTGTAAAAGATCTGGGACTGCTCAGTTAATGAGGTGTTTCTCACATTGACAGTGTTTGAATGCACGCAGACCATGCAGTTAAATAATTTTTCCAAACAGCCAGTATCTGTGCCAACTTTCTAAACTACTACTGTTTGATTATGGGAGGGTATACATGAATCAAAATAGCAGTCAACCAAAACATAGCTCTAGAAATATAAAAGCAGTAATATTTCTTTCATAATAAATACACACTGTCACTGGAGCTTTGCAAGTTCTTTGTCTCTACTAAAATCCTCATCAGTGAATTTGTAAGCATATCAAATCTGGTCTCAAAACCACAAGCTATTTTACAGTGAAGGATGCTCTAGATGGATTCCCTAAATTTAACCACTGGGTAGAAGAGTAAAAGCCTCTGCAAGGATTGGAGCTGAAGGCAATAAATAGAACGCAATAAATGTCTTCTTTACAGAGGTAAAGAATAATGAAGGCATTTGGGGAGAGGAAGAAAGAGGCCTACTATTGGAGAAGTGTGCTTTCTGGCTGTACCTTCCATTTCCAGTGTTTCATTTAAGATTAGCCTGAATCTATGCAATTTAAAGTGTGTTTTTTCTGAACTCTAGTTGATGAAAGACCTTTTTGGATGCTAAAGAAGGGGCCATCTTAGTACAGTGGACACAATCTTTGAAAAAAGTCACAATCCTTATAAACTCCACAGAAAACAAAATTACAATCTTATTACATAATTCTGGAAATGAAGCTGGTATGCTTCACTAACTGCATATGTTTAATGCAATTTAAAGTAGGTCTTGTAAAAAAAGCTCTTAGCAGTGAAACAATTCACAGTCTCTTTAACTTAGCACAGATCCGTTTATAATTTGAAATAACTTTAAGATCGTGGCACGCAACTGTTGCAGAGGATTATATAAGCAGATTTATAAAAGATTTGCCCCACAGTATCTTTAGCTGGTGTACTTGGCTGCCAGCTTACAGCCTGCTGCAATATAGAAAAGCCAGAAAATATTGTCTGACTGTTTGAAGCCTTACCTTTGGATTATGAGGAAAAAGCAAAAACACATTTAGGCAGATGGGGTGATTTACTCTTTGGTGTGGGCTGCTCTTTGGGTGAAGCGGGTGGGCAGGGTGCAGCTGAGACAGCTGCCTTGTGGCTTCTGCCCTGCAAGGAATCTACCCCAATCTTTCCCCACCAGTCGAAACTATTTCAGAGAGCTTGTCTTGCCTGCTGCATGCATTGCAGTACTGAATGTAATCTTTGATTCTAGCTGTAACGAACCTGTCTTAAAAAGTCAGTTACTTTTCTCTGCTATTCTTGCATATTTTTTTTCCTCAAAGTTACACATGAACATCTTTTGATTTTACAGAATTAACAGTAGGGAAAACCTTACAAAACCCAAATGTAGTTATCACTCTATCACAACTGGAGGGGGAGTAGCTATACTTCCTCAGTGTACCAGGAGGTCAAAGACTGAAGGTAGCAATACTGTCATGCAAAAAAAAGGCTTATTTGCAGTCTACAAAAGTGGTGTAAATCTTTAGGACAGCCTTGCCAAGCTTATAGGGGTCAATGTAACATGAGAAGGTCCCCAAACAAGATGCCTGTGGGAGGCGGTGGCCTCCCACCTCATTTGTGATTTCCCTGAAGATGTTCTGCATGGGGCAGAAAGATGATCTGCTATCTGATTTGGCAACTAGTCATGTATGTTGACCTCCTCCAAACTTCAGAATAACTGACTAGAAAGTAATTTTTTTTCTTTCTACTTGGAAAGGTCACAAATCTAGTACTGCTGGCTAACCTCTGGGAACAGAAAAACAAGTTTTAAAAGATTCTTTGGGACCCTAGTATATTTGTAAGTACAGCCACCAAAAGGCAGAATGGATCCAACAGAAAAGCTGCAATTCATTCATTTCCCCCAACATAGCATTTCAGGTTTACACCCGTATTTACATGCTTTTGGAAAGAACTGATTCTGTGTAAATCCTGTGACTCTCAAATGATTTTTGGAGTTGGATGACTTCGGGTGCGTGAGAACCTCAGCACCTGCAACAGAACAAATTCCTCACTGGTCAGCTACTCGGTGTGCTTCTTGCCGAGTGAAAACCTTGCTGCTAAATACTTGCAAAGCAAGCATAAACATGCCTCAGGCTGTCACTTGCTTATAGGCTTGTGTGACTGAGTATTTATGGAAGCACATCAAGGAAATCAGACCCTTGACTAATAGCCAAACAAGTGAATTCAGTGTTTAATTTTGTGCTGGGTGGCCTGCTCTAAGATTTTGGTTTCTGGTGTTACTTGAAACGCCTGGCAACTGCATTGGATTGTACCCAAGATGTTCTTGTAGGCAAGAAAATACTGACAGGTGTAGGTGTATGGATCTCAGCAGTGAGTATCTTTTGCAAAGATTCGGCTGGAAACACGTATTGGGAGGCTTGGGTTTACTGCTGCTGTCCCTGAAGCAGATAGCAGGGAATTGGTGTTTACCATGTACTTTGTCAAGTAGTCACAATTTGTTTGATGGCCCCTTCCACAATCCACCGGGCGGGAGGAGGGCATGAAAGGAGGGAAGAAGAAAAACTATTCTTACATTCCTACAAAGAAAATTATTGTGGCTTGAAAAAAGACCAGTCAGCCAGGACAAGTTTTCTACGAGAGCTCCAGGCGATCCATTGTACTGTTCAGCAATATTTAACTGATAATCAATCCCTTTTCCTTCTCCATCCCCAAAGACACAGTCCTATTCAGCATAAGCTTGGATTTTCATTATGACTGAAACAGACTGAAGCTAGGGTGCAGACAGTACAAAAGAACTTCTACATAATAGTTGTATTGGGACTGCTGGAAATACCTTGGTCATAGACTTACCTTCGTGTAATCAAGTGACAGTGCCCAATCACTAGTTTGCCGGGGGGAGATTAATTTCCTGGTGGGGATTAATACAGTCAGATTGCATGAAAGAACACACTTAGTAGTACTAAACTGAAACATGTATCTGAAGTGTTAAAGACTAAATATTCATTATCTCTTTACACAATCATTTTTGATGTTTTAGCAGGTGAAAAATTCCACTAAAATATGCAAATTTAGTATATCAGATAAAATCAGATATGCGATATTGAATTTCCGGTATCTTATACAAGCAGGGCTTATAGCTCTTTATGTGGGAAGGGGTTTTACCATCTAGATGTGAAAGCTGCCCAGTTAGATATACAGGTGGACTCTCAGTTGCTGTAGCACAAGTGGAGCTGCGGAATGCTTCCCATCTTGCAGAGGCACGAACACCTAGCTCTCAGGCATGTACATATTTCAATGGAAGAACGAGTAAAAAGGGCTAAACCAGCAACAGCAATGAACTTGTTCTGTTTCCTGTTCTGCTCGGTGATTTAAATCTTTAGCCTTCAAGTAGAGAAAACAAGTGTTACTGTGTACATGTCTCTAACATACCTGCCAACTTCCTCCTAATATTTGAAGATAATTACACATGTCTGGACTAGTTTTCTAAAGGGGTCATCGCTGCTGCAACTTCCATAGTGTGCCTCGTAACAGTTTGCAACTACAGAAAGGTGGATTCCTATGCAGCTTCTGTGACTGTTTTATAAGCAGAGGTAGCAAACAGTAGGAATGTGAAAAATTCTGAGAGCTGGATTTCTTGCACAATAATTGACTCAAAATGAGGGTGGTGATCAAGCCATAACTATTACTGCAAGTTGAAAGTGTCACTTAAAACTCCTCTAAAAACCGGAAATCAGGTTCAGTACCTTAGATAAAAGGCTCTATTTCAGCTATCTAAAACCTCAGAAAGATCTAATAACACTTCTTTGATCTTTTGATGGTCAAACCTTTTAAACCGAAAGTGTTATGAAAATGCTCAGCATCATAAAATATTGCCATATATTCACCTGAATAAAGTGTTAATTAATAATTATTTCAGTACTCATTCTTAAAAGGATTTCAGCCTTTAATGCATGCTGTAGTCTGATTACTTTTAAGTAAAACTTGTGTACAGTTAGCTTTCTGTCACTACAGAATGCAAATCTAGCTTAATGAGTTTTAAAAACATTTGGGTGCAGAAATCGGATGTATAAAATTTGGGAGAAGACGTTAGAAAGGTATGACAAAGGCAGAGCATATTTACAAATGCAACATTAGTATAGCATGCTGGGATCTTGCCTTTAGTTGCAGTGTGTTTCACCTTATTTCCCAAGTAAGCAGGTGACTACAATGAAAGGTAACATGCAACAAAAGTGTTTCTCTGTTGCTATTATAGTATGCATATATCACTTATTTTCTGGACATTTAAATTCTGATTTCTGTATTTCATCTAATAAGGGTGGCTGTATGGTTATCTTAGAGTTCCTGGCATATGTCTATTATTTTTCAGACTCTTGAGTGTATTGCAGAGAGAGGTTATGTACAAGTGTAAGTAAGTCAGACTTTTCCTGTTCTGAAATATTTAGACTTTAAACACTTTTGAATAAACTGATACAAGCTGACGGTCTGCTAACCTAAAAATAGTAAAGGATCGCCTTATGCAGTGCACTTATGCAGCCATAACTCTATAACCACTTAGCAAACTATTTTGATACTAGTGAACTTAAAATTACATGAATAGCAACCCCATATTTTCCTCTTCATCCCTTCCCTGTTGACAATCTGTTAACCAAATTAGAAATAGTTAAGCAATTCCCTTATGTTTGCAGAAAGGCCAGCAAGTGCTTGAATTGGAGTCGAACGTTTGCATCTTTCTCAACTTGACTACCTGAAATAAGTTCTGGCTTTCTCTAGAGCTTGTGCGGTCCTGCAATCATTCAGCTATTTTCCGTCCACTCTTACCTTCTCAGCGTTCTCGAGGTGTCTTGCAAGTCTTGCCCGTAAAAACCGAGTGGCTTTGGGTGCCCATCCTCTGCTGTCAGGCAGCGAGAGTACGTGTTGGAGAAGGTGGCATTCAACCTGCCGGACCAACCAGGGAGGGCGAGGGCAGCGTCCCCTCAGCTGCGGGAGGCTCAGGTGAGCATGGCAGCCTGCACAGGTGCTTGTTTGTACAGTGGTGCCTGTATCACCTCCCACTTGTGTTCTTAAAGTGGCACAATCCTTTCCAAAGAAAGGATGAAACGGTTCTGCCTTGGCCACAGTTTGCTCAGGACACAGTCACTTGTAGTGAAAAATGATGGCCCTTTTTTTTTTTTTTTTTTGCCAGGAAATCACTTGAGCTTTCTTTGTAAATCATCCTATTTACTCAGAAGTGAATAATCTGATAATAATTACCAGTCAGAATCTTAGTTATTTAATGAGTAGCTTATGCAGCCTTCAGAGCATGAGGGCTAGATATCCCTAAGGTTATTGCAGATCAGGGGGTTCATACACCCAACTCTCTTCCAACTATGTGCGTTCAACCCACCCGCTACTTACAAGGTTAGCTTTATTTTTAAATATTTGAAAAATCACAGCTACAGTCAGGCTGCTGCAGTATCTATTTTATGGAGTAAAAAGCACAAAGAAACCCTTTCAGAAGCTTTGCTAAGCTGGTTCTGGGTCCGGCTCTGTTCTTTGCACTTACTGAAACTAAAGTTCAGACTTCAAGCATGCCCTTTTAGACCTCGGTCACCCAACTGGGTTTGGGTTTTTTTTTTAAACTCTTACAAAACACAGAAAAGATGAACTAGGGTATTTTTACAGGAAATAACAATTATTAAGAATCATTTTTGTGATAGATAGTTTTTATAGAATTAAAAACAACTTTCTGAACATTTGTTTTCCACTGTACGAGGCAGAATCAGTAACTCTTTTCCCCAAAAAACTTGACATGTGACTTCCATCTTTGATGTTTGACACTAATATTTCATTGATCTAGCCAAAACAGAGTTCCTTTTTAAGTTTCTTTGCAAGAAATGTGTTTATCCTGTTTTTCGCTAGCTCTTAAGATTAATCTTGACTTTAATCTTACTTAATCCTGGCAGTGGTGTCATTATTCTCATCTTTGGAAGCGGTGCTCTCCATTGGCTAAAAATTGAACATTGCAGTTTGGCGTGTCAGCAAGCTGGGTGGTCCAGTACACACACGAGTACTGGTATATCCAGGGTGAATGGTGGCAGTCTTATAAGGTACAGATAGCATTTAAGGTTAGGATGGAGTGGCTTAGGCTTTTAAAATAAGTTCATAAATTTTTCAGAAAACTCTGAAGCAAAGAGTTGTCAGCCTTGGGGAATCCTGTCTTTCTACAAACCAGATGATGCTGTGCTGTACTTTCGTTCAGATTTCGGAAATAAATTAGGTGCCCAAATGCCAAACTAATCTCCTTTCCAGGCCAAGACCACTGGTCCCAGACCTGCCTGCTGTCAGCAGGGTGTTGATGGAGGGAGCAGCTTCAGCCAGGGTGATAAATATTTGCTTGCTTTGAGGTTGCAGGTCCTTGTCTATTAGTACAAGTAGTTAGAGTGTCCAAAGGGGACCAGCATCTGTAGCTGTGGAGTAACACAGCTTCCCTGGGAGACCACAGGGAAAATGCCCAAACACGGGGTAGTGGGGGAACATTTCTGCTGTGGTGCATATTCATTAGACTTACACTGAAGGCAGCCGCTTTCTTTTGCCAACCTGCAATTAGTTCTAATTTTGAGATGACTCTGTAAGCCCCTGGAAATAACCAGGATTAAAAAAACCCAGTTTACCATGGCTTTAAATGTTTGGGGGGGTCCAACTTCATTCTCAGGCCAACGTTAATCATTGCAGACTTCCTAAACTTTATTGGAATACCATGAGTGGAAAACTACTGCACGAGGTGATGCCTGTGTTCCTGTTTCCCTGTGCTCGTGGCAGAGTTAGTTTCACAACAGGAGTCACGCAAGGCTGAAGACTGTGGGTGTGTGAGCTGATGGGTGCGGGCAGATACTGGTGAGCTGTAAAACATTGGTGAGTAAGAATAGAGTTTGAAAGTGAAACAGTGCCTGTGGACTCCTAAGTCCTCATTTCCCCTCTATGTACCTGTTTCAACTGGATTAACATAGCAACATAACAGTCTACCTAGACCTTACATGATACAGGATTCAGTAGTTTATATTTTGGCTATGTTGTCCAGAAATGGGGCATTAATTAACAGCTTGTGGATTTCCTTATGTGCCAAATAGATGTATTGGATAAACTGAAGACACTGCTTACAGAACTTTTCTCTCTGCATGTTGGGATAATGTTACAGTTCCCAGAACAGGGAAACACAGTCCAATTTAGTACGCATTATTGTGATGAAGGATCTGAATATTGCTGAAGTGAAGAATTAAATAACCTGTGGAGGTAGATTACCTGCAGGCACAAAATTGTTAAATCGGGTGTCTCAGTTTGATGTTAGCCCTGTTGCATTAATCATCCTAAGTAAATACCTGTAAGATAAATTGCTTAATTTGCAGACAATAACAGCAGGAATGATTCACAGGCCATGACACCAAGCAGAGGGCTGAACAGAGGCCAGGAAGAGCCATGCCTTGTCATAGAGCAGGTGGTGAGAATATGTTCTCAAAATATTTGAGCAATTGAATTTAAGCCAGTGCAGGAATGTGGTGCATGACCATTTGCTGCTCTGGAATTACAGCGATGTGCATGGCCACGAGGTTCCAAGGAGCCCCTTCGCTGGCCCCTGCATTCGCACCAGCTGTGAGCATGTCTTACCTCCCCAGTTACCTTCATATTTTGAGTGTTCTGCTTTCCTGTCGTACAGACAGTGAGAGGAACTGGTCTGGCTCTAGAGCTGGCTGTTTCCTTGCTCAGCTCTCCAGGCTGGAACTGACATAGCTGACGAGAGCAAGCATCACTGATAGCCAGGCATTTGGCTCGGTGTACATGGAGACATGTCTGGATGCTCAGCCAGCCTTTGCGCTATGTCATGGAGCTTATACAGAGCCTTCATTGCCTAAGCTATGTTGGCTTCAACTGCCCCAGAGGAAGGAAAAAAAAAAAATCATAGACATCTCTGGATGTGCCTGTTAAACTGCGTAACTGAGCATATAACCTTGGGAATGCTCAGTCTCAGTAGGTGACTGGACCCCAATAACAAAGTTGTCCAGAAAGCTTTGTCTTAATCCTTTAGCTTGAGCTGGGGGTGCAGGCTCTGAGAAGCTTCTGCAATGAGCACAGAGTATAGGCTGCTTCAGAAATGTAGGCAACTGCCAAGCTTAGCTCCATGGGAATCCCAATCGGGTTTTGCCAAGCAGCTCTGCGCAGCCCACAAATTAGCTGTATCTGAATCTCTGCTATCTAGCTCAAAAAATTGGCCTAGTCATAGCTCTATGGATCTTCCCAAACCACATGGGCGCTTTAACTCCTGTCAGCCCCTATGTGCTTTCTTCCACACACATTCTACATGGCATGGGACCTTGGGCTTCTTGTGCTGCTGCTGCTTTGAGTCAGGATAAGGTTTAGGAGTTGCTGCAGGGGCTCAGGACAGGTGGCTTCTGGCTGCTGCTTTTCAGGTTTATGAAGGTTAAAGACCTGCTGACTCTAAAGCTTTCCCATGGGGAATGTAAGGTGGGCAAGTCCCCCTTGTGCTCATAGCTCTGGGTCACCCTAGCATCACTGCTCATTTCTTCTTTCAGGGGATCTGTTATGGGTCAAGATGGCCAGAGAAGCACAGTCTGAGCAACAGCAGTGGTAGCTGGCGTGTCTGTACAGGTAGGTTTGGTAAGGGAAACGTGTAGAAAAGATCAAAATACACAAAACTTAGAGGGTCAGAGATAAAGGGGTGCTGGAGGATCTTGTGGCTGCAAGTCACTTTAGGGATGCGCCCAAGAAATCTGCTTTTTGCTCTTGTTGCAATAAGTCAGCAGAGCAGTAGGAACCCATAGGCAGTCATATCAAGAAATTTGGTGGGCAATGAATAACAGAACAGACAAAATGGCCACTGCTCTTGTTAGAAGTAATTTCCTTTTTATGGCCAGCATTTGTTTAACAGACAAATTGACTGGGGAAGAATGACTTTTATTTTTCATGCTGATTATCTGAGTTCACTAGCTACAAATGAAAAGACAAGGGATAGGCAAGCATATTCTAGGGAACCTGCTGGGAAGCAGCAGGGGGAAACACTAGAACTGACAGACAGTAAGGCGATGCTGGTTGCACCTTTTGTCATTCCAAGTGCCATCAGTGTACATCTCCCCACGTTCCTCTTCCCCTCAGCCAGAAGGTTTGTTTAAATGCCGGCTAGCATAGCTCAGTTGTGTACCATCCAGGAACTGGAATCTGCTTGGAATTAGAGATTCCTTTATCCCCAGGTAAGTGTAGGTATTAAAACTTTTCACAAAGTACCGAATGGCACCCTTCTCGTCCTGGTTGCTTGCAGTGACGATAGACCCTCCAGCCTCTTTGCATTTTTTTTCCAGTGTATGGAAATTGGCTTTCTTTCTATTGGTAGCAAATATTTTTCCTCCAGATGCCGTTATCCTCTTTTCCAAGTAGAGGACTACAAGATGAGGTGAAAGCTGTTAATCTTTTATGCATTTTGTGGTCACTTTGCTGTCAATTGTAGTTCCTGCTATTTTCATTGGCAACTTCAGATTAAACCTGTGAAAAGGTAAAGGAGAGGAAAACTTGAAATCCAAGATAGAAAAAAAGAAAGAAAGGCAACCCCTCAAAGCCAGAAGAAATCTGAACAGATGAAAGGAGGGGAAAAAGGAAAGCATAAATATACAGACAATGAAATAAGAGATGCACAAAGGAGGTTGAAGGAAGGAAGGGAATGAGGAATTCTACAGCTGCAAAAAGTATATTATTATTATTATTTTCTTTGAGTCTCGGTACAAGCTCTCAGAGATGCTTTGCAGTATATGAGGGAGTGTGTCACTCCTTGAGTAGGATCTTAGATGTGATCTGGTTGTGATGGTTTTGGTACGTTTTTAGTGTTCTCTTTGTCTGCTAGAAGCACGAGGTGCCCGTGGAGCACTTCTGCATAGGCAGGGATTTTAATCTGATATCTGACTTGTACCCACATTTCAGAGCTGTTACATAGGTGTCTCCCACTAGTTATGAAAAACTACCCTCCCCCCGCCCATCTGAGAGTTATCACTCTCCTACCTATCAGTGGACAAAATTTAAATGGAATGCAATAAAACTGCAGAGAATTCCGCCTTTTTTCCTGAGAAGCTGTTTTGTTGCTCATCTTGTTTATGCCCACTAATTCAGCTACAGCAGAAAGTAAAGGCAGATAAATTACCTCCTTCAAGTCTGGAAATTTGATGTTCTCATTGACAGATAACATCTTCCATTGCATTATTAACCAGCGGTAGCTCACCTATGAACAAAACCAGCTATTACGCACTTTGCATTTTGAATCTTGGCTTTCAAGATAAAGCAGAGGTAATCGTGTGAAAGTAATATGAACTTTTAAAATGTTTGTTTGACCTGTTTTAGTTTACTGCTGTGTTTTAAACAGGGGATCACTTTGCACGTTGATCTTTGTAAAGATAGGGAATACATTCCTGGAAACTACCTGCAGAGCAGTGATGTTTATGGAAAACCTGAATTAGCAAACTGAGTTAGTCTTCACTCTAAGCGATTGAGCCAGGCCATACAAAACACTGGCACTTGTGCAGTAGGTTTAGTTGATTTTTAACTGTGTCTAGGGATTGTTGACAGAATCCTTCAGGCTGTTCAAGCACTTGCTCGCAGCTCCAACCTAAGACCTAGCAACAAGCCTCTTGTGTCCTGCGTTACGGAAAATGATATCCTTTTCTCTGTGAATTGAACCATTGCGTCACTAAGTAGGAAAGACTTAAGGATCTTCATACACACAATTAATAAAGAACTGGCAATTTTCTGTCAAGTAGAACCCACTTCAGATTATACAAGATAGCACTGAGTTTACAAAGCATAAAAATAGAACACAACAGGACATCCAGACAAAAACGGAGACTGTAACTGCACGTACCTGGTATAAATCCATCTCTCCCATCTTCAGGCAAGTGTGTGAAACCAGGCGGTGGAAGAATTCCTGCAGGTTTATCTTGAGCACAGCATGGGAGCAGGAAAAAAGCTATTAAGATTTTGTGGAGCAGCTGCGGAGAAAGCATTATTTAAAGCCATGCATAAAGCAGATATTTTACTCTCCAGTGTAGAGTCCTGCATTTAAAAAAAAAGCAACGTTTCAGAATTTTGCTTTGTGGGTTTGAAACTTTATGTTAAGCTTTGCCCTTAGTGACATCGATGTCGTTGCACAGTTAGATTATTTCAAATAATTAAAATATCTTTTCTAAAAGGCTGTCTGCTAGTCTACAGAGCAAAAAAAAACCCCCAAAACATCCCCTTCAAAGCTCTTTTTTGGACAGCAGATACCATTCTATGCCACTTTTTACCCATGCAAAAAGCCATAGTTTCAGTCTTAATTTTACAAGGGAGCAATAGACACATCTGCTTTAGTAAGAGAAAGCCAGGTTAAGATAAACTGAGACATGCTGTCTTTATTAATTGGTTGAAGAGAGAAACAATTAGGCTTATTCTTCCATTATGGCATCTATCTTTTCAAGGGTCTTCACCTCAGGTGATATCCTCTGTAAAAGTATGTGAAAGTTTTAATAAAAATGTTGAGACGCAGAGAAAAAAATCTAAAATGGAAAGGTTTGCGATATAGTTTAATAGGATTCAACATAATTTAAATAGAAACCTATTTAAAGATGTTCAACTTACCTAGCAGCTCCAACATGAAATAAGAAAGATTCATTAAGTAGCCTAATTTATAGGGCATGTAACTTGAGATTCCTACAGGAAATACAAACAGCATGTAATATGATAGGAATTTGTATATGAACAGAAATTTAATGAACCTTAACTTGAATAATAGGGGGTTGTTTTCTTCAAGAGGCAAATACACTTGAATACGAGGAGTATATCTGAGGGCACTTTCTTAATTTGTATAAACACTTTCACGTGTTTAAAACACACCCAGCCCTGGAGCAGAACAAAGCAATTTCTCAATACATATTTGAACCAACTAATGTTTCCACAGAACAGCTGTGTAAATGTTAAATTGTAAATGTCACTCAAGATAAGCCAAAACAAGTTCACCTGAAATGCAACATGCACCAGGAACACCATCATCATTCTCTTTACAGACTGAGGACTTATCAGTGAAAATTACCAAAGCCTTGTAATTCAACAGAATCTCATAATTGTTGCAGCAAAGCCAAAACACAGTGATACATCTGCAGCATATGGGGAGATAACAGCCACAGAAGTGCATACTTAAATAACTTGCAGAATAGTCCAGGGGAAGTTCATGTATCATAAAAAAATAACAGTTTTATCCAACAGAACAAAGACCTTTCAGTGAAGGAAAAAGCTGCTCTAAACCAGTCCTGTAAGGACAGAGGCCTCAAGACACAGAACATGGCTGCAATGGAAATGCATGGCCATGCATTTTTAAGTTATTCTCAGCTGAGAGTTCCCATCTAATGGAGGCTTTTAGGAAAAGAGTTTCAGGCTGTGCTCCAGTTCAAACACATAAGAAGCGGTCACATCATCCTTGCGGTGTCAGGCCAGCGTCCTGATGCTGCAGGAATGCTCACAGCCGAGTCATTTGAGGAATAGATGCCTTGAGATTAGACGGGGAATGTGATCAATATCCATGTTAGTCTAAGATGCTGCTGGATCTAAGCAAGCCTAGATGACCGCCACAGGCACTCTGCACGTGTACCCTCACCTGCCTACTTACCTCAACAACCGAAGTGGAGTCCTTTGTCATTGGTGCTGTGTCCACAGAAGCCTGATTAGTTCCTGCAGCATTGTTTATTGGGAGTCCTGAAAAAGGCACCAGTCCTGTGAAAAAATAAGTAAGCAGTAGCCAGTTGTAGGTACCTTGACAGAAGAGGGTTGTTTTAAATTTGCATGAGTAACCTTTGTTTAAAGCTTCTTATTAAATTTAAAGTTTCTTAGCTTTTGAGTGACTTAATGCTTTTAACATTCTTATGGCTGAGGTTTTCTAATTGTTTTATGCGGGGAAAAAAACCAAACCACAACAGAGAATGTGAGACAAGCCATTACCTGGGGTTCATATGAGCCCTAGACAAGGTCACTGGCAGAACCTGGGCCTTTGCATTTGTGGTGAGCACAACTTCAGCGCTTCAGCTGCATCCGGAAGAAACCGCAGGTTAGGCAAGTATGAGAAAATGCTGAGCCTTGGCCTCCATTAGTAAGTTTCACATGCTGAGTGATAGCCTGGAAAACCTGGAGGGAGAGAGAAGTTTTCTTGGGTGACAGAGTCCTGAGAAGAACTAATATAGATTTGATAAATTCTAAACTTTTCTTCTCTTGATTTTCATCAGCATATTGATAAGAGGGAGCAAGCTAAAATAGATATTGAAAAATACTTACGTTGCTATTATGTTTGTTGATGAGTGTCCAATAAAATAGTCTATATAACTATCATAACTTGTAAACTATTTTCTGATTTTGCTTTGAGCTGCATATCACAGAAGTTCAGTGACATTCAAGAATACAGATCTGATAAAGAACAAACAATTTTTGAGTTTTGGGGCAACTTTTTTTCTGTGTTTCCATGTCTATCATTAAGGGGTTTTATAATTTCAGTGCTAGTGAAGCAAATGAAGGATAATCTGAGTAGGTTGTGTTGCGCAATGTAGGTAGGTAAATGCAAAACACGCTAAGGACAAAAGTTGGTCAATGCTACTTCAAGAAATAGAGACACTAGAGCTGAATTTCAGTTTATGAAAGTGGGTGTGTTCTTTCCATGAGCCTGTTTCTGAGCCTTTCCTTCATATGCTTAACTCCTGAAAGCTGGGGGGTTGGGTTTTTCCCCCTTCATAGTGCTAGTCACAGCTCAGATAACCTTGAAAATTCTTATTTTCTCAGTTTGTATTTAAATGTCCCCAACTCCACTTATATTTTCTGTTTATATTGATTTTGTGCTGTTTCCATCCAACCTTGCTACCACCTTATCCTGTGCTTTCTGCATTTCCTTTTCTCTTTCAAATCATTGTCAGACTGTCCCCAGCAGCTCGGTTATGGCTGGAAACGTCTGGAAGAGCAGAGAACACGTGGGACCTGGTGCTTCCCCTTCTCAGAGGAGGGCTGGGGCTATTTTTCTGAGCTTTGAAAACAGGAAGCAAAGAATTCAGCAAGATATGGACACCTGGGATGGCAAACTGCAACATGTTTTGTGTTTTGGTTGTCTGTGGTTTTTTGGGGTTTTTTTGGTTGGTTGTTTTTTGGTTTTGTTTTTTTTTTTTTTTAATTATGACCTGTATTTTAGAGCAGAAAGTTTTCATTTTACCTGTAGACAGTGTGATCAGTGCTTGTAAATGCTGCCGACATCTTGCTCTGCTGACTTATGTGTGAAGGATCCAAGTGGAGATCACTAGATGTCTCTGATATGTTACTTGGTGCAGCTCAGCTAAAAAACAGAGAAAGAAATAGAGGTTTGTGTTTATGACAAATAGAAAACAAGAGAATATCATCTCTTCAATAGTTGTTAATAGCAAAATATGGGAGAGGAAAAAAACTGCTCATGTTTGAGCCAGATGAAACTATTATTCTATATATTCTGCAGTTGTCCTCCATTATCTGCAGAATAAGGTTAAATTGTTCACTGCACTCTTTACTCCATAATTACCATCGCTGCAGCCTCCCCAAGGGTTAAGGTAACCTTGCTGTACAGTTTCTTTTGGCTCCTGAGCCACAAGGGCAAAGATGGGTGAAAGTTTAATTCCAGGTTTCACCTGGTTTATTACCCTTGAGCCAAATTTTGCCAAACCCTAGTTTCCTAACAGGGACTTCAACTCAAATCCAAGTCCCCTTATCAATTTTAAAAGTGCTACTCTAATTTCCAAGCATCCTGTATTGATTGTGCTTTAAACCCAGGTATGTTTGTATAACTGTAGGTTAATATGATTTTATAACAGTACATTTCAACTTCTGATAATGAAAATCACTTGCAATCTGACACTCTTTGAAATCCAGACAAACACGTTTGTTATACCATTACACAATATCCCCAAGAAAGTTGTTCTCCTCTGACTCATAAGAGTTGTAATACGGCCATTAGTCTTTCTACCACTTCTCAATGGGGTTTCAAAACCAGCTAACAGATTTCCTGGTGGCAAATATTTCTTCTCCCCCTTGCACTTACTGTTCTTCTAAAGAAAAGCTGCAAATAAGTGTAAAACATATGATTAATCTTTACCCTACTTTGTATTTGCAGCACTACGAGGGTATTATGGCAGCAAGTACTAGTATTTTTCCACTGTTCAGGTTCTTCTCTCTGGAAAAGAAGAGAGGAATAATGTAATTATTCTTCTTTAAAGTTGGCTTCAAAAATTAAAAAAAAAAACCAAAAACATAAAAGAGGCACTGGTCACGATTTGTACAAGATAAAGTAGGCCTGCCAACCTGTGTCGTATCCTGCCAGTTACTATTTGAACTTGGGTTTCCCCAGCACTTGTTTTTTTCAAATCAAATTTTACAAAAATCAGGAAGCCACAGAAAAATACTTATTTGCTGTAATCTAAGGTCAATTTCTTTACATGTGGTAGTGATTGACAGGGGCAAGGTTTCTGAGTGCTCAAAATTGCTAACAGTATTTCTAAGCTAAATCATGTAACAAAATTATAGTTATAAAAGAGGATATCACTCTAGACCAGAGAGAATTCTCTCTGAAATCAATATTGATCATTATTATCGCCCAACCAAAAGTCTCCCTGTTAAATATACTACAATAACAATTGTATTAAATTTCTCTTATATGATGTGCAGTCCATTTGCTTCAGCATGGACTGTATTTTTGTGACCTTTTAACTTGTACAAAGATCTTAACTCTCAAAATCTGCTTTTCTAGCATTTAAGAAGTGAATAAGTTATTCTCTGGATTAAAGATCTTACTGTTAAGATTGTTTTTCTGTGGCAAAATATTAAAAATTAAGGAAAAAAGACTAACCTGGATGTTTCCTGGTCTGGTCATTATGCACCACGGATTATTTTTGCTCTTTGCATTTTTAAGGAAAGATGTTATCAAAATTATTCTGTAATAATGGAACAGAGCAACAATTCTGTGTCTTCTTGTGCCTGACCTCTCTGTCCATTAAAAAAATAAAATCCATTAATACATAAATGCAGAATTTGAGTCTTTCACAAAAAAATAGGCTAAAATGCTTAGAAGTGCTTTAAAAAGCATTTGAGGGTTTAAATTGATAGGTTTATACACACACACAAAAAAAAACACCTAAAAGAACAAAATGACGATTTCTGGGTACTTTTCTGTTCCTTTTTGGAACTGCAAAGACTAATCAAGCAACTTTCTACTGAGTACATACCCTCACCAGGATTTTAGTTACCACATATGAATCCACAAGATGCAAATGTATTTCAAGCCTGTCTGTAGAATATTGCTTTTATTAGAGAATTTTATTTCTTCCACATACAATGGTTGACACTGTGCTACTTTTTTTTTTTTTTCTCTGAAGTTTATCAAAGTTCATGCAAAAGAATATGGAAATATGGACACAGTTTTTTATAAAGAAGGCAGGATACTGGCAGACATCTCCTCGATATCTTGGATTTTATTTATATATAAGGCGGAGTCAAGACTTGGGACGCAGAAGGAGCGCTGCTTCAGAATGGTATAAGGGGAAGGCTAGAGCATAGCAAGAGAAGAGCTGAGTATGATGTTATATGGAGATATTTTATGAAAATAACTGAGGAGTTTAGTTCAATTACCTGAAATGTTACAGATCTCAATGTGAACCATAGAGGGGAAAGTTCTGCCTAGTAGTTTGTTGACCAGATCTGAGGAGTTTTTACTTTTAAGCAGCATAGCTGTATTTGGTTTTGGTTTGTTTTTCTAATAGTAATGGTTTAAGCAGAAAGAAATTGGACTCTGAGATCTAGCCTCACGTTGCTTAGTGATGGAATAAAAATTAGCTTTTGACTGAAAAAATAATTTTACCCTTAACTGGATAAAAAGCATCCAAGTGTCTTGAAGTCTAAATCAGTTTAGAGATAGATGATATATTGTGTCAAGCTGTTTGTAAGGCTTTACAGATTAAGGATTTTAACAAGAGATTTGTGTAGTCATTTTGTAAATGTAAATGTGGTGGAAATAAATCGTTGACTAAGTAAAGGAATAGGGTACTCCAAACCTAGTGGGAGAACAGTGTAAATGAATAAGTTAATTTGGTTCAGACTAGAAAAGATGATGTTAGTGGAGTGATTATTTTTTTTTTCTCTTTCTCCAATGTGATGCCTTATTATAACAGGTAATCATCTTGATCTAACAAAGAATTTATATAGTTTAAAGACTCAAAAATTGCTAACAATGTTTAATCATAAAAATACTAATAATTAAAACACAAGAAATAGAGGTACTTTTAAGTAAACCTTCAACTCTTTCTAGCAGATTTAGTGCAGCTGGTCAGAGCTAAGCCTAGGAAAATTAAGCTGTATTAGTTCAGCATTATCTTTTCTCAAAGAAACCTGAGAGTCAGAATTTTTGTCCCATTTGAAATTTTTGCCCAAAATGGTATCACGGTCATAGCTCTCAAAGGAAGCTATTTTGTAAAGCAGATTCACACCTTAAATCTGTCCAATGTGGTACTGGGTGTCCTTTTCCCATTTCAAAGTCCCCGTCAGCTCTCAGATCAGCTGGAGTGCTGTATGCGATGCTGGACATGAATCCTCTGCTGCCAAAAGCATCCCCTTATCTCCCACATCTGAAGATGCTAAACCTTCCTATTTGACAGGGCTTGAAATGACCATGTGAATAGATCCCATCTCTTCCCCAAGGCAGGCTAGGGACAAAGGACGGCATTGCCCAGAGTCAAGTCAAGGTTCCTATGGCTCCCTGCTCAGAGTCAAATACGAGGGAGGAAGAGATGAAGTAAAGGTGTTTATGCGTGTATTTTGACTCCAGTGCTTCCTTTTTTTTTCCCCTCAGGTGGTGTGTAAATGATAATGAATGAGCTCAGGACTTCCTCACTGCAACGTAAGTGCATGAGAATTTGCTACTTGTGGTATTTTACTGAGCTCCCACTGTTCGCCAGCTACTCAAACTGAGTAGCAGTGAAAACATTTTGTGAAAAGATGCCTCTTGATCCCAGCAGATTTGAGTCACGGCCTGACTGTGTGGTTGCTTAGCATGACATCAGCAGAGAAATAGCTTGTGTTTGAACTGATTGAACTTCCAATCTTACCTGCTCCCCCAAAATAGTATGTGGTTGCTCAGTGGTTTAGGAGAAGATAGCTGGCTGCCTAACACTGCAGTGGTCACAGGGTTATGAGGGAATGTGTTGTTTTAGCAACAAAACTCAATCTTTAGTATTTTATACACATCTATGTGGATCTAGTGCAATGTTTATCTTGGTGTTTTATGGAGAGTAGCTTCTGAAACTAAGAAAATTCATTGTATGCAAAAATATTTCTATAAAACAATGGTAAATATGGATGCTGAATGAATCAGCGCATGCTTCAAAATGACACAATACAAGCCCTATAATTCAGAGATGTACAAAACCCGAGACCATAATTGCTCCAGTGAAGTCAACCTCTGTGCATCTCTTTTAAGGCAGAAAGTATTAAATACTTGGAAACGTTTCCACTACGAAGCCATGGGCAATTTTAACTTCAAGCTTTTCCAAATATCCCAAGTGAAACCTTGGATTTTCCCTCTAATCTTCACAAAGACACAGTGCACAGAGACAGTCTGCCATGAAAAACGATTTTTGAGTTATTCCCAACCCTCCAAATGAGATAAACACATCAGATTAGGCACATTTTAATTAAATTAATCACCTACCACATTTGGCATTTTCTTAAGGATAAAAAAATTACCGCAATATGATTAACTTTAGATTTTCTGACATAGAATGATTGCAGGAATTGCATAAACTGGAGAAATAGGATATTTCATTGTCTCCGTACTCCGAGGTGACTGAAAGGCCATTGTTTAAAATTCACAGATTGTGAGGCGATACAGGTTGCATTTTTTGTCATTCCAGCTCCCATCTGCGTACATCTCTACACATTTTTCTGTCCCCTTGCCATTAGGCTCATAGGGGTGCCACTTGGTATAATTCAGAGGAGTGCCATCTATATACATAAATTGACCTGAAGTCTCACCCCCTTTAATGCCCAGGTAAGCGTATCGGTTATACTGTTTCACAATACCCAAAATAGCTTTATTCTCCTCCTCATTTCTGGGGGCTGCAAGAGTTCCTCCAGCCTTTTCACAGGATTCTAGTGCAGATGCAAAATCAACTTCCTTCCCGTTGCTGGCAAGTATTTTCTCTCCGACTTCTCTTATTTTCCCAGTCAAAGCAAGCACTAAAACAGAAAAAAAACAAGTTAGCTTTTTTAATTTCCTGTGGGATATTGATGATAAAGCAAAGAAAAGTTAAGAGATAAAGAGAAAAATTAAAAGTGGTAAGAGGAACAGGTGAGGGAATAGAGGGCCAAGGATGAAGAGGAATAAAGATCTTAAGTTTCACCAAATCACTAGGTGTTCACTAAGTATATTGTTATGCTGCTTGATCTCAGCCCTCTTATATTGTGTGTACATGGTACAAGGCTGAGGAGTTCCCATGAGTTCGTGCGGGAAGTGCAACTCCAGCTGCAATTCTTTTTTAATAATTCAAATTTGAAAAAATGTGCATTAGCGTTCCTGAGAGAAATCTGCTTCTCCAGGGAAAATAAGTCCTGATCTCCCCTGCTTGGCATTAGAAAATGGAGTTTTGGGATGTAGTACAAATTTCAAGTGTGATTTCTTCCCTGCAGGTCATGATTCTATAACTAATTTTGCCTATTGTATTAAAAACCGTTGTGAGTGGAAAAAGTAAAAATAGAAAAAATTACCGCCTTCAAGTCTGGAAAGTCGGTACTTCAAATTTACTAACATATTGTAAAGTTCAGTGTCCGGAGAATAAGGTAGACCTACACAGATAAAAATAAAAGTTATATGATCAAGCAAAACTAAGCTCTGCTGAAAGGAACAATTTCTTGGATAAAAATAATCAGCACACAGTGTAACTTGTTTTTAACATAAATATTTTCCCAGTATTTTTCACACTGTTGTTAACCTTTATTAAAGCAAGCAAACAAAACCCTCCAGCCCTCTGAAAAGCTGGTAATTCCCTTCTGCGCAGAAGAAAATGATTTTTTCTAGGTTGAAGCCTGATGTTTGTCATGTGTGTGAAAGTAGCTTTGCCAAAGAGAATTTGTTTCATTCTAAAAATGGTTAGTGAACAGCCACAAGGGAGATTTTGGGGAGGGAACCTTTCCTGTGGCACAATAGCATTTTCTTTTTAATCTACTGGGTGGATGTTTTGTGTTTTTACAGTGGGATCTTATTTTATTTTAATGGCAACTATAAACACTTGTAGAGGAGGGTTTCTGCATACATTATGTGAAATAGAGTTCATCCAGCACTGCTTGCTAAAGATGAGAACTCACTGTAAAGACAGATAATTTTTTCATACAAATTTCCATGAGTAACAAAGGTCCTACATGTTGAATGAAGTTACTAGTGTGTTCCCATTATTGACGACTCAAACCAATGGCAACGTAGAAGCAGTAAATATTGCTGCATCTCCCTCTCTCTGAGCTGCAACTCTTACTGCACTTCACAGTCAGCAAAACTCAACATGTTTGGCCCAATAAAGAGAGTCCATTTGACTGACAGACTATTACATAGACATTAGCCTTTTTCACGTGGTGGTCCAATACCCCCCTTTTCTCCTTTCTCACCTTGTGGCCATTTCCCCTGTTCTCCCAGAAGAGAGAGGAGGCCTATCTTTCAGAAAAAAAAAAAAAAAAAAAAAATTAAACTGACCATTTCCTCCATTTAGTTTCCCTCCCGTGCTTGACACAACCACTTCCTCAAGGGCACGTGTCCTTCTGTGTTAACCGTTTTTATTCATGCAGCCCTCCTGACAAGGATTTGTTGTAAAAAAAAGAAGCTTGCTTACCCCATAGAAGCGGCTGTCCTTTCAGACCATCTCTTCCAAGCAGTCCAGAAATTCCTGGACATTTACACTGTGCATGGCAAGTCACTAGCGAAACAGCTATTGCTGTAAGCACACAGGGCAAGTAAGAGAACATGATTGCTCGGGCCAGCTGTAAGAAAACCCACATATTTGTCAGTCAATGGTTCTGTAAGAAAGTGTAGGCCTTGGCTTATATAATTAAACACTTTCTTCTCTCTCTTCCCCCTCCTCCTCCCCCTAATCCCTCCTTGAAATTTACATTCTTTCCTTGCTTAAATAAAGTTGATAGTTTAGGTATGAGAGATATCCCAGATTTGTTTTGCTACCATTTCATAGGTTATACAAAAAAACCTGTTTCTGGACTGATACAGGTTGGTATGCTCATTATGGAATGACAGCTACACATTTGGGAGTAGTGAAGACAAATCATCCTTTTTGCTATCACTGACTATTTGTTGGATTAATCCTTGAAAAATGATGGGCTCAGAGGTAACTGATCACGCTTAAGCCATTAGTTGTCTGTAAGGGCTATAATCACTCAATGAAACATAGGTGCGTATGTTACCAACCTGAAAGGCACAATCTGTTACAGCAGTTGTTGTGATGCTTTGGAGCTAGTTAGCAATCTCTTTAAACACAATTCTATTTAAGCACATTTATTTGAAATAAGCAGCCTGACAGAGTGTTTTACACATGGGCAAAATTGTATAGCTCAATTGACATTCCTATCTTGTTTTGAACAAAATTTCACAAGTTTGAAAATGTCAGAGGTAGTCTTGTAGAAAACACATTTTTGCCAGTTGGCAATAGGTCTATTCATCTTATTTTAGCATTTCAGATATAAAGTTAAGTTGGGTTATGATCTTAGTGCTGACATATCACGACTAAAAAGCACTCTGAAACCATAGATTTACAACGCAGCTAGTGGGTATGCAGCATTGGTAATGCTGTGTGGTTATAAAACTGGAACTGACGGATTATCGGACACTATGGCATGGAGATATCCAGCTATTGGCATCATTCAGTTAAAATAATAAGGGAGATAAAGGAAGGTTCAAGATGCCAGAGCAGGTATCCCTCTCTAATGAGATGACGCTGATGGGTTGACTCTCGTACAAAACTTACACTTTAATACCTGTGACCTCACTTTTCTTCTGTCATGAATTAGAGACGATCATGTACTACACTCTCTTAAAAACTTTCATCCTTAAAAAAATTCAGAACTGACAAGATAATTTTAATTGACACATAGTATGTTCTAAATCCAGCTCCCCTTAAAGTTGAGAATAAAATCTTGGTTGATTTCAATGCTGCAAGATTATTAACGCCTGGGTTTATCAGTTAAAACAAGAAATTTGTTTCAAAGCATACATGCCAAGCAGAATCAAAATATCAGTTTATTATTATTGCCGCTTATTAAACGGTTACACTAAAACTGGACTGAGCTTTAAAAAAACCAAAAAGTATTGTTTACATCTTCCAGACCGAGTCTATCGTAGAAGGTTTTTGACATTATTCTAAATCTGCATCGATACCAGCTATTTTTAAGGGCAAAGTTCACATGTTTTTATAGAGGAATGTCTCATGAAAATCAATTCAGTGGGACATAGCCTTGAATATAAGAGCATTAACTTATGTCACAAATTTCAGCATTTTGCTGCATATAGAATCTGTTTAGGTAATAGCATCTATCCCTCATGGTCAAGAATTTCCACTTTAACGAGTGGAAATTTCAAATCCACCTGAGAACACACATGCTGTATTAAAAACATTGTCGCGTTTTGTGTATTAAATCTGAAGTGTCTCAAGTTGTTTACCATTTACTAAACTGAAGGCTAACAGACACCTCTGACAATGCTGACCGATGACTCAGAAGATTATTAAAGTCTCTAACAGAAACCTGCCTTAGCTGGACAGGGATACTTACATCCCTGAGATAAGGAAATGCGATTACCACAGGTACTCTTCATCTGGTGCTGATCATTCAGGGAATTGCGTTTGAATGGACTACTGCATCTAGCTCATAATTGGATTATGATGCAGAGTCAGAGTTCTGATCAGTTATATAGCAAAATGGAACAAACCAGCTCTTCAGTTATAATCCGGTTTTAATGACCTTCATCAGTCATTACAATCTGGTGTCCTTCAGGCATCTCCTCATCTACTACAATTGCTAATATAAGTGAAGTAAAAAACCTATTATTAAAGGAAGATTAAATTTTAAAATGTAAATATGACCACAGAAATGAAAAGGAACAGGTTTGTCTTCTAGCTGAAGTTTCTTGTGATTTATTAAAAGGAAATTCAACTTACCCTTCTGCTTCAAAGTGAAATGAAAAAGCAGTTCGCACAAGTCCCCTTTATATTGTGTTGTGTTTGTTAAACAACACACTGAAGTGGAGACTGGATAACAAGGGCACGAATGAGCCTTTTTAGTTTTGCTTACACACTTGTTATGCAAATACTGAGAACAATTTTAAGGGTTGAGAAATTTCTTTTGTAGGAAGAGAAAGCCAAAGTTGGAGAAAAAACAATCTAGAACTAACGCATAACTCCAGATTTAGAGAGGCATACAAAATCTATAAAAAATTAAAGAAACTTTTGGTGATTTTAAGTGATGTTGTACCAATTTTTTCTGGTTTTAAAAAAGCAAAAATGGCTTTTGTAGAGGCAAAAAAACACCAGTGGCTTTTGTAGAATGAAAGGTGTTCTTGTTTATTAGGGAAGCACATTAACTTCCAGATAGAGTCTGACCTGATAATTAGAATTCTAAACTTTGCTTCCAATCTCTGTATATGATGTACTTACCTTAATATCATTTTCTAGCTGTGTGTACACTCCATGTTTCTGTGAGCATCTGGTCTCTCTTCCACATAGAGTACAGTTGATCCTCACTCGGTCAGAGATGGATCCAGGAAAAATCTGTATACATGCACAAAATCTTCACATGGACAACATTTTCAAGTAGAAAAACAGAGGCTTTGATCCTCCAGATTCCCAGCAATAAAGATTGGGATCTTGTGAGTAACTCCCTTCTGGTTCTGTTGCCTTCTACTGTAAGGGCATTCATGTTTGATCCTAGCTGAGGTTTGTTTTATGAACCTCAGCAAGTCAAGCCACCAGTCCCTCACCTGTAAAACAGAAATACCTCAGCTTCACAACTTTTCTCTGTTTTGCCAACTTACACTGTCGTTTCTGAATGATAGAATGGTTTCTACTTTTCATTTGTATTTTACTAAAGCTACTTAAGTTTTGTCCAGATCTCTAACCATAGCGTCTTGCTATGCAGCAGAATCCACAGCTGCAAGTTAACGTCTTTAGGCTCCTTGTTCAACAAAGAGAGAGATGTCTGGTATCAACTGGTCGACCTAGTTAAGAGGAAAATACAAAGCAGGACATATGTCTAGGATTCCCTTTAGAAGTAACTTAGCCACTTAAATCCACTTGCATTCACAACTCTGAGCCTCGTCCTGCAGTTAAAAGTGCTCAGCATGGTCTGTCCTCCCTCACCAAAAAAACCCCCACACCAAACCCAAAACCACCCCTAAAACCCACCAAAACAAACTGAGGCAATATCGGTGTCATTTTTAGCAAATGATCACTTAATACTCACAAATGTATGTTATAAACAATCTATCTTCAAGTCCTCCCTCTACCTGGTACACAGCAAAGCTTTCGAATGCAGGTCTGTCATTTTACAAAACCTCTAATCCCACCAGTTGAAACTATTTCCTTCTGTAGTCCAAATGAGGTAGATGAAAAGAACTGCCACTAAGTGTGTAAGATGTGTATTAGGCAGTACCCGGTACGTACAATGTCTTGTTTCTGAATCCTGCTGCGGCTGGGGAATAGCACAGCTACCAGGCAATTCGGCGCAATCAAGACATGGGTAATTCTGTTCCCGAAGGGCAGCAGACCTCTCAGAAATTTCTGCAGTTGCAAGATAAGATAGAACTTAATGGATCCAGATTTTGGGAAATAATAATATTTTAAACAATTAGGTGCCCAAGTTCTTGGGACTCTTACCAGAACACAATCTCATATAGATCCAGTTTCTAGGCAGCTCTGCAGCAGTTGTAATGGTTAATACAGTTCTGGGGTATCACTGCCCATAGACACCTTCCCCACGCATATACATGCAACTATAATACATGAATAACATGATAATAAATCTTTGCAGATTTGTACTATTTCTTCCATCTAACAACAGCTTATAGTTTAAATAAAGAATTGGAAACATTAATCAGGGAAGTCAGTAAAACCCCACCAGCTACACACTATCTCTGTCCATTCAAGAAAGCGTGGCATCACCAAAACATGGCTTATAATGGCTTAAGATGTAGAAAAACTTTACAAATTATTATCTTATACCAAAACTTGAAAGAAGCTTACATTTGCTAACAGTTCTTCTCCCATGAGTCAGATTATACTTACACAACAGAAGCTGATAAGCAATCTAAACTATAATTCAACATGAGAGATTACTTAGCCATTAGATTTACTTTCCTTAGTTATTTGGCAGAGAATTAAGAAAACAAATATAGTAGAATAAGGAAGAAAGAAAGTAAATATTTTTTCTGCAACCTGGCACCCCTGTAGAATACCTACAAGGCTTGGTATTTTGATATTTACAGGTAAACCTGTGTGGTAATGGCTAAAGATCTTTAGCTGGGTAACACAAAACTCAGCCAGGGAACTCCAACAGCTTCAGTGGGCCCCAGATACTGCATTTTTCTTTCTATCATTCAGTAGAACATTTGAAGTCCCCTAATATATTAAAAAATATGCTATGTTGTTAATGCCAGCGAATTAAACCCAAACCCCACAATGGCCTGCTCAACTATCAGCAAAGGGAAACTTGGAGGGGAAAAAAAAAAAAAAAAAAGGAATCTGATTTTCAAAGGCACCATGTACCCAGAAAGACTGTTTCTTTATATAGCAGCCGTGCATGCTACCCTCAGAAAAGTAAGTTGAAAACCAATAACTGCCAAGGTAGTTTCAAAGCCCCAGAACCAATTTTATGTAGTCTTCAAACCTCTAATTTTCAGAAAACAAGGTGAACTCTCCATTTTGCTTAGCCCACTGTTTTGAAAGGCGCTAATTACTAACAACCTTATCATACCCAATCTGCATAAAGCTATGTCACGCTCTTTCACGTAAAATGCAGTGCTGTACAGCCACACTAGTTTATTTTAGCAGTCTCAGAGACATTAATCTTAAATGTGTCACTGTGCTGCAACTTCCCAATATCAGCTCTCTGAGCTTCTCCTTGGCACAGCATCTGCGTGGTAAGCAGGAGTGGTCAATTCTCCATCTTTACCTTGTTCAAAACAACATTCATTTTTTTGTATTTGTCTAGTATTTCCACTGTAATCTATTTGCTCTGCTGCTACAGATCTTAAAAGCATCCAGACTTAGGTGTCTATAGTCAGTTTTAAGAAGACTCATTGGCATCAGCTTAAGCCCTCATCAGAAATATCGGGAACTAAACATATGTTAGCTATGAAGTAATGAAACAATTCAATGGGTAAAGTGCTGCCTCCTCCCCACCAGCAGTTTAATTTTATTGAAACAAATCCAAACAAACATTGGAAAGTCAACAGTCCCCTTGCCTTTGGAAAATAAGAAACACTGATAAAATCATTTTTATGTTAGTTTATGGTGCATGGATACAGGAATAGATGAAAAATGTAGAGAGTATGGTACCTTACTATACTGCTAATACTGAAAGAATACAAGTTCTGCTGCGAGTAGGTCTTAAAATTTGTATTACTGCTGTAATATTTTGGGGAATGGATCCCAGGGCAGAGATTTCTAGGTTTAAGCGTAAGCAGGTGGATAGAGGAGAAGAAGGAATGCTGAATATAGATAATGAGGTTCCTAAAGAGAGGACAGCAGAGATGGGGAGCAGAGCTTGCAGTCATGGATTTTAAAGAGCTGGCTCCACCAGACTGCACTGAACAGCCCTTGCATAGCATTCTTCTTGCTAAGTAGAAAACGTAAGCTTAAGACCAACTAAAAAAAAAAAAAAAAAAAAGCCTTCAAGCAATTCAATTAAACACCTCACATCCCTTTTGATGTATTTTCCATTCCAGGAAAAGCAAATTCAAACTATACTATCAAGAAAAGGGGTGACCAGGTTTTTCAGAGCTTTTGTTAAAAAAAACCAGGCATGGTTCTCCTCTGCCAAAAACTTATAACCTTAAAACTATGTTAACAGAACTACTTGTCCTCTGTGTTCAGATTATGTCTGATTCCTACTTTCTCATATCCTTGAAGCAATTGATTTAAACTACAGAGCATACATACCACAGAACATCAGCAAAGTGGCCTCTTGGATTATATGAAAATGGTAGGCAAGGTGCTAGACAAGTACTTTTGACTGAACTATTATTTCTATGTCACCAAAAAAAAAAAAGAGACAAAATCAACTAGAGCACATTAAACAAAGGCATCCAGCAGCTCCTGCTTTGACATAACATGGCAGATTTTTAGACACAGACTTTTTCCTTCCTTCAGACAGGACAAGTACTCTCCCCTTACCCCTTCCCATATTCTCTCTCCAGGTTTAGTAAAAACATAACCATACTGCAATCAGCTTCTGTCTTGTCCTTTTAGAAACAAACAGAAACCCAGAAATAATATCATTCTAACTTCACAACCTAATAATGACTACCAGAAGGTTCAGTTTCACAGCTAGAGAAACTGAAGTTGAGCAAGATGCTATCCCTAAGATCATTGAGGAAGCCTGGTTTTTTCCAAAGCATCAATTCACTTTTCTATCCTGCAGGCTGTATTACCAACTCTGTAATTCCTCCGTGTATCTTCCACGCTAAACACATGGCCCTCAATGGGAATACTACACGACAGCACGGGAGATGATTCCTAATCCTTGGTCAACAAAACTACCCGCTGCAATATCAATTAGTAGCGTTATGATGGAGTAAATATTGCCCTTTTTTTAAAACTGGAAATAATGCGAAGAGTAATTGTAGAGGTGTCCTGCCATACTGTGTTCCCATGGAGATGAACTGTACCGTGTCCCTCCTATCAGAAGTGGTAATAGGAAGCAATTTATACTTGAACAGCCACTGGCCAACGTTGCCTTGGAAACATATGCTTGCAATTCATATCTTGCCCTTATAAACAGCCACCTGGCCCTTGTTATCAATTTAAAATAAAGATCATCTAGCCTGCAGATAACTAAAAAATCCTGCTAAGCTGTTATTACGTTGTTATTGCTAGGAAATGTCCCATCTAATGTCTCACGGCTAAATCTTACAACATTACATATCCAAAAGCATTGCCAACATTTTATTTGCAACTGAAATTCAGAGTCCTTGGGAGAAACCTGTTATCAAAAACACGTGGCAGAAGGTACAGAGGTGCAAATGAAAATAATAAACTCGCCAAGCTGCTGTTAAGGTCTGATGGTCACAGTAAAATGAAGCTGGTTTGCAGCTTCCTGAAGGACCCCAAGTGGTAATGAATTCCCAGGAAACACCACATATTGTGGTTGTTATTGCTGTTATGAGCTGAAAATTAAGACCACGGGTATTACAGAATTTCATTTTGCACAGAACTTTTCAGGAGATTGAACAAGACAAAATTCTGTATGTTTTAGCTGATTGTGTTGTTTGAAGCATATAGTTTTTAATAACACTGAATCCTGTTTCGTTTTGTAATGACACATTTTTAGATTCTAGTTAGTGCAAAAGCATAGAGGAACACATTATATCTCTTCGGTAGCAGGTAGATATTAAGGCAGTTCATTATTTCACTTTCCATGAAAAGCCGAGCTCCCGAGCACCTGACTGGGCTGGTGAAGCACAGCCGTGCGTCCACCCAGCTCCTGCAATCCAGCGTGGCGGCTTTGGGCTTCGCTCCCCGGAGGAGCGGATCTCTCTCCCCAGGGGCAGTGGGGATCAGGCAGCTGCGTCGCGCTCTCCCTTGCACCAGCAGCAGGGTCGGGCAGCACAGGCACGTGGCCCTACCTACGGCCGCCACACCTCCGCCTGGAAATCCCCGGCAGCTTCGAACCAGCTGTGCCGGGTGGTGCTGGCAGCATAGCTAGAGCACTGAGCTGCCAAGGAAAGGCCATTGAGTGGCCCAGCAAAGTAGATTAATCTCCTTACCTTGTGTCGATACCTGAGCTGACTTGGAAGTATATAAGGTGCAGTTATTGCAGAGGCTCCAGTGTAGAAATATTCTTGCAAGATCCCTGTAAGGGATGAAGAGAAGAGAAAGGCTCAGCTACATACATATATTTATTAAAACCCTTTTCCTTTCACCCTGAGTATTCCCTGACTGTAGCTGGGCACCCAGAACAGGATATTCTGGAGCCCAAATACTAAAGAGAGTTATTTTGTAGTTTTCTGCAGTAATTTTGTTTATTAATAAGTTTTCAAAAATCTTAGACTACAAAGGTCGTTGATATTTTGAAAGATGCTTATAGTTTAACTCTCTAATTACAAGTCAGTTTCCTCACTGAGTTCTCCGAAAGACTGCAAGCCCAACTCTTAAAGAAAATAAACATGGCTTGTTGAAACTGTTTGGATTTTCCTATGTAGTGAGATATGACCAAAACCACTCATCCACTAACAGAGATAATAAAGAGGATGTAATTGGAGGAAAAAGTTACTTCATAATTAGCAATCGGGTAAGTAAATAGGTTAAAATTGAGAGAACAGTCTCAATAGCAGTATAGCTTGCTTCAAACCAAAGTGGCTTCGTTTGCAACACTTGTTGCATTGGTTCAGCATATACTTTGAGACGCTCCCTGAAGAATGAGGGTTCATGTTTTCACCAGCTTGACATAATAAAAATGGCAAGATTTGAGCACAGAAACTCTTCACGTCCAAAATAAAAGCTTAAGGCCTATGCCTGGCACCCTAATAAAAAAGTATCACCTCTACCTGCAAACATGTGCCATGTTTATATCCTTCAATGTAGATCATCGTTGCTAAAACTACACTCCTGTTATACCATTTTGCTTGTTATTATTACAGTCTGGGCTACACTGAGAGTCTTTTGTTCTGATTACAAAATGGAACACTGATACCCAGAGCTGGAAAGATTAGCACAATGAACCATATATATTCATTCATTTGTGAGGATTAGAAGACTGCTGCAACGTAACTGAAATTCAAGCAGCTGAATCTATGGCATTTTAAAAAAGCATTGCAACACCCAATAATATTTTTTCCTTGTTTGTTTCTTTGAAGATTTCAGCAAAATATCCACATGGAACAGAACAGTGACAAGTTCTCAAATTTTTTCCTTTTTACCCAGTAAAGAGTATTTTCGTACTGAACAGAATGATTCAGTGAACACTACATAACAAGGTAGGAATATGCAACTCACTTGGAGTCTTAAACGTAACACCTGCACTTCTAAAATCTAATTTCCGGTGACCTTCAAAGAGAATTTGGTACTTAATTGCCCTTTGGAATCTTCCTTAGGCACATAAAATGTTGAGGAGAACGATGAAAACCAATAAGGAATGGGGAAATGTGGAGAAGGAAGGTCTGGAGAAATCACTGGGAGGAAATTCTCTCTAATCAGATACCGAGAGGGAAAAAGGTGGGCTACTCCATCTCTGGTTAGGATACCAGCGCTGTTAGCACTTTCCTTATGCCAAGGCACAAGCAGCTGCAACCTGTAGTGCAAGCTGCATGAAGAAAGGCACTCCCGTCTGATTTCTTTCAACTCTGCATTTTCTTTTTTAGCTAGCTAATTAAAGCCCCTTGGAGTTCACCTAGTAGATAAAAAACAAGGAACAGACAAAGACCCAGAGAAATAGAAAGAAAACAAAAGGGAATGAACATAGCCCTACAATCTCAGAGTCTCTCTGGAGAGATCGGGAGATCTTGAATATTGCTTGGGGCCAGAATGATTCAAACTAAAACTGTGTAGTAGGTTATTAAAACACAGCAGACTTCGCTTGCACGACAAATCAGAGAGAATGTTTAATAACCCTGAGAACTGTAATAACCCTGGATGTCAACTACTTAACTAACAAAATATAATTTTGTTATTCCATGGGGGTCAGTCCTTACAGCCTTACAGCTTTATATGCAATTTTGAAGCTTAAACATTATTTTTCTTAGTAAGACAAGAGAAATTCAACAAAATTATTAATAACCATTGCAGCTACCTGTTTAATTTTATTTATTTATGTTTAAATGTGGTTGGCATTCACTGCTCTAATTTGAGGAGTCATGCTCAGAGGCTGGCATGCAGAAATCTAGCCCCTGTATGTTCAAGCAGCTCACTGCATGGTTAAGGAGCAGTCGTTGTGTTCTTAACGAGGCAATACGACCTACAGATGTCAGATCCGTTCTGCTAAGCATGACATGCATACCTGTACAATGGACTATGTCTATTTCCATACCTTTTGTGTCCAAAAAGCAGAAGCACAAACAGCAACATCTGTTCGTTTTGTCTCAGAGCCCAACACACGTACGTACCATGCAACTACACAGCCATGATCTCGTTCAAATATTATCTCTGCAGCAGTGACTATGAAAGATGTTAGGGATTGCTGGCCTATCCCCACTGTTCTGGAAACATAAACAGCAGCACCACTGCTGGTACCCTTTTTGTTTACTGGTTTTTTCCATTCATTTTAGCAGAGACATGAGCTTCCAAACAAGTACTGAATTAAACCAAGCCTTTCCACATCAGTGTAGCTCACATGCCACACGTACAGTGAAGTTTACCTAAAGGTCTAGACCAATAGCCTCAGATAAGAATGCTAAAACACTGGAGCAGCTGTAGCTGTTGTCCTGCTAATAGTATTTTCCTTTTCCTGCCTTTCTCCCATCTCCCAAAGGCCTCAGTGGTTTCTCACATCATCGCCAGTCATATACTTGCCTGTTCTCTGAATATTCTTGTCTATATTCATGAGAGGGAAGCGGGTTGTAGCATTCCCTCTATAAAAGTGGGCTGGGATATCTTAAAACCTCTAGTTTGTGAGGGAATGGGCTATGCCAGAGACACGCCTGGAACATCAGCAGCTGGCAGGCAGGAATAAGCTTGTTTGTCAGGAGTGGGAATCTACACAAGAGCGCTTCAAATAAGCTTATTTTTTAAAGTAGTGTCGGCATTACCAGACTGTCTCAGGGGTTCAAGCTAGAAAATAAGCGTAACATGGTTTTTTTCCTTTCTGTGCCTTTTCAGACGTGCCCAGCCCTGGGTAGAGCTCAGCCTGCTGAGTACACAGAGTGCCCCTTGCACAAGGCCAGTCCGTATCCACTGTTATCTTGGACAAACATCTAAAACTGAAGTGGATTTAAAAATAAATAAATAAATAAATAAATAAAAATTAGTTTTCAAACACTGCAGAGAACAATTGTGCTCCTGACAGTTTCAGTACCAGTGTTACCACGCAAATGGTACATTGCATTTCTCAGCTGTCCAGTAACTTCCATTTTTTATGTCCTTTTACCTTTCCAGAGTAACATACTGTGCCACTGTAACAGAGATAAACGATGTAAACTGTTATGCTTTCCAACAACTCACACAATTTGCCAGAATAAAGGCCAAATTCAGAATTACTCTGAGAGCATTTGACAAAGATAAACGTCAGGACTGCGGCGTTCAAAACCACGGGAGAGCTCCCACTAACCCAAGACAGAGTGCAGCATACGATTTTCAGTGAAGTGATATATAATACACTTAAGTGTTGTAGACAACATTTGAAACGTTTCTTAAATAGCTGTTACAATTGCTATTGTGTGATGAACTGACAACTTTTCTTGCCATACAGAGTCCCGACACTTAATCCCCATTTGTTAAAAATACAAGTTCTGCTTTAAGACAGACTTTAAAACATGAGATTAAAAAGAAACAAACCTTTTCACTTTGTTTGCAGAACTTTCCAGTTGAAAGCCTTTAAACTTTTTTCACCATTAGTCACAAAATCTAGAAGTGCACTTTAGTCTTGAAAATGAAAACTGAGATTCTCCAGATGCTGGCGATTGCAGCTTTAAGCTAAATACCAGGTCCTAGAAAATAACAGCACATGGAGGGCAATCTGAGGCTTTAAGATAATATTTGCTTTACTAGTTTTTGATGCACAAATAAAAGATCTACTTAGCAGGCTTAGGAAGTACATTATGTTTTTCAGTTTAGCTGTAACTCCTTATAATAAAAGATGAAGAGGTAAAAAGGTTATAAAATACATCACTTCTTCCTCTTGCCTTTCTCTTTTCTTATCTTCACCCTCTTTACCTTCCTTCTGTGAATGCATACAGCTGCTTAAGCAGAGTGGAGAGGGCATAAGAGGACAGAGGGGTTAAAAGGTTGTGATCTGTAAGCAAAGTAGGATTGATCAAACCACTTCTGAGTGGGACACCCTTGCGCAGTTGTCATTGGATCCATAAAGTGCAAGGTGGGAGATAATCAAGACAGTAACAATCATCATGACGTTGCTTAAGAGGTTTCAGGATTTCCAACTAAATTTGGTGAAACTCTGTGCCCGTTTCAGTTAAAGCAGCTGGAGGTTGTGGAGTCTCCGTCTCTGGAGATATTCAAAACCCACCTGGACACAATCCTGCGCAATCTGCTCTAGGTGATCGTGCTTTAGCAGGGGGTTGGACTAGATCTCCAGAGGTTCCTTCCAAACCCCACTGTTCTGCGATTCTGTGACTCCATGAAGTAGTTTAGCTTCCCTTGTTGTATCAAAACCAAAGTTTGAATCAAAAACATGCTTGGGAATAATTCTTGGTGAAGGGGGGAAGGTTCCATAGAGCCTTTTTTTGTACATGTCTCTAGCACAAGACAATGGTGGCCAAGATTTGTAGCCCAACAGTGCAGATGAGAGGAAGGGAGAGAGATGCTGTCCAGACCTCTTCCAAGAGAGCGCAGAAAACCTGACGGGGAAAGCTGCAACAAGGCAGCGGGACCAGATGGTTTAATCCTCCTTCCCCCTCTCACTGCTGTCGGCACATCTCTGAAACGAGTTCAAGCACAAGCAATTCATGTACAAGTACAATCATCATGATACAGTTGCAGTGAGTATGCAAACAACGGAGTAAACAAGAGACCAAACTAAGGCCAAGCAACACACAGGGTTTGGGGTTTTGAACATTGTGAGACAATATACATACTGACGCATTTTTTGCAGCTCTGTAGTAGTATCTTCTGTTAAGGCGGCAATGAAACACTGAAATTGTCTGCTGTACCGCTGAGACCCATCTCCACGAAGCCCAGCATTAGCACACTCGGACTCTCTGAAACCAGACACCTAAATGTGGGTTGACTACTGCTCTCACATTCTATATACTTAGTCCAACTGCTTTAAGTTTTATCTGTATTTAAACACCCTGGAAGAGGATGCCAACCACTTTTACACATTGTAGAGTCCTCCTCCCCCTGCAAAGTTGCCAGAAGCTTCTTCGCAGGATTAAGGCAGAAGCTCAGCTCTGTGGGACAAACTGTGCTGTCAGTTGAAGACATAAACCAGAGTACACAGACTGCCAGGAAAATGCTCTCGCAACTGTCTACCCTGAAGCACTGATCTAAACAGCTCAAGCTACCAATGTCTGAAACATCACTAGGGTCACAGACCATAAAAAGAGATGTTAACTGCAGGTGCCTCGGGATAAATTAATTTCTTAAAGATAACACAGATGATCCAGTCACGCTGCTAGTGCTGACAGGTTTGGCAGAGAGCTTTGAAGAGGCATGAGACTGCACCTACATTTCCAGGTTCTCATCCTGCATTATTTCTTCTCCTGGGCGCTATTGGCCAAACTACAACCCAGGAATTATTGTTCTTTCCTTATGCCTGCAGGTGCTAGGCCAAAGGGTAGAGCCACTTTGGTAGCGTCAAAACCACAGACTTCCCTGCATAACACTTCTCCTCTGCACGTTTCACACAAGAGGGTGATGCCGCCTTCTATAACAGGAAACAAGCCAGAACGAAGGGCACGTTTCTCCTATGAGCCTAAGTCAACCACCCCTTTCCCCCATATTTATGTGTTACAATTAAAAAATAAAGCAGTAAGCACAAGTTGCTACTGATTGAAATAACCCTTTCCACCTTGTTGTTCCCACTGAAAACTGCCACTTGAAAAATAAAGAGAAGGAAAAGAGATTTTCAGCGATTATGTGTTTTCACATCTGACAGGGTAGCTCTTCCTAAGCCTGTACTTAACCTGAAATTGTACTATGGTGTAGAAAGATAAACCTAGCAGCCGATTAACAAATGTTGCTCTCATCCTGAATTACTCTGAAGCTCTGCAGAGGTCATATTGGCACCAAATTAGATGGTTCTAATCAGGGGTATAACAGCAAATATGGGTTAGTTTACAATTAACGCAAAATTAAGTGGTCATCAGGGATGCTGATTTAAGCCTCTTAGAAGATAATAGAACACAATTTCAAACTTTTTCCTCTCTTTTTCAGCACCTACTGAAGAAAGGTGTCCCTAACATACATGGTGAGAAAGATTAGAATTTAGGGCACATCTGACAGTACCTAGCCGAGGTTAAAAGTTTCAAGTAATAGGACTTAATAAAAGCTCATTTTCTATTTCCAGGTATTGTTCCTGCCCTGTGGACTTTTGTCCAGTCTGAGAAGATCAGCCTGCTCTCACGCAACGGCCTGCCAAAGCTCACAGATTTCAGCACTGCTACTCTGCTCTTCTGAGCAACAATTCAGAGCAGGGAAAGTTTACTGGTAAGCCCAGACTAATAGAGCTATACTTTTATTTACACACCTGCATTTCTAGGGTAAACGCACCAGAAATGGATTATCATCAGTCTAATAAGGAGCAGAGTTTTGTTTTCTAGAAAGGAAGGGAAGCTAGCGGCTTCCCTTCTGCACAGGAGGTGTTTCAGCTGGGGAACCATTTTCCTTGAGACAGTTAACACCAGGGTCAGCCAACAAGACAGGGAATGCTGGGAACAGGAGAAGTGATACCAGACTGAAGCCTGAGAGCTTAGGGACCCAAGAGATGAGCTGACTGGGTGTTTACTTCAAGCAGATTCAAGAAATGCAGCTCAGATTTGCTGTTTACACCATAGTTGCTGGGGCCAAATACACCTTTCATGTACACAGCCTGGTAAAAAAGTTAATTACCTGATAACTTTGGACTGTATGAAACTCATCATATGATATGAATGTTCTCCCATTCTGCTTTTGTGAGCTCCCCATGATTTTAGCATAAGAATATCTTTGCACTTACCTGCAAACAGTTTGGCAGTTTGTATAGATCTCATCATAACGATGCATAGCGCTCTCCGAACACAAACAATCTTAACGTAAGGTTACAAGAAGCTTCATAAATTTCTAACAACAATATTGGAGATTCGCTGAGCAAAATCATGTAAAATCAGTCTAAATAACATTTCAGAGCCGGACTTTTGAGTGACTGACATGGCAATTAGGAATAGTATTTCTAAAAAAAAATAAAAATTCGTTGAAAGAACACACCATTCACATCTGCAAAATTCTACTCCAAATCTTTTTAAAATCAGCAGTTTAGTCATCGTAACCTACTGGCTGGCACACTGGGAGCATAATACATCATTGCCCTTAGTCTAGCTCCAAATGAAATGGTCACAAAACATACCACAGTGTTTTCTGGAGACAAAGTAGACTTACATAATCATTTCAAATATATGCATTGGAGACTGAATTACCAATGATCCCTAAAAACCTAGAAGAACAACAGGATTGCACCTACTCTCTAGAATGTCTCTTTCTTATCCTAAATTAACCCAAATTTGTCTTTTAAATATTGTACCATATTCTGTGTTTTCATATAATAAATATTGATCAAAAACTCCCAGCCAAATTTAAAAAGTTCTTGTTTTCATAGCTGCAGGACACTGATTAATGAATAAAAGGAACGCAGTTCACTTGAGAACTGCCAAGATACGTTGCCAGTAATAAGGAGAACGCGATGCAGATCAGCAGATAAATCATACTCTAGAAAATTCATACTTTTCACCAATTTCAGTAATTGCTTTTTTGCTGTACCTATATAACCTGGTGCAGAGAAATGTCATTACTTAAAAAGATAGATGTGGAATTAGGCAATGAAAACAGCAGCTATAAAAGAGATGAGCTGGCCGCCAAATGCCCCCTGTACAAACACGTTCCTGTGTTCCCATGGGTCCACATAACTTGCCAGTGTAGACATAGTCCTTCTCTCCATAGAGGAACTTAGCTTACATGTCTCAAGCTAAGTGGAAGAGGAATTAAAAATCTTCTATTCTTCCATGGTCAAAAACTTAAAGCCTGCATATAAACATTTTTCTTAATTGTTGAAATTGGGCTTTGTTGTCATAGTATTCACCTGTTCTTAGTTAATCCAGTCTGTAGTTCACCTTTTTATAGTTCACTTGAGGTGAAAAAAGCTCCCATTGAGAAAATCATAAAAGACTATGGTATCAATTCTCTCACATCAATGACCTATTCACATAAATAAGATCTTTTTCTGTTTTTCTGCATGAGCTAAATTCCACTTGGAGTATTTTTCACCAGTAGGCTCTTGTGTTTAATTTTAGACAAAAATTTTCTGCTTTCCACTGCATTTAAATCTGAATCTACATCTCCTGTACTTCAAATGATGCCTATAGATTGCCAAAAAAAGATGATCTTGTTCTCTTGTGATTGCTCTACTGCACACAAAGCATCCTGGCTGGGAGCTTTACTGGTTTATTCCTCTGTTGTTACAGCACATTTCATTTTCCTATCACATGGAAAAAATAGCATGAAAATAGCCAAAACTTCAAAAAATAAATTATTTGCACGTCAGTAATCACTTGTGTGCAATGGACTTCTGTACCTAGACAACAAATATCACTCTAGGCTCTAAGGGATCATTATTAGTCAATTTTAGAACTAGAGTAAAAGTGCACTAGGAGCAAAGCCATCACTAAACACCAAAATAACATAGGACTGTGTGCACAGTCCATTTTTTACATGATAAAAGAACGTATTAGAAGCAACACATGGAGAATAATGTCTCCAAGTCTACAGCTCAGCTCAAAGAGAGAACATATAAAATTTTTTCATTAGCTTTAAGATTATTAAAAAATGACTCCCTCATGCTGCATTTATGAGGAACTCATAGGAAGGTATAAACAACCAGCCTGCCATAACTTATTAGACTTACTACCACTATAATAAAGACAATTTAATTCATAATGATTGAAAAAATTAGATCTGTATTTTCTTAGGAGATTCAAAACTGAATGTCAACAAGAAAATTATAATTATAAATACACTCTGGTTCTGGTTATTTCAGGCCACCTTTATGGGAACAAACTTCTATGTCAACCACGTAACTGAGAGCAAAAAATTGGGGTTTTCATAGAATCATCAGCTCAAGAATTCACAAATAATTAAGGTATGTGAATTTGAACAATTAATGTCATTCCATTTTCCAGAGTCTTGTATTACTGTGCAGTCTTCATTGTTTAGATTATTTGGTTCTCCAGCATTCCAGTTTGTGTAAGTTACAGCCCCTCCATTCAAATACATGAACCTGCCTTCAGTCAGTTCATCAGATATTCCTGTATAAGCCTGCTTTGAAGGTCTTATTCAGTCTTTTAAAGCTGTATTCTCAGCCTCATTCCCAGGAGATGCAGGTGCACTTCCAGCTTCTGCACAAAGGGATTTTCCATTGTCAAAAGTATCTTCTTTTCCAGTTGAGACAAACATTTTTCACCAATACTCGTGATGCTCTCTAGAACCAAAGCTAGAAACAAAAGTTAACATAATTGTATTATACCAAAAATTGATCATGCTATTTATCCATGCCACAATTGTACTTTAGAAGTAACTAATACCAGCTATAAAAAGACTATTTGATGAAGTAGTAGGCAGAATCCAATAGAAGTCAAACAAAATAGACACCTGGAAATATCAAGCCCATACTTCACGAAAACTGGAATTTCACAAGAAAGTGTGATTCTAAGCGTTATTCTAATGTTTTTCATTTCCAGTTCATATAATATTACAGCTCTTGAATCAGAGTCTGAAGGTAATTCACAGTCAAATTGTAAGCATGACAAAATAGCTTGCCAGGTTTCGATGCAAAAATCACAGATCAATTAAAATCATATAAAGGAACTGAGCTGCAATTGGCTGATATTCTATACCCATCAGCTTTATCGCAGAAACCAAAATGTGAGGGACTGTAACGAAATTCAGGGTTCAAAGCAACAGGGCAGAAAGAGGAGACAGGGACAGCTTTAGCGAGCCTGGGAAACTGAGTATTTCTCCAGAAAACATACACTATCTTAGGAGAAGTAGGAATACATGGCTGACATCCTTGACAGGCTTTCATGAAAAGGCAATGGAAAGTGAAGTTCTTGTTCATTTAGTAGATAAAACTGCTAGCAACAATTCTTTTGAAACACAGTTGCTGTCTTTAACAGGCAAGTTATTTTATCATATTGTCTTTAATAGGTTTCTGGGATTAGTATGAAAGGAGTCTACCACCTTCTAACAATACAAAAACTGGGACATATGCACAGTGAAATTCTCCCCTGATGACGTGGGAATGGCACCAGCACAATGCTCTTGTGGGCAGGGAACCCCCGCTACGCTTCTGTGCCAGGTAAAACCTCCACAACAGTTTCAGACACCCTTTTCTACAAGCACAGGAGGACAAAAGGAAGATGGCTGAAGAGATTAGTGCTACCAGCTTCTCTGCGCTCTGCAATTTCTTGCCCCAGTTTCAGGTTACTTCCAGGCTTTGCACAAAACTATGGCTTCAGAGTTGTGCTTTCTCCAGGGAAGACACCCCCTTGGAAGGATGGCCAGCGGGCGGTGCGGAGCTACGTGACTCTATTCTGCTGATGCTCACGATGTGGCAAATTGCAGCCTGTGTCATTTCCTCCCAAGTTAATTTAAGAACAATGATGGACCTTGTGCTTTTCCTAATGTGGCATTTGTACCAGGGCTAGTAGTGCACTGATAAAACATTCTTTGAAAGATTTCACACAGTCTCTGGAGAAATTACTTGCAGCCAAGCCCAGGCAGACAGCATCCCAATCCACGTCTACTCAGAGAAAACTATCTAGAACCAAGGCAGTAAGAGAAATGCAATGCAGTGCTTAAAGCACAAGCACCCAGGGAACAGTAGCTGATCCCACAGGCCATGTAACAAAGCCCCTGCCGCCCTGTATGTTGGCAAAATGATCCTTAAAGTTTGGCAGGTCAGTTCAGGAAGAATGCATTCAGTGAAACAGCATCTCCCATGAGCAACACAAGAGAAATTTGTAATATTTGCTTCAACCTACTGTTTTCAGTCCCTTCTCCAGCACAAGCACACCCATCATTTTACCAGGCCAGAAAGAAAACTAATCAACAATTGTACCTTACATTTTCATATGTGTCTAATTCAAAATCTTTACTTCTGTTTCCAAAGCAGTTACTTGTCTCTGCAGGTCATCAGTTACTACACCTAGGAGTTAAGGGTGTTATTTAGTAATTATATTAAAATGACTACACAACAACTGTCCCAAAGATGCTGAGGAGATCTCCTGTAACCTGATGCCATGTGAGATTGCTATTTGGTTTCCAGAGCAGAAACCACAGGCCGCATTGCAGATCTGTTCCACAGGAATTTGTCCCACTGGGAGAGCCGTATCATCCATGACCGGGATGAATATTTGGGTGGGCTTTGAATTCTCAGGGCTGCCAAAGTCATCAGAGGGAAAAGCCCAGTTCTCAAAGGCAAAACACACATGTAAACATTTTTTAAATGAATTAAAATTGAAGTAAACCACACATAAACAGGCAAAGAATGAAAGATTCTGTTTGTAATATGAGATAGAGGCTTTGCTTTTTCAATCACAGACAACAATAAACTAGTGACTCATTACAGACACATTTTTCCCCCATTTATGTTGGTCAATTCATCTCCTATCTAACAGACAGTTTATCCTTCTGCTCCTCACACTTCTGGAAATCACACCTTTCCTCAAATGATGTTATAAGAATGCCAGACATTAACACAAAAATATTTTTGGAAAATACACTTAAAGGTTGAAAACCAGATAATATAAACATGACAAATTTCTTACTTCCACATTTTCCTTTTTCTACCTTCTCTCCTTGTGGTCCTAAATCTTCTTTTATTCCTGGAGGTCCTGCTTTTCCAGGAAGACCCTGTAGATCTCTCAATCCTTGTCCTACGGTTTGATTAAAAATAAAATTGTTTAAATGTTTTCTAAGTTTTTCTCCCACTATGGTTTCTTAGTGCTTAGAGAGAGTACCAAACACTGACTCTTCCCTCCCCCAAAAATAAAAACATCTCAGGAAAATTGAATTGTTCTTGTGGAAAGCTTCATTTGCTAGGAAACACATTACTTTGATGAATAATTCTTTACTACATCTACTTATGGGACACTGAAAATCCAATGAAATAAATGCTGTCTCAAATGCTGTCTCAATATGTATCTCATATTATTGCAGAGATACACGTGCTCTGAAACCAGAAAGCAATATACTTCAGCTGTAATCCAATCACACATCACAGTATATGATCTAGAAAATGAGCTAAATCATAAGATTAAGGATATCTCTGAAGCAGTTTGTTGAAACAGATAGCACTGGCTTTACTTATTTCAACCATGAAATTGCAGAGGGCATACTGAGGATATCCGGACCAGAAAACGTCTGAATATATCAATATATGCCACTGAAATTTTTGTCATAGTTCATATAGAGTGGTATTGATAATGATGGGAGCTTGCTTGGAGGTTGAAAAGCAGTTATCTAAGCTGTGTGGTATACACATGATAACACAGACAGGATACGGTAAGAAAGTACACAATTTGATATGTACTTATTAAGTGTTTGGACAGAAATTATGATTTGGCAACTTGGGAGATCAGGTGACTTGGTTCTACCACACGACAAAAAGCACTTGCTGATCTATTTGCTCTTCGCAGCAGTGCATGAAAAAAGTTACCTAACTGACAAAAAATGCCTCGGGGGAATTCTGTTGTTGGGAATTTCTGAGTATGAAGCAATCAAGCTTTGACCATCAGATTAGTAGCCAACTCTAGCAAGCATGATTTCTGGTTTTGAGAGCTGGCCCCTGGAAAGAAAAAGCAATAATCATTTAGCAGGGTATCGTAGGAAACTCCGCAAGTGATTCAGAGTACAAACGGTACAATCAGATTAAAATCTCATTACATCTCTGTTTTATGGGCTGCTGTGAAAATGTATTGTATTTTTTTATTTATTAAAAGCCAAGTATCTAGAGTAGCATTATAAATGCAAAAAGCATTTTCAGCTTCCTGAAATTGTGCAGAGCCTACAAAAGGTTAATGGGGCAGAAGGAAAGGAGACAAGCAAAAAGACAAAAATGAGAGAATGAAGAAGGCATGAAACAAGACTAACAGGATGACAAGCCAGTCTGGATGGGGCTTTGAGCGACCTAGTCAAAGGTGTTCTTGCCCATGGCAGGTGGGTTGGAGCTAGATGATCTTTAAGGTCTTTTCCAACCCAAACCATTATATGATTCATTCTATCGGTGTCAAAAAACCAATATTGCTAAATTGAATTCCCCAACTATTGTGTTTCTGCTGGGACTTTTCTTTCCACAGTCATTCAGGATTGCAGTACGTCTAAGCTTAGAGTGATTAAGCTGTTTCTCTTGATAGCATCTCTACTACTAGCAAACATCCGCAGCTTGAAGGACAAAAAGCTTAAGTGCATTTAAGTAGTAATGATCTCATTGCCTCCCAATTTCTCCTTTCAGACCTTGTATATTAATAAGATACATACATACCTCTTCCTGAGTATTACACCTCAGAGCCAAAGTCCTCTTGGATCCCAAATCTGCAGTACTTTGCTGCTCTCTCTGACCAGAACAACAGTAACAGGCAGTAACATCCTAAGGTAAAGCTCTGTGCGATGTTCTGACAAGTTGCACCACAGTAATTGTCCTTGATTTTAACGAGGGCCAAATTTGAGGCAATCACGGTCCCACGTATTCTGTGTTTAACTGAAAAAAAACCCAAAATGAAACTACCATAAACATGAGCTGACAAACTTTTATAGTAAATAGGGCACATACAAAAGTCAATTTGCCTTATTTTCTCCCAGTTTTACCAGGCAAAATGAAAGCCAAGCCTAAGGAAGCACCATTTGGTTGACAGACTGGGGTAAGGAGAGAAAATCAAATCCAGAGTGAAATTTGCTAGTCACCTCAATTAGTTCTCTTTATTTTAAGCTTCAGAAAAGATTACCCACAGAGAGCAGCTTCCTCTGTCATGTTTCATCTGATGAAGTACAATATAAAGTATAATCACTAGCATATTACTGTGAGAACATTATCATTAGGCTAAAAGGGAGAACTTAAGCACCACCACTTTTCTACATACTTGGTACTTCCCCCATTAGGCACACATCAAAATCTGGGGCAATGGCATACACCAAAATAAAATAAGGAAAAGTATTTAGCTAACTACTATAACAAAACTTGAATCCTGGTTTATATTTCTTATCCAGCTTCACGGACTCAAGCCAGTTCTTAGCAGCTCTCTGAGGATTTCCTTCTGCTGAATTTTTACATTATGTTAATTATCTGGTACCAGGGAAGTTGACATTGGTGCTGTCTCCCATGAAGGCGGCAAGACAAAGCTCAAAATGACGGCCCAATAAAAGAAATCTTGAAAACAAAATGTTAAGCTCTCAGAGAAGTCCCCTCCCTACAGAGATTCAACCTTATGCAAACTTTTGTTGGTTTTGCCTCCCAGGAGCTAAGATTTATTTACCTCCAAAGTTTTCCAAGCTGACGAACCCAAACCTTTATTCTAGGAGAGCTGAAGTGCCTGTTTACCTTTGGCAAATTGGTGGCAGGGTTTCCTAGAAATGAATTCAGCTCCCAAAGAGCTTAATGATAGTTTGCACCAACAAAAAAAGATTAAAAAAGCAAAATGTTCCAAATTTCTCACAAACATGGAGTAAATCTTAGGGAGCTGAAATAGAAAAGACAGGTTTGGCAATCCATATTTATAATTAGAGAAGATGGAGAATCCACATGCAGAATCACACTAAGTGTGGATGTAACGACAGTCCTCAGGTCCCAAGGCTTATGCAGTTGCTGACGTTCTCAGCAGTGATCAGAATTAGGCTTTGAAGGATGCCATGAAACTTTTATATTTAAGAGGTAGCTAGTTCTAGAGGTCCTACTTAAAAACATAGATCTCAGGGAATTCTTTTGTTCCTCCATAAAAAGAGCTTTAGGACATGATTCACCCAATACAGGTAACAGCAGGGAAGGGATCCTGGAAGAGGCAGCGGGGAGCCCTTGTTCCAGACCTAGTCTTGGAGGTGACAGCTCTGAGTCATTAGCCCGAAACCTGAGAGTCTGACAGTACAGGACAGCCCTATTGAAGTCAAATACTAGGAAAACTGCTCCTCAAAAGCAGATATTACATTTATACAGAGAACACTCAGGGACAGAATGCTATTAAACTGACATTACATACTGCTAACAGTCCTCCTCATCAGCTTGCTGCTCCAGTAGGGCAGCCTACAAAAGTCCTTTCTAACCAGCATGTCTGCACCTGCAAGGGTTGCATGGCCTCAGTATGGTCAAATACTTATCATGGCAAAAGAGATCTTTACTTACCAACACCTTTACTTGATCAATATACAGTGAAACTCTTATCGCACCACTGGCTTCCCTGACAGCCAGCACAACAGAATGTAGTAGAGAAGAAACGGAACAGAAACCTGCTGGTTTTTTACCATGACAACGAGCCTGCCAAGAGAAAGAAAAAAAAAATCCCCTACATTTCTACTAAAAGCTGTAATTTTGTGCTTTATTTTGGGAAGAGGTTGCTTACTGGCTTATCTCTGTCTTGCACAATCCTAATGATCGCCTACCTCAATCTTACCACCCCTATTTACAGGTACTACATATGACATTCTGGGAGTGAGCCCTTTGCTCTTTGCATGGCCTTGGGACAGACATTGGCTGTGTTACAGTACAAACAAACAACCAAAAAATCAGAACAACTGCAGGCACTGAAAGTTTTGACTATAAAGTTTCTCCTCTTTATTCAGTCAATGGATTCGTATTTTAATAACCTAGGAGAGGGAAGGATATTTGAGGCTTGCTTGACTGCAGTGACTGCCCTTCCTGCAACGTACTCTGAATTATCCCTGGAAAAAACTTGACCAACTCAAACATACCTATTTATGTTTAAAAATGGGATGTGGGATGTGGAAAAACAACATGGGGTGAAGGAATATATTTTTAAACTTTTAAGTAGATCACTTACTACTTGCCTTCCTATAACGCTAGTGATACAGTTAGTGATTAGAATAAACTTCTCAATAGAGCGTGCACTGGCCAGCTAGCTGTGGTACCATTTTGTGGACATGAAAAGAACAGTTGCAAGAATAGTGTGTGGGATACTGCCACACGTAGCTCTGCAAAATTAGCAACATAAACTATAATGCTGAGAAAGAGATGTCTTGGGCAATTCTGCTTGCAGAAAATTTTCTTACCCAGAGGAAGGTGTGTTAGACTCCTCCAGCTACAAAAACCAACTCAAACTCTCCAGCAGCAGTGTCAGGAGTGAATTTGTTCCTAAGGTCCTATTTCTGGGGCTGCTGTTCTCTGATGAGGTGGCGGCAAATAAATTTAGTCTGAGTCAAAAAAAAAAAAAAAGAAAACATTAGTTCAGAGCAATGCTATTTGTCAGCTATGATTTGATAAAAACATTGTAGAGTCAACATCATTAAACAGAGATTTGTAATTAATTTTTTTAAATAGGAAACCGAAATTTCCACACACATCGTTCCTAGTTTGGCCAAGAGCCAAACGTAATATCTGTAATGCTGTCAACACACGACATCCAGGGCTCATCTTGTAACCTTCTAACCAACAAAAATGTCTCATTTGTTAAATGTCTGTTGAACTTCCCTGAAGGCTGCTTGCCTGCAAAAGCAGAGAGATGAAGCAGATATGGTTCTCGGCAATTTCTGGACCCCACGCTTCTCTCCAGGTCAGGACACCATCGTGCTGAAACATAGTTTATCACGCAGTAGAAATTTTACAAAGCTGTGGCAAAACCAGCACATTTATATGCGACATCCAAACCTCCAGGACTATTGTAAATTCCTGCATCAAGTGACAAATAAAAATAACAAGGGAGGTGGCTTAGCATTCACAAATTATTAAATGTCTTTGCTGGATTTGTAATTTCATATTCTATCTCCTTATTTCTATACAGCCTTCCCTTCCTCCAGAATTATTTGGTTCTCCCGATTCCCTGTTTGTGTGCTGAGTTCCTCACTATTTAGATCCTTGAACGTACCTTCTTTCTGCATATCCTTCATTTGGGGGAGCAGTCTCATGTCTGGCTGCTCTTTGATACATGGCACAGCTCTCTGCAGATTTCCTTGGAGAAGCAAGCAGCTCAGCATGTGAGAACACTTGGCTTTTGAAGTTTCAAACTTGCCTTTGGAGCCATCAGTTTTGAGTTTTCTTCACTAGCAGCAGTATCAAATGGGAATAGCAGAAGTGGGAACTATATCCAATTATTTTCAACACAGCATAGCAGGGTGACAGCTTCTAGACACTTGCAAAAGAATATATTGGCTAAAGCAGTGGATAGAAATGCACAGCTCGCTCATTGATTCACTTTGATGTCAGACCAACAGTGCGCTCTTATCCCCAAACCAGGAGTTTACAAAGTATTTCAAACTTTTCATTGAGACAACTAGAGTCAGGATTAAAGAATTTTGAAGAACAAAACCCTAGGAATAACCTTGTTTCAGAAAAACCTCAGACCAGGCATTATGGAGCACCATTCTTAATAGGTGCTCATACAGTGAGTTTAATTAGAGCTCTTAGAAGAATATAAAGTGGAAGCTGTCCTGTGCAGGATCTTTTTCTTCTGAATTAGTAGTGATTTATCCCTTGCCTGTGTAACCTACCATGCATCCATACTTCTGCACAGTAAGAAGGATGGAGCAGAGCTGAAGGTGTTCATCTATTTCTTTTCACTTGTCAGCTTGCCACAGAGACTATGCAGATGAACAGTTCCTTCCTGCTTTGGGCTAGTACCCTGAGCCAACCCCCATTAATGATAAAATCTTTGCACGTCCCGTGTCCACTCTATGTATTAAGAGCAATGTAAAAGTATCAACTGCTCGTCAGAGAGGAGGGAATGTATATAGCAGGACACACCAGAACAGTGCCATAGTACTAACACAGAGAAGTAGGAATAGGAATAATACGGTAATTATTATTACAGAGTCTCACCCTTCATTCATGGTAGAAATGAGACAGCATAAGCATCAGCATGTATAATACTCTGAGTTCATGTCTATGTATAAAAATAAAGACCTAAACAAGCAGATCTCAGCATGTTTCCAGTGCACATTAATGAGAGGCAGATAGTCTTTATTTTTCTGTTCTAGGCCAGATAGCTGACAAACTAGGAACAAAACGGGATTTTGTACCACCTTCCCCTCCCTCAAAATTTACGTGACTGCATATTGGTCTGGACTTAAGTTTATAAACCAAAACCTATTCCTGTTTCTTATTAAAAACAGACACTGCAGAAGCACTGAGTCTGTACTTTGGAGTTTGCAAGACCGAACATATCATCTTTACAGAAGCGATAAGAGAGTGAGACAGTTCTGAAGCAGACCAGACCAAAAAAACCCAAACAACCTTCTTAACGCAGAGGAAGTTCTGTTTGAGATTCAGACAAAGTTCACAATTCACACAGCATCCCTCACTCAGGATACTGACTATTAAGAACACACGTACCAAGTTTCTCCTCCTCTTTTGAAAACTTGCTGACTCAGCTTCCTGTCACCTGAGCTAAAAGAGATCAGAGCTTTAAAAGCATGAGATTCACAAAGAAGATAACATCAAGATGCCATTCTCACCTTCCCTAGCCAGCTATTCTGCTTTACCTACATTGTAAAAGCTTGACTATAAAGTCAAACAACTTCTGTCTTCACCTTCATTGAGATTTAAGGGAATTTACCTTATACGTTTGTAGTGTATCTGTGTACGGGCCATCCATCACTCATGAAAAGTGTTTATCCAGCCACCAGGCCGCTTTTCGTCCAGCTTTCCATTTGACTTCTGAAAAGAATGCATTGCTTAGTGCAACTGGAAAACTAAGCACAGTGTAAAATCATGACATAATTACACCTTTATATTTGAGAGCAGCTACAATCTTGTCCCAGTACCAGAAGAATTAAGGAGCTAGAGAGACAGAGGATTTCACAGGGTGTTTTTCTGCTCCAGCATACCCACGTACAAAGATAAATTACAATGCTTCAAAATATAACCACAGTTTACACCTTGATATTTACTCAACTGAATCAAACAAAAAAATACACTGATGCTTACAGGGGTGTAGGGGGCCAAACTGTTCAGTGCTATATTGCTCTCTGCAAGAAGTGGCTAAATCTTGCCATCAGAAACTAACAATAAATGCCATTCATACAAAGTTCAGAGCACATAATCTAACTGTTGGGCTGATGGGGTCTATAGACTAAAGGGTAATTTCTGCCCTTCATTCATCTTGGAGGAACAGGAACCTTCTTGCTCTTTTCCTTTACTTTTCTTTCATCCACTGTAAATGAAACATGAATGGATTTGGGTTATTTGCTGTTCAGACTGCTTCAAAGACAGGCCTTTTCTTGATATTTAAGAGCTCAGAAAACACCCTGATTTCCAGTTTTTCAGTCTAGCTACAACAGAAGATGCAGAATGGCACTTTTGCCAAAGTGGACGAGTTGTTCACGTTTGACAATTGATTGGTCAGTAAAGAATTCTCAAGGGTTTTCTTACTGTTGCAACAAAAATTTGTGAAGCACAGGCCTCTTCTAGCGTGTAACTGCTGAGACTCTCATACAGTTGAAGTATCAGAACCTGTAAACACATTTTGCTTCTCAATTAAATTGCACATTGACAAACGTTTTGTGAAGATTGAGCAGGTAAGATTCCAGATAAGAATCATACATAGATTTAGTAATACCAGGTACAGTCTGTTTGCACTGAAAAATCTTTAATATTCACAGCAAAGCTTGCGAAGGATGGGGTGGTTACTGAGGCTACCTACTGAGATTATGGAACCAATAAAGTCCCTACACTGTTTCATGGTTTTTCTTATGTTTTAGCAGGATTTTGCCTTTTTGTTTCATAATGATAACGATTCTACAAAAGATTCAAAGTCATCAGTAGGGTATTCAGGACCTGCGTTTGCACAGCTGATCCAAAAGCACTTAAAATGGGAAACACCAGATGGTAACTAGACAAGTGAAAGCACAGCCAATAATGAACAAAGTGGCCTGTAAGTGACCTCTGGTGGACAACTAGGACAGTGTTAAATTTGTTTGCTTTGTATTTCTCAGGAGAGTAGCTTATCCACTCAACTAGCTTACATCCACCAGTTGAATATTATCTAATATTATATAATAATCAAAGACATTGTCCAAGTGAACCAAAAGTATTTCATGCAAAAAATTGGAGACTAATACAGGAATGAGAAAGTTTTGCACCATAAACTTTAAAAGCCTCTGTAACAAGAGGGATTCTTGACTGTTGCCTATATACCATTAACAAAGTGAAGCTAAGGCAATCTTTTCAGCTGATCTAAAACTCACCAGCAATTTCGAAGGGAACAGAGTCGTCCTTTGAGGGTCTGTCAGTCATCCAAAAACCACCAGCATTTCCCAGGTCGGGTGAGATGGTGGAATGTGTTGCTTCCAGCACATGCAGGCTGTTGATCATGGCCAGAGTACTCAATCAAAAGAGCTCTTATAGCTACGTACTACAATACAGAATATCCCTAAGGACCCTATCCCTATTCCCAACTAAATATTTTTAAAAGAGAATTGTAAGCTTGGGAATTCATTTTGATCGCATGGCTTGAAGAGGCTTCCAACACTGGATTTCAGGGCTCATGTTTCCAGAGTGCACGTACAGTCTGATAGACTACAAACTTTGTGCAGATCTATGTAGGACTGCAAACTCCCTCTTGGTAATTAGACTTGCTTTCCCTTCCTACTGGAGGGAAAACTCCAATAGCTTATTGCATGGGTCTAACAATAGACACAGGAGATGGTTCGCTGTACAGAAATAACACACTGAAATTGTTCCCAAGGAAAACCGGTCTATCTTGGCAACAGTTGTCCTGGCAACTAAGTCTCCTCACAGAGGATGATGGCCACTGATCCGTGGAAACTGATCCACAAGTCATTTTTCTTGGACACCAGAGGGGCTAGGGAGTAGAGCTGCAGAGCCCCCACCATTTGGCTTTTCCCCCTCACTCTCATTGAGAGGGAACTCCCACCAGCCAAAGAGGTTAACAGAAATTCTGCTTCTTGAACATAGGTCCAGGTTGTATTAATTACAAGGCATATTAATAGGCAGTATCCTTACAGACACTTTTTTTTTAAGCTAGTCATGTTAAGGACTGGCTTATCTTTCCACCATAAGAGGAAAATTGCACTGGAAAAATCACATCAGAACCTAAGTCAACACAGCCATGACAGCACTAAGCAGAGCACAGATAAAAATAGCAGAGCACATTTCTGTCTAAGTACCTTTTGAGAAGACAGGGTGAAAGCTTTGAAGGGCTGCACAGCTTTTGATTTCATATCTTACGTGGAGTAACACCGGTGCTCATCAGGGCTAGCACTGCTCCAGGAAGGCTCTGCTGCGCTTGTAACTGCACAGCCCCAGCCCTGAGCTAAATGGAGTCTGAAGCTCGTAGCGAGGAGCTTAAACGGTGGTTCATTCGCCGTGGACAGCGTCCCCATGTTCAGCTCTCCCTGACTGCCTGTTATGACTTGATTGCTCTTTTTGCTAAAGTGGCGTTACTGCAAGTTAATATCACTTTGGGGCAAAGCACGTGCTATATTAATTGCTGCTCCTTCCCCTGTACAGCACATGCACTCATTGATTGAAATGGACAGAAACACGCAAGTCAAAATGCCCTCTTTTCAGCACCATTTGCCCACGCACACCAGGTGTAAGAGCACAATGTATGAGGCCTCACTTCCCAGCCAAAGCCTACTGTTCCCTTTTTCGCTTACACTCCCACCTCTGAGAGGGCGAAGCTGTTTGCCTCAACACCTCTTGGAAATATCTGAAGTCTCGCACAAGGTGAGCCTCACCTAGATGCAGCCATGGGGCTCTGATGCCAGGACAGGGGCTGCAGGGACGGCAGCTCTCCTTCACGAGGAGGATGAGCAGCCCTTTGGCCGCAGAGCTGGCAGTGCCCATCCAGCCTGCAGACCTGCGCTGACTTGAAATCCTGCCAAAAGAGAAAACAGCCATTTCATTTTCATGGGCTTGTCATCCCTGAGCCGTCTCTCTCAAAGGACGTGTGGGACTGGAGACTCTGGGCGACCAAATAACGAGCAAGGAGTTGCGCGGTGAGCAGAAACTTAAGCCGCCGTAATTGGAAACAGATCAGTCAGAAGAAATGAGAGCAGCACCTGAGTCCACCCCAGCTCCAAAGGGCCAGTGTGAGGGTGAGCAGGCTGCACCAGGACAGCCACATCCAGAAACAGCAGCATTTCCAGCAACTTCTCAGAAACTGATCTGAAAAACATATTCCTGTTTCAGAAAACATGATATTGCAATAAAATTATTTCCTCCTGGAATATTTCTCGTGGTCCATTCTACTTATTTAATGGGAACAATGCCAATTATGCATATTATTATTTATTTAGTCATGAATATTTAGGCACATGCATTGTCATATAGGAGGAACACAAAAGAGTTTATTAGATGATAGCACAACTTCCGCATGAATTAATATTTGCATAAGCAGAGAAATGTTTTTCATCAGTTTACCCTTCTCTTTCCATTACCTGCACAGTAAACTCAAACACAGTAAATGTTTCAGGAGGCTATTAGGCAGGTGCACGCCCAGAGAGACTTTCAAGGAGAGGAAAAAAGCATCTCAAGCAATAAATCATACACCCTGAAAATTGCATAGTAAATACTTGGAGATATGTAAAATCCCACTTCTAACCTAAATGAGTAAACAAGTTCAAAAAATGAGCTCAGACATAAAAATTATGAACTGACTACAAATCAACTGCAAACACATTACAGGCCTATATTTGTTCAAATATTTTATTCATAAGAAATAATTTGAGCTGTAGTTGTATGCAATTTATGTTGCATAAACTTAAGCAAATACTTGTAACCAAAAGCTGATTTAAAGAATTAATGAGGAATCTCTAAATAAAATTCTATTACTAAATAATTTCTTCCCTGATTTACAAAGCCATATGCTTCCTCTGGCGTATATTCCAAGACTTCTATTAGCAGCTGAGCCCTGTAATGTTGGGATAGTGACAGACAGCTCAGGCCTGATCAACCTCTTGCTAAACAGGGCTGGTTGTACGGTAAGGTGAGAAGAAACCATTGGTTTTGAAATGTTCTTAAAGTATTTAGGGTTCAACAGCAACACAAGCCAATAGTATGTTTATGCTGAAGGGCTACATTTCTTCTCTAGGATCAATATTTTTAGAGTATTTAGTAAACAAAGGAAGAGAAGGAGAAACGCGCTTTTTCACCTCTGCTAAAGCACTTCCATTGTCTATTGCTGCACTCCTTTGGACATCAAATTTAGCAATGAACATCTCAGGTTAAGAAGTACCACAGCATAACATGGTACATCTGCACAGTCTGAACTGATGAACCATACTGGCAGTGTTATTGGGCTTTTTAGTAACTATAAGCAATTGGGAAATTCAGATTCCACATGCCTTTTAGTCAGCTGTCTCAAAACCTTTTTGTACGTGGTCTGCTAGAGCTGTGTCATTTTCAGTAGAAAAATCTTTCACCGAGAAAACAGTTAGGCATTACTACCAGTTGGATGGATGTGCAAACAGTAAGTACAATCTCAAAAAAAGAATTCTAGGTTTTTTTCTTTTGATACCTGGAATCTCCTTTCCCTCAACTCCTTCCTTTCTCTGCTGGCAAAATATAGGCACAGAAAAGCATGCCCACACACCCAGGTGCCTAAGTGACCACGTCTGTGTCAGTCCACGGCTTCTCTGAACTCAACGCTAGCTATAGAAAAACATGAAGATCAGGCTTGATTTGTACTAACCGCGCTGTGCTAACTCCACACTCTGCACTAACTCCAGACTAAGTGTACATGTTATGCTAAAGCAATATCAAAGGAACACAACACTTATTTAATGAATAATACACATTTACATTTGTTGAATAAAAACAATACCATAAAATAGTAGCTAGCATCACTCTCAGTTTTGTGTGACCTTTTGCATTGAATTTACGTTGCCCAATCTTTATAGAATTTAAGGTAGATTGCAAATACGTGTATTTCCATGCCAAATTCATTTCCATGCCCTTCCAGTAATGTCTACCTCACTACTTTCTGGTGTTCTATAAGTTAATTTCTTGTTAATTATTCTGTACTTTCTGATATTACATAGAATTATAAAAGTCTTAGTAAGCCATATGCTTTAGAATTGTTGGAGATAATGTGGAATGTCTACAAATTAACACCTCCTCCAATCATTACCCCCCAAAATTATTACCCAACCAGAGAAAAGAACTAGTCTGTCTTCAACATTTAGCTGACTTTCTAAACTGAATTTAGTTAAAGTACATATGGGGCTTGACCAACAGTTGTGACACTGTAAAGCTTTCCATTGACTTTTTGTACTGTGGATTAAGTACATATCAGAGATAATGTTGAACTAAACAAAAAAAAAAAAAATCAAACAGCTAATATTTACATAGAAATTAAAGACTTACAAGAACTACTCCAGTGCAGCAGCTCTTATCACCTACTTTCTGCTAATATTTCTCCAGTTCTCTTGTATTCACTTTGTCGCACATAAACATCAATTGTGCAAATAACTTTCTATTCTGTTTTCACTTACTCATCCTCTTTAGTTCAAAAACTCTTTTAAGGTTCTGAACGGTTTTGGAGTAGTTTCACAGCTTGGGCATTGGGCAGATGCTCTTTTTCAGATTGAGCCGGGTTAGAGAAACACTCCAAGCTTTACTTACTACTTTGAGATGCATCCGTAGGCTGTTACATTGTGGAAGGACAGTAATGAAGAACAAGCTGTTTCTCCCCAGTGCCTCCTCTGGATCTGATGCTTTTGAATACAAGGAAAATGGAGATGAAGTTTGGCCTTTTGTAAATGTTATAGACAACTTCCCCACATTATGGACTAAAACCAAAATGGTCCCTTTTTTAAAAATTTGTTTGCTTTAAATCCCGTCCCCACAGTTTGGGTAACTTATGGCACCAACCAAACAACTAGCTGTTGTCATTAATCTTTGATAGCATTAATATTCATTAGAAATCAAAGCTGTTGTATTCGTAGAGTATCCTTCCACAATATTATGGAATGAAAAATATTACGGAATGAATCCTAACTGCTCTTAAAAGGTAGTTGCCAAAAATATGAAAGTTATCAGGATTTTTCTGACCCACGATTTTGAAACACTAGATCTTTCCAAAGACAGTGAGCCAAAGATATCTTGATATGACGACAGAAATGCAAAAATGGGTTTGTTAATGTGTTCTGACAGCGCCCCTTAGCTCTCAGTCACGTCCCATCCAACGGGAGGTTTGCAGCTCCGGTGCAGTAAGAATGACTGTGTCCTGGTTTCAGCTGGGGTAGTTAATTTTCCCAAGAAGTTGGAAGGGGACACAGCCAGGACAGCTGACCCAAACTAGCCAAAAGGATATTCCATACCATACAATGTCATGCTCAATATGTAATAGGGGGAGCTGGCCGAGGAGGCAGGATCGCTGCTCAGGGACAGGCTGGGTATTGGGTTCAGGTTTAAATAATTCTGAAAAATATGAAACAGATCCCCAACAGTTTTCATACATACAAAAGAAGCCCTAAAAAACAACTATCCTCTTCTCTCAGTGTTTTCTAATGTGTTTTTAGATAATCATAGGATACATTACAGCACTTCACACATAACTCTGAATTGTAAGTGATAAAGTCATGGGAGGATTTCTTGTCACTAATATCACCTTGCAGTAAGAAGGAATGTTCATTTCCTTTCAGTGAGTCACTACCCAGCAGACGGTTTGTTTGTCTAACAGTGATAAAGCCAGAACACAAGAAAATTAATTTTCTCTAATGACAAAACGAATGAAGGAAGGAAGTCATGTGGCTGACAAACTTCAATGTGGAATCCAAGCAGGAATGCTAAAATTGTGAATTTGTTACTGTGATACAGTACTGTCATAATGGGGACATCACTTATGCAAAATAGTCCAAAATGTTACTTAAATCTGATGCACTGACAACATATGAAGCAAACATGCACATTTATACCAAGTCACAGAAACCCAGGGACAGATAGATTAACAGGATCTGCCTTCTTACGCATTTGTCCATTGTTCTCTCTTTACCACACTATTCGTTGCTATCAATTTCCAGTTTGAGTTGTAGGATTTTATTACTTAAATGCCTAAGCATTTCCCCTGTACATCATCTATTCCAAGTAATGGTTATGCCTAGCTGCTATTTACTCTATAGCACTGCTCCCTGCTGACTTCCTTAGAGAAGTAAGCTGCCCAGCAGCTTGGCAATAAAGAGCTTTTGAAGTCTCAAGTCACCTTCAGAAATATCAGGTTTGAATATTTTCCACCAGCAACGATGCCTTTTGGGAACAGGAGAATGAGGAGGACCCAGAAGCACAATACATCTAAATTACTTTCAGTGCAGCATAGCAGAGTGGCAGCTTCTAGGAGCCTTGCTGAGCAAGGCCACGTTATTTCCCTGAGTGGCCCACATGCGAGCGTGCTGCGTACAGATGCATAGCTAATTTGCCAATTTACTTTGATGTCAGTTCAGCTGAGCGCTGCTATTCCACATGAAAAGTTTAAGTGGGTTTCCGGCTCTGTCGTCCTCTGAAAGATCTAGGGGGGTCAGGATCAAAGGGGTCCTGGAACAAGAAACCCTTTGAGATGGCCTTTACATCACACTGGTGTTAATAAGGTCCTGCAGAATTACTTCAGTCAGATCTCCGAGGAAGCAGCACTAACTCTGGGAAATGTTTTTTCTTGGAGGAATATTGTATTTCTCGTACACACTCATTTGCCATTGTTTATGTCATCAGTGTATCACCACCAGCCATGCAACAGCTTGGCTGTATCTCTCAGCTGAGGACAAAACAAAACCTGAAACCCCACAGGTACCCAAATCACTTGCAAACCTAATCTCAGTCTGATCCACCTTTCAAAATGTATCTGTATGAGGGAAGTGACTAACAGAAGCTGCTGTACTTATGCTACATCAGCTTCTCCTATCGGAACAAGGACCTCATCTCACCCTGAAAAGAGGAAGCGGACCTTTTTTCCCTGCTTTTATAACATGTTTGTTTACCTTACAAGGCTTCTATCTATAATGGCAGGCTACTCTTTTTATGTGTCATTTGTTTCCTTTAAGAAAAGGCTGAACTATGCCACCCAGCTCTTCTAATGTCTTTGAAGATTGTCCTTTTTGGTCCACACAGTCCATTTTTTCCAAGAAGATCCTCAACACTTCATGATCCAATGAGGTGAATCAGGGAAGCTGAAGAGAATGAGTTGAAAAGAAACAGTGCAAGTAAAGCAAAGCATTACTTCAGTCTCACAGCTTTGTAAACATTTGCAGATAGCTTTTAAAACCACTAGACACAGGCTGCAACAACTAAAAGCAAACCCTGATCTTTTACTACAAATGCAAAGTACAAGATTTGATCCTTATGGACCTTAACTGGAATTCCAGAACTGACTATATTCAAGTTCCACCAATATTTGCATTTATATCCTTGAATAAATTCCTACAATTGCCTGAGTAATGGCTTTTTAAGATTTCCTTTTGGTCTTAGTAAAATTATTTAAGGGAAAAGAGGCATTGCTTTCTGTGCAAGTTTGCCCAGTCAGGCTTTGTAAAGTGACCTGATGGGACGAGGTATAATAGTGAAAAGATTTCAGTGCTACACAGTGGATTTTTTTCTTTCATTGTAAGATAATGTACACAGAAGTCAATTTTCCACATAACCTAAACAACTGCACTGACCCAGATATACTGGAAATATACAAATTATCATTTCAGGAGAAAATTCAGTCTCTTTTCTGAAATTAAAATCAGCACTAGCCCCTACTACCACATACACTAAGAGAGGTTTCTGTGGTACATAGCAATTGCTATGCATTACGGTGTGGAATGACAAATTTTACTATTTTACTTAATTTCAGAATGTATTGAATTTATTGGAAAATGTGAAGTGATGATATTCTATTTATAGCTGTGCCACAATGATCAATTAGCATTACCAGAGGGTAAAGTAATTATAGTGAGTTAATAGTGGCCTTAGTAGTAGCATTCTTGACTTTAGTCTCTTTTACTAGCTAAGCTGGGAGGCTCCACCGGCTGGAAAATGGCTACTGTTTTATCTTGGTCTTCCTATCTTTAGTATCCTCCTCACCATCTCTGCTGCTCTCAAGAATTCTACAAGGAACAAAGTGCAAAAATTTATTTTCTTTCTCCTTATATTTGCATACAATGCCATTAGATGCTCTTGTCAATGACATTTCTAACGACGAAAACGTGGAAAGCAAAGGAAAAATATATTACACAAATACCTGCATATTTGAGAGACATTTCTGCCATCCTCTCCAGGCTGCTTACAGGGAAACCACAAGTACCAATACAAAGCCATAGAGAATCTCTACATATCTGGTAGGAAAGTAAATTAAAAAAATAACTGGAGAAGACCCTTATAATATTCAGAGACAATAATAAAAAGTTTTGCAAGAACTGAAGCAGAGTATATAATTATGGAAGACTCTTTTGGGGAGGACTAATGAAATGACTGATTTGCTAGGCAGAAGGGGCAAACCTGCCTCCTCTTCTGCCACCGAAGCTAGGGCACTGATGCACCAGGAGCTTGTCTGTGACCAGATGTTGTGGCTCCCTTACCTTCCACGTTTCCCTCTTCAGCCTGCTAGCATGGATGAGCAAATAAGCCACCATCAGTGCCAAAAAGCTGAGGAAGGGGTGGAAAGTCACGCATGCTTGAATCAGAGGGGTTTACATTTTTCTGCCTAACTAGCTTCAGCGAAGATGTAAAGCACACTGCCTTAAAGTTTGCTCTGAAGGCACTATTCTTCTATCCTTCCCTCAGGCAGAAAGATGGATGATGTGACCTTTCACAACCTTCAGCAGCCCACTCTGCTATACTGTGGGTTTTTTTCATCAGTTTAACATCTTAATAGTACTTTCTTGAAAGCAGCTTCATTTTATGAGCAATCTCTTATGACACATACATTTGCATTAAAGGTTGGTTTTGGTTTTTTTCTTGGTAGTGGGAAATTTTCAGACCTTCTCTGAAGTTAAATTTCTCTCCCTTAGCCCTCTAGAAACATCAGATTTCTGCAGAATTTAACAGGAGTCAGAATGATGCTTCCGACAGGTCCAGTCAACTTTAACTTTTCATATTAATTCCTTTTAGTTTTAACATAAGCATTTTAATTACCTTACTAATGAACAGAAGTTCTTCAACTTTAGGTCATTTTGAGCATGCTTGGTAAGGACGTTGGCTGAGCATTCCCAGATAGCTAATGAATTCCTCATTATTAGCAACAACTTACATTGAAAAGTGTTCTTAAGTCTACAGATTTTCCCTTATTTTGGCCTTTCATTTCCTACTTGTTGATATTATGGGAAAATTTTTTTACATGTTTATAGATGCTTCCAGCTTTAGTGCAAAATATTGAATGGGGCTATATATTATATAGCATCATATTTTCCTTAAAAAAAGGCATGAAGAATTCTTCAAAAAGTTGCTGAAACAACTCCACCAGGAACAGATTTAATTCACTACCAGATCAGAGCAGATTTAAATACAGTAACCTAGAATTGAAAGATCGACAGAACAATACTTGTGGAATATTCCACTCACATTTCACGTGGTCTCATATTTCTTTAGCCTTTCACCACATGATGACAAGAAATCAGAAGATTTTATAAACTTTCAGATCATCTATGCTCACACAAACTTTCTAGCCATACCTGGCAGTGTGAGGAGGATTGTATCATACACCATTTTAATGAAGAATAGTTGAATGTAGTTACCAGTGAGAAAAATTGGAAAAAAGACATTTTTCTGCACCTGGATCCCTTTGTACCCTCATTTTCTTTCTATTTCCGCTGTCTTCGCCTGGTTTTCCATTCGGAGCAGGGCCACGGCTGGCGCGGGGGGTTTGCAGCGGTGGAGATGTCACCAGGAGCGCTCGTTCTGGAACTGGTGCGCTCAGCATTGGATGCAGCAGCATTGCTCAGTCGTCTGGCCTGGAAGAGTTAATGACAGAGTTACCATCAGAGCTGTTGCCTCTCTTTAGCTGCTCATGCTCCATAAGGTAACTATGTTAAATCAAGATGGGCTGATTTACCACTTTTCATTCTGATTTACTGCTTTTTAATACATGGCGTGAGTGCTCTTGGACAGCTCTCAAATAACTCCTTTCAGAAAGGCGGTCTTAAAAAAACGTCAATTGTAGAAATCACCTAAAATTTGGAAACCCAAAGTGGTAAACTGAGTTTCCTCACATTACACTGCAAGAGCCTTGGCATGTAAGTACTCCCAGATGCATTTCCCCCTGCTCATAGTTAAGGGTCCGTGATGTCCCCTGAAAATAAGAGGACTTCAGAAGTGTGTCCAACATGCTTGGAAGCCTTTATTCTTTGAGTGTAAGGTGATGAGCTTGGCGAGGCCTTTAACTGTCAATTATGGGGTATTTCTGCTAAGTTATTAAAGTTCCTCCTTGGAAGCAAAATTCAGCCCTTATAATCCTGTCTCTTGATATCGCTTTTTGCTGTTTTACTCGTTAGCTATAGCTAATGCCCAGTTGCATCTGAGCTCACAGTTGCTTTGGATTCAGTGAGTTTGTTCAAACAGAACTGCACTAAAATCCAATTTACTAAGCTTCGGGTTTTGTAATCAGCTGCCAAATCCCATACAGACTGGATCTATCAAATATACATTTATCTTCCCGACCATGAAAAAAGGTAGATACGCACAGATAAGCTGCTTTGTGTGAATGACACCAGTGTAAGTCAAGTCCAGAATTATGAACTCTACAATAAGATGATGCACATCAACATATCTTCTGTAAAACAGGAGACCAGAAATATGAATTACTTTAGACACATTTAATGGGTGCCACATGTTCTGTTAAATTCAGCATTACTACACTGGATGTGTCATCAGAACATCATCCACATAAATATAAACTCTGAGTAATTTTTTTCACTTTTTCTGCAGCTTCATTAAAAAAAGAAAAAATGAAAACTAGAGGCAGAGAGTGCACTCAGTTGTTGACTATAATTTTTGTTGCTTTGCAGAAGTTTTAAGCAGAAGTAATTTTGGAGTTCAACCTTCCATTAGCCTGCTAAACAATTAGTAGAATGATCTCAAATTTCTCCCTTATGCCACTTTATTTTAGGTACATTTAAAAAAATTAATCTAAACAAAGAACCTAATTTTTTTTTTCATGGTAAACAAATACATTGTACAAACAAAGGAATTGCAGCTGATAGCTAATTAACTGATATGTCTGATAGCATAATAGAGACCAAATGTATATCATTAATCAGGCTTCCAGAGTATTTGATAATACCAGAAACAATGTCTGTCTAAATTACTGCAAGCTATTGCTTAAACCCATCCAAATTCTACATTTAGGACTGATCAGTCTAATAAAAGCAAGGAAAATATTTCCATGGACTGTAACAATTCTGAATCGTGCTTCTGTCAGAGTTGATTTGCATGATGCTGAACTTAGCAGTAAATCCAAAATCTGAAATACAAACAGAAAAGACTTTTCTTCTGCAATATATTCACCTCAATTCATATTCTTCAGACCACATCTGGAATTCTCAGTGTTTTTTCCCCACTCCCAGCTGTCATTTTATCATCTATTATATAAAATTGATATCTAATTATGGGCTGCTGTGGAAGACATTCCACAGAGATGCCCATTTCTACAGCAGAGAAGTGAAAGAATTGATGATGCTCCTTTTCAGTTTCACACATTATTTTTCCCCTGTAATCAAAATGTCAGTTTTTATGATTTCACTAATTTATAGCCCAGTGCTCAAAAACTATCAGAGCTGAATAATCAAAATATTATTAGAACTTCATAAGGCTGTCTACCACAGATAGTCATTATAGGACTTCTAGCCGAGTATTTCCACGTACTTCGAAATGGCAATGATTTATTCCTTGAGCCCTGATTAGCAAAAGCAGGACATGCTGACTTACTAACTCAGTTTCAGTAATAATGTGGCCTAAGATCAAGGTTTTGAAAAGTGACAGAGAAGCTGATTTTCCTTAAAATAGTCTAAAAGGAATAAAAATCCTGGCACTATACGAAGCCAGAGCCACTTGAGTACCTAAACGTCAGGTCTTCTCATATTGTTTATCAGAGGACAATACTGACACAAGGTCATTCCCTGTGACCTCAAGGGAGCTAGGGCTTTAAAGGTTGCCCTCATATATGTCTGGTTACAGAGAGTCTAAATACAATACCTTCTACCTTCTAAAATCTGGCTTAAATGACAAGCCTGAACTTATTTTTAACGTGTTTGTTAGATTTAGGTGTAGATCAGATCTTAAACTCTTTCTATTCCTTCCTTATATTACTCTCACATCTGATTTAAATTTAAAATTATTTTCTTTTCAGGGACAGTATTTTCAATGAAACCTGGAGAGTTTCTAATCCTGCTTTAAAATGTTGAAAGGCAATTTGCAAGAGTAGGCTAGTGTTCTAATAAAACTGGAGTACGCTCTGAATTTATCACCTATGCTGTGCCACTTGTGAATTCACTGACATTAAAGAAACACCAAAGAGACTCTAGTCTAAGGAAATGTACTTTGGCATCTGAGCAGCTACAACACCACCACCACGACAAGGTTGAAGTCTAGTGCTTACCTTACTTTTGTAGCAGGTTGGCAGCTACTAAAACTCTGGCAGCCAGCTTTACATTAGTCAGAAACGGTTCTCAAATAAAAGTCTGTAGAAAACCTCCAGACACACAAAAAAGAATGTTTATTATGATGAAAAAAGAAATATGCCAGCTATGTATTTTATTTTGTACATATTATGCCTGCTAGATCTATACTCAGGCGGCCCTTCTAACCCTTCTCATAGTTTGATTCAAAACTGTCCTTTTTTTTACCAGTGTTTCATGGGCTTATGGTGCAATTAAGTTTAACTCCTCTAATTTTGACAATACAGAATCTCTCTTCATCCAGATTCTTCTTTCTTTGCACATCAAAAGAAAACAAACAAAAAGAGGAGCACTGCTGTTGCACCTAATCGAAATACTCCAAATAGCAGCAACTTTTTTTTTGTTTTTATAATTTGCTCAGCAACATTTCCTTCCAATTGCCAGTGCCTTTCCTGCCTCCACGCAGGCACTGACATGCTTCTGAAGCATTATCTCATCAAATCCTGCTGCAGCTGCGACCAGCTCTTCACTTGAGGATGTCATACAGTTAGCAGGATCAGGAATGCTTGTTACGCTCTCACTCCCTGGTCTGGCACAAAGGTCAGCCTCAGACCTCTTTCCCACGCATTCACCACATGCTTGGGGATATTACCTCTAACCCAATGCTTGCCCTCAGCCTCTCCAAGCGTGTCTTCAGCCACAGCCCCCTGGGCGAGCCCAGCTCCCAGCCAGGCTCCCTGGGCTGAGCGGGGCTCTGCTGAAGTCCTGCCTCAGGAGCCTTCCTTCCCCGAAGCCACCTCCAGCACTACACTGCGGGTATGCTTGTCTGTAACGTACCTAGTTGCTATCTGGATTTTTGAACTTTGCTTTTGCTTTTTGTTCTAAGAGTTTAGTGTGCATCACAGTTTAAGGATATCCAAACACTTCATTCTTGAGCAACAATTTGAAACAGGTTTATAGCACTACATGACATAAAATAGTAATCCTTTGGATCAACTTCAAAAGAAATTAGAGCCATGAATAAATATAAACTAAAAAATTGCACATCCTGATCTATCTTCTCTCCTTTAAGGCCATCCATCCCATTTCTTCATTTTTTAATTAGTACACATTAGTGGAAAGTCTGATTTGGATTAGAGCTGGCAGTTATCATCTAGGGATTGCATCAGGACGTGAAAACAGGTGGTAGCAGTATCATTCAACTGTTTAATTGCAATCAAGATATCCTGATGCAAAGTAAAGTACATGTGTTTCAGTACTACATAAAACCTAACAGCATGCTATACATCTACGATAGGAATTATTTGTATACATACAAACAAAACTTTCAGTACTCATACAGATGTTGTTATTCTTCAGTCTTTCAGACAGGTCCCATTAAACCATAAGTGAACACTCCCCCATTCCTTACTTCATGTCTGTACAAAGAGTCAGTTTGTTGAACTTGCTTTCTAAGACGTTTATAATTTGCAATAAAACAGCTGCACGTTTTTAACATTTGAACGCTCCTACTTGCAACCTGTCATTTCTGTGCTACAGACCTATTTGTGAAACCACAATCTTCAGGTAGGCAGCTATTTTTAAAAAAATGAATTGCTGCATTTCCTCATAGCAGCCCTCATAGTGCTGATAAAACATCAGTGTTTTGGCCACTGCGGAGCAGCACTGGCACAGCACCAAGGCTGTCTGTCCAACATCCCCCCTCACCAGTAGGCTGGGGGTGGGCAAGGTCTTGGGAGGGGACACAGCCAGGACAGCGGACCACAGCTAACCAAAGGGATATGATGTCTGCTCAGCAATAAAAGTTAAGAGAGAGGAGAAGCGGGGTGGGGCGGGCGCATTTGTTACTTATTTTTGTCTTTCGGAGCAACTGTTGTGGGTACTGAAGCCCTGCTTCCTGGGAAGTGGCTGGACATTGCCTGCCGGTGGGAAGTAGAAAATAATTTTTTTGTTTGCCTTTGCTTCCACACACTACCTTTGCTTTTGCTTTATTACACTACCTTTATCTTGATCTACAAGTTCTTTTCCCCCCATCTCATCTTATTTTCTCCCTGCTGAGGAGGGGAATGATAGAGCAGCTTGGTGGGCACCTGGTGTCCAGCCAAGGTCAACCCACTGCATTGTATTAGCAGCATAAATGTAGACCTGCATTTTGTACTCCTGTGAGGAAAGGAGAAGAATTAAAATTGAGTGCTACTGCTCAAAATAAGATATGAGCACATACTGCAATGGCTGCATAAGAAGAGCTCCATGTTTAATATCTAAAATGCAAATGCTTCAAGGAAACAAAACTTTAAAGATGCAGCAGTACATAATTTGCCAAAGTTCACAATTAAGAGAGACATGAAAGACAAGTCATTCTGAAACTGTGTTTTAGAGGATCCTTAACATAAACCCTTCCTTTAGAATCTGGCACTTTGTATGTATACACGTATATATGTACACTATGGGTTAAGTGACAGCAGCTTTGGTTTCTTAGCTGTGCCAGTTTACAGTAAGCAGGAACGGCACTTACCATGCTTGAAGCTACAACTGCAAGAGAGATCACAAACAACAGAAAGTTTTGTATTGACACAGTAAAAAAGGGAAAAGCACACTGATTGACTGCTGCTTCATCTGCTGCGGGTTGTCCTGATGATTCACTTTGTCACCTGTACACACCTGGTGCTGCAGTAATGAAGAGCAATTATTTACAAAGGTCACGGAATTTTCTAAAAATGGTCCTCAGTACAATGTACTGCAATAGATGTGGTTTTGCTGCTCTCCATTTAAACTGGTTCTTTTGTTGCTATCCTATTTCTGTGTAAAACATGGATTACGCTGGAATTGAACAGGGGGCCCCCCTGCCTGTCCCACCCTCCTCCTTGCCACCACACCTCATTCTAAAGGAGCACATAGATTAAGATAAAAATTATGCGCATATGTATATATATAAACATATATACATGTATATAGATATTAAAGTAAGTTGCTAGAAGGCTTACGTCTTGACAGAATCTCATTACTCATGGATAGCACAAGGGCTGACCCTTAAGAACAGACTTTAGCACTGTTCTGGTCAAATGTATCCCTGCTAGAACTGCTTCTGTACTGTTCAGCCTCTGACAACCTTTAAGAAATCTTAATTCTATACCTTTCCAAATAACAAACCAACTTACAACCTGACCTTAAAGAGTAGTAATTACGAAGTGAGAAAGTTGAGCTTATGGTAGCAGGAATTCTTTCAGAAAATACATTTCAGAAGGAACACAGGAGGACACGCACCAGTATCAAGAGTTAATCTTGGCTGTCCAGCACCTTTTCTTAAACTCTAAGAGAAAGACCATCGAATTCCTATTTCCAGTTACCAACAGATTTCAGGTGGAGATTACCGGGTTGTTGCTACCTGTTCCATGGAAAGGACATTGTTTTTCCATTCTTTATTTTCCCTTACAGCAGAGATTGCCAAGAGCAAAAGATCACACAGGGCAACTAAAAGAGTGTTCTTTCTTACAGGCAGAAAATGAGAGAGAAAGAAAGAGAGAGATATCTACGGATGACAGTTCATCCTACTGAAATAGCTCACCAGTGTGGGCTCACTAAGCCATACTGAGGCCAAGAACTTTGGCCCAAGGGCCCATACTCCTCGAGTCATTCACCAGCTTTACCTCCCACAGCTTATAAACCCTCTCTTGATCCTCTCCTCTCCAATCAAGGCCTCAAGCTCAATAAAACCCTTTCCATCAAACCCTTTCCATTGTTTCTTTTCCCCCCTCACGTTTGCCTGAAATTCCCCCTTACCCTACATAGCCTGCACAGGGGTGGTACATGACAGTATTTTCTTCAAACTTTTTCAAGTAATGCACACGATGTTGCTGACTTCATTCAAAATTACATGTGCTCAGTCACTCAACAAGGTCATGCTTCCTACAGGTATTTTGGCAGTTAGCGAAACATTTGTTATGATTCAGTCAGTTCTAGCCTCAGGGTTTTACTCATAGGACAGATGGTATTTCGCTTAGTACCTCTATAATACTCTATCAGGTGCAGCTTTTTATCTAAAAAAAGGACAGAATTCCTATTTTGATCTTAACACATAATTTTTTTTCCCCCCATGGCTGCAAGTTAAGGGAAGTCCTAGTGATATCTGATGGACCAGTTACTATAAAAAGTCATCACCAGGGTTCCATTTCAAGCCAAAACTGAAGAGATCAAATGGATAAAGTAATCCCCCAGGTGAAACACCTCAGTACAAATGACTAGGAGCAGGGTATTCTGCTGCTCAAACATCTGATGATTGTAACTTCCATCTGTGCCTTGCTGAATTCTGGCAGCAGGCAGGACTGCTTAGTCTATTATTGTTCAGGCAGCGGGATGACTTTGTTATAGCAGGAGATGTGGGACAGCTTTCTCAAATGAAGGCAGCTATCAGAACAAATTGGTAACTGAAGAAACAGGAGTCCACTTGAATGAGCTTATGACCTGCTTATCTATAGGCAGACAAGGCACCAAATAGGAATTGGAGTAATTTGTGCTGTAGGACATTTAGATTTTGATTCAGCACATATCACTGCCTCTTCAATCCGTTGTGGGTTATTACCCTGGTGTACTGGTAAAATTAAGTCTCTTCTTTTTAATAAACAGGAAAGGTGTTGCTACTGTCATATGTCAATAGTAGAGACAAATGAAACGTTATGGCTTAAGTATATTCCAGCCAAAGCATAATATATGATACAATATTCAGGCTTACCCAGTATGTCACGAATCAGCAGCTCTAAGTCCTTCTTTTGAAAATATTAGCTTGTACTTTGTTACTTCAAGTGAAATATGCTTTTAGATGTACTTTAATGGTTGAAGATTGTACATGCCACTTCAGTATAAGCAAGCCGGAATTTCATTATTTAACTATGTCCTTTAATTATGGGATTAATCTTCAAAGCATTATGGAGTACATTTGCAAAGTCACAGAGAGAATAAAAGGATTATAGAGGATAAAAACCATACAGAGCATAATAGGTACCAATGGTACAAGTGAGTGGTGATAATGAAAAGATGCACATACGCTAAGACTATATTTATACACTAGGATTACAGAGCATATGAACTGAAGGAACCATGATTCTTCTGTCCCTTTACACCTGCAAAACATACCGAGCCAGTTGTTTATACTAGGCTATTCTAATATTTTATCATCAGCTCTTTCCTAAAACTGCATATTATGTATCAGTTGTGGTCATCCTCAGTAGGGGAGCTTCAAGACATTACGAGCCTTCTCAATTACAGTTCTTTATTCCATGGAATCAGAAGGTGGGAACTTCTGATTTACTATAGTGTCCCCCACAATGTTGTTAGACTAGTAAGTTAAAATATGTTCCTTTCCACCTACTCTTTTAATGAGCTCTCCCAGATGACCACTATTGAGGTGTGTCCTTGCTTCAGCTTTGTACAGGCTTAAAGAAGTTCCACGCGATTAAGAATCAGTCCTCATCCATGCTCATGGTGGCCTTTCGAAATGGCCAGATATACTCAAGAATCATTTATTTAAATTAATATCACATAAGGAGATATTAAATTTGTGAAAGCATTTTAAAATGCATTTTTACTAGCAAGTGAAAGAGATACACCAAACCAGACCGTCTCAACTTCCATTTCTTCCCTAATTTTCCACTTTTTATACTTATCTGATAGAGCTAGCCACCTTTAACAAGTGTTTTGTTACTAAAATATTTAAGATAAGGATAGTATCACAGCTGCATAGTGTCTGCATACTATTTTGACCTCTCAGAAACTATGATGCAACACATGTAAATGCACAATCCTTGCAACTTAAAGCTGTATTTTGGGTTTAAAAAAACCCACAATACACAAAGATTAGTCAGATATTTTCTTAGTCGAGGATCTATGATCCTATTTCTATTTAGAAGTTATTGAAGAAACCTATTGAATTAGATCTCTTAAAACTAAGTTTCTCACTGAATTCTCTAAAGAAAATTTGATATGGAATCTGATTACTTTATCCCATCACTTATACTTAACCATTTCATTTACATCTGAAAAAGAAATGAGAAAGAAATTATGTCTAAAATCTATTGACCTGTGTTTACATTTTCAGTATAAATAACAGCAAAGCGGGAAACTTAGCTATCTCTAAAACAACTCCCAAGACAACAGCAGTATATTGCACCACTTGCAAGGAGTTAGAGCAGACCAGACTGGGACCACTCTGACCTTAGGCAACGCACACTACAATTATGCTGTAGATACCTAAACCTTGATTTTAACCTAGGTAGTCTGGTACAAAGAGCAGGGAAGTTTTAAGAGATGAACTAGGTATACTCGCCCAGTGCCAATGCCGGGAAGACACATGCAGCCCAGACTGAGGCTCATGCCATCATAACAGCATTTAATCCTCAGAAAAGCCAAGTATTTAAACAGCCAAAGCTATTTCAGGTGCATTGCCATATTCTTTTAAATAAGCAATTAGATGATTGCTTATTGATACAGGCTGACTCATTGCATTCATCAGCTGAAGCAGGACTAAGTGGGGAGAATTAGGGGGAATGTTTTCCACATTTCTGGGCTTGCATAGAAGGCAAGACAATAACTGTGGTTCCCACAGTTTCAGAGATATGGTTGGCAGATCAGAGGGCAGGACACCTTGAACCCTCTGACTCCTCCAGGGGAAGAAAGATCATATTGCAATCTAATCCCCAAAACAGATCAAAATGGTTTGGAGTTTGGTACAAAAATGTGAGATGCTGTCCTATTTGTCACAATGTCTATTGCCATTTTACATCAAAAAAGTTATCATTACAATCAACTGGATTTGTAGTTGACAGACAAAGAAAAGGAACAAGTCACTACTAGACACTCTGAATTTCCTGTCATGATATAAATGATCTACCTCTAAAGGAAACAAAACAGTCATCTCTATTAGCAAGGCTCTTCCTGTGTCTGTCATACTGCACAGAGATATTTTGACTTAAGCACCTGTGATTACATTATGTAGGATTCTTTTTTATGCTATTTTTCTTCATGAAAAAACAGAACAGTCAATCTTTTGCCATGAAATCTAACCTAACAGTGTGAGGAACACTGAGCATGTTATTTAAAGATATTAGTTAATTAGTCTCTGATGGAATTAATATCTGTGCAGATAATTAGCATAAAATATATGCAATACTTATCTAAAATAAATGATTTATTTGCCATATATCTAGCTATGTACCTCATGCAGGATATACTCCTAGACAGAAATATTTCCTTTATGTGCACAAATCAGTTCAATATGTTTCCTCTTAAGCATTAAAAAATGATGACTTATGCCCAGAAGCTCACGGTATTAGTTTAAAAATCAAAACAATTTTCTAAAAATAAAAGAAAAAACCTAACCCTTTGGTTCATTTTCTGTATTTTAGACTCATAAACCTCCACAGTGCTCTGAAGTCCACTTTTCTTATTGGGCTCTGATGCCGGGACAGGGGCTTCACAAGGAGGATGAGCAGCCCTTTGGCCGCAGAGCTGGCAGTGCCCATCCAGCCTGCAGACCTGCGCTGACTTGAAATCCTGCCAAAAGAGAAAACAGCCATTTCATTTTCATGGGCTTGTCATCCCTGAGCCGTCTCTCTCAAAGGACGTGTGGGACTGGAGACTCTGGGCGACCAAATAACGAGCAAGGAGTTGCGCGGTGAGCAGAAACTTAAGCCGCCGTAATTGGAAACAGATCAGTCAGAAGAAATGAGAGCAGCACCTGAGTCCACCCCAGCTCCAAAGGGCCAGTGTGAGGGTGAGCAGAATTTTGTAAATTCTGAGCACAGTTCAACCAATCTAACAGAGAGCGTTACATGGCCATAAAAGTAATACGAAACAAACTTTTATAATTTAGTTTCCAACTACAGAAGTTATTTCCAATATTACAAAACAAAAATTGTAACTCAAACTGTCTTTTTTAGATGCCTCTAATTTACACGAGATTAAAGAGCTTATAGTTTAAATTACTATAATGCAATTATCACAGATTGTCACTTGTGTCACAAAAGTAAAATTTGAATTGAATTTGGGATAGGTAGGAAAAGAAATGGCACTGCTGCCAAATTTTAGCCGTTATTCTAGCCACTTAGATAACAAACACATCATCTACTACACTGTATTTAACAAAAGCAACAAATTAAACTAGAAAACCGATGTACTCATAAAACTGAAGGGAAGCATATCTGAATGCCTTTGCATCCAAAATTACAGATACACATGTACTAACAAACACTATCAAAGAACTGTGGATGACTTTATTCTGGAAAAATATGCTTGTTCTGATCTGTTCTCTTAATCATCCTTGATATTTCACCAAGAACACTCTGTTCAAAAGACAACTAAAGAATAAAAATATTCTGATCACAACAATGGAATAATAGTACAGTACAGCACTCATCCAAACTCACTTCATTTTCTTGCTCCTACAGACCGTTATCAAAAATTCTATAGAAACTGTTTCTCCTTTCATTTGTGTTCAGTACAATAAATATGTGCAAAAACATGCATTAATGTGATGTGGACAGAAAAACATAGCGTGGCTGTGAAAACAAGAGAGGGTCTGACATCACTCAGAATGCATCTCTCATCTGCTGACCTAGAATCAGCTCAAATAATTTAATCAGAACCATAGAACAGCTTTAGAGGGAGACATTCAGAACCTGCAGTGGTTTTGTGGCTTTCTCTTTATCTAATATACTATTCTTTAAAATTTGTTTTTATTATGCTTCTGTATTTTCTAACTGGCACACAGAAGTGATCATAAGCAGAATAGATATCAAGATAGCAAGAAAAAGCAGGAAACTGGTATTAACTGTAAAGTACAAGAATGTATTACTCCGTATCTAAATCCCTCTCTATCTTGACATTAAAATAAATTGTCTTGTACTTTGCAGCCAAGGATATTTAAAGCACCAGGTCCAACTGATTGTAAAAACAGAGGGAGAAAATTAAATCTGTAAAGCAAATATAAGTTGTTCTATTGATACTCTTCTTTTGTTTACCAGTACTATCTAAAGTTCACATGAAAACATGCTGGGATATAAAATGGACAAATGGTCAGACAAATACGGAAAATTTATAATTTCTACGTATCAAGTAATGTAAACATCAGTTGCTGACAGTAAATTTACAAGACCTAAACATTGTTTGTGTATGTTTTTCTTTGACTCACCTTTATTTTCCGCAGTTTCTTCACATGTACTCTCTTGGGGTATTATCTACATTTTTCTGTAATTTTCCTCCCTCTACCTTCCCATAGGCTTGTGCAGGCTGCCATGCTCTCCTGGTATGCCTTCTACGTGCTCTTCTTCAGTCTGGCCTTTAATGTTAAGCACAAGAATTATGTATCTGTCACATTTTCCCCTTTAAATCAATTTATCTCCTATACACTTGAGGAGCAAAAGTATAGACAAGAATGCATACTAAATGAATATGAATTTCCAACATGCTTGCTTATGAGGTGTTTGGTTTTTTCCCCAAAGCATCTAATCACCCTTTGAATTTAAATATACATTTAAATAACATACAAAGTAACAAAGTACTTATTCAGATGAAAGTTTTGACAACAAACTTGTCTACCACGCTTATTGCGATGCTCTTGAATCCACTGCACTTTTTATAAGTTTCCACAATCCAACATGGTAACAGTTTGAAATAGCTTCTAAAGGCTGTATGCCTGCTAAGGTGCTGGAAGAACCCATTAATGTAGGTGTGATCAAAACAGATCAATGCAGACAATCCACACCTAAAGTAGGAATCTCCAGTGGTAGAAGATGAAGAGGACAAGGAAAGTTCTGATGACCTGTTGGGCCGAAGCATCTCCCTGAAGGTGACCGGGCAGTTATTAAGCTCTTCAGAATGTTTATTCAGCATATAAGATAAAGGCGAATTACTACATTTAAGCCTTGCAAAGCACTGTTTTGATTTTCTTCGCGCTTCCTGCTGCTGCTATCAGGCAGGACCAGGAGAAAACCAGCTGGGAGAGAAGACGAAAATAAACGTGTTGATCATTAAGGGAGAATAAGCTGTACCAAAACCAAATCTTCAGATTTCCCTGGTACGTTTGGAACCCGGGGAAAACGATTGCAGCTTGCAGTTCTCCCGCAGCAGGTTCAGAGTATTTCAGCCAGGAGAGGGAGCGCCAGACCCAGCAGTCGGCCGGCCGGGCTGCAGTGCCGGTGCCCGGGCTGCCCCGCTCGGAGCGACCGCAGCGCTTCCTCGGGGCCGGCTTCACCATCACCTGCAATCGCCTTGGCCAAAAGCAATTATTTCTTGGGGCAGAAAACTGCCACCTTATTTGGGTTTTGCAGGATATAAGGGAGAGGGGAAGGGAGGCTGAACAGGATGCCGTTATTGCTGTGTGAACGCTTTACCAGGCAGCGATGCCAATGTAAACCCCAGTCTGGAAAAGCTAGTGGGCTGCGGCATAAGTAGCAGGGGAAGCCAGAGTTTCACGCTAGTCTAGGCCAGCAGCAACTGGTCTGACAATGGCTTAATTGTCTCTGTGCAATCTGCTTCCCTGTGGTGAATGGTATACTCACATCATATAGAATGTCATCCCTGACGGCATCTTAGATGCTGCCAGGTTCAGTAATAGAGTCAGCAGGAATCGGGATTCCTCCCTCAGCTTGCTAATACTTTTATTTCTCAGCTCCAAATCATGCAGTGCTTTCCAAGCTTGCCAATATAGACTAAAGCCATGAAACACTCACACGGCCATCCTGCCTACACCAATGTTTCCTCAAATGCAGTTACACTGCTGCTGCAAAAAACAAAATTATTCCAGATCCGCTTGTGGCCTTTCTGCATCAGAGTAAAGCACATTGCTGGGGACAGGGCAAAGCTTTTCTTCACTTGTGTATCTCTGCTCTGTGGCTAGAGAACACATCAGGTTCCAGCGCCACTCTTTTGATGAAATGTACTGCTGGTACGTTTCAATTAGATTTTCTCACAGAATATTATGGTCCCTCTGGAGGGCTATCTTACATCTGAATTGCTAATCCGAACATGGCACACATTCGGTTACCCCATTTCTTTTTAAGATCCAAATTTCACTAGGTTCCACATAAGCCTATTGCTCTTGTGTACAGTAAATTATCAACCTCAGCAATGCCGGTTCATGAAACTATAACTAAAGATGTTCCTTATGGCAACAAAGTGAGTGCTAGAGCAACTGATGACTCATACCCTTTCCTTCTCTTATGGTGTCTTTATGTCATAGCTAGTTGATAGTTAATTAGAAGATATGCATTAAAATGTCTTTCCTCTCTAAGCAATGCTTGCATATGAATTCTAATGGTTATGCAGCACAGAGCTCCAAATATTGCCTCACATACTTAGCTGAGCAAGGTTATGTTATTACATCTAAGTCCTAATTCCTTTTCTGCATAAGTACAGATAGATGTTTTTAACTTATTTAGATTTGCCTTAATTGTTTGAGTCCACAGAAAACTGATTGTACTTTCTGCTTTGTTTTGGGCAATTCCAAGAAATTAATATGCACTAAGCTGTTTCTCTAGATATTGCAGACTTCTGTTACCAGTTACTGAGCAAATACAAAATACATTCCCTGGTGATGCAAAGACACCCCATGGTGTTTGCCACTGCCTGCTTTTATCCTGATATCCAAAGACACATGAGGCTCTGTCAAGATCTTGGGTTGCAAACAGCCATCTAACTCCTTTGTGCCATGTACTCCCACTGGCATGAATCCCTTCTTAGATGTGGAATCAATCCCAGCTTGCCTGTACCTGATTATCAGTCTTGAGACTGCATGAGAAAAACTGGTTGCCCTTCCTTACAAAGTTGCACTAAATAAAGTCATGTGCCACCTGGACATTGCCCTCTACCTGTGCAGCACTATGCTCCTCAAAGAGATCTGCATGTTTTATTAAAAATATATTTAACAAAAATAAATGAGAGAAAATGCAAAATTGCCTACGTGATAGTCACATGGGCAGTCTACTTAATGTTCTTCTCTGATCATGCATAGGAAAGAATTTTTATTTATGTCCTCTTGTATTGCCTTTAAAGCAGAACTTTAACAATTATTTCTTGGCTCTACTGCACATTACAAATAATTGCCAAGCTAATTCTTTTTCCATCAAAATATTAGTTTTTTACTGTGACTATACCCAGCTTAAAATTTAAACACCAAATTCAGATATTGTTTCTGTTACCTAATTAAGTGTGAAATGTTTTAATGAAATAACATCCCTAATTGCTTTCTGTAAATCTTCTGGGATTCAAAGTCTTTATGGCAAATACATAATGGGTATTCAAGAAATCCCATACTATAAGTGCTCAAAACAAGTCACAGAACTGAAGTATCGCTTTCACCATATCTGCAAATTTTTCCTACAAATTTTATGCAAGTAACATCACTCCTGAAACTTTACTTGGTTTCGGAAGTTGACACAAGTTAGAAAGTTCAAAGACAACTGAATACATACAAAGTTCTTAGCGCATAGCTCTGGTCCTCTGAGTAACAGCAATATCACCTCAGGAAATCAACTCTTTTCTTCTCCATTGCTAGAGAACTGTCGTATTGAAATAACAGATATGAAGTCACTCCTTTCTGATTTTGCTGGCTACTGCTCCTGTATACTGTCTTCTATAACTCAGCAGAGTTCTTTTACTCTGAAGACAGAGAGAGACCTCCCAGACTGTCTGATCATTAGGTCTTTAGTACTTTAATGTCTTACCCGCCAACACAGGAAAATGATGGACTACTAGGAAAAGGAGTAGAACACAGTGACCAGTTCTGCACGACTTTGCCCAACATCCACGGTCACTAGAAAAAAAGAACAGATTGGGGTCTTTCTCAACAATTAATCACATTTCACAAGCTTTTGTTTACATTCTAAACTGATGTAATATGTACCTCATTTATTTTTATGTAGTTTCATGCATATTTATTGTCACAAGCATTTTCCCCTACCCTTTTTACTGTCTCCTTGGTTCATGGAGTTTTGTTTTCAGGAGAAAACTGTAGAAATGTGGAAAGACTGCAAATGTAAGTTCCATATAAAGTCTGGTTTTGGTCCTATTTTCCTGATCTGTCGAACTGCCTAGCTTTCTCAATGGATAAAAATTCCTAGATCCCACCTCTGCTCCGTCAGACATTCGTGTGCATGACACTGATCTCAGTGCCACGAGATAAATCTCTAACAATGTTACTTTATGGAAATATCCTAGCATCTGCAAGGGTGCAAATAAAATCAGAATCTGGCCTACAACTTATACCAGGAATTTATTTTTATCTCATTTCAGTTACAGACCCTTTTTTTTTTTCCCCCTAGAACATTAAAAAAAAAATAAAATCATATTTTGGAATTGAAACTTTCCAGGTTTGAATGAGTGTTTTTTAAAGTGAGAAAAATCCATTTGGCTACATTCCAGTTACTGAAAACTAAAATAAAATCTTTACTGACTTAAAAAAAAAGTATGCTTTTACTTCCACAGGCATCACAAAAATTACTTTAATTCATTAAATTTAGCATGCAAAGAATATTCGCTTAAGTTCAAACATTGTGACCCAACTCAAAAATTTTGTATGTAAGAAAGAGTTTGTTTACATATCTTTAGATAAGAATATGTTCCAAATTTAGGAAAAATATGCACCCTCTCAATAATTAAAAAAAACCCCAAACCTGCATCATATTTTCACTTTCTGATCCCTCTTCCCCATCCCATTTTTTTCGGGAAACACACAGGGATGGGGAAGAATTATTATTATTTTTTCTCGGATGTCTTTTAAAGGATTGTTTCCAGCACTGAGTGGGTTTTATCCATTTTATTTGAAATAGGATCAGATCCAAATTGTATTTTGCTTCCATGATGACTGCTGTATATAAATATTCATGAGTCAACACCTGGGGTTGGCTATTTTCTAAAAGCTGTATAACTGTTATTGCGGTTGTATCTGTGGACTGTAACATCTCATTTGAATTCATGAGACCTGTTATAAATTTTAAATATATATGAAGTGATATTAAAGTCTAATGAAGAACAAGAATCCCATCTGCTACCTGCAATCTAGTAGTACCTGCATAACATAACAGAGGGAAACAGTAAGGTAAGCAACGAAGATGGAAACTTGTTTATTTATTAAAACTTCAAATTTGTTTTGATCATTCCTTCTAATCCCTGTTGATAAAAATCACGTTCCAAAGTGGCTTCTTTCCAGATCTCTGTAGACATCTGTGTTTTAACCCACTGAAAGTTTGGCAGACCATATAACTGCCATATTTTTCTTAAAGAAGAAAACTACTTAAATTCTCTAACAGTGGCTTATTTCTTATATACAAGTTTGCTCACACACGAGACTCTTTTGAAGATGCCTGCTCTCTTATTTCTGTGGACTGTAACACAAATTTAATTTAGGGTTTTCAACTGAGTTTAGTGTCATGAGAATTATGGTGACAAAATTGGTATTACTTGGACATTTATACTACCTGTAAAGATGCAAAATGTTCTTTGTGATACTAAACAACTTTTTTTTTTCTTCTCAGTTGCCAGAACTGATTTTCCACAAACTTCCACCAAGAGTTATTTCTGAGCTCAGACACAGAGAAAGATTCAGCTCTCCAAAGTGACTACCAGGAGATTGTGAATACTAGGGGTTTGGAATGTGATGGTATCCTTGGTATGACCCTGGTATCCCCTGCCTAGGGATAACAGGCCATCACAATACACCTTTAAAGTGCATTTTTAATTGCTCTTTAAAATTAGACTTGTGGTGAAGGGAGGAGCAGGCAAGTTTTCCACTGATATCAGCAAGGCTGGTACTTCACAGTGCTGCCCCTAGTCCCGGTCACTGGCATCGCTCACTGTAATATGCAAAGGTACTACTGCCCAAAAAGCCCTAACCAACCCAGTCACAGATTATTTGTAGCATAATGAGGTGTCACTATTGACCATAACTTTGTCTAGTGTCTAATTTACCAAGAAAATAATTTTTAATTAACTTTTTATGAAACCTAGAGAGTAACTGAAGAAGTTTGGCACACTGCTCAGCTGCGGGTACAGGTAAGTCCCAGGAAAGCATTAAACCTCTGTGTTTCTGTATAGGTAGATACTAAAAGCATGAGAATATACTTTGCTGAGAATATTTGCATTTGCTACAGTATAAATCCATGACAGTATCCAGCAGCCTGACACTTGCACTCCAAGGTCTTTTCATTACTGAACGCCAATGTGATCCCTACACATGTTTCTGCACAGGGCCAATGATCGTATTTGACTTCCAGGAGCAGCAAAAACTCTAGCTGCAAGAAGGGTCAGACAGTGCTCTCCAGTGCCTCAGTCCAATGGGATCATAAACCCAGAACAGACTTGGAATCCTGTACGCCAGCAAAGCTGTTTAAGCTATTTAAGCTCAGGTTTGTCCCAGTATTCTTGATCATCATTTCTGGTTATTTTCTTACATTTCTAAACATGCTGGAAAAAGACTAACTTTCCATTTATTAATAATTTGTGCTGTCCGTAATACTTCATGCTGCCCATAATAATTCTGACCCTATAACACTGAATAGTAAAAAACTGAGAAAACATTGACAAAATATCTATATTTTGATATATATATGGATATATGTTACAGAAAAGGACAGACTTTTGGGTTAAACTCTAGTTACTCATCACACCAGATGACAACCAGTGTTTTAACCTAAGAGCTTCCTGAAATCTCATTTTCCTCTTAGTATTTTCTCAGCTGTCCATGCCCATATGCTTCCAAGTGTAAATGGAAGAATCTGTCATACCACCAGAAAAATAGTGACTTGATAGTTATTTCCATAGTCACGGAAGGCAAAGATATTAACAAATTACAAGAAAGACTAGTTTATAGGAACTCATTGATGCAAACTTTAGTGCTGTTCACATAAAACCTAAGCACATTCACAGACAAGTGTTCATTATTACCTATTAGATATAAATTAAAAGTAGAAACAGTTAGTAAGAATACTTACAGGATAAAAGCAGTCTCAGAAAGCACCAATGGAACAATGATACAGAGTCCTATTACTTTTATATAACACATTCAATTGTGTCTTAGGAAAGACAGATTTGGACTTAAAGAAAGGCTTATAGGCCGAGTGCTTAAATCACTTTTGAAGAGAAGTCACACTACCCTAGATTACTTAAAACACAGAGAGAATCCTTTCTCATCTGTGGGCTTTATGGATTTGAGTTTGGGGCTCTGGTGGCTTGGGCTGTTTTTTTGTTTTTACACTATCAGCATCCAAATGGCACTCTGAATATTGTCCAATCACGTCACGTTGATGCATGATGCAAGACTTCACATATAATTACGGCTTTGATTTTCTATAGTTCCAAAGCAGACTTCTAAAGGAAACAAACAAACAAAACACCAAAAAACCCAAACCGATCAAAACATAAATGGGCTTGTTCTTTCACAACTTGCAAGAAATTGCAAACTTGATGGTTTTTTAGGTCCTCCAGCCATCTAGGGAAAAAGTTTGCAATAAGGTCTCTTAATAGCATTTAAACTATCAGAAAGTAGATAGATAGAAAGCCTTTGGCAAAAGATTATCTTGGAATGATCAGGTAACAATTTGAGGATTAAGGGGAGTAAGTTCTGATCTCAAAGCACGAAAACCTACTGCACTAAATATTGCACAGTATAATATCAATGGCCCAGCCTAAGGAGAACAGAACAAACAGAAGCTTTTCCTTTGCATATGCCTAACCCAAATCCATCTGAAATCTACTATCTATTCACTGGGTGAGAACACAAGCTCATTAATGGGCTATGACTAGATCTGTGCAGATTCATCATCGTGTTCCCTGTCGAAGAGCATGAAAACACAGGGCTGAAGTCTGGTCGTTGGGTATCACAGTTTTCATAGGTAGAGTCCAGCATTTTTTCCATGTTTCTCAAACCAGAGGAAAAAGAAACAAACAGGGAGGAAAGACTTGAAAGACAGATTGATTTCTTCCTTCCTTCCTTCCCCCCTCCCTCTGAAGAGGGGAGGATGGAAACAAGCGCAGAAAGCTGTAATAAGATTACAGAGAAGTACAGAAAAGGTGGGGTGACAAAGAGTTAGATGGACAGACACAGATTGCATCCATTATGTAGACTTCAGGAAGATAAAGATTTTTTTTTAAGTGCAAATTAAAAGCAAAATCTCTTAATGAAATAAAAATCTTCCATTTTCCATCTCCTTTACTAAAGACATTTATAAACTGTCAATATTGTGACCTTTGCGACCACCACCATCTTGCACCATAATTAAAGAATTTCTGTCTCCGTATTACTGAAAAATATGCAATCAGCTAGAGCATTTCCCTTGGCAAATGCATTTAAATGCTCCAGTGGTGCCACACACTGACTTCTACAACTGCCTTTCACACTGCAGCTGCAGCAACAGGAAGAATACGCCTCTCCAGAGGTAGGAAGAAGAGGCAGCAGTAAAGCTGACTTGTTACAATTGCTGTTACTTGCACAGAAGAGAAATTTCTGCTCTGCTAATAGAAATCTGAGTGTTATACAAATGGCACAACAGATGCAGTACACTGATGAAAATGATGTAGACAGCGATGCTGCAAAAACTCTTCAGGCAGAAACACGGTTGTCATGTACCAAACATCTCACGCGCCCATTGCCACGGCAATGATTTTAGGAACGTTTGGCGGGGCCCTAAGCTAAACTCCTGCTCTTTCTGAAGTATTCCTTGGAGTCTTCCATTTCCAGATGGAGAAACAATAGAGCTGAGTTCATAATGTCATCTTCAGGATGACATCTTCCACAATGAAACACCCCCTGTCACTGAAATACAGTGCCAAGCATTGGGTACGAGCCTAGTACATGGGGTGGAAATGAAAACCACAGCCTTCTGCTGCAGAGATGCAAGCCAATAGTTGAGTCATCTCAAGACCTTCACATAAATCCTTATACACTGCTTTTCACATTAGAAAATGGATAAATTGATTAAAATATGTGCTGCCAAGATCAGGTCGTTCAGGTGGCAGGACGGGAATAAAGAGAACAACCACAGAAGTCGGTGTCCAGGTAGTTTTCTAATGCGCAGTGTGCTCTTTATGCATTCCTGGAAGCATACAAGACCATAGCAAATCTTAATTAAACTGAATTTAAAAAATAATTGAAGAAAATAAAAATCAATGCTGAAAGATAAATCAAGCCCTTACCTTGGCAAACAGGTTAGCAAAGGGATGACTGGCCAAGAATTCATTCATAGCTTATCTGTGCTAGACGTGCTGTTTAGCTGCATTATCTGATGCTACGTCATCTTCTGACTCAAGGTCTGCCTCATTTCTTAGGTCCTGTCCTTTAATCTCCAAATACAATGGCAAAGTGATTGCCAGTGATTTTGTGCTTTTCGGTACCCAGGACAATGGGAATGCTCAACTACCTCAAGGAACTAATACATGCTTCATGGCCAATGGCCAACGCCATTTCCAACCAAGGAAAGTATTTTTTTTTTAAAAATTATTCTACAGCATCTCTAGCAGCAAATGGAATTTTCAATGCTATATTTTTCAAGTGCTTGAGATTTTCTTAAAGTAAAAAAGCATGGCATATTGAAACAAAAAATTCTCAGACGCATTTCATCCAGTTAAAATATTCAAGATTCATTCTGAACTGTATTAGTCCACTGTGATTTAAAATGTTAAATGCTTCATCAAATACTATCAGATAGAAGGATTTCAGTAGCAATCTGTGACAATGAAAGTGAAGTAATTGCACAGTGGGCTTCTACAGCAGCATATAATCTCCTTAACTCTTAAAGAGGAACCTCAGTTTGACACTTGCTTTGCTTCCTGTGGGCAGCCTGTGTGTCAGGATGCTTTATGCCTCTTTCAGGCTCATTAGAAACTATATTATAGCTGATGATAATCAAAGTGGAGCCTTCTCACTGCAACAAGCTTCAAAAAGAAAAGACATTTACAGGAAAAGAAATTTAACTCAGACAGTCCTCTCCTTCGCTTTTTCTTTGTTCAATTTTAGATATTTGTAGATGTGTGAAAATACATAGACAGACCCCTTGAATCCAATTTCTTCTACTGCCTAAGCCAGGCGTGAAGTTGTAATTCTGTATTTGCAACATTACTCTCTTCCTCTGGAATCGATTGCCATTTTACAAAATCAGCGGTTTAGAATCATTCTGTAGAACAAATCAAGAGAAAAAAAAGATCTAATCCTGTGTGACACTAGACGTTGAGTGTAAGAGTAAAAGCCCTTGGAAAAATAACTGTGGAAAGTGTTTAGGTTTATGGTAGTAAAATTCCAAGAATCCAAAGATCGATACAGAGAAAAATAATTTCGTGCAAGAGGAAAAAAAGTCTTTCCAAACAAACAAAAGATGAACATTCTACCAAACATTATTTTATACATATGTATAAAGTATATGTACACATACAGAGACACACACAAGCACATGCATACATACACCCCTATAAACTGTATCCCAAGTCATATTTCAGAATTATTTTCAATTTCATTTTAGAATGAAATACTGATTAAACCCTGGCTGGGGAGAGGAATATGAGGAACTGCAATAGACTTTTAAACTGTGTGGAGCTGCAACTTAAAATGAGATTAAATTCCTTTCAGTCTTTGCTTAAGAAACAGCCCTGGCTGTGGCATGCCAAATTAAAAAAAAAAAACCACAGTAGGTTAAAATTAGATTGGTATTCATTGAGTATATACTGGAATTTCCCATAATAATTGTATTTATGTAGGAGGGTGTCTCTTAACTGAGAGACAAAAGTAAGGTTTGTACCTTCCTCTTCACTCACCAGGAAATTAGAGGGACAGAATTAACAACTGAAGTCTAGGAACCAAAAAGACGTGTCTTATAAAAGGTGCTGTAATGATCTGTCTCAGCTCAGAAGACTGACTGCTCAGTCTTCTGAGAGTGGAGCTATGAAATCACCACCAACCAGGTGTGCATCCTACATCTGATAGGCAAAGTCTCCCCTAACATCAGTCTGTGTTTCTATCCTAGGTAATTCTCAGCGCACTTGATATTATATTACCTCACATGTATAGTAGCAGAGAAAACACCTGCTTCCTGTAATGGTTAGACGATACCACTTAAAGAATGCTTTATGCCAAAAATAGATAGAACATTGAAATAAAATCCTTTCTGCTATCAAACATTTTCGCAGTGTAATATGGGAGACACAGCCAGAGTCGAACAAGAACTGAGGCTACAGCACAGTGAAGAAGCCTTTTTTTAAGGACACTTCCTATCAGGAAAAAGTTTTTTGCATGTGCTGAGACAGCTAATGACAAATTACTAAAAATTTGATTTAAGAAGAAATGTGTACTCATTCTCACGGAAATACTTTCCCCTTTGGCAAAGTTTTTCCTGCAGGCTCAAGAGATGCCAGATAACCATCTTTCCAGACCTTTAACAATACCTAGAGTATAGCTAATGTAAAGGTAACTGGGATGTAAAACACACAGTTAATATCTCAGATGGTGGGAAGCTTTCAGGACAGGAAGATTAGCATCTGACAGCATGTAGACTTACGATGACAAGACAGTGCAATAAAATACTCCCTTAGAATAGCAACTAACCTCTTGCAAAAGTGATGACATGAATTATAAAATTAAACAGATACATAAAACTACTGCAAAAAGAAGGATTAAATGCTTTTGAAGCCCTGCTTATACTGCAACATGATTTCTTCAGAATCTTGGTGTAAATAGCAGAATGACCTCAACTGTTTAAAATAAATGACAGCAGTGGTGTGGACAATAATGAGAAGGGGATAATTAACCTGCTGACAACACAACAATAAATTAAAAAAAACATTCAAGTCAGCTCATTTAAAAACTGTAAATAGAGGACACTGTCTCAGTAGCATGCTGGAGGTTGTTACAGTTAGTCTTACGTGAGCGATGGAAATATGATGTCTTCTGCCAAGAGGAGATAAGGATCACACTTGTCTAATAAATGGCATATTGAGCCCCCAGAGAAAAGGAAAATGAACCCACTATTCACAGAGAGCACTTAAAACTGATGCAAAATACTGCAGTGCACCTGCATCTGCAGATATCCTTCGAAGAGATACATGCAGGAATATAATGCCAGTCAGCAATTTCTGAGGGATAGTTGTAATAAAAAATAAGAACAAATTTTTGTTCTTTGTTTTCTGGTTTGATTTCAAAAGCTGTAGAATACAACGGGTGAAATCCACTGCCATTAAAGTCAAAAGCAAACCTCCTACTGATTTCAGAGCAAGCTTAATTTCACCTAGTGATTTCATAAAATACACGTATATAGGAATAGGAAAATTTCTTACTGTTTAATTATTCTTAGTGCTAATCCATTACCATTAATTTACACAACTCCCCCTAGTATTAATTCTAGCCCATAGAAGTTTTATTATCTTCATTGTATTCACTGGGACAGTGAATGTGAAGATTTATTTACAATCAGTGATGATCCAATCTAATCTTAATTACAAGTGGTTAAAAATCAGCAATAGAACTAAAAAAATCTGTCTCGAGTATATTCTGCCAGATCAAATGAACAATGGCATTAGAATCAGAATTGAAATAAAATCCTGTCTGTTTGCTCAGGTTTTATTGCAATGCACCTGCATTCTTGGTGAGTTGTTTGTTTTTTTTTAATAGTTCCCCTCTTCTATAACCAACCTTGCATTTTCCTGGCTGGAAAGCAAATTACTTCTTTTTTGGGAGGAGCTCACATCTTTTGGTGACAATATCCAAGATCATGCTCCACCACACATACAGGTTGCAAGACTTCATTGGCTTGATCAACACTTAACACTTCCAGTGGAATGGCATACGTAATCCCGTAACTGAAAATCCTGTAAAAGGCAAAAATTACATAACTAAGCACATCCTGCAAGGACAGTGGATGAAGCCATTATCATCACCCGCAGACCATCATACACACCCTCTGTTAGCACAGCCCACTTGTGCAGCTCTGCTTTTGACCACTGGACTATGGCACCACGGTGTTTCAAACCAGAAAGACGAGTGCCTTTTACACAATCTGTAGTACCAATATGAGAAGTCCAAAAAGAAGATTTAAAGTATTACAGGAAAAAACTTAGAAAAATGTGATCACTGCACAGTCATGTAGCTACGGACTAAATTTATAATTTATGATTTACAGACTTATAGTGTGAAATTGTAGTATTATGCAGGATGATTTACAGTATGAAACTGCTTAGATCTATACAATTTTAAAAAAATTTCTAGGTATTTTTCTTCTTTTTTCTTATTAAACAATGAAGCGTTAGTAGCATCTTTAAGTAAAATTAAGATTTTCACTTTAAAGATGGGAATATTTAATAAGAGATGACTGTACTTACTGTAGTTAATGCATAATCCAGTCAAATTCTGCTTCTTAAAGATCAGCTTAAACCCCAGCTGTACTGGGATCAAATCCCACTCAGGAGAAAATGAAATGAGGGAAAAAGCAAAGCAAAGAGCATTCAGACTTTAAAAAAAAAAATTTTCAAAAAAGAAAATAAATGGAGAGACTGAACAGTGAGAAAAAAGGAGAAGGGAGAAACAGCATTTTGCCAAAAAGTACCATGCGCTTACTCAGCCTGAATTCTGTTACAGCTGATGCAGTCTCCTTTGTTGTATATAGGCTTTGCAGTGAAACCAGTAAAAATGTAGAGAGCGGGTTTGAACTAGTTAGTGTTTTAGGATTCATCCTCACCAACACATAGCTGGGAAAACTTGACTTTAAAATGAACTTACCTTTAGAGGACAGAGGGGAAAAAAAAAAAAAAGAAGAAGAGAGAGAGAGGGGGAAGGAGAGAGGGAGAATAATCACTACAGAGCATAAAAAAGATTCAAGAGCTTTAGACAGGTTTGCAAGAAATTCACAAAACCTGTTACCACTGTAGAAATTGCATCTGAGTACAAGTATCTCAGGAATGACTTTAAGAATTGTGAGGATGACAATAAGGCAGGTATTCTTCCTTTCATAAAACACCGAAATCTGAAGCAAAAACGTTCAGTTCAAATCACAGATATCAATGCCCATTATCTCACTGCTTGTGAAAAGGCAAAAGGAAGAAGTTGACTGAGACTCCAGTATGTTCAGTTTCAAAACTTTGGTAAATTCTTTCAGCTATTCTTTACTTTGAAAGTGAACTGGCCTTCATGAATACCTGGACATGGACAGCAACATTTCACAGAAGAGCAAGTGACATATTAAAGAAACCCTTACAATTCAAACAGTTATAAAACGTTTTCTGTGATGACTTTTGCACATAGCGATTCTCCTGCTGTTATTCATAGCACAACTCAAGTCCACAAGCAGGTATTTAATATCAGTTACTAGTTTTTTCACTTGCAAGTTACACCAAAACCACATGGATTTTAAACCATAAATCACCATAAATCCAAAAACTCATATTCAAAGCGGGCATCATTCACTTTTCTTCCAACCAATTATCTATTTTCTCAAATATCTGTTTTTCCTGCTGTTACTTCTACTGCTCTGTGATTGTAAGTATAGCTTTATTCACATTCAATGTAGTTAAAATTACTCATCCCACATTCTAGATAGACGAATCAAATAATATATGTTAAAAGAGTTCATTCATCTAACTCCATAATGGGTGTGATCTCACATGGCCCAGATGATAGTGATGTTAAATAAGAACAATGTCCAGAGACTGCGAACAGTGTGATGACAGATATTTTTCCACATGAATCGCAAAGAAACAAAACCACACGGAACTTATGAAGTTACCTGGAAGAAAGAGTAAACAATTCATGGGGAGACACGTCGCATTTGCAAGCTCGTGCTCCGGACAGACTTACCTCCAGCAATTATCACGGAAATGCTGTTCTTGGCTTAACCTTAATCTGCACACTGTGTTCATCTTTCCGCTCAGCCTACCACGAGACACAAAGCCAATACACACCAATTACCTCACCCAACAGATGCTGAGATCAGATTGTCAAAGTATACTGAGGCTCAGATCACAAATACTGCCACCTTACTGTCTTGGATTTGCATATCTTAAGCATTTGCACAAACACGTTCCAGTTTGGGATAACTTGGAGTTCACAAAGAAACAAGCCTTAGCTAGGAGGTAGTGAAGAACAGTTTCCCAAGCTGTGCCTCAGCTGTCACAAAGGGTGTTGGCATGCTGGCCCTGCTCAGGGGCAGAGCTAGCCGGGATTTGGGCGCCCAGCTGCACTGACATGGCTGGAGGCACCACGCAGTTGCCCCTGGGGAAGCGGAGGAGGGAGCCCGTCCTTCCCACCTCGGCCAGTGCACGGCATCCCTCGCCGCAGCCTCTGACAGGCTCACCACGTGCTAATTCGTCAAACGCGGCTGCTCGTTTCCCACATTAGAGGCCCTCCATGGCTGGGTGAGGAATGCAGTGCGATCACAGAGTCCTTTGGACATACCCATTTTCACTGCGTTTCTCTTTCCGAACAGCTGCCCGCTCTCTGCTTAGGCACTTCACACTCTCTTACGCTAACAGCTTTGGTCAGCTTTCACATGCTGTTCCCAAGGAAGATACAAAACCAGGAGTGAGGCTCATAGCCATTGGCATCTTGTATCTCAAGACATCCGATACGTTCCTCCCACAGACAGACTTTCCGTGCTCTAGCTATGCCAAGTTTGTTAAGCTTTACAGCCAGGCTAAAAAGAGAAGGGAAAATTCTCTTTTTTCCAGGTATGATGTGGTTTGCAGTATACGATCAAATAGTCTCTCTTCCTGAACGACCCTATACAGACACAGAGGGTGTTTGTTTAGTCGTCCCTGACAGAAGCCACTCTGCGCAGCCTTTGCAAAACCACTCGCACGGGGCCCAGCCCCACGCTGCGAGGCGGGGGAGACGCTGAGCTGGTGAAAACAGCCCAGCCAGGGGCAGAGGCAGCTACCGCCTCCTGTCAGGCCATGAACCTCATTCTGCTTACCTCGATCTCCCAGTCCCTAATGACAGCATAAATGCTGGCAGAAGTGAGCAGAAAGTTATTTTTCATCCATTGATAAGTAATAACACCGCACCTACCAGTCCCTGTGTACTGCTTAGGAGAGAATGAGGAAATGAAACAAGAATCTGCATTCTACAAATAACGCTCCATACAAGCTATTTACTTCCCCCCCACTGCCCCGAAATCTATTTTGAGCAATAGGCATTTCAGATGTGTTCCCAATTGCTGTGTTTACTGTATAACACACAGATCTGAAGGGGGAGATGAATTGCAATAATACAATAAACAGTTCGGAGGAATGAATATACGTATTACAGATTTGTCACTCTCCTGTGAATTGAATGGATTCCTTGTAAGGTTTTGTTTAAAAACAAGTAGCATGATTAGAGTGGAAAACAATACAAGCCCTAGATGATTTAAACCTACTTCTGAAATACTAACATTACTCCAAATACTTCCTTTTCCCAACTGTTTTTCCTTAGTGAGCACATTAATATCAGGTGGATTACCTGGTTTAGGGAGATTTTACTTCAAGTTGTTGTCAGCAACAGAAAACGCACAGGACAACATTATTACACAAAAGAAGTGCTGAGACTGTAATGCCCGCTCATTGTAATGGCCCATTAGTGACGAAACATTACCCACTTCGGATGGCAATCAGACTGTACCTGCTAATTACTCGTACATGGGGTGTCATGTTGGCTTTTGCTACTTGATTTACTTAGCTATACACATACTGCATACGAAGGGATTGTTAGAGGAAAACAGGGAAGGAGTAGATAAAACTAAGAGTTTGTAAACATTGTTTTCTGTCATAACTCACATTAGCATCACACAATTTTTGCATGTGTGTGTGAGATTATATATATATAAACAGAGGTGTCAAAAGAGGAAAGGGACAAAAGGAAAAAACAAAGAATGGTTTAATGCATTAAAAAGGAGAAAAAAGAAACAATAGGATCAAGAAATAATAGGTTTAATTTCACTGTATTACGCCAATTATGTCAGTTTTCTTCCCTTCACACATAACCCTTCACAGGGAATCATTCACAGCTGTAAAAGTCTTTGCTGAATACTCCCATCTTTGTATCACAGAGAATTGATAAGACACAGCATCCCTGCCTCAATTTCACACATTTCCTGAATCATCAGATGAAAAGAACAAAACATTAAAAAAGCGTGAATCCTACCACGATAAGAAGATATCACAGGACCTCTAACGCTACAATTATTATAGCTGCAACAGTTGCTGCTGTCTGCTTACATTGCAATAGAAAAGGACAATAAAAAGGGAGTTTTATGTGGCTTAGGTGCAGTTTCCATTTTACATTTAGGCAGAAAGGCTTTTCAGCTTTCTCTCATCTATTTGGAAATGGTATGTCCTAAAGCCTGACAATTTTTGTTGGAATACAATGCAGGCCAAGACTATTTCTGTTTCCAAAGTGCCACAACACCATACTGACAGGAAAGCCATGCAGAAACAGTAATGTTAAATACAGCTTAGTGCAAACACAGGAAATATTTTTGGATTTTAGTATCTATACCTGTGAGGATTTGCACCAGAAAACTACAAAAAAATGCTGATACATCACAGCACTAGAATTGTGCTAGTTTATGAAATGTGTTTGGTAACCATGGGTACTAAACAATTTCATAAGGACTTCACATAATCTAGGAACTATAAATAGATTTGGAAACAAAGAAGGAGCTTAATTGCAGTATCCATGAGTTGGGAAGCACAATATTCTTTGTAACATAATTTATTTCTATGTGTTCCAACAAGCATTTTTAAGGCATTCGTGGCAATACCATCATCTCTTTTTTGTGTATTTCTCCTTTTCTTTCCTACCCTCCCCATCTCTTGTGACTCAATCAAGCTGAGTCTGTGTGATAACGAACAGAGGAGAAATCATGAGCTCTCACTCAATGTATTTAAATTTTGCAGGAAAGAGTGCAGAATAATGTGTACTAGCCAATGTTAAGAAAAATTAACCATATGAGATGCACAGAGTATTAGTCAAGAAGTTGACAGAAACTACTGCTAAAACACAATTACAAGTATTTCTTCAATGCTATAACTTTTTTTTTTTTAATTCTTTGTACACTTACCTTAAAAAAAAAAAAAAAAAAAAAAAGAAAAAAGAAAAAAGGCAGAAGAACTGAGTATCTCCTGAAGACAAAGGGATAAATATAGTAGGCAGTTCCTGACCTGAACTGTGGAGGACTCAACATGCACCTAGGTAACTCAGTCAATCAAATAATTTAAGTTATGGTCCAAACTGCTTCAAAACAAAACTAACAATAAATTAGGTTCAGTATTGTAGCTTCTGAAGAGAGCTTAGAAATTCATGATAACATGGAGAACTCTGCTTCAACAGAATAGAGGCTGCTATAATTATAACTTCTATTCATATTTTAGCATCCTCCTTCATCACTCTTTTCAGTGTCTGTGCTTTGAGAGGAAAAAAACACGTGGAGATTTTGGGGGAGATTTTTCTACTATAAACAGGAAAAAAAAAAAAAGAGCAGCAGCTTGTTTCAAGATTACTCAGACACATCAGCATGAAAACGCTCCGGTCTCATAAGCTGAATTTGTTGTCAATTTTATGAACATTTCTGATGAGCTGCTTACATTTGAGTGACTTACTCATATCCTTATTCAGCCTTCTTTCATTGCAGTATTAGCAAAAGCTATACGTGTATTTATTTTCTATAAACAAACTCCCATCCAATCACTGATATCTCTAACTTAGTTTTAAAAAATGCTTCAAATCTGAACTAGTCAGCCTAATAGGAGCTGTGGCACAATATTCAAACTCTGCTGAGAACCAAAGTAATAATGCAGCGGGACTTCAACCACAAGCCACAGTTCAAGTTAGCATAATCCATCATCTGTTAATCAAATCACTCTGGACTCCAAGGCTGTGGCTAGGCTGGGTGAAATAACTGGCAGCAACGCTTGCAGTGAAGACAAAGGCTGGGAGCGCACCAAGCCAAATCCAAGCAAACGCTCCAGCAGTTTTTCTGTGTCAAACTATTTCAAGGGTGCTCGGGTTTTAATGGGAAATACTTAATGAATTTAACACAAATGGCTCTTTTTCTAAAGGCTAACTAGCATATGGATTTATACTTATGTAGCTGGAGCTAATTATAGTTTTTTTCATGGTTTTTGGCTACCCTTATCATTAAAGTGAAAAAATATGTACAATACAACATATTAAGGCAAATAAATGTTTTTCTCATCCTAGCAAGTCTCAGTTACTAGATTTCTCATTTTAAAATAAAAGTCACCAGTAATCTTTGCCAGCACTGGCTGGCCACAATCAGCTGCTTAGCTAGTAGCTAAGCATTTTAATTGTCTAAAGAGGATTTTCATTACTTACCTATGAGTATTTAAAAAGTTTAAATTGTTGAGGGTTTACTTGCACTCCATGCACCGAGGCACAGACGGGAGGATGCCCCAGGGAGCTCAGGGGACCCAAGATACACGCTGGGGCTCTCCAACCTCGGCACATCAGCACCCAGCCCAGCTGGCAGGTCTGCAGAGATCCCCCACCAACCTGCCAAAAGAAATACACTCCTGCTGGGGAGGCCTCTGCTGAGGGAGAGTGGTGCTTTGCAAGGGAAGACACAGCAAGAACTCTGAGATGAAGGAGAAGGCCAGGAGGACCACTGCCATCCCACTCGGGAAGCGACCGGGTCATTCTCCAGCAGTCTTAGTGCTTTCCCGTATGTGCCTGGGAATGCATTCCAGATCATTAGCCAGAAATTATTTTTTTCACACGTGAATATTTTCGTGATCATAAACAACCCAACAACTTATGAGAACAAAGGTGTTAAAGCAAAACTTACCTTTTTCTTAGTTTATTCCAAAGTCGTGCTTGATTTCATATTCATTAGTAGGCTTTCTCACGGTCAAGCTTGACATTCAAGCTAATACTGCAGTCTAATTAAGTTTCAGAAGTGAAGCCCAGTGTACAGAGTGTTCTTACTTGCATACCTTTCAGCAGAAACATCTCCATTTAGGTATGAATTTAGTTACATTAGAAAAAATTAAAAATATTACCTTGTTTTGGTTTTTTCAGTATTCCCTACAGAAAGAAATCCCACTAGATAGTACTTTCTTCAGTGAGGGCTAGAATCTTAATGCAACTGTAAATTAGGCTTTCCTTGCAGAAGGCAAGGAAACTTCATTAATTAGTATCATTTGCAGATGTGGTCACCCACCAAAATGATTGGCTGCCAAGCATTTTGCTTCTCATAAGTCGAAAAGTCAAAGACCCATCACAAAGCACAAAAATGACAGAAGTAAACCAGGATATAATTTACATACCTGTCAAGGTAAAGGACATATATCTACTTACCTTATGGTGATTGTGTACACGTCCGTGAGAAGGAATACAAGATATGTTTTATCCTTGTGTTACTAATTCCCTTTTTGGACATTAATTCTAAGAATTATCAGCTTCCATAAATGCCAGAGGAAACTTAGAGTAGAAATTAATACCTCTTCAGTTCAAGCTATTCTCTTTTCTTCAGAAGCTACACTGAAATCTTCTCATAAGTTTTACCCTGGCCAAAATAAAGCCTAGAATTTTTATTACTTCATCTAAACATGAAGTATAAGACAGAAATGGCAATTACACAAAGAATACGTGATGATTCACATATCAGACCTGTAATTGGTTAAGATGAGAAATAGGCCACCATTATTATCACTTACATTGAAGGAGCTCTAGTTCATGGAAGAAAATTTATAGACAGAATAAGAGAATATTTTAAGAAATATTTAAGAGATATGCACTAATTACAGCAGAAGGATATTGTAAATTCTTAAATATTTTTTTCTAAGTCTGGATTACTAATAATACCCAAACACTCCAGTTATTGCTTTAGCACAAACATACTTGGGTCTCACAATAAACCAAGAATGCTCCCAAAATACAATTTGCTCAGCATCTTTGTAGGCTTAAAAGAGATTTTAAAAATCCTGTGAAATTCACTATGGAATATATATCTTAACACGGCCTTATCAAGCAAGCCAGCTATTGGAGAAACTGAAACCTCCAACAGCAGTAAATATTCATCTGTGGAGTCCTGCAAATGCATATGGTAGTTAATATAGAACAAAGTCATTAACAATCAGAGATTAAGGAAAAGCTTAATTGGCATCATTAAGTGAGTTCATTTCTTTGATCAGCATTATCTAATGGAAAGGGCATCCAAAAGTAAATAGTTTAGGGTTAATATCTCGGCCAAATTGCTCTCTGTCAGATTTAGTGGGACATTTAAAGAAATTCACAAAATAGTACAATTCATCTTCCTATCAAACCCTGACACGCATCTCCCACCAGCAGCTCCCGCAGACTTATTTACCAGTGTAGTCATCCTTTGAAATTCAGTTTTGGGGAAAAAAAAAATAATAATAATCCATCCAGCCACCATGTTCACCCCCTCCCATATGGCTACAGATACTCTGTATTTTACTGTTTATGTTAACCCTACAGCACACATGATCTTATGAAAGACAAGAAGTATACTGGTTTTCCACCTCCACATTCCCATCAAAAAATGTGATTCCTTCTTTCTATTATTAAAGACAAAACCAATACTCTGCGATTTTATATTTTATGGGAAATAAGCTGACTAGTTTTTTTTTAAAAAAAAATTTAAACACACTTTTGAATTCAGACTTAAGGTTTCAATATTTTGAGGTAACGGATCTTCACTTTGTGTATGAGGAAAAAAAAGGATATTTGTTTTATTAAAACCTAAACTAATACAACTAAAAACTAGTTTTATTTTTCATACTTTTTCTCTCCCTCCCTCACCCTGAAGTTTCCCAAAGGCATTCTTAGTGTTTTTGCTGTGAGGGGCAAGAGACAGAGGAAACAAGATATTGTGGGTTTTGCCACTGACAGCCTCTTTGATTTGACAGGCTACATCACTACTCCACGCCTCAGAACACCATCACCGTCATACAATAAAGTTCAATATTTGCAAGGGGCTTAGGGTTTTCTGCTAAAGGATGTTCAAGGAAGAAATAGACAGGTAAAGTCAGGGCACATGGGTTTTGGCCAGACCTTTGGTGACTCCGAGGAAGAAGCTGACATCTGTTAGGTAAAAAGATTATTAGAAATCCCTCCCTGTACATAACTACCATGACTTTTGTTAGACAATATTCTCCTCTTAGCTTTAGACGCCTAGCTCTCAATCAGGTTCTTAGACCTGATTTAAAACCATAATGTACATTCCAGGTATTGCAAAAGTCAAAGCGATACAGACAGATATTTGCTCAGATCTGTTGTTAATACTGTTTAAGTAGCGAGAGCAGTTAGTAACTGCAGATATTAAGGTTAAAGTCAAAATTTGAATTACAATGAAATCTAAATGTTGTTTAAAAGGAAATACATAGTATACACATAACCAAGTAAGCACAGCTTCCAATATACTATCATGAATATCTGCATTTCACAGAACTAAGCTAATGTGAAACTGCAAAATGAAAGCAAAGAGGTTCTGTTCTTAACTCTTTCTTGGACAGACTTATGACTAGTTTCATACAAGAGAGTAAGCTGTGTGCAAACTGTAGTTTTACTATTAAAATTCAAACTCAGAGAGAGCTTTCTCCTCCACATTATCATCCTTAGGGTCTGTTTTATCTTTTCCAAGGGACAAGCACAAATTCCACCACTGGCCTACTAAATTCCTGCTGCAACGATGCGTAACTCAGAGGCTGAAGTCGCCTACTGCTACTGTGGTTACCAAAGCTTCCTACCCACTGAATCGTGTTCCAGTCTGGATATTTCAAGCTTCTGTCACTGGTAATTGTGTTTTCTCTCCTCTTTGCTGTTATTCAAACACAGAAATATTTTGTACCTTTAGAACAGTCTTGACTTCCATCCTTTGGTTAGTGTCCCAGGATTCACTCCCTCCTCGCCTGCTCTTCGTTTCAGGTGCTTTCATTTCTTGGTCTCCTCAAGTAACTAGCAAAAGGACAAGAGGAAATGGTTTCAAGTTGCATCAAGGGAGGTTTAGATTGGATATTAGGAATAATTTCTTCACCGAAAGAGTAGTCAGGCACTGGAACAGGCTGCCCAGAGAGGTGGTGGAGTCACCATCCCTGGAGGTGTTCAAAAAACACGTAGATGTGGCACTTCTGGACATGGTTTAGTAGGCATGGTGGTGGTGGGTTGACGGTTGGACTTGATGATCTTAGAGGTCTTTTCCAACCTTAAAGATTCTATGATTTACTCCATTCTACACCGTAATGCCAAACCCTACAGAAAAACTGGTTCTTGCAGTGGAAGGAAACGAGTTACCAAGCAGAGGACACGGAGCATCTTCCAACCGTACATCCTCAAGGGCACCTGCCTACCCTGCAGGAACTACACAACTGAGCAGTGTGATAAACTGAACAGGTATGGATTAACCGTACAAAACATAACTTTGTAGGGCTAGCAATTTAAAGAAGTACCAGACTTCCTAAACACAGATAATGAACTCTGAAATGGGCACATTTTTTTCTTCCTGCTTCTGAAAAGCTGTTTGGTGAACAATAACATCAGCAGCAGGACAGCGCTGCTTCTCTGCACTGTTTCGATAGTAAAACAAGCCATTGCTTTATAGAATTAAAATTGGCAGCTTGAATCCAATGTAGATGTGTGTTTGGACAAAACTACAAAGAAGTTATTGATGCAAACCCATATAATAAGGTCATTCCTATGTTACATTTCTATAGTGAAACTAGTAGAGCAAGATTTTGATGGTATCAAATGGCATCTTTGCTATTGTGTATGCTTTGCAATTGCTCACTTCTTAAAAATGTACTGCCAATCCCACTAGGAAACACAGACAAACATTTATCTTATATTAAAGTGCAACAACTACTGAGATAAAAAAGTTTGAACAGCAGTTCCTTGCCTGCATTTCCTCTTGTATTTTTTCTCCATGGTGTATATACACTGTCTGAAGCATTTTCTTTGGTTCCTTTAAAATTAGCAACAATGCTACTGAGCTTTTAAAGTGAAACAAACCTTTGAATCTTGACAGGATTCAATTACACCCATCTCATACTTATTTAATTTTAAAATAACTGCCCTTGGGGTGGGGTGGGGGAAGGCAAGAATAGCTGAAGAATCAATGAGTGACCTAGGGCATTAATCAAACTCAAACTAGGGGGGGTATAAAGACTCTCTCAGGAGTTACTAAACACCAATTTGCAAGTTCTAATGTAAGAATGAAGTTAAGAAAATAGCCTTAAAATTTTCTAATATTCATATCCTTGGGCAACTGCAAAATTGAGAAACTCATTTACTAGGTACACCTTTTTAAATTACTAGGACATTTTCAAGAATAAAATGTTGATCCTTTTGCATATTTTCCAGGAAAACTTTCAAATCTTGGAATGGACTTTCCTGAAAATTACTTTTCATTGACTCTGTCTTCCATATCTGATTGGGCTTCTGTTACAAAGCTATGTCAAATTCAAGTAAGGGGAGTGTCGTGGAAGCAGTCAAGGGATACAAAATGTGCTTGAATCAGTTTATCAGTTAATTAAGCTGTTAGTACTGTGCAAATAATTCATTTTTTTTCACAGACACACAAAATTTAGAGAATAAAATTAATTGTAAAACAAACAGATAAAAATAGTTTATGTAATATTTTTTTTTTAACTTTTAAAGTAATATGTTTACTTTTAAACTTAAGGTTTTAAACCCACAAGATTTTGTTTAAATGTTTTGCTTAAATTAATTCAAAGGGAAACTGCTTGACCTTAGATTTTTTAATTTGGCAGAGCTGAAATAATTTCAACTGTCTTCATGCAAAAAAACTATGTAGATTAACTTTAGTAGCATAAGCAGTGCTCAGCAAAATGCATTTCTGAGTTGGCAACAGTTATAAAAAAACCCCAGAAACCCCAATCATTTTGGAGCTTCATAAGGAATTCCTTTTCCCCACAAAATTAGAGATCACTGAAAACAGAAGTAAATCAGGGAATTGCTGAAGCCCTCTGTTTCCAGGACAGCTGTTACAATACAAAATGAACCTAGGCGATAAAACTCCCAGGGAACTTTGATTTTATGAGTTAGGGCCTTCAGGGTTCATGCTATATATAAATTAATGAGGTCTATGTATTGTGATAAAAGATTGGCTTCATTTTTGCCTTCTGCTGACTGACGATGCAGACAGTTTTCATCCACAGAAAGCCATTGAGAAATGAGCACGTGAATGTTTTTAGGAACTTATCACAGAACACCCTGGAGCTTCAGGATCCCTGCCTAATACCCAGAACATCAGAGAGCGCCGTTCTCAAGCAAAGTGAGATGAGAAGCCTCTTCAGTGACAATGCTGCTGCCCATCTGCCTACTGACAACCAGATCTATTTTATGGCACTGCAGTACAGGCCCCAAAATCACCACGACTTTTGAAAACCTTGGCCTGGTGAATTTCTCTAAGCCTATGCTTTCACGTGACATGCTGTTAGATTTTTGTTATAATGTCAAAACAACACTGTCATTTCCCTTAAATAACTTATCCTGTAACTTGCAAAACCAAGATGACGGGCAACAGACACAAAGACTGGTCCAAGGCAGTAAAAGCAGATGATTAACTGAGTGGGACAGTTACAGAAAACTACCGTACAACAATTGTTGTGCCTACGCAAAGGGGCATTTGAGCATTTCTAAGCTGCAAAGGCAATGAAGCACAAAATGAAGGGACATCCGATTTGGAAAATTATGCAGCTGTCGGTATGCTAAAAGAAGATGAGTTCAGGAGACACTCACCCCACCTGCTCCCAAGGCCTTTGGACGATATAAAGCTCTATAAATTTCAAAAATTTCATAGAAGAATCAGCAAGACTCAACAGTAGTACAAAGAACTGGGCAGATCAAACCCACCTTTCCCACATTTTCCTAATAAAGTGTTGATTAGATGTACACTTTATTCAGAAAATAACTGTCTAATGAAAACTAACATTTTGTGATATATCTGCCACTGTATATTATTTCACTGTTGCTAAACCATGGTGTTTAAGGTGACATTAGCAGCAGACTGATTTAATTTCTGTTTAAAAGGAAAATATACAATTTTAATTCCATTTATTTTTGCAGTGCCTTTTTAGCTCAGCTCTGACAGAAAGGAAGTCAGACATTTGGATAAATGAGCTAGGTTGTTTGAATATTGATAAGCCAATTTTTAATTTATCAAGGTTATCTAGAGGTGCTAACCTGACGCTGCATACTAACAAGAAATATCAACACACTAAGTGATGTGTGCAGTGAAATATTTCTTTGGGAAAACAGTTCTGGATGGACTGCAATTGTTAAAATTAGAACCGTGCAATGGGGATAGAAAGTGACTTCCTAAGGGGAAATTAAAAGCAGGTGAGAAGTGTGACAGAGACTGAGATGAATAGGTGGCAAATTTTATACTTTGCACAGACTGCAACATAAAACCCACATCAAATCACTGAGAGAGACAGAGAGAAAGAGAATTACCTTTGTGAAAAGTAGAGTTAACATGGCACAAAAAATGCTAATGTTTCACTTCTCCAAATTTTCACAGCAAGCCAGGTAATCATTACAGACCTTACAATGCACGCTCCACATTGTCAAAAATCTGCAAGGCTTGGCAGCCCCCTACAAAAGATGATGTCCAAACAACTGAGAGGAAGCAAGCGAGCATTATTCTTCAGTCTTGAGAATTCAGAAAAGAGCACAGTGTATTGTAGTAAGAATAATGCCAGAGGAATATGTAAGATTTCAGAAAAGAGCACCGATTCTTCTCTTGCCTTATGGAAGAAATTTAATAAAATGACATTTTGTAGCAGCACTGGCCCAATCTCAGATGTTTGCATGATTTCATTAAAGATAAGTAATCAGAATACTTCATTTCATAGATTTATCAATAACTTAAAAGCAACGTGAGACTCAAGTGTACATCAGAGTGGGCAGGAAATACTAGAAATAAAGCTTTTCTTCAGGATTTCTTCTTCTTGTGAAGCTAAAAGGACTGAAGCCTCACTGAAGAACATTTTTGTGTTTTAGCTTCTGCTCACTCGCTACATCAGCAGTAAGTAGCATTAACTGCGGCACCTTACCTGTATCCTGCCTGATCCCAGCCAGGACAGTCACAGCTAGCGGTGTCTCAACAGCAGCTGCTGGTAGCATAGCACTAAGCGTGAATGTTCAGCAATAGCTGTGTTAAGATCTGATTTCACACATGACTTCCCTTACTGCTGTCCTGCACGAAAGAAGAGCCTCTGATGTAAATTTCCTTTGTCAATACTCATTTTTACATCTTTTCCAGTTCTGCAAGACCTCACTTTCTATAATCTTTCATCTGTACCCATTGGACCATAATTGATTCCTTTCCTCAATTTCTCAAATGCTTTTTGCTAATAAAAAAGTTTCATAGTTTGTAACAGACTAATGATGTAACTGCTTTATGCTACAGAGACAAACACAAAAAACATTCTTCCAGCCTTTTCCTCTCAATAGGAATATAATTGAGTAGACTTGAGAGAATCTATGTATCTATTTGCATTTAGCATTCTAGTAGTGTGCTTTTCACCTTTTCATTATTCCACCTGCTCCTGTGATTTTTCTTCTGTATGAGATCAATTACTCCCTAGTTTGATGTACATGCTTAGTTCAGGGGTTTGTTGATTCTTCACTGATCTAAAATAGTATCTCCATATTTTGTTAACAATGTTTATCTGTCATTAGGGATATCCCATTTGCCTTTTACACCATTTGTAAAATCTGCTTTTCCACTTTCCCCTCCCCCCGATTTGGGAAGACCCATCCAATAGGACAGTCTGATATCAAAACAAGTCATCGAAAAGCTACTTTATGATTCTGTCATAGCACCCATCTATTTACCATTTCCAACACAAGTAACAACACAGTTATAAGTGCATTATTATCTCTAAAAGCTTACCTTCACATTTGCATAGAAAAACACATCACATTTCTTATGTGTTCTGAAAATCTGATGTTTCAGATGGTTACAACAAAGAAATAATCCAGGATGTTTTCTACTAAAAAAAATTCACACCCACCCACCCCCAAACCACAACCCAAATATTCATAATGAAATTCCTATAACATTTGAACAAATAATTAACAAATATGCTATTAATGTGTAGTGTCTAAAGCTACCAATTTGAGATTCTGATTTATTGCACTCGATGCATTATGAATAAACCCAAAGTCAAGACAAAGGAGTAAGATAGTACCATACTTGAATACAGGTAAGTATCTTCTGATAAAGAAATTGTTTAAAAACTATTCTAGAATATGTTTTTAACATTGCAGCCGAGAGACTTCGCTGATATAAGTTTGTGTTTGTCACATCCCTCTCACAGAGGATGCAAAGGAGCATAGTGAAGCTGGAACTGACAGAAGCATAGTCTGAATTTGATCTCTTTTGAATGACCCATACTACTGTCGCGCTTCAATTCCTCTTATCTCTTAGACTGTATTAATTGGAAATAGGAATCTGAAATATTAAATTGATAATGCACAGCTTTTAATTTCCTTCAGACATTATCATACTGCATCAATTTGCACAGCTCTGAGAATCAGTCTGTGTGAATTAATGATGCATTTCCATATCCGCACGATAAAGATAGAGGGCTGTGACAACGTTTACATCTGATACTATTAGAGTCTCTTCAATGATAATCATTAACAAGTCCATTAATGAGAACATATTTCCCTGAGGCACTATGGCCATTCGACATTGTAATCTAAATCTATACTCTCCAGAAACTCTATTCAGAAAGCAATGAAGTAAGTCCCCGAACTATACAAAGGTTATCAGCCAAGTTATCTCACTGAGCAAAAAAAGACGAGAGACTTCCTTCAATATTGGCAGTATAGAAGATTAAAATGTACAATTGTCTTTTTTTTTTTTTTTTAAACCAATAGCTGTATTAGAAATACATTGGCTGAAAGCTGCATCCCAATGGCTTTGAATAACTCAGCAAGACAAACTCAAACCCTTAACTTTTAGAAGGTCGTATTTAACTGGAATAACAAAGTTCAGAAACTCACCACACTGATTAATATAATCATCTAATAATAATGACTCTGACTTGTTAAAACACAAATCCTGTTGGCTTGAAGTCTGTACCATAACTTCACAGATTTGACTGAAATAAGAACTACTGCAATATGCAATTCCCTATTCATCAGCAGATGAAGTAATAGTACAAGAAACAGAAGAATTACTTTCATTTCAAAACTATTCTGTTATAAAAATATACTCAGCTTTCTATTTTCTGTGCAACCGTTTTTTCCTCAGGCCTAACAGATAGTGATAATCATTCACCCTAGAACAGGCATCTAAGCTGGCAGCTTCAGAGCAGCAAATATTGAGGACAAAAATAGACAGCTCTTCCCAAGTCCCAGTACTCACAGTGAGATTAAAACCAGGAGGGCATCACTGCTGCAATCACTCCCTGAATGAATCGGAGTACGCAGAATTTCAGATTCCTGCACTGTGTACTTGGTATCCTTAATCTATGTTTAATCAAAAGTTTCCTGGAATCAACAAAATATGAAGCCCTCCTTTAAATATACATTTTTGTGGAGCAATCTTTTGTTTCTTAAACTGACACAAACCCACACCCAACTATTCGTTATTATCATTAAAAGACCTTTCATGAAGGCACAATTTCCCAGAACGTCAGTATTATGTAAAGCAAAGTAAATTATGCCCCAGATAAAAAGGCGAAGTGTGGATTGGTATACTGAAGCCCTGGGTAGCCATTCCTGGAAAACACATCCCTGTAGCCTCCAAGCTCACTAGTGAGCTAGTCTCATTTTATCACAAATCTGCCCTGGCCATGACGGATTTTGGTTTTGCAGATAAACATCCATTTATCTTAAAGTATTACAGAAGTCAAAAGACAACCGGCAATAAATTAATTGCTTATATTGCAATGCAAATATAAACACTTCCGTTGAGAGTTAGCACTGGTCATTCAAATTTTTTAGGAGTATATATTTTTTGCTTAGCAATACAAATCTATTGATATTCAGAAGCTACTTATGTTGTTCACTCCATGTACCATGAGAAGATCTGGCTGGAGACTGACTGTTAGCATAGTATTAAATACTAATACCTCTTCATACTTGTGTCATATTCATGAGGAGCTCTATACTTTATTAGCAAATTGAGATGAGAAATAAAACAAATATGGAGGCGATTAAATCCTACCCCTGTTTAATATGACGTGCTTTGATGTTTTGCTGTAGCCTCTGTTAGAACAGAAGAGTGAACCAGATGCACCTTCAGTTTAATCCCATATAGGGATTTCTGTCTGTATAAACACAATCTAAAATTTAGATTAAATCACTTCTGCTTCCTCTTAAGTCTCTCACAGACAACTTGGGAGATTATGTACAATACCTGTGTCTTTACATAGTCTCCTTAGCCATGTTATAATTTCAAGGCTAACTTCCTAGAGGGGAAAACATGCTTAAAAATTTCACTTAATACTGCTCTTAGCTGGAAAGGAAAATATATTTTCAACAGTCACGTTAAGAGCATTGAAATTCTGAAGCTATTATTAGTCTCTAAGAATTTAACATTTAAAAACAGAACTTGAAATTTCACATAATATGTTATAATTTACTCAATGAACATCAAGGTCACTTCTAAGCAACTGCCTGTGAAATGTTACATACACAAATGTAAAGCAAGTTTTGTGTTATAAAACACAATGAAGCATTTTAAAATCTAAATCCCTTCCCTCCCTCCAAAGGAACAAATTATTTTTTTCCTGGAAACCAGCATGCTGCTAGATTCAGACTCTGTTTGCCAAATCTGGGTCTGGATGAATGTTTCACAGCGAAGACATAATACCTTGGAAAGAGAAAACACACATAACGAACCCATCAAGAACAGCAGTGCACACAGGGCTTAGCCATGGGAACGAGCACTGTGCCAAAATCAATCACATCCAGAAAAGTACAACTCCTTCATGTTCATCTTTAGTGCTTGCCAATGGTGCTGACAACTTTTAACATGAAGCAATATATAAAGAGGTTTTTTTGAAAACCTGCAAAGGGATTAAGGAATGGTGATAAGCCTCCTCAAACTCAGCTGAAGCAATAAATGGCAATGAATTTTCAAAAACACACCAAAAAACCCTGCATCAGCACACAAAGGTACTTGAATCATATTTGTGACAATTCACAGGAAAACTTGAATTCAAAGTTCCCAGCAAAATGCATCTTTCCCAGTATATTCAACCACCTGTGGTGTTCTAGCAGTGTCAGCTCTCATCCGTTGTTGCACCGGCTGAGCAAAATATCAGGCAGAGTTCTGCATCAACACTTCTGCAAACCCAGTTGAATTCAAATTCTCAATAAAAACATTTTTAAAAAATAATCTCTCTAGGTTTTCACTGTGCATAGTGTATAAATTTTTTTGTGATATAGGGAGTAGTAGTTGCTTCTCTTGGCAAATCAACTCTTTTTTTTTTTTTTTTTCCTTACTGGCTTATAGGAGCTTCTGCGAAGTTTACAGCATCTGTTGCCTCAAGTTGTTCCTATATATGCATAAACGTCAGTTTAGGATCTGCAAATCTAAAAAGAGATTTAACTTAAGATTTATTGAATCATTTTTACAAGATCATTTCTCTAATATTTTACATGCAATGAAGGATCACTGCTTTCCAATTCTATTTCAAGAAGGGCATTAAGTGTTGTCTGGTTTTGTGATCTATTACATTCTGCTTAGGAGTCTACTAATGCATAACTTGTACTACTGAATTGTCTCCTTGAGAGTTGGCATCTTCTTAACAAGACCATCGCTGGCAGGAACAAGGCTTCCACGGTAATAAAATACTAGAGAGATTTCTAATTACCTTTGGACAGCTAACCTTCATTATTGTTCCATGACTCCACTGAGTCAGTGTTTCTGGAAATCACTCATCACAGGTGATGTCTCCAAACAGGCTGACTCTACAAGACAGGAAAGCCCGTTTTATTGACTTAGGAATAATAATGAGAAATATACAAAGTGCCAAAATGAAAAGGAAGAAAGAAAACAACATGCAATGATATAAAGATTTGAAGGAAGGAAAATAAGAGAGAACAGAAAAAGATGAGGTGGGAAGGCAAAACCAGGTAGAAGGTAGCAGAATGGGAAGAAAGCTCAGGGACAAATGTAGGAATGACTACTCCTCTCGCTTCTCCATAAGTGGAGAGGTATGCCAAGTATCTAAATCCAGATATATATACACAGAGAAATGTCAATTTACTGTACAGTATCTTGTTCTCCAGTCTTTGAGGGTCCCTCCAGAAGTCAGGCTTGGGCTCTTCCAGAAGGGCTGCAAGCTGAAAAGGACACTAGTTTCCATGGACAATTGCCCCCTGAAATGTGTAGATTTTACCAAGAAAAAAAACCCCAAAAATATTTAAGTCTGTCTCTCAAGATTAGCCTTTCTAGATCTCCACACACACTTTGTGCAAATCACTTGGCAGTCCATTTTGGCTAAAGGAGTTGGTGGGTTTTGGCAGTCTCAAAATAAGTTTTTAGTAACTTTTGTTAACTTCTCTGCGTGTGATTATAAATGAACCTCTTCTCTTCTAAAGTACCAGTTGGGGGGACGGACGGACGGGACGGGACACAGAGCTTCAGACAGGATTATATCTTTCAAGGCTGCTGCTGCAAATATTACTTTTACAGTCTCAAATGAAGATCTTAAAATCTAAACACCTGCAAGTCTCTGATACGGTTACATCAATTGTGATTGGTTCACACAGTGATAAACTGTCAAGTCTGTTGGGTTTGTGCTGTTTTCCCCTTATCTTTCACTTTTTGGAGTCTGTGACAGCTTTAGGGGAACGCATTATTCCTTGGGAAATTTAAGACCTGCACAGTCTTTTCAATGAAAGACTGTGTTCACCAGTTTTATGAACAGTAAAAAAAAAGGCTGTAAATGGATTCAGAAGCATGAAACTGAGCAGTTTGCTCCCTGGTCTCAATGTAAATAAGATGTAATAGGAGACATGCAGGACTGATGGCAGATCCCCACGTTGTTACGCTGTTGGCATGCATTTGCTGCTTTGCACTGGGGAAACGAATGTCGCGTGATCTTGTGCGTCTGACTGACAAAGTCACGAGACAAGAGTCATTTTATCATTTGTGCCCGGGTTTATTGTAGTATCTTCCAACTAAATGGTTGGTTTAAAGCTATAGTTTCTGATAACCTCCTGGGCACCACAGAGCATGTACGACCTTTTTAAATTTCAGAGTTGCTGCTGATGTTTAGGCAAGTATTCCATTTAAAATATATGCCTTCCTAATTTATTTCCACAAAAATTTTCCAGGGAATGTCAGATACTAATGACCATGAAAATTTCCAAGTTTAACAGAGAAGAGAGATGTCAGATGGTTGAAACCTTTCTGCCGAATCGTGAGGTACAAAAACTTGTAACAATTGTCATTCCTGAACCAAGACCTAAGCTGAGACTTACTTTCATCTAAAGGTTTACCTTTGTAAAACTGTAGAAGAAGTGAGGTACAAAGACTATATGGAAGTCTCCTGAGATTGTCCGGTGAAATCTTCAGAGAAATTCAGAAACTTATAATGCATGAAGAGTAGGATTAGAGTACAAATCTGGATCTCAGAAAGGTACTCCAAACACCTAGTCCAAAACTTTTCCTGCAGGGAGTTGGCCAATTTTTCCATTCTCTTGCTATTTTTAATTATGTGACTGACTCCCAAATAGGACAAAAATGTTAGTCCTAACAGAATAAGATATTTTCTAAAACTACTTCTACCCTTTTTGATGGAAAAGGATTTCAGAGGTCTTCTGATATAACAACTACTTTTCCAATGAGTTCATTTAAGCTTTTTATTCAATATCATGTCTAGAATTACTTGAAAATTTAGCTTTATCCTAGCAACCAACTGCATCCCAAAAATAACTTTCTAGATAGGTAGTTTAGAGTCTTTCAAAATAACAACTACAATGTGGCATAATTGCAAGGGATGGTTTGGTAGTATAGAGAATATAATTACATGGTATTTCATATCTGAGTCATCCTGGGGACAGAAATGAAAGGAAGCAATAGAAATTAGTCAATCATAAGCTTAAAATACTCTGGCCAATAAATTTAAACAGTCAACACACTTTACATATATGTGCCATGAGCAGCTCCAAGTAAATTATGCAGCACCTGGCAAATACTGTTAATTCCCTTGCACCTAAGTTAATTGCAGATTCCAGCAAGCAATCAGATATGATTATATTACATTTTTGGAAACTATCAAATGGTTCAGGCTGAAGGAAGACAGCTTAAAATAGACCTTTAAAAGGTAGCACTAATTAGGCAAAGTCTTAATTCTACTCTTTTCTCAGCCTCAGAATAACAGGGACAAATTTTCCTTTCAGAGCACCATGTGGAAAGCAGCTGAAATCACCGGGACTATACAGGTAAACTGAAAGCAGAATTTTAACGTCCTGTGGAGAATTTCTTTTGACCTCCTTTATACCCCAGGAAAAAGTATTCTACAAACAAGAAATCAAGTATTTTTGTGGTTTGTTTTTTTTTTTTTTTTTTTTTTCCTGGATCTTCACAGTGCCTTAGGGCAACTGGTCCAGGTGCTGTGGGGTATTTGCAGAAGAGTTTTCTTCTTTAAAAAGGGACTAATGAAGTTAGGGAATGCTGGAATATTCTGAAAGAAAGAGGTCTAAGAAAACAGCTAAGTAAGCAGCATCACTTGAGAAGAGATAATGAGTAGGGAGAGGAAGGAGATGGGAGGTCAGGAACTCTAGAGTCATTTGGGAAGCTGTTTTCAATAATGCAATATGCAGAATGCTCTATATCACCCAGATTATAAATTATCTCATATCTCTTTCTGACATCTCCTCTCATCCAGGCCTGTTTTCCATTTTGATTGAAGTAACCTGTTCCTCACTGGCTTCCTTAACACTCACTTCTGTCTTACTTAGTCTCGGAACTGTCTTATTTTCACTATTTTCATTGCACCAAAACATGCCTCCCCTTAGGCACCTCAGAGCCCTGACCTCCCTTCTACCCCCATTTCCATTTCTAATAGCACTAGAGACTCCAGTTAAACTCCTGAGCTCAAAAAAGGCCATGGTTTTCACTAAGTGAATCTAACACATAGCAAAGCATATCCTGGAGTGAATGATAAGGACCTCCTCCTTCCGCAGTAAAAACACAACCTTCCGTATCTATCGCACCAGGAAACTGACTGAATAAAGATCATAGGGTAGCAAATGTGTTTTTAATGTCACTGATGATAGACAGCAAAAGATAACTTTGTACACCCAAGCTAAGCAGTGTAACCATGCTGTAATAACCACTATTAACAATAACAGCCACATTTTTCCTGCTTGATCCTCTAGGTCATTGCATCCTGCCTAAAGGCAAGTGGCATGCACCTTAGGCAGACATAAATCTCAGTTCATATTAAGAATCTATCTAATGCCATGAGATCTTTCAATCTTTTGTAATTGCCAGGAAAATAAAAAGTATATTTTAAACCTTCAAAAATATACAAATATGTTTTATGATTAGGAGCAATGAGTACATGGTGAAAACAGAACAGTTACAGAAAAAGCCAGGTGTGTGTTTTATTTTTAATAATATACTGGTAAGAGCTTTCTCATTTTTCTCCTTCAATGGAATAAAACTATTTTACCACATCGATACTTTATCTTGAATGAAAGTACATATAGTTTAAGATAAAGAGCTAGGAAATGTTAAGAGCTGGGAAATGTTAAAACAATACTGAAAATCTCTGGGTTTATGAGTTGTTCTAGCTAAAGCTCAGGCATTTGGAAAGCAGCAGCAACCAATTCATTTACTCAGCAGTATATTTCCCCACTTGTAGCATATTATTTGTTCATCAATTTTGTATTACTGAGCCCCAGAGTGGAGTATTTCAGATGAAGACAGAAAGGACAAAGTGTGGGTGGATAGACACAAAGTGTTTGTACATGCCAGACTGCCTGATCAGAAAAAAGGAATTACTCATAAATGTGACTTCTGAGACAAGTATTAGGCACAACTGTGCTGCCTAGTCCTGTAAAAATTAGAGACAGCCTCCACTCCATTGAAGGTAGAACTACCCTAAGTAGCAAATTAATTTCTTTCTGATTTCCATGACTCATCTAGCACTGGTAGAGGGCCTGATCTTGCAAGATATATCCTTAGCAGCTGTGAACTTCATCGTGACAGATCACATGAAAAAGCACTGATACCACTACATTAAGCAAGGTCAGTTACTTAATGTAATTGATATGCTGGAGGGGGATCCAGAGGAGCTCCCAGAGGCCCCTTATGAAAATTTATCCACCAGACTGAGGGAAGAATGGATGGTCTTGTCTTAGGTGGAATCAATTTCCTTTTGACACTCCTGAATCTTTTCAGTATAAAGCACTTGTAAGTCCCAGGCATATAACAGTATATCTGAAGACCTTACTGTTTGTTTTTTAATGGACTGATTACATCACAATGCCAGCATTTATAAACAAATTGCCAGGAGAAAAAGATCATGAATCCCACAGGAAGATCTTTCACCCCATACGTGCTTAAACTACTGATGGTCTAAGTTCTGTGACTAATAAGCTGATTACCACATATTTTGATACTAATGAGGAGCTCCCCTCCTCTAGCATAAACTTATGTATTTCTATGAAATGTACATTGATACGTGCTGATACATTGATATAGGTTAGTTGCCCTTCTCTAAAGAATATATAAAACACACTCTTAAAATGGTTACACACATGCAAAGATACAAATAAACAGAGGGCCTCTTACAGTGACATCTGTAGCTCCTCTGGATACTCTCTCCTTTACCATATGAAGCATTTTCATTTAAACCATTGACTAATTATTTTGGACTTTGAAAGGTGTCTATTTATATGCCCAGAAAGAAATCTTTAAGAAAAATGAACACACAATAGGACTGATCAGAACAGCAACAGCTGTAGATGTGCAGTGGCATGAACACCACCACCACCGAGAAGTGAACCAAAGTAACAATCTGGTGAATAAAGTTGTTGATGAACATATTTACTCCTCTCCTTGATTTTTTTATTTGGCATCTCCTTTCCTTTCTTCCGAATACCATCTCTCCACCTTCATAAGAAATACAGCACACATCTATCTGCACACGCACATGGGTGGAAGGGTTAACATTTGCATTTCTTTCTTGTTTTGAAGCTAAAATTCACAAATCCTTTTAAAGAGCACTATACATCAAAGTATTACATAATTTGACTATGATTTCTTCCAGAAGTAGCACTTGCTGTCAGTTTACACACACTAAACACTATGGAAATTCAAAGAGAAATAGACCAAGAACATTGCAGCTGCCTCATAAACAGGCATGTGTGATGCCTGTTCCCTTTCTCTCAATAATAAACAACTCAGCCACAGGAATGTTACCATAGAGCAAGGCAGAAATTACGGAAAATGAAGGTAACCTCCAAGAAAGCCTCCTATTCTTTTAAATGTAACTGATGTTACAAGTACAAGATGCCTCTTACTCTACAGCAGGGGCTTTTGAGCCATTCATTCATAGCTAAACCTAAAAGACGGGTCCAGCTCAGTGAATTGCCCTTAGTGAACAAACCAGACCAAACCAGCATAGCTACAATGCTGTCTCCAACAGAGTACTGTTCCTAAATTACGCTTCTTAAGACGTGTAATTGCAACAGCAGCTTTGCAGATATCAGATACATAAGAAACAGACTTTGAAGGACATATACATAATTCATTGTATCATTCGGCACTATGGGCTTCATGTTTGCTCTGCTGCAACTTCCTACGTTTTCCATAATAACCTTATGTCTGTCTCAGAGTAAAACATATCTATGGAGTGTGCTTTTGAGCTGGAAGCACTTACTGGTTTTAAGCAAGATTTTCTTCCAGACAGATTGGAAAGTTTTCCAGTTGAACCATCAGTACAAATCCAGATGACAGCAACTAATGGAAATTTGGTGACCAGGACTTCATTAAAGTTTGTTGGGTCAGTTGCATACATGCCTACATACCTGCATCCCGCACCTATTTGTACCTGCAATCAATGTGTTTACAGTTGGCAGAAAGGTCAAAAATTGGATAGGAATGAGAAACAGCTATTCTCATCTTTAAGCCTTTCCTTCAACTTTATTTACAAAGAACAAAGGCAGAACAAAGAGGAAAAACTTGAAAGGTTGGTTCCTGTTTTAAATCAGGTTTTGCAACAAAGCCTATAGAGTTGCTATTCCAGTGACTCTCCTGAGCACTGAATACATGCTTTGAAAGCTGAGATAAGTATCTATAGCTTGTAGGTTTTTTTGCAATTTGTATTCAACAGAGTAACCAGAAACCACTCCCTTGAAAAATACCTGGTCTTAAAGTAGGGGGCAATTCATTTGACACTGGAAAACCCACCAGCAGTTTTTCAGTCAATCACAGTGATAGTCCTTGTTTCTGTTGTGATATGATAAAGCCAAGCTACAATTTTAAGCTTTTTTTTTTAAAAAAAAAAAAAGTTCAATGGTGGATTTTCGTAATTACAATCAACATAAAATTGATACTTTTGCTTTTATTACAGAAGACATTGGTTATTCTAAACCCTAAAACCATTCAAACCAGTTGCCATTTGATCAGACTTGGATGATTCTGTGCTGAAATTTCCCAAAGCACCTTCTCTTGCCTAATACTTATTTTATAAACATACATTTCTTACACATTAGTGTAACTTACTCATACACCATTTTTTAAGTTTTTCAAATACACCCCTAAATGTTTGACACTATACACAAATGATAAATTAGGTCATACTAAGTAAAACAAAAATAAATTCATAAAAAATCAATTTAAAACCAATGTCTAACAAATAAAAGTAGTAGAAAGTTGGGGGTTAATCATACATGAATTGTCTATTCAATTACAAACCCCTCTATTTTATTTACATTGGCTTAATACCATTTATCTGGAGACAATATCATAACATTGAGAGCAACCTGATTAATTAAAATCACGGCAAAAGAGAATTTTAAACTCTCCTCGCATGGTTTCATTTAGAAGCACTTTATCCCCATAATACAGGGCAACATTATCAGTACAGCTCTTTCCTTATATAAATACCATCAGCCTCCTTAGACGTCATTCAGGAATGTCCCCGAATATAAGTACACAGGTATCCGGAAAGGTTTTTAGGCAAACAAGGATGTAGGCATCGAGTTGCTGGTGCCCCATGACAGAAAGGTGGTTTAACCCACAGAACCAAACTAGACAGCACGTTTCAGTGCCTTGATCCTATGTGACACTGAGAAATAGCTTGGTCTTAGCAAAGCTCCGTTTCTTACGTTTTAAAGAAAAAAAAGTAACAAAAATACTTCATCTCTTATCCACCAATCTATAAAATTAGTCTTTTTGACAGGGTTCTGAAATTGTTTTAAAAGTCACAAAAAAAACCCCAAACCAAAACAAAAAACCCTAACCCAACGCAACCCCCAAAAAACCTGCCACCAGCAGCTACGGAACTACATCTTTGTCAGAGCATGGTGAGAGAAGAATAAAAATGTTAATCAGTAGCAGACATTGATTTATTTATGTAGCATCGTACCAAAAGGAATTAACCCCCTTTAATGCACAGGTGCTGCTTCCTGAATTCCTCCTTATTTGTGCTGCCAAAGAACAGACAAAAGCAGCTATTTGAACCTATGCCACATCAGGGAGCTAGGTTTACATCTGTGTTTTCTTTCTGAAATACCTGCATCATTGAGATCCATTTCTGTCCCAGATTCCTTCTAATGCTATCCAATTAACCAACAACAATATAACCACCCATCAGAAATTGCTGCTCAGAAAAACAGCTTCATATTTAGAATAAGCACTCAAGTTAAAGTGTTTGTTAGCAAGATAGTACAATGACATGAAAACCCACACCAAAATTGTGTGCATTTTCAAGGTCAAAAACTAAATAACTTTCAAAGCAGTGAAAACTTTTATGGTGAATGACACATACAAAAGGCAAAAATCGTGAATAGTTTGCTTAAAAACCAAAATATTTATCTTGCTTAAAATTGAAGTGAAACAAAAGATTTCTTGCCATATCCCAGCAGCCAAAATTTGCTTCCTCCACACAACAGCACTAAACTAAGAAAAAAGCTTCGGCACAAATGTGGTTAGCAAATTTGCTGGCACGTCCACTGAAAGTCCATACAACACACACACACACACTGCTAGGCTTGACGTCAAGAAGTTATAAATCGATTCAACACACAAAACAGCTGAAGAACTCTGACATCAGACAGAAAGGTCTGTCAGCGAATTAGAAGCTTGGTGGATGATGCTAGCATCTGTGAATGGCACACATGCTGACACAATACAGTGGTTTGGGCTTTTAACCTGCCTATCTAGCAGGTTTTCTAGTTTAAAGGAGTTTTCTGACTCTGGCTAGCTCAGCTGCTGTGCATGAATATTTTAACTCTCATAAAAAATACACCACCTCTACCCTGCACTTCTAGCTGTGCAGGGCTGCCTGAGGCACGGGTACAAGCTACCTAATTTCTCTGAAGAATTGCAAGAAACATTGATTTTAAGACTGACAAGTTTGGGTTATTTAGTGGATATTTTCTGAGTGTACTTGGTCATTCACAGAATGAGCCTGATGAGCTATGTCTTCCTGTAAATTTTGTGTGATGGCATTACTTTCTGGTGAATTTATAATCCTGCCTTGCCATCTTTTGCTTCTGAAGAACAGACATTAAGACTATGATTGTTCTAGGATCCCTATCCCAGACCCAACCATCTCAGCCTTCCATATTTCTTTGGAAAAAGGAAACCAATTTCATCTATGTCCTAGGATAAAAGTTCTTTGAAGTGTTTCTCTCGGTCTCCACTCATCATCGCTTCCACTCACTCCAACTCATCTCCTATATTTTCACAGGTTCCCAAGGCTGGCTCCTGGGCTTCTTATCAAACCTCAGTGCTCCCTCTTCCTTAAGTTTCTTTTCTCAGCTGCCTTGTAAAGTCACTCTTTGACATAGTGTCTCTTTTTATTTATTCCTTTTAGTTCAAAGGGGTCTTGGGCTCTTTGCCTAGCCAATCTCTGTACATGCACCTGTAGAGTAATTTTCTGCAAGCCATACAACCTGAATTATTAGAAAGGAAAAAGGTGAAGTACACTAGAAGATATGAATGGCAGCTGTACTATGGATTAATTCACTTATAATGGGGTTCTTCAGAGCTGAAAGCTACATGCATAGCTTAACACAAGAAAGAAATTTAGTAGCGAACAGTATCAAAAAAGAGATATCCATGTCGTAGTGAAAAGATCATACACATCCTCTAATATATTAATTTTAAAACGCTGGTGATTGTATAAGACTTATTGCACAATGTTGAGCTCAAGATTTGAAACATGCTATTAACATGAGAAAATTCCATTGAGAAAGTAATTCAGAATCTTCAATAATTTAATGGATACATATGATATCACTCTTCCATTTTCTCACTTTTACATAAGCATCTACCCAATTACTTCACCTCACAAGACAGACAGTGGGTCAGAGAGTGTGGAAGTGAAAGCAATCTCATTTCAAAAGTACCCGCTACTCCCTTGTGATTTTTAATTCATCTTTTATCCTTCTGGGAAGATAATTAAAACAGCTTCATGCAATAAAATTGGCAGTCAGCTTGCACAACAAAAGATAAATCACCATTGTTACATCCTAACACATTATAAAGCCACAAGTAGTATGGAAATATACCAAAGCAACGGCATAGGAACAACTGGCTGACTGAGATCCACTCAGTCCTTCAGCTAACTACTTTTATCCAAGAATATACTTTAATTGATTAAGCTATCCTAGTCCTTTCTTTAGAGGTTCAATGCTTGCTCTTAAGCACTACCACACTGAAGGAGTTCTATAAAATACAGCTGGTCTTGACCTTTCATTAACTTTGGTCCTACTTTCTAGGACTGATAAATTCTGCTTGTACTGCAGTCGTCTTTTCAGTCCTACCTGTGTAATACCTTTATTTTATTTTCTATTACTAGTTTGCCTTTTCTATTATACTTCTAAAAGAGCACTTTTTTCCAAAAAATAATTTCAAAAAATCAACAACCAAGAATTTGTTTTAATTTGACAGTTTTTCCATTGCACGCCAACAATGAAAAGAAGCAGCTATTATAACTGGGCCTACCTAAATTGTTTAAAAAGTTCAAAAGTGGGAAGATCCTGATAAAAATCGCAACATATCAAGTAGAGCAGGCATGTGCTACAGAGTTGGCTTGAATCCTTTGCATGAGTTGAATCACTACAAACAGAAAAAGATTTCTGTCTTCCCCTGCCCCGCCCCCCCCCCCCCCCCAACCATTTCTATCCTTCCCATCTTTATTCTCTCCTAAAATAATTTCCTCCTTCACTCTGGCCGCTACGGACCTGCTAGAGGGGAGCAAAGAGCTGAGGATTGTTTTATTTCTTCGTGAAGATCAGCGGGCTAGTGAGAAAAATGAAGTGAAAAATGGGGCCCCCTCTTCAAAATGGTGAGGAATCATTTCTTTCTGGCAGCAAGTCAAGGAGATGGCACAGAGGGATTTAGGAAGCAGAGTCCCTGTCTGTACTTCCAGCCTATACTATTGCAGCGAAGCCCCCGCTCTCCCATCTACTTCAGCAGGTAACACCACAGAGCAGAGGCAGGAGCACTAAGGGAGTTGTGATCACCCCAAATTATGGAGGTGGAGAAGAAAGGGAAAATAATTCCACAGGTAATAGAGAAAACAGTTTCCCAGGAAGAAGAGGGAACATTCACAACAACTGGCTGCCCCACACTAAGCTCTCCTCCCTCAGCCCATGGAAGATGTTTACCTAGTTAAATGCCCACAGCCCAGTATTAGCTTGCTTTGTGATTCAATGAAACACTGATGTCAATAGCTGGGTTTCAAGTGAGAAAGAAATGTACTTCTCCATGCTCCTTAATAAGCCTGACTTTTTACAGCTGACCTACTGAAAGGTCCCAGAGTGCTGTGCCGATTAGTCTGCAGACAACGTACTCAAAACACCTCTGCTGCCAGCAGAGAGCTGACAACTTTCTACCTAATCATTTCAAAAGCAAAGCATATTTATTCCTTGCAGCCAGTCTAATGCTTTGACCTCCAGAAAGCATGCTGCAAAGATTACCCCAAAAACATGGTGTAGCTAGAAAGGGGTAGCTAGCAAGCTGATGTCTTGACTGCAGGGACAGCACAACTCTCATCCCTCGTGGAGCTGCCTGTGGCTGTCCCTCTGCCCTTGCACGGTACAGTGACAGCTACGTGGCTGCTTGTTCACAACTGCAGCAGTTCCTGTGGCAACCGTTACTTCACACTGTGTCACGGAAAAGCCATAAATAAATACCATAGATAGGATAAGGCAAACAGGTTAAAGAGGTTACAGTACATTCAGAGTTTCAGAGGTTAGAGTGACATCTGCTTAGACGTCACCTACAAAACAGTTTCATGCTATAGCATAAATACATATACTCGAGTGTAAATAACACAGTGACTAGCGCAAGATTTACTGTAGGACAGCTACAAGGAAAAGGCTATTAAATATTTAGGCATGACTAACATACTTGATGGTTTATACGTGCTTTTTGCCCCCAGTTTCAAATGGGCAAGTATCCACATGCCCAAATTTATAACAATTGCTACTCATATGCCTCCTTATGGGCAGAATTAGGAATACAGCCAAGAACTAAATGAGCGGGGGGGGGGGGGGGGGGGGGGGGGGGGGGGGGGGGAAGCGCTAGATTTCTACTGCTGGAGGGGATCCACAAACCCACAAGGGACTGTGGCGAGCCACGGCAGAGGAGCAGGGCAGGTGCCGCTCTGCACACCAGCTGGCAGTCGGTCCCTCCAGGGCTCTCAGCCTGGCACCGCCAAACACCCAGGTCTCACACGCTCAGAAATAAGAATCACTGGACCACGAGGACTCTCTACCACGCTGGAGCGCTTTTAAGTGCTTCCCAATTCCCAGTAACTGCAGCTAGGACTGCCTTAGGCTCGCAGCCTCCGCGAGTTTGGCAAGGCCTGGACTCTGTGCCTGCTTCCTTTACGTGAAGGTGTTTGAGAAATCCTGACAAGTAATGCCAACAGACATTTGACTGATGTCTGCCATATTAGCCTTTCGCTGTGTACATTGAGGGCTGGAAAAAGGATGAAGAGGGAAAAAGCAGAAAGTTCCAAAGACTTTTTTCCCTATGCAAATCTCATTTTTCTATAACTTTGAATGAGTTTTAAATAAACCTGTTATCAACAGGCGTATTATGTGAATTAATGCAGAGCACTAGAATGAAATGTAAAATGTGTTCGAAAAGATAAAACAGGGCAGCATTATTGGCTGTCACTTGTTTCACTGAAATACTGCATTCTTTCTGCAGTACCATCAAAGCTCATCATCTCATTACTTTTTATTTGCTTTACTTCCCTATAATACATTTACATAAAGAATAAAATGTCATAATTTTATGTGCTGTGAGTGGGACCCAGATAACGAGGCAGGGAGAATGCCTTTGCACTTCATAAAGGAGAGCTCAAAAAAAGATGCCTCTGAAGAAGGAAGTTTACCGTAGAATACATTCATCAAAACCATAGTGAAAACAGCATCACATCTGATAGGGGACATTTGTCGGGCTCCAGGCCAGATTTTATCCCATTCATTCTGATGAAATCCACGGCAACTCCATTTAACTAATTTTGTGCCACCTTACCCGCAATCAAAATCTTGTTCAGACGTATAAGTTCCCCATCAAAATATAGTGACTTCTTTCCCCTGTGATGTGATCTACCAAAGACATCACTAAATATAATCGTAAAGCCCAGAACTGTTCTTAGCTATATAACCAAACTAGCATCCAATTTAAGTTCCTTCTTAAATGAAGATGATACTCTCTTCCTCTTCATAAAAAATTTCCAATACACCAGAATGAAGTGCAATACATTAGGTACATAGTATTTTAAAAATTAATTATCAAGTTTTTGATAACACTGTATATACAGCATCAATTATAACTTCAACGGTAATTTTACAAGACGGTGAAAATAACGGTACCACCAGTATCAATCCAAGACTACTTTTGCAAAGTTTGCTATACAATCCTCAGTGATCTATCAGTTTCTTGGTTTGACACTACTTATGAAAGACAAGTGGTCGTAATCTGGTCTATGGATCAAGAATTGATTATTCACTGAACAAAAAAGTCCATCCATCTGAATTACCCACCTTCCTTCCTATAGGATAGAGATGTCCATTCTGGAAAGATGAGAATCCAAATGCTACTTCACAGTCCCAGCCACAAGGAAATTAACACGGATACAAGTTTTATTTTACATTAGCACAAATCCTTCAAAACTCCACTGTCTTAATGTGTAGAGAGGCAACCTGATAACAGAATCTTTTTAGCTTTTTACAGAGCATCATGACAGAGATCTTCAAAGATTAAAAGGGTTGAATTTTACTAGTACTTTGCTTACACCGTGTCTATGGATAACACTGCCCTCTGCATCAGATTTTGAGGAAAGGCTTCCAGCTTGAAGAGTTGCATGTAGTAGATGAATTACACACTAATAAACGTTGTAAGAGATGAGATACATATGAGGCTTGGGTTTTTTTCCCACCTGTTCCTAAAAGCCACTATTAGCCGCACATCAAAACGGACTAGTACTAGACCATACGTTGCATAGATATCGACTCTCACCTGTGTTTCTAGATTTGCTATTTTAAGCACAGCTGTTTGGATTCCTTCTTTTTCCCAGTGGAGATATCAAGACAGTAAACTATCCTCTTTTGGATTAGTAGCTACTGGCTTGCAAAATTAAATCCATATTCTCTGTATATGCTTGGAGATCATTTACATTCATGGTTACTGTTGAACATAACACAGCAAAATTAATATAAGAACCTCCACAAGGTCATTTCTTCCCTCAGCTTCAGGCTTTAGTATTTTAAGTATCATTAACTTAAAATGATACTTGATCTAGGGTCAGAAGGTGCTGAATAGATGATCTCAGGAGTCAAATGTCTTCATGTCAACTCCAGATGAGTTTGACTCTGCAGAAATCGAGGTTGCAGAAGTTAACAGAAGTAAATCGAAAAAGCGAATGCAACAAGCATGCAAGAGGAAGGGCTGGTTAAAACATACATTCTCAATTAAATTCATAGGTACCAAGAGATGAAGTAGTAGCAGTTTTGTCAATGTCCTATTATTAGTGAGGGAGTTTTGTTGCTTAAAAAACAGAAAACAAATCTTACTAGAGCAGAATCATATCAAATACAAGGTTTTCCTAAAACTACTTATTTGGATTGAATGTTCTTTCTAACTGTGAAATCTCAAATCTATTTAACATGCTCTGAGGACCAAATACTTTTTTTCTAGCCGTGGACCTACATATTTCCTGAGCCAATCTGCCTACAGGAGAGACTTCCCAGAGCCTGTCACTTTTCCTTTTTGCTGCTTCTTCCTTTAGTTGGTCAAGCTGACAGTTTTGACTGCCTTGTCAGACGATGAGGAATGGCTGTAGTTATCGAGAGAGCAATTACTTCAAACCAAGGTCACAGAAGTCAGTGGTCCTAGCTGACAACACAGACAGATGAAGTGAATGCACCGATAAAGGTGGTGGTATTCAAAACCTTCCCCATTCACAATACACAGTGTGGGCTGGCATATGCACATACACCTACTTCAAGGAAATATATCCGTTTTTACAGCATTTTAATTAGGAAGATATTTGTGGCCGCAGCGATGTAGACTCGTCTGGTAGAAAAAAATTCAAACTGAATGCTTATTTAGACAAAATTTTGTTATGCAAAACCTGTGCACTATTTTGTTTCTCTTGCAGCACAGAGCTGGTAAGTGTCGGAAGACTAAAAGGCACTATGGAACAGAACTCTCTTCATGGCTAACATATGTATCTATGCCATCAAATACAAGAGGAGGAGAAGCGATTAGAGTACTTCTAACCTTGATCATCCAAGCTGCAGGAAAATGATTTGGTGTGACTAGGGTATTAGGCACTTCATTAAAAATATCTTCCTGAACAAACACATTTATAATTTTCCAGACCACAATCTCAGAAGCTTTGCTTATTTCCTTCTTCTTTTGCTCCTTTAATTTCCAACTAGCATAGACACTTTGTACCTACCACAATGTGGAGGTTCAATTCACTAATGAGAATTCAGCTTTAATGCATTGCCCTTTGCGCTCCGTCGCTGGGATTTTAAATCCCAGCTGGATGTTCATATTCATGATGAGACTGCAATTATTTCTGGATCTCTGTTTTACTAACATGAGAGCTTCGCTTTCAGCAATAAGCAGAGAGGCTGTAAATTCTCTCTGCATACGTGAGCATCTGAGATAGTAAGAATCCAAAAGAATTTTAATTATCCATCATCCATAGAATCCAGAAGAACTCTGCACGTTCACTTCTAAAAGATGTATTGTAAGAAACCACGCAGGACCTCTCAGGACTTTTATAATTAATAGAAATATTCAGCTGAGGAACTTTCTTCTCCACAACTCCTTGTATGTAATATTTTCTGCAACATGGAACTTTCCAATGAAATTTCTGCAACATGGACCTTGCCTGAATGGCAATGAGACAAAGCTGCTCTGAAAGTATTGTAATGGTAAATCCCAGAGCCAAAAGGATAGCTAGTATCCTACATTTACTCTAGCCGATTGCTTTTAAGTTACTTGTGTATCAAAATCAAGCTGATTTAATTTTCAGAGCTCTCAAAGTTATGTGTAACTAGAAAGTGTAATTTTGAAATATTGAACTTTGGATAATTTATTAGACTGAGATTCTCAAGTTGAGAAATTGAGCTTAGAACTCCAACTGTGGCTAAATTGTGTTAGTGCTATGCCTTCTATATCCTTTAGAGCATGAAAGAGCTAAAGAAGCCTATAATGAAGTGTCCTGTGAACGAACTGCTCAAAATCTGAGTATTTGTAACCATTCTACATAAAGCGAAGTCTGTAAAGAATCTGCCTTAATTATGCATTGAGCAGTCACTGGTAGGTAAGTAGCTTTTAATCAGAGACCTGATTGCCAACTTTTTTGTAGCAGATCACTCCTCTAGCCAGTTAATACATCAAATTTACCTTTTTCATTTTGAGGATGTAACACGCTTTATACAAAGTCTCTATATGCCTAATTTTATGAAAAGGAAAATCACAGACTGTATATATTGAATGTGATGAGAAATTATGACACTTTTGTTTCATTATAACATCCTTGCCAGAAAAGCAGATCTGGGAGCAGAAGCACTCCAGCTATAGAAAGAACACAGAGAGTAAATCCAAAGAGGGCAGCAGCAATTACTATGCATAACACAAAAGCCAGTATCTTGTCAGAGCCTTGAATGTAGGTGATAAATTACATTAGCAGAGAGTTGAAAAATTGCCTTCTTAAAATACAGTAGTAACTAAAAAGGGAGCTGATCCTATCTAGATTAGATCCAAACAAAACATTCTTCTTTTTCAAATTAATGATTATGGCCCAACACAACATTATGCCTATTATGTGTACCTGACTAGAAATTCAAATTTTCCATCTTTTTGCTGTTTAAAGTCAAGAGCTACAAAATATATTTGATTTGCTTTTCTCTGCCTAATATTTGCTTAGGTGACAGCCTCTTCAATATACCAGGGAGCTGAAAAGTTGCAGTACTCTAGGCTTGTTTCAAGTCTTCCACTTACAAAAAATTCAGCAGCAAAACATCCCATTTTGTTCCTTCTCTCCAGCACAAAGCTGCACTCGAGGTGCCACTGTAGATGCTGGGCTTGATAGTTTGGTTTTCCTTCTCGTTAGAGAACCACCTCCCCTTCTGTCCTGCCTTTTATTTTCGTTTGCAGAACTATGATTTTCACTTGGGCTAGTTACCAGGGTGACTCCACAGAACATTTCTGCAGCATGTCCCTAGGTCTATAATATGCCCTCTGATGTCATTTCCAATATATCCTTCTCAGCAGAATCACCCAGTAGTTCCAAGATGGGAAAATGGCATTTGATTGTCATTATACAGTCCCTAACAAAGACAGATGGGTGCAAGCCAGAATCCCAAAGTATCTGGTAGATAACAGTCTGAGCTCACCTCTAGAACTAGACATTGCAGCTTACAACCACTCATAGTTCAAATAAGCCTTCGGCTAGTGTATAATTTTCTGACTGAGGAAATCTGCAATTGATTTCCAGCAGGCTATCTGTAGTCTTTCAGGACCAGCCGATTGGTCTGTCACTCTCTTAGTAAGAAAAAAAAAAGATAACACTGATATTATTACTATATTATTATTACTATTTTTACCACTATGAACCACTGAAAGACTATGTAAGGTACTGAGTTTTCAGGACAAATATAGAGTATCAGTATCACAGGAAAATGTTACTGGAAAATTACCAAAAAGAAAAAATATCTCCCAAATTCTGCTAACCCACCAAATTCCATCCAGTGGACAACTAAACAAAGGACTAAAAAGTAGCACACTTACATATGTCCTCATGGCCACAGAGCCTCCTTTCCTCCCCTGCCATCCACAGCTTTTCTAAATCTGCCTGATAATAGGAAATTTCATGATCACAAACCGTTAACCAAAAGTAAAATGAAATAACCATCAAACTATTTACTTTGAGGTGTGTGCGTGTGGGCAGGGGGTTTCCTTTTGACACTGAGCTACACAGCAGGATGGACTATTAAAAATAGTGTGCTTTCTTCTGGTGTTTTCGGAGTCCTGTTTCAGTGTTCTGCACACTAATTCAGCCTCCCACCTTTAGAGCTTTATCAAATCAATTGAATAAGATAGCATACTAAAGGGACACTCCCTAGCATAAAATGTTCACGTAGCGCAAAATTACTTGAAAAATATGAATGGTCATGGCTTCTTTTTTCTTAAAAATTTTTCATTAGGAAAGCCAACTGTTCCTAGAGAAGAATCCCCAAAGTACTTTAACACACCACTTTACCTGCGTTCTGAAATGGAAAGTTTAGGGGTTTGTGACTAATACAGTGAAAAAAGTTCACAAAGCAAGTTGTGATAAATTATATAGATTATAGCAGAGACAGGAAGCAATTAATCATTTGATATCTTGTATATTAGTCTGACTGTAGTCCTCTCTGCTACATACTTGTGAGATCCCAGCCCAGTGGATCGCGTGGACAGTTCTAACCTTCCACTAAAAACTTTTTTTCAATAACCATAGCTTCCCCTTCCTACTGCTTGCTCAATTATACTGAAACACTGTAACAAATCAGAGACTATTAACAGTGTGGAAAATATGTGTGGCTTAACCACAGCAAGGTTAAACCAGCCAAACTCAAACTAGCTATTTTAGAGCCGCACAACACACAAACCAGTTTTAAGGAAACCAAACAATTACTTACTAAAACAAACAAACAAATCAAAGCTGAAACAGCACAGAGAGAACTGCTGGCCCACTTGTGGCTGCGGTACATCTTTTAGTTCAGTTTCATCCCAAAGAAATCCAGTTCATGAGCTACAAGATCTCTCTGTGATATGAATTAAAGTATGGGGAGTGGAGACTCACTTCAAAAGCCAAATATTCGTCTTAACCGCTAACACAGACACTCCCATGGTGGTGGAAGAGGAAAATATCATTTATAGTTATGGTAGAATCAAACAATAACAACTTCTCCTGCTATACAGCTTCCTTCTCCCATTACAGTTTCATAATAAAATCTGTGCCCATATAAGAAAACTGCAACTTTAGGTAGAATTTGAGTAGATGAGGCGTCTCTCACCTGATCTCCTTTTGTATAGTGGACAACTATTGATTTTTGGCTAATTAGGAAATACAAAGAATTAAAATACAACTATCTGAAAGAACTCCAATCACTCCTGTCGAAAACTGGAACAGTAACAAGAAGGTTATACACAACATTATTTGGCTGTGAACAGATATATGCAAAGAAAGGAAAAGGCAGACAAATTCTCTGATGTAGATAATCTCAAATAACTTTGCATTTCCTTAATATCCTTGAGCTTGTGAGGGAGGTAAACTTTGAATGTCTGCAATTTTGTCATGAATATTTCACACATCTCTAAGACTAACAACACTTACATACATCAGAGGGGTGCTATGAGACTTAATTAATGTTTGCAAATCACTGTGAGACACAGGGACAAAAGGTGCTACAAAACAGCAATATCTCATTGGTAAAACTTTTAAAAACAGATCCTGTTAATTGTCAGTTCCCCTCTAAAGCCACTGAAGCTATCCAATTTGTAAGCACCTGCTCCTCAAATTCAATGGGTTTTGTAAGAGGACAAATACCATTCTTATTAGAAAGATATCTGCAGAATAAAACACTGGCTTATCAGCATGATCCCTGTACTGACTCCGACTTTTAAGATATGCTTTACTTCTGACAAGTGCCTTTCTTAAACTACAGAAAAGGTCTTTGTGGGTTTTTTAACAAGTGTCTGACAACCCTAAAAATGAAATGCTGTAGTTACTGTCAAATTCTGTCTTGTTTTCCCATATATCAAGTATAGATATAATGATCTTAAAGGCCTTTTCCCACCTAAACAATTCCACAATCACCATCTAAAACAGCTTAAGGTAAATAGAGGAGATAGACTCTCAGCTGGCATACATGTGCACTGCAGTCAGAGACAGCCAGAGTAGGTGATGCCCACCAAGCAATTGGAATGTCAAAATAAAGCTCTTTGTTATTCTATGTGGCTTTGCCTCTGAAGAATTTTCGATGCTCAGCAGACTACAAAAAACAAACAAAAAAAAAACCAAACAAAAAAAACCCCACCACACCCTACAATTCTTCAGCTCTTATGCTTGCAGGTGCAAACGGTTACCAGGGTGACACACATTCACAGGCTCCAAGCTCAAAACTGTGTGTGATTTCTTACCACGTCTTGCGACAAGCTGCTGCACCAGAAGCCAGGATTCCTTCTGTGAGAGCTCAAGTAATTAACCCACGAGACATGCACTGAGAGAGCTTGTAATGGGAGTAAAGTATCAAAACCGTGTTGGTTCCCTGCCTGTGTCTTTAATACCATCTGTCAGTATTGGCTATTACGGTTGCTTTCTGAGGCCAGAGTGCTTTTAAAAAGTTGCAATCCTCTGAACAACAGGGAGCACTTCTTGCTAAGCTTATAGGAGGATTTTTGTAATAGTCAGCTTTGCAACAGCACACAAGTATTTCTTGAAAACATTTCTTAGCACTTAGTTTCCCTCTCTCACCCCCTTCCCCCCAAACCAACAAAAACACAAGCTTTCTTTCAAATAATTACTTTTCAATCTAAAAAATGAAATATAATCCAAAGTCCATTTAAGAGTAAAATACCAATCCTTGTATATTAAAAGATCAAAGAATAAACCTAAGAAATGAGGTGAACAAAGCAGACCAGCTTGCTATATCCATTCCTAAAGCTCTTTGAAGACCCTGTGAATCTCTCCTCAGGGACAACATGAGACTTCTGTGATAGTTATCACTACACCTGCCATCCTAAGCTGTGCCCAACTCCCTTGGCATTGCAGATTCACATCATCAATATTGTTCCTATTTAGGAAAACGTATCTGTAATTTTACTACACCTATATGCATCCAGGCTGGCAGTATCGAGCAACATTCATGCACTTCAAAAGATTAAAATGATGAAATAATAAATAATCACACACCCTTCCTTAGAGGATTCCTAAGTACTTTGTGAAAATATGATTTAAGCCTCACTGTGCCTCTCTATGGTCACGTTATTCTTATTTTATCAAAGGGGGAAATGTACAAAAAGATTAAGGGTATTCCCTAAGGTCACTGGGCTAGTCAGCTGCAGCACAGGGAGTTTAATTTACGAGATCTGAATTCTAGTCAACGGTTCAGCTCCCTGCAATCAGTAAACTCTTCAAGTTATGTAGCACTATACGTTCCTGTATCGCCTTGTACATTTTCTTTTCTGTGCCATTTGGGAAAATACCATATACACATTTCAACTCATTACAGCACTGTTCTCAACTTCAAAGCAGTTTGAGCATAATTAAGAGGTTTTCTTATAATGAAGGTGATTGTAATAAAATGCAATGCAGCTAGGAGCCATGGGACAAAAGTCTGATCCCATTCTGTGGAGATGCTGTGGATTAAGAGACACATACCAAATCATGATCATAAATGCAACTAATTAAAAAGAGTAGTACACTTACATTGTCTCAAAAGACAGTTATGCTAGAGGGACTCTCCTTTTGTGGAAGTCATCTTATCACCAACTTCTTTTTCTCCTGAGACACAAATGATATAAAACATTCATTTCATAGATGAAAATATGTAAAAGATGTAAAATATGTAATCAATAATCTCAATTATCACAAAAATAAATGCCTTCTCCTCCCCCCCTCCCCCCAGTTTACTAGCAGGAAACACACTGTAAAAGCCTAGGACAAAAACAGGATAAGATAGCTGCATTTTAATTTTGACAAGTCTTAGCACAGATTGCTTGAATGATTCCTTCTGCTAACAGGGACATATGCTGGCCAAGAGTCAGAGTGCCAAAATGCAGCCCGAAGAGGAGCAGACCTAAAAATCCTTGCTGTGCGTCATTCAAACTTCCAGTTTGCTTTTCCCTTGCAGTTTTAAGCTCCCCTTTGCAATCCTGATTTCTTACAAGAAGTAAAAAGAATAGTATTGTTGTTGTGCAGCAGATACTGGGGTGAGGGGGATGGGAAGGCTACAAACAGAGAACTCATTCTGCTGTGCCGTACGAACAGCTGGTGAGGCTTAAAGATACCTAGTACCAAAAATAATATCCTATTTGGTCACAGAGAGGTCAAACCAACAAACCTTACCTAACAAACTCCAGATCAGCAAGGTCGTTTGAATTCAACATTCATCGCAAAAAGATGAAAGTCAAGATAGTAACATGGACACAGGAGCATCTTTCAGGAAATCTGGGCAGATTTCCTAGAAAGCTTTTCTTGAAGTTTGGAACAGGCCTTAGCCAAGTTTTGAGCATCCTGGGGCCAGCCTGCAGCCCGGGGATGGAAACACACAGGACTTTTAGAACAATGCAAACTTTTACAAGGAAAGGTTCCTCTGAGTAAGTAAAAGCATCATTAGACTGCTTTTTTTTTTTCTGTGCAGTTCACATTAAATTGAAAGAGCTGAAGGAATCCATTTTGTAAGAAGCTGCAAGAACAAGGTCAGGGTTTTAGGCACACAAATGTCAACTTATTTGGATTTATAGATTCCTTGACATGTTTCAGTTATGCTGAACTCCAGCACGATAACCTTTCAGCCTGCAGACAGTAAGCTTTACTTTTTCCTTTACTTTTCATTGGCCTCTTAGAAAAAATCTGTGGATCTGGAAGGAAACTGCAAATTAAGATCAAAAATGCCACAAGCAAATGTGACAAACTCCTATCTCTTGAGAAGGTAACCAAGCAGCTCAAAGCAAAAATGCAAAGAGAAGGCAGAAATCATCAGGAATTTGGTCTTAGAATTGAAAGGGGGACTCAGGTGGGGTACTTCAGTGATTCAGCAGGGCAGAGATTTCATCTTGTACATGTAAAATTACGCAAAACACTAACCAGTAAAAAACTTTACAAATGGGTGCCAATCCCCTAAACAGGATGGTGTTAATGATTCCTATGCACCATATGGTTAACATGTAAGATTTTTTTTTTCTCAGGGGACTTTTTCTACAGTCACACTAAAATGCTGTCAGATGTTCATGTTTTTTAATCAATATACTTTTTATGTGGGAAATTATTTGGGAGGAAAGATTAATGTAATAGTGAGCTTAAAGATGTAGATTTATGACATAGGGAATTTCTGAATGTGAGGTCACTGATCTCATGGACTACACATCCAGCTGTTCGGAACTGAGGCAACCTCTCAATCCATCAAAGCTGGTCCCTACTAGGTAACAATCTCAATCTTTGAGTCCCAGCAGAACAGCAGCCATTCCTGGAACTGCAGATAGTGGCATTATAATTGATTTGGCACTGAATAATCCAGGTTTAGTGAGGATATTTCAACTGACACTTAGGAGATGCTGCAGGGCTGGTTGTGTGTAGGTCAGATTCAGACAGCAGACTGCATTCCCAGGCCCACTAGTGTCATTGCACAGGGCGTGGATAAGTTGTTTTCACAGTCTGTGCTTTGATTTCTCTGCCTAGAAAAACGGGGATGATGAGAGTATGTGCTGACCTGTAGGAAAGAAAACTCAAATTCATTGAAATGTGCAGGAAGGACTGTCCATAACTACTCCTGTCATAAACAAAGGGTGATCACAATCATAACGTTTTCTATTCCATACCTAGCAATCCTTTTTTTACTAGGTATTTCACAGTTTTAAATGAAAAACCTTAAAATATATTATGGCAAAAAAACCCCAAACAACAGCACAGAAATGAAAGCACTCTAACAACAAATCGGTCCAGATAACATCTCTAACATGGGCTTGATTTTGCAAATGACTTGTGCATATATTTAACTTTAAATCCCAGAATTATCATTTTAAAGCCAATGAGATCTTTACTTGCTGAAGCACTTTGGTAGATTAAGGGCTTTATTGCGACCTGCACAGGACTCTTCTTTTTTGTTTTTAAAAAACACATTTAGTATCAATGTTAAAAAATAAAAATCACTCCATATGGAGTACTTGTGCTTAACATTCCTCTTCACATGAAAAACAAGTATAAAATCCATGAAACAGAAGAAATCTAGTGAGGTCTGCCACAACGTTTGGAGATAAATATCCTACCAGGACTAGCATTCTATATTTCTCAGTCAGAACAAGAGGTCAAGGTTTTCCACAGTAAATATTCCACCTATAAACAAATAGTTTGACATGCCTTGAGAAGAAATTCAATTTTTGTAAATTCTGGTTTTGTTTATAAATGGATCGTTGTTGAAATTACACAAGATTTGACACCAACATGTGCTGTTACTGATTGCTTTTGAGAGGCTTGGTTGTCAGTGTAGCAGGACCTTTTCCTTTGTTCTGTATTCAGATTGCTTTTTTACTGTAACTAAAAGCTAAAAGTTAAAATGGAATATTCTAGAAACTTCAAGGAAAGCACTGGGTTTCTCCACTGGTTCATTCCTTTTTGGATGAAAAAGAAAACAACAATGTCTTTTTTAACCAGTATGAACTCAGACTACTGGTTGACTTTGCATGTCTTGTTTTCTAACTTTATACGGTGGCAGTAGTGTGCCAGGCACTCTTTACATGAGTGAGAGGAAAAGGGCTTTTGTTACTCTGATTACATCTTTCAGGTTTGATTTTCCATCTTGCTGCAGCAGTCACATGCATTATTTTTAAAAGTGCAGAGGCCAAAGCAGATGGCTTCCAGGTGTACTTTAACCACGGTGGAACAGCTCTCCTACACCACGTTCTTCTGTTTATATACTAGAGCATTGCAGTTCATGGCAGTATTGAATTATACAGACAAGTTCAATTTGATGCTCACCTCTAAATTCTATCTTCCCTTCCATCAATTCTTCACTTCCATCTCCTAATCAGCACTCACTGAGCTTATATTTATACATCTGATTACCTGCTCCCAGAGGGACCACTGTGGCATTTACTCTGTTTCAGTCTCATTCTTCTGATTTGTCTGCTGTTCTCTACTTTTTCTGGATGTCTTTGTCTGCCTCAGAATTAAATATGCCTCTCATTATTTGTCATCAGTATGTTTCAGCAGATTTCCCTTGAAAACTGCACAATGCTGAGATAAGAACCATTGAACACCTGTGAGAACTTTGCTCACTTCATCTCACTACCTCTGCCAGATTTGAACACTTTGATTCAACAGTTTCATTTTTGCACTCAACCAAAGAGAACTCCTCTGTCAGAGGAAGCCAGACACCCAACTTTGTCCAACTTATGTGCAAACCAATTGGCACAGTCTCTTCATTCTCCTCAGAGAAGAGGAAGCCTCTTTTTCCATTCTGAAACCGCAACCCATGAGAGACGATTCCCCATGAATAATACAGGACTATTAAAAACACTGAATTGCCACTTAAGAGGGCAATTATTTTTCCCAGAAGGATCACTTCTCAGAGGGGAAAATTGTTTACATCCTTGCTACAGAAAGTACTTGTTTCTGTATACGTTGTCTAAGTTTGCAACAATTCAGGATACATTGTAAATGTAAATGGGTTTGTATGAGCGTGCCTTTGGTCTATCAATGATATTTACCACACCTGGGCATTGATTTTTGTCTTTCAACAGCAAAGCTACCAGAAGTTTCAATTAAAATTGATCCATCACTGTCCTGCTTATCTGCTACTATCTGGTTGTGGGGTTTTTTTTCTCCTGCTTACAGACAGGAAACAGATACAGTCCCAGTTAATTGTAAAATCTTGCTCCATTAGACAGATTACAGAACACGCCAGTTCAGACAGTTTTATTACTCCCTCCTGGGTTACCTACTTCTATCATCCACAGCTATTTATAGCTGAATTTTTCATGGCAGAAGTTTGATATTTCAGTAGCAAGCTGTATGGAAACAGGTCTGTTCCTGACAGCACGCACCCTTCTCAGCATCAAGATGTTTTGATGCCTAAAATGTGTCTTGGAATTTTCTCAGCATAAAGATACCTACACAGAGAATATGCAAGCAGTGTAAAACCTACTGCCTGGCTTTCCCTAAAAGGGAAAGTGGAATTTTGAGGTTATACGTCCATTTGATTTATAATCTCTCAAACGAGGAGTAATAGCAGTCATGGTGAAGCATGTCATACCACCTTCTACCTAGTGCTCCCCATTCCTACCTAAAGAGGACATGAACTTCCTTATCAAACCTTAATGGTGCAGAAATTTCCCTGACTACAGCAGTCTACAGCACAGTAATTTATTGCATTTAGGGCTATAAACCCATGTTTTACTACTGAAACTAATTGTGTCTGACACTTCCATCACATTAACACACATTAGGCACCATGACCTTTGGACGATCAAGGAAGACCTAATTTAATAATTTAGAGACAGCGTGAGGGCTGAGTAGGCCCCAAAGGGGAAAGAAATGTGGTATGAAAAATGATCCTATGTCGCTAGTGAGGATATTTGCTTACTAAATCCGCCAGATGAACTTTGGCTAGTACTTTACCATAACATCTATGGGTCACATACAGCATTCTAAGTTCTCAAAGTGCTATATATTCCTTATAATGCTGGGCATGTAATGGTCTGTCAGATATCTTCTAGATTCTTAGAAGAACAATCCACTTTTGCCTGCCAGAGTCCAATCTCATAACAGAAGTGTTTCTTAAACAGCAGCTGGAATAGCAAACAGGCTAACTGCAATTAAACAAAGGCAGACATAATTCACTTGAAGCTTACAGTACGAATTTGACATCTTTAAAGAAATAGTTTTGTCAGAAACAGCATAATCAAACTTAGCCATCACTTACAGATAACTGATTCTCATCAGCTCAACTCAACTTTCATGTGAAAGCAGATATAATTCAGTATGAATAGGGAAGTTGACAGAAAGCACGTGGGACTAAGAGATGAGCAGACAGACAGCATGGCCAATCCCATTCAATTTAAAAATATTGAGGCCCCAACAAAGTGCTCAGTATGCTCTGAACCTTACAGCAAATATTCATGTTCCACAGGGGTACAGGGGAGATAAAGGGGCATAACAGACTCATGGAGATTTACATACTTTGCAACTGAAGCAAAATACTCTCTGGTATTAGGGCTTGAGTGACCTGCAAAAACAGACTGCCAGTGCCTTGTGAGGGAAATTGGAAATCTACCTTTCTTCTACTTTTTTTTTTTGTTGTTTTTTTTTATAAATAATTTCAGTAATTATTCCTTTGTTAAACTGGCTTTTAAAAATTCTAAATTCATATTTTAGTTTAAACTTAGCATGACAATTATTGTAAGGTAATCTCTTAAAAGGCTTTTTCCTGAAGGTTTAACAACTACGTAATAGTTACGGTGTAGAGTTTAATCAGTATAACTAGGAGAGGGGAAAAAAAGGGAGCCACAATATAATTTGTGGCAATAAAATTTAACACCTGACAGTACATGCCAGATTAAGTGGAAAACGATGTCTTATTTATAGACAGATATGGGGCCATAAAACTATCCCCAGTTTGCATTTGCAAGACAATTCTTCCTTGTTTGTTAATTCTGTTTAGCTTTTCCTACCTGGACAATCCTTTTTCAAAAGCGCATCACAACACAAATGTTAAATGTCACTTATCCTCAACTAATCCGCTCTTGGGGACTGAGGACTTGCAGTTCTTACCTGGGGCCCAGGAGGAAGCGGCTCCTCTTGCCAAAAAGGCAGCTGGGTTACACTGCTCCTGGCCCTGCCTGCCGAGACCAGAATCTTTAAATAGGCTAATCTGATGCATCAGTTCCTGCCCACACAAGCTGATTTTCACAGCTGTTAATTGCCAAGCAGGTACCAAAAAGGCATCATAGACTTAGAAGTGTGAGAGTAAGTTGTTTTGCTTTGTCTGAAATTAGTTCCTAACTCTTTTGCCATGACAATTTTAAATGTGAAATTAGTAAAATCCAGAGCAAAATCATTTTCTTGGCATGTAAAAATAAGCTCTGCTCACTGTCAGCCTCAGCTATGTCCTAATGAACATTAGTAAGTAGTAATAAAATAAGCAAAAACATAAACAGTAATTTTAAAAAAAGCACTAACACTTAACATGAGCATTAGTTAGTTACTTTCTAACTGTTTTAGGAAGGATGGGTGAGGCTGTGAAATAGGAGGAGATATAGAAAGAAGAGGAAATATTTTAGACAGGGAAATGAAATAGATTAAGAAAGATGGAATATGATAGGGAAATTACAGTGGATGCCACTATATGATACCACCAATGATGGAAGCAACCAATTAAATAATGAAGACAAAACTCTTAGTGCTAAATGACAACTATATATTTATGCAAGTCAAGTAACTGCTGCATAAATGTACCCATGACATCGCTGCATTTCTGTGAACACCCCCTGACATTAGCAGAAGTTACACCCTCTCAGTAAGACTATAAAGTTTTAGATGTAAACTAGTACAAGGGACTAATTAAAAAACACAGTCTACTCTCCCCCCCCCCCCCCCCCCCCCCAGTGAATTTAACACTTTTAGGCTCCAGTAAGAAAAACAGGCCTCAAAAATCTATCTAAAAAGGTGATAAGATTGCACTTTCACAGCCTGTGCAGCCTGCTATTAATCCATTTCATCTGGGATGGGACAAAAGGATGAAAATGCACAAGCAGGTAAAATACAAGGCTATTCTAGCTTCTGACTGTACTGCATGGACTAAATGACCTACAAACATCTTGATAAATATGTAGCCTGAGAACAGTAACTTGTTGATAAGACATAATAATGATAACAAGACATAATCACCATATAAAATGTACAGCAAACATAGCCAGATTAATTTTCTTTCTTGTTAAAAGAATTAAGCTTCATTGTAAGGTACTAACTACCAAGTACGTATTTACTTTCTGCCACAGCTGCAACATCAAGGCTCCTCTAAAGCAATTAGCAAAGTGACAAGAAAGCAGCTACATTCACTTTACAAGCAGAGGATGGTATTTATACTTATGTTATTTTCACACCTTGAGCAGTGTCCTAGTTTTCCAATTTTCTTGCCTCTCCACACTATTAAAAATTGTGTCATGCTTTTCTCTCCATAATGCAAGCAATTTTGTTTTTGACACAGATTTACAGTCCTCAGCACTTAACATACTTTCATGAACAATTTCTGTGCTGCTTAGACTAGAATTTCATGCAATTTCCTTGTAAAGCAACTCAGCTCTGCTTGTGGTGTTTACTAAAACAGAGTTGCTAAGAAATCTTCATTCCTAAGTAGTAGTTTGCAATGCTATGGGGTGATTCAGGACACGTTGCCTGTCATTGTGTGTCTCAGCCCACCATGGGCTTGGAGCAGGAATGATATATTCACAGGCATGGGGATTATGTCCTACCCCGTCTCACCATCACCATTGTAGAGGTACCGTATGCATACTCTGAGGGTTTCCCTTCCCTCCTTCTGCATTTTCCCAGTTGGGTGGGTATTATTTGATCACTTATGCACACGCTGATGCTTTATAGAGAGAAAACAATCATAAATTAAGATTTATACCTCATGAGATGCTCTCTGTCCTCTACCATGCTATCTGCTATCTCATTGTTGTGAGAACCTCTGAAAAATTAAGGCTCAATTATATCTTGACTAATTGGAGGGTAGTTCACTACATTTTGTGAACTACAGACATGGGGTACTGCTTACAGTCCCCTTTGGATGGCTTGTACTAGGACAGATTTACCACGGGACATATGGGGGACATAGAAAACCTACTCAGTTTTCACATAGCAGATTCTTATGTCCTAGTAACACAAGTACTGTGGAAGCAGCATGGATATGCAGCATCCCTCTCCTATGCATAGCACTCCCTGTTACTGTTTGTGTTAACCACTCGTGTTATGACACACGCGAGGACGAGGGGGAAAGCTGCTGCAGTTAGAAAGTGAATCATTTCTACAACCCCAGGCAGTGCAGCAGTCGATGCTTATGCATCCGTATCCTTGGTTTGCATGGGGAAACATGATGCTGTGGAATGTTAAAAATACAGACAGAATAGCCAATTTACTTCTGTTATAAAAATTTAGTAAAGGTTTTGGTTTAAAACCCCACATTCTTTTGTCCCCCTAAGCATCCACATACTGATGGGGAATGGCTGCTCTGCTGGGAATGCAATCCTTAATTAAAATGGAGCACAGTGTTCCTATCATACAAAACTTCTGCTGGGAACGCAAACATTATTCAAATTGAAGTATAAGGTTTTTCTGAGATACAAACTTCTGTTGTAGGGATCTTTTTCAGTTTCTCTGCTCTGTTTTTTCTAATGGATACCTAACATGAAGGGAAAGGACACAACAGCCATATTTTCATCGTCTTTGCTCATCCCGCTCAAAGCTGTTTCTTTTAATTGTTGCATTTAAGAACTCATCTCATCTGTACTGATCAAAAATGCATAATTCAATCAACTGTACGTCTCAACCTACTGCGGACCAAGTTTGAGAAAGCACATTAACACGCTAAAACCTAAGTCAAAAGGGATGCTCCCTTTTCAGATGGTTAACTTAGTTGCTTTGCTTTCAATATGGCAACACAACATTAACATCCTTTAACATCCTTTCAAAAAGATGTAGTAAAAATTCCAAAACCACTTGATGTTGCTTAACATAAACTAGTTATTATATTATCACTGGTGTTACTTAGGGAAAGCATAGCATTTACGTAGCAGTGTCCATTTGACTGGTACTCTTTGCTTCCCTTTTGGTTTTAGATCTTTTTCCTATTGTGAGACTCTTGCTTTTATTGCAGGGGACATGATAATACAGAGTGTACAGTTTGAATCTGTGCAAAGTGCCCTTTGCTGCACAAGTACTCCCTGTCCTTGAATACCAGGGGATTAATAAATATGATGACTTTTCATCCCACTAAAATTACAGGGCTTGTCAAGACCAAAACATGCTTTTCATATATTTCAGCAAAGAGTCTCTGTTTACCTCAGGCAGAAAATTATCAATATAAAATCATTACTGTCAGAAGGAAAAGAGGAAAAAAAATATAGCCTAAAATTTTTGAGACATACTTCTCTCTCGAAGGGGAAATTTCATCTATAATTTAGACACACCACTGAACAGAATGGCATCCTTTGTTGAAATGATTTTCACACGCTCTAGTGCCTTACCTGCTTTTGATGTGATAACTGAGCTTAAAAGTTCTGACTACCCACCTAAAAAACAATGAAAGAAACTTTGATTCTGCGTATGTTACATGGAACAATTTGGAGAGGAGAGCAAAAGGAATGCGATGTTTGGGACTGTTTTGTATACTGGCAATAGCAGACAAGAAAAATATCTCAAGGAAATTCTTCATATAAAATTGTGCAACATGAACTCTGGCTACATTCACCAAACACTAATTAACTGGACTCTAAAAATGCTGATATCAAGCATTTGGCAGGGAGTGGGGTGTGGTGGGGAGAGGGAGGAGGCGGAGGAGTAAGAGAGCAGAGGTGTAGCAGGGAGGAAGAGTAAGAAACTTTGGAAGCAAAACTATTTCCATAAATTCATCATTTTGGACTATTGCTTGAGATCTAATACAGCTGAAACTAGACCAGAAAGCATCACTGTCCTGCACTACTACCCAGCTCTTCCAACAGAAAGGTATCCTGTCTCGAAAAGATGCCAGCCAGCACAAATGCCTGACAAGCCACATAAAAATAAACGTGAATGGCACTATATTTTTCATCCATACCCCTCGTAACCACTTCTGTCTTTTGGGAGTCCTGGCAAGCCAGTCCCTGCAAGACACTGTGCACCTTGACTACATCAAGTATTATCAGAAATTCCTTACTGTTGGTATGCAAAGATGTAAATTTATTTCCTCTTTCTTGACCATCTGTCCCAGAAATCTGAGACAGGAATTCCTAAAGTATCCTTGCTATAGGAGCTTACAGCCAGTTATAGAGCACAGTTTCTTTTCCTAATCTCCATAAGCACTACTTATGGAAAAGTAGAAATTTTGTTCTTTATCTCTTATAACATTTCATAGCAGCAAAACAGAAGTAGGAATATCTTAGGCCACTTGTAGTGTTGCTTTCATATAAATGGTTTATGCAAGGATACTTAGACCAGAGTTACTCCATGAAAATAAAAATTAAAAAATCAGTATTATTAAATGACATTTTTCTACAGTATTTAAAATATCAGAGCTATTCTTCCTCACAGACTAATCCACTTACTACCTTTACTGAATACAATCGAGCAATTTTAACAAAAACACATTGGCCTAGCATTTATATATTCATTTTAAATACAAAGATGTCATGGAGAAACAAGAGTCTTCATATTTACCTTCCAAGGAACATTTTTAAAAAAAAAACCAGCCAAAATAAATTTTCTTTCAATGCCTTCTTTACCTTTACCAATGGCAACAGAAAATGAAAGACTCAACTTACTGTTCAGAATCACAAACAGTATTTCATTTTATTTGTTATCAAATCTTGAGGTTGTATTGGTGGTTTTTTCTTTAAAATGACAAGAATAATTTGTTCATGTGAGAATCTTAGCTTTCATCAGAGAAAAAAGTTTAATACTATGGACAAAATCTTAAAAATGTGAAATTTTCATGTTTCAAAACCTAAAATACAAAAAGAAAATTTAGTTTAAATTAGTTTTCTAACAGCTAGCTTTATGGGTTTACCTCATGAGGTTTTAGTTGTTGAAACTACTTCTGTTGACTTACCAAGGTGCTTTAGAGTGTATAAGCAGAACAAGTAAGCATGAAAGATATTTTTTCAAAGATCAGGATGTGTATGTATCAACAAACTTTGTTTCTTCACAGTCTTCAAATGCATCTTTTCATATCAAATCAAGTTCCTATAACTATGCATTTATATTTCTTTTGAATTTTAGGCACTGATACACATTGTGATCTTGTGATATGGATAGTAATGAAAGTTCTTCACAGAGCATTGAGCTTTGACAACAGAGAGCTGGACACACAGCAGACACACAAAAGAGAAAATATCCTCTCAAAACTTTTTCCCACAGAAATGCTGTTCCATTTTCCAATCTCACTTTTTTCAGACTTCACTTTTCATAAGCAAAAATGTACATACAGCTGTCTTGCAACAGAGAAATGTTGCAATTTTTCATAGGATTTATTACAAAAATGTAAAACAAAGAAAAAAGTTTACGTAAGTGCAAATATTTTTATTTTCCTCCCAACTCTGAAAAAAACACCTCTGGAAAAGAAAAGCATCATGCTTGCAATTCTTGGGAACCAGGAATAAAGAAGAATCAGTCATGCAACAAGTATAAGCCCTTATTGTTTCCGTAATTTCAGCATGCAGTAAGCAGGGCTCAGTCAGGTGGCTGTAGAAATGAGGAATTCCTTTCATCTTGGGACAGGTTTCTTTATCATACAAAAACATGAGGCTAAAGAAACAACCTTACTCTTAAGAGAAATCCCATAGGATTGCCCAATCTGTATTCCACCGCCTGTTATTGTACACAACATCAGTCCTAATCAAATCTGTGATCATTAATAGAAAAGCTATACTGAGACTTCTTAGTCTTACTAAGGGTGGAAAAGCGATAGACAGCAGCTACTACTACACGAGCCAGGAGAGATTTTCATAAAACAAAACAAAAAACAAACAAACAAAACCACAAAAAAACAACCAAAAACCAACACCAAGAGGGAAAAATAGAAGTCCGAGGGTTTTAGTAAATTTGGGGGGTTTTTATGGAATGAACTGGAAAAGCAGGAAGTTCAGCAGCCTGAGGCAGAGCCAAGGCTCACCACGTTTGCAAAAGGTTGCCTAAGAAACCATGACCAATTTTATGGCGATGCTTCTTTAAAGCTGTTTTTCTGTTGATGCTGTACCACCCCAGGGGTGTTTCATTGTGGCAGGCTTCTGAGCCTCTCAGACCACATCCTATCAGATATGGTCATAAAGAAAACATCTGGATTGCACTGAAGTGATAATGCTCTGTGTAAATATACAAGCATGTAGATGACAACCAAAATCTTTTTTATAATGAGTAAGCAATATAGGTGCATGAAGTATGTTGTCAAGAAACTATTGTATGCTACAAATCACCAGAGCTGCATTGCAGATGTGATTAGAAGTCAAAAAAAGTACATGATAAAATTTAGATTCCAGGTGTGAAATTCTGGAATCTAAGTCAGACATACCACTAGCTCCTCTTCCTTTCTTACCACTTTCTACAGATTCTCCCCTTACTCCCCCCCCCCGCCCCCCTTTTCTGCCTTTGATTTTTTTTAGTATGTTTGATTTGATTTGCAGAAGAGTTCCACAGACTCATTTGAAACAATTAGACTTTCTCCTTCAACATGACTGTATTTTTTGGTAGCTTTCCAAGGTGTCGTTTCCAAGCGTTCTAGTCATGTATTAAAACTTCAGGACAGAAAATGAAAGGAAAACAAGATATAGGAGGAAAAAAAATGTTTTCTTTCAGCAGATAAGTGAAGCGACAAATGAATGCAGGTGAAGACAGAGCAAGGCTGTCCCAGGAGCAGCTGACAAGTCTCCTCGCTGGAGAGCATCTGGGGGTGGTGAAGGGGCAAGGACCATGCCAATGCCAGCCGAGCATGAACAAGGAGGACCTTTTCTTCATTTAAGTATTTTAAAGTAATGCTTTGCTGCAGCACTGCTGTTACACGAACATACCTGTGTAATCCTATTTATCTTGTGCACCCACAGGAGCCTGAAGGTCATAGTAATTTTCTGAAAGTTTGTTCAGTTCCTCAAGCGGGTTTGATCGCCAACAACGTGCCTGAACTATTGCCTCTCCCCAACCAAACTAGTTTCGCACTGGATTCACTGTGCTTCAGTCACCGCATTCTGGACAAGCCCTTAGAAACCCCGCTGTGCGTAGCATGTGGAATACATCAGGGCGCTCTGTCAACTCACATAGCTTTGCTCTCCCAAGCAGCTTCCTTGGCTTAAGGTATGTCCTAGAAGTGTAACTATTTCCAGTGAAACAAATCTGTTAAAATGTCCCACATATTAAAAAAAAAAAAAAAAAAAAAAAAGCTTGGAGTTCATATCAAATCAAGTAACTTCATTGCCTTCCAATGCCTTCAGCAACTGAAAAATAAGTAGAGTCAGAGAGCGACATCCGCTTATCCCAGAAACATGAAAAATACACCAACATAAGACCTAACTGGAAGTTTTTCAGCTGCTTTTTCTGATGGTTAAAAAAAAATAAAATAAATTGTCAATTTGTTGAAATCTTAAACTTTTCATGAGAAATCATTGATTCGGACAAAAAAAAAAAAAAAAAAAGTTCATGGGAGTAACTTCTCAGGCCCCAGCTCCCGGGAGCTTGCACTGCAGTTTGCTGAGCTGCTTTCATGTTCCAGCTTTTTCTCTAGCTGGAACTCCTAGACTTCACTAAGAAACTTGCAGGCTTTATCCTGGGAAAGCAGCAGATTTGCTTGATACTCTGAAGACATCTGGAAATACAAAATCTTCTTATGACTCTGAACTGTTGTTCCACTTATAATACTTCAGAATATTATAAGAAAACATTTTCTTTATATGAGCTCTCATACCATTTGAATAGTTTCATTTCTACCATGGAAGCTATCGCAGTCTAAAATCAGAAATACCGAAGTCTTCATTGGCCTTAAAATCCCTTATGTGAAATTATATCAAACGGAACAAAACACATAAGCTCTTCAAGATCTGGCATGCTTAATACAAGTGTTATGGAGAAGTTGCAAAACAGATCTGTAAGAACAATTCTAAAAGTTTACTTCATGTTTCACAACACCAAGAAATCAAGAACACCACCAAAATAGCTACAATTGTGAAAAGCCCGGCTGAAAAAGTTATAAAATACTCTGTCCAAAATTAGTTATCTACCAAAGAGCTTGCTTAATGAGTGCCTGAAAAGATGTGATTTATCTCGCTCACTACTGAAGAGGAGATCTACAAAACCAGACCCTGAAGATCCTTTCTGACCTGGGGAAGGTCAGTTTTGTTTATTAAAAGTTCCATATTTTTGTATTGGCATAAAAAACACCGTTGGACTTGAAGCTGTTTTAAGGGAATCTCGGCTCAAGGCAGAGAGTCCAGGCTTAACTTATTACAAATTCTCATGAGAAGGGCTTTTATGAGATAAACAGCCATCTGAAATTTTTTTCAGCTGGAATACATACCCTCCGGTTTCCTTTGCTTTCCAATCCACATATGTGGCTTTGTTTGTTTCGGTGTTACATATAATGCAAGTTTCCCAGAGTTTGCTGCTTAATGCTATCAAGAACCTTAGCAGCCCAAGTGACAGAGAAGACAGCTCATGCTCTATCTCCCCGCTCTCAAAACCAACCAAAAAAAATCAAAAAAAACACCAACTTGTGTGGTACATAACTTCATTTTTAAGATATCCTGAACTGCTCCTGCATCTGATACTTTAATGGAAAATTGTGACAACCTGCTTTTACTAGAATCTGCTTATTAGTATTTTACCTGGCACATACTTGTGAATTACCACAGTAGCTAGCAAAACTATGAAACCTATAGATGAAAGCAGTGTCCTCAACAGAAGACCCACAATAACGTGCATGTGTACAAGCACCTGTACAAGAGACCATATATATTAGCCCTGCCTGAGAGTAGCAAACATATGCTAGGATGATCAAGCTTATTTCTGGGCTCGTTCAGCTCTTAGAGGCAGTCCTGAGACTGCTTTGCTGTGTTTTACAGACTCCTATCTTTTCACACTCCATGTTAGGAAAAAAGATCTAGAAAGGAGCTCTAACCACAGACATTTAACAATCTGTAGAAGCTGTCAATTCATTGCATGAATTCACTACCATCCAAACCAAATACTGTTGCACAGTTATGTCACGTTATGGCCAACACCAGTGAGTAGCCAGTCAGTGCAAACGCAACTTGTCATAAAACCAGTGAAAAAAAGGAGGCTAAGCCACATGGGGCCGCAGAAGCAGAGTGTGTGGGGACTATGCTACACATGCAAATTTATTCAGATGAGGAAAACATGAGCAAACATAGTTGCAGCTTTTTACTCAGAAAATTATCTGTTTCTCTATCGGCTATAAAAAAATCTGGAGAAAAAAAAAAAGACAGCAAGCTCAGTTTTGAAACAAGAAAAAGGAATGGCAAGACATAAATTAAAATCTGTATTACTGTCAATTACACACCAAGGGAACAATCCCTGAGGGTTTCCCTTTGTATTAATGTAACTATTAAAATATGCATTGTTCTTTTCATATACAACATGTTTCTTTTATACTTTTCTTCACAAGAGTCACTGAGATAATTATTTAATTACATATGCAAGAACTTTACATTCATAGAGGCTGTATTCCTGCAATGTTAATGCAAGAGACAATCTCCACTCTTTTGTCGTAATATGTAGCTATTTACTTAACAAGCAGCTATTTTGTAATCAATGAATTGATTGCATTTCAATCTGTCGCATCATTGGCTTGCACTGGTTAATAAAATTCCCCATCCCTCAGATCAACTAGTCACAGATCTTAAATGAGGAATCAGAGCAACAGAACTTAATCTACCTGTATATTCAGTACAGCTAGAAATGTTATTAATCTACTAATAGGTAGAAAGTAAAATGTACAGAAATGACTGCATTGTAGTCACTCACTCGAAGAAATTCCATTTATTCAAACAGAATTGAGAAAGGGTTATAATCTTCTACGGGTAAAATTTACATTTTCACCAGTTAAGCAGTTTGCAAACAAAAAAAAAAAAAATAGATTTTAACATTCCTAAAATTTTGAACATTTACCAGATAAAGGACTTTTCCTAATACTTATTCACATAAGACCAATCCAATTAAACTTTTAAATAAAATCCAATTTGCTGTAATGTGATTGATTGGAACTACGAAGTGCTTAAAAAGATGCACAGCAGGATGGCAGGAAAAAAAAATGGGCACAATCCTTACAGCCACATTTAGCACAATAAAAACAAGTCTGCTTTCCCCTCCATATCTGTCCCAAGTATTGGCTGTCTTAATACAAATAACACACTACAAACACCTCCGTCTCCAAGTGAGGTTCATTAGTATGCAACAGCTTATTAGCCTATAAATCCAGCAAGCACAGAATGCATCACCCAATTGCAGTACATTGCAAGCCTAGTAATTGAATGCATACTTGAAGGAGATTTGCTTTCTTCTAATATATCCTGGTAATGGGACAGAAAAGAGTCAAATAAAGGCAGGTTAGAACAGAATGGTCTTTGAATTCAGTAATAAGGTCCCTGGTCTTTTACATGCACACTGTATAAGTAGTCTTTAGTTCCACTGACAGACAATGTTGCTGTATGGCAAAGATGGAACAATTAGTAGCTGCAAATTGCCTAACCTGAAAAGGGTGATCATCTCAGTTTATGAATAATCAGGAACAGACTTTTGCAACAGTGCAGGATGCTGGTGGTTATCAATACAATCAGATCACACCGGATAGGCTTTTCCATCATACACACCCTCTAATACATTGTATTAAACATCACTATTACTTCTATACTCCAGTTCAACTACTAGTACCAACCCAGTGCAACTAATACCAGGTTTGCTGTTCCTGCTCTTGAAATACTAACTGATGAGATGCAAGCATTTCACTAGCTAACTTCAGTAATACTGTTAACTATCATAATTTTAATATTCTCTGATAGGTGTTGCTTTACCTGAAGTCGCACATCCCAGATAAAAGTAAAAGCAAGGCAATCTCAGCTTCATTTAACAGTGGGGATGAGGGGAAGGAGTGTTCCAGAGAAAACTTGCTTTGTTCAGAGCAAAACCAAAAGATGCCTTATAAGAAGGAATTACAAGAAAATCCTAAAATTGTATAAATTTTAATTATTTTCAAGCTGTCTGTTGACACTGGCGTGAGACTCTTTTCAGCATACTCTCTGATCAGCAATATTTTTTTAAGGCTGATCATCCACTTTATTCCTAGGTAAAAGAAACAAAACTGTTGGAGAGAGGAGAGGGGGAATAAAAGAAAAAAACAACCCAACAAAAAACCAGAGATGTTGCAAGACTGGCAAATCCTCCACTAACACAAATAATACACACTTAATTTGTTGTCAATAAAAAGAGCAATAGCTTCCCAAATCTCACTTTCTTTTAGGGTAAGCTATATATTAGGCAACAAGAAAGAAGTGCAAATCAGACAGGCACGGAAGGACATTTGAGCATCAAGATAAATGGACTAGGTTGACAGAAGGAGATTTGGTGGTGGAACTCACTTCCAGCAAAAGTCTGCAAATATAAATAAGAACAAACCAATCAGGAAAAAACATAAAAGGACCCCATTTGCAAAGTCAGGCCCTGGGTGAGTTACCCTATCCATGGGAATGTAGGCAGTACCAGAACGGTGTCTTGCAGAGAGATTCACTTCAAAAATGTTTTGTGCAAGACAGCCCATTCCATCTCTTCCCCCTGTATTTGTCAGAGGTGGCAATGCACAGGGAACAGCTGAAGCATTTAGCATTTCCCAGTGACAGTACTGACCTGGCACTAATGCCATGCAAGTAAATGCAAAGTCACCAAATTACTTCCCTGTACAGTGAAGAATGGAAGGTAACATGTAGACTTGGACAGACTTAAAAAGTTGGCAAGTGAGGATGAATGGATTAGACAAGAATAGACTAAGTTCTTCACTCCATTAAATGACACCAATCCACAGATGATTATTTAAAGCTAAAATACTCAAATACCAGTTGGAAGCCACAGCAATATCTCAATTTCAGTATCAGCTAATGATTAAATTTCAGGAATATTGCACTATTTAGAAAGATCTTACAATTCAAATAGGCAATGCATCAATTCTTCTCACCCCAAAAGTCCCAAGGGCAACTGATTTTATCATGGGAGTGGGGGGATATGACTGTATGCCCTGAAGGAATGGTCCAACATAGAACAGAGTATTTCTTTCAGAATCACATTAGCTAGAGAGAAACAGAAGACAGCGTATTTTAGCTTAATCAGATAACTATGAATTAGTGAATAGAATTTCATATAGTTTAAAATGCTGTTAGAGCTCCAAAAATAAAACCACCCTAGCTTCATACAGTTTTGTATTTATTCTGTATTTCTGATCTCCCCAATATAGAAGACAGAGACACAAGCATACATATATGGTGGGTTTTTTTGCTGCAAATACCAGCTCAATATTGGAGCAGAAAGCCCAACTGGATTCTCATTTCCTTCAGTATCAACACCAAGTGTAAAGTTTCTGAAAAACAAATTATTGTTCCAAGTTTTAGCTATTGAACTGAGCTGCCCTTAGTGTGTACCTTGCTGTTCCCATGGCCTTCTATTTTGCTGACAGTAAACTGCCACAGCATTACTAAGCATCGTTATACTTTGTATTAACAGCTGAACTGGTAAATCATGATTACCAAAGCCACTCTAGTTCACCTTACTCAAGGTCTATTTATTCTGAGCTGATAGTCATATATTTATTTTTAATGACCATTAGGGTGCATAATAATAGACTGAGAGGACAACCACACTAGCTGACTTCACAGGTATTCAGAAGGATTCTCCTCCTTCCAAAGTGCATCTTTTCTAACACAATGCTTGCACCTAATGATAACAAAAAATCTTTCATCTGTCATCAGGTCATAGAGAAAAGCCTTCTCCAAGAAGTATTTATGGCAAACCATAAAAATCCTATTCTCCTTCTAAGAGTAAGGCTGCTGCAGCTACACAGCTGCTGAAATACCCATCCATTGCTGCTGCTGCTCCACCACTGGCATTTTTGCTTTGTGGGTTGTTTTTTTTTTTTTTTTTAATGCCATGGGACCCACAACAATTTTCAATAGTATCAGAATCTGAAGTCATCAGGCCTTTTCCATCTTTTCTTTACAGTAGGTCTCAAATGAGACTTACACAGAGAGGAGCCTAAATCCCTAAAAGTTTTTTCTTTGTTCTCTCATTTTAATTCCATAGTATTTTACTGGATCCTTAATATGTAAATACATTCATTTCTGCATTTCATGGAGGAAATAATAATTGAAAATGTATTTTTTCCACACTTGTATTAAAATGATACAGAAATGACATTGCACTTGTCCTAGAGACAAAGTGGCCTATACTTAATATGTTCCATACACAGACTACAGAAACATACAGTATAGAGACTTAATTGGTATGTTCTCAACATAGCTGCATTACTCAAGAGTGATGAAGGCCAAAGTGAGTTACTAAGGTTCCCTCAGAGAAGCACCAGTAAAAATCTTTATAATGCTCCATGTTGACGACCAGCATTCAGTTTGTACTATATATTTTGCAGAAAGAAATTCATAAATATTTAAAAGATTATTTATTTTTTTTTAAAGAAACTGGAATTATTTTTTTTTCTTCCTCCTGTAGATACAGGTGCCATATTCCTCTGAGTTGAATGGTACAGGGCTGGGAGAAATCAATAAAAACCTACCAAAATTGTAAAAACTTTTGTGTACCAACAGTGTCACAAATTCTTAGGCCTGTTATCATAGTCTCTTTCAATGCTAATAATAAGAATTGCATCATCTTTGAGGTAGAATTCCAATTTTTCAAATTAAGACCTCCCAGGGTCTTCAAACGTAACAGAAAAGCATCTTTCTCTGCCTAATAAAAATAATTTCATTTATGTTATACACTATTTTAAAACACTGTATTTTTGAAAATACGTGTGCTTCTTGTTATAATACTCCAGCTTTAGTGACATAACAGGCCTCATCCTATTGCACTATAACTGTTTGTAACTGCTCAGAAAGAGACATAAAGCAATGAAAATCCGGTACATAAAATGTTCTATTTGTATCTGAAGGGATGTTATTTAATTACTAGATATATAAGGGAATTATGATTAAATTAGGACATTATTCAGGGTCAGAATATCATATCACAGAGGAGATTATGTTTTTACATCATAATAAATCAGGATCTATTCTGCCATTTTGAATTAAAATTGATAGGCTTTTTATTAACTCCTATATATCTCATAGCTCCAGGAGTTATTGCTGGTACATCAATGTAGAAGTTTTATTAAAGGTGAAAGTGTGTGAATATTATAAATCTGATTTTGATTTCTGAAACATCATTAACTTATTCCCCTGCTAAAAAAATCTATCAGAGAACTGCACCCAGAGAAAAGAGATTATACTGATGAAAAATCAGAATCTTCTCTTATATACTATGAACATACACACTAACATTTCAGTCAGCAACAGACTATTCTTTAATTTTTTTTTTTTTTTTTGCATAAAGTTCCTTTAAAAATTTGTACTATTCTTAAAGTGGGAGGTTGAGGGGAGAGGAAAACCTTCACAAGATGAAGCATGACTTCTTTCTTGCAAAATCAAAAAAGGAAAGGTAAACTACTATTATTCTGTGTCTTACTTTGGAGTCAATTTTTTTTCTGCTTCCTAAGTGATCACAGTCCTGGTCTGCTGATGAGAAAGGGGTTTAGTGCATAATTATTTGCTTTTGCCTACACCATTGGGCTCAATTTCTCCATTATCACATTAGTGTAGGTTAAGATTTGCATTGCAGAAGAGATAATGCAATGAATACAGAGAAATCCGGATGGTTAATGACTTTTCCTTAATATGCAGGCTATTCTTTACATTAATGTAACTCTTTAATGACAAACACTGATATTTCACTTAGTAAAAATGTGCCAAGTTGTAAGATGATTAAGTCCAACATACCAACACAAATCCTTCTTGCTGTTAATCATCCAACATTTTAATGTCTTACCCATTTTCACACTGGTAGCTCAGTAGCGCAGTGAGATTCACTGCGGACAACTAGCATTTGCAATCATCCCAGATATCTTTCCTACTGCCAGAAATGTGCCTAAACACCCTCAAAAAGGGCTGTAGGCTCCTCTTATTAAAATATTCCAGTGTCTCATTGATCTAATGTTTTAGATCATTTGAGTAACAAATCCATGACATACTATACTAGTTAAACAAACTGCACAACAGGTTTATGCCTTTTCTGTCTAGTATTTGAAGAAAAATGCTCACAGCAAAACTAACTTTCAACATTACTGACCATCTTTCATTTTGAAATGTTAACTGCACAATGACAGACTTTTTTAAAATGAACGCAGATTATCACTAACATCGAAAGACCCTTCACAATGTGATTTCGATAGCTATAGGTGTAAAACACCAGCTCCTGAAGATACTCTATCTCAGCCTACCACTCTAAATTCAGCCCAGATTCCCTCATTTTCAACAGGGATCTCCTTTAGTGTAAAAATATACCGGACACATCTATTTTGAGAAACCGGTTTGAGTCTCTGCAAGGAGCAAAGAACATGCAGCACTTCCTGAAAAACTGTTCCTTTAAAGTGCTCTTTTATTGGAGACACAAGATGAAAGCAAACATGTTCACCAAACATCTTTGAAATTCTTGCCCTTGGATCAATGAAGACTCGGTACCATGAAAAATTCTGTCCCAATCCAAACTAAACTCTCGGTAGCGCAAAGAACGGTTTAGGGCCTGGTGAATCTTCAGTATAGAGATGAAGCTAATATCTTTGTCTATTAGCTCCACAGAAGTTTTTTCTACTGGTCTTAATCAGAGTTCAGGCCTAATAAGAGCACTCTGCAAAAGGACTCCTAAAACAAGCGCATATCCACACTTCTTCATCCTCTAGCCTAGGTGCAAACTCTGCTCACAGAAAGAGCGATGTCCTCTGCCAGCACTTTATCAGCTAATTTGGTCCAATTTCTAGTGGATGCAATTGTCTATTGGCAGGACTTTCCATAGCAATATACATGGGACTTCCCCAAGACATGCAGAGCATCGTACTGAAAACTGCAAAGCTCTGTCCTGTTAGATTGCTAGCTTCCATCTAAAAGCTCAGCAACATAAACAGGACAGCGTAGGAAGCCTGCTGTCATTGCTATTGCGTATTGTTCTTGAACAAAGAGATATCATTAGATTCCCAATACCATAAGCCTTACATCTTTTATGAGGTAGAATGCAAATAAAAAAGATGCATCTCTCCTAAGTAAAGTGTAATTACTCAAAGATTAGCATAGTATTACGATAGGATCATTTTCTCCTGAATTTTTTTTTTCAGCTGGTCTACAGCACAGTGTTTCCAAAATTCATCATGTCTTTTTGGAACAACCTGATATGTGCCCTAAAGTTATGGAGTCTGAAAGAGCATTTCATCTAAAATAAAGCATTCTTCTCCATCATTTTTTCCAGCCAAATTGTACAATGTCTGGCTTTAGCATGACTGATATACGCAGCACTCTGCAGTCTGTTTTACTGTTGCTGGTAAGACGATTACATAGCTGCAATGCATCTCTCTGGCCTTGGATGAGACCATGCTAAGGACAGGAAAGCAAACTCTTTTCTACTATTACATACTAGTAACACAGTAGTCAATGGCACAAAGAGCCCCATATACAATGGAAACGCCCCCCTCCCCCGCCAACACATTAGATTAGAAATGGAAGTGTTCCTATGTTACAGATTTGCTATCTTACGGGTGGAAAAATATTGTCTAAATAACCCTTACCTCTCTCATGTAGATTATTTGATTCAGAGCATTTCCTGCTCCCAGTGTCAGTTTTTAATATTGCAAAACAAATTGTTTCCTTCAGACTCCACTATAGCATAGGAAATTGAACTGATTTGAGAGATTAAGCCATTAAAAATCTGAATGGAAAGATTTGTGTAATGTCAAATACTGATATATATGGCATAATTTACATAGACTAGGCAAAAACTAGCTAACAGAGACCAATCATCAGCTGGATTAGCAACAACCTTTATGAAACAGCTTTTGTTATTAACATTAATGGTGGATCATGAAGAGTTCTGACATCTACAAACATTTGTGTTTTGCCCCCATCGCACGGTGAAAAAGCAGCCCACCCCAGTAACATTATTTTAAAATCCTTTGTTTCACTTTAGGCTTCAATATATCTGTCCAAATACTGGTTCTGCAGCACCTTTAAAATGGTTTTCAAAGCTACTACTTCCCCACTGGTTTAACAGAATTCATCATCAGAAACCACTACAGACTCTTCTGATAGCAGCTGTGCTGAGAGAGAAATGGGACAAGTCTTGAAGTTACGGAGAAATAGAGAAAGAGGAACTGAAGGTGAACATTAGTTTAGTCTTGTCACTTGTGGCTGATAGGTTTATGCAGCAATTAGCAGCAATGTGGCTGCATTAGTGTTCATCTGTGAGTTATGTGGAGAGTTCAAGGTTCCTTTCCATAAAGATCCTGCATGCCTACCTAAAAGAAAATTTAATTTTATATTGAAGGACAAACAATATCAGCTGTTTAATTTAAAACCTTCACATTTCCCTCAACCTCCAAGCTATGGCTTCACTTGTAATAAAATAAAGAGATGAATGGCTTCTTAATTAAAAGGGAATTTAGGATGGAGCAAATATTATCTCTGGACATGGAAATAAGGGAGACTTTGTTTGGACCTATGTCACCCAAGGACCGTAAATCCACATGGCTTTTGCAATACAAAACTTCTCTGAAAATTCCCAAGCTGAGGTACTCCTGCCCTCGCTTTCCTCAAGTAAATTTAGGGAGTCGCAACTGTCTTACATAAAGATGACATAGATAATAATCATTAACAAATAAATGAAAACATACAACGCAGCAATAAACTCACCAAATGTGGATGCTTAAATGTGTGTTTTGTTTGAAAAGCAGGGATATCTGACAAATGCTTCAGAACTAAATTGCAAAGGCATCATACACAAAAAAGGCAACAGATTCTTCTTTTACATCCAATGCCTAAGCTGAGAAGAAACCCCCATGCTCTAGGGCATATCCTCAGCTCCATTAAGATAATATAGCTAGCGGGGCACTGATACAGATCTAACATAATTTTAATTTTTCCCCATTAAGGATATTGAATCCTCAAAACTCAACCCTGCTGTATCCATTACTACGAAAGAAGCTTCCCACCAGTGCTCCATGCAGCATTCGCAGCACCAAGTATGAATTCCAAAAGTTCTTTCAGCCCACAGGTGACTTCTGCAAGACAGGCAGGAGTGTGCAGGGCTTTCTTGACTCCAGAGGTCTTTTGAAAGAGCTGTCAGTCAGCTGAAGAAACAGAACTGGTCTAAGCGAATGCCAAGAGAACCCTGCCTGAACTGATCTGGCACAAAGGATCCCTCCCTGACTGGGAAGGAAGCATGTCCTCCTCTCCACAAAGAGTTTGTCAACCCATACAAACAGCCAATGTCTGTCTTAACTTTTTGAGACTCTGTCTCTTTCTTCCTCAGTTTCTGAGCGCCCAAGGAAAGTGCTGAGATCTGCAGACAGCAAACTTAAGATCATGGGGACTACAGAGAAAGTAGTAGTTCACACACATGCAGGTCTCCTCTGCCTCTGGACCAGAAAAGCAGGTCAGGGATTCTGTCACTCCACTCAAGGAGTTAGTGGAAAACTGCTTCCAATCGAGCAACAACTCCTCTTTAATTGGTGACATTTGTTAGTACAGTTACAACAAGGGCTGCATTTGACCACATAGTTTTAAATTGCTGTGATTTTTCTTTTGGAAAAATAGCACTGTAACGTTTACCAAGAGCTGCAAAAAAATATAATTCAATTTATAAATGAAAGTCAACTTCATGGATTTCTTCAGTATTTTCCTCATATAACAATTAAAACAAACCAGAAAACTGCTTGCATCTTTAAGCAAACTGCTGCGGGGGAGGAAGGGAAGAGGAAGTCATGTAAACACACTTTAAATGTTAATTCCAGAGTTTAATTGTAGCTCACTGCAAGCCTATTAAACCCTGACTAAGTGCACCTGACAGACTGACAACAGCATAATGCTAATGCATGCCAGGGAAGAGTAGTAATTAGCTTCTTTAAAAGGATGAGATTTTGGGGAAACTGCTAACAGAACAAAAGAAAACGGGGTGGGGGAGGGAGAAGGAAAGGAATGATAACTTTTTTCCCCCTGTTACACCTTTTTACATCTTATGTAAATCTCTCTGCAGAACTCAGGAGACTATCAGGACTCTGCTATGAAAACTTTTGAATTGGTAAAAAAAACCCCAAGACTACTGCAGAAGAAACAAGGGCCATTTAGTTTTTATGTCTTTATTTTCTGTGTGGACAGTGTGAAGAAACTAAGGTAACACTGAAACACAGAAAAGGACCTGGAAAGAGAGTGACTTGCTAGTCTGGTATTTCTGCCAACTCCATAGAAATGGAAACTTATTTAGTGAATAATCTTCTACACTGTTGTCTGTCTTCCCTGTGTACATCAACAGACAGAACTCCTCCAAGCAGAATTGGTTCATGTCAAACAAATATTTCATAGTAGGTCATCTCCTCTCTCTGAATAGTTGCATTACATTTCACCGGACACCCAAGTTAAAAGCCAACATTGTGCTTTATGGTACAAGCTGATTTGTTTAATTCTAAGCAAAGATCAGATCCCTTCTCTGAGATAATGCTCCAGGGGCTTAGAGGACCAAAAACTTTGAGGGGTTTAGCATTTTAAAACTATACTGAAGTATATCATGTTTACGTGTACATTACAACCAGCCTACTGTAACACCAAAAACATGGCAAATTTGAGGAGTCTGAGCTAATCTTGTTATCTTAAATCATAAGTTTCAACAAAACTTTTCACTCTAACTTTTTATTCCAAAGTATGAACAGAGAATTTCATGTTATGTATCTGTCATTTCTTTCAGACTCGCCATTGCAGCATCATTCTTAATGGATATACTCTCAGGCTGTTTAACAATGACTAACAAATAACAATGATACAAAAATCCACGATGTTTCTGAGATTCTGACACAATAAGACCTCTTGGTGCTAAGACTGTTTAAGGCCACAACCATTCTTTCCTGAAGCAGTATTGCAGTGGTCTAACAAAGGCATCATCCTATTTTGACAAAAAGCTGTGACAAATCTGTGGCAGTGAAGGAAATCCAAAAAGTTAACAAGCCAAAACCATACTTAGAAAACCTGAGACCAACGGGGGCATCGCTTTTCTTCCCCTTACAGCAAACATTTCATTAAGGCCCAGGAGCACATTTAAGAAAAGCAGATCCATTATCTTAAACCACAGTGGACCGATTTCAAACCGTAGAAATCTTTTCATACATCTGCTTCCTTATTTAGCTACCTTTGTGGCATAAGCTTAAACAATATTTAAACTGAAACTAAAGAAATTAGACTTCATAAACATCTCTGCTTTTATTAAGCTGATTCCTAATTTCTGCACATATCAAAGCAAACCACCTCCAGTACTGTAGTTTATCAAGTTATCAGTCTTGCAGACCACTGTTGGTTCCCAGGCCCTGAGATTCGGAAGCAAAATAGCAGCAATTAGCTTCCATTTCTTTGGAAGAGCATTTTGTGCACCTGGTGGGAGACCTGTCTCTTAAATAGCTGCCCCAGGAAAGGGGGGAAAGTCCAAGAATTAAAGTGCCTCAGTAGCAATAACCGCGCAAGCTGTTCCATTGGCTCTATGCTTGCTCTGTGTTAGAAACGACCTTGCAAAGGTAGAGAAGCCAGCAGGAGACCCTGAAGAAACAAAAAATAGTAAGGAAACAAAGAGCAAGATCACATTCTAGGTGAGGCAATCCTGAAGGCTCACAAAAGGGTGTCTCTGGGTTTTTTCAGTTTTCCACTCTACCTGATCTTATTTCAGTTTAACATAGGGCACAAAACTGCACACTGGAATATCAGTTTCTTAGTTTGTGATTTCTTATAGTCAGTGGATAATACGGTTGGAAGATTACGTGACATGTACTGCATATTAGAAGACACTGGGTTTTTTTCCCCTAGATCCCTGTAGTTAGGCTGGCAGCAAGGCGTGGCTGTAAGCAAGAACCTAGAGGACTTAGGCTATCTTTTGTTATTACAAAAAAATTTCCTCAAAGATTGATCCTTTTACTGTTGGACTCAGTTTGTATCTTTAATAATGCACTGAGAATTGGAAGCATTTGTTCACAGCTGCCTCTGTCCCTCAGCCTGGATCCCTTCCATCACCTCGGATTCCTTGCAGGGGGCTGTGGCAATTCATTTGATTATGCCCACTTCCACACTGTGTTACCATGTGTCCATGTTGGAGCAGGCCTGTGGCTTCTCTCTCACCTTTTCCAGTTATCATTTGAGCCATGTGGCAAATTGGCATGTAGGCGAGAGATTTAGCATTGGGAGAATCTTACAGTGCCAGGTGCTCTTTGAGGTACCTCGCTTTCCTAACAAAAGCGTGTGCAACTGCCCTCAGGGGAACTGAAACGCACTGACTTGGAACAGGCAGAGAAATTTCAAGTGGGGTGGCAAGGCTGCCCACCGCTCCTTTTGTTCCTTGCTATTATTCCTAGGCATTATTACCATAATCCTCTCCCGACAACAGCGTTTGGTGCCCCATCCAAAGAGCCAGTCACCAGCTTCTATTTGTCACAGCCAGAGGGTCTCATCAGCAGGGGCACCTAATACATCCAAACAGTATCTTTGCAGTAAATTACTGATCACCGCAGCAGACACAGCCATCCTGCTAGATTTGCGAACACAAGTCCTGATCACGTCAGCTGACTTTCTCCCACCATGTGCTGTACTCTCACTTAAAGCACCAAGGTGAGAAGTCTCACGATCTCTTATTTTCTATTTTATTTTCCCATGACACCTGGGAGGACAACCAGGGAAATCTAGCCAAATTTACTAGAAATGCACAGGAATAGCACTGAGGAGGAGCACTGCAATTCTCCAAAACATGTCTAAGGACAACACGTTATAGATTTCTGAGTGTGAAGAACTTAGCAGACTTCATCTTTTCTCTTCCTGTTGAAGAATTCTCCCGTTTCCTTTTAAATAAGCAGACCCCTTTAAATAAGCTGACTTCTAGCCTTAATTTTACAATGAGACAAATCTCTTGCCAGGCTTTCTTCTTCAGGGGCACCACATATTTATTCAACTTTGTATTTTAAAGACCAGGGAAAAATACTAAAAAAAAAAAAAAAAAAAAAAAAAAAGGTACCAGTCAACAAGAGAAGATTATTATTCTTTCTAAGCATAAGCTTTGATTTCTGATATGACAAACTACAATATCCTCTGGAGACAACATACAAGATGGTTGATGAGAACATATTCAGTTTTGGGGAACATGTCTTCTAGTATCTTTTAATGAGCTCTGCCTTTCTTTTAATATTTTTATAATGCTCTAGTGCAATTTGCAGACAATACTAAATCAGAAAGAGTTGTGAACATCAGTCAGAACTGAGAAATGGTAGTGACAGAGCCAGAGGCATTAGTGGGCAGAAAATGACAGCATGAGTTTTAATTTAGAAAAATCCACATAAAAAACACCTAGGGAGATAGAAATCAACATGTGGCTGGCTATTCACTGAGTGGAAGAAATCGAGGAAATATTAACAACACAAGGGAAGTGTGGGCGATAGATGATAGAAGCCATGTTGCAGCAATACCAAAAACCAACACAAGCTTAGTCCAGCTGCAGACTAAAATCCATGAAGACAACGCATCACGGAGTGCAGAAATGATAATTGCCTGGCCTTTGGACAGTTTTTAGCATAAGCACACTATAAAGAAAAAAATTCAGTGCGGGACATAATGTTAGCTGTAAGACTGACAAATTGCAGTGAGTTACGAAAAGACCAGCAGAATAGATTAGAGGATGGAAGAACTGATTTATGATGGAAAATTTATATAATTAAATATTTATTAACCTGGCTAGCTGAAAATTCAGACAGGATGGGAAGACATAACAGTCTGCAAATACCTAGAAGGGTATTAACAATGAAAATAGAAGATGAATTACGCACACCTATGTCTGCAATACTTTGGCATGTGAGATTGAGTTCTAGTACAAGGTTTAAATACCGAGCCCTAGACCATTACTCAGTGGGGCAACAAGAGCAACACTGTGAAATGAATGGTCTTAGAGGAAGAACAACATGATTCTCAGTGTATGGAAAGTTTAAAATTAGTCTGGAGAGAATTCTGGCAACAAGGCAACCTACAGTAGCACCGACATATTTAGCAGAGCTTTGCTAATTTGTAGTGAGCTGTAGATATGCCAATGTAGATATATGCTGTGATATGCCAATTATTATGTTAGAACATGGCTCTAAGGATCATACAGGACAGGCATTCGCTTAAATATGACTGTTCACAGTAGTCTTAATGTGCAGTGATGATTCCAGAGTCAGGGAAGCGCTCAGAAGTATACAGTTTGCCTGCTCAGAGATTAATATACTAAACACTGGCGAAATTACACCTGTTAAACCGTTATTTGCTCTAACCTACAGTCCTACAAACTCTAACTTCCTTAAGCTATAAACTGACAATGTTATTCTGACACATGAAAAAAAAATACTTGCAATTTGCTCTATACAACAGAATAACTCAATGGTGAAAAGTAAATGCATTAGGCAACTGAAAAGCATGCTTTTATTCAAAAAGCCACATGATTCCTATAGTAGCAAATGAAGTCCTAGCTCTAACCAGCACAAACTTAAACAACTATGAGCAAGGGAAAAGAATATTGTGAGATAGCAAGGTGATAGAAGGGAAGGGAAAAAAACATATGATCTCTAGAGGAAATATTCCAGGATTCCAGTCTTTTCATTTCTTGTTTTGTTTCACCCTTCAGCGAGCACCTACACTTGCTTTGCTGATGCTGACTACAAGTCCTTGTAATTTACTTCATCAACTACGTGTGTAAAAAATATGGTGCTACGTCAGCAATGTAAATCAAAAATTTTTGCTGATTACAAGATCAGGTATTGGGACCTTAATTCAACCGCTTGTGAAATCTCACTAAAATTCTTGTCCCTTTCTATTTGTATCAGTCTAGTAACGGGCTTTTTGGTGGGTGTGTGTGTTTCACAGCTTCAAACATACCTATTCATTTAGGGAATAGGTGGCGAAGTACTGCTGTTATTCACTATTTATGAACAGTAATAAAGCCCCAGACCGACCCAAAGACTACATGGACTTTGCTGGCAGAGGGGTGAGCCAGGTCTCGTTACTCTCAGGACAATGACCCACCCAAGGGATGGGGCCAGTGAGCAGACCTTCACGAAGGGACGCAAAGGAAGCCCTCCTTCCTTGAACTCCCACCTTTTTGGTTCCCATCTCATTCCTCAAACATCTTACATCTTCAGTCCTGCCCTGAGTTATTTTACTCTCCTCTCATCTCCTTTGCTTCCAAATTCCCAAAGCTTGACACCATCTCTATGGTCTGAGGTGCGGTGGAGGGTTAGCCCCTTGCTACTCAAATTTCATTGTGTCAAAACTGCAGAGCAAACTTCTGTACGGGGGCATAAGTCATGTCCAAACGTGATAAGTTTCTCCTTAACCATAAGCAAAATCAAGACCTCAATGTTTTCCTGTCTCCAAAAGATGAAACATCAGATCAGAGTGTCTGTTTAGCCCACGTGTAGATGAGAGAAGGCAGCTGCGTACACAGGGTCATCTGAAACCCCTGTGACAAGGAGTTTATTTACAACAGATTAGTGTTGTCTATAGAGCTATTGATCCCTAGCAAACACTGCAAATATCGTATAACTATATATTTATAACTCCTCTTATAGCAAAAATAGGAAAGATAACTATTCCATGAAACCTTCATTAGACATACAATTAAATGTACCAAGTCTGCTCAACTTAAATATTTCTGATATTACACTCCAATATTTCAACTTTTCAACCATGCTCAAACTTAGTGGTTTTCTGTGATAATCAGATGTACATTCTCAAAGAATAAGACATATGACATTGACTTTCTAAGCTTCAGATGAGAATCTGCTGCATTTGCATATATATCTTGAAGAGAATATTCTAAAAGAATTTGGTTTATTGAAAAAATCTATACAGGGCTGATAAGATTTGCAAAAAGTTCTGGGAGACTTAAATGTAATATCTGAGAAAATCAATGAGTGCCAATGTTATCTTCAGAAAGAGGAAAGATTTCTTTTTCTTATAAGAGTTATTAAAAACCTTGCACTACTCCAAGAATTCTCATAATGTTAGCAATTGCAAGTAACAAGTCCTCTTAATGAGGTATAAAGTAATTCTGATTATCTTGCTCACCATATATGGGATAAATAATGTTCCAGGACATAATTTCCATTTTTTAAAGGCTCCCCACAGGCATATTCCCTGGCCATCTGTTCTCTGGACCCAATGTAAATGAATGTCTGCACCGTGCCCTACCTGCTGGGGTGAGGCAGATAGCTACCCTTGGTTTCATGGCACTGTGCTTGCCTCCCAAGAGAGGCATTTTTCAAGGAATTAATGACTGAGAAGAACTACCACAGAAAGCTATAAAATCATGATTAATACAGAGAAAGCGAGTGGGAAATGAGTATTTACCATTTCTCATCATACAAGGCATATAGGCAAACCAGTGCTGTTATGATGCAGCTCGCTAAAACAAGCAGAAGACAGTACAAAACAAGAGTATTTTCAAGCTCCTTATTCAGATAGCACCAAGACCCGAAGTATAAACTGATCCAAAACTGAAGCAAATTAATGGAAAACATGTCCAATAGTACCCATAAACACAATGATTCACATGCAGCCTCTGATTTGAGATATCCCAAAACTACCTCCCAGAAGTGATAAAGATATACCAAAGGCAGGTTTTTCTGTATGTGTAACATTTCTTACCTTCACAGCTTACTGTCACAAGCAGGATGCTGAGCCAGGAGAACTTTTAATCAAATTTAGTATCTCACTTCTTATGGTTGGTGGGGTTTTTGTTTGTTTGTTTGGGGTTTTTTTGTTTTGTTTTCAAAATGCTATACTTCAAAGTGAAATACATTGATTTAGAAATACTCGGTTTAAAGAAAACTTCACTATCTCTAAAAAAACCCCACCTCTATCCTGGGAGTTAAGGTTTTTTACTGTACAAATACAAAACTACCAATTGAAAACAGAACCACTGTATTCAGCCTATTTTTGAGACGCTTTACTAATAGTACTTCACTGATGTCCTCCCCTTGCAAGCGTAACACCAATGAGCTTACTTACTCACACAGGACCACATTAACTACATCTTCCACACCTGAACTCACATCTGAATCCAATTCAGAACTACATTACTATTTCCAGACCTTCTCTACCTCTTTTTGCTTCCTCTTAGATTTTGACTCCATCTAACTAGTTCTCCTTTAATGCACCATCTTTCTCCTTTCTTATCATCCTCTGAACATTTTCCACATTTAAGAATTTGTCTTTTGTTTACACTAAATATCTTGAAATAATCCATTTCCCAAGTTCAGTCATCTCCTACCTTATGCTTTCAGCCTACTGTTCCTCCACTTTCAAGAAATTTGGTTACTAGACACCTCAGTCTACTGAGGATAAGTGCAAAGAATATTCATGCAGCATAAAATATCATCCTATAAATCTAGTTGTCACTTGATAAAAAAATACCTGAAAGAGAGAGCTGAAAATACCTTATGTTTTTTAGTGATACACAAATGAATCCAAACGATACCTGCTGTGATTTATGAATTTGAATTATTCAATCTACAGGAATTATTTCTGAAGAATACAATTTTTTAAATTACCTTTTTAAAATTACCATATATGTGCATTACTAAATGATATTAAAATGACAACACAATCTTTTTAAAACAAAGGTCATATTTAGTTTCTTTCCTAACACTAAAAATGCATTTTGCTTCATATATGGAGCCATAAGAAAAAACTCCAAACTATGTGTTCCCATTAGCTGCAGATGCTGCTAGGTTAGTACTACCAAAACAAGAAATAAAGATGTTCATGTTGCTAGACAACCAGTTTTCTTTTTAACCCTACTGATGGCTCAAGCTGTAAGAGCAAAGAGGAAAATTTACTACCATGTTTTAGGAAGCTCTTCAGTTATATTTATGGTGAGATGGTATTTCTATTTTCTTAAATAAAAAAATAAAGACTTATGGTCAGCTTAAGTCACACCCCAGATTTGGCATGTACTGATAAGAAAGTTACAAATAAGGTTTCTGTGCTATAACAATTTTATTATGGTGTTAAATTGATGCAATATCAATTAAAAATTATTGGGCTGAAAAGTAATTTTATATATTATGTATGGGACTTTTAAACATGTTTATTCTCTATCAACCTATATTATTTCCAATTAACTAGCTGATAGTGAACTACTGGGGTTTTTTATCCTAGTAGCTTCTGTTAGTAAACAGGGAAGCATGATGAATTCATAGATAAACAGAAATCCTGATGCTCTCCTAGGTCATCCTATCTACCCCTAGGTCCCTTAAAAAAACCCCCACAACCCAGTTAATTGAGAAACCAAGTACTCAACAGGTGAGAAATCTGAAAATTTCATTACAATAATTATCTTAACTCATCCTTGCCTGGGCAAAATTGCTACTGGTACTATATAATGTATAATCATTTAAACAGTGGTAAATAGATCAAGTCAACACGTGGTCATCTCAGGAAGAAAATGCAATACATGTTATATTATCACAAAAGATGTTAAGTGCAGATATTTTGATCTGTAGTATGATACAATGAGACCTTTTATTTACATCCTCAATGCTTAAAGCTTATTTAGTGTGTGTGAACAAGTGGAAAATGTTCATCATTACAACCTATCTTGATGCGCTTCCTCATTTTTCTATAGCGTTCATACAGAAAAGGATCTGAAGGAAAATCAATTATATATTTATAAACAGAGCTGTAAAAATCTTAATCTCTTTATACATTGCTGAAAGTTGTCTAAAAGTATCCTTTTCGCTCGTTTCTATCAGCACAGACATATCTGAAAAAGGTGCCCTAGGTCACTTCAAACAACTTGTTTCCCTCCCCTCCCCGCCTTCCAGATTTACATATATCAATAACTATAGATATTGAAAAAAATGTGCTAATGCTACCTCTCCCCCACATGGACACACAATGAAAATAATTATTTGGGTAGCTCAAATGCTTATGTAGTCCAAGCATGCTTTCAAAATATACATTAATCAGCAGGTTCAAATTCAAGTAACACAGCGTCACTCAATCAAGCCCATAATGAAGGAAGAATACATTTCTAAAGTTTCCAGTGAAGTATCTCTCTCACTGCAAAGGATTTCTCTCTCATTAAAAATGTGATTTAGAACTAACATGTTAATTTAATAACTCAAGTTGTTAATAGCATATTTTTTCTATTGAATGTGTGCATCCAAATTTTTGACATAAAGGCAAGAAAAGCTATCTGAACTATATAGAGACTGGACTTCTTTCTACCAGCTCTTAGAAAAGTCAGTTCACAACAGAGAGAAACTTTCCTTTTGCTCTTTGGATTCTTTCTACTGTTTCAGTCAGAGACTGACTGGAAAATGGATCAGCGTTGATGCAGCAAATGTCTCACCAAGCTTGCCAAATTCTTTATTTCAGACATTTATTATGGGAATATATATAAAATGTTTGGCACCTTTGAATAAATGGAAGAGCAGAAAGTATTGCAAAAAATTTGTTGAAAGTTTGCGTAAATCCATGCTCTGCATCAACGTCAGACAATCTTTACAGCCTTTACAATATATCTTTGAGTAATAATAGTGAAATATTCTTCAAAGCCCCCATTATTGTAATGTCTCTTTTGCTAGCTGGAGCAATCTAGTCAGAAGGAGGAACAAACCGAAATGACTGATAAGTCCAATTTCACCAGAGGTTCTGATACAACGCATGTCCTAGATGACCAGCTGAACAGCCTACCATCTAGTCATCGCCCAAATACCTTGTACAGAATCAATCTGTTTGGCTTTTTCATCTGCATTTGGTTTCTGTGCAGCTGAAGGGCAAGGAATAATACAGAGGGACTCACCGTAATATTAAAAAGGGGGGTGGGGGTGTAGATAAAAGGATCTGAGTTGCCTCCACCCCAACATTTGATGGGAGTGTGGCGCACATTCCAGTATAATGTCCGAAAGGGAAGGTGAAAGACAGTGTTACACGGGGCTTATGAAAAAAATCAGGCTTTGTGCTTGTGCCTTGCCTTTCTTGCACTTTTTTTTTTCCCCAGTCTCATTTTTGCATTGAGATTGGATTAATTTGGTGCAGGCCAACTCATTCGAGCATGATTTTATCACCTTGCCTCTCTTCTATCTCATGAAAACACTTAACCTCTCCTGTGAAATGACCTCAACAAACACTGTAGAAAAACAGATAAAAATACATTTTAATCTTGAAACTGGCCAAGCAAAATCAATTCTGCATAGATCATGTTTATTAGACACAGGCAAACTGAGAGCCTATGGGCTTAAATCTATGAAATTATACACACTCAAACATGCATCTCAGACAGTAAAGCAACTCTGTCAGAGTTTATAGTGAGAGTTTGAGAATTACAGTGCAGATTTTAAAAATTCTGGTGTTCCTCTCTTCTTCCATAGGATCAATGAAAAAGTGTTTTTAAATTAGAATCCAAAATTTATTTTTTTTTTTAATTGCAGTTTCCAGCCTATATTACAGAGCAGTGGAAGGGGTTTTTTTCACAAGAGCAGCTAGTCGGGTTTCAGTTTTTGTTTTGTGAAGGCCTACGTACTCAGTACTAACACTACAGGTAAAGATTCAAAAATTTCATCCAGCTGTGACATGCATAGGTAAAAAAGAGGCAAGCAGAAGTTTGTGACAAAATCACTCATCTATTGAATTTTCAGTTTTTCTTTCCTTGTGGAAATGAGTGAAATTTTTCTTTCTCCAAACAAGAACATAATTCTGAGAGGCCCTTCCTACATCTACATCCTGGCTCTGCTGATGTCACCGGGAGCTTTGCCAACAACTTTTAATACAAGTAGGTTTTCACCTTTCATGTTTAAACTGATCTAATAGTGATAACTAATAAGGGTCAGTTATTGAACTGCATGACTGGGAGAACTAATATTCCAGCCCGTAGAAGGCTTAATCTCCTAAACACCAAATAAAATTTTCTCTAAATATAAATTGCCCTTTCAGTTTGAAAAAAGGATTTAGATGTTAATTACTGGCCTCAATAATTTTCATAATTCACAAAAAGTGGCTGCAGCTGCCGCAAAATTTTTAGAAAAACAAATAAAGGGGATGAATTATTGCACTTACCCCCAAGATGCATGCCACATCTGGGGAACTCTTTTGAGTAAATATCTTTGTGTAGTTCCGAATTTGCAACAAAAACAACAGCAGCAATATTTATTGCAAATGGCAATCTCTAGCAATATATAAAAGAGAGTAGATTTTCAAGAAGAAGAAGTTTCTATATTTTTTTTTAATCATGTGGGAAAATTTACAAATTTTCTTTAAAAATTTTGGTCAATTTTTAAAAATAAGTAATCATCAACCATATTCAGATGGCTTATGCTGTTTTGCTGATGAAGTGGAAGATATACACGGTTGCAAAACAAAGTAGCTGACCCTTAAGATCTTTCAGTAAAGGCTCTTCCATACATAAAATAGATTTTCAACAAAATCAGATTGATAAAAGAGCAAACCAAAACTGTCTTTATTTGCTGACATTATTAAAAATGAATTTGAAAAGAAGCAAACAACAAGAGAGCAATAGTGTGATGAGGATTCTTGAAACCTCTAGTTCAAACAGGGAAAAAATACTGAAGCAGAAAGGACAAAAACCTTCCAGCCAAATTTGCTCATCAGTTAATTGAGAAATACTCACATAGGAAGCAAATGACTTCTCCTAATTAAACATCATTTGCAGAAGAAATGAAATCACATTTAACTGAGAAGTGGCACAAAACCAGGTGAACAAGAAGATAAATTTGAGATAATTACAAAGATAACTGCAAAGTCAGGAAATAGAACACAGAGTTGAGGTATAATAGGTTTCTTGGATGTTTTGAAACATGGAAGACTTGGCTCAAGAAATTAACGTGCCAAAGTGGGGTAAATGAAGACTAAGAATGGTAAACTTTTTATCAATGAACTTTAAAGTTTCACATATTTTAAATTTGTACAGGTCCTATTTTGAAAAAGAGAGCGCAATATTTTTTGCACTGGAAAATATGCCCATATTCCCTGCTTTTCATTAGAAAGACAGTATCTTCAAAGTCTCAAATACTGATATAGTAACATTAATGCCATGTTTCATTTAAAAAACCAAAATTTCACTTAAATAAACAAAATAAAACTTATGTTGTGCCCTGGAGAAATATCAGCTTGATGGGAAATTTAAAAAAAAAAAACAACTACAAACAAACAACACCCTAAACCCAGTTTGTTTGGGATTTTTTTGAGAATAAAAAATAAATTTCAAACAGCCTTCGAAAAGGATATTTTTGGTTTGTTTCCTTGAGACAAAAGACATGAATCCTTAACTCATGAGAAACTTCAGAACCTCTCCTGATTTATACTTTCTAATTTCAGAAGCTCTCCTGACATACCCTTTCTGATCAGAAACTGTGAAATAATTTTAAATGCAGATGGACTGATTCTGGAATTCAACAAAACAAAGGTATCTGTTAAAGAAAAGCAATGAAAAGAAAAAGCCAGAAATTATCCAAAAGTCTACACTGAAAGAGATTACCCATGCAAGATGTTTAATTAACTTCTTTTATTAAGTAAATTTACTTAATAAAGTGAACTGGTCACAGCTACTCTGTGTCTTATTCCCACAGGCATGTTGAATACCATGGCACAGAGCTAGTACAAAACACCAAAGTAGGTTGCTACATCTGCGGCAGCGGTGACTGGTGCTATAGCCCCTTCTGTCTGTCCCCAGAGAGCAACACAGCCAAAATTCATTAAGACTGCTACAAGCCAGTCTTACAAATTGGGATGTTTTCAGTAGCTATGTATATAGGTCTTTTTTGGTAGCAGTATTAAGAGTGGTGCTAATAAAAGTTGGTTGGGTTCAAACGGTTTCCTGGGTGTAGCTTTTTATATATACCAGTTCTCCTGAGTACCTGCTGTCCATTCCCTGCAACTAAAAGCCCTGTTGAGAACTGATCTTAGCCCCTTGAGAATTAGTAGCTATAATTTCTTAATTATATGTGAAATTAAAAATATTACAAATCTAACATTAACTGCCACCATTAAGAACAAGCTATTCTCATTCATGTACCTGGTATTTTGGATGCGGCTGCAGTTATGGGACAAACTCGGGCTGTGGGACAAATGTAGGGAAGAGGTGGTAAATTCTGCCAGAATTACATTCTTGCAAGGCAAGAACAAAATTCAATCCAGAATAAAGTCAGGCATTTGGAAAGAACTCCATGCTGGCCAGCCAGAAGGACTCCTCAAGTAGCTCCCAGTGCTGGACAGAAGGACCAAAAATACCCAGGTTTAGGTATTGTTTCCTCCTGACCGGAATAGTAAGAGGAAATGGGAATCATCTGCCTCCACTGCAAGCCTTGGATGCAAGAACAGCTCCTCACAACAAGAACATTGTGGTGGTTTTTCTACCACTTGAACTCTGGCTGAAGTAAACTATTCTGGAAAGAAAATACAATGCTGTTGCAGAAATAGCAGGTGATTCAGATGTTTGGGTTAAATTTCAAAGTTACCTCAGCTTATATAAATTAACAGCATTTATTTTTAGCCCTGCACACAATGTAGAGATTATTTTTCTGATCTTTATTTGCATGATCACCATGAGGGACAAGGACAGGACAAAATTAAAACTGGCAGATGCCACACCTGAGAAAAGTTAATTCTTTTTGTTTGCTGTGCTCTATCTGCACCAACTATACCAATGCTAATAAGAAGATGCATTTTTAAAATTATATCAAGAACATCCTACTCATAGATGTTCAGATTTCACGTTCTGCTGATAGCAAAGTTAACACATGATCAGAAAAAACTCTCCAAGTTTCTCCTTTTAGTGAAGTTACCCAGATTATTATTTTTTTCAACTTTATAATCTTACATTATTAAGATATGGATTGCAGCTTCTGCAGGGAAAAAATAGATGCAAACCTACTCAGCAGTCAGGAGAAGATATTTCTATCTAGCACTCAAATATGCATGACAGGAATACAGTTGCATTTAAATCTCACCTACCATTCAATTAGAAAGGTAACAAAGAAACAGCCATGGTTTGTCTAACAGATGTAGAGGTCTGGTCTTCATGAATTTGGAAAGACTTAACACTACCGCTTCTACAAGCTCAAATTTGTGAAAATTAAAAATGACATCCAAATGTCATAATTGGGCAAAGCTGAGAAACAGCATACTCAGAATTGTCATTATTAATCAAACTGTCACTCTCTTTACACCTCTCTCCATTTCTGTCATTATATATGATTATATCCCTGATACTACAAACCATTTCTGACTAGTATGTGTAACAGACTAGCATGAAACCATTCCACAGGATTCCCTAAATCACAGTAAAAATAGCTGCATTGCATTTGGTTTAGACAGTTAGTTGCATAATACATTATTCCTTTTGGCTGTTATTCATATTTATAATAGACTCATTGATTATTATAGCATATTTAAGAGGGAAGAATATTAGAAAGACAGAAAAAAGCTTTCTTCCAAATTCCCCCATTATAAGACTCTTTTTCCACTTTGCCAAATTCCAACCAGCTCAGCTGTGATTTTCTATTCTGAGCACCTTTCTGATGCACACTTAGATTTCTGTGTGTTCATGCATATTCACATGCAAAAAAAAATTTTTAAAAAAATTTCCCTTATAGAAGGTAATATTATAATTCTGACACAAACATACTCTAGCAGACCCACAATTTACGTTAGTGATTTATATTTTTGGTTTGGTAGGGAATATGCTGCTTTGGTTAAACGCTTCATAAAAATTAGCCGTCTATAAACTTTACAGTTTTTTTAGTTAACACAGCTCAGTTCAGTTTTGCAAGTGAAATTCCCTGAACATTGTCAGCACTAGTCTGGCACAGCAGAGAACAATCTTCCTGCGTTTCCAGTGCTTTTCTACCTTTGATGTTCACCAGTCCATTTTCTGTGTTTTCTACAGGTTTCTGCATGGTACTAATAAAGCCTAATCACGACAGCAGTAAATAAGCTGAGAAAGGAAAGGAAAGCCAATGATGACTTCTACAGGCAAACCCAAACAGTAAGTTACTGACTTCATTAGAGGTTGAAAAATAAAAGCACTTTGTTTGCCACCACTGATTTCAACGCTGCTGAGGACTTAAAATTGAAGTTACACTACATACATATACACACTACTCCAAGAACATTCTTCTTCAGGTAACAAAGCTCTCATGGTGCAGAAGAATTGCAAGTTTCAGATAGGATTTACTATTCTATGATTCAAAACTAGAAGTGAATTGTTCTATTTAGAAAAATTATTGATCTATTCAGATTGTTCTTAAAAGATATTTTAGCAGCACCTGCAAAGAAGTTCTCTCCTAACATACAAGTTCATTCAAGCTTAGAAACAAACTGGTGAATTTTCAATGAATAAAGATATTAAATTATTTGAACATAAATATCAACACAAAAATAAATGAATGTAAAATGATACAACTACAACTATAATTTAATTCATGCAAACAGCAGGGGAAAAAAAAAATCAGCCTTTTATTCTACTCTATGTTTCAGCTGAGGAAGAGGTCAGACAAACACTACTACCTCAAGATTTAGTAAGAAATTTTTTTTGCAATAAGAATACTTATACCAAACATCCATTCCTCAACTAAGTGATAACTGTTTTTAACAATAGGAACCTTCTTGAAAGTTTGGTGAAAGTCAAATTTGCTTAAAAACAAAACAAGAACCCCCCCAAAAAACCCACAATACTCTGGCATTTTTCACTACTGTCTCTCTAACACTCTAACTTAGAAATCAATAAATGAAACTTTTCCACACCCATAGTCTTCCTATGTCAAGGAAGAATTGCTGTCCTTGGTGAGTAGCCTCTCTAAGCTGCTATTGATATTCCTAACATTTATTACATGGATTCTTTATTTGTTAAAACAGGCATCTACTACTTATTTGAGAGTTACCTTTAATTAATACTTCAAAAATTTTATGTAACATTATTTCACATCATGCAGACAAAACCAAAATGTATTTCAGCAATTAAATTGTGATGCTGCATACCTACTTTTTAAAATTACTCCTGAATTACATATGTATAAAAGGGCAGCAAGACCTCATAGATGTATGATTTAAAATGTGACATTAAGAAGATCAAGGGTTAATATGCAACCTTTGGCCCTTCAGGCACCCCAAGACTTATGCCTAGCCATGTTGTGCACGGCAATAAAGATTAAACTAACACTGGTGAGGACATAGCGCTCGCTACTGAAAGGGACTAACAGGCACTGAAATACCATGTGCAAGAACAGGGAACGAGGCAGCAAAAGCAGAGGAATAAGTTCTGAAGGACCAAACAGATATAGAGTTAACAAATGTTACTGCTCTGTGCAATAAAAGATTAAGTGAGCAGAACCGATCTGTACATTAAGAACGAGGTAGCATTTCTGCTGGTAAAGCCACAGTATGGATAAAACAGAGTCAATTTATGTAATATCCCTTTAGGGAATGATTAGAAAGAGGTGGTTCTGGAGGAAAATTGAGACAGTATTACATATCATCAGGACTGAATATAAGCACATAGAAATCTTAGTATGGTTGCTAGAGAGACAAAAAGAACAGGATGTGTGTTATTCTGGAAGACAAATTTCCTTGCTTTTTGTTAGACTGGCTTTGGTGAAGAGCAGTCAGACTGGAAAATATTCTTGGGTGGAGCAATAGCATGTTGCTTCAGACAAAAAGGAAGAATGGTACACTTCGGAATGTCAAAAAAAGTACAGATTAATAAAATATATTTTTTAAATTGCTGTAAGGTAAGAGGTAAGAATTGTTGAAAGTCAAGCTAGTTAAAATTTGGAAAATACACTGAAACAAATAGCAGTGGTCACACATTTGGAAGATGACCAGGAAAAGTTAAATAAGTCCTTTGCCTTTATTCCATACAAGACTAATGAAATGGAAATTGAAGCATCTGTGTACTGAGATGGAAACGTCCACATTGATGTGGGCGCGAAATTCAGAAAAGCAGCATCAGGGTAACTGGTGACTGGATGACCTCCAGCTCAGACTGCAAAGGAACTAACATGTGACATTGTAAATATATAAGCCAGGTTTTCTAATAATGTTACCTGATTTGGTCTGGTATTAGATGGCTAGAGAAGAGAAAACATAGTAAACTGTATTTAATAAAGAACATGTTAAGAAACTGTTAACTACACAGTCTGGCTTCAGTAATATGTAAACTTCAAGGGAAAACAAATAGATTTAGGGGTAAATTAGATATAATTTAACAGGGTGAAACATTCCAAATGAATATTTCCCCCTAAAACCAAAAATCTTATATAGCTGTGACGTCAATAAATCTATTCAGTAAGGTTGGAAAAAAATCACATCCTTAATGAATATATGAAACCAATCCTATGATATCCCATACACCAAGCAGATCCTTTTCACAGTCCTGTGCTTCCTGTTCAAGCAGATAAAAATACAATCATTTGGCACTAAAAATTTTCCCTTGAGTTTTCCCCATACTAAAAGTATTGACCCTTGAGCACGATGCCATGGTGACGAGGCTATTCTGTCACTATATTGCGTAGTGGATTGGGTATACAACAGGAAGGCAGGAAATCTTTAAAAGGCTGAGCCACCGGAAGAGATAGAGTCAATAGAAAAAAAATGAAGGGCAGACAAGAAAACTGAGTTGAAGTTTTCTAAGATTTTAAAACCAAGTCACAGATAGTTTCTCTATCATTAAAGAGGAAAGGTTTGCTTAGAAATAATAGCTGACTAAACCACTCCTATTTTCTATTGTAAAAATAGAATATCTCCTTCCACTGGTTGCTCTATTTCTGGATTATTTTTTTAAAAAAGAAAAAACCCAATTGTTATTTATTGCTGCGACATCAGAGGCTAGACTTCAGTCAAATCAGGCATCCCTGTGCGATTACTCGGAGCTCTCCACAAGTCTCATGCAATTAAAAGCATCAATACTGACACACATTAATGACAAAAAGTTAATGCAAGGGCTAATTGAGACCATTTCCCTCACAGGCCATTTCACAATATTAATAGCACAGAAAACAGCCATTAATATGTAATTAAATTTCCGGGATGCATGGGCTATCAAAACCAGGTAGCTGGAACTCTTCTTCACACTTTTTAACCTCTCATTACCTCTCGAGCCCAAAATAGCCACTGTGCCAGGCAAGACTGTGTTACTACCTTCCCCTACAAAAGTGAACTGGCGTGGCACCAAGTACCAATTCTGCCAGCAACAAAAGCCAGCTCAGTGAAGCAAGCTGCATTTTCTAAGCTTTACCCATCAGGGAGATAAGCAAATGACAGATTATTAGCAAGTTTTTCTGGGGTACAAGTATGCAAATATTTTGCTAACAGCAGATACCAATTACTCAGACTTTCGAGGCTCTGAAAAATTTATTCTAAAATATAACTATATTCCTCTCATTGAAACAAACTGATTTCATTAACAAAACAAAAAAATTGCAATGTCAATTCCTTCTGGATCTTTTTCCCACACCGCATCAACTGAAAAAGATTCAAAGATCAATCTTGCTAGTCTGGGATTGAGAGAGATGCTTCCACTATGTTTTAGGGAGAGCACTAAGATTTTAGAGAAAGGTCTTTGCATGTAGGATTGTATCAATGCTATATAAAAGGGAAATGAGATGTACGTTTTCCAATTTTGAGCATCTAACTTGCACTACCCCAAGTTTCTGCAACAGTTAGCAGTACCCGAATATCGGTCTGCACACACCTCAGTGTGAGTGCACTTGCCACTTAATGCTTTTGAATAAACAGTAGACGATCGTTCATGCCAGCCTCTAGTAAGAGTAAAGCTGAAGTGTGCTATTGAGAAAAGGCATCCAATTTATTTCTGAACCCACATAAATCTCCCTTATTGAGCCATCTGTTCCCTTGACAGCTACAAACTTCTCGGGGGTTTGGGGGTTTTTTAAACTTCAAATTTATTTGGGTTCTATAGCGATCTAAAATGAAGACAGTTTAGTAATCTGGAATAACACTTGATACAGCACACTTCCGAACTCTGCCAAGTCAGGGCAGTCTCTTTGTCATTCAGTTTAAGGCACAAATTTGAAGTTGGTTTCCAAGACGAGTCTTAACCACAAATATTGGCTGGATCAGAATCTATCTATCAATTATCTGAGGTGAATTTTCATTCATCTGGATGAACTATTCCAGAAGTTTTACCAAAACAGACCCATTTCCACTGGGAAAGGAGGAGGAAAGAAGTGGGAAAAAGTCTTGCTAGCCAAGCATTTGAATGGACTGTTAATTTTCCAGTGTAAAGAATATTTTGATAAAGAATTTTCAGCCTCTCGGTTTTACATCTTTCTCTGTTACAGGTGAATGTTGAGAATGTTGTTTCCATAATCATATATGAATCTGACTGCAAAAGTCTTCTAAAAGCAACAATGACCAAAATATTTTTTGTCACAATTTAACAGAGAAAAAGATAAATAAAATTAGGGCTCATGTCCTTAAATAACAACTGAATCAAGGGGATTTTTTTCAGGTATTTTTCAGACACCAAAGCATTATTTCACAATGGAAACTGCAACTGAACTAAGCTACAGTATTACAAATACGTTACAAAATCTGTTTTCAAGGGCTCAGCATCCACATAAAATCATGTAGTGCATGTTATATATCAACGCTATTGCTTTAGAAACCTGAGATCATCTTGGTGCTCAGGGATATTGATATTCACTGATACAGCCCTACAGAATTAAGTTCACTTGAATACTCCGCAGGAATACCATCTATCTGTTTTCTGAAGTATCCTCTCATGTGACAATACAGTGAGAGGTAAATGTTTTCAGAGCTGGGTTGCCCATCTCATGAAGAAGAGACATAGGCAGACACAATAATTGCTTTAAAAGCTGCTGCAGAAAAAGGATTAGTCAGCTCACCTTCTTCATTATTAGGGCAAAAAGTGATGATCAATGTATTTTGATGAAGCATTGCATTAGACATCAGGAAAAAAACCACCACCACCAAAATCTAAACTTTCTAACAACAAAAAACCCCTGAACTACTGGAATAGGTTGCCAGGGGCAACTGAGAAATCCATACCATTGGAGTATTCAGAGACAGTGCAGGCAAAACCAAAAATGACATACGTTTACCTGCACTGTGGTACAGGAATGAAATAGATGCAATGTAGTGCCTTTTTTCTAAATTGTAATTTTAAAAAATCTCCATCTTTTCACAAAATGGAGTTGTTTTTTTTTATCTTGTCAGTTTCGTAAGAAGTAAAAATTTCAGCTTTTCAGTCAGCTCCAGCGATCATGAAATATTCTCACCAGTTTAATATTACAGCTAATTTATCTACAGGCAAAGAGTCCTTTCTCTTTCTTGCATGGCCCCCTTGCATTCTCCCTTCCTCAATGTCATTCCTCATATTTAAAAAGTAAGCAGAAACAGAGAGTTCTACCTATAGCCAATGGCAGCTGTCTACAGCCATCTTTTCAGCTGAAGCACTCACTCATACGTTTTATTTCATTTGTTTAAAAATCATAGGTTTTCATATTAATAACTTTATGGACATTATAGCTGCCATTCAGAAAATACTGCTGATAAGTTCAGATTCTCCAATATAAATACATTTCTAACATCAAATGTAATACTTCAGGCTGCAAACTGTGTATTGACAAAAAAATAACTACAACTTTTGTAATGGTTTTGTACTCTGGAATTGTACTTTGTAAATCAATGATTTCTGTATCTAGCAGATCATCACTGAAGTAGGTTTGCCCTTAACAGTCAAGGTTAAAGTTTCTCTCAAGTTTATATTACTTTCCAGAACTCAAACTCCATTACTTCAACCTCAAAATAATGCTTGTGAGAGGAGATATAGCAGCACCAATGTTTGGAATTGGTTACTGGAGTTAAAAGTAACAATTTTTTCAGCACCCAGATTGAAGTGCAAAATTTTGACTTAAGCGTAACTTCAGCTAGAGTCTTAACTGTAACTAAACACAAAAGCGTATGCCTTGGGAAGAAAAAGGAGAAATAAAAAAAATACTTTGTTCTCTGTTTCCAACTAAAGACAAAGAGGTGCGAAGTGATGAAATAGAGAAGCAATGAAAACTCGGATGAGGAAGAGTAAGAAATAAGTACGTGGCTTATATTGCTTCAGAAGAACTCAGGAAAACCACTGGTTTCAATAATTTCTTGGAAGGTGCCCAGCTACTCAAAAGCTAAAACTAAACAGTCCAAAATGTGATTCTACAATCAAGTGATTTTGTTGCATTCAATGATAAGTCAAGGAAAAATATCAGCTCTGACCTCATTCCATTCATGTATTCAGTGACTGTTTTGCACATAGGAAGGAAGGAAGAAAATCACAGCAGCCATACTCAGAGTAAAAGTATCTTCTCTTTTCTGGAAGTCCTCTTGTGTTCTTGTGTCTGCCTGAACTGGTTTTTGAATACTGCAGTGATACATATGTCACAGCTTCCCCAGGCAACCTGGACTTTATGGCAGCCACAGCCAAACGTGCTTGCACCACAAGTTTTTGTATGCAACCCTGCCAACTTCTGACTTAAGACTTAATTTAATTCTTGACCTGCTCATTATCTCTGGAGCAAAGGCTTCCAATTATTTTGGCAATTGGTATCCTAAGGACTATTCTGCATACCCAAATCTTCATCATCAGCTCCCAAAAAGTATGTCAACCAATCTCTCCAGAGAATAACATTCCTGTCATCAGCCAGTGCTTTTACAAAAAGTCATGGGTACCACTAAAAAAAAAAAAAAGATGGCTGAGAAAGAGCATCACTCATGCAGCTCTTCTAATATCAAGCTGTACAAGTGTAATTGGAATTAGAATTTACTCCATATTGCTACTCTGCTACAAGCATTCATTGCCAAAACAGTAGCAGCAAACCTCCCCCAGCCAAACTGGGGACAAACTCTCACATTGGGTCAAATATCAACGGAGAACAGAATTTGCAAAGAACTAATATAGTATCCCCTCAGAGATTTAAAGGAAAAGGCTATAGAAAGACAGACAGACTTTAAGTGAGTCCTTCCTGCTTTTAAAACATTTTTCATGTTTATTTTGGTATTAATATTCATGTCTTGTTGATAGGAAAAGAGTTCATGTGGTTACTGAGCATCCTCTATGCAATACCAAGTAGACAGAAGGGGAACAACCAGCAACTAGACCAATTTTACTAAAGGAATTATTAAAGTTTAGGAGAATAGTCTTACAAAATATTAGTCAACGTCAGCGGATAATTGATACAACTTTAGTTTTGTATCCAAGGATGAGCATCCTTCTATTTCACTGTTGCTCCTCAGCCTGTTTGTGGTTAGGTGTCAGCCCCCCCAGACTCCCAGCACACCTTCAGGCCTGGCTCCAGACACCCCTGGGCATCTCTCTGCGCTCCCACCCTAATGCGGATACCCAGCTTCATCTGCCACTGTCTGTCACTTCAGACAAATGTGTTTCATTATTTTGTGACACCCTCTGTCATTGAGATCTGTCCATACATTACCTCTCCACGCTGTCTTCTCAACAGTACAGAATCTTAATGGACAACTCCAGTACCACGCAGGGTGTCTGAAGCAGAGTCCTTCCTACAGAACATGTATTCCATGGCACAAAGTCTGTTTCTTCTCCCACTCAACGATTTTTCAGTTGAGGTCTACTACACAGCTAATCCTGAATTCGTGTATAATTCTGTTTGACTTCTAAGAGACCTGGCGAAACTCTGGATAGACATCTTCACACAGATGATTCTCTCTAATGATGCACTTCTCCATGGTCACTACCCAATAGTACCAAAGACCTATTTCTGCTAATGAAATGATGTCCACAGGGAATTCAAATTAAACACTTTTGTGGATATTCTTCATGCTGTTCACCCACAGGCTGAAGGAGTAAGCTCCTTACACTCCACAGCAGCCCATGGCTCACAGGTATATGCCATTCATGACACCATGCCACGTTAGGTGTGGAAATCTAAGGATTAAAAAAAATTGCTGCGGTGGTTCAAATTTACAGGGGAAAAACCCCCACAAAATATGATTTTTTGCCTGCAATCAGCCTAAGGAAACGTTTCATAAGCTCTTGAATATGAGCTGCTGTTCTGCTTCATTATAAATTACAAGTCTGGTAAATCCCTAGTATCTTTAGCAAAGTCATAATTATATATAATTAAATCAAATGTTAAAAAAAAAAAAAAAAAATCTGAAGAGCTCATATCTCATTCTCACAGGACCATCCCTAGCCAATAACACCAGAAAAGAAGAAAACGTCATTCAGTACTCTGCAGAGGAAAACACAGGCAGAACACCTAATGGATATTTAACTGATGCAATCATTTGGAGTAGATGCGAAATTATCGTACATTCAGTTTTCTAACCAAGAATGCACACATATTTTAGGTCTTCCACCTTTATGCTGTTATTTCGTATTTCTTTCCCTAGTTTTCTTTGGAAATGTGCCAATTAATCAGGATTAAGACCATCCTCTCACATTCACACTGCAGGAATATAAAATATGAAACACCACCCTTTCTAGACGCAGATGAATTTGACAAATATTCAGAGCATCTGAACACAGCTTCACACAGAAGTAGTAGCACTTTCGATTTTCTTAAGATTCTGCTACAAATATTTTATTAAAGAGCCTTCAAAAGACCCACAAAAGCCTTCCTGACTTACCCTTTGATAGAGGCTAAGAACTACTTAGCAAACAGTGGGAACCTAAACACTTCTTCCTCTTTCCCAGTGACACTAAAGAATTTACAGCAATCACCAACTTTTGTGAAGCTGACCTGTACTAGTTTCCTAAAAAAATATGCATATAAACAAAGGCGTACAAGGGTATGAGTGTAATGAAATTATTAACCTGTACTTTGGAGACTTGGGGTGATTAGAAACTAGCAGTGTTTCCCCAGAGAAATTTCTGACATTTTGTGCAATGTTACCCACTCCAACAGCTTGCTTTTTTCCTCTTGAGAATTATTTCAGGGATCCCCATGAAGGGCCTTGTCTCTGGTACCAGTTTCTGATCTGCAGACACACATTCAAGGATGATAAACCAGGGGCTCAGAAATTATCTCAACCTTCCCTTCTGTTAAGAAAAACCAAGAAATGTCTTCCTTTCCAACAATCTTGTATATGATTATGCGCTCCCCAACATCTTTTTCTATTTCTTTGCTCCGATGCCAGAATGAGCGCCCTGCCCTTGGTTTCCCACTCTCAGATAAACAGCCTATAAAATTACTGCAAGAAACCAAAAGTGCTACTTTTCACACAGTCACAAGACAGACTTCCTTTACCCAACATATTCTGTGCACAGCATCCATGCAAGCCTCCGAAAGAGAGAGATGATAATGTAATCGCCAAAATGCTGATAAGTTCCTCCGGGCATAGACCAAAAAGAGGGCAGGAGTGGCGAGGCTTTAAAATCAGGGAGTGCATCACATATTTAAAAGTAACTTTTCGGCAGCGCGTAGCAAGGCTGAGCACCAGGCAGAGAAGGGGAGCACGCAGCCACATGGTATATTCCTGTCTTCGCTTCTCTCCTCTCTCTTGGTCCCTCTCTCCAGCTTTCTCTCCCACCTCCTCTTCCTGGCGCTGCCTTCCCCTCTCCCCCTGCCGCAGGCTGCAGAATGGGACACGCTTGTTCCCCAGCCAGCCGGCAGCTGTCACACAGCGGAGGCAGCCAGCAGCCGGTGCAAAGAGTGAGCCTACTCTGTCATTTAGGATGACTCACTGGAATCTGGCATTAATTTCTCTTTTTCTGGTAGTGGACGGAGAACAACCAAAAAGCTACACTGGACTAGATCAAGGTAAGTGATTTAAAAGCCTTTTTTAACGTTAAAGTTGCCCGACGCTTTGAGGGTGCCAAGCTGTGTACAAAAGCTGGCACTGGAACTAATTCGGTGGGTGTCTGAACACCTGGCATTACATGCCACCAGTGTGCCTTTCTGGCGTTAACCCTGTGCGTGCCATCCAGCTACACCCGGGGGGAGAGACGGCAGGTCAAAATATAGCCTGGTGACTGCATTTTCTCCCCTTAATGCAACTTTTACAGCAGCACTACCACCTGCTCCTGTGAATACAAGAAGCTTCTCAATATTGCTAAATGATCAGGCACGCTTTTGTGTTCTGCCGCTGGGAATACAGCGTATCAGGCGTCCGTCATGGACTCTGTGCGGATTCATTCCCACAGCAGTTGTTTCATCACTTTAATGAGTTGAAATTCCACAGTCCACAGAAACGCTTCCCTGTCATTTCCCCTCCCTCTGAGGGATTCTCGTAGGATCATATAGATACAATCCATTTTCAGGCTTTTCAAAAGTAATGCTCACTGAAACCACCAGAACAAGTCTGCAGAAGCACCGGCAGCGCTGCACTACATATTCTGTCTGCATTCCACTCTCTGCTTTTTCTGCTGTGAATCAAAAATTCAGTGTTGCAGGAAGGTTTTTGCAAGGACAGTACATGTCTCTGGCACAGCAATTTAAAGTCAAGGGAGAAGCTTCTTCTCCCAATTCTGAAATCCTGACAAAATTCCCTCCTTCCATTTTCTGAGGAGGTACAGTGTTTCAAGCGGAGTTATCTAAGCAGGTTTCTGCTGGTGCTGATTGACAGTTTTTAGTTGTGATTTTAATGACAAGATTTCACTGAACATCTACAGCTTCATTTCTGCCAATTCAATGCTTTTTACCAAATGGCTTATTTCAGAGGGTGACACCTTTAGAATTAAACCAGCATCATGCTTTTCTAAATCTATAAAGAGAGTATCGGACTAGCTAGTGCACATTGCAGGATGGCACAATCATACCTTTGGATCTTTAATGGTCTAACTGCAGGGAAGACATTTGGGTTGGTTTACATGTTCTCTGTACTGTGGAAAGTGTTGCAATTATAACTGGATGTACCTATGTTTCTCATACGTTATACAATATTTTTCTGCAATATCTTATACATCTTATTTGTTCAGCCCTCCTGTGTACTGGCAATCAGTTTATTAAGAGTTGACTTTTAAACCCACAAAGAACCGCCCTGACATTATTGCTACGAAAAGGAATTTCTATTCAAAGACACTGACAGCTCCCCACATTGATCACATCTACAGAGATGACCAAACAGGTATCAGCAGTTAACACTGAACACCATTCAGCTTCCAGGTAGTCACCAAGACCCACAGTCTGTTGACCCAGCATGAATATTTCTGGAATGAACTCAAAGATGGCAGTAATAGACACTCCCCTTAGTTACTGCCCCTCCATGCAATCTTTTAAATAGATTAGGGGAAAACAGATTCTTGTTTCAGAGAACTTAAAGGACTTTGGTACGGATCTTCAGGAAGAGGTAGGATGATGTCTTGATGTGCCAGCACAGATTCTGCCTCATTTTCCATCAGAATATGGTACATTTTTCCACTTGATAAAACTGGAAGGTGTTTACCAGCATTATGCTTTAAAATTTTTTCTAATCATTTGGACAATTGCAGAGACTTCAGTACCTTTTTTTTTAAAGTTATCTTTTTTATTAGCATTTAGATATGATACCTGACTGCAGGAGTATCAGATTTTTTCCCAGGGAAAGTAAAGTGCAATTCAGAAAACAGATCATTGTGATTCCATCTTTAAGCACTTGAAAATATTCATACTATTTATTTTTAAATTAGTAGCTATTTATTGTACGCAAGCTCTTAGTCACTTGCTACTGTAGCACATGTCATAGTCTCTGGGGTCTTAACAGCTATTTTTGAGTCTGTCTGGATAATGTCTAGAATACAAAATTATCCTGTTTACAAGATGGGTCTTTATTTTATTTTCCTCTCTTCAGAGACATGAGTATATTATCAGTTTTCATCAATACGGCTCTTTTCAGGTGGAATCTTCGTCCATTTAAATGCAGACTATCTACTGTGATAACAGTTTATTGTAACTTAGCAACAAGAGCTAAAAAAAAAAAATAATCAAGTTACATCCATCACGCATGCAAACCTTGTTTTGTGCTGCCCCATACTCAGCAAATTAAACCCTTGAGATAAATGACATTCTAGACTGGTGGACCAGTCAGTTTAATATCATTAGCTGGACTTGCCAGTTGTCCTAATTACAAAAGTCAAAGACTGCAGGAAGCAGCTGCAAAGTCAGCACATGTGCAAAGAGCTGTTTGTAAAGCAGACACATATGCTTTAATTTGAGGCTTCTTTGTTGCAACATGGATTATTAAGGACAAGTACGGCATTTAATAACACTGTTGAAAAAATGGTCTGGCTGCAGTCCAGGTAATAAGACTTGTATGGGGTTATCACTGGCCTTTCTGTGAAGCTTCATTTCCGCTGTAATATTTTCTCTAAAATAAACAAACAAGGACTTCCAATGCCGTTAGGCAATGATCAGGCTCTTGGGTCATTCATTTACCGGTGAGCTGGGAGGACAAGAAGAGGAGAATCAGTCACGCTGCTAGAGAGCAGCTAGTGCAGTACTACCTACTGTCCTACCTATCTTACTCCAAATAGAGCATCCACTATCAATGTAACTACATGTTCAAGGGGCATAAGACACACAGCTGCTACACTGGAATCAGTAGGAAACCTCCTTAAGATACAGAGATGCTCAACTCTGGAGCTCTGATTGAGCCTACAAAGATGAAACCAGCCACAAACCACCTAACTGGAGTGAGGCACCTGCTTTGATGGGGTGCCCAGGGATCCCATCAGCTCTGAGTTTCACATCCCTCTTGGCAGTTCACCTCCACAAACTGAAGTTAGGAGAGGCAGAAGTTTAGCTATGGTTAGTTAAGTGGATTTAGTCTTATAACTGGTTACATTCTGAAAAGGTGAAGGTTCAGCCAAGTTCTTCAGCTCAAAAAATCAGCTAAAATAGAAGCTGCTTCACTTCAGTTCTCACTAATTTCTGTAGATTTCATTTGAAAGTAAAACCCTATACAAAGATGAAGAGCTCTAAACAAATCAACAAGGTTTTACACATCCAGAACATACCGACTCTTGATAACAACCTCTAGAAAGGTATCAAATTCATCCCAACTACTCAATAAACCATACTCTCCTGCATGTAGGCATGCAAAGATGGGTAAAATTTCATTTTCCATTGCAAAAAACACACTTAGCCACTTTTATGATTCACTATTAATGTCACCGTAACTCAGGCAGCTGTAGCTCTAGTCATTGCACACTGAACAGAGTCAAGATTACCTCCTCCTCATTGCATAATACTTTGTTAAAAGGTAAACAAAGAGTACTTACAGGTAACATTTTGAACAGTTCTATTAATCATCATTAAAATGGTATTTTAAGTTGAACTGTACCCAGGCACTAGTTTTAGAACAGGAAACATTTCACACACTTGCTATATTGCTTTCCAGGAATTTCTTGTAACGTAGTCTCACCAATTAAGATCAAATCTAATCTTAGTCTAAGACCGAGGATGTTCACAGGGATGAAAGTAAGGTATGTATGCTATGTGAAACAGGCATCCAACCCTTCTGATTAGACACTACTTTTTGATGAGAGCACTTTTCCTTCCTCAGAGTAAAGAAGTCTTGGTTTCAAACATCCTGCAAATTAGGGATGAATTAATCTGTTGGAGAGGGACTACTGCTTTCTTTGCCTTCAATCTTTGTATTCCTCGACAAACTTGACTGCACTCTTGTAGCATTTTCAGTCCCATAGAATTTGAACCTTTGACCACCTACACCAGTGAAGAGTACGACCAACTGAACCATAAAGGATTATGTAAGAAATCTGTAGTGTATCTCAGGATACATGTGTGAAAGTAGTCTCAAAACCTAATCTAAATACAAGGTAATATATCCACTTCAATCACAACAATTTTCAACAGGCACTTCTTTAAAATAATGTCAGCAATTTTCAGTTTCTATTTAATTATTTTGTTTGAACTAATTCCTCTGTATTATTTCTTTATTTATTTATTCCAAACAGTGCTCTGTGTTTTCTCCCATGTAAAACACAGATGGTGCAGTTTCCAAGGCACCATTTTAGTTCTTTCTTGCTTAAGCAAAATAAAAACAATATTGTGTTCACCACAAAGTAGCTTTTCCCATACTTTTGAGCTTTGTCATATAATTTGGACTTGTGAAAACTGATGTCTTTCAACAAATGAAACAACAGAAAAATACTTTTTTCTTCTCGTTCATTTCATTAACATGTGAAAAGTTTTTTCACACAATATCAGCTTACTTGTTTGTTTTCCTTTTATTGTAATTCAAATTTCCAAAATGATGAGGAAACTAAGTATGCTAGGCATGTATTCTCTTCAGTTTTTGAGGTAATTTCATTACTGAGTTACTGGCTAGTTTAGGAATGCTGCGTTAAAGATGATTTGTATGAATAAACTAATAACAGTTCAAAGGGAAACACTTCTGAGAGCAAAGAATACATTCTCTACAGCAGTTCCAGTGGATGAGACATCTGAAATTCATCTTAGACAATCTGAATTTTTGGCTATATTCAACAAGCTCCATGTAGTTTTTCCTTCCTATTTCTCCTTGTGTCTTTCCCAACCTTGTCACGTTAATGGTCTGTGTTTGAGAAAAATAGTCTTGTTCCTGAGGGCACTGGCAATGCTGGGTAACGTTTAGCAAACCATGTATCATCCAAGTGATTTGTAGGTTACACAGAGAACAATACCATGATCCACAGGATGAAGCAACCAGAGTAAAAGCCATCCAGAAGCAGGTTTTACTAACAAAATTACTCAGATTGTTGATTTATAAGGAAGCTTGGAGCCTGTAGCCACACACTACTTGAAACTATATAGCTAAGGACAAATTTGCACACTACAGAGATACTGGAATTTTATGGGATAAGACCAATGCATAAAGATGTACAAGGGCAGAAACAAAGTGGTTGGTGGAAACAGCAGATGAGATACATAACTCTCTGTTACCGACTTCTTTCCATTTTTTACAATGAAAGGACTCAACTTTTTTTCTAGGTCCTAAACATTACAAGTTCTGTCATGAAATTTAAAAAGATAAAACATTCAAAAATCATATGAACCTGTGTGCCGTATGCCCATACATGTCCACGTATGATGCCATAACAGTTCCAGATGCTACGGAAGCAATAAAACCACTCTCAAAACAGAAATACAACTGCAGCTTCACAAATCACATCTGAAAATCTTCGAGGCAAGGCTCTAGAAATAATAAATTTAAATAGGCATCCTCACATAAATAGAAAAAAAACCCAAACATGGAAGCTTTGAGCAGACTAGCCTTTCTTCAGTTCCTAAAGCACCTCCAAATGTTGCCTTGCTTACAACCACATCTTCACAACTTTACCATCACCACTATATCACGTCTACTATACTGAATGTATAGTAAACTAGAAATTATCCCATAAAACCTCAGGACACAGTTCAGGTAATAAAACACATAAGACCCTGCCATGCCAGGACACACCATGGGGGCACCACTGCGGTGGTGTGCAGCACAGCAATGCCTTATCCCACCAGGAGGCATCAAGAACCATGCATACCCCATCTACTGGCCCTTGGAGGCCAGGACAGAACTGGGAACTGACCAAAATATTAGGCGAAAAAAAAAAAAGACAACCTCTATGTTACCAGGAACTGCAGAAAGCATCTACTATGTTACAGTTGTTAACTTCATTATAGCTGCTAAATGATTTGAAAGGAAAGGAAACAATACAGAAAGACTTGCACTTCTAAGAAAACCAAATAATTCTACAGCTAGTTTCTTCACCAGGGAAATGGAAGAAAGAGTTAATTACAACTGTTATCTGTAGTCTGAAATATTAACCTGACAGTCGTGTTTATCTTTTGTGAAACAGCTTTAATAATGCTATTTATGCCTTCACATTTTTCTCATTGTTTTGCTCACTATCCTCTGTTGCCACTAGTATTATTATGCTTTCAGTATTAGTAATAAAACAATTACTGAGCCTCTCTGCTGTTTAATGGGCTTGAAACCTCAGGAGTTGAAAATAATTAAGTTGGATATTTGTGCTTGCAATGAAGTTTTATGAAGGAAGAAAAAAAATCTAACAGAAAGATCCATAAATATTAAAGCCAAATGGGACCACTGAATAATTGAGTCTGACTTTCACCATGCCACAGTAACCCTGTAATTTCATCCAATTTTACCTATGTCAAGCCTAGTATCTTGTGTAGGTAGTAGTCTATTGTTATAAAAATAGTTTCAGATCTTGAAAATGATAATACAGGCTGCGAGTGCAGGACCTTACAACTGCTGATGACAACAGAGTGGGACCATTCCCTTCTGCTGCCTGCACATAACTCAAGGCAGCTAAAGCCCCCTACCTTGCAACACGTTCACCCTGTCTAAGCATGGCAATTTAATCTCAAAATGCATTTCTCTCAGAAAGCTAAGAGAAACTTAAAAAAGAAAGGGAAAGTAATTAGAGAACATGAGTTGAATTCTAACACAGATGACAGGCACTTCTACCACTTGCTATTAAAAATAAAAAGTTGTTAATAATTCCAGAAGTCCCAGGAGAATTGCAGCAACATCACATTATTACTTTTTTTTTTTCTTCTCTTGCCTGAACAACGTATTTTTTCCTTCAGCATATTGTTCCTAGATACCATAATGGGGAAAGAGGAAAATCTGCTAGATTTAACATTAATCAAATGTTTATCAGTAAAGGTAAATTTGTTAACTCCCTCTGTGCACTTTCTTGCAAAGGGACTGTATAAAGTTTTCTGGAGCCAAATGCATACATACCATAAAAGATTCAAAAAAATGAAAGAATGGCTTCTATGCAGCAGGAAAGAACAGGACCAGGAGAGACTAATATCCCTGTGCAGCACTATGGTAGGATTTACTGACAGAGAAAACTCCTCAATTCCCTCAGCCATTCTCTGCGCTCCTTACTGCTGCCTGAAAAATCGCTTTGCAGCACTGCTTCTGCTAATGAATCAAATGAACTCAGTTGAGGGAGAAAGGGAGAGACAGAACATGTTGGAAAATGAAGGAAAGAAATGAGAAGAAAGGAAAAGAGGAAAAGAAAAAGTATTTGCTCCCCTCTGTTACTCTCAACACTTATAATGGATTTAGGGAAGAACCAGTAAAGAAATAATGATTAAGTTACAAATGAATACAAAAGAAGACAAATGCAAATGGAATGAAATAAAGGGGCAAATAGAATACATAGGTGATGTTACAGATGTCATCTCCCTCAAAGCCAGGGTTGTCCTATGGTCCCATACTGTGGGCAGGAGCTAAAACACATGTCTTTGGATCCAAACCTTCTGACAAAGCATGTGCTCCTTCAGCTCATAACCCTTGTGCAATGGAAGCAGAGGTAATGCCTGCTGGGGGAGTGTGTGGGCATGGGGTGGGGGGTGGTAGAGAACAGATACCATAGCAAAAGATGGTTGTCACTATGACATTAGTTTATAGTACATTTCAAAATCAATTCAACATCTTTCATAGTCTTGTCAAGCATCATTCTGAAGCAGTGCAGAACAAATGGATTTTCTCTGTGGCAGTGGGATAGGGAATATGAATTCTGAACCTTCTGTTGGACAGTTCAGTATCCATAAATTGTCAAAGCAGCAGAATCCACACTGGCTTTTAGCCTCCTACTGCCAGTACACAAGGGTGGGCATCCAGAATGAGCAGAGACTTGTAGACGGTGGAGGTATGGGACAGTGGATTTTGTGATGCACAACAGAAAGAAAAGACCTAGGAATAACCACTGAAATGCAAAGAACATGGTGTGAACATCTCCTTAAAAATACTTAGATAGTAGAAAACTGTAGTCTGCTGAAGAAAGAAATAAAGAAGGGAAGAAATGTAGGTGCTAGTATACCACTAGTATAAAAACTGAAACCTGTAGATTTAAGTAGGGATTTGATTTTAACCTGTCGTGACTCAGAGATGTGCTAAATCATGACAACCTCTTTTCACTGAACATCTCAGATATACTAGAGCCAAGCCTTCTACACCAGTTAACCTGCTGGGGATGGGAAATTCTGTGATATTAACTGAGCATTTTAAATAGGGAAAACCAGAAGAAAGATCAATAGAAAAACAATGCAATATATATTATTTAATTTACCATCAATCTATAGTTGCTAAATAACAGCATTGGTTTTATCCTCAAATCTGTAGTTAACTCACAGTAACTAATATCCCACGCATATACCGCTTCCTGATATGTTTTGACAGCCAGAAAATTGTTTCTCTGCCTGAACTTACGAAAAAATTTCTTTTCTGAGGTGAAAATGTAAATACAACAAGACACAGCAGAAATAGCCCAGTCTTCCTCTGGTAAATATGACAATTAGTGGTACATACATTCAGCCCTCATCAGAAACCTACCATCACACACATTTCTGCGAGTACTAAACTGCTTAGATGGTAGGGCTTAATATTACTAAAAAAGGTTATTACTAACTGTTACAACAGCATGTGTGGGACAGGCACAGAAGAGAAGAATAAACCAACTCTTTCAAAGTGTAGATGGTATGAGAATTGTCCCAGAGAAGGAGTGGAAGTGAGGAAAAGTTTAAGGTCCCCCGCTCTGGAATGCAGACCGATGTCCTTTAAGGGGTAGCTCAACCTTCTGCAGTCTTGTGTAATTTTATTTCATGTAAATACAGTGCTTTCATCACCTGTCCATCGCTTCTGATCATTGCTTAGGGTCTGACTCAAAATTGCCAGCTCTTACCTAGGCTTCTGTGAATATAAATAACTAAACATCTCCAATAAACCAGGCAGTAGCTGACACCAGGGTTTTAAAGGTCAATAATTTCTTTTTAAAAATCAATATATTTGTAACTAGCTAGTAAAAGCTTCCAGCCTAAAAATGTGCTTAAATGGACAATCCAACAGGGCTTTTTTCCAAGCTGCATGAATTTTAACAATGCTCACACTTGTCAGTTTTCAAATTGTCTGAAAGCCTTTTAGAAAGGATGAGGAATTCTGAAGATTAATTCTGGTCCTTTCCAGGAAGCCACAACTTCATGATCCCTTATTCACAGCTTATCACAGACAATGGACACTATTCACAGCAACAACTCAGGTACATTAAAACAGGAAAAGTGTGTAAGCAATAGCCGAACAATGGCATTTCATTTTGCTCTGTCAAAGGGAGGCAGGCATGGTGGTGTGCCAAGCTTCCCTGAAAGGAGCACTTTCTTTCTTTAAGCTCACTCTGTTCTCCAGCTATTGCTTCAGGAATCATCAGTGTTTAAAAAAAAAAAAAAAAAAAAAAAAAAAGGGATTGTCTGTAACCCAAGAAAAATGGTTGAAGATAACATGTACACACACCCTTATTTGTATAAATGTTTGTGCAGCAAATAAGAATGTGAGTGAATGAAATCACTTGCCTTTCCTAGAAACCTTTTGTTTAGTTAGCTCTGATGTATTTAATTTATTATTTATAGGCCTAAACTTTCACATCATTATGAGATACACTCAAGCGAACTTGAAAGTAGCATTCAAAACAAGCAAGACCGGGAAATGTATTTGATTGAAAGGAATTCAAATAATTTGATTTCCCTTGGTGCTCTATCCCTTGCTACAACCATAAGCAGCAATAAACCACGATAACCACTGCCTACACAAACCCTTAAAGGAAAGGTTACAGCAGGGTACATCTCATGCAAGCACGAAGAGCATACATGAAAACAGCTGTAAGTGTTGCCTTTGGTTAAGGTTTTTAGACTCCAAGGCCAGCCTCAGCTATTCCCTTGTAAGAGGGGCTCACAGAAAATAGGCTAGGGAGCAATACAGGCCCCGCAGGAACTTAGTTTCCTAAAATTAGGTCAGCACTGGTATAAAATTAGATTCAATGTTCTGCTGACCGACCCAAAAAGAGGAGTGATTTTTAATCAAGAATTCTTGAGGGTAATGATATATCTTGCTGGAAGTCACCAAGTATGGGCCACAAACTTGCACAGTGGTTAGCTCCTTCCTCTTGCCCACATCTGCTAACACTCATTTGAAGCCTGAGCACAAATGAGAACTTATAAATTAACTATGAGGGCCAAATTTTTTAAAGTCAAAACATGCAGCACTATTCAGACAAATAACTGCACTCTATACTAAAAGGGCATTCAGTATAAGCCTTAGCTATCTACTGTAATTAATTTCTCAATTAAATTGCCAGATGGAATTGCTTTTGTTTGGGGGAGGAGAAAAAAAAAGGAAAAAAGAACATACGCAACCAAACCCTACTTAAATTCAAGTCACCCAAACATTCAAAATACATTGGTGAAGTGGAGACTGTAATTATAAAAAAGTATGATGTAGCAACCTTGGAACATACTAAACAATGACCTTGAACAATAACTTTCTAAAATCAATTCTAGCCATCTACTGTCTTACAATGCTGTGTCTCTGAGGCTTAGAAACTAAACTCTGGGGAGAAAGAAACACTGCTTTCTAGTAATGAATGAACCAACCTTGACTTAAAGAATCACCTGAGCAAAAGGACTAGACTGGAGCAATAAGAAAGGAGGTTCCACAAAAAACAACACTCATTACTACCTTCTCAGTATTGCAAGACTACTTCAAAATATTTTATTATAAACTTGTTTGAACAACATTATTCTGCGTCATTCTGAATGGGGGTAAACTATATACCTATCCACCCCACCGTTCAGTCTCACTGAGGTCACATCCCCTGTGGATGCCTCTCCAGAAGGCTGGGTGTATGGACTAAGGGAGATCCTGCTGACTGCAGCCAGCATAAGCAGCAATTCATAAGGATGTCCAGAGAAGCATCTACTGCACAAACAGTCCAGGAAAGCCCTTTTGGGGATTGCGGCAATGTGTAAGGATGTTAGCAACTGCCAAGAAGGTTATAAAACAGATTTTGACAACTCTGGGACAAAACTTCCCTGTGTACCTGGGGAGTAGGCCAATTAGTGCAACACAGGATTTTGCTGGTTTGCAGACATAGTTACTTCAGAAGCTCAGTGTGAAATAATACAGCACGAACCTATCGCAGACCTGGACAAAAAAGCTTGTCCCTTTCCTTCAGCACCACAGTATGGTAACAGAAAGCCCTACCCAGTACAAAAGGCTATAAATTATCTTTCCCAGACCATCTAACATTGATACAGGTTCATGGTTAATAAATGAGAGGTTGGGAAATAAAATCCCAGGCTACTGGCTTGGAGCAACTTGGGATGGATATTTTTAGTACTATTGTGAAGACTGTTTACCTGGAGCTGAAAATTGCAAGGATTACTACTCCCTCATTCTGCAGAGCTGGTATAGCACATCGGAAGAAGGTTTATGAACACTAACGGGTACCTAACAACAGTGCTTGGAAGAGATCTGGCTTTTTGCAACTAGAGAAACACGTACCTTCTTTTCCTATGATCACTGACTAGGAACTTTGTTCCCACCCAGGTCTCTACTGGGATGCAGAGTTATGGAGGAACTCATCTAGGCATTTACTTATAGAGGGAACTCTAAGTGACAATGGACTTCAAAATCAATCCATACAATGAAGCAGCACTTCCAGGAATAGCACCATATGTATGTGCATTTATTGCACATGTGGCAGTCTTAATGAGTAATGAATGGCTAATATGCATGCTGTTTTGTGACAAACTGCTCTGAAGCATATTGCTCTCATATGTGCTGGGGATCTGAAGTGCCAGTTGTGCTTATTTTCTAAAACTTCTTGGATGAAGAGCTTGACAATCTGCATGTGGTATTTTGTGGCTGATTAATTTTATAGATTGTACTAGGTAAGAACTCTCTGACTTGCTGAATCCAATATCAATTTTAATCAAACTCTAGTTGCTTGCTAATTTGGAGACACAGGGTGCCACTTTATTGGTTTCTGTAGACTGTTTGCTCTCCCTATATCTAAATAGTTCAGAGAAACCTTTTGGCATACATGTTTCTTTCCAGAAGAGTGGACCTATACAAGTTTTTAACCGCAAACCTCATGGTTTCATACAAAAAGTAATTTAAGAACAGTGCAGCTAATTGATATACACTCATATTTTTGTAGCTTTCTACCATGATAGCATCTGAAAAAACAAAGTTCAAATTGAGAACACCTTGTAAACTGAAACATAACACAAAATCCAAGCATATTAGATATCCAAGAATATTACTTGTCAATAGACTGCTGACCAGGTCATGGAGAAGCACAAACAATCCTATCCCACAAGCAGCAGCAAACGTTGCAAAAGATGCGTGAGTCTGTGCCTAACCTTACAAGGAACTGTGGAACTGAATGGCAGTTCTGTTTCAGTATCATGCTCAACAAATACTACTCTGTAGGTCCCTGGGTCTGCTCCCTTTCTATAATCTCCACTCTTCTATAATCTCATTGTGTAAGTCAACAAAAGCAGTTTCTGTGCCTCTGTTCGCAGTATGCTAACAGTTACTACATGAATCCAGTGAATCTCTGAAAGTCATTGTCCAAAGGATAATTTCCTTTTGCCATCTGGTGCAGCATCTCTGTGCTCAGGCTCATTTGAAGGTGTCTGACCTTCAAATCTTGCAATAACTGCATAGGTAAAAAAGTTCTTTTAATTCTGTTTTTAGATTCAGAATTATTCTCCCCATATGGTCTGCACATGACAGGCCCATAGATTCTTTTAAATTCAGGGTTTTGTCCTCTTGCATTTACAAGTTTGTAAAAAAGCTGACAAGAGTTTGGGGTTTGGTGGGGTTTTTTTGTTTGTGTTTTAATGTTTGCTGCTCTTTCCTAGATGCCATATTATGTGTCAAACAGAGACAATTAGCTTCTCTGAGGGTTTTTGTTTGTGAAGTTAGGCTGCCTATTGAGGACACACATTTTGGAGCTCCTGAAGTAGAAAAAAACCAGTTTCAATCCAGGACAATAAAGATTTTTGAAAACGCGGAGACTACACAACACATAAATTAATGGCTTATTTTTATGGCTAAAGGCAGACTTTGCTAACCAGCTTAACTAAGCAGCTGCATGAAAAAAATTGCCAGAATCACCTTCTGGCAAATCATAGTGAGTGGAAGGTCCAGGAAGACTACTGACAAGCACTGATAGGCTGCAAAGTCAGTGCTGTTTCACAGACAGACACTGAACGGCTTCATCTAGCACCTACAGGACCACTTCTGCTATCTGGAGAACCATGAGAAAAAATGGATGAAATAAAAAAAAAAAAAAAAAAGAGAGAGAGAAAAAGACAAACCATATTTTCACTACAGACAGTTTTATTTTTCTTAACACTGGATATTCAATAGCAGCCTTGCAGTAAATCTGAACTACTCAGAAAACCCTATGAACAGCAATGGGTTTATTTTGTTGATAAGTCCTGTAGAAAGAAACAGGGAAAAGTCCTTGTGCTCATTAAAACTGACAGATATAGCTCATTAACGAGACTATACCACTTCCCACAAAATTACAATTTCCCAAATTCCATGACTTTCCTTAAACTACAGTATATGAATCATGAGTATTTTACAGATCATGACAATGCTTTAGAAACATTAGCTGATCTTCCCTGACAAATCCCATGAGACACGTGCCTCTGAATTCAGTTTAAAAAACAAAAAGTCCAAGTGATTTAACTTAAATTAGCCTATTTCATATATTTATAAATGAATATATATTTCACACACACACACATATATATGGCAATTTAGTGAGGAAGGATAATGAGGCAATGTGATATGCCAACCTTCCTTACATAGGTCCCATTTTGTGTTCACATAGATGGGCCACCTACCAGCATTTCCTTAGCATCTTCACTCAGACCAATAACAAAGGCAGCATCTAGCACATACCAGCTGGAGGATCTGATAGCTCTTTTCCTATTTTTGTGGCAACACTGTGGACCTACAGGAAGCTTCATGATGGCACAGTGGCCAATATAGTTTTTAAAGGTCATAAAAAGAATTCCCAAAACCCCTTATACGCAATGAATCATTTGGCTGTGCCAGCTGGGACAGTGGACTAGAACTGTAGGATGACTTCAGCTGCTACATGCCCTGGCCAAAACCACCTTCAGATCAGTCGTTGTTTGGACTTCTGAAGTCCTTTGACCCTCAGAACAACCCCTGAGAGTCCTCACAGATGCTGAACTTCAGAACATCTTTTGAAATGGGAAACAACTGAAAAATCCTGTATTTTCAAAATGATCTTTTTTGTCTGATGCATTGAGCCAAAATCCCTGTTAAACTAGAGCAAGCTGATCCTATCGACGCCCCAGTCTGGACCTTGCTAGCAGCTGCTTTTCACCTGTCACTTCCTCAGCCAGCTCAGCAGTCGAGCCTTTCCCTGTGCACATGCCAGTCAGAGGACCAGAGGAGTTGTACTTAAATGTTACACATGCCAAGATTTTCAAATGGATGCTCTTTAGGAATACCCATAAAAGACACATTTACCTCAGAGGAATCTTTTGAGACAGCTCCTCTGAAGTCACGTAGGCTTCGGGAGTTTACCAGTGACGCAGCAGGCTGTAGTAGGGACAGCACGGAGTTTCCCATGCAAAGGCACAGGTTGTGCCAGCCTGTAAGATCAGGATAGACGGTTTTTGTAATTTGATCTAGGACTCCAGCAAAGGATTGCAGCTCCAAGAAGCTCAAATCCAGCACTTTCAAATGGGGTTGTACTGTCTTGCCTATATTTTTCTTTAAAAGCACAGCTACAAAATCAAGTCATCAAGCTAATGTGTATTTGCTGGCTTTATCTAAGCACTTGTAACACGTGCGTTGGCTATGATAAGCCAATTAGACTCTTTTGAGACCTGATACCATCTGTCAAAGAAATTGCTGGCAGTCCAGCAGGTAGTAGTCTCTCAGTCCCCCAGTGGGTTTCACATTTTACCACTCAGTACTCCCAATTACCCTTCCCAGTGCCAGAATGGAAAAGAAAATGAAGAGGAAAGCTTTAGTCATTATCTATTGTGAAGAGGCAGAAGAGACAAAGCATGCATTTCTGTATGTGTAAAGTCGGTTCTGGCGTTTCCACACTCACTGCACTTCTGATTTTACCTTGAAGAGATGTAGGTTTTCAGTTGCCATAGCAACCATATTAACAAATAGCAGCATAGACTTTACACAAATGATGTGATTGTCAGGAGTTGGGGATTGTCCAACAGGTTTTTATTAGCTTCCCCCCACACACCTTAAAATGCATGCTTATTAGCTAATATAAATCCATCACTTTTGCTTTTCTTTATTGCATACTTCTCATTTCATAACAGCAAAGGTTTTTAAGAGGATAAACCTATATCAAGAGCCTCTAAATTTGATATACTTTATCTTTCATGCCTGAGAAAGGGATCACATGATTGCAGCATTCTTTAAAAGGCATAAACTGATTTGCATTAATGCTTCTCTCAGTGAGCTAACTGGGGGACTATAAATACAGTTCCTGTCTTCAGAATTACTTAGCATTTTTGTTCTGAAGAGGGGGAAAAAAAAAAAGCAAGGAAAAAGATAATCTTCTGAGACAGATGGAAAGGGGGAGAGAATGTTCTGTACAACATCCAAAAATTAATGATGAATCTGTTGGTTCCTTTAAAATGTAAAGATTTATAAAGGTTAAATTACACAGACTTCAACACCTGAACATTTCTATTGCACGTTTTTTGTGGTTCATACGCATTTCTTGAATAAATTACTGATAGTCTACTGGATTAAATATTAACTTTGGCAGATTTTCTTTCTAGACAGAGCAAAATTTAATTTTAGCTGAAGTATAATAGTAATAACAGTTTGCACTTCTCTAGTCACTTCCATCTTCATACTTCCTTCAAAGCACTTCAAATATCAGTCAAAACTATTAATTTGAAATCTGGCCACATTTTAAGGATAAAGAAACTAAGATCCCATCTCAAAGGGACAGGAAAATCTGGGGCATGATCGACCATAGATCATGGTAAACATGAAGAGGTGATTAACTATTCTCAACACCTAAGCATTTGCTCAGCTTTATATCAGCCAAATAAGACAGATGAAGTTTCCCAAAGTCATATAATAAGCAAAGAATTTATGGATCTATTTAAATACAACCACAGTGCATGTGTACAGACACCTGCTTAAAAAAAAGAAATAAACAACTTAGCCAGCTGAAGGATTTTTTTTTTAATTCATATCTCATCTCCTTAGCCAAAGCAGTGTCTTACCTCCTGCACTAAATTTGCTTTCCACTTCACATAGGTATTATACTAGCTCCAAAAATGGCTTTCTTCCAAACCCTTAACTAGCACCACTCTGAAACTCTTCAACAGAAGTGCAGTCTCATGGCACGTGGCAGCCAACACTTTAGATCGCTACAATTACCCGTTTCCACTCCACTGTCCATTCCTACCTGAGGAAGATGCTAGAGTCCCGAGATAAAATTGTATGGAAGATTCTTATAGTGGGAAAATTGAATTAAATTAAGTCCTTGTTTTCCTTATTTTTCTATCAAACAACTGTGCTTTCCATTTAGCTTACACAGACTAGTGTTATCTGGAGGAAGGGTAAGGCGCTACTCTTTCTACAGAGTACAACTACAATTTCTTTTCACCTCTGCAATAAATCCTGTTTCCATCGGGCATTTTTCATCCATATCTGATTGGTTTGATAGAGCTAAGAAGCCACAGATAAACTGTGTTCAGCTAGTTAAGCCCACTCTTCTCCTTTTTCCACAAATACTGCAAAACCAAGTTGAGACAGGTGCTGCTAGGAAGACATTTCTAAGTGTTTTCTCCTTCCCTCCCCTATTAGCTTCCCAAGTCTCTGTAAAGGGTTAGAAAGATCAGCTTTAACATTTTGACAACTTTAGCAGCAAATATTCATTGCCAGCAAATATCAAATGTGCCACCAGAGCAAATTTCCTTTCTTTCTTTCTTTCTAAGCCGTACCACCTTACTAGGAGAAGCAGCTGCTTACTTCACCTACCTTTAAAGCTGACTGAGCTCTTTATACCTTTTATATGTCTGTGGCAGGTAGCACCTTGGAGAGCCTGCACCAGCCAACCAGGGTCCGTGCTATTTCCATAGGGAGTTCTCTCCCAATATATTCTAATTATGCCTAAAACATTTATAGAACAGCTTCCATTTTAAAAATAGCTCACAAGCCTAATACACCATAGAGCAGATTCACTTCATCTACCCCAGGCAGACCACATAGCAGTTTGACAGCTCTCAACACTACCACAGTCTACATTTTCAGGATTGCTGTGAAGGAAAAAATATGTCCACTTAACACTTCAGGGAGAATTTAGATAGATATATACTATGCTGTAACTGCATAGTATGAGGTGATACTCAGACTCCAGGATTAAAAACTATCAAGGGTGTAAAAACTCTCAAAAGGATCTTAACTGTCCATCAGCTTATGCAGTATTGATTAACAGTAGCTTTCACAGACATTCTTCACCAGCATTACTATAAGGTATATTTTTTTTTTATTTTCATAAGGCATTTGATTTGGAAAGATGGAGGGTTTTTTCAGTCAAGAATTAACATTGGGATTTTAAACAGAAGCAGCTCCCACAATATTTAGTAGCCCGGGGTCCCTATGTGGGATAGGCAAATCCCTATTTCAAAACTCTAAGATCTATTTTTTGAAACCACATTTCCTGTCTGCAGGAAAGTTCTCTTTATAATAGGACAAGTGAGAGATGTTTATTGCCCGTGCCTATCTGCTGCATGGTTCCAGCTTATCAATGCTCTGCATGACTTGGAACGCTTTCTCTGGATTTCCTAGGAGGAGTTCTAGATGCTACACAGGCTAGTTTGGAGAAAAGCCAAGCTAATTTTGGGGTGGTATGGCTGAAGGTTTTTCCCTCTATTTACTTTAGACATACAGGAATTGTAAGGCAAAGGTCTGAAATAAAAGCTTAGAAGGGCAGAGAGGCCAGACACATTCAACATATGCAGGAAAAGGGCTTTCTACTGCTGATCTCGCTTCCATACTTGGCTGGTCACATGCAGAAGATATGATGCCAGACGTGCAAGCAAGACCTAAACATTCAGATTTCCAGAGTTCAAGCAGATTATCATACATGGAGTAACTCAGATCCCTTGGCAGTAGAACATCAAACCAAGCCAAAACACAAGAGGACCAAGAGTCCGGTCTGACAAAAAGTTATACTTTAGATGTATCATGCTCTGTCAGTACCACATAAAGTAATGCTATGCAGAGATACCCAAACTAACCTAAACATGCCAGCCAGTAAAGTAACACACCTGCCTTAATGTACTCCTCCGTCCAGGTTCATTAATCCTTTTGAGAAACACCTTGCCAAAATGGCAAAGCCAGTATAGGCATCTCTGCATGACACTACATTATGTCCCAAAGATTTAGAGCAGTAGGTGGCTTTGGCAGATTTCAGGGGGGTTTTTTGTTTGGTTGGGGGTTTTTTGGTTTTTTTGTTTTGTTTTTCTTTTTAAAAGCACCTTTTGACTTTTGCAACTAATTACTAATTGCCTGCCCACTGTGTCAGCTCACACACTATATGAGAAGTCAGTTAATATAATATTATTTTTTTTTAATTAAGAAATATTGTTTTGGTAATTAAGTAAAAGTGCACATGTGGCATCTTCAAGGAATTTTTATTGTGCTTGAGAAAGATGCCAGACTAATACAGCCATGGAAATTGAACCACTCCATTAAAGCAGAAACAAGTACAGCAAGGGTAGTATCATTGCAAGCTGCCTCCACAGCTCTGACAGCCAAATTACATTAATCATGGCCACAAGGGGACAGATTTAAGCACAAGGGTAGCACTGCACATCTACACCCATACAAAACTTGGCCTTACTGAATTATTGTCAGAGTGCACCAGCTGCACGGTGTGGACAGCTGCCCACAAGTCACCAGCCAGAGCCATCAGTTTATTGAACAGGAAGAGCCAAATGGCTGTCAGATAGTAACAAATTTTCATCATAATAACCAGAGGGGAAAAAAAAAAAAAAAAGATTCTTTATGCCATTATTAATCTTGTGAGCCACCCTTTTGTTTCATTATTTTAACAGATACCCCCCTAAGAGATATCCTGACTTCCAGTTTCTTGATTTCAGTCATGATACCTATGTGGAAAGTAGCATGTTATTGAATCATGCATAGCCCTAACCTTTACTGTTATCATTTGCCGCTGGAATTGTTTAAAAGACATTACCCCATTTGCATATCATTACTGCACAATTTATAGTATTCTTAATTTTTATGATAAGAAAAAAGAAATCACCATCAACATTGCAGGACTTTCTGCTATCTCAGCAGGCACAGAATACAAGACATTTTGAAGACGACAGCAATAATATGACAGAGACAAAAAAAGAAATACTAGATTCTTTGTCATACTAGGTCATTTTTCATACAACAGATGGATTTGTACAACTGGTGCTTCCTTTCTGAGGTTTTTAATCAGTGATTTTAAGACCCTTACTGGAAGTCATGAAATATCAGAGTAATTTGGAAAGATTGAGAGGTAGAAGTTGAAAGTAGAGGCAGCTACACCACCCCATGAGTCTCAGTGTCTCTCACACAGGCACACAGACAAAACTCTGCTGAGAGTTACACCCTGAAAAACATTCTGATGCTCATCAGCAAGAACCAGGCTGAATATGGGGCCAGTGGGTGGGGAAGGGTACAGGTACGGCTGCAGTATTTGCATCGCTGTCTGAAGAGCTAGGTTCAATTCCCACCTGCATGACCTTGGGCAAGACATTTCTATAATTATTTCCCTCATTTGTGTGGAAACATAGGAAAACATAAATGTCCTCGCTATCAGTTAAGGCTGTTTTTGTCTAGAGCTTGGTTGCCCTACTATTACACAAAATTCGTCATAAGCTTAGGGTAGGTTCATCAAGCAGCACAAAAATAAATAATAGTGACTGCCCAATTAGAAATATGCCCGAGCTAGGCCTGACACACACTCAAATGCTCCTCTTGAAGCTTTAAGTTAAAATCAGGCACTGCTGCACAAGCAGCAATGTAATCAGCTTGAGTCACTGGTCAGAAAGGAAGACAACGCAGGTAGAAGACAGTCTAGAAATTATGGCAACACCTTTGTTCAGGCTGCAATGTTTTGGGGTTTCTGTAGTGCCTGCAAAGTGCCAGATACTTCAAAAAAGATTAAAGAAGGAAGCATAAAGCAGTAAAGCTGTCTGTTTTTAAGACTAATGCTTACTAAAAGTGACAAAGAGTGGAAAAGTCAATTGCTCAAGACAGGAGAGAGGTATAATAGCTACAATCTAGGCGTAGGTCAGAAGAACCCTGACGCTGTTTTTTAAATCTGGACGAGAACAAAAAATATTAAGATAAGGAATAGTCCTTGAGAAGGTTATCAAGAGGATGGAGTCAGGCTCTTTACAGTGGTACTTGACAGGAGACAATAGGTATAAGTTGGGGGGGGAAGAAAAAAAAGAGGTCCAGACTAGGTATAAAGTAAGTTTTTTGTCACGAAGAAAGCCAAGCAGTGGAGCAGGTTGCCCAGAGAGGTTTTGCCATTGCTATCCTTGGAGGTTTACAAGACAAGACCAAATAAAACTCTGAGCAAACTGGTTTGATCTCATAGCTGACCCTGTGTTGAGTAGGAGGTTGAACTAGAGACCTTTGTAGACCCCTTCCAACGTGATTTATCCTATGATCCTAGGATCTGCCAAAAATAAACCAGAGAGATTTATAGTAAAACATTCCATGCATAGGAAAGATCAAGGAATAATTCAGTCAAAGGGGAGAAGGCGTGTATAAAAGGGAGAGGAGGGCTTTACGTGTAACTCTTTCAGATGCATATGGAGAGATACTAACTTTGCTTTTGCAATGTATAAAGGTTTCTATTTGGAGAAGAAATGCCACTGTGTTTGTGAAGAAAAAAATAAAATTACAATACTCTCTCATCAAAATTGTCCTAGTACAATAACCTCCTTAAAAAGTACAGCACTTATGATGAATATATTAACAAGACTATTTTTACTTCTTTCTCAAGAGAGCAACACTTATTTATTTAAATTATTTATTTCATGGAAAATGAACAAGTTTCAAGACTAAACTAAATGAACAATAAAAGTCTTCACTCTATGTCAGCAAGGAATAAAACCTAGGAAATCTCTATCCTTTGCACTCCTCAAGTTTAGTATCTATTCTCTGTCCTTGCAATGTTTACCAGTTCTTGTCTTCACTTTCTCTTATCTTTCATCTCTCTCAGTTGGTAAAAGGCAAGTTGTACATTGTTGTCCTGTGATTCATCCTGAATGCAAAAAATACCCTTTTGGTATGACATGTGGTGTTAATCACCATCTTTCTCTCACTTGATGTCAGAGTTGGCAATTTTCTAGCATCTTCACTGGGTGGCTATGTGTACATCATTTGCCATTTCTTCATTGCATCCAAGTGTGGGTATAGTAATTGCAACTAAACTAACCTGTTTCAAGAGGGTTTTGCTGTTTTGTTTTGGTTTTGAACATATTCAGAATCTGTCTCATTTTTAGACAGTGTTAGAGAGATTGAACGACTCTCAATCCCAATGGATATAAATCAATGCATCTTTTATTACAGGGGTTTTTTGTTTGTTTTTCTTTATCCATGTCACTGTATTCCTCGCAGCTATTTATATGAGGGGAAAGCCAAGTACATTTTTTCCACCCACTGCCAATAAGCTGATTGTTCTTTGGCTCAAGCTGTTCGATATATTCCAGACTAGAGCAGGGAAGTTATTTGTCCTCAACAGTTTGGCAGTGTTCTGCTATGTTAAACAGATGCTGTGTTTTACACCCCATTGGTAACTACTTATCACTGGTAGACTTAAAGATCTTTGTACATTAGCTCTTCTTGGTTCCCAGAGGTCAAGATGCACATTAAAATATTTCATTCTTTCCTCCTCTGTATTTGTTCTGTGTATGAATTCTATTAGAAAACTCTGTTTAGCTCAAGTTGCAGCATTAGGATTTGCATGTGGTTCTTTGAGTAGGTCCTTCTAAGCCCCTAAAGTTTCACAGGTAATACCACTACTAAATTCCTTGTACACTAAGTATCAGTTCTCACCAGGAAGCAAATTCAATGAAAGCTCTGAAAGCTGCAAACAAGTAACAGGAATATATCATGAATTTGCAAAGGAAATTCTCCCTCTCACTAAGGTGTTTGGTTCTTGAACAACTGTCTATGAAACGAACAGTTCAAAATGTCCCCTTGTAATTCTACAGCTAATATATATCAGCCTCTCTGCAGCAGCAAGGGTAAAGGCAAAATCTAGTACAACTTCATAAATATTTTCCAAAAATAAATGCCAAATTCTAGATGTATGTGCTCTTAGATATTACCTATGTGCCACTCATTCTTCAATTACACTTCTCAACAACCTAGCTCGCTGTACCCCCCACACCCACACCACGCATTTTACTCAATTTACACACTGTTCATTCAAAATAAATAACACATAAAATAGCTACCCATAGTAGAACATTTCAGCCTAGAAAGTGATAATTATACTCAGGACAACGTGAAAACGTAAAAGATGTACATAAACACTAGTGCACACCTTCTGCAGTAAAACATCTAGCATTACACACAATGAGAAAGGATGGTTTTGTTATCAGGGTTAGGTTAAAATCCTAGTTGTTACAAAGTTATCACCTACGGAGAAGTTTACATTTAGAGTGTGGATATTGTTGATAATGAAGGAGAAGAGCAAAAAGATAATATGAAGGAGACCGGGAACTTCTAGTGAAATAGCGCTACTTAAATGATAAGTATGATTCTGCAGAGAACCCTTTTCGAATATGTAATCGTAATTTTTTATAGTATGACCCCTAGTAATAAATCTTTTGATCTTAGCAACAAAAGAATCAAAATGAAAGCATAGTCTGAGAAAAACATGGATTTTTTCCCCATGATTTCACACTAAATCTACTCAGCAAAACAGATCACAGAAGGTCAACATACAGAGGAAAGAATAATTTAGGTCAAAAGGTTTATTTATAACGTCCAATGAAAATCCATCATCACAAGTAACAGAAAAATATTCCCTGTTCTGGAAATGCAATTGCATGCAATGGCACCCAGATAAAGTTATAGTAGGAACCTAGATAATAATCAAGCAGATAAAGAACTGATGATGAATGAAACTAAATTTTAGCAGACAAGTAGCTAGTCAATTCAGTATTGAACAACATATTTAATGAAATAAAATGCTTGCCAGCAATATTTTTTGGTTTGAAACTGAAGTATAATTTGTGCATTGAGGCTACTGTATCACAAGAAACTGCAAAATTTGTGTGCTATGTGTGTGAGCGAGATCGATTGATTCAGTAGATGGCATAGAAAAAGTACATAACACTCATGTTGTCCACACCTCTATGAACTGGCACCCTGCAAGATCAAAGCAGGCCAAAAAGGCAGGGCAGAACACGAGAACATTGGCATTAACATAAGCTTGGATCACCTATTTTATGTACAAACAAGCACCTCTGCTCTGACAACAATTTTACAAGCATTAAATCAGTAAGGAAAAGAAAAAAATATTTATCCAAGCACTTTTTTTAAGCAGTAGAAGGTAGAGAATATCTTTTATATAACGAAAAGTAAGGAGACTAAGATTGCACCATCTGGCTTATGGTATGATCAAGGGATGATTTTACAGGAGTCTATAAAACCATGAGAAACAGGAAGAATAAGGTCCTTAGTGCTATTCTCTGTATGAAAATACAAGCAGAGTGCATCAGATGAAATTATTAAGTAGCAGGTTAAAAACAAACAGAAAGAGGTATTTCATCTCACATCTAGACCCTGAAATTCACTGACACAGGATGTGGCAATTAGGAGGAAAAGGGATTTTGAGTTGGCTGACACTTTGAACACCTGTCACGCCCTCCATCCTGGCCTTAGTGAACAAGTAGAAAAACTTATTTGTAAAAAGAGATGGAAAACCCCTATCACTGTTACAGAAATAATGTATTTTTGAGGTCACATCCACCATGTTTATTGTTCAGCTGTGTGCCACATAAGATAGAGAAATGTTGATAACAGCCTATCATTTCCCTTTTGTGTTCACATTCAGTCCAGAAGCATTATTACTAAGGCATACAAAAGATTTTAAAACACAAAAATTTCTAGGAAATGTTCATTCATTGAAGATGTATTAGCCTTGTGGCAAAACCAATACTGGTTTTCTGAACACATAACCCTGTTGTCCCATAGGCATGTTGGAAAACATTTTCTGAGGACATGTGTTTCCAATATCCAACATCCCTATATTGCACAGTTGTGCAAAGCAATCAGATCCTTCACACGCACATGAATATAAAAGCTCTGTGGCAAAGAAACAAACATAAACACATAGCACGAGTGACTTAACTGTGGAAGGGTGCAAAGTTAAAGTTGGAATTAGAAATCTGTTCCAAGTTTCAAACAGTAACATCTTAAAACAGCAATTTGGTATAAACCAATATGTTAATTTTTTTAGAATGCCAGTCGTGTGTGGCAACATCTTGATTATTTCCTACTATTGCTTGGAAGTTTTATAAATATGATCTGTGTTCCAAGAACTGTTTTTCTTTTGCTGTGTAGAATGTTTCTCCCAGTGTTAGTTTTTCACTAGTGGTAGATAAACTCTGTATTTTCACTTTAAAAAGGTATGTGGCATTTACTTGCCCTTCGTTTTTCATCAGCCAGTGTACATTCTAGAACGAGACACCATCTTGAATTAATAATTGGAAGAAAGTATAATGAAAAGGTGCAAATAGAAACATACAAAAACTCCTATTAAAAAGTGTAAACTATGCTTCTACAAACAACCTTTCAAGTGATAACCTTTTTCATGAAAGCCTGGCAGAGCCACATACATTTCCCTAATGACTCCCATCTGCGCTCTCATCAATAATAAGGAGCTGACTGATATAATTATAATGTAGGGTAGGTTTCTACCAAATGCATTACTTAGACTTTGAAACCAAACCCATCAAGGCACATGGTTTCTCAGAGCACTGCCCACAGAACAGGAAGAGTCTCTCATGAACTAAAACCAAGCAAAAACATTATTTGCATATTCTTCTAGGTTCCAAGCAAAGCCTACTGAATTAATCAATGACAGAAATTTAATTTCTCCTCAGAATGCTCCATTTTTCATACAGTTTCATTACTCACCTAAGTCTGGGAATAGTATTTGACAACTAAGCTTAGGTATTGGTTTCAAAATAATTTTTTTTTTTTCTGTTGGCTGCTGGGTAATTTATTGTGACAATCTTTGACATTATCCAGCCATCCCTATTTGCGAATCATTAAAATAGTTAGCTGTTGTTTTCCACCCAAAACGAAGATACTCAAAAGCAGGAACACCAGCTTAAAGGTCACCTGTCACTGTCCCTGTGGACAGCCGGAAGGAAGTATGGCATCATTAAACAAATCCAGCCAGAAAGCATTAGAGAAAAAAAAGTTTACACTCAACTAACAGCAGACATGACTGCACCATATAGCAGCTTTTCACTTGCAACTTTGTTTAACAGAAATATGTTAATACTATCTTGTAGCCATCCTCCTCCTTGTCAATGGCCCTGTGAGCAGCTGTACATAACAGACAGAACAAGCAATGACAAAGGACAAAAAAAAAAAAAAAAAAGGTACATGGCCAGCCTCAGAGAAGACCTTGGCAAAAACACACACCACCTATAATCTCTTTTTTAATTTCCATTTTAAAAAGGAAAAAAAAATACCAATTCCTCTGCTGAACTTTTCTTAATTTTTTTTTTTTATTAGTTATAGAACTGATCTGTAAAGCCTAGAATATTTCAGCCATGTCGGCAGGTAGGGTTTTATCTTAAGCAATGCCTAATAATAAAGGCAACATCTTTGTGCAGATACTAAACTGTCACTGGAAAGAACAGAACGTACAGATGAAGATGCAAATAGTCCTTTGATAGAGAGGTGTTACGCCCAGCTTTTCTCCAAATGTTCCAGTATTGACTAGTAAAGAGTAATTTGATACTAGGGCACTGCCAGCTTTTCATTACTGCTATTTTAATATCTTTCCATGGAAGCATGATCTCCTATTTTATAGCTGTCAAACGTGTTATGAAAATAAGTAAAAATCTTGTTCATACATGTTGAGCTCTACATTTCAGTGTAGGTGGTGTGTTCCAACAAGACATACTTGACAAGGAATTATTTCCTTTAGGTTTTTCAGGGGTTTCATTAATATAATACTTCATTAAAAATGCACCTGCATACTGTTAATTGTTCATGGAAAAAATATGTAGAGAAGATACATTTACAGATAAGTAGCTAATTTATATTTTTAAATCCAAAACCAAAGGGCCTACAACAGATTTTGTATGCCCAAGGCTTCACATCTGCATATTTGCTGTTCCAAAAAGTACCAACAGATGTTATTTATGATGTCAGAATAGGCTACATGAATCCAGGACACTAAAACTCGCAGTAGCACTTGAATCTAGTCACGATTAAATTCAGCAAAGTGAATCACGCACCATGTTTCCAGCAATGCACGCTATCCCAAAACCCTAACCTCCAAAGAATTTTTTTCCTTTCCTACAAAGGAACTTTTATTCAGTTCCCTAATTTACCTGCCTCTGCCTGCAACTATACCATACTGCACATCCATCCTCTCACGGTTTCAACATAGCTATGGTAAAATTGCCTCGGCATTAAGTAAGAAGCAGAAAAGCAATTCCCATATTCAAGGAAATTATCATTTAAGAAGATAATGAATCAATAACACAGTGTCTCCTGGTTATCAAAGTCTCTGAACAATTCCACAAGTGTAGGTCAAGAACCTTAGATCAGCCAGTGTCCTGGTTAGACTGCACTTGGGTTACCTCCATCTTTCCTCTTACCCAGTTTTGGCTAAATTGGGTATTTACCCAAGTAAAGCCACATCTGTTTTTTAAGCTGCCCTTGATCACTCTCTTCTGCCAATTGTTTCCTAACCTATGTCAAGCCCTGTAATTTCCCACCAGTATTTACATCACCCGGTACTCCACCGAAACAGCAATATTGGGAATGCTGACCTATGAAGAACACCATATGGCTGCAGATGTTCTTAAGTACCATGTTGTCTAACCCACCTCACAGTAAGCCCAGATGACATGGTAATTAAAAGCCGGATACCACCCAGAGGCTAGTGTATAGCACACTTCCAAAATTCTCCAATATGCAGAGGTTGTCTGATTTTATTAATAAATAATTTTAGGAAAATTGATTTAATGAGAGTTACAGCAACAAACACAAATATAAACTAAGATGTGCATTTATAGAGAGAATTAACTATGCGTCATCCCTACATATGCACACTGTTGGTTGAGTTAATATTTAGATATTCTCTAACTATAGTGCACCAGAATATTCATGAAGGTGTGTTTATTTTCAATCATCTTTTAACTCATTGAATTCCAACTTCTTTTTCTGTAACATTGCCAATAAAAATTCTTAAAAATTATTATAACCACAAGTATGAACATTTATGCTTCATTGCACAAACATCTGCACTAAACAAACCTCAAAGGGGTATGTCCTTTACCGAAGCAACCTCATTTAAAAATTTAAACGCATATTCAAAGAAAATACTTCTCTATTATTTCTCACTTATCTCTGGAACACAGAAGTTACATTATCCACAACTTTCAGTCAAGCATTTTTATGACCATCAAATTAAATGAAAAATAGTTTAAAGTGGAAGATTCCATACAGCAGCACACAGACCTGACAAAAGTGCAATATACTAGCCAAACTTTTTTTTTTCTTACAAAAGTCAAGGCATATCTTCTCTGTATGCTCTAAAGAAAATATTATCCTTATTGATTATCAGTACATCTCCTTGAAGATTAAAATTACTAAATGTTTATTACAGAACTTTATCTTCAACACCCTGAATAGATATCATCAAAAAGGATGCCCTTACAAAGAGACACAACACTCTTTCTCTCTAAAGACACGGGACATACAGGCAATCTATAGAGAGTAATTGCCTTTAACGTAATTAGCTAACCATGTACATCCTTCACAACGCATCAACATTAAAGCTAGGCTCTTAATGCCATTCTAGGTTATGTGTTTGGACACAGCCACAGCAAAGGACAAATGATCACGATTACTGTTTTTTATTTTACTGCTTATTTCACCTCAATTCACTGCATAAATATTATAATGAAGCAAATCAAAAGTAAGAAGAATCTTCAGATGAAAGATGATGAACAAATCTTTAACACTGTAGAAGGCTTTCTTGATAGAGCAACTAGTTCTCTCTCTGGGGAGAAAATGCCCTACTGCTACAAAAAGGTCATCTTAATTAGTAGATTGATGAGCATAATTACATTCTATTACGAAAAAGGACTGACTTAGTAAGGTATGAGTTGGCTTGACCACAGCTGAAAAACCTGAGTCCATAAAACTGGCTTGGAGATCTAGGAATGGTTCCCCATGAAGTTTTAGTACTTTCAGCTACCAAGTAGAAATTGTCTCTCTCAGGGTAGTCTGAATAATTCCACACATGAAAATAATAATGCAACCATCATATGCCTATACATGACACCATATATAAACAGAGTCCCTAGGTCACAACCATCCAATTATCACCTGTGCTATCTCAGTAAATAATTGGACTTCAATGTCTCTTGTTGATTTCTACTAAAATATGAAGTGACTCTTCAAAATACAAAGCTATTTGTACCAGGCAACATAAGACAAGAGGAATAGGGTAAAAAAGAATTGCATAGAACCTATATGCAAGTTTTCCTTGCAAGTTTTGGTAGGTCCACTTGTTCCAAGAACCTACCATAACTGGGAACAGATGAAATGGCTGTCCAGAAGCCTTTGTCCTAACCTGATGTAGTCAGTGTGCATTCCTCTGAGCTCACAGGCAGTGTTTCATTCTTTTCAAAGTTTCTTTGTCTGTTCTGGGAATTTGGACACTGCCCAATCTGATTAGTTCATCAATAAAGGTATAGAGGACAAAAGTACACTTCTACAAAAGAGCCTGCTGTTCATTCAGCACCTTCAGTTATGTTACTATCATTGCCACCTTCATGCAGGTCTCCTTCCTGAATTAATGTTTTTACTTCCGTAGGACAGAGTATAAAAATAAAAATTAAAAAAAAAAATCTGGTGTGCACTAGTAATATTAATCAGAAATAAACACGATATCCCCCACTATGGCAACAAGCTCCCTACAGAAAAGGATATGGGCAAGGATGACCGAATATTGTATTGTCAGTTTTCTAAAGACGGAAACATCTCAGTAGAGTCACACACTGGCATTCTGGGGCCCTGAAGTCAACACCCTGCTGCTGCTATAGGTTATACTTTTTTGTGCAACTCAGGGAAAAGCAAAAAACATAAAAGCCTTCAGGAGATAACTGCAGTTATGATATAGGCTGCCCAGATACCATGATAACAGAAACCAGGTAACTGTCTGAGAGGCATTTACCTGGACAGAAAATAGTATCTTCCCTGATAGATAGGAGGATCTATTAATGAGAATATTAACTAAATACAAAAATAATTAATTTCCTTTTGAACTAAAAGACAGGTGCAATCATTTACTAAAGAGTGTAAGTCTGCCTAGAGAGAACAAAATAACAGAACACCAACTTTGCAACATTAAAACTGATATTTGGCTATGCAAAGTTCACAATACAATCTAAAACTGCAGTGACAAGAACAAACAAGGCTCAGAGTTTTTCAGATCACAATCCACATGTGCAGATGAGATCACGCTAGCTCTATCGTTTGTGGCAAGAGCATGACAGTAACCAAGACAACAGCAAAAGTGCTTACTGCAAATTCCTCTTCTTCAAGCATACAGAACATGGTGACCACCCTATTCTTTCCTCCAGATAAAGCCCAGTCATCTATATTAGCACAAGATCTCATTAAGACTAAAGCTTGTCTCAGCTAATTAACATTAACTCTTGCATTTATGGTGCCCAGTTTTAGCCAGCTGGTGCATGGTTAGGAGTTTAAATGGGGGAGCAAAGAATCTGTAAAAGTTGTACCACAACACTCCACAGAAGCAGATCTTAACAATTTCCCCATGGCAAACTGCACAGGGTAGAAATATTTGTACGAGGATGGGCCCCTACAAGCATATTGACCTAAGACTGTTAGTCTTTTGCTGCACTATATTGTATTCAACAGGGCACTTAAGCATACCTGCTATTCCCCTTTATTTCTGTTAGATCTAAACACATAGTTAAATCTTCCAAGTTTGTAGAGTAGCATTGCATTTGAAATTGGATGCCTTCTTTATAGGGAAGGATGAAACAACTCTTTCATATTAACCCGTCTTGAACTCTAGCAACTCCAACACAACCTGAATGTATTTCTGAACTTTGAAATAGGTTCCATTAAATTTCAGTGCACCTCTACTCTTATTGCTTTCTAGTCAGTTGAATGCTTATCTGTACAAAACCTTCTGAGTTATGTTCATCATTACTTTCAGGTTCATGGCTGCTCTAGCTTCCCTGACAGCATCAGAATGACCTCATTCTTCACATTCATTTGTTCTTACCATAAATAAATTTCTCAGGTCGCATAAGTTCATTTCAAAGAGGTGTCAGCTTTTGCTAAGCACCATAACATGTCAGTCATCCAGATGCATGATGGTCTTCAGCTACCTAATTCATCATGTCTCAGCATACACCTTTCCTTTGCACTTACCCACAGTCTTAATCCAAAGCTTACTGAAGCCAAAGGGCTTAAGGGAGCCTTCTTCCTTTTCAGCATCCTTTCCATGAACTGTATTTTCTAACCTGCAGTTCTTGATACAAAAAATTACATTCAAGTAAACATGTTTCTGTCAATTCTGGTGACCAGTCATTTTCAAATGCAGACTAATTCTTCCCTTTTGAAAACACAGGCACCATCTGGGGCAACCATTAAAACAATTCCACTAATTCTTTTAAAATACTATTGCTATTACCTCTTGTTTAATAAGCTCCTGAGTCATCACAGGAAACTTATTTCAGCAACAGGGCTACAAAATCCACCCACCTAAATTTTACCATTAGGTATGTGCACTAAAAAGACATTATAAATTTGGGACTCAGATGTTCTTACTATGAGTTCTATATTTTATACAGTCACTGTGACAGAGCAGACAGAGGACAAAATACCAAGCCTCAATTTCTTATATAAAACCATTTCCTTTACAGTGATTAAATTTCTCTATCAATAGCTAATTATTATCATACTACAAAATCTCACAACTGCACTTAGAATTTTTTTGCAAGAATCCATATTTTATTATGTGCTAAGCTATGTCTAAACTACTTCAGTATTTTTTGGTATATGTTTTTGATAACTTCTCAAATGTCTCAAAAACATCTGTATTCTCACAGTAGCTTTTATGGAAGAAATCTTACCACCATTTTATAAGATGACAAACAGAGGCAAAAGTGAGGTTAACTAAGAGACACAGAGCGTCTTCTGGGGGAATCATGTTGTTGCCGTTGTAACTGCACAGCAGTACTTTTTTCCTCCTTTTGTTTAAAAATCAGATAAACTTTTAAATAAAAAAGTTATGGGCATGGAGCATAGCAAACTTGCAAGCTATTAGATTACTGGATCTTTGTGCTTTCTGCCTTAATGGTGGATTTATAGAGATGCTAGTCAGTTATAAACAATTATAGAAGTTGGCTGGATGCTAAAACAGAAATGGAGTCAATTTGTTCTTATTTATCCAAGAAACCTGTTGCTCATTTTATTTTTATTGTTTTTCCTGATACTATTGTGTTGCATTGCAATTAAATTAAAAGGCTCAACTGGCAGAGCAAATATAACAAGTTATTGCACTGATATAACCTATTCTGGGAATTGAAAAAAGCTAAGACTTTCTCAGCATGCAGCAAGGTTTTATAAGAAAATCATCCACAGTTGCTTCTGTAATAAGTATTTGCATATCAAATACTCAGTAGTTTGGAGTGGTGGGAAAGTGTTTACAAAAGGTCAAATCTATATCCTCTTTCATAGCCATTAAAGAAAATAATTATAACATATTTAGAAATAATTCGAAAATATTTTAACAAAGTATATTTGGTTGCTACTTGCAAATATTTATCAAAGATTCCTGGGTTTAAATGTATGATTTTCAACTTTTCCACAGACTGCATGCAAGTAAAGAACCACACATTTAAATATGTGCACGACTACAAAAATGGAGTCAAAGGTCAGAAAGGATATGAAGAAAACCTTAAGTCTTAGAAGTTAAATATATTAGGATTTCCCAAAGATAACATAATAAAAAAACCAAGAAAAATTCCTAACATTCATGAAACACGTTAGACAATCAACTGCCCCTCCCCTCTCATTTCAACATGTTCTTCCCTAATGTATCCAAACTGTATGTTTCTAACATATGTCCATTTAACTGTCCTATGCTGTTGATTAAGTCTGCATGCACAGTGTTTTATTATGATATTGTTACAACATTGTCAACCATTTAACTAAGTTAAATTTTAGCAAGGATGTGGGAAAAAACCTAGTGTGCCCCCACTAATGTTCTATGAGGACAGTCATGCTATTATCAAATTTACAAACATTTTAAACCAACAAGGTCACAGGCTTTTATTATGTCATTAATAGCATCATCTTCTTTTTCTTGCATTAAAGACAAAACCATCAGACCCCTAATTCTCAGAGTGAATTCCCTTCTGCTTGTCACTGAAACTGTCCCTTTCTAGTTGTTACTGCTCCACAGAAAACCACTAATACTGTCAGTCTTATTTTAGGGTATGTTAGACTTTATAATGGAAAGTTCCGATTTTCAGATTCTGAAATCTAGAGATGTACCAAGTATAATGTCCTTTCCTATGTGCAGGTTCAAAATATGGTTTACTAACAGCCATATAGAAAGGCTGTGCATATGGACAACTATAAATAAAGTTATAAAAAATTCTATATATTTTCATATGTATATAATTTATGTATATATATTTTACATGTATCTAGTCTTCATTTAGCAACTGGTGTACTAAGAAATACATGTTTAATATTTTACCTCTATAACACCCAATTTACTGCCACTGAACCATGTGGCATTAGCTAAATGCAGGCTATCTTTCTCCAGATCAAGCATTGGCCATAACTGCTAGTATTAATAACTACAGTTAGCATGAATGGGTTTCTTGTCACTGTAATTACTATAAATTTCCTATTTACCTTTTACCTGAAGCACTGAACAGGTTACAGAGAGCTCAGTAAGGAATTGCAGAAGCCTTTCTAAAGGCAGCCAAGAGCCAGCACAAATTGTGTCACCCAAAGCAGTAAATCATCATTCTTTATCACATGCATATACCCAGCCACACTTTCATCTGTAAAGTCCCACATATGAACTGTGTAATGTTTTCTGAAGAGACCATTTGAGACAACCTGGGCTAGATTTGTCAGTTACTTCACAGAATCTAACCCCGCCAGACCTAAGCTTAGCATCCCTCATTCATCCCTGCAGCGGATTCTGCAGAGCTACACTGGTACGTTTTTTCCCTTCCTTTGCAAATCCCATGCTGTAGAGAGGTCCATGTGCCAAAAGCATTTCTGCTCCTCACTTTTATTCTTCATGGCTCACAAAACTTTAGAGACCTCCCAACTCTCCTCGCTATCAGACAATAAACTTTTCAGAACAAGAGAGAAACAGGCATGTTTTCCACCTAAGTGATGAATTGGCTGCTAAAGAAGCGGTAAAGGGGATGTAAAGAAATGCACATTTGGTTTCTAAATTACATCATTAGCATAAGAATGACTCAGAATATTCTCTGCTTCTGAGACAGCACACACAACAGTACACCTGCTGGAATGGTTTCAAAACCTTTCAAAACCTCTTTGCATGTCTTTGCTTTAGTCCTGTTGTAGGATAACTACAGTGCAGTCCAGTCATCACCTACCAGTACCATTACACAGGCGTCTAATTGCTGTGACAGACCAGAGATTTTGGCAATAGCAACTAGAATTTTTAAGAAGAATTTTCTGGTAAAATTATCTCATTTTACAACACAGCTGGAAGTCCTCAAAGGCCCACGAACCTATGATAATTATTTTATTCAACAATTTACCATCATTCTATAGGCCTATACGTCTTCCATCCCACACAACAACCTTTTAAATCAATATGCCACTGAAGTGTCAAAAATAATTTAAGGATCAATGAACTGTAACTCTCACACTGCTCCAACATCTTTATTTTTCAGTCAGCTGCAAGCTGATCCTTTCTTGTTTTATTCCTTTTCCTTCCATCCCAGGCCTTCCTCCAATATGCCACTCATTCATGGTCCAAAACAGGCAGGAGTGTCTATGTCAGCTATAATAGATGAACTTGATAATCATTTCATAGAATCATAGAAGAGAATCACAGAATGGTTTGGGTTGGAAGGGACCTCAAAGATCACATAGTTCCAACCCCCCCTGCCATGGGCAGGGACACCCTCCACTAGACCAGGTTGCCCAAAGCCTCATCCAACCTGGCCTTAAACACTTCCAGGGATGGGGCATCTGCAACTTCTCTACTTGCCAATTATTTACATCCCCTTCCTAATTTTTCCCCTGGCTTTTTAAAAAATGCCATTGTAGCTAGTGCTTGAAAGGTCACCTTGCTTCTAAGCCCAGACCTCTCTACCAACTTAATCAAGATCCTGTATTCCAAAAAGGAGGAAAAAAGTCTTTTGACGCCAAATGCTTCTGTTATTACAGACATTAATGACAGGGCTGACAAAGCTACCTGTTCTCTGCCACAGCCTGTGCCTTTCTGAGGAACGCTGTGCACTCCTGCAAGATACAAACAAAAATTGTGGAAGAGCATATTGCCATGGAAATACTTACAAATGCCTTCATTTCTGAGTCATACTACCAGAGGGAGTTTCCAGCTTGCTGGGAATGACTCAAGTGTTTATCTCCCAATTGCAAATTATATCCCAATTATGTCTGGATTCTGAAAGTATCCCCTTTTCTCATTATTTTCTCTCTTGCTTTGAGCTCCACAGGTCCTGCCCCATGAAACTAGTCTTTAATATTTTTGCTTTTCTATTCTTTTTAAACAGATCTGATGAGAAGTCACAGCTCCAAATATAGATTGTTTGACTAGAAACAACTCCTTTCCCCAAGTACCTTTTGATGCTAACAGGTATCTAAACAAGGATCAAAATTTTTCAGAAATATTCCCTGCTCTTCAGTTCCTACATGAACATTTACAATCAGACCTTCATTTGATCAACTATCGTCCACTTTCAGCACATACATTAACAGTCAGGCAACAGAGTGCAGCTCCATTTATTTCCATCATCCCTCCAATGTAAATTAATCCTTTTGTTAGGACTTAAGTTACTAGGTGCTATTTGGGAATTATTTGTGGTTTTATGCAGTCAGTTTCTGCAAAACTAAAACACACTTTTTGTATTTCATTTAATATACTGTCATTTTCCTGCTCTTTCTGCATGATCCAGGCTCAGTGGGCACAAAAACCCAAGGGAATGACAGCATCGAGCAGATATAGGAACAAAACTGCATCTTTACTTACAAGTGACTCTTGTCACTTATTAAATTTTAGTCTTGTCATATGGATCTGCCCTACAAAATCCTCCTTTGTTCTCAAGTCTATGAAATCTAGACTTTCTAATAGCTATTCCATGTTCAAAATGCAATATATATCAAAATACTTTTCCTTACTTTAATCTTAAGTGTTTTGACTAGCAGATGCAACAGAGGTCAGTACGATGTCTTACTATTAGCCTTTGGCAAATATTTGGTCTTTAGCAGCATATTTTCTTGAACAATTGTTGTTTTTTTTAAGTACGGTATAGATTCTCTTCGTTTTGTAAGAGTGACAATTGGCAAATGACCTTTAATATAATGAAGTAAGAATGACAATGTAAAGGCTAATCCTTTGCAGATAGTAATGAGTAGCGTTACAAATTTGCAACTTAACCCTGTCAAGAGAAAATCAGAAATATATAATGAGTTGCTAAGCAGAGCCTATTCAGTCTGTTCTTTGGACAAGCTCTGATAAGTTACGTGACTGATTAATAAGTTCTCTAAGCAACAAAAAAGTGGCAATTCAAAGTACAGCAGTCACCTTTACAAGATTATTGCATAAATCCTGCATCTCAAGTTATCTCCGTACACTTCAACTTAGATTCCCTGGGTGCTATCAAAGCAATTATAATTGGAAGCACACTAGTTGTCATTAGGAAAGGCAGACCTGCATGTTATTGATCCTCCCATGCCTTTGTCCTATCGTGTCACTGCCAACCTGTCCCCTTCTCTTAGAATGCTGTTGGTGATAAAATACTTGTTCACTTAATTACTTTCATTAATGATGAACCTCCAGCTTCAAAACATGCAACAAAGACAAGAGACTAATTAGGTATTGAGTTGTCTTTATCAGATTAAGTTCACTTAATCCATGATTGTTCCCATTCAATTATTTCAGAGAGTGTATCTTTCCTTCTTAGATGGAGTTACCATTCAGTGAAAAAAGGTGTCTTTTAGCCCCACTAAAGTATAGTCAGCCATTTTATGATAACTTTAGGAGATGTGTTTTCAAGATGTTTTCAAGACAAATTAGTGGGGCAATGAGATTACAATGTTCTCAAGCAATTGGAATCTCCTTCTGTTCAAAAGGGAAAAGCACATGTATAAGGGAAAACATAATTTCTTAAAAAAATATGATAATGTATTATCTTAGGAAATTATATAGCCCCTATTGATATGTTTTCTGACCTCTGTAGCACCACATCAACACCTGTTGGTATTGATCATACTGTAAAACTGTGAAATCACAATGTGCAGAATTCACTGCTATGACGCTGGTGTCTTCATTCTCTTCTTGTACAGTAATGCAACTCATCCCTATAGCATTTTTAATAGGACAAAAACGTTGAAACTATCAGAACTGAAGATACTCAGGTTCCTGAAAAATAGTTGCACAGCCTTGCAACAATGCATAAAATACCTTCCATGAGGAGTAACAAAGTTCCCACTTGGTCACTAAGCTCAGAGATATATTTCCTCCACTACCTGTCTGCTCACAAAAAATTCCCACTACTTCACGAGAATAATACCAGCTCCCTTGAAGGATAATTCACTGCAGAACTGCTCCCAGGAAAAAGCATGGGCCAGCTTTTCCTTTTTTCTAACCTATGGAGTCCTCCAGATGCACCTGTGAAGCCTCGCATGCTTTACATAACCTTGTGCCCTGAGGCATAAAACGCATACCCTCAATTTCAGGTTACAAAATCAGCACTCGGTCAGACCTACAGCCCTCCCATTTTAAACATTTTGAATTTAAATAATTTAAATTAAATGTAAATAAAATTTTGATGATAATGAAATCAGAAATGCCATATAGTACCCACTAGTGATGTAGATCAAGGGTTTTAGATCAATCTAACATAAGGATTAGAACTAAGCGACATGTGGAGGACCCTCCTGTACAACCAGACCAGGAGATCATTCCTTGAAGGAGAGCTACTTGTAAGTAAAGATGCAGTTTTGTTCCTGCATCTGCTTGATGCTGTCATTCACTTGCGTTTTTTTGGCTAACAGGACCAGGGGAATTGCGATCTGACACTATGAAGAAGAAAGGGATTAGATGAATGGCCCTTCACCATGCACAGACTTAGGAATTAGCTGCAAGTCTGTCACCTGCTGAAAATTAAAAAGGGGGAAAAAATTAAAAGCAAAAAGGGAAAAAAAGGAGAGTGCAAACAGGACTGCAGTACTGTGTGCTGATCTTGCTCTATGTTCATATCCAGTTGTTTCCTATCAAATACACAGCATCAGCCCTATTTACAGCACCAGCTTTCTAACAGTCCACAGGACTGTGATATACAATTAATAATCCTGTGCTTATGTTAAGGAAATTTCTTCATTACAACATGAAAATAAATATTCTTTATTATTTTTGTCCTGTCACTTTAGAGGACTAGTTCACAGTACTACATTAATAATATTATTTATAAACAAAATCTTAAATGGGAAAAAAAAAAAAACCCAAACCCACTTTAAACCAAACAGATCTATCTTTCTTATCTAATAGTGTCTGCAAGACTACTAAAGAAGTAGCTTGGTAAGAACAGGGACCTAAATTACAATGAAGAGTTAATAAGAAAAAAAACATCTTGTCATGTCTGACTACAAAACAGTTGTTACAATTAAAGAAAACAACACAAAGTATGGATGAGGAAGACTCTAAAGCACTTGGAATTACAACAGTATTTAAAATTCACCACTATCTTTTTTTCTCTGGTAAAACAGCAGCCCACAGAACTCAAAGCTCTGAGAGGAACGAGTTACCCCAAGTCACCATGCATACACCTATGAACAGCAATGGTCTATGTGAGGGGTCTCAGCTAAAGTAAAACCAACCACACTGGATTAGTCATTAGGAAAACAGAGTTAATTTAACTCAAATTCCTTCATTTACCTTGGGTTAAGAACAAATACATAACCAACTATCAGGCATCAACTCACTTCAGTCACTTCTTTGCATGTCTGCACTTTGTCCCACTGAATTACATAGATGGAAAATCCCAAAATTAATAAATGCAGTAGGAGCAAAAAAGGCTTCCCTTGAGAAAAAAAGGTTAATCAGTGGAAAATGCAGCATGGTTCCTACCATAGGCTCATTTAAATATGTGGTATGTGTAGTGCAGAGAAATCAGGCAGATAGAACTTCACTTCCTTACATTGTTTTTTTTTTTTTCTTATTATTACATGTTTTAACTGTCCCTATCATGCAAACAGCTCTCTTTTCAGGGGCTGCCCTACTTTAGACATAATACGCATATGTGGCTTTCTAAAACCAACACCACTTAGATTACCTAAGTTTGTTGCTATAAACAAACACATCAACGACTGGCTGAAATTTCTTCTGAGCTAGAGTCTTTCTGGGTTTATTGGTACAATATCCTTCCACCCATACTGTCAGTATGACTATAAAACAGGAAGTAATGCACCTTTTTGGCCTGGCAACAATGGTCGTTCACTGGAATAATTTTGCATGGTCCATAAAATACAGCAAATATCACTTCTCATTAGCAAACATCTTCAAAACCTTCATGGATATTTTTATGGAAACAAAAAGATAAGGTTTCTCAGTAAATAAAACCATGTTGCAGAGTATGCCTTAAAAAGTCTGCCTACAACAATGCGAGTAAAGATCAGGATAGTTAAAAAAAAACCAAACAAATAAAACCAACACCGAATCAAAAAAAAACCCACTCTAAGAATCCACTCATAATAAATTTAGGCAGCAAATCAAAAACTGAAAATGGGATACAAATGAATTGTGTGTCTCATGACCAAAGCTGCAAGGAACAGTTTACCAGAAATTCAAAGTCTGGTGAGTAAGCCCCTAAAGGCTCACTTGGAAAAGCTTGAAAATTGACTGGCATTTTCCCATCAGGCATGGGATGAAAAAGCAAACCTGAGAGCTGCCAATATTTATCTCTCTACATTTGGAGACTGTGGTTTTTATCTGTGGAGGAAACCAGCTGGGGAGCGGAGAGGCAGAAAGACTTTCTGAAACCAGAACAAACACTTTACAGTTCCATTTTTTTCCCCACAGAGATTTCCCTACTGACATTAATTAAAATTTCTTTAAGGTTATGCACTTGGAGAGTTTATTTTCTTTTCATTCTTAAACAGCTTATTCACCATGTGACAGATTCTGTTCTGCTTGGTGCATTAAATGCTGCAGGACAGGGAGAAAAAGCTGACAGGAAGATGCTCTTGCCAGGGGTCCAAGCCTAAGTTAAAAGTCAGCGCGACAACATAAAAGGTCCAAAAATTCAGTCATGAAATGCCTTAAAAAACATTGCACAGCCAGACAGATCTTGCCCAACTCCTCATAGTTCAGGGATGACACCCGAAGGAGCTGTACAGTGCACCCAGGCAACAGCTACGAGGCAGCCAGGCACTGGCTTCATCATCTTCAGAACATGCTTCCAAAAAGCAAAGGCTATAACATGTGACCTGTAGCACATCCTACTATAACATGTTAACACACTACTACCCCAGACATCCTTCCTGCTTCTCTGCACTCTCACACAGCAGCGTTACAACAATGGTACTTGCATAAATAACTAACAGCGTTACAACAACAGTACTTGCATAAATAACTAAATATCCCTAATTTACACCAAGTCAGCTATTCTTCGCAGATCAATCCTGCAGGCTGTTCTACACAACTCCTCACTGACCTATCTGCTCCCATACAACTGGTAGCAATATCAAGGCCTATCTCACACACTAATTTTTTTTTTTCTTCTTTGCTTAGATGACAAAGTTTGCTATCTATCTACTTGGTGGAATTTCTGGTTAGAAAAACTAGATGACTGTGTGTGTGCTAACCACCCTGAGTTTAGACTGGTGATGGGAGAACCTTAAACAGATAATGAGTTGAGGGTTGTTTGGAATAAGTATTTAAAAAAAAAAAAAAAAAAAATCTGATGTTTCTCCAAGTTTTCCAAGTCTGCAAAACTTGGCAGAAAATCTTGTGAGAAAATGTTAGTATTGCCACTGTTTCATATTTCCCATCAGATTATGAACACTGAGAGTAGCTCCTTATGCAACAGTACAGCACAGATAGTTCTTACAGGAACCTGCAGACACAGTTTATGCAAAATCTAGTGTAATGCAGCTTTTTCACAAGACTGGATGAGCAAGGATATCTTACATTTCATAACCAGGTTTGCCTTTTTAAATGTTAAAAAAAGGCCAAAATATGAAAAAAGGAAATCACAATTTTTTTTCTACTGAGGAAATTTTATCAGCAGTAACTGTAAGACTTATCGGCACCTTTGCAATCCTCTAAATATAGGTCTTAACATGCCTTGAGAGTGACAGCTGTGGCAAGATCCAGATGAGCAAAATAAAGCTGGGTGAGCAGTGTAAAGCTCAGTGCAGACAACTCCTCTCATGACAGGAGAGTGGCTATTCAACACATTGATCTGAGTTGCCTAATCTAGTGATTTGGTTACCATTGTCCTACAAAAAGTAAAAACCTCTGTAGTAAACTTCTGTAACCTGTAACCTAGAAACTAGTGACTATTCCTTTGATCTATGCTCCAAAACATCTTAATTTTCTTAAGTATCTCTTAAAAGCTCTCTTTTTAATAAGTATCAGTAGAATTATTATACTGAAGTTAAAAAAAAAAAATCATATACCAAACAATATTATATAAAGGTCCAATCAATTGTAGTGCAGAATCACAGTGCTTATGAAGAGCCATCTAAGACAACTCTACACAAGGAATTTACTATGAGACATGCTAAACACCTTGTATTATTTTATCCAGGAAAAAAAAAAAACCAACCACATTTTAAACTGAAAAAGAAATTTGATATTAAGTGTTTCAGCAGGTTAAAAATATTGGGAACGTTAATTTGAGAATTTGCTGTAAAGTGCTTTTGTTATTGAAAAATCAAATCAGCATTTTCTGCAAGGGAAAAAAAAGTGGTGTTGAAAAATCTTATTAACCACTGAAACCAGGGCACCAATGGGAAAAGTTTCATGAAAACTTAAATCAGGAAGATGGATTATTAATATAATTAATATTAATGTTAATTATATTGTCTTAATCAGAGACAGACCTCCCAAGATTAGTCTTTGCTTCAAAGTGGGCAGAGTGAGGACTTGACTCAGCATCTTTGACATCCAAATTAGGTGTTATTATTCCTCCCTATCAGCAATTAGAGGAACAGGCTGAGGGCAGTGGTGTAAAGATTTATAACTCTGACAAGAAATTGCATAACAGACATAAATGAAACCAAACTTTAATGAAAAAGGTAAAGTTTTAAGTCAAGGTAGTGGCATTTTCTGAAAATTTTATACTTATTTTGGCAAAAGATTCCATCACAGTTCTGAAAATAATTCCCATTTTTGGACAAAAGAGTAAGTAACCTGACGGCATCTTCTGTCCGTTGAGTTTAATCTCATATATTCTGAGTCAGATTGAACAGAGGAAAACAGCTTAGATAGTAAGCCTAAAGTTATAGATTCATTCTTCTGCAGTCTGCCACTCTTGTTAACTCACGCCAGTTTGATCACTGGGAAGCTTCCCCAAATCATTGCTATTTTTCTGAATCTGCCAGTCAAAGGCCATTTTGCATGTAGTGGGCTCCCAAATAACGATGGCTGGATAACAGCATGCTATGTTAACAGCATATTATATATTATTTTTTCCTTACTAAAGAGATCCCTGAAATCCCTCTTCGGCAGTAAAGTGGAACCAAACACAACTTGGTTGACGTGTCACCACATACACCACCACCACCACCACTGTAATGAGCACGTAACACTACAATTAAGGTTTCTCTGTATTGCTTTCTCAAACATGCTTTGATCAAACCACCACAGACAGATGAATGTCACTCTGCCCTAATTTACAATATGTCAGCTGGAAAGACAATTTTCTGCTGCTTGTTAAAGGTGTCTGAACAAAGCTCACCAGAAACTGCCTCAAGACATAGGCTTCATTTGAAGGCAAAGTTTTTGATTACTAATTACATTGCCGTAAATTCTAAACACAAACTCACTCTAAAGTCTGATTGAGTATACTTTTAATTGGCCAATACTTCATCACTTAATACATGATTTCACATTGCCATAGACCCACGGCACTATCAATGATTTCCATGAACTGCAATGGATTAAAGACAGAATATGCTACATGCTTTAAAGTCTCATAAAGTATTGCTGTGCTGTTATATCTATCTAGCCACTGGGAAGTGTGTTTTGACAGAAGGTAAACACAGTGATACATACATTCCTCCAAAGGACTACCCACCATTAATTAAAATGGAGTTTTACATATCAAAATCTGTAGAAAAATCCAGATTTAATTCTGCAAACTACAATTTATTATGATTTGGGTATGTCAAAACCTCGTCATGCCTTTTAGTAGCCAGCTGTTGCAAGGTTCAGTCATACCTATTCAAAGGGGTGTGCTGATATTTAGTTAATTAATATGTTAATGTTTTTATAAATCATTCTCAGATCTCCCAGATAAAAGGTATCAGATTAACTCTTTAAATTTTTATTTAATTTCATCTGTAACCCTTCAAGTATCCAAAAAGCATCACTGAAAGACAGGAAAAATACTTTAAATTTATGTATTAAAAAACATTTTCTTCATCTATTGTCTCAAAAAAAAAAAAAAATGGAGAATGTCTAACTATGTCATCAAATTAAGCTATCTTCCATACAGGTTTTTGTTTCACCATCAGTATCACTTATGTCATAATGCCCAAGAACTGCTCAGCTACCAGCACACAACATGCTTATCAGGTCCAGGCTCCCTCTGTGAAGACAGGAAATCAGCTTTTCCTTGCTTTAACAGCATTGCCCGTTATATCTGATTTTTCTAGTACCTTTTCTACAAGTAAATCAGGCTGTCATTTACATGTATAACATAATTCTGTAAGTGAGCATGCAATCCCCATTGGAAATCCTCAGTAGAAAGAAAATGAAATAAAAAAGATAATTTAAAGCATCTTTTGTTGAGAAGTTAAAAAAGAGGAGCAAACATACCACTCATATTTTGCATGCATTCAGCAAATACTGATTTATCTAGCAGCACAAGGAAAAATCCTTTTTTTTTTTTTTTTTTTTAGTTGTCAAGTATCTATGACTTCTATTAAAAGTTCTTGGGGAATTTCAGGGGAATTTCACTAGCTATTATTTTTTAAATGCCTGTGAATCTGTAAGAGAATGTCAGAAGACTGCTTGGAAAGCTGCAAAAAACCATCACACCAAGTCTGAATTGGGAGTACAACCCTGAGATTTGGTAGGAAGATTTTTAGGCTGAATAATGGATAAGAGGGATTTGGAGCTGAGAGAGGAGGAAGCGGGGATGCATGCAGAGAAGAAAAAACAGCTACAATTCCTTTGATTTCTAATATTATCTAGTAGATTATCTGGGAATTAATTGCAGAAGTGTATCTGTGTATTAATTGTGTAGGTAACAAAACCCCTCAGATTGTTACTGAATTAATTATGTTACAACCTAAGTTGGAAAATATCTCACCCTGTAGAGATCAATCTCAGGTTTGAAAAAATGACTTTCGACAGGTACTCTTCTAAATTACTCCACGTCCCCACAATCTAGTCACATTGACATACCACAAAGTATTGAGAAATTAATCTCTGGGTGTTAACCTCTTAAGTAGTGGGGAAAAAAAAGAAACAGATAAAGGAGAATTAATATTTTTTTGACTGCGTACATGCAACTTTAGTACTAAAAAACTTGTTTCTATCTGTCAGCACAGAGTGCAGAACTCAGCTGAAATAATAAGCAAAAACCCACCAAGCTTCTCATGCAGATGAGTTCATTATTATAATCATAGCACAAATGGGACAAAAGCTGGAGATATTATGAAGATGGCTATTTTGTGATATTGTGAAGATACTGTAAGGAAGTCTGGGTTTACTAGTTTCTACCCATTTAGTGGAGAAACTTCTTCAGCATATTGATGCAGGAGGAGTCCATTCTAGAGGGAAGTCCGCCAGTGTACGTTTATAAAAAGATAGACAAAAAAAGGTAAAAGCAAATGAATTTTAAAAAGAAGTCGAAAACAAATTCTAAACTTCCAGTGTGTACAGATGAACACGGAGAAGATTAAATAAATATATAAATAAAATCAGTGAAACATTTCAATAACGTTGCCAAATTGTGTGTCTTTGACCAGCTGTTTCTCTGTTTCACAATCCCATGGTTTATAATTCACATTCAGTGAGCATTTTATGAGAAGTGATTTGGGGGTTTGCTACACAGTTGTCAGTGAAAAGAGACGTTGAGTAAATTAGGCAATCTCCTGGTTAAAATCAATCATGAACACAGATTACACAAAATATCAGTCACAGAAAGCAGTTACGGAGACCCCCACATGACTGAAGTTGATTAGAAAGAAATGGTTTTGGTACAGTCAACAGCAGTTTTGAACATTCAGCAACTCATAAGGTCAAGCCTCAGCTTTACGGAGACTAGCTTTTCCCTGTACACCACATTAATAGAAAAACAGCACTGCAATTGGTACGCTTACTATAGACAAAAGGAAAAGGACATAACTAAGGTTAATCAACGCACTGTGTTCATATACTAATTTTTGTCAGTAATCTGCACCTGTTTGGTTTGTTCTTATTTTTTAAGAACTGCTCTAAGTGGGAGTGGAGGAAAATGTCTGTTTTGTGAAGGCCACCGTCAAATCTGATTCTATGCGCAAGACCCTTAGATAAGCCTATCTTCAGCACAGTCTGCAGGAAGTGATAAGAAGGAGCTTGCTCCCCTCTGTTCACATTCCTATTATATCACAATTTGTTTTGTGGACATTACCTTCTGATTAGATGGCTCAAGAAACAATTCCCAGCTAATGTGACTGTGCTAGCTATCAGATGATATTTGTGTTCCCATTAGCAGGACTTAACTTTTCCTCCAGATCCTTATAGGTAAAAAATCAACAGTATGACAGTCTAATAAAATTGCAACAAATCAACCCAGTCATCTGTTTCTAAATAGTGAGGTAACTTTTCCCTTTTTCTGCAAAGCTTTTTCCTACTCTTTCTACTGTGGTGGGTAGGATTTAGATTAGAGCACAGATTACACTAGCATTTCTGTTTTACGTTTTTTCAAACAAAGATCAACAATCTTAGGGTTTAGGTAGGCCCTATTTTTTCTTAAATTTTAATTACAATGTAACTGTCTGTAGAGCTGACCTGTAATTATATCGACATGTTCTTGAAGCATGAAGTCCTGAGCCTCTAACACATTTAGCTGCACACTCTACGCTTACAGGCCTTCTTCCTCTAACCATGGGATTGGTTTCTCAGGGAAGATAAATCTGGTCTTGTGCAAATTAAATTAAGAGGTGCATAAATATCTCTTATCTAACTATTGATTTGGTCAAAGGGCTTTTTATTTATCTCTATTTTTTAAACAACTGCTATCAGTGGCTGTAGAGGAAAACCTCAGCATAATTTGTTCAAGGAGTAGCGTTTTCAGACCTGCTGGTTTCTTAAAACGTAAAAGCTTGTTGGAACAGAAAGAATATCCTGAGATCAATAAAATAGGAAACACTAATCCAATAATTCCCTGCCTTGAAATACTACATTGAAAGAAAAAGAAAACCCCCAAACCCAACCCACACACAGAGCCACCAATTTATAATGGTAACCACAATCCAGTACTGCCGTCAGCAGTTTTACACCATGTTCCTCTCCAGTAGTAAAAAGCTGAGTCTTGTTAATGCAGAGGAATTAACACTATAATTGATCAAACTGAGATCTGCTTTCTCCTGATCTACAAGACTGATATTCTTCTCATTACTTTTATTTCTAGTCTTAACCCCACACTTGCTTGACCCGCGGTTAAAAATAGCTGCCAATTTGTGTGTAGCATAGCATCTAGAAAAACAAAACTAGCGTGCAGAAATTGTGTGTGTGACCACAAACAATACCCAATGTTTGTGGGATCATTTTTCCTTTTAGATGAGTCATCCTAAGTCAGAAATACTTTTTTTTTTTTTATTATTGAAGTCCTTATATATAAGGTTTAGAGTGTTTTTCTTGTCTTGTTGATATAGCCAATATTTCTTTGCAAAACCCAGGTCCCACTGCCTTGCAGGGTTTTTTGTTTATTTGTTTTGGGTGTTTTGTTGAGGGTTTTTTTGTTTGTTTATTTGTTGGGGTTTCATTGGGGGGTTTTTTGAGACAAGATTTGTTCTTGTATGGTTTCGCTTCTGCTTTTTTCCAAAAACCACTCTAAAAAAGTCTTTGCAACTATTTACTGTGAGAAATCCTGTCATCTGTCATTTTCTCTGATCCCAAGGTTTCCCCAGTTGCCCCAACACAATGACCTTCATGAGACCATCATAAAGCTCATAGTTCTAGAAAATAAAGTGATAAACATTGTCAAAATTTATCTTCCTTGAAATTTCCTTTCCTGATAAATTTCTGTTACTCAAATCATGGAAGCACTAAGTAATTCTTAGTTCTGCCACTGCATTGATGGGTCACCTGGAACAAGCCATCCTTCTTTGTGCCACAGACATCTCAGTTTTAATAGAGAGGAAAATGTGTAACTGCATGAATTTCAAGAGCTCTACGCATAAGCTAAATACTATTTTTCAGTTATTAAAATTATTATAGTTTCCTGTATTTGTACAGCCAACATTTATCTATAAAAAATGACGGTATGTTGCAAAATGTATGGTTTTGATTTCAGATACACTAGATACATCATCAGCATTTGACTAAAAAGGTTACTCTATAGTGATTAAATAGCTTTACCCTAAAGATGTTCTTTAAATAGGAGTTAAAATAACAATTCGGCTTGTTAGGAAATCATTATTACCTAGGAACATTTACAAGGATAGATGCTCTAAAGAAACTTGATGTTAAAAAAAAAAAAGAAAAAGAAAAAAAGAGAGAGATTTTTGTAGCTCTGACCTGCATAAATACTTTCTCTTAAAGCATTAAAGGCTGAATAGTTTGCAGTACAATTAATCGTAATGAAAGCATACAGTTCAGTACTATGTTATAGTTATCCATACTGTTTGATTATAAAAGGAACATTTTTTTTCCAGTATCATTCATTGCTACTTAAAAAATAAATCTTTTGATGAGTTTTTGTGATACACCATATAAAGTAGACACCCACTAGCAATGTCTACCAAGATTTGGATTAGAAGCATGGAGATGTTGAACATTGTCATTTTTGAAAGATGAATTAGAACAGATCTTAGATCACATCATCCAAAAATTGGTGAGCTACATAAAAGTAGCAATCAAGAATTGATAAGTAACCTACGTGACTAGTCAGAAAACACAAGCAAATAGTTAAAGGAGATAAGAAAGTAAACGTTGTCAGTAACCTTTGAAAGCTGTTCTGTTCCCTTCTCCTGCCCTTATTCTAGACACCTTCATGCACAGTATATACAAAAAGGATGAAGTGAGGTTGTGTTAGTTATTCATCAATATTTAATGTCCATGGGTAATTCATTTCATGACTCTCTCTAGTGGCAGCAAATTGCACTACTGCTTGGTATTAACTGTCAGTTTTGTTTTGGAAATGGTTTTATTTACAGGTTACTATAAAATGAGTTTGTTTGCTCCTTATGTTCCTACAGCACATTTAAAAGTGAAGAAACTAAAGCTAGTGAAACAATAATTCAGTGCTGTTGAACAAGGACAGGCCATTTGAGAAAAGCCGTTTTCCAGCAAACTATGAGCTATTACCATAATAGCAACTGCAAAGCCAAGGCAGCATCTATCACCACTGATAAATCATATATTTATATCAGGAGATAATTCAAGAATGAGGAGGACAAACCACAGCAAGTTCCTTAACTAGGATTAGAAAAGGCATGAGATCTGTGAAATACTGCACATTCACTAAATACTAGCTTTTAACATAAATCACATTAACACAAGACAACCATTTCCTCCAATAGCCCACCCACAAAATTAATTTCTCTATGTCTAGATTGTAATGACGCAAAATAGGCTGCTTTAGGATGAAAGTATAAAATGTGAATGTACTAAATGAAACATTCTAGAGCCCTGAGAGTCTTGAGATCATAAGTATTTGTTTGGGATTCAAAAGACATAGACTAAATTCCAAACTTTTCTCTGCCTCTATTCCCAATACTACCTTTAGATAGAATATAAATCCTTTGTCTGCTTAGACTATTGAACTTGTTTAGAATCATAGAATTACAGAATCATTTAGGTTTGAAAAAGACCTTTAAGATCATCAGGTCCAACCATTAACCTAACACTGCCAAGTCTACCACTAAACTACGTCCCTAAGCACCACATCTACATGTCTTTTAAATCCCTCCAGGGATGGTGACTCCACCACTTCCCTGGGCAGCCTGCTCCAACACTTGACACCCCTTTCAGGGAAGAAATTTCCCCTAATAGCCAATTTAAACCTCCCCTGGTATAACTTGAGACCATTACTTCTTGTCCTAATGCTTGTTACTTGGGAGAAGAGACCAACAGCCACCTGGCTACAGCCTCCATTCAGGTAGTTGTGAAGAGCAATAAGGTCTCCCCTCAGCCTCCTCTTCTCCAGGCTAACCCACCCCAGTTCCCTCAGCCGCTCCTCATAAGACACATGCTTTAGAGCCTTCACCAGCTTCATTGCTCTTCTTTGGACACGCTCCAGCACCTCAATGTCTGGCTTGTAGTGAGGGGCTCAAAACCAAACACTGTATTTGAGGGGCATCCTCACCGGTGGGGTTGTTGTGACTCAAGTGCAGGACCCAGCACTAAGCCTTGTTGAACCTCATACAGTTGGCCTCGGCCCATTGATCCAGCCTGTCCAGATCCCTCTGTAGAGCCTTCCTGACCTCAAGCAGATCAACACTCCCACACAACTTGGTGTCATCTGCAAACTTACTGAGGGTGCACTTGATCCCCTCGTCCAGATCATTGATAAAGATATTAAACAGAACTGAGGAATTGTCTCTTTCTACTGTATTAAATTTCCCAAATGGACAAGATAAATACAGAAAACAGGATAACTCTAGATAGAAAAATAACTAATGCACATACTCAACATCTACTAGTCTTTGGTATAAGATGACTCGCTACTCAGATCGAAGCTGGAAAAAACTTTTCTAGTCAACAGAGTACAGACTGATACACCTCTAGATGTCAAGTGGCATCTACCTTGATGTATTAATTTTTTTACAGTTCTTTTTGCTTCTGCTTTACCACATACCAATGGATGGTAATTCAAATGTTTTCCCACTTGGAATACACATTGCCACCTGAAGACAGCAGTGAGGTATCTGGTGGGTGACAGTAGCACAAAGATTCCCCATAAGGCTTTTCAGCCCCCGAACTGGAAACACTATCTCAAGGGCTGAGCAGATAATTCAGTCTCACTTCCTACTTAATTATAATTAAAATAGCACTTGCACATATAAATATGTTTGCATGCATGCTTACTTATGTGGGCATAGTTTAGAAGTTTGTTCACCAAAGTCAGATTAACATAGTTGATAAGTTTCACGACATAGAACAAAGCTTCTTACATTATACTATATCCAAAAAAACACATTTAGCACTATTTCCAAAACAAAATCAGAAAGAATTTGATACTCGGTGTGTTTCAAGAAATGAAGCTTCCAACAGAAATTTACTGGCCTACTGTAATACTTTTATCTTGGTTCAGGCTTCAAAACTAGAAAAAGCGTGGAGTGCAGTTCCTTTTTGGGTGTCTCCTGCCTCAAGGTTGATGACAAGAAGTGGGCCAAAATAAAGCTACTGCCAGCAGTTCTTTGGCATGATGCTTGCATAAAATGTTTGCAATGTCTTCTTTGCAAGATTAATGTGACAGGAAAGGGCAAAGGCACTTAATTTGCTAACCTCTTCATGACTACAATTCAAGAGACTCAGCAATCCAGGTCAATCACCATATATATTTGGCTTTCAACAAATGCTTGCTGGCTTTTACGTTGTTAAGCAATTAATATACTATAACTATGCTAATTACATGACATGAGCCATTTAGCATTATTCTTATCAACCGCATACAATGGTATATTCTTCACAGACAGATGATTTTCTGACACTATACAGGGGTTTACTTGATATGGCATCTTTTTTTTTTGTTGTTATCATGAGGTTTATTAAAAAATAAATCATTTCAGCCTTCCTTTTTAATATTGCTGGAGAAGTAAAGAGAGGAGAAAAAAATGCCAACAACCAACAGCTCAGAAACTTTAGCAAAATTAATTTATGGCATGAAGTTGCTGTCTACACCCAGATCTGCCTTCTAAATCAGTGTATATTACAATAGTACACATTAATTATCTGTTTTGAAAGAGCGACATGACCCAAACATCTCCTAGCCTTTACTCACTCCTCATTCTGACATGCAAGCACATAGTTTAGTAATAGGATTATATTTATATCAATCCTATTACATAATCGGATTACAGTTCCTGATCCCAGGGATGCTTTTCAGCCCTAACAGGGATTTAACATCCTGCACCTTTAAGGACCAGCAGTTTGTCTGTGAGCATCTTAGCTTTGAAATATTTGCAGATACAAGTAGATACTGAATAAGGTAGCAGAGATTATTATAGCTTGCACATATGCTTATTGTACTAATTTTGTGAGTTCTGCTAATATAATTTAATACTTTTATATTGTGGCTCTGATCTTATTAGCCTAACTCAGGAAATTAAAAGCTACCTTTGGCAGACTATGTTTCAAGAAGAATAGAAGACAGGGCACTCCAGAAACAAAGGCTGCAGTACCTTTTCCAACTCTCTTCCATTGTGATAAAGAATAATTTACTCCTCCTTTCTATACTTCAGTCCCCATCTTGCCTATTTAGACTTTATATTGTCTTCACCTAAGAGGAGTTATCTTTTATCATATCAAAATATGATCTGAGTCCTGTTATGTCATATAACCAGACTGATCTGAGCCATAAAACTGTTGGTTCTTGCAGTGTGGGGTGGTAAGAAAGCCTTTGCTATTTTAGACTCTATACTTGAATAGATCGTAACATTCACGTTCATTAAATTTTAAAACATCAGTGCTATCAGGATTGTGTTGCCCAGATAGAACAAGGATAAAACATCTTAATGCTGTTTGGTCTGGCCCATCTGGAAGGCACCACTTTGCTATAAGCATCCTGTTAATCTTGCTGGAGACCTAATTTTTACAATGCTGCAGTACTATTCAGTCATGTGTTTTCCTTCCATTGACATAGATTATGGGAACAATTCAGCATAATTACCAGCATAGCTTTGCTTTTATAAATAACTATTTTATTGCTTTTATGTTTAAGAGAAGACACCCCAATAGAAACAATGGGAAAGGATGAAAGCTGATTATAAATCTCGGTGTTAGCCCATTCTGAGTCATTATCGAAAATAGATCTGAATTGAGGACAAGGAAAACTCTTGTTACACATCATGAAAAGACTCACAATTGATTACCAGCACTCACACTGACATCATGGCAATCCTTCCCTCTGTGGCTCAGAGAGAAAGGTGGTACAAATTCTTTTCTGTTAACTCCAAGTCAAATTTTCCTTATTGCAGCAATGTTAGGGAAAAAAATAGAAGAAAACAATAGGAAGTGCAGATGGTAAAATGGGTAACAAGTTTACCATCATGAATGTTGATATAGTTAACAATTCGTATGCAGATACATAAATAGTGACAGATTTCAAAGCTTACCTGAGCACATGATACAAACAGATATTCTCATGTTGTGGTACCCAAGACCCCTTCCTTTCAGTTTTCATTAGGCTAAAACTCAGCTACTGAAAATGAAATAACATACTCCGGGAGGCTAAGTCTCAGCCCTAACTTAAAGAGGTATCAAGTACAATCTTCTCCTTCCTCAAAAACCCCCTAAAAACCTGTAACATATTCAGTTGTACTTTGCAAGCATTTCAACCTATAATAAGAATTAGAACCTTTAAGGTTTCAAAGGTACATCCATCAAGAAATCTAAAAGACCTATGGTCTAATTTCTATCTTCAAACAGCTGAAAGACAGTCTCATGGAGTTTATGCTTGAAATTATGAAGTATTTAGTCCTTGCTTAGGGGTTGCATGCGATTCTTTACTTAGTTATATCATAGGAAATGAAAATACAAAAATAAGTGTTACACAATTGCCTTTCAGGTATTAATGAAAATATTTTTCTTTAATGCTTGTCACTTACCATTCCTAGCTTTGCCTTAGTGTAGATGTAGAAGGGACTCAACAAAAAAAAAAAAAAAACACCACACCAAAAAAAAGTGGATTTTCTTTTTCTGTTTTGGTATGGTGGTTTGTTTTTTTTTTTTATTTTAAAGAAAGTATATATTCTGCAAGAACTTGGTTAGCTATATGATACACAGAGGGAAAAGATTCACACATTAAAAATGTAGAAGATCCACACAAGAAAAGCTTGATTGAAAGTCTAGTGAAATGAAAAGATGAATCTACAAAAGGATCATTTGCTTGTGAAAGTACCTAGCCTCTCCCAGCTGAGAAAAAAATGGGACCACATTTTCCAAGAGCAGTGTTTTGGTACTCTAGTTCATTAAACTATTTTGACTCAACTTTTTTTCTAAATACTTAATCTCATAAAATTCAGAATCCAGTATCTTCTTTTAAATACAGAAGCATTTGTTTAAAAATAATCACACTGCTGATTAGAGGTGGAAAAAATTTGCAGTCGATAACAAATTTGCCCATCTGATACTTATGAAATTTTGCTTAAAAAACACACAAAAAAGTTGGTGAGCTGAGAGATCGAAATGCCTGCACAGCAATCTGAGCTTATGTCTGCTTCCCATAGTCTCAAACTGTGAGCTGGACATATGATGTACACTACAAGGTAGTAACTATAACCTGAGAATTTAACAGCATAGAATCAGGTCAACACATTTGGGGGGGGAAAGCTGCTTACAGTGCAGAGCAGCAAGTAGCCATGATGACTTGCCAGATGTGATCTTGCTCACTTTAACACATTCCCCATATCAGCACTTATTATTAATCAAATGTTATAAGAAGCTGCCTGCAACAGCACTCTGCAACCATGATTAATTAGCTACTAGGTTTTAAAGGGAACCAAGTCGCTTTTTCACAGGGTAGAGTCTCTAGATTAATAAATTACAAGTACAAATGTGGGACCGCAGCATGTCAGCTGCTCAGCTAGCTAATTGCGTCTGTCTTGAATGGCAGAGGTGCATGTCAGGCAAATTAAACGTTCTTTCACTTTGCATCCAGAAATACAGTAGATAGGCTGCACTATATGGTGCTGAATGGTCTCTGAAGAGTCAACAAACGGTAATGCTTGGTTTTCCGTGAAGCATGGCTCCCAGTGAGAGGATAGGGCCAAAACTCGGTAACTTGTGGCAAATATCTGTAATTTAGACCATTTAGCTAAAATGCTTATGGGGGGGGGGGAAGAAAAGAAAAAAAATCTTAGATTGATATAAATGACAATTCTGCCCCAGTAAAGTCTGAATAAAAACTGAACGAGCATTTGGCCTTAACATATTATGAATAGCCATACTCTACTGGAAAAAAATCATTAACAGTTTTATAGCCTTTATAAAGTAAGCAACAGAAATACATGTTCTAAAAGCACTTCTTATTAATGAAGAAAAAAATAAGTCATGTTACATCCTGTTAACAATTAGCCATGCTAGTTCCAAAAGTTAATCACATATCCAGCATCACAAAAAATAATGGTATTGCCACAAAATGACACTTTTTTCTGTGGAATTATATTATTCACTGTTACACACAATTGTCATAGTAAACACTAGCAACTTATTAAAATATCCAGGAATGGTCAGATTTTTATTGAATTAATCAATTAGAATTTGGAATAAATTTTAGTTAAAAAAAGTTATTGTGGTTAAAGTCTGAAGACATTCCATACGAATGTTCCATTTCAGAAAGTGGAAAATGCATCGTCTGTATTATCAATCATATATACCAAATGAGCCACCAAAAGAGGCAAAGACATAGAAAGTTGAAATAAATGAGAAGTGCAAACAAGGAAATATAAAACAAAGAAAGGAAGGGATTCTAAGAGTAAAAGGAAAGAGAAGAGATCTTAAAGTCAAACAGAATTGTTCTCTTGGGAGGCTTTGATTTCTAGCATGGCTAGACCTTCACAACTTAGGATGGCAGGTGTCACCAGTGTAGAAGGAGACACAACTCCTGGGGCTCCTTCATTCCAGTGCAGAGCGAGACTTGTGTCTTGCTCCTAAAGCAAGATTACCTTTAGCAGCCACTGCCTAATCCCTGACATGGCATTATCGCACGTCCTCATGTAACATTTGACAAGCACAAGAGCCACACTCAAATCCATGGCTCATAAGCCACAGGTCTTTCCCAAATTAGGGCATTGAACACACCTAGGCCTGGTTAATGATCCGTTATTACTACTACTAAAACAGATGATAGAACTGTGGGCATTGGACTACTAACTTTGGTACACGGGGGTAATTCCTACCGCTGTAACATACTCTCCAAGATGGGTTTCAGTTTCCCCTCTGCAAATAGGATATAATACTACTTTCTTTCCTATCTTTAAATTTTTCTTATCCCATTCCATTCATCCAGGTAATACATCATCCCTTGAAGATTTTAATATGCATATACCAACATTTGGCCAAGCGCACTGACCTAGAATGTGGTTAGGGTTTCCAGGACAAGTTTCTTAGGAGTCCATATGGGGCTCAACCCCAACATCCCAGACACAAAGAAAACAAGCAGGAGTAGAGACAAACGCCAAAGAGCTTATGCACTACATCATTATGATAACACATTAAATAAAAGCAGATATGAGCAGCCACTGGTGGCAAAAAGGGAAGATATGGTAATGGAAACGTACGCATAAAATGCTACTATTAAATTCCTTTTCTACCAAGCATGCAAGGGATGGAGTAGCATATACAACTGCAGCAGCCTTCGGAACAGATGATCGTTTTTGAATGCTTGCATTCCTTTAACAAGCCCCTGAATGAATGGCATGGTCTTGATTGTGCTGAAGGCAAACTCTTAATGGTTTTGAACACATTTTAAAAAATGAGTAAATGAAGTTTGCTTTGTAGCAAAAGTGTCAACCTACATATGTTAAGAGCTGTCAAAGAAAGATACCCAATAGGAAGCACCAGACAATCTCTGTGAGCACTATTTAAAACACCAATGATTGTGCTATAATCTTTGTATGTTCTTAATGAGAGCTGTTTCCAAACTGCCAGACATCAATTATAACTCACATTGATGTTATACAGAGTAGTACACTTGCTATCACTGATTACAGCAACTTTATGTACAAGCACAGAACGTGGTATAAAATTATTTTGTAAGACACGTAGCAGTCTACTTAGTTCCTATTTACCAGCATGGAAATAACCACCTGCAATCAGAGGAACAGAAATCAATTACGCTTATGTTTTCAAATTAAAATTTTCACTTATTACTAAAATGTGGATATGCAAGAACCAAATACATGCCCCAAATAAAAAAAAAAAAAAAATTTAAAAAAATAACAATAATAAAAAAGCCCAGATGAAACAAACAACGAGGGGGAAGAGTTATAAATATAGGATATAGCTTAAACACATGTTAACTCACTGTTGCAGAATTCACCTGTGGTGCAGGTAGGCAAGTACTGCTTTGAGTACACTCAAAAGGAGTTTGAGTAAAAGCTGGCTTGCACACTGCAATCCCCACTCTTGTATCCCCTTGCCCTACCAGTGCTGTGGAACGTGTGCGAAACAAAAAACCTGCCAGGGTTAGGGCTTTATTAAATGACCTCAGTGAGCTTGACATTTGCATCAATACGTTTGGCAGCAAGACTATTGGCAGAGTCACTGAGGTGTCAACATGCAGCTGGCACCGACCCACAATCAGTGACACTGCTGCAAAGTGCTGGCTGTCGCTCAGGCAGCATATACACTGTCACACCTGTCTTACAGGGTCGATTGACAGCAAACATAGTAGATCAGCATCCGCTGGATTAAAAGCCAGCAGTATAAAGGTCTGGATTTTATATTCTATCTCACAGATAGTGATCTAATCTTCATATCTCTTTCATTACTAGCCTAGAGGATCCTTGAAGATCCATCTCAGTAATTATCAAACTGAATTTACGAAGTAGTGAACTATTCTGACACAACTTTATGCACTATCCTAATTACTATACCCCCGGGTATTTTAGTGACTGTCATCCTATTTCTCATATTTATGTGGACATATTTTTATACTTTTAAGAGTCCAAAAGTGTTTTCACAACCCAGAAACATACAAGAACATTTTGAGAAAGAAGTGCCAAGAAAGATGCCTTTGTCTGCATCTAATACTGGCTTATTTCTCCAGGAGAAGAAAAAAAAAAAAATTCAACAGCAAAACCCCTTAATAATCTTATTCAGATACCCATTTGTGCTTGTAACAAAAAAAAAAAAATTTTGACAGCTGGCCTCTACTCCAGAAAATGGAATCACACACAGTGTGCCTATCTGCCTCTGGGCAACACACACCACCACCAACAACCTCGCTGACCTTGGTGGCAGTTGGTACCACACTGATTGCTCAAGGCATTTGAAAAGTCAAAACAATTAAGATTTGGAGTCAATAAGAACTCTGAATTTCTTTTTTCCATGGAAATTCTGACAATTCATAACTACTTTTTGAGTCACATGGAAGCACATCAGGATTCTCAGGCACCTTTCCTCATCATACAGTCCCCATCTGTTTTGTTTCCAAAAAAAAAAAAGTTTCAAACATTACTGCCGCATTATTACATTGCACAGTAGGCAGTGCATCATGTGACATGTCAGAAAAGACATCAGTTACGAAGGTATGACACTGGACATACTTCCTCATTCAATCTCTATAAAAATTAATGGCAATGGCTACATACAGATTATATTTTCATGATTCAAGTGCTTTATTTTGTACCTGAACGAAAGAATTTGACATTGAAAAACTGAAACCTATACTAACAAAAATATTGGTGCTGACTAGCCCCTGGTTAGAAAGCCAGTCCTACTAATATTTCACTTTCACAGGCAGGAAAGAAACAAAAAACCCCATCCTAAGGGAAACACAGCATTTTGGAAATTTTCTTTCTTGTCTGTTCATTTTCAACGGGTGTGACGTTTTTATTCCCACTCCAGAGACCACTCATCTTGGGGTTACCAGGAGGTGTGTGCTCGGGTGCAGGACAGGAGTGCTCGGGACAGGACAAAGCTGCAGTGGCAGAGCTGCTTCAGGGGCAGCTTTCACAGACACTGCCTAGCACGGGCTCTAGCAAGTGCGTTGCTTTCCTGTCCAAGCAGCCAAAGCAGTTACTATCATTCCTTATCAATAATAAAAACAGCGATGCAATAATACAGGCAAACTAAATATTAATCAATCTGAACATAGAATCACCTGTTCCAACACTGTCTGAAAATAAAACCAAATCCAGACACTTAAGTCCCGCTTTCCATCTGATATGCCCTGAGTTGGTTGCCAGGCAACCAAAAAAAAAATAAAAATCATTGTGCATGTGAATTAGAAGCGGGTAAAGAAAACACAAAAGAACAAGAGAAATGTTAGCAAATATTGTAAACAGCCCTCTCCCAAACGGTTCCTAGGACTTGCATGCCCTGAGCTATGCTTGCTGCCAGGTGGTCCCAGGGCCGGTGACAGGTACACCCGCATGGGCGAGTTCCTGACAAGTTCTCCTGCATACGTTTTAGAAGTAGCTCATTAAAAGATGACATGGATCGGGCAGCTCAAGTCAGTAAGGTGATCCAGCTACTGAACACAGTTAGAGGGTGTAGCGGTGCTTTCCAGAGGAACAGAACAACCACAGGAAGTCAGATACAATTTGGTTTACTTCTCTCAGGCAACCAGTACCTTTTTGCAACCTGTCTACTCTGGAAATGGGTAACTCTCATGACAATGAGTGCTGGTGAACTTGGAACACTACGCCAAGACCCATATTCTGACCAGTAACTAATGTCACATGGATACTACACATGCGCACATCTCGTATTTTTACCAAAGCGAATTCTCTGCCATGAAACCACCCTATCTGCCAATTTAGTAAGTGATGTCAGCTCAGAACCAAATTTCGTCATGCAATTAGAAAGGATACCACAATGGCAGCAGGGTGAAAATGTGGCTCCTGACAGAGCCAGGCAGGAGAGAAAATGGCACTGATAGCAGTGTACCTGCCTTCCGTCAGTGTCGTGATAGCTGAGGTGGGGGACAAATTTCTTGTCTCCTCTGTAACAGAACAAGCCTTGCAGCTTAGTAAAGTTATTCCAAGTTGTCCATCACATAAATGCAACACTTTTGAATAATAAGGTTTATCATGGAACCATAGAAATGTTGTTTGGAAAAGAACACTGGTGATCACCAAATCTAACCTCCCGTTCAATGTGGGACTGTCAACGATGTTAGGTCAAGTGAGCTTCGGCTCTGCCTAGCTGAAGCTTGAATACCTGCAGGGATGAGAGTCCAGAGCCCCAGCAGGCAGCCTCTTCCAGTGCTGAACCGCCCATTCAGAGAGGAAACACGTCTCTCTGTTAGAGCCTTCCAGGAAGGGGACAGCATGGCCCCATACTGGAGTTGAACCAGAGGTTTAAAGATGGAAGCCCCAGAGTCCTTTTCCTTGCCTCCAGAGACAATAATTTACCTTAATTTGATGTAATGCTGTTATTACATAATCATTTACAGATGGTGAATTAAAAAGGCTGGCTTAAAAAAATAATCCCTCATTTGACTATGGCAGTGCTTCTAGAAACTGGCACTATTTGTTATGATTGAGATATTAGTAAGAATATCACTGAAACTGGCTTAATTTCCAGTTGGACTGAACACAGTTTTATTGATTTTCATCTCTTCTTCATCATTCCCTACAAATATACTGAGTCTGAAGAAGAATTTTGATTATATAATCTCAAATATACATTTTAGTAGGATGAATGTATATTTGCATCTTGAAACAGGCCAAGCAAAATCAATTCTTTATAGATCATGTTTTTAGGCACAGGAAAGCAAAAGCCTGTGGGTTTAATCTGTGAAATTATGCACACTTGAACATGCACCTCACATAGTAAAATAACCCTGCAGAGCAGCAATTTTGATTTGAAAACATTCATCCACTGTTCTTAACGCTTAGCTGAAAGAGGGAGAGGAACGATATACTTACCACTCCATGCACAGTGCTTCAAGGAGAGCACTCCTGACCAAGGGAGAAGCAGAATAAAGAAATAAAGTACTACATGGAATTCTCTGCATTGATTTTTACCTGCATTCATTTTTTTTCTGTGTGTGACTCCATTCAGTGGGGTATCAGTACACCATTTTCATGTGTTCATTCCCTGAGAGCTACAGAATTATTGCAGTCCTTTTCTAAGTCATCTATAAACAGCACAGGGAGCTCACACCATCTGTGAGGAATTACGTTTCTATCTTTCAAACCCTAGACTAGCAGACCTCTACAGGTACCACCAATCAAAACAGAACTCTACAAAGATCTGACCAAGCATCCATATTATGCTGCCATCCACTCTAAAAAAATAAAAAAAGCTATTTTCTTGACAATATTTTGGCATCCTATATATTAAATACAGTTAGATTCCTGCTTGTCTGTAGTGGTATCTTGGCTTTTGTTTTTCCCTAATATCAACCATGGCACTACAGCAAAACAAATTGCAGATTTTCTCAGGTGGCTAGAATCATACCCTGACTACAGAAGATTATGTGCAAAGATAATTAGTTCCCATAGACAAAAACACTTGCATGAATTCTTTAAAATATTGTGCAGCAAGCACTTAACACCTATTAGATGCACATCAGTTCTACCAGAAAGCTAATCCCTACACAATTGCTTTAACCACTAATCATCCTGACAAAAGATGCAGTTGCCACCAACCTTGCTACTCTATATTCCAGCGTTTTGTCATACCAGAAGCTCAGATCTAACACATACTTTAATGTGTTTACCTGACACCTACAGCAACTACATGGCAGATGTCCTGTTTCCCAGGGACAATAGGTTTCTTAGCAGCATTACTTGTCGATTCCTCTATTTTCATAGACTTTCCATCGGGACTTTTAAAAACATCTGGCATTACCACCAACCCCAAATCCCTTTCAAGGGGATGGTTTAACAACGGCTCCAATGTCAACACACCACATTGGTCCTCAGATGAATCTGAGGACATTGCTACCTCAAGCACACCAGCTCTCAGTCTAGCCAGCTTCCAACACAGCCAGCAGCTTCTGGTTCCAGACCTTAATAAATGACTGAAATAAGAGGGCCGGAGAGTGTTGTACATACACGAGTCGTAAAGAATGCTTGTTCCTTTCCTCCTCATTTCCCAAATAATTTTCACTAAGAAATGCTTCCTCCCACAATTATAACATCTCTCAGCATGTACCACAAATAGCCTAGACTGTTTCTTGAGCCTCCCCTCTGGAGGAAGCCTGCAGTCAGTTCTCACCCTCCTCGGCTACTGCTGAAACAAGAATCCTCTCCTCAACCCTGTTAACTGCCTACTCAACTGCCAGCAGCACCTTTAGTGTTTTCAAGGTAATCTACACAAAAGAAAAGTAATTTGTCATGCACACTGACTGACATTTAGCTCTTACCTCACAGGCAAGAAAATCATCAAGGCAAAAAACATGTCTTATGTAGAACAGATAAAATAAAGCACATCAAGTGCAGGATGAATTGTATGCCAAAACGTTGAGAGAGACAGAGATGTTTTTTCTTCCTAAGACATCTACAAGAGAAACCTAGTATCAACTGAACTGTAAACTTCCTAGGCTAGGATATAATATGGAAATAAACTTATATATAGCATAGTGCCCTCAATATACCAGAATTGGCTGTGTGCTAAAGAAGCCCAGAAAAGTATGGTTTGCATTTTTTCCTGTCACACAGGGCTAAAAGTATGAAAGGAATAACCAGAAGAGACAGGTCTGCTCCAGGGACTGCTTTGTATATTAATTTGCACTTAGTAGTTACCTAATAAATGAGGTGTGCCAGTTGGTAACATTGATAAGGAAAGGGAATAAGTATAAGAAATAACTTTCAGAATGGCAGCGTGTATTTTGGGACTGTGTCATTTGGTCTGACACGAAAGACCTTTACTCAGAAATATAGAGGCACGTTTCAACACATCTTGACACCACCTTTAGTTTCTGTTCTTCCAGGAATTTGTTGCCAAATCAGTAATTAAAAAGTTATTCTTTTCTTAGCAAGAAGTAACAAACTACTTCCCCCACATAATACAAGCAGTTTGGGGGTAACAGGACAAGCAGAGCACCCTCCTCCTCAAGGAACGGCAAATCTATACCCGGTAGTGACTACATCGAACAGGCAGTTTGCCAAATGTGTTTGGGGATTCACAAGAGCAGAGTCCACCAATCTGCAATGAATCCTTTGAGAGCTAGTGAGATTAGGACCAAGGTTATCAGTGGGCAGTTCTCCTCAGCAAGCGTAAGACAGCCCCTCTTTCAAACAGCCAGCAGTGGGTGGGGAAATAGTTCATGAATCCACGAAATCTACTATGCGCTATAAATCTTAAAAAAAGAAAGCAAATGTCTGTCTTCTTAAGTAAGCCTACCTTGAAAGTGGTGAAGCAGAACCAACCTAACAGTTTATAATGCCTTTTAAGATGTACAGAGCAATAACACTTTAAATCCTACTAATCTGATATTTTTACTACAGTATAAATAGCTACCATGTCCCTGTTCATGCACAGACATGATTCATTTTATTTCTTGCACTCCCCCTTCCTTCTTCCTCTCCCCACAGGCATCTACTTTATTTCTAAGTGTAACTGTAAAGGGGTGGAAAAAAAAGCCTGGGAAACTTAAGAAGTAAAATATTGGTTATGTAACAAATAATGCAAACAAAAAGTGGGAAAAAAACCCCAGGATAAGAACAAAACTGCAGGCTGACTTCGGTTATAATTCATTTACGCAATAGCATTGCAAAGACCTGAGGACTATAAAACTGTAGTACAATATTTGCAGTATTGGTAAAAGCTGCTTCCAATATATATGATCTACTGAATTACTTAAAGCTTCAGTTCTGCAAAGCACTTAAGCATGTAATTAACATTAAGTGCATGCTTAAGTCACACTGATTTTAAAGCAGTTTAGACACTCGTAAGTACTTGCAGAATTGGAGGTGTCAGAGCCAGACCATCAGCTGCCTGCACTTTCAAGTGAGCTACTGCATACTTCAGATCAACATCTACATTTAACTCTTCAGTTTTGGTCCACTGCATCAAGGAAAGCTTCTATTAACCTTTTCTTGCACCAAAGGCAATCCATATATTTAAAAAGAAAAGCAAAGAATGTGATTTGCATGCATATAAGAAAGCCCAGATAGAGAGTTTCAAGGCCTTCTGCACCAGCACAACTTGAGATTAAATCATTTGTAGCAGCACCTTTTTTCCTGGTTTAAACTGCACACAAAGAACTGTGCACCTTTAAACACCAGGATACAGCACTTACTATTGGTATCAGCCTATCAGTTATTTCTCCAGCTTAGCTGCTAAAACTTAGGTCTCTCTCTTCCTAAGGGCTGCAAAGCAAGAACAGGACACATGCAAATACTAATGACATACACATGACTGATTCAATCCTCCCCAGTGTAACATTAAATTAAAAAAGGCAAAAAAAAGCAACAGTTAATAAAAAAGGCAAAGGGAATTATTTTGTCAAAAATATATCCCTTTTGACTGAAAAATGTTGAAAATCTTCAGTCACGTCATTCTAGAATTATGTGGTATACCATGAAAAGATCTGGGAGCATTTACAGGAAAGGTCATATATTTTTCCCATTCTAGACAAAGAAGAACATAGCAACTATATGGCCTTTCCAAGGTCATACTGCAACACAAGTAGTGTAGCAGAGATGTCCTGAATGGCAGGAAAATACTGAGTCCCTCTACATTACAATCCCTTCCAAACTAGACATAAACGGGCATTTGCCTTTATTTCAGCTGTATTAAGTATACCCATTTTAGACTGGTATCGCTCTTTTCCAGAATCACATTTTCAGCTACATCTTTTGAGCTCCTTGCTTATATAAGATTTGTTCAGCATATTGATTTTTTTTCCTGCAGATTTTAGCTGCATCTTTTCCTACTTTTCAACACATAGATAAACTTTAAGCATAAGTGATCAATTGGATTACTCTTGTGAACAAACTGCTTTGCAAAGCAAGTGGTTCATCACAATCTGACCAAGTATATGAAATGGATTAAAATATTTATATAAATATATCTATAATGTGTCATATCTATAAACAAATGAAAAATGAATACACAGAATCTCTTTCATATGGTCGATGGTCCTTTAAATGCTATATGTAATTTATTTCAGAAAATATAAAAAAAAAGATTTATCAGAAAGCTGCACGTCTGTTATTCAAAATGTAAAAAGATTCATTCTAGCTTCAATCTCATCAGATATTTCTTTGACTGAAACAGGACTCTATGACAGTATAACGTTATTTACACTAAGATTTTTTAGACTACAAAGCACTGTGATTCAAACAACAGAAAAGACTGTCAGCTATGTCACAGAGGAATAGAACTGGTAAAAACCTATATGCACACATACACATGTACGTGTTATTACAAAAATTGCATACAGTTTTATAAGTAGAAATAACGTAACTCATAAATAACACACACACCCCCAATGATCAGGTCTTTTGACCAGGTAAAATATGACCGATAATTTTACATACCTTTCCATATGAATGTAAATGCTATAGCATTAAATAAGATTAGGCATGTTCAGTTCAGTGCATATGAGGAGATAATTTAACAACTTTCTTAGGTGAGGATATTCTACTCCCTTAGACCTCGATTTTTTCTACGTCTCTCTGGCTTGTATGCAAGATGGAGCTTTTGCAAAATTGCATTACAAGGTCAGCAGGGGACCTGTGCAGGTACGCGCATCTTTTACAACTACATTCATCACTTCTAAATTCAGATAATATTTAAATCTAAATATGGCTGAAGGTGTAGGTCACTTCTCTTTAACTCTAAACGTGACTTAACTGTCCCTGTTCCTAAGACAGGCTGACTACAGATATTGTGGCAAATTTTAAAATTCTTTGATGTCTTCCTGGTTTAGCTAGTATGAATCCCAGTAAATTCATTTAAAGCCTAAAGTATCTTTTCCTTGTTCAGGATGCTTTATGTATAACTCTCTGAATGCTTTTTGGTAAATTAATATTTGGTCTCATGCATTCTTCTCTCATCCCTCAATTGTGCAAATGGAGGAAAACATATGTCCAAGCACAATTAAGGCTTGACCAGCAGATTAAGAAAAATAAGTAACAAAGACTTTATTCTAACAAGATGCAAATTCCTAACATTCCCAAAGGTCAAAAACATAATTTTGCCTTCATTTTATTTTGGGATTGGTAAAAAATATTTATTGTTTTTTAACATTTTTATATCTGTACTATTACCACTTTTTAGAACACCTTGGTACAGACTGTATCTGTAGCCCTGAGAATATACACACTGATGTTCAATACAGAGAAATAAAGGAAATTATAGACTGGAAAATGGAAGTTACAGAGGACAATATGCATTTTTTCCCATACATAGCTAATACAAATTTATATAACATAAATGTATTGCACTTGTATATCTATAATATAGGCATATAAATTTCACTGGCTTTCTACTAGTGTCACAAGTGAAGAGAGTTATTACAGGAGATACAGAATAAGGAACAAATAATACCTTTGCAAATTTGGTAGGGAAATCACTCCATGCACAGAACTGAGAGAAAGGATGAAAAAGAACCAAAAAACACTGGGGACAGATTTTTCAATTCTCTTACACCAAGACAAACCATACCTGAAATAAACCTCTAAAAATTGTCAGTCTTGCCAAATGTTTGTTCCTAGGCATCCCATTAACTTTCAAGACATGCTGTCAGTACAATTGCTGCAAAGCACTGTCAGTGAAGGTTTCAATACCAAGCTAAGGTTCTGGGTTAAGTGGCTGTTAAAGGGAAGTTATTAATAGAGCATTCATTTTGCATACTATTGCTATATCAATTACATCATTTGAATGTCACAAGAAGCAGGGCAAGCCAAGATATCCTAACCTGAACCAAGTCCAGAATCTGCCCTTAATTATATTGCTTCAGAGGAGAAATAATGCTGAACACCGAGCTTCCCCAGCTGTGCCATACATTTGAAACATCTTTGCAGAAAGGATCAATTTACATCCAAAAAGCAAAAATGTGCTGCCTTTAATACTTGGTTCTCCGCATGAAATTACTGTTGCCTGCAGTACTGCAGCATCAAAACAGGGAAAGGCTTCCTTACTCCTGAAGAACCACTGCATAGTTAATCCATGAAGCAGTGAAAGCCCCCAGCCAGCCAGGGGAATTACTCTGGCCTGGAAACTCTTGGAGGACAAGGACAATCTCCCCTTGCAAGCCCCAAGAACAACGGAAGGAGATGTAGTAGGGAGATGCTGTGAGAATTTGCACAGCTCTAGTTTAAGGCAGTCAGAGGAGATTTTCCAACAGAGGCCGCTGCAGCCTGTGGTACAGCCTGGAAAAGCAGAGGTGGACAGGCAAAAAATGGGGATGTCCACTTGGTACTTCACCATAGCATGTTCCTGAAAGTATTTGACCTGGCTTTTCTGAAGCAACAACACCTCACTAGTCAGGCACTCCAAGATGAAATTAAAGGTTTACTAGGCTCTGCAAAAGGCTCCCTCAATGCAGCTATTTGCTGCATGGTGACCTTTCTTTGTCCTCTGCCATCCTCATATTCCAATATTGCACAAACATACCCTGTATGCTACCTTTACACTTTTTTCTTTTAAATGTATTTACTCCATAACTTTCTAGGCAATATGGATTTTTACTGACGTGTGAAGTTTTTATATTTTAATTATCAGCCAAAAAGGTCACTTTAAATCCTACCGTATTAGTACTCATTCCCAGGTGTGTAACACTGATTAAATGTGAACACTCTAACATTTTTGATGACTGCTACAAAAAGGAAAGCCAGAGCAAATGTAGCTAACACATTGACAATAGTAGGCACAGCACTAATACAAAAAGAGACAATTTTGTAAAATGCAAGTGAACGAACAGTAGATTCACATATATTCACTCTTTTCAGTTACACTCAAACTCATTTTGTCACAGCAAGTGGCACAACATCCTCATTTAGTCATAGCTATAACTGTATTTTCTGATGCAATACATGTGGAGAGCAGTGTTCTGCTCTTTTCAGCATATCAGAAAAGTATACTGGGCTGATACTGACTTAACTGAGGTGACACCCCCCCCAATGGAAATGCAATAAAACTGGATTTTAACTGAAAGTGCAGGAAAGGACTTCTACTTAAGAGCCTTCATAATCAGTGAAGACATTTCCTAAACACAATGGGTGGAAATTCTCGCTTCCCCTTCTCCCCAGTATCTGGGCACAGATTCCTCCCCACATGTTCCTTCCTCCAAATGACAATGACTAGCATATCAGCAAGCCAGGTTATGTTGGCAGAGCACACAGAAAACTCCATCCCTCTAGCAGAGATGGAAAAGATACCACAATCTGGTACTGTATTGCTGCTGCAGTAAAGAGCCTCAAGCCCAGCTGCAGCCAAACTTCAAGAGAGCTCTTCTTGGTACGATCTAAGAAAAACGACTCTGTGGATGCCTCTTCACATATTTTACAGGAAACAGCATTGATTCAGGAGAAAGCCAGTAAGGACGTGCTCTTTTATGGCTTCCTCTACTACTGTTTCTGCCACGCGAAGAAATCATTTTGGAGCAGAATCTTGCAGGTTATCTTAGAGCAGTGTTTTGGGGCTGGTGGGGGGAGAAATCTTTTAATTAATATGAAGCATTTTGCCAGTCTCATTTTCAAGCAACACATGAAATGAGATTAAATGCACTCCACACAAATTTTCTGTAAGCTTTGACTTGTTTTGTTCAACAATTTATACAAAATTAAAATTACATTGAATGGTAATGGTGATAGCGAACAGTTATAGTGAGATTCCAGGGAATCAAAACAATGACACACTCAAAATTATAAAACCGCACCTTACATGCTCTTATAAAATTTCAAAATCAAGCCCAAGCATATTAAAACATTATTAAATCTGGCTTTTGCACTTGGAATTACCACTTGATAAATGAGACATGAACAGCATATTTTGAATCTTATTTATCTGTCAGCACTAATAAACTCCAAGATGTGACTCTGGAATCATCAATGATGATTGATCATTTATCATTAACCTGATTTCATAGAATTCATAGGGAGAAATATCCACAGCTCTGAGACTCCTATCTGTGTCTTGTAGGACAAAGCTAGAAATGAAATCAGAGAAACAGTAGAATAACTGGGAAATAAGAATTCCAATTTGTTAAGTCTTTGATTCACATGCAGAATATGCAATATAAATGCTTTTACATATGTCTGTTTCATGAAAGCATGGATATTAAGATTGCTCTTTAAATTACTCAGTAATGGTTCATTAATAGTTTGACTAATGGACAGCCAAATTATGCCTGGGAGGATTTCACTTACTTGCCTCAGAACGGCTTTTTTTTTTTTTTTTTTTAAACCTACTTGCAAGAGAATGTCTGATCCTGGGCTTGCAATCTCATAAGACTGGGGCTGGTCTACATCAACTATTTCAACTAAGCAATTCTAATCATTTTAGAGAACACTGGGAGTATTTAGAGTTGGATGGGGTAGCAATTTCTAATATAGATGATGAGGTAAAATGTGAAGAATAGTATAGGGAGGCCAAGACCTGAAGCAGCACGTCTAGAGGCAGACCAACTACCCTCTAGCTTTTGTTACTCAAATTACTAAAAGACAAACACTGAAAGTCCAAATGAGATAGGCTTTAAAAATTTAGCAAGGCATTTTGAAAGCTGGATTGTACTATTATTGGGTCATTTTGGTAGAAATAATTGCAAACAACCCTTTTTTTTTCCTGATTAAGATTAAAAAGTCAAGGTCTTCAGGAAATGAAGCTATAGGCTGACTGTTCTTAGCACAATCACTCTGTCAATGTTTCCAAGGGGTTAAGTCTGAAAATGAGTGATTATGAAACTAAATGTATGTCTGCACATGAAAACATTAATTATGATTTCTCAAATGAGTACAGAAAAAGCCACACATCTTTTAAAGAACCATATGTTTCTGCTTTTAAAATGAAAACAAATTAAAATATCCACAGGAGCTTTTATAGTGATTAAAAACTGCCAACCAACTGAGCTAAGTAAGTTAATTAGCACCAAAGAAGCCTCAAGTGATCTGCAGTTTCAGGCACTATTCCTTTCTCTTAAATTTAGATGACTAAGGTTACTTTATGTATGGAAAAGATTTATGTGCCATGGTACAAAAGACAAAGAGCAATGTTGGAATGATTTTCACCTAATTCCTATGCTTGTTTAGTTACAACACAAAGCTCACATCAGATAATAGCAGCCATTTTATAATTATCGCTTTACCAAATGCAAATGCCCATGAAGAGGAAGCTTACTTTTTAGAAGATCAAAGAAAATATCTGATAGAGCTAAATGCTCAGCCATAGCCAAATTTAAAATGAATACAAAAAAATGCCTTTTTTGGGGTGCTTTTTGGGCCTTAAACTGTTTGAAGCTCTTCGTGCCATTTTCAAACTATCTTCTAAAACAGTTTATATTATAGCTTTTCCTCAAAAAACTAGCAAGCTGTACTGAAACCAACACCCCTTATATTTGTTAGTTGCTCTCAACAGTGACCAAGACCATACACAGAGTATACATTGCAAGAATTTTTATTTTACTACTGCAAATAGGTCTGTGAAAATACTGAAAACAATTTTCTATGAATATTAGTAGAAATTTTAAATTAATCTGCAATTGTATGTATGAGCATCTGTGTTTATTTTCTGTGAATAGTCTATTTACTGGCAGCATTTCTAAATGAATAAAGTTACTGGCAGCACAATTCACGTAAACAGAATTTACTTCTTGCAAGCATTCACACCAAACCTGATTCAGCAAGGAGCTCTTCCAGTGAAATAACAAAAATAATAAATGCAGAGGAATAAAATGTGATTGAAGTTAATGAAATATCTCTTATATCAGCATAGAATCTAGGACTATGCAGCTGGGACAGAACATTCAGCTACTTTTCCTATAACCAATATTCACAATTGCTTGTTAATGAGCTGATGAAATTATTTGATAAATTCTCTATGAAATTCATTTGGGAAAAATGTCATCCATCAGTGACAGTTTGTAGACATGAAAGAAGAAAAAATTAGTCAAATAATTAGTACCAAATTACAAATAAAGAATTAATTTAGAGAAGCACTTCAAATGACCATTGTGCACAAATGAAGAACATTAGTAACAATTGTAGAAATGCAATCTCTGTGCATTGTGCAGGTGCAGTGAACCAAACGGTTTCTTTGAACAGAACTTTTATGTTTTCTCCTTGTTCTTCAGAAAAAAAAAAAGTTTGCAACTACATCTTTTACCCGCAAAACAAAAATGGTGAAAATGCCACAGCAGCCCACTGCCCTTAGAGAGTTCTTTGTGAACTGAAGTAGACTACGATGGGAGCATCAAAGCTCTTCCCAATCATACTCAAAAGTGTCTTTGTTAATGGCTACCTGGCACTCCAGGCTGATGTTCTCAACTCATGCAGTAATTTCAAATCCTTTGGACAACTGTTATGTAACTTTTCAACATTTTTTGCAGTTTTTCCTGCCTCTAAAATTTCTCAACAACTTCAAAGCCCTGTCACAAACCCTGTTTTGCTTAACTGGTATTATACCATCATACCCCAACCAATGAAATAAGCTATGCTTTTTTACTCACATTACTGTAACACCACAAGGGAAGAACATATTTCTAATTTTACTGGTGTTATTGGACTCCTTTTGCAAGGTTGTCTTTTGCATTTACACAAGATTGCCTTCTACTTCATTGCAAGTCAAGTGATAGCTCAACAGTGTAGCACCTCATAGTTCAGATGCCTAGTATTTTAAGGATTTTTCTTTTTTATTTTTTTTTTTTAAGTACATGAATGGCAGAGCCATGTTTAAAGACCAAAGATAAGAGCCACATTCATTATTACAGAAACCTAATCAGGATAATAGCAGTCTCACAATTATGTCATTAAATCTGTGGGGAAAAGTGACAAAACTACTACTTGACTAACTCCTGCATATTTCTGACTATACATTTGTTTTCAGCAAGAAAGCTTCAACAGTACTTTCTGATGAAGGCATCGTCTTCATTGAATGATGAATACTTATAAATATCTAAAGGGTGGATGTCAAGAGGTTGGGGCCAGACTCTTCTCAACGGTGCCCAGTGACAGGACAAGGGGCAACAGGCACAAACTGGAAAACAGAAAGTTTCATCTCAACATGAGGAAAAATTTCTTCATTTTGAGGGTGACACAGCCCTGGAACAGGCTGCCCAGAGAGGTTGTGGAGTCTCCTTCTCTGGACATATTCAAAACCTGCCTGAACACGATCCTGTGCAACTTGCTCTAGGTGTTCCTGCTTTAGCAGGGGTGTTGGACTAGACGATCTCCAGAGGTCCCTTCCAGCCCCTACTCCCTGTGGTAGAATGACCATCCCTGGAGGTATTTAAAAGATGTGTGGATGTGGTGCTTAGGGACATGGTTTAGTGGTGGACCTGGCAGTATTAGGTTTGTGGCTGGAGTCGATGATCTTAAAGGTCTTTTCCAACCTAAATGATTCTATGGTTCTGTGACATATTACAGAAAAGGAGAAATGAGGAATGTAGGTCTAAAGCAACAGCCAGCAAAGGAAGGAGATGAAATTTTTATAGAATCTGATAGATGATAACTAGCCCATAATAGCTGGAATCTGCTAATAGGCAGAGGAGTTTCATCTTGGCTGCTATGATTTATTATTTTCCCCCCCATCCTTGGATAACTTTTAAACAATTCAGACTAGACTATTAAAACTCCAGAAGTATTAGCTGAGGGTAGATCCCAAGGCAGCATTTGAGAAACTTACAATGCATTTCTCAAAAAGTTATATGCTTAAGGTGAAAACACACTAGAAACAAATCGCATATATTCACTAACTATATTCTGAAACTGCAAAATTCATTAAGAAAATAAATAAATTGAAAATTATACACCAACTACAGCTCCAGCCAGCCTAAACAGGTCACACAGCTAACACTCACTCCATTTGAATTCACATTGGTTGCTTCAGCTTGTTTTCAAAATTATTCAGCTGAGATATAAACACTATGAGATTGGTTTGGTTGTGAATGGCTATTTAAACTGTTTAAAGACTATTTAACAATTTAAACTACTTAAACAATTTCAAAGGTTGGACACAACAAGGAATGTTCGGACATTACTTGCAGTGTGAACTCTCAGTTTCCCTAATTGTCACAAGTATGACCAGAAATCTTGTTTTGGTTCAGTCTAAAAATTTAAGAAGATGACAGTATGGCTAGCAATTCTTAAAATCATTTACTTGTATCCTTTTCCTGCATTTTAAATAGTATGCTGTCCTCCAAATACAAAAGAATCTTCACTGAAGTCAGAACTTCACACACAGTGATTTATAGCAAATACTGGCCGTTCCCAAACAACAACAACAAAAATATCCTTTTTAAATTTTGTGCTATTGGGCATTACATGCTTTTACTGCAGATATTTCTGATTTAACTACTTGTTCAGTACAAAAAGTGAGGAGTAATTAATCGTGACTAATACGTTGAGTTTCTCCAGTATTCACTGGAGAACACTGGTAAATAACTTAGTCATCTACAGGATAGATTTCCCATGGATCTTCTGCTATACTTTAGTTGCCAAACAATAAAACCAAATGCTTTGTCTCAGGTAGACTTGCAATCCACACTGCAATTTCAGGTAGCTTCATTTGGACCTATAGAACAGAGCCGTTCCTATCAGAATAAATAATACTGTGAATTTCTTCTAAAGATGACAGAAACATAGCCACGCACAGCTGGAAGTGAAAGGTGAAGAGATGATCTAAGCTAACTACTGCTTTGAATTAGTATCTTTGTAGATATCCATCTAATCCATTTTTAAACACTTCCAAGAAAAGCAGTATCCTAAGGAGACAGGTCTACAGTTTATTTCTTAATCTACAAAACTTGCATTCTTAATTTGTTACCTAAATCTCCCTTGGTGCAATTAAGCATCTTAGCATTTGTCCTGCCCTTGGTGAGAATACTCCTCTTCCTATGACAATATTTTCAGATTTTTAAAACTCTGCTTTTGTCTCTAAACTCAGTCAAACAGTTCCTCAAACCCTTCCTCACAAATACCATTTTCTACAGCTATCCTTTCTTTGCAGTTCTCTGCGTTTCCCATGTATGCGGTGCACATAATCAGGCCAGCCTCACTGCCTGCACACCCTGGCAGGGACCAGAGGGAGGTGATTGCTTCTCGTGGTTTATACACACTGCCACTGTTAATTCCACCCAGAACAGGCTCTGCCATTTTTCCACACCATCACACTTCTGGCTCACATATAAACAATAATTAATACAATAAAAAAAAAAAAAAAAAAAAGGTTAAAACATATACAGAACAGTAACTCTGATATTCAGCTATAAATGTTGGAATCAGAATTAGGGTTCAAGTGTCATCACTTTCATAAATCTTATTGGACTGCTGCAGTTTATCCAGATGTTTTTATCACTACTGTGCTTCTTACTAAAGCAGTCAGATCCTACTTTTGGTTCATCAAAGATAGCATTAAAGAGTCCCTCTTCTATGAAATCCACTTTAAGGCTCATTCTATTCCAGTTAACGCCGTCAATGGCAAAGATAATCTCTTTGATATTGCTATTCTTGATACAGATCAAGTTGCTGAATGCATGCGTAGTGACAAAAATGTGCTTTGTATCATTCTTTCTCATCACCTATTGACATTTTAATGCCTTTCCCTGTTCCAGAATCCCTAGCATCATTCATATTGACTAAAAAGAGCAACTCATTTCTCTTATGGCTTTCTTTGAATAAACTTAATCTTGGGCAGAATGTCTTTAGCAAACAATTAGTTCCAACCCATTACCTATTGTATGATTTCATAATCATAGCACTTATATGTACACTGTGTTTTGATCTGTAATTTTGTCCCAGAGACCATCCTTTCCAAAGGATAAGCTAGAAACTAATTGGAATCTGCTTGGGGAGTAAAAAAAAAAACAAAAAAACACCAAACTAAAAAACACCTATATATATATAAGCAAGAAAACCTTTATCATCCCACTGACTGAGTTGACTAAAATACAACAAGGTTTACGGCAAAAAAGAAGCTGAAATGGTGATAGTATGGGGGGTTTTAGTTTTTTGTTAATGCACTGGAGTGCATTTCCAACTCAGGTTGTAGATCATTGCAGTGAGTGGCAAATGACAGCGTCACTCTTGTGCACAACAGGAGGAGGCAGAAACCCCTGCAGTTTGCATAGCTAATGGAACAGATTGCTCTAAATCAGAAATAAGTTCTTTGCAATTCATCTGTTAAATTTGTACCCAAGAAGCCTTTTCCATTTGGAAAACCAAAAACAGTGAAAGAAGAAATCTAACTGTGATAGAACATTTGCTTCTATAAGTAGCTTCTTTTGGTAGATCTTTCTGGAATTCAGTAAGAATTAAAATCGATTCTGGGCAAATGGAGAAGGCAAATTCTAATTAGGGAACTGAATTCTGCATCCCCAATTTTACACAATCAAAAGCATTCACGTGGGCAAATAAGACCTATACCTCACTATTGACAGTCTTTTGACTGAACTAAAGGTTCATTTTTTCTTCAATGGAGAGTGTAACCTCTATTCAGAAGTGGAAATTTTAAACAGGAAGTCAGAAATGCAGCTGTGGAAATAGCATTTCAAGTGGCAGAGAACACCACAAAACAAAACAGCAGGGTCAGTCACAAATAGGAGCAGGACTATCTGCATTATCCAACCTGTGGCTGCCCGTACTTAGATTCTCACTCCTGAGGGTAGTGCATTTCAAATACAGTGTGCGTACAAAATTAGTGAGAAATCAGAAAGACAGACAGAAACCCTTGCATCAGCATTGCTCTGTGACTTTAAAAAAAAAAAAAAAAATCACACACAAAAGGAAAGATAATGTTATTTGATTAAGCTCACCATGCTCCAAAACCAGAACCATTATTATTCAGTAATATCTTTTTGAAACAAAGATAACAGATTCTGAGGAAAAGAATAGAGTGAAAATATCAAGCTCCGAAAAGAATGGACTTGAAAATGTAGGTGGAGTGTACTAGAAATTTCAAAATCAACATCCTTACTTTTACTAAGCACCCAAAATGCTACATTATTAAGCTAAGCACCCAAAATGCTACATTAACTGACACTTCTAATGGTGTCACCATGTCACCACAAACACATCTCAAATAAAGTTGTCATCACTTTAGTGTCTCTATGAACTCTAAACCAAAAACTTCAAACTACTTCCCTTCATGCTTTAGATCTCACTACCATATAAAAACATCGAAGCACATTCATATCTGGGAATTTGAGTTTGTCTGTCTTCCCACCAACAAAAACCTATTCTAAGAGGTTCTGACTGTGACTCATTTCTCAAGTGTACATAATGGGCCAGTTTGAGCTAAAAGCTGGTGCATCCTGTTCTTGATTACAAAAATAAAGGGGCCAATTTAAATCCCTTTTTTTTTTCACCCTTAACGTGATTGCTGTACCAGTGAAAGATGCCAAAATGACAGCTCTGTAAGATAAGCTTCACCATTAATCACAGGGTGGAAACAGTTCAGCACAAAAGTCAGCAAAGCAGACTACAGAAGCAGCTGTGGTAGTTCTTTTCTTACTGTCCTGTCAATGCATCTGAGCCAGCAGTGATTCCCCAAGCAATTGCTTTCCTTGCTTTGTCTTCTCAGCTGGTGTTCCAAAGTATATGAACTAGGCTTGGTTTGGGCTGTCAGGTTTTTTGTTTTGTTTTCCCAAAGGTGGAAAAACATTTCAATAATGCAAGTACACGGCATGTAGCCCCAAACTGATAATCCACTTCTTGTAGCTTGATCCAGTAACAGCCAATTGCAGTCACTTAATTTTCCATTAAAATCTTTATTGCACACTTATTTTCAGCTCTTGAACCGATTTCAAGTCAGTATTTCTAGGGTAGCGTGCCAAACTAACTTGCAACCAGTAATAGATTCATGAACTAAACTTTTAACAATGCTCCTGTTGTTAAAATGGGTTGGTGATGGAAAGAGGAATTTGCTGATTTATCGAAATTTTGTGGATTTCTCTGTAACAAATTACCATTGAAATTTCAACCTGCTTTTTAGCATCCCAAATGACAGGAGTTTTGAGAGCTACTGCACAACTTTTTGAGAGCTCAGAAGTTAGCCTTATGGTCTGAGAACAGACAGGGAATCTACAACTACTTGGAATGCAAAATAACATTAAACTGCAATAATCCTCTGAAGAAAATACATGAAGGAAAATGTTAAATCACTATCCATGACAAATTTGTCTAGCTGATGAGCAGTTCCAGACCAACAGCCTGAAGCTTCCAAATTCTTTTTGCTCACAAAATCAAATGAGACAAATGGAAATGGAAAGCCACAAAAGCTGCAAACATAAAAAATGGAAACAAACAATTAAAAGCATCTGAGAGTTCATGTCCTTTACTGTCTCCTAAGAACAGACTGTCTGAAAACTAGAAAGATAATATTAACGAAGAATCATGATAGAGGAGTTGAAAAGCAAAAGCATTTCTCTGTCCGGACCCAATAGTTACCCTAAACAAAAATTCCCTGAATTAGGGAATGGCTGCAAATCTTTAACCAGATCGTCAGGTAACAGCAAGAATATTCATTTCTTAATATTAGAATACAGAAATATAGAAACTTATAGCAACTTGCCAGGTGAGATCCCCTAAATACAAGATTTTTGCTGATGTATTCAGATCTCAAGAAAGGTAATACTTTGTCTATACTTTAGAACCAGGCAGCTGGAATACAGTAGTTGCTTAGTCATGATGTAGGAGCTGACAAGGCCAGTGAGATACACGCTGTTAGACACAGCTACTTTGACAGCTTGCCACAGAGAGGTCCAGCTACTTAACAGAGCAGAAACCTAGTCTTGGACACACAGGGTGAGGGAAGTGGGTTAATAATTTCAACATAGCATGTTAAGAGGCTTAGACTACAGAAGGACTGAGGTTGGTAAAATTCCGCAGGAACAAAGTAGACATTAACTTAGCTAAACTTCACTGTTCTGCTCAAATGTTACCCTAACAAGACAGGCTATTCATCTCCTGTCCTTCACCAATCTAAAAGACACGTTGCTAACTTGAAGATAGAAAAGGTGAATTTTAGCCACAGACTTTCTCTTTGTTACATCTAAAGGGATCCCTGTCGCAATTAGCCCAAACTAAATTTGTGACCAATTAGTTTCCTGTTCTCCTATTCAATCTACCAACAGTGCCATGCCTGCTTACTTCTCCTTTTTGCCAAACAATAGCTGCATTTCCATGATGCTTTACAAATACATTCTTGGACCGTAAAGTCCTTTGAATGAAATGCCTTATATACATGTACAATATGCCACAAGTATTGTCAAGGAAACACCAGCTCAAAGAGAAATGCAGCAGTTGCTAAGAAACACTATAGCAGAAGAGAGATGAGGAATTGTTTACTGGCATATATATACATATTTGAAACATTCATTATTGGTTTTTGGGGTATTTGCATCTCGAACCATACCTATATATTCATAATGACTAATTCTAATTTAAAACTTAATTTCAATTCTAATTCTGAAAGAATCCACATCTATCTCAACATCACTGAATTAATTTCTCCTAAGCTCTAAGACTATAAAAAGACTAAAAATCCTGGACTTTTTAGAATCAGTTGATGGTTTTGGAACATTTTGTAGCAGACAGGACTCTACGATGCTTGTCATAGATCACGACCATCCCAAAGATCTGACTGACCTGTAGGAATTTACTTCCACCTTACATAGGCTCCAGCAGATTTTATATCAAGCCATTTGGGACAGGTGTTTAAAAAAAAAAAAAAAACCCACACAAAAATCCCCAAACAAAACACAACAACAACAAAAACCCCACCAACCACAAAAAACCCACGAGCTTTCATTTACTTTCAAGGCAAGGGAATTATTTGCATAGCTGCTTGAAAAAGCACATAGAGGAAATCAACATTCCTGGAACTTTTGCAAGCAATAAGCAACACAAAAAATAAGACATATAGTATTATGTAAGCTACTCAGGTTAATAAAAGAATATTGTCAAAGCACACACTTTCATCTTCTCACTTTATTACAAAATAGAAAGAATTTCCTCAATGTAACTGAGAAAAAACAGTAAATGAGATTTGAGTGGGAACAAAAAAAGAAGGAAATTCAAATTTTTGTAAGTGCAGTCATCCAGTCATACATTAAAGGGAACAACAGGAAAAAGCATGTTAGGAAAACTTTACTAAATTTGCCAAGTCAAACAGAAGGTGGAACATAACACAAAACAAATAAAAAAGCCCCCAAACCCTACAGAACTTTAATCTAGTCCTTTTGTACGCATATATCATGATAATACTGGCGTGTGATAAAGACTGCGAGAAAACCCATTTTTCCAAGATATCATTCAACAGCTTTTCCTCATGCATTTCTGTCTCCAAAAGGGTTACACTCCCAATTTGTACACCATACAGAGGTTTCACAAAACAGTCATGCTCACAAAAAAGAACTTTCCTATACTTAAATGAATCAAAGAACCCATGGGGAAAAAATGCTACAGTAATTAAAGAGTAAAAAATAAGCTACACGTAAAAGAAGCAGAAGTTGTAAAAGCTATTAAGCTATAGAAGTAACATCAGAATGGAATATCTCAATTTATTAACACTTCACACTGCAATAATATGTACAACACAGCCTTCATGCATAAGAACGAATGGAAAAAACCCCAGAAATTTTAGCATCTCACATTATGCTGAAACCAGTGTGAACCAGCAGCAGAGTCAACTAGTTTGTTGAGAATTTTGATAACTTACATTGTAAAACTCCATAGAAACAAATCAATTCCAACGACCTCTCATTTAAGATAAAAAAAGAAAAAAAGAAAAATGAAAAGAAAGAAAGAATATCCACAGGAGGGATTTCAGTAAGATGAAATTTCTTTCTCCAAAGTTCATTTTAGACTGCAATTTATATCAAAGAAAGCAAACCAAACACCCAACTGCGAATAAACCTGTTTAATGAAAAACAGAGCATTTTGTCTAGCAAAGGCAGCTATAGTCACTGCCATTGTGATAAAAATACACTTAGCTGGACTCATATGTGCCCCAGATGGGTTGGCATTGTGTAGGGATCACTTGGATTAGTACATGCCCAACACACATTTATTTTCCCCATTTGAATATTTTGCCCAGGCAGACAGGGAGGATTTAGCACACTGTGCGCACCCCACAGCCCAGCTGCAGCCACCCGAACACGCCACTGCGCTCCCAAAAAGCCACTCCACAGCACACAAGTCACCCCGTCACCCAGGCTCCCCGTGCAGCACCCGCCTAGTAAACTCAGTGCTTCCCGGATTTAGCAAACTCACTGAGTGCAGGCTGTGAAGCCCAGACACATTACTTCTGTCCTGCAAATCCAGGAGAAATATGATGACAACCCTCTTCTTACTGCATTATAAAGGCCTGATATGAAGTACACTAATATTTTTCTAAGAAATGACCTCTTGAATGTATTGGCAGAAGAAAAATCCTTTATTTCTGTTTCTGAATTTATTATCAGAAATAGCTGAAATGAAAACAAAACAACCTACAAAAATAGTAACACAAGAAATCCACAAAAAAACCCACCCCAACATGTAACTGGAAGTGTCTGTAAATTTTAGTAATTCAATACTGTTAACCATCTTGCATATGAATGATATCCATAACAACTACCACAAGCTGTCCATCAGTAAGTACACAGAGAACCAATTTTAAAAACTCCCCTTGCCAAGTTTGGAGGTTTTGATGTCATCATAAGTAGAATTATATTAAGAAAATTGTCATGAACCGAATTATGATTCCATTCTATGTCCATTTTCAACAGCAAATTAAAAGGTAAAAAAAATTTCCATCATCCATTTTATATAGGCTTGATGCTTCCTTATTATATTGTGATTATCTGGGTATAGAAATTTTACACTGAAAAGGTTGCTTTTAATATTACTGGTCATAAGAAAGTGGGTATGAATAATAGGATCCTGAATAGCAGGGGAAGATTCATTATATCTGGTGGGGACAGATAAGCATTCATGAGCAGATTCTTAAAGTGCAGATGAGTTCCAAGGGAGCATGATCTGTCAATCACCCTGGTGATTTTGGGAGACAAGTCTGCTGAACGGACATGTTATCTTCCAAATAACCGATTAAAAAAAAGTAAATGCTCTTAAGCTGACTCTATTGGAGTTCATAAAGTAAAACCAAGATGACAATTTTAATGCCCTATGAGTTTGTATTTAAAAAAAAAAAAAAAAAAAAAAAGAGGTAGAGAGATCTACAATATAAAAATTACTTCTGTACATACTCATTACCCAAACAATAAACTGGCACATCAAGTAAGAAGGAACGAATATGCTCTACCATGAACTAATTTAAGTTTCTACCCCAGAGCACGGAGGAAAGAAAGAAGAGTGACTGATTTTGGTCTGCTCTCAAATAGTAAAACCAGAAGCTCTCTGCTTAATGTAGGAGCATGAAGAGGCTTCTAAGTCAAGAAGGTGAAAGCTTTGTCTAAAATTTAGGCGAGTATCTGCATTTTGGAGCCCTTCCCCAAATACGTGTGCACAGTTGTTATCAATTTGAACACCTGAAAATTTTTGTCATCACTTGCCTTAGTAAATTGATATAAATTATTAGGATTTCAGAGTTTAAAATGTGTTAAGGAGGTGAGAGTTTTTAGGGATTGACTTTCCCCTTAAATGCGATTTGTAACAATTCTAGTAGCCTCGATTTGAATCTAAAAAAACTACATAGGAAGATGATAGGTATTCATCAGAGACTGAAATTACAGCAATGAACTCATTTATGCGCACATATAGATATAAAACTAAAAAAATAAACACAAAAGTAACTGAAATCACAAGATATGCATTACAGAATGTATCATTCTCCAGAAATTAAGGTCACACACTATTCAAAGACCATTTGCTGATGCCTAACAATATACAAGCATAAGACATTTCCCCCCTTGTGGAATTATCTTTGTATCACCTAGCAAAGGAGAATCTATCAAGATGGATGGTACATTAGCTGTCAATTTTCTGAAAATTGCTTCAAAAATAGGAATCCTTCAGTGTCCAGCATTACCTTCCTAGCAACTTTCTTAAAGCTATAATTTACTGATAAGAGCTATATGAAACCAATATATTATCATGTCTTCATCAGTTCTGTAGCTTTAGAAATATTTCCTTCCTGAGGTTGTTTAGAGAATTTCAGCTTCCACAAAACATTTCATGGCAGGCAGAGCTGTAAATTTTGTACTATACATCACCTGCAATTTGATCATCTGTGTAGCCAGTGTCAACTCTGACTCCAGTACGCGGTCCTACAATGCGATTCCTGTCGGTGCTGCAACTGCCTGAGGTGGGCCAGGATTAATGGAGATCCCACAAGACATCATTACAAGCTGTGTAATAAGTGCTCGGGAAGTGAGAGAGCTAATAGAGAAGTCAATGAAACCATGGATGTTCTCAGACCACCTGTGGGTTCCTTGCAAGTACAACATTCATTGCAACCTTAACCAGAGCTCAGCATTTCTCAAGTCAGGCAAATATATCTTACCTAATTTTAGAACGTGAATAGGAAGGCTAGATCAGAAATGCAACCTGATTCAGAAATAGATAAAATGTAATTTGTATTTATGAAGTCATCTGAGCACTTTACTACTACAATTCTTAAACTGCAATCATCAGCAGAAGTGCGATGGACCACTTGAGTCAGATATTCTGCTTTTGTCAGTAACTGTAGCTATTGCCATGTAAGCTTACAGAAATTGTTTCTGATTACTTAGCTAATTGTTTGGTGCCATATATGATTAGATAGATCAACAATAGTATGCAGATTTAAAGAAATACTGCTTATTTTAGCTTTTACAAGCCTTCATGGAATTGCCCACCATTCAGATTATGCATTTGATACTCTTACATTATTCTTCTGTTCAAATATAAAGGGGAGCACAGAAATTTGAACCATCTACACGAAACGAGACGTTACTTCTGGCAAAGCAAAGAAATAAAACAAGTGAGCAGGAGGCTGGACTACATGACTGCCTTGAGGTCCATTTTATCACAAGTATCCTATAATCCCTTGAATGCATCATGGCTACTCTTCTGCCCTCTAGCCCTTTGTACTTGTCCTGTGCATAATGCCATTATAGGAAACCTAACTGCATATTTTCTTTTTCTGAAAATAAACAGAAACTGAGCCTTACTTCTTCTCAGTCATTTACTGTATAATTTACTAATATTGAATTTAAATTTCAAAATAAAAACAAAATCTCAGGGATTAGCCCCAACATTCACACTTGCCATCGTTATACTTCACTGCATAGTTCTCTCTTTTGGAATGTTTTGTTTGCATCCTACTGCAGCACTAACTTAGGACTGTCACGGCTGAAGCTTGCTGTGCTAATTCACAAGTGTAAAAGAAAAAAAAAAAGGTATATATGAAAGGATTTGATGAATAGCAGAAGCAGAAAAAGAGGAGTTATTTCTATTTTGTAAATGTGTTATTCAGGGAAGAGGCAACATTGAAGCAACAATCTCCTCCTTAAGGGCTGACAACCCCACTCCAAAGAGCACCTACCTCACGTTGCTCTGCTAGCAAGCGATTCTCACTCTTTCTCATTAAGACCCTTCAAGCAAAATAATCTCAGGCTTCTTAAACTCACATTGTCCAGGATGATCATCATGTCTGTCACCAATCTTGGTTTTCAGGCTTTATTAGTCAGACATTTCATCTGCTGTCCAAGGCTTCAGCTAGTGACTTTGTTCTTTCATTTCATATGTCAGACATGATATGTAGCTATGAAGAATGATTACTGTAACCATTTTTCAGGATGATCTTTAACTAATACACATATAAATTCTCAGTTCAGCGACTAAATGATGTATATATTTGCACGATGAACTGGCTAACAGCTCAGAAGGGGGCATTATGGACTGCACATAAATACGCACTTCTAAGTCATCTGTTTATCTATTCAAATTATTGATGCATTTCACATCAATACAGCATAACTGCGCCATAAAATATTTTGAGAAGATAGGCACCAATCTGAGCAAAACAACCAAATGCTTAGCAAGATCCTAACAAATGCTAAATGTAAAATCTTCCTTAAGTAGAGCAGGCTAAAATCCTAAGATGTGAAGCACAACATACATATGTAAAATTCTGTTTTCTTTACACAGCAAGCGATTCCTTGTACTTTTAGTTTTTCAAGCTGCTATTCAGGGGCAGGAAGGGAAGGAAGTGTTTGCAGAACAGCTGTAGGGGAACAATCAGAGGAAGAAGTGGCCTGTGGGTGTCAACCCTGCGGGACATCCCTATTGTGTCACACCTCCCTTGTGGTACAAGGAACATGAGGGGAAAAGAAGGCCTCTGGAAAGTGAGTACAAGTTGTGCACTCCTTGAACGACCACTTACAGACTTGGGCGAATGAGCAGCAAGCATGGAAGCCCACCCTGGCCATTGCCTGAGCCCTCAAGGCAGGAGGAAACACTGCCAGTGGATAGAACTAGCTTGCTTCATGACTTGTATTGGCCTAAACCCTGTCAGCTCAGGAAAAAGATTTTCCTGCAGTATGTACTGCTGTTGCCTCTGAGTGTGTTTGCCCTCATGTTCAGAAGCAGGCCATTTTCCATACAGATGGACAGTACAGAGGTATTGGACAGTATGAGTGATGCGAAGTTTAGATGCCAAGAAGCTTTGCTGGCACAATTAGCAGTGAGCCGCAGCACTGGGATCGGTACCTGCACAGCGCTATCTTAACTACCAACAAGGAATACCACAAAACCAGCTATTTTCATCTGTGGCTTCCAGAACTCTTCATAAAAACATGTTTAACCATCATGATTACTAGCTGACAAACGCTTAAACAATCTTAGAAAAGTTATCTGGCATTTTTGCAGACAGTTGCCACGGCTATTTAGCATTGCTTTTGCACATATTTTTGAGGCATCCACTAAAAAAAATACTGGGACTGGGCTGAAGCTAACTAAGGTAGGTAGCTGTTTGATGACGCTATCACAGATTTTGCTTTATGGTAGCAATATTCAAGCAAAAAGGCAGCTCTCCACATATTTCAGCAGTTGATGGCTTCTCAAGCCCTAAAATCATTCTTGATAGAAATAGAAATTACAGTGCAAAGACAGGAAACATTTTAGACATAAGTGCAGACACAGCCACAGAAATCACTGAAGAGTAAAAATTGATTCCATTTGCTAAGAAAAGGCAAACACTTTGAAAAGATTAGACTGTGTTGTGTTATTCCATTAGAAAGCTGATGAAGTTTGAAGCTCTGCGGAAGCATTCAGATTAGGTCTATGAAGAGCTAGTTCTGACAAACATGCTGACTAAGAAAAATCCCTTTCTATATTTAAAAATTGCAGCAGATGGTGCTAGCACTAGGATGCTGCATCAAATTGTTGTGACTGTGAGCACTCTCATCTATCACTGAAAGTCTCAAAATGCCATCACCCTACTGCAGGTCTCAGCCTGAACTTTGCTAAATGCTCCAAGTACTAATGTGATTTATTGGGTACCAAGTGCCTCTGGGTCAGACTTCTTTGGAAAAGCTCCAAAAATCACATTCTGTGGCTTAGGACTTGGAATGTTTTTAAAACAGCCAGGACATTGGAGATCTGTACCTGTATTCACTAAGCAAAAGTGTTCCCCTACTTCCAGAATAAAACCCAGAGCTTTTGGAAATCTTGGGTGTTTGTACGTGGCATAACACAGAGATACTCAAGCCTGTTAACACGCCAGAAAGGGTGTGAGCCAGGACCTGGCACAGAGGGGACAGCTCACGGATGGGAAAAGTGGTGGCTGACAGATTTAAGCGGCATCTTCAGCCATCTTTGGAGCTATGAGGCACATGGGTTCAGGGACCCTTTGCTGAATGCGATGCTGTGCAAGCATAGGCTTTCAACTGCATCAGCTAACAAAATCATCCTCAGGCTGAAAAACGTGCTGCCCAGTCTCTCCCTCCTCCTCCTCACAGAGGAGGCACAAGGGACACTAGCAGTGTCCCTGTCCTCCCACACCACTCTCACTGCTTGGAGCGGCACCGCTCCATCCCACCCTCCTGCATGCCGTGTCAGGCAACGAGGCTCTCTTTGCCTGAAGGTTTCAACACGCTCACGCCCACGTCAAAGCTAAAAATCACACCATCATGTAGCTACCCCTCCTGGTCACCTCTGCTCTTTAGCAGCATGTGCAATCATCTGAACAGAACAAGACAAATCAGTGGAGAAACTCCCTCCCAGCCTTCTGAAAAATCCACAGTATTTTTTATGAGCTATTAAGCACATAGCCCTGCTGAGTGATGATTTTGGAGTTATAAAGGTATTCGCTGCAGGAATTTTTTATTCTTTTTCTCTCTTGCCATGGCAACCAGGGTATCGAAGTACTTCAGAGGAAGACAGCACCTCACAGTATATAAAATTTTTGCAGCATATCTGACTTGTTTCTTTTTTATAATGACTTAAGCATTTTTAAAGCTTTTTTAGAAAAATTGGTTGAAAAAACAAAACCTACACAGCACAATTTTTTTTCTGCCTGTTTAAACAAAAAGATGTGGATATAGTTTACACTTAGTAGAATTAGAGATCCAGAATTCTAATAAATGGCAAAGATTGCAAAACAGGACCTGGCTTGTTTTCTTATAGTTACAGGGCATACCTAAAAGAACGGGCAAAAATACCAGAAAACACCCACCGTATCTTTTAAGTGCTGTAAGGATTTGTGGAAATGCATTAATTTAGGTTTCTCTTTTTTTGCCAGTGTTCAAAGTTAAGGATCCTGCCTCTGCATATCTTATCTGCATGTACAAGACAACGAAGAAAGATAGGGGAAAATTGACATACCTAAACCACCATGTATTTGTGGATGGAGGGAATTGATAGCTGAAGGACTCCTTTAACCCAAGCCAGGATCAAGTCTGTAGCATTTATCCCAATCACAATGAAGCAGGAGATTTTCTTAGTCCTAAAATAACTGAATTTATTACCATGCCATTAAGAATTTTACGTGCCTGTTGGGATCGTGACACAATCAGTAGACATGCAATGGTAATGATGAACTTCTTTGATTCAACAACAATTCTTTTAAAAGAGTTGTCAAAATCAGACCAATTTCCATAAAAAGAAGACACTCCATTAGCAGTAACTGTCTTGCCTTTCTCTTGTTATCCTTGTTGAGGCAACAGAATTGTCTCCCTAATACTTATTTCAACAAAGATAAATGACTTGCCTTAGGTAATGTCTTATGACAGCGCTTTCAATCAGTTAGCTATAGTAACACTTTTCTACTCTAAATTGTTTATGTATACTTGCTTTCATATCCTTTTATTCCTATACTGTAGAGCACAGAAAATGTGAAGACTGAAATCTTTTTCCCCATTTTGCCTCCAAAACCAACTATAGTCAACCAACAGAGTCTTAGCGGCTTCAGCAGACTAAAGAATAAGATCGAGCACATCTCTGCTCTCATCCTTCTTTCGTATTTTAAGATTTTTTAAAAAAAAAAAGGACAGTGAAGCATAAATAAATAAAACTCATAAGAACTCTCTGGAAATAAGCTTTTAGGCTTTCCAAGCAGCGTGACAGAAAATCAGAGAAAGGATTTTATTCTCAGATATTAAAAAATGAAATTTCCAAGAATGAAAAATAATGAACGCTTCCACTAATGAACACTTCCCAAACACTTTCACACTTGTATTGATTCCATTATCCATTTGCTGAAGAACAACAGTTATCTACTCTTATGCAAATTAAAACCAGAGTGAAGAACAAATAGGCCATTTCTATACAAATCATGACAGATTCTTTAGTTACCAACAGTTATTGTACTATCCAATCAGATAATATACGCACAATTGAAATCCAGGGGGAAAAAGCCCAGCCAGACAGTACTGAAAACAGATTTCTCACACATTGATTTTATGAAATGAATAAATGTGCCAAAACCAAAAACGAATTCTATCCCTCTGTACCAACGGACTTTTGAAAAATGTTCAAAGACTAATCATCTGATAATTGTGTTACTGCCCATTGTAAAAAAATGCAATTTTGTATCCAACTCCAATACCTTGTTTCATTATCCTAAAAAACATTTATTATTGCCTATTACTCAAGTAAGTTCATTTACTTTTTTTTTCCTTTTTCTTCTTTATTGTTTTTTAAATATGCTTTATTACTGGTCCATAATGCACAATAGGAACGAGGCTTATTATTTCTAAAGAACAGTATTTCCATGGCAATACAAGTCATCTACAGCAACAATCTCTTATCTTTTCCCAACACCTACGACTGCTAGAGCTTTGCTTAAAATTATATGATAAAATAGAGTACAAAGAACACAATCTCAATAGAGACTTCAGTGCTTCCCTTATGTATCTTAGTGATTTTTGGTCTTACAAGAGCCTTCCGGCCATAACATTTCTTAATCAATTAGAAGGTCTTTAATTAGACATAGGCGCACACAATGGTGGCACACATTTCCAAAGACAAATCCAAGCAGACAGACTCTTAAAGAAGTCACAAGGAGTAGATGACCATAGCTACAAGACAAAATGTTTGCTCTTACCTCTTTTGCAAATTTTCTAATGCAAAATTTTTACTGTTGCAAAACCAGTAAAATTACTGTGGTGTTTTGTTTTTTTTTTTTTAAAATTCACAGTGGGTGTGAAGCATAGGCACATATAAAGACATGCAGTAGCACTATTTGTACTTTTTACTTACTTTTATAAAGAAGTCATTATGTCAGTATAGATAATTGCAATAAACTCACCTTTAGTCTGACATATCAAGCAGACTCACTGATCTCTGTCCAAAACATGCAGCTGTCCAAGTCAATTAAAGCTATTGCAGTTGAGCATTCAAAGTTAACACTGAAATAACAATTGTGATCAAACTCTGTAGTATAGATAATTCGTATTTGAATCTTATTGGGGAAAAAAGGGAGATAAATAAGAAATGAATATTCACATCCTGATTATTCTCTGATTTGGGAAGGGGGAAGTGTGCTTGTAATTTTTACCAATAAAAACCTTTCAGCCTTAATACCATCATACCAGCCACAGTTGGAAACATATGCCCCACTCCCCCGCCCACAAGGCAAAATGGGCACGTGACTTCCACAACCAACTGCAAGGAAAGAGTTGAAGTTCAATTATTATGCTGTGGCTGTTAAATCTAGCATTGGTTTTCACTGTACCAGAAAGACAGCACAACTGACATAAAAATGAAGATATTTTGACATAGCAAACTAACTATTTTATTTCTAAACCTCACTGATAATTATCCTACTTTCAATCTGATCCAGCTAAGAGGGAACACAAAAGCCTATTATAAACTCAAGCATATGGCACCGATCAAAGGATTTTAACTTTCTTTTCCAGGCTAAAATTATTTTCTCTAGTAAGACCAGAAAACAGCATTGATCTGCTGCTCTACTCCTCATGTTTCACTTCAGCAGGATAACAGCAACTCAACTGCATTGTCAGCAATGAACATTATCTTCAAGATGACTGACTTAAGGCCTGCTACTCATTTAATGACAATACTGTTTGTTTAGTAGAAAGGAGGCTGGATGATTGCTTATGTGCAAGCAACAGTTAAATCTGCGGAAAAAAACCTGATTTTTTTTTAATGTTAATCTGGAAAGGCATTATAACATTCCCTGAAAAATTAGTCTATCTGCTATTTCTGTAGCAGATTTTGTATAGTGATTGGCTTAATGTTAAAAGTCTCTATGTTAAATTGCTGGAGGAGCAATTTTGGTGGGCAATGCCAAACATAAAGCATTAAACAAACTGCAGCATTGTGGAAGACAAAGACAGTGCATATACTGATGGTGCATGCCAAAAAATCCTCCCCTGAAAAATGTGAGAAATTTGCATTGATAGCTTCAAGAGTTTACATATGGTTCAGCGACATTTTTCTTTGCATAGTGACCAAAGATTGTTGGGGGGGGGGGGGGGGGGGGGCGAAGATAGATGACTAATCACAAAGACTGAAATAACACATATTGAAGAGGTTCTTTCCTGATCACTTACACATACCTCAATCACAAAACCACAAAATATATACAGATACTTCGAATCTTCTACAATAAGTTTTGTGTACTATGGGTCATGATTCACAGACCACTTTTTTCATTTAATTAGACTGGGAAATCTGTAACAAATTGCTTCTGATCAAAAATGGAACATGTATCTTTCTACTTTACATGTGAAGAAAAGATGGAATATAAAATCATAATCAGTGTGCTAAGGAAGTTATTAAGGCTGCAAAATGATTGAGTAATCATTGCACGTATGAGTAAAGCATTCCAAAGTTAGGGAAGGTCTTGATTAAAGAGGTCTGCATAATCTTGACTTCATCCTCTGGAGCGTTACAGTCCAGTCTTCAAGTGACATAATCGTATTTTGCTCACTATGTGTACACAATAGGCAGTGCTCAGTGAACCAGACATCAATTAACAACTTGGTTTAGTCTCTGTTCAGTGTAAACTACCACATACTGACATAAGACATAATGACAAATTACATACTAAGCAAAAACTGCTTTAAGACAAGATTCTTGCTGACAGAGCTTTCCCTCAGTGGCTATCACTTTAGTAGCCAAGTGCTTCACCAAGATTCTTTACTACACCCGGCTATGGGAAGAGGCACTATTATCTCCTTCCTCTTTGTGGCTATGAAGTTTCCTACTCAGCATCAAACTTTGGATTGCAACTGTTCCCATTACACTGGTAGCACCCAACAAAAACACCTTCCAAATAAAAAGCATGTTTCTAATTGATGCTGTGCTGTTAAAAAAAAAAAAAAAAAAAAAAAACAAAAAAAAAACCGACAGTTTCATCCCTAACATTTTGCAGAGCCTTTGTAGAATCAGAGACATTGAAATCAATGTGAACTTACGTGACCCAATAAATCCTAGGATTCTCTCTGAAAATCCTCCTGTCTCAGCCATTTTCTTCAAAGCGGCTCCTCTTCTTACTAGCTTGGAATTAAAAAGACCGTATTGGTCTTGGAGGACAAATCAACAGAACACACTTGAATTTCCCCATAGGTTTTGAGCAGCTTTTATGGTCTCCTCTTCCATTCTGAAAGGTTTTGCCATGTTTGTGTATTTTCCACATCGCTTTTAATGCACCAAGAATCAAGGGAAGAAAGAAAACATCAGCCCATTATATAAGTTTCCAAAGGCACTAGTTTAAATTCCTTCTTTTGCCAAATACTTCAATCAAATGGTTTTGGCATTTTTTTTAAATAGAAATACTGCTCCCTGTGGAAAAAAAAAATCAAAACTGACAAGTCACTCCCAGTCTAAGGAAACTGAAGAACAGCACAAGACTTATTTAAAAAAAAATACCCCAGCCTTCTTACAGAACTACACTACATCCAAATTATTGTTGAGAGACAAAGAGGAATGCAACAGCTAACTCAGAAGTGTACAGGAATACTTACTCAGCACATTTTCTTTTTCAGTGTTTTGTTACAGAAACTGTTGAATGATTTTATAAAAAGGACAAGAAAAAACTTTCTAAACAGAAAAAAAGGTAAAATCCCTTTGAGAAACACAGAAGTCCCCTTTTTGACATCTGTCCCTGCTTTTCAGTGGCAACATGCAACATGCCATAACTTTTCTAACAGCTTGAACCCTAAAAAATACCTTGCTTATTTTTCATTCAACAATGAATGAATACAGTCATATTGTTGGAGTGAATAATACAGGAAAAAAAAAAAAAAGTAAGTTTCTGAAATATTTTGGTTTATACAAATCTGGATTTCTCAGTGAGAACATGTTTGGGCAGAGCACCTCTACAAGCTTAGTCTGATACTTTTTAAAATGAGGTAGGGATTCCACCTTTTTAACCAAGGGACTAGTTCAAACAATTACATTTTGGTACTGGGTTGTAACCGGGCCATTCAGCTGCCATGGCTACTTAATTTAAGTAAGCATTGGCTCCTTGTTGCTGAGTACACATTATAATAGTTTAGTTTTGATGGATGCTTCTTAATGTTCCTGAACCTAGGACAGTGACATAAGCAGGCTGTTTTCCTAAACTAGGTTTTCTCTGCTCTTGGAGAAGAACCTCTTCACAAATGCAGGCTTTTTTCTTAGGGATGATTTGACACATTAAGATGTGTATTTCTCCAACATGCACTGACTCTAGAGAGAATAAAAACAGAATAGCCAGGGCAGCAAAGGTATCTGTAATGTGAGCCAAAAAACCATTTAAAATAAATAGTTACGATAGAAACTGAGTCCCTCAGACTAGAACAATTCTTTGGAGGTCTCAGTCCAGTCCTACAGTGCTGCTAGATGTCTTTAAGGCAGCACAATTTACATATTTCTTTTCTTTGTTTATTGCAGTCACAGAACTTCTTTAAAAATATTTCTAGACTGGAAACTCAGAGAAGATATGTTTACATAGCTGAAATTGTGAAAGGATAGGGATTTCTCTGGTGTACAATGATCCACGAAGTTTTATCCCCTGGGCAGGAAATACTAGTACTCTAACCAAGATAAATTATGTTTTACTAATGTAGACAGACACTAAAGAAGATATTTCTCAAACAAACATTATAACACAAAGTCACTTGCTCATACACTATGCCATACAAAATTTGGGCAACTGGGTATTTCAAGAGAAAGCAAACAAGATTAAACATATTAGGACCAATTTTCATAGCAAGTTAAGCAGCAAAATTAGTCAAGTGGCTGCTAATGGAATATAGTCACATTAGCAATAGCTTATAAACCTCCAAGCAAGAATTTTTAAAACCTATTAGACCTTTTTTCCTGCAATTCCAGTGGAGCACAAGTTGTGTACATTAGACAATAAGAAACAAAAGGGAAAAAAGGACATCTGCTTGGTACTTTTGCTACTAGTGAGACAATTTCCTAAAGAAAGCAAAAGGACAGACACTGAGATACATGAGGTACCTTGTTAAACAAATGTGACCAAGCTTAAATAGATCGTCTTTGTAAATGGTAACAGAACTCAGTTTCAAGATCAACCTAATCTTTGCCTCCTCTGCCTTATCTTATGATAAAGATGACAGGTTTGATAATCTATGGAACTCCTAACCTTTCAAATTGAGCTGACACAACCATTAACATACTTTACAGCAGTAAGACTTAGTCACTTCTATACTTGGCCTACAAGCAAGTGCTTTGCGTGTGAAAAATGTCATTCCACAGCCACAAGTGGCTCTTCAAAGCAGCTCAGCTGACCTCATATTCACATACACCTTTGACTTGAACATCAGCAAAAAGAGCCACATTTATCTCACAACACAGCTTGAAACTAACCACTTCAGCATTAGTATTTACAAGGAGTTTCTCTTGGAAGACTAGCATGTACCACTAGATGCATCTTTCATGCCTGAGTTTTCCAAAGGATAACTTGGCATGCAGAGAGCACAAAGTAAATCCACTGGATTAAAGGACAGAATTTTTTTTTTTTTTTTTTTTTACAATGTGAAGGAGGAGACCTAAGAATTGCGGACTTGTCAGCCTACACTGCAGCACTGCTGAAAACTGCCAGAGTGCTGATATGAATCATAGTTGAGTCAATTATGTAACACTGCAGAAAAAAATAAAAGCAGTCTTGGTTGGTAAGGACAAGAATACTCTATACTATGTGCAAGACAGGAGAGGTAATCGTGCCTTTCTTGTCAATACGTTCAAATGGGACACTGGGCTCAACCTGGAGTTCTTCACAGTGGAAAGGATCTAGACAACACACAGTGCCCAGGAGAGAGAAGAAGAAATGAAAATATGTTTGGGGAAACGTAACTGGATTGTTTCATTTAAAGAGCACCAAACTTCATTTTCCAATAAGTAACAAATTGCCATAAAGTGGACAGCATTAATTGTTCTCAGTGGCCACATGTACGCTGGGAGTTGGGAAGGGGAGAAAAAAGGAGGCCACAAAGGAAAGGTCTCTAATTTGCAGCAAGAAGCATTAAGGTTATATATTGTCAAAGTGCTGACCTGTTCTTAGTGAATCACTTGAACTGATAAAATAGTCTGATAAAATAGTACAAGCTCTGCAGAATACAGAAATGAACCCACCACTAGACATTACAAAGGGGAAAGACGAGTGAGGAATGGGAAGAGGCTCCTTACAGAAAACATCCCCTAGTTACGTGAAAATGTTAAACAAATTTCTTAGTACAGTGCTTTTTTGACATTTTCAAAGAGTTCCAAAAAAATATCCACCAGAAAATTTGCAGACAAATGTGATCTTCCTCAGTGTAGGGTGCTGAACTCGGTAATCTCTTGAGGAGGAGGATCTCTCCTTTCTATTATTCTATTATCAGATGCAGGAAAAATGATAAATTATAGGATCTAACCCACAGCTTTAACTGAGATTATTAGGAAGAGAGTAATGAGGCTCAAGTCCTAATGAAACTTGCTGTAGCATGGAGTTCTTAATGTGGTTTTAGGTTAGTTTGTTTTCTTCTGATGACTAATCAACATAAAGTATTTCTGAGATAATACAGTCAAGCGACAACTATGGTTAACACATCTGCCTTTTTGTACAGCTTAATCTTTACTTCCTACTTTGAACAAAAGCGATCAGCTAAAGATTTTAAACAAAAAAAGAGCTAGTTTATTACCTTAATCTGGGCTGGCAGGAAAATTTAGGGTTCTTCCAAATTCCCAATAATTTCTGAGTACAGAAATATCATATGCCAAATAGATTGCATTTAAGTTGTTTCACAGCAAGTGTGTTTCCTAAGGACTGCCTCCTGCTGTGCAGCATTTCAGAGCCATAAACAATCAAAATCCCATTGTAATTATTACAGTAATGCATTGCCTATAGCTATGACCTTGTCGCCTCAACAAAGTGCTGGCCGGTATTTAAGGCTTCCTGTCTAGCATCTTTAAGGGTTTGGGCAATAGGTGAAGCAGAGCACTTGCTCCTGGCTACTAATCCATGTTGTTTGCTTCAGCTTCTAAAGGAACGAGTTGCACTTTGAATACTTCAAAATACTTTGCTACAGTGTGAATCTGGATATGGTGCATTACCTATTTCCTAAGCAGGACCCCTAGGTGGTACTGGTAAATGAGCTATCACTGTCTCTCATACCTTCCTGAAATGGTTCTTTTTTTCCACTCCAATGAATGAATGGATGGCATCCCATTTTTTTGCAGAAAAATATTTTTGCAATGATTTGACAACAGTCTGAGAGGAATAAATATGCCAGGAATAAAACTACCGTTTGATCTACCTGAGAGCATCCATTATGAGCAGCATCACGCAACTTTCTGCAACTCACTGTGCTGCCTCCTGTGGGTGTTTGAAATAGTTTTCTAATATACTCTGACACTAAAAATTATAACAACTGCATGTACCACTGGCAGTTTTCTCACCTGTATCTTTTATCACGTGAAGTATCAAGCATTGTGTGTTATTGTACTTACTTTACTCTGCAGCAGCTATTTTTAAATAGATCATTCTGCAGAGAGTTTCTGTGAGCATCTGTTTTCATGTAGCTTTTACGTATTTGCTTGAACAAACAGTATTAGGTTTAACACATATTTTACACCTTTCCATTTTGGTGTTCTTTTCAAAAGAACAAATTTTATGAGAGAAAACAAAAGAACCCTGAAATACAGACACATTCAGTAATTTTATGTAGTTGTTTAGCTGATGTTTATGCTTTTGAGATTTATGACTTCCACATAATCTCTCATTTCCAATTACTGCTGTGTGTGCAACTTGCAGGGTACGTGCTATGTTTTATCACTGCTGTATGGTTCTGAGTTCAATTAATTAATCTGTAAGGTTCCCAATCAAAGCATTGGTGTTGGGAGTAACAGGGAAGATTCAGTTATAGATTTTTAAGTATCTCCCACATCGCACTAATTCACATAACCTTTATTTACCATAGACTGCCCTTCATGTAGAAGTGAAATGCTTGGTGAGGAAAAAGCATTTACTAGTCCACAGCAAAATACGTGTCATTAGAGATGCATTTATAATGGAATTTGACTTAATGGAGATGGAGGCCTACAGACACTGTGTTAACGCTTTACAGCAATAAGGTTGTAGCAAGCTTTTAGCACAATATAATGATTCACCAGGCTAAAATTATATACTGAGCAGCGCTTGGTTGAACCAGCACATTATGTTTTCAGTACATACTCAAACAACTTGGCAAAACACAGCTCCTTCAAATTGCAAACATCATTTATAATAATTGGCAGTATCCTCCAATTGTGCTGGCACTAGAAGCTCCAGAAGAAAAAGGGGTTAAACTATCCACACACCATCATTGTGCAACTGATTTTATGATTCCCTTCACAAAGCTTAATATCAAAACCACAGATACCATTGCTTATGGGAAATTCATAATGAATAAAAGCTAAGTATAATGTTGTTTTCAGTAAGAGACCATTTACAGCCTAGGTTCTTATCTGCTCTGTACAAAATCCTTTCAGATGAGCTTGTGGAATGCCTTAGTGGAGCAATGAACACCAAAAATTATCATAAGGATTACTGTCAGAGTTTACTTCACGTTAGCTAGAAATTTTCATTAAATGCAGTACATAAAATTATCAGAAGTGGTTCTATGACATTCTTTAATAAAAGCATAACATATAAGTTCTTACACTTTTCTTTCTTTTGCACCTGTGGGCTTTTCCAGAGCTGATAAGAATAACTCTTTGTTATATTTCAAGGTGAATTTTAATATATATGGGAAACTGATGGCTACTGTGAAAAAAGCGGCCCGTTTGTCTAAATGATAGACATGGCACAGGCATCCTCAGGACAAGTTTCCCTTACACATGCTGCCCTCCTGCTGATCTGAAAATCTGAACGGGTATGCTAGTCTATGCAGGATTACTCCTTGGCCTCTCCACTGAGACTATCAGCAAAGGTCTCCTTTTGTTCTTTATGATAGAACCTTTCCACCCACAGATGACTGGATCCATTACTCCTCAACCCCGTCTGCTCAGATAGAAAAAGCAGGTAGAAATGCGTGTCAGAGGGCAAATAGGCTTTCTAACACAGGATGTGAAACAATGCAACATTTTATTGTGCAAAGTGGCAGCCAGACAATTTTCATATTTGAAAACAGCTGTATGAATTTGAATCAGTCTAAATTTCTCAGTTTCTTCTTTTAATATGCTAAATAATAATGTCTAATTCATTGTGCTGACATGAAGGAAAAATATGCTTCATACTAAGCCAGTTCTGCTAGGCATCCAAAACTCAGATATCAATAACAGAAAAGTCAGATATTTCACTTGCATATGTTTCCAAGTAAAATACCCTTGCAGTGACAGTTAATAAATGAGAAAGGGAGCTGTAAAAGCAAATCAATAATCTGTTAGGATTATTACACATATTTGTGAATTCTATGGGTGTAACTGGGAGCAGCTGGAGAAAATTGTTGAGGATTAAAAACTGAATGGAACATTAGGAAAGAATTGGAAGTATCAACATACATTATCTACATTTCGATACTAGTGTTACTGCACCAAAAGTTACACATAGATGAACATGTACAGAGGTGGTATCAAATGCTTAGGCGAGTTACAGATTTGGGATACATCATTAAATCCCAATACTATTTTATCACAAGCAGCAACAGATGATGACCAAAAATAGAAACTGAGGAAAGACCCCTGAAGATGGCTGGTTATCAGACACATATCAATCTGGCAAATTTTCAGGAATACCCAATTTTTTGGCAAGCCTTGCAAAATTAACCTTGTCAAAATGCATTTTTATGTGAGATGTTCAGTTGCTAGCATATTCACTAATAAAACTTGTAGAATATTTCTTTGCTAGCTGAAGACAAAAAGATCTCATCTAGAAACAAAATAAAACTGAGACAGATTGTTTCTAGTCCTCTGGAAATTTGTAAAAGGGAGCAAAACAGGAAAAAAGCCACAGCGGATCTCTTGCAGCTTACAGACAGACTTCTGCTCACAATTCTTTTACAGCTTTCTATTACAACTTTAATCGAGCCTCCTGGGCCAGAACACATAGAGGGCTCTGAATTTAAGTGACAAGGAGTAAAGGTGTTAGTTCATTTTAGAAAACAAATTTCAGAGACACGAATACCAGGGGCAGCCACTGAGGCTGCAGCTCCACAGTAGCCCAAGCCTGCCTGTTGCTGGCCCCCCCTGCTCCCCGGTCCAGCCTCTGCACCCACTCACCGCAGGCCATGTATTCCTGCCCTTCCTTTCCCATCGGTTCTGACCACCGATCACGTTTTCACTAAGTCATTTCAACACACAAAGTCAGTAGGAAGCTCATCAAACTACCAAAAGCAAATAGTTTTCTCACAACATTTAGTGACGACAATGAATGCTCAATAGGTGGCAATAAGGATTAGAATTGCTTCTGGGGATTTCCTCCTGCCCCCATCCCATAGCAACATGGACCAGAGGCGGGAGGCAGAAATTGTACTTACTTTTGGAAGCAGCTCTAACCAGAGGCTTGCCAGGTGTGAAGGCAACCTGGGAGTGAAGGTTTCTCCTTTGGCATTACCCAGAACATGAACTGTAAAAACAAACCAGTGCTTTTAGCAAATTTATTTCCCGAGTCAGCAACCAAGAGCAACTCAAGGCACCTTTAACAATAACTAACATTCACTATTTGTTACAAAATGTCAAAATGCCTATTGTAGCAATATATTTTAAAGAACCAAAATACTCTCACACCAAAAAGAAAAAGCACTTTTCCTTGATATGTTGCTAGACAAAAGCATGTTTTTCAGCTTTACCATTGACACACACAAAGCAAACTGATGGTGTTTGTACTCTATATGCTAAATGCAGAGAGTATAGTTTTGCTTTTGAAGAATAAAAAACAGCACTTGAGGACAAACAACAGCCATTCTAGAAACAAACCCCACAGCTCTGAAAGAAGAGTTTACCAAGTAAAATAGGAATAATAATAAAAAATAAAATTAAAAAAAGAACATTCCTTTAATGCAAGTATGATTAGCCCTGTTCTTGACTACCCCAGCTCAAATTCTGGATGCAGATTTTTTCCTCCATACCATTTTGAGAATTCACTGATCCCTTGTGTTGCTGTGTGTAGCAGAGAAAAAGATTTCATATATTCAACTCCATATCTACGTGACGCAAATCTTGGAATCAGAGACTGCTAACAGTACCACGGTCCTCAGAAGGCAAATAAGATCACCTTCAAACGCAGTTATCTTTCCCTGCTCTGTGACTTTTTATACTCCCTAGCCTGCAACATTGCTGCACTTCTTTCCACAGACCAGCTGTGACAGAAAGATAGGTCTGTAGCCTGTCCTCCCTTACAACAATCAAAGGTCTATGGGGAAAAAGCAAGTCAACAAAAAGCTGATGTTTATTTCAAGTGCTCAAGCTGTGTATAGTCCTATAGGATTAACTTATTGCTAGATATTTGTACAGTTGTTATTATGTTCCTCTCAAGTTATATTTCTGAGTGAATACAAACTATTTTTCGGTAGCTATTGCATCTCACACTTTTCTCCACCTACACTGCGATCACCATCAGCATTTCACATGTAAAATGACTAAAGTACAATTAATTTATTCAAATGAGATTATGGCAAGCACTATGCATTTTTTTAAATAATGCAATTATATGTGTGTGTATACACACACACACAAATCAATATGCATACAATTTTAACAAAATCACATAGACTAAAACCAACCTGTCACACACAGTAATGCACCGTCCCTATTCAATGGCCTGGTCAAATAGTGAAGCTGGGATCAAGACACTAGCTGATGGAATGTAGATGGAGACACTACTTTATAGTTTGTAGCAGTTTTATTTTCAATTATTATTCTACCACAAGAATATATATTAAGGACGTGCAAAGAACTGAAATATCACATATTTTTTCTCAATACATTGAACACAGTACTTCAACAATAGTGCTTCCCATTCAAAGTTCTAACTCATGCATTCCACATCACTAAGTCATCACAGCACTCTTACCATCAGTTAAGATAACCTAGCCATTTCCATATTATTTTGGATAAACTTAACATCCCAGTTCAGAACAGTACGTGACTAAACTCAGTGGATGCCAATGCTTTAGGTGAGTTTGTGAATTGAGACGTGAGAGCATTCATGTATTCATGTCACCTCTGGTTTTCTAAACTACAAACTATTTAAGCAATTACTTCTTTCCTTTTGATTTCTTCAGCAGGTTATGAACAATGCAAAAGCAACAAAATTGCTGAGAGTGACCAAGAAAAATACTACTATGCATATGTATTAAAAAAAAAAAAAAACAAAACCCCAACACAAACCCATCTTAGTGGGCCAAATCAAACAGTAAATCTAAAAAGAAATCTAAAATCTGTTTATGAGCTAATCACTTTTACCATTAAAGATCATTATTACAACAGCACAGAGAAAGTTTTACAGCTGAATTAGCAAACTGAAAACTCATAACTGTCAAAAAAACTTTTTTTTTGAAACAAAATATAAAAGCAATTTCCAGCAAGAATAACATTTAAATAGAGAGGCAAAAAAAGACTGCAAACATCTCCAAACAAAGAATGCTTCTTTCCTAAGCTGACCAAAAAAAAAAAAAAAAAAAAAAAAATACACAAAGAAATAAATCTGGGTCTGAACATATGGAAAGCTATACTCAGAATTCTTTAAGTGGGGATTAAAGCAATGCTCCAAAAGCTCACAGAATATAAATTTAGACTGTAAAAGACAAAAGCTTATTTTTAACACCAAGCACAGAATTATTCTCTTTACACACAATATTGTAAGTAGTAGCTCTGCAAGTTCTGCAAGCTTCTACAGGCTACCATACCTTGAACATTTCATGAAAAACCTACCCATAAACTTGTTGGGGAATAACGCACTGTGCAACTTTTGGTTCTTAGCATGTTCATCATTATTTTCAGAGCAGTCTGATTAATAATCTGTATTTTTCTGTTAATACTGAGAAATAAATTAGTACCCTAGTGAGCTTCCTTAATTGTGCTGCTTTGCTCTCTAGAAATTGGAATTATGCTATAAAATCTATGCACACAAGTCATCACACATGTTATTAATGGTTCTGGTTGTTATCCTTGCATAGGAAAATGCTCATCAACAGAACAGAGACTGTCTGTGATTAAACCACACTAGCAGCCCCATTTATAGTAGACTGATGGCATTTAGGTGATCTTTAGCCCACAACAATCCTACTAAATTTGTGACTTTTAACAGGATCTGATCATGAGAGATCTGAGCAAGTTTCCCTTGATATCAACAAAAAATCCCACTATCAACTCAAAAGATCAAATCCAGGAAAGCCAAATCCAAACCCAAGAGACAAAAGCTCAGAATAACTCACTAATATTTCTGAATGAGATGCTTCATTGTTGTGCTTTGTTACTCCGCTCTGGAAGCAAGAGATCTTGTCTCCTTGGCTGACAGAGACTCCTTAAAAATACAAGTTCTGAATGATAAATTGTACTTGTCTTTTTTCAGGACAGGTTTTTTCACAGCAGGCTTGTAAGGTGCTAGGAAGAAAGCTGACAGTGACTGTTTACAAATTCAATTCTAAAATAGATTTGACCTTAAATGACACAGATTCATTCTTTCTACAAATGTAACCCAAGCAGTTTGCATCCAGAGAGTATTGTATCTTAATGTTTTTACTAGAACTAATACTGTCAGAGGGTCATTTATCATAATCTGTAGTCCTAACATAAACAAACATTGGTATTTTTGAGGGTTAAAGAGTGCAGGTGAGAGTTACAGGAGGCAACAAGAGGACCTACCAGTTCATGAAACAGGATACCATGAACAGGTGCAAAAAGACTCAAAGGGCTTTGCTCTTTCAAATGCCATCAACTGAATTTGGGAGAACGCTCACTAGAAATGTAGCAGATTTCCTGGAAGCACATTCCTGCAACTGCTTGCAAGTATGTTTAAGTCTAGGCTTGGGAATAAACTCTTTGGCTTGAATGAAACCACAACAAATTTTAAATGGTCACATGCATTCTTTACAAATAAGGATCTGAGAAAGGATATGTAGTCTTTGCACAGATAATGCAAATATGGAAAAGGAATAAACCCCTGGATTCTGAGATTTCAGTTACACCCCTGCTTTGCTCTATTTTTTGTGCATCTTTAGGTCTGAGAAATGCAAATAGGTTAGCATCAGTTTTTGTCATTAACCATTTTTGTCAAAGATACTGGGACATATTTGAGCAACGGCTGTTAAGGTAGATTGCAGACGTGCTTCTTTTAGTTGCTGAACAGGCTGAAGTGTGTATTTGGAACAGCGCTGGAACAGGGCAGCTTAGCATGGCAGTTAATATGTTGGTGCAAAACCAGCAAAAGTTGTCCTAGAAACTGACTGTATTGTATCACAGATTTGTTGTTGTTCTTGAAGTTTGTGTGCAAAAAATCACACCAAATTTATTGTAATAGTATTGTGCATGATTCAAAGCTGAAAAATCAGTTAGCTGTAAACATCTGATGTTTGTTCAAGCTAATTAATCCTCTAATAGCTGCAGTATTCAGATGAGAAGCTCATGAGAATAGATATGTAATTAGTTTTCCAGTATTCCATTTGTGCCAATTCCATAATGTTCTGTTTTGTAACCAGCAAAGAACATATAAGGGGAGATGCTAGATTACTGAAGAAAGATAACTGCAGTATTTTAAACAGTGTAAGCAGGAAGGACTCGCTGTATTACATACAAGGATGCTAACTAATGCTTATTAAGAAAAACAATCAATTTGTAAGCTCTTACAGCACAATAAAATGATGAGAAATAGCCAACACAAACTTGTTAAGAACAGATGATGTCAAACCAGTCTAAGTCCCTTCTTTGACAGCACAACTGGCCTAGTGACTAGGACAGAGCAGTAGGAGTGACATATCTTAACTATGTTCAAGCTATTTGGTCTGTCACAGAGGGCATTCTCAAATGGAGCCTAAGAAAGTTTCCACCACAGGGAATCAGCATAAGCAGGATCCACAGTCAGCTGGAAAAACATAATGGAGCCATAGTGATCAGTGGCTTGCTACTGTATTAGCAAGCTGTCTCCAGTGGGATTATATGGGGTCTACACTGTATTCTGCCCAGTCTATTCAGCATTTCATTAACACCATCAACAATGATATGAATTACACATGAGAAATTTGGGAACATTACCAAAGTGGGAGGAGATGTACTTGGGAAGACAGCATTTAAATTCAAAGTGTTCCTGGCAAACTAGAATTTAAAAATAACAGGACAAAGTTCAAATTAGACACATGTACGATGAGCCCAGAGAACTGCTAGCAAACGCACTTGCACAAACAGAAGAACTGAGTAGGCAGATGTAGCAGATCACAATATAAGCCAATAATATAACTCAAAGGATTGCTAAAAAATAATTTTAAGAGAGAAGAGGAATGTCATACGCAAGCAGTAGCAGTAACTGTCCCATTCTCTTCAATGCTGGTGTCTCTTCAGCTGGAATACAGTGCCCAAATTTGAGCTCCAAACTCTAAAAATCCAGGAAGCATCCAGAGAAAAGCAAGAGAGATGGAAGATACTGGAAAATATCCTACAAGGAAAGACTGCAATTGTTTTGTCTACAATACACACGAACCAATCTTTCATTAAAACCTTTAAAAAGCCATTTCAAAGTCATGTGCCAAGAATACTATGTACCTTATCTTGGGGGGATTTTAAGCGATAACTCTGGTCTCCTTCAGACCCCATTTCTATGATGGTCTTCCTGGAATATTTTCAACAAGACAAAACAAACCCCAGCACAGTCTTCATTGTATAAAATAGATGTAAAAGCAGAAAGGTTTACACAGATTTGCAAAGAATAACAACTTAATGAAGCATTCCATATAGTTGAGAAGTAAAAAATATGATAAACCTACTTAATCTGTACCTAATCTAAAATTAAACTATATAACATTCTTTTCAAGAGAAGCATGCACCATAAAAAGATAATACAGCAGAAAAATCAAAGAATTCCTACCCTTGATATTAAGAGAGCAATCACTCCTAGTGTCCCTACATGCTACAGTAATCAGAGAAATGAAAAAAATGAGAAGAGAATTCTACTCTTAGTTCAGATTTAACATCCAGTAACTGGGGAAACACTGCTTTTTCAGCTGCGTAACAAATAAAAAGAATAATAATGACAATAATAATACCTGCCTTCCAAATCAGCTAAGATGTCATCATTGTGTGTTACTAAATACAAGGAAAGACTTAAGAAGATTCAGAAAAAATATTTTAAAATATTTTGGCACTCTGGCACTGACCTCAGTGGATGGCATTGCATTAGACTTGTTAAATGCAGACTAATTAGGCTTTCCACAGGAGATCATATGCCTATGTTAACTATCTATAAGAAATTGCAACACACTTTCATAGGGCTATGATTAATTATGAATAAGCTTTACAAAACTTTTTTTTTTAATTATTCTGTGAAATCTCTTTTCAACTCAGTGAAAGCTAAGAGGCACTTGAAATTACTTCACTTGTACAAACTATACATTATCTCTACTGGAAATCTGCATGAAAAAGAGTTTTCCCACATATACCCACAAAGGAATGATTAAAGGTCAAAGAGAGACAGTATTGCTATGGGTTTCTTGGTGGGCTTTGTACCAATAAATGAGCTGAATGGGTCACAGGACTAGATGTTGTGGGAGCTGGATTGCTCACCTGACTCTGCCATTAACGCAGAACAGCATCAGACAAAAATCACTAAGCAGAGAACCCATTGCCCTATTTGAAAAATAAAGTTACTGGTATTGCTTATGTTTTTGGAATCCTCAGTCTATGAAGGAAGAGTACTAAATTATTGTTATCCTGAGAGGCAAAGAATACACTAACTACAAGAGCACTCCCAAGTCTTCACACCCTATTTTTAGTAACTCGTTCAAAAGTCTGTAGCCAGCAAAACTAGCTGCTCAAAAATAAAGTCCAGATCCCCAGAGTAAAGATTAATTGATTCTTGTCTGCAGCATACCTTAGAGTCCATACACAAAAGATGTCTCACAAATGATTTCAGGAACAAAAGGGTTTACACAAAGCCTTTGTTCTGGCAGGTAAGAAAAAAGGTGAATGTAGGCAAACAGAAGGATTGGTCAAATCCTGATCGTATGACAGAGGGGTAGGATAAAAATAGCATATGTCTATATGAGCAGGCAGAACGGGCACAAACGTGTCTTAGGTGGTTGCGTACAAAGCAGTTGCCACCTGGAATCTGCAGAGCAAAAGTGTTAGAACAACATGATGCTCATCTGTCGCTGGGTGGGATTTACCCCTGTGGGCACAGCACCAGATGAGAATGCTTCTATGGCTTTCAGGCTGGACTTTCCATGAATTATCAAGTCAGACTGCTGTCAGAGAGCAAATTTCTCTGTGCCTTTCCATGGAGACATATTTCCAGTGCCTCAGTGAGAATCAGACTGCAGGTTTGTGGCAGGCGAGAGTATGGGATCCAGCTCTGGCATTGTCTATTTACATATATTGCCTTGTATGGCACCGAGTCTTATTTCATCTAATGTAATGATTTTAATGTAATTAACATTTAATTCAGCTGAGAATCCCACACATTGTCACCTTCTTGGACCCAAAAATTAAAATGTCATTTCTAATGGTGGCTTTGAAATCTACTCTTATGAAAGTTTGCATTAAGTTATGCTTTACCTCCTGACCTTTTACATTTCCAGGGACCACAGCAGTGTTCAGTGCTACACTATATACCTAGGATGTCAGCTCATGCATTAATAATTCAGTTGGGTGATGCATTTTTGGTGGCCAGCCCATTGTGGCTGCCAGAATTAGCTGACCAGGTTAAATTTCCGCTAAATACCAACGCTGGCTTTCAAAGCAGTGAGATCAGAACACACATAGACCTCATGCTAAAATACTAAGCATAAACCAACACATGGATTTATGAAAATAAATGCTGAAAGTAATCAGGCAGGACAAAAATTGCGTTTCTCTCCTTTATTCCTGATCAGCTCAGCTTGTATTTGCTCATGTCACACACGTCTTTCTCCTGAAGCATAGATGAACATATGACAAAGAGTAGACATTATGCTCTGCTAAACAAGCTCAGTGACAGCTACCAGGGTGCCTGTTCCCTCTGAACTTCACCATGTTACTGCCAGATTGAGGCTGATTCTCTTGAGCAAAGTATAAAACTGAAGGATGCCAGGGCAGGAGGGGGGGTACCTGTATGGAGGTGCTGTGCTGGAGTGGGCACACCAGCACCTGCCCTGGGGAGCCTTTTCCTTGTGTTGCTGCTGTTGGGAAAAACACTCCTGGGTACCTAAGTGCTCAGTACACCTGACTTGCGTCTCCTCCATCAGCAGTAGCAGGGAAAATATCTCCAAAAATAAAAGCAACAAAGCAAAACCAAAAATAAAGCAAAACCAAACCTGACAAAAAATTACCTTGGACAGTGGGAAAGCCTACATGCAAAGAACTGCTAACAGGTGCTGGTGATTGATGCACAAAGTAATTGCTACAACAGAGGAGGGACTTAGAAGTATAGGACTTAATAATAATTTTAAGCACCCACAAGTGATTTTTTCTTTTTTTCTTTTTTCTGTCTCTCTTTGTGGTGATGACTGTCTCATTTCTGTAATTATCAAGTGTGTCTTTGTTGGTCATGTTTTCCTCATCACAGCAAGCATGTAGTGCTAATGAGAAGTTTTTCCAAGAAACAGAAACATACGTTGACAGTTTTTCAAACTGTAAACTAGAATAGAGACATTTCTCTTGTGAGAAAGTCTCAACAGCCACCAGCATCAAATCACACCCTACCCTGTCACCCACTGGTTATGAGAAAAGGAAGGTAAAGAGATGCAGAGTTGCTTGAAGGCAACTGTTGTTTTTAGTTTGGGTTTTTTTTTTTAAGATAACTTTTCTAAATTACTTCTTACAATTTATCAACAAAATCCCTAAGCTGTTTATAGTAGGCTGTGACAGTTTCCATTACACTTTTAAACATTAGGAATAAAACCCCTTTCATTAATTTAAAGGCAAGGTGTTGATTCTAACAGAGGACATTGTCCGACGAGTAGGAATCAGTAACTTCTCAATATCCTGAATCAGCTACACATTACCAGTGACGCTATACTACGATATGTAGCTCATGAGCTGCAGACTGTGCTCAGCACAGCAACAGTTTCCAATGCTTTGCCCATACTTTTATCCAGCATAATGACAGGTGTAATATGGTGGGACACAGAGTTTCTAATTCTCTATGTTTCTTCACCTTGCCTGATGTTTCACTCCCAAAACACTGGAGCACAGCCTAACACTCACCGTTTGAAATAAATACATAAATAGATAGATAAAAGCACCCACAATACAGTGTGGGATACTAAAACAATCCAAAGATGCAGCCTGAGCTTTAGCAAAGAAAACTTCATCCAGAAACAGAAACTGTAAAAAGCAGGGGATGCTTCTACCAGAATTATGTGACAAAGGAATGCCAAAACACAAGCATGCCAAATATGCTCAAGCAAATGCTCAAAAAAGGAAGGATATGACCAACAAAATGAACCCCTTAGTATTCTGAAGCCAAGTGCCTTACATTTTCTTTTACCACCTTATCCTGATATATGAGAATTGTGCTCTTTCCTGTACATAGCACACAGCCATAAGATAAGAATCTGCTAGCTGAGGCTTTCCTGGTACATTTTCTAGAGTGCTGTGGAACAGTGACCAAAGTGTGGCCTTTTTTTCTTTTCTTTCTTTCTTTTTTTGGTTGCATTTTTCACAGCAAGCTTTATATATTCATTCAAGTCAATCTTCCACAGAGTGGCCTTTTGCATCTACCAGGAAAACAACATGTAACCAAGAAAAACAACAACATTGTGATTCATGCTAGAAGCAGAGTTCGCTGTCTGCTGGCCCTCAGCCCAGATCCTGAAGTGTCCACACTTACTTTGTAAGCTTGCATTACCATAATAGCAATATTTTATCAGCAGAAAGTTTCAAACTCTTAATGTACATCTGGCTTTTCATGGCTACATAACATATGCAAAGTCCAAGTTTTTCTTCACTGCCTTTTCACTTCAATCCAATGAAACACATCATGGCTGCAACACCAGCTCCCCCCCTCCACGCCCCCCACCCCTTCTTTCCAGAAGTATTCTGGCACCCTCTCTTTCATATTGCCTTTTTTCTTGGAATAAAGCCTGCTTCTCCAACCTGTTCACCTTCTTCCACATTATCACTTTCAAACACCTTTTATAACAATTCTCATACTGTGACTGTATGAACCATTTTGAGATCAAAGAGTTTGGAGTTGCTTGTAAATAAGAAAAATGCTGAAGAGAAATTGTGAGAAATTGTTTGGTGCTTTCCAGGCTGGAATTTTTCACTTGAGCTGCTGGGTTTTTCTTTTCAGAATTAAGGATAGTGGCTTTTTCCACAGCTTCTGCTTTGGTCACATGGGGTGACTGCCTGAGGCCTCACGCTCTTCTGAGGATCCTCATTCTATTCTGGGACACGCAGGGGGGGACATCGGAAAACACAAGACTGGCAACAGATAATAGCTGAAAGCATCAGCTCATATACCACCTGCTCTCATTGAGCAGTCAAGCTATAGAGAACCACCTGAACATAAATAAGGTAAAACACAGCCCCCACAAAAAGCCCAAACAAGAAAAAAAAAAAATCCTACATTTTAACACAACTTTTCAAATGGAGAGTGTTTAGTAAGAGACAAAGGATGGTTCAGCATTAATACAAATATAAAGTGATTCACCAGTGATGACACTTGGTTTTAGAGGAAATAAATGTTCCAGTGTGACCTGCATATAAATATTTGTGCTAAGAAAGATGATCAAAAATGGAGATAGGGTCCAGGAATGGAGATAGGCCACTGAAAATTTGGCTCAAAACTTGCAAACGTTGAGCCCATCCCAAGCAATCCTCTTCACCAAGGAAATCCCCAGTAAATAGCCTATTTCCTGAAAAGTGTACAGCAATTCTACAGCCAGAAGTTCCCCTTCTGACTTGCAAATAGAAATCCTTTTAAACAAAAAAAAGCAGCGGACTCAGTACAAGTAATTTAAGCCCTGTATTCAGCATCATAAAGAGTTCTACACAAAGAAACAGTAAGACATAGTACAGCCTTGCCAATTAGTTGCCAACTTCCAGTTTTAAGTACTAAAATAAAAATGTTCATTAGGACATGGATGAAGATGAAACTTGAATTAAGAAATGGAAAAATCCTCCATTACTCCAAGAATGCTTCAGAAAAATTAGAGTCAATGCCAATATAGCCACACAAATATCAAACCAGAGACAAGGGAGCTGACACACAGCTCAAACAAAGGAATCTACAGCAGAACCAGAAAATAGACTTAGTCCCAACTTATGCTTTTGGACACTCCCAAGATTACATTTTTAATCAGATTTATAGTACCAGTACATAGCTAAATTGTCAATGTACATATATGCCTTACTGTATGCTCTATAATCATTATGGGTAGCAAACCACTACATTTCTTTGTAAAGGATCAACATTCACCAATGATGTGTTACACCACATGGAGAACAGGGAATTGTAGTCTTTGCAGCACTGCCAATAGGGACAAAATTCTGCCATCAACACCACGTAGCTGTTCCCTACTCAGGTGGCCAAAATGTTTATTGTTACCGTGAAAACTCTCCACAAATAGCATCTGTTTAGTTAGTATTTGTAGCATAGCAGTGCTTGGCTCATACCTGATGGGCCCTGGCAGAGATGAGACCATAAAGTTTGTGTCCTAAGGTCCACATCCTTACTTCCCATTATGTTATTCTGAGAAGTAATAAAGCCATTTAATGCCATCTACATCAGCATGACAAGAATGTCTCAAACAAATCGCAGGAAAAGCTGTGGGAATTACTCCAGAGTGCCTTTGCTTAACAACAAAAGAAAAGAGCTTGCAGTGAAATCAGTATGGAAGAAAACATTTTCTTTCAGTCTGTCTCCCTCTATGCTTTTAAAAATTGAGTAACTAAACAGCTGTCAGAGGGAGGAGCAAGGGTTCAGAGTCTAACAGCAGCTTTTTGCATGAAACAGGAGCTATGGATAAAGCCTGAGGTTAAAATACCGCATCTCGGGGTCACTTTCCAAAGCACAATCAAAAGACGTAGAATAACTCCATCTTACAAGCATATAAGGGAGTCATGTTACCATGTCAAAGGGAGTACCAGTATGTTTTCTCCATTTTTTAAGGGTCTGAGTGTTGCAAGTAGCTCTACAGACCTAAGTCTCACTCTGCGGTGTAAAGCGTTGGCACAATATTGGGCTAACGCTGCCGCGCTACTTCCATATGTAAGCGAGTGCTTCCAACAGCATTGCTGTGCACTGCTTGCAGGCAGCGACTCAAGCGGCACAGCCTGGGGTGCCTGCGCAACTCTCCACTGTGCAGTGAAGACGCGGTCTTAGTGACTTGTAAGAAATTATGATTTTTTTACTTCCTTTACTTCCTCACTGCCATTAATCTATGAGCAGTATACCAGGGAACTTTAGCTCCATTTTAATGGAAAAACCTAAGATAGTATCAATCACAATTTATATGGTTTCCTGATACGTTTCCAGGTTTATTGTATTTTCAAAGTTTAGCTCACAAACATAATCAAAACTAGTTTCCATCCTGTTGTCATGATTATCAGAAAAAAGAAGAGGCTTACTTTCAAATACGGAAGTTGGTTTCAAGCACAACGTTTCTCTTTCTCACCAACACGCTCTTAAACAACAAGTTTTATTGGGCAAAGACAATCTTCAGAAAGCCACAGATCAGCAATGATATTCTGGGTCTTTTTTTAGAGTGCTTCCTCTTTCCTACCTTAACTAAAATGAAAGAGAACACAGTTTTATTCACAGTATATGAGAAATACTACTTAGAGAAGTAGTTCCTTAAAATCCTCACTACTCATTAAATGACTTAAAATAAAAAATGTAAAAATTCCTGCATATTAAAAAATCATTACTATTCTCTTTCACTTTTATTGTAACTATTCCAAGTTTACATTCAAAATAAAAGTTTCAACATCAAAAAATGCTTAGTTCCTGCAACCCTTGTAAACCCCTTCCTAGGGTAATAGTAGAGTAATAGAATAATGGGTCAATAACCACATTTTCCAGGCCAAGTTGCTATCTTTCCTAACAGAACATGATGCTTGGCATTCCCTCTCTCATGACTAGCATCTTCTTCCTTTCAGCAAAGGACAATGAAAATCTGGTAACAGCTCCCTGTTCTAGGTCAGTATTTCCTCAAAGCAGGACCTGCCAGGAGAGCCATGCGTAGTGACTTCAGCAGTCACTGCAGCAGTCTCTGGTGTCTTGGAAAGATGGCAAATGCAGCAGGGTGCCAGATAAGTCTGACCTCTCCATCAGCACCACAGTGCTGACACCGCTCAGGTTACTCGTCTGCGGCCCAGGACTAAAACACAGCAAGTAGCTCCAAGAGGCAGCCAACCAAAAAGGTCTCAGCATTATTTACCACCACTACTCCATCTCTCAGATGCCAGTCAACCCGCTGAACCTCCCAGAACACACACTGCGAACAACTTCCTACCTGGCAAACGATATATCTTTTGCTATCCAACTGCTCATGGTTCTCAACTAATTAGAAATAAAAACCTGTTAAACACTCTGGATTTCCCATCCTCCTCTTCTAAACTTCCATCTTGCTAACAGCAGAACCAATGGCACTGATGAACAATCATAACAAACCAGTGCCAAGTAAGTGGAGACATCAAGATAACTTCTAGCATCATAATGAAGTGCAAGTCAAAATATAGGTGCTATGCAGGCAGAAAAAAATAAAATGAAATCCATATTCATATGTTGCAGCAGCCTTGGCATTCCTTAGAGATAATACTCCATCAAAACTAAAGTGCAACAGTAACATTCAGAAATGAACTCTGTTAACAAACACTTGGAGTCAATCTTCACATATAAAAATGGAGGGAAAAGAGTGTATCCTTCCAAAGCCAGTGACTTCCAATGACAAAAGACGACTATGTCTTAGAAATATTATTATTATATTATTAGAAATATTAATCACAGTCTACCCACCTAAGACACATCTTTTGTTCAACAGCACTCTTACACCTTTCTTGTGAAGTATAGTGCTTCTGATTTTAAGTCTGTGGCATATATGGGTCTTCTACATTAGGAAAAATCACAACTGTGTGCATTCAACAATAAAAAATACTTACACATTTAAAAATTATATTCAGGGCATTATTTTAATATTATCATAATATCTCAACAAGAAAGATGCAGCAGAAGAGACATTGCTGTTCCATTCTCTAATACCAAGTTCTACAAAAATATCCCCCAAAATTCAGTGATTTCTTTGGGATTTTATTAGCTTTTTTTTGTCTTTTCCTCTAAACCACTGTATAGAAGTAACTGGGTAGATGGTGAAAAAAACCCATGAGAACTTTTTACTCCCACAGTAGTTTCCCCACTTCTCAAAAAATAAACATACCATTATGTTTTTACACTTGCTGTAGATTCCACTACATAAAAATCTGAGTGGGATGGGAGTTTCCACTTTATATACACGGTCGTATATTGCAGTATCTGTGCTAGCAGGAAGCTGCTCTCTTTACAAAAAGGGAAGCTGTCTGCAGTTTTTTTGAAGTCACAGCCTAGTTTAACCCTATATGGTCACATCCACTTTCCGCCAAAGCCAAGCCCATTCACTTTTCAACTGTGATATGTGGTCGCAAGAAGAGTAAGTGTTGATTGGATCCATGCGTCTGCCTAATTCATAATGCAGCAACTACAAAAGGTCACATTTTGCTAATGCTGAAGGTCAAGACAAACTTTGCCTGGTTAACTGAACATGGATCACATTTAGGCTATGGCATTAAGAGGCTTTCTCTGATTCTCCGGCAAGATATAGTACACCCTGCCCTAGACTTATTTGTCATCCTCACGAGTATACAGGAAAAGCAAAAGGAGATACCCTACAATGGGAACTCGGTACCTTTGGTATTAGAGCACTTTAGGCTTCACTGGAAAAAAAAAAATCTTGACAAGGAAGCTGCATAAACATAGCTGGCTTCCCGGTAACCGTGTTTACTAATAACACAATCTAAATACGATTGTATGCTTCTACTGCGTTAGGTTCTGATGGCATCTGCAGCAAGGCTTGTAAAGCCTGCCAGAAGGTCTTTGTGAATTATTTATACGAAAGTCATCTTCATCCTCAAAGTCATTGGAGAAGCTCTCCTGAATCAGAAACATATTTACTGATTTTATAAAAACAAAACAAAAAATCCCACAAAAAACAAAAAAAAACCACAAAAAATTACAAACAAAACAACATTTTCACTTCAGTTCCAGGCAAAATCTGCAGTTGTTAGCATGGAAGTGAGGCAGCATTTCTTCACTGACATTATTAACACAGAAAAGCCTTGTATTGTATGAAAGTAAGAGAACGTACAACTAATTCAAAATTCAATTTTTCATGTTTTTTTGCTCAGTTACTATATTTCCTTTTGTTTGTATAATAAAAATCAAAGAAATCAGATTTTGCTTTGAAAACAGTTACTTTGATTTAAAAAAACCCATAGATTAATTGAGATCACATGAGCCCTATAAGTTTCCTAAAAGTCTGTTTAAACTAAGAGCACTAACTGAAAATAAAATTAATTGATGACATTGAATCACTCTGGAAAATTCAGACTTGAAGGTTCAAGTATATGAAAATTTAATTCTTAATTCCTTATTGCCATGACATCATTATTGCTCTCATAACTGACTCTTAACCTACTTGGTGTAAAATTTTATAAAGTAATTATACATTTAGTCCCATACCATTTTATGTGCAAATAAGTGTTATTTTTTAGTATTTTCAAGGGAAATTTAATCTGTGTGCTTATTCCACTTGTCTATCAAGCTTTCCCAACATTTAAATCCAGTGAGAAATTCAAATTTTGATAAGGTAGAAGTCTCGGTGCTAAAGAAATACCTGCTCGGAGAACAACAACTCAGGTTAGTCCCATCACTGAAGGAAAAGAGCTTCAGCTGTAACAGACCCGTGTGCCAGCCAGCGTGCTCACAGCTCTATTTTGCGGCGGGAAGCCTTGAAGCTACAAACACCTGCATCCAACTCAGCAGTACTAATCGCAGCATAAAGTTCAACTTAGTAATGCAGCAACAGTGAATTTCCTGTAAAAAAAAAAATAAATTGAAAAAGCCTGAGCCCTACTAAAAACCTACAAGAGTCTGTTTTGAAGTTGGTCTGTGGTGAATTATCTCTGTGTTTAGCATAACTACAATGTGTCTTGAAACCATTCAAACTTGGATTCTCTTCAATCCATTTTATCTTAGGTGTCAACAGAATGGTTGCCGCTTTCTCTATATTCTTTATGTCATAATTAAGATGTTTTAATAGATATTAAACATATATAGTTAATGATTTATCCATCATTCTGATGAGATATGATTGTGCTGTCACTTTCCTTTATGCTGTCATAGTACTTCTCAAGAAGAAAAGAAGATGTATTATTCTTCTATTGCCATAAATGCACTAAGGAATAAAATTCTAAATTCAAAGGCTTTTGTTAAACAGTTTTCAGCATGCAGTTTAATAACCAGTCAATTTAGCAATGTAAATATTATCGATATGTTACTGGATATTTCTTCTTAATGAATATAACAAAACTGGTGTCATTGGGGGTTTGGGGTGGGGGCTTAACCCTTCCAATTCCTTTCCTATTGCCCTTCTGTTGGCACCTAGTATTTAAAATTCTGCTTTTCCCCCTTTTTTGTAATACCATAATTTGTGCTATTTCCTCCTTCTTACGACCCTCTCCTCTCTAAAACTAAGCATGTCAAATTTTATTCTGATACTACAATGCATTTTCAGTGGAAAATAACAGTGTGTTCCAAATAGTAATCCATTGCACCCCTTATTTTAAGGGGAAGGAGACAAGACACATGACAAAAATCATAGAGTGAAATAGCTGGAAGTCCACCCACTGGGAAAGGCTGGATGGCAGAACCACTGTGCAATGCTGTTGTAAAGAAATGCAAAGTAAGTATTATTTTACTTTTTATGATTCTTACATACAAGTTTCCTTTTTATTTTAAAGTACTGGTGTAGGATAATTTATAGTTAGATATTTGTATTGTTCAGAAATCACACTGGGCAGCCTTAGATGTGAATAAATATTAGTTCAGACATTAGAAGACTATAAGCAGGTGCAGAAGAAAGAATCTTGGAACTATTTAAAGCCCAACTGTGCACTAGGAAATTCAAAGACACTAAACAATGGCAACAATTCATTGTAAAATTCAATATTGTTGATATTTGCTTTCAAAACCCCCTTACTCTCCCCCCCTCTACACCATCCTTTCCTTCCATCACTTCAGACAAATCTCTGATTAAGGTACTCATTATGTGCTCCTCAGTCACCTACTTCAATATCCACTTCTCAGATCTCATCTAAACAGACATGTTGCTTATAAAAGTTAAATCCTTCTTATCCATTACTATTGTTCATCTCAGATACCATGCCTCATGCAAGATTAAATTCAATGTATTCCACTAACCTCTTCCAAACATATTCTATTAGTGTATAATCATGTCTCTACCTTGTTACCTCCCCTTTCCACATTCCCTCTATGGAAATGCCAGCTTCATTTCCATAAAGGCATGTCTTTGTCTTTTGCAAACACCTTTGTGTTTTTTTCCTCATTTCCTTTGCCAATTGTTCAGTCTCCCTAGTCTCCTTATTTCTACATCCTTATTTAAATTTCTATATCTTTGTACATCCCAACACAAAACCAAAAAACACCTCACCACTTTGTTAACTACAAACATTACCTACATAGAGGAAAATCAGGAAATAGCAAAAGGAATTTCTTCTTGGAAGATTTCACACTGTAGACATATGGGAATAGAGACAATTCCTTCTTTCTTATTATTTTACTTATCAAGGATATAATACCATTTGGGAAACCAATTCAGTTTTCCAAACAGAATACATTTAGTACTTTTTTGGTATGATTTAACTGAGCTTCTGAAGGATGGCTTATTTGGTATACTGTGGACATTACTGTGCAAAAATCAAGTACAAAGAATGGTCAAATGAAAACTGATTTGAAAAAAAAAAAAAAGTCAGCAAGTTTAATTCCAGAGCTTTGGTTCCTAGCTATCAGATTTCCATAGGAAACATTGTAAAAAATTTCCAGACAGCTTTGTAGGAATTTTATGTTTTCAAAAAAAAAAAAAAAAGACAATCAAATTAAGACATTTGAGAGATACTGCTTTAAACTCATACCAAACCAAAACCAGAATTTTGGAGAAATTTAGCAACAATGCTGTAAGAAAGCAGCCACTTAGAAATGCCTGCCCAAAACCTACTTCCTTTCCTTCGCAACATCTGTACACGGTTTTTAACTAGCATGTCAATTCCTAAAACCCCATACATAGAGAAAACAGCAAAACAGCCTTGGTTTCCCTATAGCTGAAGGACAGAAATGGAAGTTCCCCGTCACTGCCCAGCACATGACACCTACGTAGTGGAAGACTGAAACTCAGAATTTCCTCTGGTGTGCCACCCTCTGTAGTACTTTCAGTTTTTCTGGGTATAACTGTAATGGAAACACAGGGCTCACCACACTCCCCAGCACACTTTGCCTGAACGTAGACGTGCAAGGGGAGCAGCGAAGCAGCTCTTTGCTTCCGTCGCAGCGTAAACCAGGGACGGACTCCAGCACACGGGGTGCTCCAGCTGTGAGGAGACATGGTCCTCAAGACCCCGGTAAGTTTTGCACAATGCTGTGCTCTATACTAACTGCTTCCATGCGCTGCTGGTGTTTTAGAAGGCATATATGTCTGTGCGCAAACTACAGTGAAGGCATCTCTGTGCTAGGTATTGCTACTGCAGTGATGGCAGAGTTCAGCCATCAAGAGACATGTAGCCAGGTATGGTTTAGACTAATCTAATACTAGGTTACAGAGAAAGCACATTTAAAATTGTGATGCAATTTATAAATTCACTGGTTATTCTGTGGAGTATGTCATACTTAGATCGTATGTTAGGAATTGAAAACATCCATAAGGAAGATTATATGGTGGTGGCTTTATACAATGCTGTTGTGGAGAAATGGAAACAGAGTTGATATTTCATGTTATTGCGGTGCATGATTTTTTTTTTTTTCCTCTTGAGTGGAATACCAGAAAAGACAGAAACATCAATTTGAATGAATATGCACCAAGTGAGATGGTTTCAGTATTGTGCAGGCAGGTTTAAAATGATGCAGTACACTGAGAAGACCTAAACACAGAATCAAAGTTCAGCTTTCCATGGATGTTTGAATTTGCCTTTTGGGGTCAGCCCATCCCAAGCTCAGGTGGTGCTCCCCAGAACATTAATAATCAAGTTTCAGATATTTGAGTCAAAGAGAGGTATTTCGTCTCAAAGATTTCATTCTCAGTCCCTTTTTTCCAAGTTAATTAAACAAAGAGCAATAACAACCCTGAAATTTCAACAGTAACGGGGCATTTGAATTGAAATATGCCTTCTGTTAGCTTATACAATAGAATAAAAAAAATATTGTCTGCAAGATAAAAAAAATAGCAGGTTTTGGTATATTAAAAAAAAAACCAAAAGCCAACCCAACAATTAGAAAGTGAGAGCTCTTCTCTTCAGACACGTTAGATTTACCATCGCCAGAAAATGTGGTTCAGGGCTGTCTTCAGTATAACTTCTATTAGATCAAAAATGCTATCCTGGTACTTTACAGGGAAATGAATGTTTCTGCTGCAGCAAATAAGATCCAATCCCGCACTGAGTTTCTCAGTCTGGTGAATTTAAGCTTTAAGTGGATTGGTAGGAACCTGATGCACATAAACCATGTAATCCCTTGCGAAACAATTTTAAAATTAACTAATGAGATATCACACTGCTTACAGCTTATTAGAAAGAAACAGTGAACAGCAATAGCACATAGCTACTCTGCCTGGGATTTAAAAGCTGGATTTAGCTGTCATGTCCATAATTCTTAGTGCATTGGTTATGTAAAGGAGGGTTTAGTTTCATATTAAGGAAAGCAAAAAGGCTCTACAGAATATAATTGCAGGATTAGTAAAACGTATAAGGCAGCTTTACTCCATTATTTACATATTAAGGCAATTTATGGAAATCCTCATATAGAAAACTTCAATAATTGAAAATTAGATTCAGAATCAACTTGCTCTTAAATTAAAGGACAAGCAAAGGGTATATTACATTATTTTTCATGTTAAAATATTATGTGTAGAGAAGAAACTGGAAATTTTTCACAAGATACTTTAAAGGTTATCTCCCCAAGGAAAAGGAATAAGATACGAGAGCATCTTGACCAATATGGATAGTTATAATAGAAATATCTCTGCAAGTTTCCAGATATCCAAGCAACAGTCTACATGTTCACAGGATTTCTATGCATGAGAACGTTTTGACGGTAATTGCCATTCATCCTCAGGTGGACAGTTAAGGGTAAAAGGACAGAGCAAGCAAATGCCTTGAGAATAACCTGGTAGAGGTAGCATCACAGTATGTGGACAACACTTAAAAACAGAGAAACTATAAAGACAGCAGACAAGATGAGTCAAAACATGGAGAATCTTGATGAACATAGCTGGGCAGAGAAACTAGAATGACTAGAATTAAGGACAGAAACTGTCACGTCTGGTAGTAATATGTATAATGCTGAGCACAGAAAATGAGGTTATCATAAAAAACAATCATTAGCAAGGCTGCCACCTCAAAACTAGAATGGCACAAAAATTTGAGATTGCACACCAAAATGCATCAGTGAAGACTACCAAGGTAGCAGCTAAATTTAGAAGAAGTACTAAGGGAGTAAATTACAGGGCAAAAGACTTAAAAGTCATTGACTTGATTCTCATAGAAATGTCACATACTGGTGGAAGAAATGATCTAGTTGTATATGACTGCAAAAAGGGGCAAAATACAATATAAAAACATTACAGAGGACTGAAGTGAAAGTGCTTTGCTTGGAATACGTATAAAGCCAGTGACTACTGCTTTCTAATTTGTGAAATAAATTTCAGAACCTTCCCAGTGAAAGAGAAGTTACCATCTCTTTTAATATAGACAACATGTTAGAGGAGCTGAAAATGTAATAAATGCATAAACAGTTCACTTGAAAATGACGGTCATTAAAATAACTATTTGATGTTTGACACCTAAGTGAGGATCTCTAGTATCAACCTTTAGCTGCAATTGTAATGGAGTTAGATTACCCTTTGCCACGCAGCCATCCTTGCACAAGCCCTTACACAACCTCTCTCCTGTCCTAAGACGACACAGATCAACCTCCCTGTCACATCCCATTAGGGGCAGAGCTGATAAAATGTACTGGGATTCCAAGGTGACATAGCTTCTTTCATTACCTTTGTCACAATATTGATTAGATTAGGTCTGAAGCCCTTCTTTGGCCTGCTACTGACCCATCGCATCTCCTGGGAAATTCTGCAGAGTGGGAAACAAAATTGAAAAAGACTGGAACAATAGAGATGTTCGAGATGGTTATAGCTCATGGGACTCAGATGTGACAAGTGCTGATTTTTACTAACTATGCATCCTAATCAATTAATCCCAAACTTGACAACTAAGTATTACATTACCTTCTTCACAGTTGTTAGCCTTTGCGAGCTTAATAGCATGAAAATAACATATCAAATATTTTATTTCTTTCACTGGAGTAAACAACCACATTGTTGTTAAAGTGCTGCCTAGGTCACTTCACCACCAAAAATTTAAAGAGTAAATAAAAAGCAGGTAGGTATGCTCTCTGTGGAGCCTTAATATTGGTTGTCTTCTGCAGTATGTTTATTTTAGATATTACAGTGCATGCAGGATGATGTTTCAAGTCAGAGAACTGAGCAACTGAGCCATATGGCATTCAGTTAATCGCAGCAGTCAATAGCTAAAGACCCGTATATATCTGCTCTTACATTTTCAACAGGCTTTACTTATTGGCTTTAAACACTTCTAATATAATGCATGGCCATCACTGATGTAGCCTTTGTGTGTGACAGATTTGACAGTTCTGAAGGCACAAAGAACTACTCTGAATTGCTAAGTATGCTTTTTGATTTAGACAGAATGAAGGCTAGAGATTTTTTTTGTTTCCTTTTTAAGCATAAGGTCAGTTTTTTCCTCTTTCAGACGAGCTACCCCTACAAATACCATCAGTAGGCACATCTGAAGTACAAGTAGGCTGTGCAATAAGTTCAGTAAATGTCACTTCTTTTCCCTATGCCTTTACCTCCCACATATAACACCCACTCCTCTGACAGCACCAAAATTATAGTTTGATTTTTCTTTTCTTCCGAGGGTTCCCTCATCATCATCATCTTCACACAGCTTTGCAAAATACGATAGCTAAGCAATTAGCATCCTGTAAGTAAAATAAACATTCCTATTTGCGGTAGGGAAATTGTAGTATATCCATCACATTCAGTAACACCACCCAAGACAAGATGACACACACTACGATAGCCTAGGAACCACAAGCTCCCACGAAACGTTAGCTTCCAAATTTGCTTCTTGTACGCTTCAAAAGATAAAGCAACATGAAGCAGAATAAGAATTGTGTATTTCATTCCAGTTTAGTAGAACAGAGCAGATCTACATCCTGTATTTATTTTATTTCCACAGGAGTACAAAAAACATAACAAGATAAAAAGAAATTAAAAAAAAGAAAACTGGGATTTTCTTCTACATAAAATGCTATTACCTAAATGTACCTGTGAAAATACACATTCCAGGTTGCTACTTTGATCCTTTTCACAACTGCTAAACTTTCTTCAAGTCCAATAAATTCTTTCACCCTGTTCTTAAAGTGGTCATGCTTTTTTTCACTCAAATAAAAAGGAGTAGAGTTTCTCTTAATATAATCCTAGCTTTCTTTAATAGAAACTTTTTGTGTATTATTGAAAGATTTGACAGGGTAATTAATGTTTCATTGAAAAAGACTTTAAAAATTAAGGAGGAGCAGGAAAGAACAATAATTGATTATGGATTCACTTTAATTAAACTTGCCATAAATATGCTCTAGGATACTTAAATTGAAAGAGATTCATCTATCTATAGCCAGAAAGATTACTCCAAGCTCCAAGAAACTCAAACAATGTATCTTCCTGCTTTGCAGAATCTTGCCTGTAGGTTAGTACTGTGCTGACTTCAATTAAGATTCAATAACAGCTTTTACATCTAAACACTATGGTTTGCACCTTCAGAATGTGAAAGGGCCAATCTTCTGAGGACTGCCTGGGAATAGCAGATCAATTTTTTATGCTTTAAGAGCAGAAAATTTTGGAGAGAGGTTTCAGCCAGAATTGGAAGATTATTCCTTGGAAAGGTACAGGTCATCTCCCAAAGAAAAACGTTTAGAAGATCCTCTCCTGAATTGTCAAACAGTATCCTCTATTTACACTAATTATGTTAGACTTAGCGCCTCGCTCTTACCATTAAATAAAAGCAGTACAACAGCTGCACCCCTCAAACATTATAAAATAAAGAAATCCTGAGCACAGACCAAAACGAAAAAGTGACCAGTCCTCAACATCATAAGATACAATTAGGAAAAAAATTTTTTTTTTATTGCACACAGATATTTTTGTTTTAAACAGTCATTTATTTTTGCCCAGAAAAGATCACACAAATCTAAGAGGACATTTGAAACCCTTAATTCATATTAACATGGGAAGCATCTTTCCTTCCTCTGAGAAAGTAATATGCAGTACGCATCCACGAAGAAAATAACTTTTGAGACATTTTAAATGGCTTTAACACTTTAAGGTCAAAGAATATGGCACACACTACCAGGCCTTGTCCCACTTCTTCGTCCCTATCTCTTCACCCTCTTTTCTGCATTCCCTCCTTACGTGTAACGCTTTCCCAGCTCATCCGCGTCTCCCAATGTTCTCCCCAGCACATACCTGCTCTCTGCCTTGTTCCCTTCTCCATACTAATGTGGTCAGGCAGCCCAGCTGCCTTTTGTAGCATTCTTAATTACATTCCTCTCCTATCAATTGCTGGCCTCGTTACCACTGCTGGGTTTGGTTACCAGCAATAGGATTTATTCCCATTCCCTGTTTCCCTTCACCCCCCATCATCTTCTGGTCTAAATGAAGAGATGCACTAGACCTGCACACACAAGCCTTTACAAATCTCCAGCTCTGTCAACTGGTAGTTTGTAACCCAGAAAGAAGAAGCATTAGCTGAAGGCTGAGAGTGCTTGCAGTGTGTAGATCACAGATGGACTTGAAATAGCTGTTTTTGTCTGATGGTTTCTAATGTCTCTTCCCATTCCACAAGAACAGAAAGCTAAAACATCCTAACTCAGCTGGCTCTCAGCTGCATGAGTTTGCTACTTTGCAAACTTCAGAAAGAGGCCACAAAAAGAGGGTGGAGATGCAAAAACCAACATCATTCTTTTGGACTGCACAGCTTGCTTGTGCCAGGGTGCTCTCCTCTCTCTCCATGAATGCTTTAGCTAGTAAGTCCGAGGTATAAATATGTCCCCTGCCCGCACTCCCTTCTCACCTGCAGAGAAAGAGCTTGCAAGTCAAGTTTGAAGAGTACTGTAAAGCATGTAAAAAGAAGTGTACAGGAACCCACTTCTTTGAAATTGCTGACATGGAGGATGAAAGAAGCTTGAAACCTCCAGGGCTCCAGCCTCACAGGCATGGGAAAAAAAGAAAAAAAATCCCTTAAAAATAAAAGAAATAGAAGGAGGAGAAAAACTGCCTATCTCTGTATTTAGATGTTCATATATTTAAGTCCCTTGAAGAAGGAAATAGGTTAGGAAACTGACAGTGAAAAATACAGATTGAATATAAGTCTGATTTTCTGATAAAAGTTTTAATTCTTTTTTTAAAAATGAGAAACAGGCCTTAAAATGAAATAAAAATAATCTGCAAAAGCAATACCAATACAATTTAGCCACCAAACGGCAAGTTAGGAAAATACAGGCTACGAATAATCTGGCAAAATTTAATTTGCTTTCAGGGACTGTTTATGTTTATCATCAGCAATAGGCATCCCATTACAGTTTTTGCCACCAAGCAATAATGGAAATGAATATTATTTTTTTTTTTAATGCAAGTAATAGACTGTCTTACAACACAGAGTGATTGAAGCCTAAAACTGGTATTGTAAGTCTCTCAGTAATACAGGCAACCATTTTAGCCAATCTTGATTTTTGAGACTAAACTAGAATAGCCATAACACATCAAGGCTAGCATTATTTATCTCATAAGCTGATGATGTCTGCAGAGGTGAAGCTGAATAACATATTGCTAGACTTCATAATAATTTGAAATGAGAAGAGTAAGTCTGCGCTGCTTGTAAAGAAGGGACATGGGCAAGTTAGGATAGCAAAGCAGCAGCCGAACACAGTAAGCTGAGGGTACAACCAGACCCCAGTTACCTCCACCTTGTGCCTTGGGCCCTGGCAGCCACAGAGACTAAGGACAAAGAGGAGCAATTGCCAGGTTTCTGTGACTCATGCTATGGCACATCACACGTTTTTCAGGACTACAGAGCAGACGGCAGTGTGAACGCTTCCAAATTATAACCAGAATCTAGTTTGGACACATTACATTACCTGCTGCCACATCTTTTGACCTTACTTTTGCCACAGGAAAAAAAGCTTGGAAAACAGTGTTTTCATACTTAAATGAGGAAAAGGAACTGGTATCCCCTTACATTTTTCATTTCTGAAGGTCTTAAGGGAGGATTGAGGATGCTCTGTAAATAAATAACTTAAGTTTAAAGAATGGACTGTAAGCAACTAAAAGGTTTGCCTCTTGCAAAACCATAGTCAGTGTGATTAATGGTTCAGGAATTATATTAAAGTGCAATAACTTTCCCTGTGGACTGGTGATACCCAGGAGAAAAGTGTCTCTGCTTTGAATGAGAACATGAAATTTGATTTGCATATTCTAAAGAAATAAATAATAATCTCTTAATTTAGATAAATCTCTTTACAAAAGCAGCATCTTCCTGTTTGCATCACAAATTAAACAGGAAAAAATAAATAAAGAAGTCAGGCAGTCTGAGTGCATGAAAGAAAGGGAGAACCTGCATGAAGCAGTCCTCTTTTGTAATTAATAACAACAAATTGATGGGCATTACATCTGCTCAGCACCTTCCAGTATCGTGACTCAGAACTGCACTGTAAAAGCTATATATACACCACTAACAGCTCCTTTCTTAGAGGATTGTTTGTGCTAAAGGAAATGAAGAATTGTCAGTGGACTGAGTAAAGAAGGTTTTAGAGCTTCGATTACTGCTGGGCAAAGATAACATCTCAGAAACTTGTGGGCTCGCGGAGTACACCCTAACTACTTGGTACTTTCTCACCATTCAGACCAAGCAACAATAATCAGGCATATCCATTAAAATTAAGATTAAACACAGAGTGCACGCATGCACGGATGTAAATCAGCACTAAATCAGTGCTCCAGGCCGAGGTGCCCTTACCAGGCTCTTCCCCTTGCCCGTGGCTGGGTAAGGCTGGCTTTTCCCAAAGGTGCCTTTCCCATGAGAGCAAGCTCATATTTCACCATAAGTTTAGCAACGCTTTTCTGTACCATAGTCACTGATGAATGCCCTGACCCTTGACTCATTAACCTCAGCAGTAACAAAACAGAAGGCAAAGGCTCACAGCCCCAAACTTTAAATTGGTTTAAGGACAGACCTTCCTGTGTGGCAACGGTGGGACTTGCAGAGTTGTTTGCATGAATAAACACAGGTCCTTTTTACCCCCCTTAGCCTTTTCTGAAATTTAGTAGCAATAAAAAAGTGAATATGTAACTGATCCAACACAACCATAAATAATTCAAAGGATCACATTCTTTGCCTACCTGAAAATCCAGAGCAGTCCATGTAACAGTAAACAAGCTTTTAATCGATTCCAAAATAATAATACAGAAGATAGATGACAGTAAGATTTAATTTAGTTTCTATTGGGCAGAATTTAAAAGAGCCTGAACGCTCACTTGTCTCTTAGAAAACTGAAATAGGAACACAAGTTTTATATAAACTGCTTCTGGGCACAGCTGCAGGGAACAGTTCATGATCAAGCAGTCCTTGACATGTTCTCGTGCCATGTGCTGTGGGCACAATGCAGTTTTAATAACTGCAAGGAGCTTCAGCTATGCCTAGGAGTTTTGTTCTTCATGGTGAGCCTAACTGGAAAAACCCTAAAAAAAGCAGGGCACTGCACCATAAGGGCTGGAACAATCCCCATGCTTCCAGACGGTGGAAGCCAAGCAAGGCTGCAAAATGAAAGTCAAATATTCAGGTGAAACCTGGGGCTTGGGAATAAGGAGGAGGTGACTGGTGAAAGGTCCAGGCCACCCACGCTCTCCTTCCAGCCCCGTGATTCACCTAGTGTGTGACCCAGTGTTGTCATTTAACCCGGCCGGCAGCTAAAACAACCACACAGCCATTTGCTCACTGTCCCCTCTGGTGGAATGGGGGAGAGAATCGAAAAAAAGTAAAACTCAGGTTGAGATAAAGACAGTTTAATAGGACAGAAAAGGAAGAGAATAATAATACTAATAAAAGAATATACAAAACAAGTGATGCACAGCACAAGTGCTCACCAACCGCTGATGCCCAGCTAGTTCCAGAGCCACGGCCCACCCCAACCAACTGTCCCCAGCTTTTATACTGAGTATGACATCATACGGAATACCCCTTTGGCCAGTTTGTGTCAGCTGTCCTGGCTGTATCCCCTCCCAGCTCCTTGTGCATGTGGAAGGCTTGTACCTCCACCCTGGCAGGGCCTGGGAAGCTGAACAGCCCTTGACTTAGTGGCAAACACTGCTTAGCAACAACTGAAATGTCAATGTATTATCAACATTATTTTCATACTAAATCCAAAACACAGCACTATACCAGCTACTAGGAAGAAAATTAGCTGTCTCAGCTGACACCCAGGCCAGCTGCTTCTACTTCTGCCTTCCTCGGTTTCCCCACACGCAACACAGAGAGGCCAGGGACTTCTGCCAGGATGCCTCCTCGCTGCCCGGTTTTGGCACAGCTGCACGACAGGGCATCAAGGCACTGCTGCAGCGCACATGCGCACACACAAATCAGTCGGTGATAGGTGTGTTGTGAGAATTAATTCGGAGTTTCAGTGGCTTGTTTGAAGTACAAGGGAATGCTAGCTACATTTCAAAGCAATGCTAGCACCAAGCAATGAGAGAGGAGGAGTTTTATACTTTAAAGCTTTGATTTCTTCATTTTTCAAAGGGCAGAGTGTAGCAAGTGGGACTGTGAGGCTGCATAGCCAGCTGGGAAGCGTTGGGGCACGAGGCTCGGCAGGGAGGCTGAGCTCCCCAGCAGGCAAGAGGAGCACAGCAGCTGCCCCAGGAGCCTGGTTACAGGAGCAGCCAGAGGTCACAGCCTGAGTGTGGTCCTGGCAAGCAGCAGCTCCCTTCCCTGATCTGAAGTGATGGCAAGGAGAGAAATGGTTGTTCTTGCTAGGATTGAAACAAGCCCGGAGAGCAGAAGCGAATGCTTCCCCTCAGCTGCATAGGCTGCCAGGGAGTGTGCCAGCAGGCACTGACGCTGAACAGCTGGAAAAGCAGGCACGGGCAGGAGCACAAATACGTAGCTTTAAGGGTATTTACCATTGACACCAGGAACAACTGATCCGCTATTCATGGGCCAGTGGCTGAGTCACAACAAACTGACACTGCGTTTGGCAGATTTTACTGTTGCTTGCTGCAGTGGTGTGCTTTGCAATACACCAGCATCTTAACTTACTGCTACAGTGCTACTGACTTCTACTCAGATACCTTCATCCCTATGTTCTGATCCAATTATTTTTCAAGTCTCAATTAAGTTACTTTAGGCATGAAAAACAAAACAAAACAAAAACCCACAACTGGGAAGGGGAGAAGAGGGAAGCACAGTTGGTTGTGCCTATAATCTTACAGCTATATCTGTAATTCCAATCACAAATTATTCTTTTACATGATTGTTAGGCAGAGAAAGCTACTGCCAGCACTTCATAACCTGGTTTTGAGCACTTACAATGTCTATTTAAATTAGCAAGTAATCAGCACCCACAGCAATTAACATCACATACACAGTACTCCAGTTGTGCATTCTCTAATCGTTCTTTTCTCCCATAGAAATCTTTATTGCACAGGGCTTGTTTTGACAAGGTATCTGGTTTTTATTCAGGAATTCTAAGTACTTTTCACTCATATTTTCAGTTTCAGTTAGTCACTATATCCTCAAGATGTATGTACTATCAACATAAAATAACAAACAGAGCTCAACAATCAAAAATTTACTTCCTCTTTGTTATTTATTTACTTTTTCTCCTGACTCCACCACAGAAATTAACAGAAGATTTTTCAGTATCAGTTATGCATTAATAGAAAAAGATAACTCTTGAAGTGGAATGGATCTAAAGAACTAATAGAAGTCTGAATTTGGCCAATTCAGTCTCAGTATTGGCCATAACCATTCACATATTATAATGAGAATCAAAACTGCCTGATGTCAAAACCTAAACCAATGTTCACCTAAAATGAATTTATACAGCATGCATTTCTTATCAATTCCCATTCCTTTTCAATTCACATTCCCACACAGAAAGCATCTTCCCCCATACTTGTCACAAGCCAAGTCATTTATGTTTACATAGGTGATGATAGCAAGAAGACTACCAAGATGCTTTGGTCTGGGGACCAAAGTATTATGTATGAGACCATCCATAGAATAACAACCGGATACTTGTTCTGAGCAAGCTTGGGACCCGTCTGATAGAAGTCACATATGATGTCTTTCCTCACTGGTTTATTCTCTCATTGACAGTAAATATTCCTTTAACATTATCAGACATAGCAAAAACTTAATTTTTGAAATAATGACAAAGAATGCCTTTCTACTTCTGACAACATGTGGAATGAAGATATACAATTCCTGACATGGTGGGGTCTTGAAGTCGTATTAATATTTATGATATAGAATTAGTGCAAAAAAGCTAAGAAAATCTCCAAAACCAAGCAGGTATCATGCTAGGTTAATGAGGTTTTCACCAAACCTGAGCTAAGTTTCAGAAGCTAAGGATGATTTTAGCATTTTAGGGGGTAACGTAGTTTGGACCAAAAGAGAGAGCAGCAGCTGTTCCAGTGGAGCTTTGCATTTGAATTTCCAGGGTTCATTCTAACCCCTATAAACTCAAAACAAAACTCAGTTGGTGTGAACTGAAACAAGCGGTTTGACTGAAAAAACCGTGTGTGTAAACCACTGAGCCTAACAATCAAAACCAATGTTTGGACCTGCACTGCGCACACACCTGGCAACCCTGACACAAATGTTAGTTTTCCTTGCGTATAACTCTAAGCCCACCTAATTATTTTACTGAAACCAAGGGTTTGGGGGCCAGGGAAAGGGGGGAATTAATTTGAAATGGTATCTCCTAATGAGCAAATAAAGATCAGAAACCTCAGGATCTACTCATGCAAGAGCAGGGAAACTACCTTTGCACATTTGGTTTTCAAGAGATGAAGGAGAGAAAGAGAGAAACGGAACTGTGGCCACAGGGGGAAAAATTTATGAGAAATGCAAGTTGTGTGGTTCAGGCAGCTTGAGGGAGCGCTGAAAGATTTCAGAAGGTGGACAGATTCCTTTCTCATTAATGAAGGGGCCCTGACTCTAGATCCACTGAACTCACTCTGAGTGGAAGGCTATTCAGCTCTCCTTTGATTGAAAGCAAAAGCCTGTTACTTACGAGCTCTCGGTAGCTTTCCTTTTAATAGAAGTTGGGGGAAGGGGGAAGAAGATGGCTGGAGGAGAGGAAGGAAAAGATGGGTAGCAAAAAATGCTGGTAGCTGAACATGGGACTTCAAGGGATTTGCAGGACAGGCCTTTGGGGAAAGGTTAAAAGCTTAACAGGTAAGTGATGCTTTTCCTGGGCTGATTTTTCTTTCCTCATTGTTCACTGACATATTAAGAAGAAAACTTCTCTGCATCTTCAATCCAGCCTTACCCTCCCCTACTTTCTCATAGTCTTAACCAAATTATTTATTCTGCTAGCACCAAACTAAAAATGCTGATTTCCAATTTTTTTGCTGGTGGATATCAGCTGTATTTGAGTAATTCTAAGGAAAAAAAAAAAAACACCACTAAATAAATAAAATCCTGACCATTTTTTCTGCTGCAACAGGGAACATGCAGCTTGCTGTTCTAAATTGTACACAGCCATGAGCTCTCATCAGACTTTGTGGGGGCTTGAAATGTTCTTTTAGTCATTTGCAGCTGAAAGCTGAACGCAGATTATCACTAAAATTATATGAAAGATGATGTTGGGACATTTGCCATAACTACACAGGATCACTCCTCAAAGTGATCACATATGTGAGCAGATTACTTGGTTAGCTCAGTTTTGAGGTCTGTATTGCCAGCTAGCTGTTTCTGTTAAAGGTTACCTTTTTATATGGGAAAAAAAAAAAAAGGAAAAGATTAAAAATATGGTTGAAGGAAACCCTCACATATTGCAAATGCCCGTGATAGATACTTGCTTGTAGGTAAAGGGCAACACACAGGAACAGTGTGTCTAAGCCTTGACATGTACTTTAAAGGGACAGAATCTCAACTCCTGTTCAAATAATTTGGCCCTGTCTTCAGCAAATTTTAAGATATTTAAACATAAAAAAAGCTTAAATAAAAAATAATATGAAATACCATCATTATTATAGCAACAGTGTAAGTGCACTTCCTTTGTAACGTGAACTGTAAAATACCAAATTTTAAAGACCTGATTGATGCTTTTAAATGATAGAATATTATTAGTAGCTGAATTAATATTTAAGTCTTTCAAAAGCAATGTAGTTACAGAAAATACTTTAAACTCACTCACTTGTAGCCAAATCTGTTGAAGCAAGAAGTCTTCAGCTGTTTCAGTGTTTGGACCAATCCACAGCTGTAACTTCTGGGAGCAGCTATTTTGTTCCTCAAATGCAAACCCCAGATTATTTTATCCTACTGTGACGTTCCAGACCACTTCTCAGACCAGAGTTCATGCACCCAGCTGAGGATATGATTTTATTTGTATTCATAAAATCAGACATGACTTTACCTGTAAGCTTCCTAGTTAACGCACAACACTGCACTAACCATTTATAAAGCAAGGGACTAGATTTTCAGTTACAGGTACTAATCTTGCTTGTGTCTATGGATGCCTGAATCCAGTTCAGACTGTATTTTTCTAGTTTTTATCTGTTGCCAAGGAAGATATATCAGCCATTTGCAGTCTATAACAACTTTGGTTATCTTCTAAACTGAGCAGAGATCTTGTAGGAAGCTGAATGGGCAACTTCAAGATAAATCTAAGTACTTCCTATGTGTATTGACTTGGGGGTTAACTTCAGTGCTGTAACATTTGGAGTGCTACAATCTTGATTTGGTGGAGCGCCTAGGTGTGTAGAATGTTAATGGTCACTTTGACAGAGATAACATATCCAGACTTAAACAAACCATTAGCAAAATCTTCATTTTTTTTGGCTCTTGCTAGGCACGTTTGTATCTGTGTTTAAAACACAAAATAAATGCAGAATCTGACTTTGAGTCATCACAATATAGAAGAAGGGATTATAAGGAAAAACAGTAATAAAGAAATTCAGGCCATTGAGCTCAGTAATGAAAATAGTTACTTGCGATTGTAGAAAAAAGTAATATGGCTTATTGCAAATTACAAATAAAGCACCTCAGCGCTTAACATGTTAATCCCCAAGAAAACATGTTCATCATTTCATACACTGCAAATGTCTATAAGCATATGCTAGTGAAAGGCTGTTTCTAGCTTGCAGGGAGAAAAAGGCACTGTCACATTTGTGAGGTTGCATGAAGGTTTAAACAACTGTACTTATGATGGGATATTTGCAAAATTTCAAACAGGAATTAGGCACGTGATGTTCTTGAACCTCTGCAAGTTTCCTTCATTTAATGCGATCAGATTCAAACCAGCTGCAATGCAAAGCAGTTCCAAGCAGCACTCTCCAGCCCAGACCTAAACCTTGCTGGCCTTGTCTCATCAGTGTCTCAGATACTCAGGATTCTCTCCCATTCCTGCAGGACAGCCCATGTGCCTTACTACATTCTCAGTTTCTTAGGAAACAGGTGTCATTTCAAACCATAAATGTGCTGTACGTCAAAGGCTAATTCAACAAAGGCTAATTGCACACTGCATCCTCCCAGGCATTGACTATTGATTTACTCAATAAAATCACCCAGCAAATCCCACTACCTGAATAGCAAGCATCTTCCGATTCTCAGTGCACTCCTTACAAGTTTCACTTGAATTTGGGTTCAGTTTGGAGGGGGAAAGGAGGAAACAGGTACGAGTAGAAGCATATAAAGGATACCTAGGATACCTGGAAGTGTTGATGATTTCTGTGTAATGGTCTTGCGCACCAAAGGGAAAGGAATGATTAGGTAACACTGAAAAAATCAACCTTTACTTGGGGCTTTATCTAAAAATTACTGAAGTCACTTAGGTGAGTTCTGTTGCCTACAATGAGTTTTGTGCTAAGACCCAGATCTGCAGCATTGGACATGATAACCTATGGCACCCCTTCTGCAAGATCGTTACGAATTTATCATCATTTATTTTTGAAAGAAGAATGAGGAATGTCCCAATATCACTAGCAAAGCAATATTTGTTCGCTCTTTAACACGCACACGCACACATATACGTATACCACAAGAACAATGCTGATTGCTGACTTGATGCTCTTTGATGTGCGAACATATAAGACAATTGGAGACATTCCAATTATCTCCAGTTCAAAGTTAGGCCAAAATTAGAAGTAGTTATGAATAATGTATTATGTTTTAGTAGAAAAAGCAATGCTGAGCAGAATAAAGATGAAAGTTTAGCTTAGCTGTAAATACATGAAACAGGTAAGCAACACTGCTTCCTTAAACAGACATGTTGGAATTGCACACCCTCAGAAGTTCAATTAAAAAAAACTTATGTCAAAACAGAGTTTTGTGACAGATTATAAATTGCTTTCAAATGCACTTCGGATGTTTTCAGGATAATATTAGAAGCCTAACGTTTCTGTAAAACTTCCTCTAACTTCTTTATGAGGCTTTTTAGAAGAAATAACCACATCAAACCCCTTGTCATTTACCATAGTAGCCTAGAAGTTGGTTCCCAGTCAAAAGATGCACCTTGGAAGGTTCATTAACCAACACATAGGGCAATGCACTAGCTCCAATCCTTAAAGGGTGCTAAACACTTTATTTCAATTAATTTCAGAAAGTTTACCAATTTAATGAAAATCTAGCATTTTAAATTAAGAAATAAACAACTTCCAAGTAGTAATGCTTCTAGTTGGATTAGCTATTCTTGCTTGAATGTCTATATTATGTTCCAGATAAAGATGCCCAGTGGGTGTTTCAGCATTGTGTTATGTTCCTATAATTCTATTTTAGTTTGTAGAGTTTGTGAAAAAGATTGGATGTCAGATTATCATCATGATAGCGTAGATTGTAAGAATGAGAAGATACATGTGGCTACTTCTTCAGGTTTTGCACTCTTATCAGAGACATGTTTTCTATTCTCTACTTGTATTTTCATAGTTCTTTGTAATTGTGGGCAATCTGAAGTAAACCTTTCCAGCAAGGCAACAGCCAGCACTTGGGCACAGTACCTTGTTATTGACAGTTTTGACAAGAGCAACTGACAACAGGCCAGAGATGATTTTTCATGGTTTGTGCATGAAGTTATCTGTACTGTTATTTAGATGCCCTTGTTGAAATCCTGTGTTGCCTTCCTTCACTGACTTCAGTTTAAGTTCGCTAGTATTTTGCACACCATAAACATGAAGTGACTGTATAAAGCAATCCCATATTCTCTAGATTTTTAGTAGCAGTAAACAAGCTTTAGCAACAACAAAAAATTATACCACTCAATAGACTCACTCAGAACTACAAAACAATAAAGCACGCATTTCAACAAATTCATAGAACATCTGTTATAAAAGTTAATTAATGTACTAGCTATTATGAATTATCTTCTATATGATACAATGCTAGGACAATTCTAGGTTTTCATTTACTATAGAAAATAACTACCAATGAAAAACATTAGCATATACAGTGCTTTTCATCTTTCATTTTAAAATTACAGTTCCGTTTCCTAGAACCAACTGCTTCACTTGAACAAACCCTTCTTTACTTCAGCAGATGTAGGTTTGACTTCATCTACCAAAGGCATACAGCAGGATTGTGCTGAACTTACAAGAGAGACGTTTAAAATGCCAACACTTGAATGCCTCTATAGTCTCAAATTTCTCCTGCATCACCCAGTTTTTATGCCAGTGAGACAGCAGATCTGATACAAAACATGGAGGTAGGAACAATGTGATTTTTTTCCCTTTTTCTGGAGTGGTCTTGCATCAAAGTACAATATGACAAGAAATTCCTCAGCCTAACTTATCCCAGTGAGGCAATGCAGACTGGTGTTTAATCACGGAAGCATTTGGTCTATAATGTTTAATACAATGCTCATAATTATTCTTGGAACAACATAAAGTGATAGAATATAGTGTCTTCAGTTAGGTAGAGAACTATCCTGATTAACATATGCCTGTAACTCACTGATGTTGAACACACACAGACAATAAAGCATTTTTAAATCTCACTGACTAAAATTAGGCTAGACTTCATTAATGAATTTGAAAAGATAGTTATTTAAGCAACTTAATGCATTTGCAACACTTCATGTAAACCAAGTCATATTTTTTTCCTTCCAGATTAGGCTGCCTGCTTTCCTTTTAGTTAAATCTATAGCACAACTACATCCCAGTGGGATGTCTTGTAAATTTAGGATTTCTAGCTCATCTTTGCCACGCACATATCTTGTGGGAGCCACTAATGAGAAAAGAGGAAATTATAAAATGCTCATAAGGAATTAGTCTCCTACTCAAGAAAAAAAATTATCCGATTTGCAGTGAAAGTTCTCAAATTATCAATCAGTACCGCAACACAGTTAAGTCATTACTATTAAATGGCTGCATTTGAAGACAAGGCATTTTGAAATTCTTTTCCTATATATAGAACTTACAGAAATTTAAGCGTACTACCTGACCAAAACTCCCCTATAATTAGGAAAGTTAAGGGTATTAGGATTATGAATGGACTGCCCAGGAAATCTGCCATGACATGGAAGGCTTCTACTTTCAAAGCACCAGCTCAAACCTCACACAGAGAGTAGGTATCAGTTCAGGGGACATACTGGCACCAGGGAGAGGCAGGGAAACGGGGGAAAAAAACCTCAACCCTTTCACTCTTGCTATCCAAAGTAATTTATTATTTTATAATAAATAAATTTTTATAATTTTATTATTTTTAATTGTTATGTAACGTATGTAAAGCTCATGCTCATATACATACATACATAACATTTTACATTTTGCGTGTACAGTGATGCCAGTTTGTTTCGAAAGTTTACAGAGAGAAAACTAAATAACAGAGTTGACTATATTTTCCTGAACCAATGGAGGCCACTCTTCTGAACAACATTTAATAATTCTTTATTAAACTTATTTTTATTGCAGCCATTTCTTACAGATGGCTATCCGTTTCACAAACCCAGCCTGTATCACTCTACAGCTTCTCTCCTCAGATAAACCTACAATCTGGACCCATTTATATCTTGCCTAGCTCTGGAGAAAAAAAGTAGTTCAGAAGGCAGGAAATACAGGGAAAATAGCATCAACTATGACAGCTCTCTGAATTCTACAGAAATTACAGACCTCTGAGCTCTAGTTTCAAAATCTTTCGCCAACATGAATATTTATTTTAGGGAGTTTTGGCATCCCCGCATGAATGAAAATAATTATTTTTTTTTAAAAAGCAAACACAGATAAGTTTAAAAAAAGTCTCCAAACCTAAGCTAAAACAGGCCTTGCCCATTGCACGCACAGCTTTTGCGGACCAAGAACCTAGTCTAACAGGGAACAAAAGTGAGCACCAGAAGGAAAAAGCTTCCCCTGGGGAAACAATATCAGCTTCAAGTTTCCCACACGTTCATGCCTGGGGAATCCCCTTTGAAGTTTCTATCCGACGTGACATCTGTTTCACGCCACTGGAGCAAGGCAAACACCAGCAGAAAGGTGAAACTCAAACACATCACAACACAGGGCTCTTGAATTCACTATATTTCTTTTATACTGTTTGATTCTCCCTCTTCTGGTGAGAAGAGGGGGGAAGAATATAAATTGTAACATCTAAGTAAAATAATAAAACAGCATTCCTAAACAATCTTTAATATTGGTGCAATGAACTTGAAATAGGCAGAGAAAGGCTGACAAATATTATTATCCTACTCACATCAAAATAACTAAATATTAAAAAAAAAAAAGAAATTATTGAAATTTGGTATCCTATGATACAGCTAGCCTTCAGTCCTAAATGGCAAAGCCAAAAAGGTTCAAGGCGCACATTGTTTTTTCATCATCAGTTATTTGAATTTTGACTTGATCATTAAGTAGTGCAGGGAAAATAAAAGCTCTGGGAAGACACTAAATATTTATTTGTAGTTCACTTACATTTATGTCCTTACACAGATATTGTTGGGCCGAAGTAGCTCAGTCATGTCAATTCTTTGACTAATTTATGTCAAGATGCTTTAGCAAAACAGAAGACTAAGTAATTGTTCAGTTAATTTCACTAGCATACAGGTAGCTCACTAAAATTTATATGGTTTATATTTGTTTTTTTACTTTCAACACTTAGGCATATACAGCAGGGGACTTGTTCAGATTAGTCCTCAGCTTTATCCAGTACAAATCTGGCCATATAGGATCATCATATTTCAGTGTTTCATGTTCAATAGTTTACATTTTAATAGTCTGAGGCTGTGTCCTAGGATATATGATATGATAAATATGCATATATATGAGACAATATCCTATATTCTGTACTACTCAGCATCAATATGCATTTGTTTATTCACTATGCGATATGATAGTTTAAGTTCTTCCCGCACAGCTCAAACTATGCTGAAGCACACAGTAGCCAATAGTCTTATCTATACACACATTTCTAAGCAGGCTTGGGGGCTCATCCATCTGTTCGCTAGTTCTTGTTGTTCATCAAAATGCTTTCTTAAAAATAAATTAATTTCTGAATACTTAATTTGGTGACAACTTCTTGCTAAAAGTAAGCCATATTTAACTTTATTTTCTCAATAGATCTCCATATCTTTTACTCAAGATATTGCTAAGACTAGCATACCTTGATTCTACTTCAAATAAAGTCATTAGAATTAAACCAACAGCTGTTAACTGCCCTGTAAACCGAGTAGATTTTTAGCCCACTCTAAAACTTCCCTAATAATTGCTGCTAACTTCTTGGCTGTGTTGGCAAAAAAAATCCAAGCAATATATATGTACAGAAAGTTAATTACTTGCAGTAATTCAGGTAAGACAGATATATCACATGTTTAATAGAAATTTGTTTGTATACTAGTACAGCTGCAAATGAGCTCATCAGCCCAGCATTTCTCACCATCAGCTGTAAAATAAAATTTGTAAAACCAAAGAGATTGAAAACAGGAAAAAAAAAAAAAAGAAAATAAATGGATCCCATCACTGACCTCAATGAATTTCCCAAAATACCTGTGGGAATGCTAACTGTTGCTGTCATCGTTTCTGCTAAAGCAAACAGAAGGTTGACTAGTCAGACTGGCAATTTTGATCCGCTAATTGTGATGCCCTGAAGCTTATAATACTAAAAATAAACTTCTTTTGTTGAGCTGGTTAAAAGAAATAGCAACCCACGTGCATTTACAAAAATACCATATCAAGAAGATTGACATCAGCAGACATGAAGATTTTTCTTCCCCTGGGCACCAAATTGCTGATGTATGTACATGCTCCTTTCTTGGCATAATTGATTTTCACTTTCTGCATAGTGGCACATTCTTGGAATAGCTGGTGTCACAGCAAGCATGAATATGCAAGTGAAGGACATACTAGCTAGAATAAGACCAGAACTCCTTCGTCTTGAACCCAATTTAAAATAGAGTATCAGCTGCTTTTAAACATTCAGGTTAAAAAGACCGGAAATAAAATTAATAAAAAGAGTGCATATTACATTAACATACCTTTGTTCTTCTACATCATAGTCAAAATCAGGCCAAAACACAAGCATTAAAACTAGCTTTTTTTTATGCTTTTTCTGCCCTTTCTTGGAAAACAAGACATGAGAAACAGTGAGCAGACTATCATCTCCAGAAAACATATAACATGAATAAGAATGGAATAAATCTACAACTATAGTAGAAGCAGCTGTTCAACTACACCCTGATTGCCTAAATTGTCATTTATGCATGACAAGTTGTAGCAGCTCCTTTAAGCAGAGCAGGCTAAGCCAACTATCTTTCTCTGAGATCTTTTCCTTTCCATCGACTCTCTTACTAGCTCTCCTATGCATTTAAATGACCTGAGGTCCTCAGACCCCTGTAAGAGGTTTCTCTTACTTCATCATTGATTCAAAGGAGAAGTATCATCCCTTTTTATTTGCGTTTTTTTTTTTTTACCAAAGCAGATTCATCCACACCAATCAAGAATAAAATTACATCCATGATATCTTACAGTGTTGTTTCCTAACCGATGTACCTTGAATCTCAATTAGCAGGCAAGATAATTCCTAAAAGCTACAGAACTCTACCACCAGAGCATCTATGAAAACCAGGAACCAAACTTCTTCAGGCAGCTGTGCCAAAAAAAAACATTAAGATCTCAGTCACTAATTAACAGCCACACACTAGTATCATAGGCAACTTGTGTCAGATTATGTTAAATCTCCTATTTTGGCAAAGGCACAAAAAATGGGGATTAGCAGCATGTCCTCTCTAAATCCTGGGTAAGAGCTTTCCTTTCAGTCCAAGGGGGAGCTACAGGACTGAGCATCAGCGAAAAAATCAGCTTCACATTGCTCAGCAAACAGTTATTCTCAATAGTGACAGAGGGCTGACCTTAAACCAGTGAAATCATAGTTTGCTTCACAGGTACATAACTGAATTTTCACAACTAGTTTTCCCTTTCAGGTAGAACTGAAAACATAGTGATGAACCACATCTTAAGTTGTTGTATTTTCGGCTTGGTTTGCTCTGAAAATTGCTGGATATCTCAGGATTAGAGCTGGTCAAGACCTCTTCAGCAAAACATTTTAAAAATGGAAAATGCCATTTTCAAACTACAACATTCATTGGCTCTGACAAAATTATTATGTGGAAAGATTCATTGTGTCCCAGGTCAGAGAGAGAGAGACAAAGGCATAGTCAATAATAACCACAGACTGATGGTTACAATATTCAAGCTCACTTCAAGTCTCAAGCTTAAAAAGCTTTGCTTGGTTCAGAACCACGATTTTAAACTCTTTTCTCCCACTCCCATCTGCTGCCAAGTTATTAATGTGCCATCAAGTTATTCTGCAGCATGAATCTCTGCAATTTACAAAGTTTCAAATTCATCTAAAAGTGTTTTGAGAACAGCTTTCAAATCTTAAAATTTGTACGCAACAAGGAAATCTTGAACATCTGTGCAGCCCTACAAATAAGACTAAAATCTTAATGTTCCCTAAAGACATTTGCCCAAGGCTTTGAAGCTTTACCTACGTTCTACTGCTTAACGTATAAATTCTTACAAATGGTCCATACTAGCTTGTGTCCATGCAAAGGCCCCATCTGAGTGGGAGCTTTTGTACAGTTTAATGGCATTTCCTGGACAAATTTCTCATTTCATGTCCAGATAAAATGGTTCAGTCTACAACCAAGGCCATCAAAAAGCATTAATATAATACGCATTTTTAATTCACCATTCTTTTTCACGTTCCAGATGACAATATTAGGCTATATGCCTTAAAGCCTTCCAAAATGCAAGAACCAGAATATACTGTTATAACTATACTCGTAAAGGTGATGGGCATATAAAATAGTTTCTGGAATTGTACTGCTCTGTGGGTATAATGTACTACTGGAACAGAATATAACACACAAATACAGTAACCTTCCAAATCGTGGCCACTTTCAAGGCCCGTAGATCTCTGGGTAACAGTTCAGACGCAGCCTCAGAATAAGAAACAAGACCATACACTAAACCTGATTGTGCTTCAAAGACCAAAGCGATGTGTTACGTGCATCCTACTGCGTACATCAATGGGTGGGAATGGACAGATGAAGACTTGATCCCATTTTTTAATTTAATCAACACTATGAAGAGTGCCATACACAATTTAGTCTGCTTTCCATGCTGACTCCTTTGGTTTTGTACCTCTCTGCAGATACTGGCGCTTTAAATCACACTGATGTATTCTGTTAAATCAAAGCAAATATTAATAATAACCAGATCTGTGTGGAAGGTGACCAACAAGTGACTTGAGTAGTTTGACAATGAAAGCTCCAAAGACTGCATTTCTAGGAGAACCCCTTTATACTCGAGGTTACAGCCTCAGATCAGCATTAATAACATTTGTAATTACTTGCTTTTCTTAAGTACAGTTATATTTTAAATATACACACAGGCACATTTCAGTAAATTGTTTCCAAAATGCTGTTTTCTAAGACCAGTGAAAAACCCTGAAATTTCTTCTTCCCTGACCCGCACATCTAACTTTATAATCTTCACTCTCAAATTGATTTCTCCTTGACCTTCACCCATTTTCTTTGCTAATATTCCTTACTTTTGCCAAGTTATTGACAGCAACTTTCCAGTTAAGAGGAAGTGTCACTGTATTAGGAAATTATATTCAAACCGTACTAGGAAACACAGTAAAGCAAAAACTTAGTGTCCACATATAAAAACATACAAAGTAAGCCCAACAGTGTGAACACATCCTTATCAACATCTCACAGATGAATCCTGAGGCACAGTGAGATTAAACAGTCCAGCAAGTCTGTAGCACAAGCAGGAATAGAACCTAAATACTGCAAATGCCAATCCAGTTCATTGATCGTAAGATAATAGAACACGTTATACTGATGTTAGCCAGGATAAGAGAGGCTGAAGCAACCTTCAAGGTTGAGACAGTCATAGCATGACTGCTGCTGACTCACTCTGCAGCAAGATACTCCTCTGACCGGCTGGATTGAACCACAGCACTGTTGCCTCAAAAGCAAGCTACCGAACAAGTACAGGCTCTGCTGATTAAATTTGCTCTAGGGTCCACCCACGAGTAAAATGAGGCAATGCCTAATGAAAACGTCTTCAGAATGCAAACAATTTGTTGAGGAATAAAACTTACATAACTACAAAAACTATTAGACCTTAGAGACTTTCTATATCAACAGATTTCAACATTGAGAATATAGCTAGCTAAAGGTCATCGTCCACACTTTACAGAAAGAGAAATGGAAATAAAAGGATAACATGATTCATCTGCTACATGCTATATGAGCTGAATTTAGGTCTTGAGCTTCTCTGATTTATAAAAACTACCTTTCCAACAACATTGCAAGACTACACAACACAGCACCTCCAAAAATAAGCATCGCATATGCTAGAAAAGGAAAAAGAATCTATTTCCCTGAACTTGCATTCTCTAGCACACACCCCAATGTTTATATACACATACGTAGGTATGTATATAAACAAGAAATATGCACACGCCCCTTTGCGTATACATACCAAAAAAAAAAATCTAAACAGAACTTGCTGGACTGCAGAATGAAGTGTGGAAAAACACTTTGATATGGTGCCAATAAGTACAACATAAGAAACTGCAGAGAACAGGATAAGTCTCAGTCATTTGTCTATACATATATTACTTTGGATTTTATCCAGCTATGGCAAGAATCAGTTCCTATGGAATGTGTACTCTGAGGAAGAAGAGCAGTCCATCAGCTATTCTAAACCTAGGTAGAAACCCTAGGTGCCCTTCATGGTACTCACTGTAGGGTGGTAAGACAGGCCTTTGCCAATAGACCAGAGTATGTGACTCTCAGAGAAAAGAGAGCGTACCTAGCTAGCATAGTTTTCCTTAATTCCAGTAGAATGTTTCTAAATTCCTACATTTCTTAGTTCCAATGACAGGATAGATCTAATTTCTGATATCAAAAACCCCCAAACAAACAAAAAGATCATGGATTGTTTTTACAACAGATTGAATCTGTAACTAGAGCTTAATTAACTATGTATGTTTTGCTAAGATAAATGGATGTATACTTATACAAGTCTCAGCAAATGTTTGAGTAAGGTCAAAAAACAGGGTAGCATAGAAACAGAATGAGATCTGATACTTGTTTTTCACACATACTTATTTGCAGGCTTGCTGGTGCTATTCCTAGCTGTAAACGTTAGATGAGGTATGAAAAGGTGTTGAGACCCTTCAGAAAGAAATATTATCATATTTATTATACAACGTTAGCCTATGAATTCCCATCTCCGGCTTTCGATAACCTTTTATAAAAATCTTAAAGATCTTTGAATAAGACTTGACAAAACTCATCCCTCACTCTCCTCTAGCGTTACACGCTAACATCCTAACGTGGTACTGCAGCAGGTCAGAGCGCTGGATTCAAAGCTCATCCTGTCTGGGACTTCCTTGGTGTCCAAGGCAGGCAGCGTGCTGCAACTGATCTGCTACGCCACCTGCATGCTCTCAGTGTTGTGGAGTACCACTGACACATGGGAACGAGACTAAAAGCAAAGCAGGCTTGGCAAGGCAGAAAAGGACTGACTTCTCAGGCTGTTGTTTAAGAGAAAAAACGCATTTTAAATAAGGACAATAAACTCTATAGCAGATTTGGAAACCAAGGAGGAGTTTAGTAGGCAAGCAGTAAAGATGATGAGTAGCTACAAATCTTTTTAAAATTATTGTGTGTTTAGGATGGATGACAGTGCTTATCCTCAAATGGTGAGCAAGTGCAAATATATTCCTTATACTTTTGAGTATGTGCATGTTCCCAAATTCGTTTGCCCTGCCCACCTACCTAGACTAGCATGCTTACTTCCAAAAAGGCTTTTCCCACATTAATCACCATGGAAACCAGTGAAGCCTTCTGGTACATATTCAGAGCCATTAAATAGATAAGTTTAATAATTAAAATAAAATTAATGAATGCCCAAAGACAATGGGGCAAATACTAAACCATCCCAATCCAAATAAAGCGAGAAACAAGACGGGAGAAATATGCGTGGGAGAAGGCTGCAAAGGTGGCAACCCTCAGGTGCTGCTGGGTGCGGGTGAGGGAGTTTGTGGGGCGGCTGGATGTACCCACCGAGAGTTTCCACAGACGACCAGACAGACGCGCACCCAAGCCTGCGTATGGAACAACAGGGCTGGTCCCGCACCGGCCCTACGACCAGCCCAGAGCCGTCAGGTGGCTGGATCGGGCAGTGCCAAGAGAGACACAACTCCAGCAGAACGGAGGATAAAAACAACTATTAGCAGGGCGGGTTGGGCGGCATCCCACAGGGCTGCGGTAATTACGGCGGGTGCTACCACGCGTGCCGGCGTAAACAGCTCAACAGGGAGAATCACGGCCCGAGTCGGCCGCGCCAGCTGCCTGCTTCACGCCGTGCTGCGTCACGCGTGGGAGCTGCCGCTGGACAGGGGCGGCACAGCCCCCCGCCGCGTTGGGGTTGGGGAGGGGTCCCCACACACAGGTGAGGGGCTTTCAGAAATCCACGCGGCACTCAGGGTAGAAAAAGTGAGTGGTCTGAGTACTTCAGAACGTTTTTCTGGGGAAAAAACACCCCAAACCAAAAACCAATCCACCAAACGAGAAAAACCCACCAGAAAGATCAAGCGGGTTTTGGTTTGGTGGGTTTTTTTTTTTAAATAAAAGTACCTTTGAGACAAACGCCAGCGGTCAGACCGGCGTGAGCCCACCCCTGCTGAGAGGAACCAGGCGACAGCCCCGCGCGAGGCACAGGCGGCCGCCCCCACGCGCACAGCCACGGCGCGCGGCCCCTCCTCACTCACGCACACCCACGCCCCCGCGCCGTTGACTCGGCTCCTTTTGAACCGGCCACGCTCACGCTCAGCCAACAGGGCGCCGCGCTGGGCCCTGACGTCACGGGCGGCGGGAGCGGGGCCGGGCCGGCCGCGCCGGTCGGGCGGCAGCTCCGCCACGGGCGGGCAGAGCTGTCAGCCGCGGGGCCGCCGGCGCTGCCGCCCTTGCTCACGCGTATGTACACGTCGCCCAGGAAAATGAGGGTAAGCGCGTCGGGTCGGTCACTGCCGTCGTGACCCCCACCCGCCATCTCCGGGCACCACAGGGGGGAAGGGGGACAGCACGCGGCGGGGCAGAGCCACGGGGAGGCGGCTCGGCGTTACCAAGGGGTAAAACGCCGTCACGGTCAAAGGGACGGGTGGGTTTGCCTCGCAACGTCCCCTGCGCCGGAGCTCCGCTATGCCGCAGCTGGAGCCCGCCCCGCTGGGGTCCCGCCGAGGGGGGGTGGGGGGACACGGACGCCACCGCGGCCACCAGCGGCGGAGCGGGGGTGCTGCGGGCGGGGCCTGTCCGAGGCCACGGCGATGGCGGGCCGCCACCCCCGGCAGGGCGCAGGGGGCGGCAGGTGGTGCCTGAGGGCGCCGGCTGCGGCCCCCGCAGCGCTCCCCGCCCGCCCCCGAGGAGCCGGGGGCTTGCGAGTACCGTGTGGGTTACAGCGGCTGAGAGCGCCTGGCTGGTCGCGGGGGTATTAACTGCCCTCCCCGCGGCGGCTGCCCCCCCGCTCAGCGGCGGCACCCGGCGGCTCGGGTCCCTCGGAGCTGGCACCGCAGGGAGCAAGTGCTGGTGGCAGCAGCCAGCCCCACGGGGAGAGCCGGGGCTCGACTCCCGGCCTTTGCAGTCCGAGGCAGATTGTTACAGTCTGCACCCGAAAACGGTCTTTTTAAAAACTAAACTGATGCAATAATGAACGTCTTAAAGGAGTTTAAAACACCTGATAGCAAAAAACCACGGGACATAGTTCCTCCTACAGCATCTTCTCAGTGGGTGCTTAGTTGGTGGTAAACTTCCCTTAAAACCCTGTGCGACTTAGTAATTTTAGCCAGTAGTGCCCATCGCAGCCTGTCCAGCCTGAGAGAAGTAGCTTTCAGCTCTATTGCCATGGACCTTAAAAGGGAAAAAAACCAAATTACTGGCGGGTTACATAGTACGCATAGCAAAGCTGGCTGCTTCATCATGTGCTCCAGTGATTTGTCAGATTGTTGTGTACTGCAAAGCTTAGGCCTAACAGATAAATCTGTTAAATACTGAGTAACCTTGCTGCCTGGTTGTGCAGAATCATCATTTTTCATTTCTTTTGATATGCCATTAGAGTCAAATAAAACGGAAAATGCAGGATCTATGTCCTGAACTTCTGAAACTGAACTCCACTCCTCAGAGTGGTCTACAGGAAATTACACTTACCTTATATCTATATCATGTATGAATACATAAAAGATCTTCCAGTTAAAGCCACAAAACAGTTCTACTTATCAGCCTGATACATAAGTTAATACCTTGATGAACCGGTATTTTTGCCTTACCAACGTATCTAGCATTCATCTGAGCCTAAAAACAGAAAAATGTTTTTTATCCCAGGTTGTAAACATGAATGATCATTTGGAGAGTTTGAGAGGAAGAACGTGCCTTGCATTAGAAGCATTCAAAGTACAGTTTTGCTCTGCAATTGTTTCAAGTGCTACCTAAAAAAAATTTAAAAAAACCCTTATAGCATTTAAGGTTTTTAGTTCTGAAACTAGTTTTCAAAAAATTGCTAAAAAGAGGACTTATGTCCCTATGACAGGAGTGCAGTTAAAAACAGCTGTCAGTTTAAAACTACTGGTAATGGCTTAATCTGTTATCTACATAAGTGCTTTTCAGAGTGTGACATTATCATGTTTGTTTCATAAAGGGTGAGAGAGCAGTTAAAGAGTTAATGCTGCTGCCTTTTCACTTTGCCTTCTAAACAGTCTTTACCATTTCAGCAGCCAGGGGACTGATGCTAAAAAGTATTTTCAACCTTTATATACAGTAGCAGGACATTTTGTTTAGCCTTCTGTATGTATTCTGTATATACAGCTTAGTAGCCAGTTTAAAACAAACAAAAACCCCCACAGTTTACTCACAGTTAGTAACTACAGTATACTGATATAACTTGTGGCCAAGGGGAGGGAGGTGGAAACCCCAAACCTTCCTGTGTTGTCTGTGTTGTGACAGCAGGTTTGTTTCCTAAGCAAAAGTCTCCAAAGAGACTGTTATGAGAGTTGTATATTACAGGATATGTCACAGCATTCAGTTCCACTCAGTTATCTACGTGCTGAAGACACACTTCTGTTGAGACCTGGATTACATCTAGCTACAGAAGTGGTGAAGGATTTGTCATCACAAGTCAAGTATTTTGGCCAAAGATCTGACTTCAAAAATAGTAAAAAGAAAGGGGGACATTAAGGCATAGTATTTTTTGTTTATTTAGTAGAGCACTGTTTCAGTAATCTTTTAAATTGAGAAAACATTTTGCATTTTCATCCCTGTATAGTTTTATGCATAAAGAGCCAGGGGAAAACTGGGGAGAAAGGAGAAATCAAGTAGAAAGAAAAAAATTCTTATAGTTTCTGCATCTACAGCCTTAGTGACATAGTTTAAAGTGCATTTCAAACCCCAAAGCCAGCTTACAGATGCGTGACTGCTTGGATTCAGAACTTAGCACTAATGCTCAGGCTGCGTTCAGTCAAATGTGTAATTGTGTTTAATGTATGCCTCTATAAAACCCACACATAAGACATCCTGAAAGAAAGCTTAACCCTCTCTCTCCTTCCCCCCACTTCTGCAGGAAACTATGCCCCAGACGCCAATATTTTCCAGCATGCTTGGTTCCAGTTGTAGTGGACAAGTGCAGCCAGATATGGGAGAGAGGTGTGTGGACCCTGTTTATCAGGATGGAAACCTGGTTTCTGGATCACTGGAGGCCTTGATAGAGCACTTGGTGCCCACTATGGACTATTATCCAGACGTAAGTAGGCACTGAAGGTTTGTGGTTTTTTTTCTTCTCATGGTTTTCCAGCATTAGTATCTGGATTGTTTCTTCCTGAAGAAATTCTACCTCCATCTGATTCAAGATTAAGATGTAGGCTAACATGCATTTATTTTACTTGCAATACTCATTCACTAAAGATGTTGCTCAATGGGCACACTCTCCTTTCTGTTTTTAAATGAGGACACTTGTTAAAAAGATAGAGCCGTGTTGAACCCAAATGGGTGCCTTAAGAACCAATTAAAAGCAGCATTAGCCACAGAATTTTCAATCCCTGTAAGCTGCTTTAGCTCTAATGCAGCCAAGATGAACTACTAACCAGCTCCTACCTAGGGAAGCTGACCTGAAATCAGCGCTAGTATTTTTCTTAATTTTCTATGCATCTCCTAGTTAGGCCATCAGAAAAAAAATTTAAAAGTAGATTTTAATTAAAATGGTCTCTTTCTCAAGACATTTTAATAATGTAATGTAATACACTGTAATAATGTATGTTCCTGAGCCTGAAAATGATTTTGCCACTGATTAAGCATCCTCAGTGCAGCCCCCTGAAGTAAATACTACTTATAACTCCATGACATGCAGTAAGATTCTAAACCTAGGATATTATTAAGAGGTCACTTTATCACTTAAAATGACCCCTTGGACCCCTTAATGAAAGATGTTATTTAAACAACTTGCCAAAGATCGGAGAGGCTATATAGCATATATTCCATTTGAGCTCTGAAAAACCAGCAGCAGCTATGGCGGAAGCATCACAGCTCTTTGTAAAGACTAACAAGGGGGCAGGAAATTGCAATCACTATTAACTTCTATGTTGAACTTATAGCACAGCCCACTACCACAAACATTATCTTGTTGTGTGTTTCTCAGTTTTATTTGCAGAGAAGTTTTTACTGTGGTTTAATTTGCATAGAAGTTTTTACTGTGGTTTCACATCAGTCACAATAAAGTCCCTCCAAGGTCCCACATATACACCACCCATCTTCACAATTGCCATGCACAAAAAAAAGGGGCTCCCCATATCAAAATTCAGTGGGTATAAGCAGCAGAATTGCCAGCAATCACTATTAAAAAAAGCAAAACCAGGATGTTTTAATATTCCAGTTCAAAAGCAATCCTAAACCTTGCATTTGAATATGGCTAATGTACAATTGCATTGCCTTTGACAGATGCTGACTTAGTACCAAGTCCTTCATAAGACACAGAGGGATAACCATTGTTAGACCTTAAATTTCTGCTCGCTGCCCCCAAACACACATTGTAGAACAGATGCAGAAGACAGCAGCAGGTAGAACTGGTATAGTATACCAGTGGAGTAGCTTTTGGCTGCTGTAGTTAAGCCTTCCAAGGCATTGGTTCCTTGGTTTTTGAGTAATACTAGAATATAGTGACTTGCTGCTTGGACTTCTGCAATATCACTAAGTTTTTTAAGTAACTGCTAATGCACATCCCTTATTGTAACTTGTAACATAGGATCTATTTATAACATAGCCACTCTGAAAATGGTTCCATACAGTGAGCGTTACTGAAGGGGTCTACAGCTTATTTTGGAATGCTGCTAGTTTCCATGGTGCTATCCCATACTCAGTGCAAGCGAGCACTGCAAACCAAGCAGTCATGGACCCCACCCTGGGAGGCTGAAGTTTAAATAGACAGCAAGCTGACAGCTGAGAGATACAGCAGAAGCAAATCAAGGGAACTCCAAGGAAAGAGAGATGGAAAACAGCATTAAGCCAAATTCATCTCCTCTACAGCAGGACACATTCTTTTAGTTAAATCAGATCACCCAATTTAGCTGAAAGGATTAATTATAAAATGCATAGATAAATAAGCTTTGAACAACATAAAGAAGGAGCTGTATTTGAGTCATCTTCAAATCTAAGTTTTCTATTTCAGTTCAGTTGCATGTTTATAATTATTTTCATGCTCACTTTTATTTTTGTGAAATTTGCCACAGAGGGTTAGAGTGATAGCCATTTAGACTGACATCCTGTCAGAAGAGCAGCTAATACTGTATGTTCAAGAGAAAGGTATAAACACCTCTCAGTCTTACGTCTGTGGCTACACATGCCAGGAAAGGCAGCAAGGCATCACCAATTCATTTGCACCAAGAGGAGCTCTTGGTAACATTAGCAGAGATTACCTTAGTTTCAGAGTGACATATCTGTAAGTTGCAGTACTCATCCAAATTTTTGGATTAGTGCATCTGAGCACAATGCTTAGAAGGCATTCCTGCCAGTGTGGACACTAAGCTAACGATCACAGTAACCTTCCACACAGAAAAAAAACAAGGGGGTGGGGGAGAAAGCAAACACAGAGTATCTTTCTGTGCTGGTTACAGAGGTAAAACAAAAATGTATTTGCCATGTTGGCAGAACATGAGTCAGGCAAGGGAGGGCGGGAAAGATAAGGGCCTACATTTGTGTACTGCTCTTTTGAGCCTTGTTTGTGTACGGGGACTTGTTCAGCACATAGAAAAATGTATACTCATGAGACAGAGGAGTTCGGGAGGTTAGGAATGGAATGTACCAGTCTGCAACCCTTGTGCCCAAGCAAGAAAATGTTTCAAGAAAATATTTCACAAACAAGAAGTTCCAGAATGAGCAGTGAGCGCACAATTTTTTTTTTCCCCTCCTCGAGAAGACATCAGTGCATTCTTGGGTCAGAGAGTAACAATTCCTTCTTTAGTCTTGTGTGCTCACGCTCTCACTCTTTCTTTTAAATATAATTCAGCTCATCTCTTAGCAACAACTTTAGGCACTAAAGGAATCTGGCTTCTTACTCTATTGTAAAGCACAAGCCCCTTTTGTGTCAGCTTACGTTGTTCTAAGCACAAAAAGGAATTTTTTTTTTTTGCCTCTCCTCCCAAATACCTGTCACTTTTATAGGATAAGTGGAGCTTAACTTTCAATCTCAGAGCTTATGGAAGCAATTTTTTAATCATTCTTTGTCAAACCAGCTAGCTCCATAGCTAAATTTCCTTCTCCAAACCATGATTATGGGAGTGTTGATGAGAGTGTAGGTTTTTACACTGTTGTAATATTTAGTTTTTATCTGTACAGTAGTACAGGTGCAACAAATCACTGAAATCCTTGATCTAGATAAGGCATATGACATTAGTCATATTAAAATATTTTAAAATATTTCCTATCCAAAACAACTGTGTTCCTAACCCCTGAGACCTAGCACTAAGCTGAAGTGTATGGCTTAGTTCAGCTTGAATTTGCTTTATTGGATAGCTGGTGGCTACTAGCAGAGAGGCAAGGAGATGGAGATCAATACTGCTGTCAGACCTGTCAATTTCATTCTTAATTACAGTTACACCTTGTCTATGCCAGCATTTGCAATGAAAGTATCAAAAAAACCCCAGTTACATACCAATATATTACAAACCAGCATATCTTGATTGATCATAATGGAATGATTTTGTTTTCCCAAGTACTGAACTTGGTTTCAGTTAAGTGACTTAAAAAACGTTATAAAAATACAGCAGATGAGTTCCAGAGGTAGTAATAATTTGTTTCTTAAACCTAGTAGTCTAGTGTTGTCTGGTAAAGTATTGCATGGGTCCACTACAGATATTACAGATTACAGAGACATCAGCAAGCCCAAAATGGAGAGCATGCTTGTACATGGCCATGCATCTTCCTGCATCTTGCCAGTTCAGCACTTTTTTGAAAGTCATATAAACCATTATCAAAGAAACCAAATAAAAGCACAGGTCATCTGGGTCACACTTTTCTTGCAGTATAACAATAGGGAAATGATACTCTGAGTGGGCCTCTCTCAGAGTCACTCTGGATAAACGCTGTCCCACATGACACAAACTTCCAACAAGGAGACCAACACTAGAATTAGTACAAGAAGCAAAATTATATCTTTCCTTAAAAGAATGTGTTCCAGCTTATCAGAGCGAAGGTCACTGGCAGGACAGCGTGGCTTAAGTTGTGGTTCCCCACTGCTTACACATACAGGCATCTTTCAGACAGGCTCTGAACTCCCAAAATAAGAATGCAAGAAAGGGATAAAAGTATCAAAGTCCATAATTATTTTTTTTTAATTATTCCACATCTCTCTCAAATGCAAAATAGCATAAAAGTGAGGGATGCTTCATGTTTCCAGAACAAAAATTTTCACACAACCCAGTGACAGCTAACACACCCAACAGCTAAATTCCTTTCCCAGATAGTCCAGACTCACAGTTTTAAGTTCAGGGACAGCACCGATAGAAATGAACACAGAAGTTGGCTACAAAAAAATAACAGAAGATAACCAGGCATAGTTAAAAACACAAACAAAAAACTCCCAACCTTCCCCCCCCCCCCCAAATCTCACCACCCAACACTCTTTCTCATGCTTTCATTCTGAATGGGGAGTGTATCAGTTTAGGGATCCTTCTCATAAGAATAAAAGATCCGATGTTGTCCTGTAACACAACCAAGTCCCCTTTTGTGAATCAGGTTAGCTCTTCAGCCTAATTCATTGCCCATAAGACACCGCATACAGTACTGTAGATTTTTATGAAGTATTGCATGGGTCCACTACAGATATTACAGATTACAGAGACATCAGCAAGCCCAATAATGGAGACCATGCTTGTACATGGCCATGCGTCTTCCTGCATCTTTCCAGTGCAGCACTTTTTTGAAGATCATATAAAACAAAGCTGACACAATGTCATCAACTGTGTCCAGGTGTAAAAGCTAGACTGAATTTCTTTTTAAAATAAACAAACTTCAATTTTTTTGTCATTGTAAATGTAAAAAAGAACTCTGAAATTCTGAAGAGCGCCATAAAGAAAATACCAAACAGAATCCCAGTTTCTTAAATTTTCCCAATGTACGCTTGTGTGGGATGTTCGCAACCATGCCATCAAGAAGGGAGGCCATGCTGTCAGTGTCCTGTCACTAGCCTGGCCACCTGCTCCAAGTCACTGAGAGCCCAGTTGTTAGGTGGCCCCAGCTGCCCATCTTCTGTAGCCATCAGTGGAAGCACTACTCAAGAACCTGACCTAAACCATCCATCCAGTTAACCCTTCTCCTTCTCTCCTCATAAACAATAGACAAGGCAAAGACTACAGATTAACTCCAGCGTTTGATCGTACAGATTTAATGCTATTCCTAATTTAATACATGAACCCCAGCACTAATAAGAACCTCAAATCAGAATGAGCATTTTAAATGCCTCTGCTGTATCACACTCCACTTGGTTCTTTCATTAGTTTTTTCCACAAGCTCAGGACAGAATTAGATATTTAATAGGTATATGCTTAATCTATTATACTGTTCACTCACTCCTAGAACACTGTGACTTTTAGTTAATTTTATTTACTTTGTTAAAAAAAATACAGGGCACACTGAGCACTGAAGACATGGAAATATTTTTCATTAATAGCACGTTTTATTGTGATTAGAGAGAGAAACCCCATAACCTTTTTGGACTCTTAAAGATACCATTATTGTTTAACTACAAGTGTGTTTTGGAGACCAAGCCGAAGAATTTGGTAGGTAATAGTAGAGATGCCATATTTTAGACAGCTAGTCTTAAGTTTTTAGACATCTCAATTTAGTTGCCTCGTCCAAGGTGGCATATGGGCACATTGACTATATATATAACGTGCACTCTTGGCTGTGGTCTGCCAAATCACATTTCTAAAAACACAGTGTAAAGTAACAGTACACACTGCAAACATAAAAGTTAATTGAAATCCATTGTCAAGGAGATCCCCTACAATTTCCTAACTCCAAATTTTTTCCAAAAGCCTAAAGGAAAAACAGAAGTGCTTATGAGATGCTACTATCATTACTCAGGCAATTACATTCAAATACAGAAGCCAAGTTTCAAATGCTGAAGCAAGACTAGGGCACAAAGGCATTTGCATTTCATCTAAACTGTCCAGAGTATGATTTGGCATACAGTGCATTACAGCTTTTAAAATACAAGTGGAGAGGCTATTTCTAATAAGAAATAATAATTGTTGGCATTTATTAGCAGTGTTCATACTCAAAAGACTGAAACAGGCTGCAAATAAGTAAAGCTTAAAACTAAATTATTGTCATATGGCCACAATCTAAGCTAAAGCTTGTGTCAGTGATTGTGGGAAAAAGGATCAAAAAAACCCAAACACAAACCCTGCACAGCTGTGGTTTGGAATACACATGAAGCACTTTTGTGCAGCTCAATGAAAAAAAACAATCACTCTTAAAGAAACAAAGCAGCAAAAATAGTGGTCTTCAAGAGGCATAACACCCTACATGGGACATATTTCATTTGTCTTTTTGGTGAGCAATGACTAGTTAGGCATATCAAGTTTGGCATTTTAAAGGGAAATTGGGAATCTGAAAACACTGCAGTTAATACCTAGAGCATTTCCTTTTAACAGAGCTAGGAAAGACCACCACATCTCTGCAGACAGGAAAAATTACAAGAATTTAAATGAGAAAGGACAAACTATTCCATAAACCACAAATGTAACAAGGAAGACATTATTTATGCTAAAGTTATTCAACTTGTGGTTTTTTTTTCGTCTCCGCTTCCACAGAGGACTTACATCTTCACTTTCCTATTGAGCTCACGAGTCTTCATTCACCCACATGAGCTCCTGGCTAAAGTGGGGCAGATCTGCATTAAACAGAAGCAGCAGCTAGAAACTGGGACTGAGGCAGAAAAGGTAAATGAGCCATTATGTCCTTTGGTTACCTGTGCTACTGTCATTTATTTCCCATTCTTATGAAGCTAAATAGATTGATAAAGAATAAATTGAAACTGTAATTGGCGTGTATTACTGGATGCACTTTTACTTTAGTCTTTTTCCTCAAAGCACTATTGCTTCTTTGCTAGTCACAAACATAGATTATGTACTATCTCACCAGTTGGATACAGTGACTGGAAATACAACTTTGCCTATGAGCTACAGGTTGGTGCTGTGCACTGGAGCAATGTCTATCAGGCACGAAACCTGCCCAGCAAGTGGCTTTGCACTTTTGGGCTTTCAACAAGTTAGGTCTTTCGTGACTCTGATTCCCCTTTCTCCAGTCACCCTCACCATCCTAGTGGAGTTGAGGGCACAGCTCTCTGTTATTGTTGGGGTGTTTTAAGTTGGTATGACAGTAAATCAGAAAGTTACCTCTCACAAAAATTAAGGGATGCACTACTTGAACTGGGTAGCCTGTGCTAACATGCGACTATGCAGTTTTACTACAGCTGATTAAACCAAACTGGGTCAGTTTCTGATATGCACTTAAATCCATCTAAGTGTCACCATTATGGAAAGTGTGTATTGAAGGGCTTTTGATTGAGTACCAGAATAGTCCAAGCTGGGATGCAACAGAAAGCAGCAGAAACAAGGTTAAAATCAGCAAGTATTTAAAGACCTAAATTGTTCAAATCCTGGGCATGTTTTGGATCCATTCTTCTACAGTGAGAAGTTACATGCTCATATTCCTAATCTCCAGCATGCTGATAGTCCCATTTTGTTTTCTCCTTGTTATATCAGGACTGAGTGGGGAGCACAAAAGGCAACCATGTGGTTTGACAATGCAGAAGTTTTGACAGTAATACTGACCTAAGGGCTTCTTTCTCCCTTACTATTCCTGGTGTGCAGTCTTATATGACATCACAAAATTATTCTGCAGGAAAAACTAACCACTTGGTGCAAAATGACTTTCATCCAAGTCAGTCCCCTGATCTCCTCACCAAACAGCTACATAACTCCTCATGTAGGTGCTGGAGAATTCAAGGGGTCAGGGAATGAAGGTGCAAGAACCACTGCATCCAGCTTTGTACACAGAGGTGATAACTGTTCCCGTCACGACTGCCAAACTAGTTGATGACTGAGCAACCTGAAACTGATGCTCTGTAAATTGTAGTAGTTCCTCAGCAAGATGTAACTAAACAGAGGTAGAAACTTCTAGAAGATGCTGAGACCATCTGAAACAGGAAATGAGTAGGGCTGATCTGTAGACATATGAAGAGGAAGACTGCTGTCAGTAGCTAGCATCAAAAATATGTACGTGAAACACTTGGATTTAAAAATAATGGCATCTAAAATGAAGCTTTCATGAATAACAATACACTTAGGAGATTTTAAAATGAAAACAGTATCTGGGGACTAAATGACCTGGCTGTTTATAAAGATATTACTTGTAAAAAAGTATTATTCTGGCTTTTCAGCAGATGTGTTAAAAAAATCATGGCTTCCACTTTGAAATGAAATAGCATTACATCCTAACAACAGGGTGTACAAGAGAGCAGCTCATATTCCCAACACCCACACTCTTACACCTTGTGCTGACAATTTGGAAATGGGCCTACAGGAAAACCGACAAACATCAGCGTGACAATAAAACATGAGTGTTTGGGAGGCTGCTTTAATTTACATGCTTTGCTGGTTGCTTTTCCTACTATGGCCTTGATCCCTTCCTGCCCCCTTAATATAAACTGTAATTTTTTCCTGCCCATTAAACACAAAGTTCTTGGAAAAGCCTGCATAAATTTCTGACATCCCTCTCAAACGACTGCTTTCCTGTCCTCTAGTGCAAGCACCTGTACATTTTAGAAAATAATTTGGCCACTAGCATTTGCAAACATTTGTTTTTCTATCTGGCAACAAATAAAAGCTCATTTCACATGCAGTATAGAAATTCTGGACTGAAGGCACTCTACATATTCACAGTCATAACCCATTAAGGTATCATCAGCTACCAGCACCTTCTAATTAAGTGGCTCCATACCAGAAAATAGCCAGCAAAAACAGTTAAAGCAGCTCTGATCATTTCGGATAAGAGACTTGCATAAGCAAACAAGAAGCTGGCTGACTTGTTGCCTGCATAGCACGTGAGCTGAAGAAGTGGCAAGGAGCCAGGTTTTGAGGTTACACACCACAATACTTACCATTCCTTTGTTTTTGACATCACTGGCTAGCCAAAGAGTCCTATGGAAAACAACCCAGAGAAAAGTGCATTAAAAAGAAAAACACTCTGGGATGTCTTGGTGTGCACTTAGAGTCCTTTTGGCCACTCATAAAAAGTAAGGGTTTCACAGTTTAAGACATCAATGATAACATACAAATCAGTAGTTAAGCTTGACCATAAAGGATAAAGTTTTACTCTCCATAAGCACATTAGAGATTGGAAAGACTTAAACAAGATTGTCACAGGAAAAAAAGCACTTCTACAGTACTATTTAGTGGAAAAACCTGTTGTTAAAACTGTGCTGCATTATTTGTGCGCTTTGAGGGTATTTTCTTAAATAAAAAGTTAAAGTAAGAATTAAAAAGACAAAGTCGAAGCTAGTTCCCATTAAGATTGTCTTGGAACACATAAGTCCCTTCAAAAATTATGATTTCTTTCAGTTTTTGTCACTAGTAAGTTCTCCTTTTTAAAGCCAAGAATCAAAACAATACTCATTACTGGGTCATTGTCATTAAACCTCCCTTTCCTATAAGCACAGTGCTGCTATTGCCCTCCTTTCTAAGTGGTAGCTGTTTCTCAGTACTGTCTGTCTTGTCTCATGCAGAATAGGACTGATCCACAGTACTTAAATCAATAAAGTATTTTTCTTTTCGAAGAAGTATTTATGGGAGAAGTATTCCTATAGGTTCCAGAAAACTCTGGTGTCAGGCCTCACAAGGGGAGGCTCACATCTGGAGTAGGACTGCAGAAAAAAGTAGGTTGGTAGGTTTATTGCAACCATGACAAAAAGGAAAATACTTGCTGCTACCCACATACTGTGTGATTTCTATCTACGTTACCACAAATTATGTGCGTCAAGCCTGTCACACTGCTTTGGGTTTCATCAGAGTGCACGTGAAACAGCAATCTCTTGCTATATTGATGTTTTTTAGTGTTGCCCTCAGAAAGCATACCTTATTTTCAGGAGCATTAAAAGCATCTGATAAACATTAAGATTTTTTTACACCTGAAGAGTAATAACAGGAAAAGTAATATGGTTTACAGTTTGTCTTGCAACGGATGCCTAGCTTTCCATCACGAAGGAAGCAAACCCTAGCAACTCATGAGTAGATACATGAGATGGTAAGTCAGTGTTCATACGGAGATGCTTGCCATGGCCTAAGGAAGGATTTTTTTCCCGCCTCCATCCCTCCTTTTTCAGTTTCAAAAGTTAAAAAGAAAGGATAGTCAGGATAATTAATACAAAACCCCCATTTCTGTAGTGGCTTTTGGTAAACAAAAGTGGAGTAGGCATGTACCAGTTAAATTTAATTGAATGGAAGTGCACTGGCTGGCTAATTAATTCTCTATCACCACCTACAGATTATTTTTTTAATAGTGTCAGCCTCCATGCATTTCCTAGCAAAGTAGTATACATTGTCTTTTTCCCCCAAGGCAGATGACAGTGGGCATTTGGAGGACAGACAATTACAATCTGGAACTCTATCCCACATGGTTTAGAAATACCTCGAAGCTGGGCTCCACAGGAGTGGCATTGGCAGAGATTGCTTTACAGGAATCCCTCCTGCTGGCAAAGAGAATGGTGATGTGGTTGGTTTTGTCCTCACCATCCAACTATTCTGCTGTTTTCTTACTAGCAGGATCAATTAAATGTTATCAATAACAAACAGTTAGGAAAAGCATGCTAGCAGAATGCAGTTTGCAGCTCTGAAAAAAAAAGGCAAGAAAATTCCCTTCTGACTTACATGGAGCACTAGCTCATTTTCAGCTTGAGGATTCAAGGGTGCATGGTTTAACTTCAAAATTCTTATTAATATTCTCATTGACTGTATACCAGTGAGATGTAAAAAAATGCAGAAAAATAGCTTAGTTTGGTTGACTTTTGGTTTTGATTAAAGAATCTGGAACATACTATGACCAGATGATGTTTTGACATTTCCTACCAATTCTTGGAAGACATTCTCTATTTGTCTTAAAAGAAAATACACTGATTTCCTGTAGCAACACTCACATGCTAAGTCACCTTCTGTAACCCCAAAGAGGCTGATGAAGAGTGCAATGAGGAAGGTGCACTCTGTGTGGGGAAAAGGAACTGCTGTGTAGTGGAACTTCTGTGGCTTACACAAGTGGGCAGGTAGACATAAATGAAAACTTCCTCTCTTTCCTCAGTGCATCACACGTTGAGTGGGAGGATAAATATAACCTGAATTAAGTGTTGATTCTTCTTGTTTGTTAAAAGTGTTCTTAGCACTCCCCATTCTACAAGAGTACTCCCTTGGATTTACTGATCCTGTTCTCTATTGCTATCATAGTGGAGTAATTGACATCCAATTCACATCTAACTGATGAAAAGCTTTAGAAGATTCACAGGTGACAGAAGAACTTAGAAAATGGCTCCCCTTTCTATCATTGATAGCTTTTTCAGTAAGAGCCAATATTTTTTATTTTCAAAGTCCATTTTGATTTAGATGTCATGGAAAGAACACACATCTTTCTTGTCATTCATTTATTTTAATATACTGCTCAAACTGGAGGGTCTGATAAATTCTATAGAACAAAAATGTCTTTGTGAACGTTTCTCATGAAAGATGCTTGGTGGAGTGCTGCAGTTTGTATGCATTTGAATTTAATGGTGAGGTACTGCTGCCTCAGATGGCAAAAATCAGCTTAAGTCCCATTGACTTCAATCAAATAAGTAAACTATTCTGTCATCTTCCTGGCTTTATAAACTAACCTTGAAAATATCTTCAAAACTCTTGGTAAGAGACATTACCAAGCTATCATGAAAGGAAGCCAAATCATACTATTTAGGAATCTGGCTTACAGTTAAGTGTTAAATACCCCTTCACCTACTACTAATGCAAAGTATTTTCAAGGGTGTGTCTAGTTTTATGCGAACCTTCATCAGCTAATTTACTCTGCAGTCAGAAAGGTCTGTAGTCAGGTAATTAACTCATTGTTTCTTTGTAGGCAAAGCTAAAATCCTTTGCTGCCAAAATCATTCAGCTCCTGAAGGAATGGACTGAAACTTTCCCCTATGATTTCCAAGATGAAAAATCCATGAAGGAGTTGAAGGAGATTGCTCACAGGATCACACAATGTGATGAGGTAGGGGTGGAGGGGAGAAAAAACACTAAGTGGGAAAGCAATATTTGTCAACCTTTATATATATTTTATTATATTATATACAAACCCTTGCTCCTGCTTGCAGTATCATCTAAACAGACTACAGCAGTAGTTGCTAAGCTGTCAGTGCAACTGCAGAACATGGGCTGAGCAATGAACTTAATGGTGCATTAGCAGAAACTGTCTGTTTATAATCACCAAGTGTAAGAGGAAGAGACAGAATAGTCACGACGATGTGAAAAATGGATGTGGTGCAGAGGGAGAAAGGAAAGAACAGTGACTATAATGGCACAATATAGATAACTTTTATAATGAATTATGGACGGACCATCCTTTGTACTTTGTTACTACTCTATATGCAAGACGTATCAACTAGTTGTATCAAATGTACTGTTGCTCAAGGTGAAGATGATTATTTAATAATTCATTCCTAGCAATAATCAGCAACTGTTTCATTGCTGTGAAGTGACATACACAGTATTTCCACTGTTATTTGAGCTCTACTAGCCAATCACCAGTCTTAATAGCTCAGAGTTTCTAGCCTATGAAGAAAGCTAGACCTCACAATAGGCTTTTCTAAAGCAAAGAAATAAAGCAAATTCAAATAAAACAAGAGCTGTTAGTTTTCTGTTTGTTTTTTGTTTTATTGGCTTTTTTTTCCCGCCCAACACTCACAAAGTCTTTAGTCATTGAGAATGTCACTGTAACTACCAATAGACAAAAGGAAGGATATAATCAAGATCTGCAAGGGAATTAATTGTAAAGCGTATGAACATGAAGGCTTACTTTATAGACGTAGAAGCTTCTTGTTTTTAAACCCACAACTTCAAGATATTTGAGAACAATTAGCAGGAAATGGGAAGACAATTGTATTATGTGTTTTTGTTGATTCAGGTACAGGGAAAAGGAAGAACAACAGGTTTGACGGCACTGCATGAATCAGTGATAGGACGCAATACAATTAGGTGTTACCAGCTTGTCAAAAGGAAGTATGTCACTGTTGTTGCATCAAAGCTGTTTACCTGGATGCTGCTATGAAAATGTCAGTGCCTTAGTAGGAGGGGAAAAGGAAATAGGATTATAATATGCCTTCTATTCACTTTGTAGACAAGGGTGAAGAGGTGGATTTGGCAGAGATGCTACTGTGAAAGGGGACTTGGGAGAGGTTTTATTTATCATCTGTATCTTAGCATTTCATTTGTCTGTTGTTTTGAACTAGAAAGAAGTTGCGGCCTTTCTTTCTCTTTCCCTTCCCTCCCACTCAGTTATATATGAATAAATTGTCATTTGAGAAAAATACATCTTCATGGAGTGGCTCAGTGCTCTGGTGTCAGAGGCATCTGATGACATCCATTAATTACAGCATCATCGTATTTATCATCCCCTTACGAAGGCTACAAGTCAAGCTTGATCCATGAAGAGCTCTGCCACATCTGACCCCAGGAAACATAATTTGACACTGACAAAAAGCAACTCTTGCTCTCAGTATTTGTACCCATACTTTACTTCTGCAAGGGATTATGGTATTGGTTTGGGGTTTTATTCTGTATTTTAAAACTTTTCCAAATCCCCTTTGGACACTATTCTCCATACACAGGATAGAAAGTAAACTGAGAGCTCTCACAAAGGGGTCAGGTGCTTGTCCCAGTGCCCTCAGCGTACCAAATAGCTATAGCTACAGCCAGGGCTGCAGCCCAAATGAAGTACAAATGTCCTGTTTAAACTCAAACAAGGACAAGTTATTGTACACTCATTGACATATTTTCCAAAGTTGGAAGAAAATTTAAGACTAGTAATGAAAGGAAACTGCTAAAATTCTAGGGGCATTTGTTTAAGTATTAAGATACTAATAAATTCACAATAGCTTAAGCAAGCCATAGTTTTTCTTGTCACTGCAGTTTTTTCACTTTCACATAATATTCATGATGCTCTCACCTGCCTTCAAATTTGATTCTCTATGATCCACATCTAGAACATTTGCCACCTCTTCCTCCCAAAGACATGAGTAAGTTCAGGCATAGCAACTGAAGTCAAATGATTTACAATAGAAAGCTCAGCATACCAGAGAACAGAATTAGCACTTTATTTTAGTCCCCCCACCACTCTCCCTTGACATTTCTAACACTTGTAGCACAATATCCGAAATGGCTCCAGCCAGCTGCTGTTCAGCAGTAATCCAGTTGCCTCATCAAGACGAGCTGCACTGCCTTCAGCTTTTCATTTGATTTCACTTGGGAGTCAGATTATTGCCTTGTAAAGCAACATTCTGACACTATTATAGCTTAATTATAGCATGCAATATACAAGTATTTGGTCGTCATCGTCTCTCACATCTGCCACATAATTTCAGTCACCACTGCACATTAGTGGCTTCTTGGAACTATCACAGATTCATTGCAGTTCTTTCTCACACATCCAGTTGACTGGCAGAAACCAACACAGCAGGTTGTAAACTAACCGTTAACCTTGTGGCTAACTTCAAGAGAAATCATTTGCATGAAAGCAAGAGAACAGTTGCGTAGGAAAGAGAAAGACTGCCTTTGGTGGAATTAGTTTTTCCATGCATGGGAAGAACAGGGTTGGAGAACCTGGGTCATTTAAAGTAGTAACAGGAAGAATGGAGGAATAGGAAAGTGATCAAGTTAGCCCTTTGGGGTGGACCTCAGAGAAGTGTATATAGGACACAAACAATCAGTGGTAGAAAGAATTCAGCTTGCCCTAGTTGTCAAAGCACTGAGTGGATGGATTGTATTTCTGTGGCTCACCAGCATGTATCCTTATAGATCCTATGTTTAAAATCTGCACTTGATGAACAGAAAGGCATTTTAGTTATCCAAGAATATGATTTATATTGTGCTCTTAGCTAAATCTTTAGATGCTATAGTTGTTCCAAGCCAAGCCAGTGTATTCCTGGACATAATGTGAATTCCCTGGATTCTGCCTGGGCTAAATAGACTTGATCATCAGTGGGTCTGATCAGAAGGAGAAAGTGCTTTTTGGCAGTTGGTACATAGAGAACCCAAAAAACCTCGTGCGAGCAAATCTACCACCTTTCACTACATCTGCTTTTAAGCTGTTTACCCTGATGCCTTTGAAATGAGGTACTAGCCAAAATCTGCCCCAAGGAGTGGACCAGCCAAGCAAGTGAAATAGAGTTGGGAAGGCAGGCAGACATAACAATGTCTTTATGAAGTTGTGCAGGTAGTTTGGACAGTTTCATTTGTCACAGGATGATCAGCTCAGATAAGTTGAAAGAAAATGGATAATAGGCATTTCTTTTTCCCAGTCAGAACTTCTTTGGCGATCTGCATCTGCAAGAACTAACGGGTTTTAGCAGTCATTGTTTCTGCCTTGTGCTTAGGAAAATGGAACAGTGAAAAAGATCATTAGCCAGATGACACAGAACCTCCTGATGGCCCTCTCCACGCGGAGCCAGTACCAGGAAATCAGAGAGAAATTCCGGCAGCCTGTTACTGACAAAGGCACCATCCTCAAAACCAAGCCACAGTCAACTCAAAAGGACATCTTGAGTGTATGCTGTGACCCTCTGATCCTGGCACAGCAACTGACCTATATTGAACTGGTGAGACACTAATTTTCATGAATTATTTCGTTTTCCATGTACTCATCAATATGAATTTTGCTATAGCTTCACTGAAAGCCTCTCCTGTTTCAATCAAAGAATACCAAGTAACGAACAAGACCAGTTAGGTACACCAATAAACACACTCACACATCTTCACTGTAAGGAGATTAAAGTTACCAAAACATTCTCCTAGCTTTGGCTTTATTGATGTGTTTTTCACTGAACTCCCTGTTTGTCCGTACAGTGACAATCTCTTATCTCTCCAAACACAGGAAAGGGTGAGCAACATTTACCCAGAGGATCTGATGCAGATTGTCAGCCACATGGACTCCCTGGATAATCACAAGGTACAAGAAGGGGTACAGAGGGAAAAAGAAACAAAGAATAACCAGTGTAAATGACCTCCATGATTCAAGTATACCCTGTGCAAGAAAGGCTGACGCTTTCTAACCTTCTTTAAGCTCATGCCTTAAGAAATACCCAAAAAAGATTTTATGAAGACATGAAAAGGAAGTTATCTTTTGGTATGTTGACTTTATCATGACATACAGGATAGGATTAACATGTGGCCTGTTCTCTTCTAGTGCCGAGGCGATGTGACCAAAACCTATAATTTGGAGGCCTACGACAACTGGTTCAATTGTCTCAGCATGCTGGTGGCTACAGAGATTTGTCGGGTAGGTATTCTTTGAAAATAAGATAGCAAAATGATCCTGGCCTTAAGAACAAAAGGCAGGCAGTGGTCTAATAGAGATTTAAACATTACTAGTGCAATTAAAGATAATAGCATTACTCAAGCATTAAATTATTTGCATGCTTATATGATTAAGAGTCCATGGCTATGGTTGGCTTTGCATATATTCTCTAGTTTTATGTAGCTTCAATAGTAGCATTAGTCATGCAGTGAAGTAGAACTTGTGTGGAGTTTGAGCCAGGAGCTCTTTTCAATTATTTTTTTTTTAAATATACCCATAAATTCTCAAAGATACTTATCTTTAAACACAAATTTACCGATAAACAGCTGTTCTTCCACTGCATTTAGATATCATTAGCACTGTCATATATTCATTCTTGTTGTAGAAAAATCAGGAATAAACTTTCTTCAGAAGTCTGGAATGAAAGTGGACTACTGGAAAGTTTAAAAAAAAAGAGGGGTAACAGCCTTATTAGAGTTTAAAGTAATTTCTATCATATAAGCAGCAAAGAAATGGAAGGTATACTGCCCCAGAAAACCTTTTTTTTCTTTAAAAAAAAAGGTGTGTTCATCCTTTATGGATTTCTATTAAGATGCACCAATTCTATCAAATGGGAAATTTCCTCCCTATTCCTGCTTGATCAGTAGCTCTTCTGTGGAAATCCAGTTGCCTACTGCAGTTTCATGTGTCCGATATATTGATCCTAATCTCTTAAGCTTTCTTGCTCTCACAGAAGCTTACTACAAAAACACACCAAGGTATCTTCCAGAGCTGGCCAGTATGGTCAATACATGTAGTAAACCAGTCAAACAAAAGGTTTTAGCATACCAAGGGCTAAGACAAGCCATTGACTACTGAACCATTTTCTTTTGATATGGCACAGAAACTGAAGTATTTATGTAAGAGGTTATTTTGAAAAAAGAAAAAAGGAATTCCCTGGTGAAGGAATCTGCAGTCACCACTCAGGAGCCTTTTTTTTTTTATAAGCCAGGCCGAACTTTTAGAACTAAATATGGGAAAGATTTTGATGAATAAACATAATCTAGGCAATAATACTACTTTAAAAAAAATAAAAAATGATGGCTTTTGGAAACAAAGTTTGGAGAGTGCTATATATTAATTTTGCTTTGCCATTTATAAAAGAATCTGCAATGCAGATGTTCAGCATCACTTCCTAGATCCTTTGCATGTTTGCATGAGTGGGGATTTGTATATTTGATCATCATCAGTACCTGCTCTTAAGAGGTCATTTAAGAGTATAGACAGTAAAATGAGAAAATCAGGACATGGCGATTATTCTCTCTCACATTCAGGTTACATGCCCCTGGTCTTTAGTCTGTCCACTACTTTCCCCTCTTCTTCAGGGGTTTAAATTTTTTGCATATATGAAGCTGCTATCAGAAAGAATATTATGTCCTTTTTCCAGTAACAGGAAATTGCTGAAAGTGTCCAGCTTGTTTATACAAGATTCCCCAAGACATTGAACTTTATACATAAGCAAAAATTTACAGTCCCCCCGAACTGGACAAATAATTGATAGTAGCCCCAAATACTTTGGCTATTTTATTAAAAATTAATCTTAACAAAATACCCTCAGGCCTATATCATCATAAGATTTAGCTGGATAAAGTCTTGAAATGTCTATTCAAGCAGCCTGTTACAAGGCCTTTGACTGAACATCCCATCCAAAATTCAGGCCATCCCTTCCCTCTTAACAGATATTGGGGTTTTTTCAGGTTGTGAAGAAAAAGCAGCGTACAAGAATGGTGGAATTTTTCATTGATGTGGCAAGAGAATGCTTCAATATTGGAAACTTCAATTCAATGATGGCTATTATCTGTGAGTATCCTTAACACAGCTGACAAAAGGCACACCATTTTACAACCTGATTGGCAAGACCAAGCCCATACTTGCCCTAAACTGGCTGACCACATCAGCATGCACACTTCTACAGGGGCAGTATGCACCAGTGACAGATTAATGTGTGGGTGCATGAGTGTTAGCTACAACTTTGGTTTGCCAGAATGAACTGCCTTCCACTGTGTGGTGCTGATACACAAACACAGTTACATTAGCCTTATTTTATTTTTTTTCAACTGTTTCCTTCTTTGTCTCTTCTCTTTCCATTCAGCTGGCATGAACTTGAGTCCTGTGGCACGGCTAAAGAAAACTTGGTCCAAGGTCAAAACAGCCAAATTTGATGTTTTAGAGGTATGTCTAAAGTTTAAACTTTATATAGAAATCCACCAAGTAGTGATTCCACAGCAGAGGTTTGGATGAAATCAAGTCAGAGATCACAGAGGCACCTCTGTCAGTGGTCACCAGCATACAAATATTAGAGAAAGCGTTTGCTGAATTTCAAACTCCCTACTTGCCTGCAAAAAAAAAGTGGATGCAAGTTTTCTTTAGGTTATTTCTTCCTAGCATATTTTTTCCCAATTTAACATCAAGGTACTTTTCACTCAAGTGAATGCCATTTTGTTATCCGTAAAACTAATTAGAGTACTCCATCTAGTGGAGATCTGAATGAAAACAAAACTTAATGGAAATAGTAATCAGAAAGACTGGTGACAGCAAGTTAGAATTTTGTTTTTCTTCCATTAGTCATTTATCATTTCCTTTCAGTCTTCCATTAACCACTGAAGCAAAGCATAGATATAAAGCCGATACAGAACACTCCTTTCAAACAAGATAGAAGTTAGAAAAACCTGAATCCAGACCTGATCAGTATAAGCTACTCTATCTTGAAAGTTTAAAAAGGAGCCCAACAAATTCATAAAGAATGAACACTCTGATTGTTAGATCAAAGCTTTTGATATTTAGGTAACATGTATTACCTGACTGCCTTTTATCCCCCATAAAAACAGCATCACATGGATCCATCCAGCAACTTCTGTAATTACCGCACAGCCCTGCAAGGAGCAGCACAACGATCTCAGACTGCCAACAGCAATCGAGAGAAAATAGTCATCCCAGTTTTCAACCTGTTTATTAAAGATATCTACTTTCTGCACAAAATACATACGAACCGCTTGCCCAATGGGCAGATAAACTTCAAGGTAAGACTTTGCATTATAGAAACTGTAATGCTAGTTAAGCATTGTACATTACAAGCATTTGCCAGTTTCGAACCTCTAACTCATTATATTACCAATTCCTTTAGCGTTGCTGTGATCTAGACATAAAGGGACATCATTATCTAGGGGAAATGATCTCACCAGATTTCTGTGAAAGCTAGCCCTTGCGGTTGCCATGTATATATTACATATCCAGTAGATCCACAGTTGCTTATACAGAAGAGAATCTATAAAACTGCTGGAATGTAATTGCCTTCAATTAAAAGATTAAAGTATACTTAGATAGAGGTTTGTTTTTGTTTTTTTTTTTTACATTAAATGGGACAGAGGCACTACAAAACATAAAATTCACATAAGCAGAACTGATTGGAGTAACATTAATTTGTTACCAAAACTGATGCATGATTGAGAAGAAAATAAGAATTTCAGAAGCCAACCCTCCCCAGCATTAAAAATTACTTGAGGAATACAGAAGTAGTCTAATGTTAGCCAACTGGTAAGGGAAATCTCTTCAAGGAACGTTGTGAACATTTAAAATAAAGGAAAACTTGAAATCAAAAAGTGCAAGAATTTTAGTGTACCATGTATAACGGCAGACAACAGTTCGTCACTCCTCAGCCCTGCACCTGCCTTATGTTCAAAAGGGATTGGGGGCAGCAGAAGGCAGGAAAGAAAGCAAAGTAAGTTTTGCTGCAGCAGCAAGCCATCATATCTGATCAAATTATAATAGGTAACTTCACCCTAAATCATCAGCGTTAGCTGATTTAACCTCATCAGGTTAGCTAGCTGTAAACACAACACATAACCAGCAAATGGATTTAGCAGATCTTCAGGGGAGTTTCTATAGGTTCTGGATTCTCTTCCTGAGTAATAAACATACATGTCCAAAAGACCGCAGCCTGTCAAAAGTACTTTTGAAAATTTTTTTGTCATTATTCAGGCTCGGTAGAGGGAGGGGGGGCACACCGAATATACAAGGCAAACCCTAAGTAATTATGCTTTTCTTAAAATCCTAGGAAGGAAAGGATATCTATAGAATCTGTGTTTTACTTTGATTATTTCTTAAAATTTTTAAGTGCTTTATGAAAAAATCAGGTATGTCACATTTCATTGAAGTTGAAGGTTGGAAATGTAAAAAGTAAATAAAAATATTTACTGACTAGTTCCATTCGCAGGCTAATTTAGAGATAAGACACAGAAAACAAGCCAATAGCACTGTTATATGGGAAGAAAAGGTTGATGATGAAAAGCATTGAATACGAAAGACCTGGTAGTTAACAGGGATACACTATTGTAAACTTGAGAGGCTAACCACAGATGATGAATTAGGAGCATGAGGGCAAGGACAGAGCAGTAAGAAGAAAGGATAATAAGGAAGAAGACTGAGTGAGGGATAATAAAAGAAAAAGCATGAATAAGAACAATTCTGAAATTGAAACAAAAGAAGTAATATTTGAAAGAAAACAAATATGATTTTAATAATATTCTTTTAATTACCTCATGCAGAAATTCTGGGAAATTTCAAGACAGATTCATGATTTCCTGACGTGGAAGCAGGTTGAGTGCCCTTTTGAAAAAGACAAGAAGATCCAGAGCTATCTACTCACAGCACCCATTTATAGCGAAGAAGGTAAAATCCTTTATTGAACACTATAGTGGGTCTTCCCACTTGTTGAAATGCAGACAGAATATACACGTGAAAAAAATTAACATGCAAAAAAATATTTGATAAGTATGTATTATCACTTGTGTGTCGGCTTCTGATGAGAATAAACTTCATTATGAAGTCTGCTAAGTTACACCTGCTATATTGTAACTGTTTATTATTATTTTTTCAGTTAAGGAACCCATGTATCTGATTGCTCTTATTTTATTTACTAGCTCTGTTCATTGCATCCTTTGAAAGCGAAGGTCCAGAAAACCACATGGAAAAAGACAGCTGGAAAACACTCAGGTATAAAGCTTCCTCAGAACATGAGTCTTTTTGCATGCAGGCGCGCGATCATCAACTTCCTTTCTCCTATTTCCATATCCAGTTTATGGCCATTTTACCCCAAATAGACTTATTTGTTCTTCAAAATTCAAATCTGAAAAAATTCAGTATGGCTTGGATTTTGATACAGCTTTTCCAGCCAGGTCAGTTGAGGTTGCAAGATCACTGCTGGGACCATGAAAGTGAATATGCTTTGTTTAGGCTATCAATTACAGTGAAAGAATCTACATTTGTAGCAGTTTCCAGACATGCTTTTCTCAGGGGAGCAAATATATAAAGATACTAAGAAGGTACTATCATTTATCATACCTATGCAGTTACAAATCTTATAAAAGGATGAAATTTTACGTGAATACCCTAATTTTCAGCCTACTCTTAAAGGAGAAAGTCTCAATGACTACTCCTTCCTCTTTGAGAGGGGGAAACACTTCTTCCATATGCATGATGAGATCAGTTAATTTAGATGAGATTTCTTCTAATACTAAGGTCAAGGCAGAAAGAGAGATTTAGACCTATGTAAATCATGTTAAACATTGAGATTTGCCCTATCTGTACCAGATAAAGAATGAAGAAGTCTGTATGTCCTGACCTGCAGATGAGATACATTATGACCGTATTATCCTAGACCAGAGACTGTTTCCCAGTGATCCCAGCATTTCTTAGGAAGTCCACATGAGCTTTTCACTTATGACACCCATCCAACATACCTTGCATTAAATCCGACGCTGTTCAGCAAGAAATAGTTTAGGATGACAGAGGACCATGTTATTTACCCAAGCACATCTTAAGGGCCTGAAGTAATGTTACAAAGGTTAAATTGCCATTTAAAGTCAGCATCTTTGTTGGAATGCACAGATGTATTCCAGTTTATAGCAGCTGAAAATACATCCCTTGAAGAAAGGCTTCCAGCTAATGATGCAAGACAGATCTATTGCCAACCTTTACCAAAAGCGTAAGACTTTTTGTCATGATAGAAAAGGTAATTTTCTTTCTTATTACTACTTCTTCTAGGACAACTCTGCTTAATAGAGCCTGAGATTTTTGGATCTGATCTGCAGACTTTGAAGCACATCGTATGAATGTGTTTTTACAACCTGAAAGACTTGGACTGAGCTAAGACAGACCTCACTGGCTGAGGTCTCTTTTGTATATACAGTAACTTTTATGAAATAAAATGTGGTAAATATTTCACATGTCAACCTTAAGGCACTTAAGTGAAGGGGTTTTGGTTTTTTATTTTAAATACAAGGGCAGGGCCCTGTTCTCAGAGATGAAATGTATCATGGGAGATGGTATCCCTGGGGAGATCTTATTCTATCAGCATCCAAATTTTTATTTTTTTTTTATTACTTCCACCAAAATAAATTAAAAATTAAAACACACATCCCAACTAAAGCCAGTGTTCAGGTTAAATACTCCATTGGACCAGTATCCTACAGAACACTCAATAGGTCTCTCTAGCATTGAGGTGAAGGGTCTCCTTCAAATTAGCGATACCCTTCACGTGTCAGTAAATGTTTGTAGAGTCAAGGCCTTAGACATCTGCCCTAAGCGTGTTCCTCTCCTACATCAGAAAATAGTGCCTTACAAGGTACTGATATCGTTTAGTGTACCTTCTATTACGCTGGACTGGAAGTAAAGAAAATAAAAATATGGATGTCTTGAAACCAGCTACAAAGTACTTTTTAAATAAAATGGAGAATATGGCACATGAAGTAGAGTATACCTGCCTGTAACATTGATGGTGCAGCAAACATATTTTTGTTACATGATTTAAAGAGATAAGATGGGGTAACTGCTGGGGGACGTGCGTTTGTGTGTGAGTATGTGTGCGTGCATGTGTGAGGATGCACACATGTCTAAGTTTTAATACTTTTGGGAACTATCCTTTAAATTCTGGCTGTCAGAATAGTTTGTGTTTTCCTTTTTAAAAATCAGGGAGGTTTTTTTCTTATGTTGAAAAGAAGGATGTCTAACCTAGATTATCTCTGCAAAACAGGCTCAATATGTTTTTTTGAAAACAGTTTTTGGAAAATAAAGATCATACACGAGCTAGGGAGAGGGAAGTAAACTCAGCTGTCCAATTTGAAGTTAAGGCTAAAATTTCCAGAGAAGCTTAAGAGTTCATCACCACTGAACTGGGCACTTAATTCCCTTGTTTCCTTTGAAAATGCTAGCCTGCACTTATAGACAATTAAAGCAAAGACCAACTTATATCAAGCTTTTTCTAGTATTTTGCAAGCCATGATTAACTGTCTGGGCCAGAACTCGTTGAAATCTGAGGAAAAACACCATAAGAAATGGGTTCAAAGGTTTGAACCCAAGTCAGTACCAAAATTAGAGATGAGCTGTAAACCTGCTGATGCTTACGATTTCTAATTTCTCCTTTTAGCCTTGAGTTTACACCTTATTTGGCTACCCAAATGAGCACCTGAGGAGCTGATATTAAGATTCAAGGTATTCATTTCCAGGAAAAAAATATACAGTTCAGGACTTACTTTCTCATCTGATCTCTGAATTAAGAAAATAAAAATAGGCTCAGATTAAAACCTATTTTGTTGAATGAACAAATTATTATCCATTAATATCTACTGTCCTTTCCAGTAATTGTTTCCTTAACGCTTGAGGGCTGGGTATTTGTAAAGACAATGACTTGAGCCAGAATATTAGATTATTTTTCTTTCCTTAAACAAGGCCCTCTAGAGTTCACAGTGGTTACAGCCTCCCTCATAGAGCCCCACAGAGGACCCCTGCACAAGCTTCTTTAAAAATGATCAACTAAGTAGATGGGGTTTATCTTATTCTGCCTTCTGTTAAAGAAGGGGCAGGACACTTGCTGGACCAAGGGTCCAGCAGATTCTTCTTGCCGAGTGCCTACAACCAAGAGCGGTGCCACTGTTTCATAGAGCATCCGCAATCACTTAGGAGAAACTATTTGCTGTATTGGCCCTGTAGTGTAGTAAAAAAATTAAAAAGCCTTCCCTCTCTCCCTGTTCCACTCCCCCCTTGACAATTACTTAAAATTAGAAAAGTAAGTTGGGGTAAGGAAGGGAGATAAATCAACACTTTGCTATTCCTATAGCATTGACATCAAAGAGAAACAAAAGCAAGTTATGCCATGAAGAAGGAAGAAATAGAATGCTAACTGTTAACAAGAACAGCCCAGAAAAGGGGAAGGGATAATTCTTATCATCTGCTGCTATTTTTCCTGTGCTGAAGTCCTGACCTTCAGCCCTGGATTAGAGTAAGAATATTTATACTGTATTATTACAGTGTTTTGCACTTTCAGAGATGTTCTAGCTAGTAACATTGTCGGACACTATAAGAGGGATTGTATATCAGCTTTGTTTATGTAATTGAAATTTAAAAGGGATGCTTAAAATTTAAGAAAAAATATATATTTGAAATGCAATTTTAGAACACTTTCTGTAAATGTATAAAAAAAGCTTTCACATGAATGTGCACTTCACTGGTCAATCAGTCCTAGTATATACTTGAAATCAACGCAGTATCCACATTGGTTCCTTTTTATTTTTCCTCCCTCAGTTTGATACATTCCTTATATACCGTGTTTTGCTATTCTGAGCTGAAATGCTAAATATAAAGCTGTACCATAAAGCAGGATATTCCGTGTTTGACTGGATGTGCTTGCATTAATAAAAAAAAAAACTTGCTTCAACCAGACCTAAATTTTTCCATGGTTATTTTTCACTTGCACACTGATCAAGCTACACACCAGCAGCTGAACAAGGGGAAAGCAACTGTGGAAGACAATATAGTCACAATGAACCAACTGATTACTTAAATTTAAGTTCCGAGTTATAAAGATACATTATGAAATATTTAAGTATCTTCCAACAAAGGCAAGAGCAACACTAAGCCAACAATATGCTGCCATTTCTAATGTGCTCTCTATAATAGTATTTTATGGATTTGATACAGTGTCCCCGTTTTAGAATATTTCCATTCTCTCAAAGTGATTAACAGTTCCACTATGTAAAAACATTTTGTGTGTCCTAAGAGTTGAATTTCATTTTTTTTTCCTCCCAAACATTTATCCTATTAACAGGAAAGCAGAGAAACGTTTGCTGGCTGCAGCACACCGCAGGGTTTCCTGTAGCAAGATTCTGTTGACATTTCAACACTCCAGGACCTTCAGTTGCAACCACTACCCTTTTTCATGCCCTACTTTACAGAGGCAAAGCCACCTCCCCAAGGTCAGAGAGGGTCTAGACAAGCACAGAGCTGTGAGGAGAATGCAGTTTTCCTAAGGCACTGCCCCAGTGCTCCCCATCCTACCCCCTTTCCCAGGGATAACCCTTAAAAAAGGTTAGGCCTTGCAAGTGCAGGAGCTCCGGAGATCCTGCAAGCATTTTTAGTGTTGAAAACTGGGGAAATTGGTTTGGTAACCAGACATCCACAACAGACTCCGAGTAGAACTGTACTACTTTCAGTCATCATGGCTCATTAGAAAAGATAATAGTGTTTACCAGCATTAAGAGGATCAAGCAGACAAGAGCCTTCCTGATGGCCAGTTCACACTCATAATTAATATGCATATTACATCCTTGAAAATGCACTTCCAATTACATGCCATCCAGTCATTAGGATAAATTAGCTATTTACGCAGGCATAAGAGTAAACAATAAAATTGCTTTCCAGGCACTTCACTGCCGTTAGAGCACACCACAGTATGACAAACAGTAACTCAACGCCAATAAGGTATCTTTAGTTACGATAGCAGCAACTTGATTTATCAAGTCAATAGCTCCCAAGAAACAGCTTTCTTCACGTAAATAACCCTTGTAGCAAAAGTCAGCTGACAAGTCAGTTGACAGCTGATACTAGCACATCTTTTGGAGGGAAATCAGTAATTCTTCTGAGGATGTACAGACAAATCCTTCTTCAGTCTACAGCACATACAACTTTATCAGGGCAACCCAGCTTCCCAACTAGTCAGAAAAGCCTGCAAACAGTATAGGGAAGAACAGTTTTGTCTTATGGCTCTCTGCAGCCATAAAATAGCACTGTGTGAACAGTGAGATATTTAAAAACTAAAAAAATAAAAAAATCAAATGGCAGAAATACTTTATCTTAACCTGTTAGTGCACGCTATTGAGGAAGTTTCCAGACCAGCAAGCATGCACACATAAGCAAAGTTGCTTTCAATTCTTCCTTCCATGCTTGTCCCTGGAAAGGCAGAGATAACCGGGTATGCTTTCAGGTCTTGGCACATTTCAACAGGCCTCCAATACAGGTTCCCTGACACTGCAAAGGTTTGCCTGCCTTCACTGCTCCCCAAGGTGGGCTTTGGAAGAGAGAAACAACATTCGGGGGTTTACTTCTGCAGTAATTTGGAGGTATGATCTAAAGTGTAACCATTTGTGTTACATTATTCATAACAGTAAAGAATTTAAATGTTTCTAGTATTTCCAATGTTACAAGCAATTTGTAACATCAGCATTTTCATGGCTTCTTGATACCACATTCTGCTTTTGCACAGAAAATGGATGCAGTTGATTGCTGCAAAAAAAACTTTGGGATATTAGTTTATTTTCATAATGAAATATTAAAAAGCAATCAAGATCTATGTCATGTGGGGACTGCTGATACAGTCTCAGACAGATACTCTGCTTTCTCCTCAGAAAGTGTGATGGAGGAAGAAATTCAAACCACAAGAAAATACATTAACTTAAAAATCCTAAGCCAATAAACATACTGTTTCTGATCTCATAGGATGCATGCCTTATATTAAGAATACTTAGGCTTCTAACAACTAATAATAATAAAAAGCACTTTTTATAAAAAGTTTTGTAAGAAACAGCATTTGGCAAAAACAGTATACAGTTACTTGAAGCTGTTAGTAGCACCTACCAGAAGAAAAAACACCCCAAAAACCCCAAAATCACAAACAAGCAAATAAAAACCCCAAAACCCAGGGCTGTTGCCATGCAGAGGATTCCAGTTAACAACCCCACCTGAACGCAAGTGAACACAAACCAACGCAGATTCCAAGATCCCTACCTGATCTAGGTCAGGCAAGAAGGAACTTTAAATTTAGTGGCAATTTTCTTCCAATATTTCTAATCTTATCTAGCTTCTTCAGATGAAGCAGGTATCTTAAAATTAATATAATTCTGTTTGGAGGCAGAAATCAAATAAGATCCAACAGAACCTCATTACACAGACAGAAAAGTACTTAACATCTTTTTAATTGCTGTCACATGAGCACACTAAGGCCTCTTCAGATTCTGGGGTGTATTAAATTCAAAGAATCTTGCTATCCATCAGTGTTGACATTGAAAGTTTCCTTTGAAATATTTAAACAACATCCAGTTGTTTACATCAATTCAAAGAAGATATTACTAACAACACTTCACCTGTTAAATTAGAGAAGCAAAGTGCAGCACATCATCAATTGCAGCAACACAGCATTGGGGGTCTCAGCAAGCAGAGCTGTAAATGATGTATTTGATAAAAGCCTTTAACGCTTATGGTACTGGCAGAATTTCATGAAACATTGACCTATTCATGTTTGTGGATGTTATAGCTTAACGCTGAAGAACTTGTCTCAATTTGAAAAAAATCACTCCCAAAATGCTTCAAAAACATAAAATCCAAGCAAGTAATGAATAAATCCACTAAGCAAAGCAAATCCAATTTATTTCCTATATCCTTTTAGCTCACCTCACTTCTCAGAAATGTCACAGCATCCAAGTATCCTAAAAAAAGAAATTCACAAGAACCCAGCAGCCAAAAAGTCACTTTCACAAGATTTTAAAAGCAAACAAACCTCAAAAAACCCAACAACTACTGTACATGGACTACATTTGCCAGCCAGAACACCATCCCAGCTGCTCCCCAGTAACTCAGGGCCCAAGTGCAACCCATATGCTGAGAGCAGCCTGAGCTTTGATCTGTCTCTTAAGCTCCCCTCCAGAGCATACCTCAGCACCAAGCTCTCTTTAAGGTTTTTCTTTTCTCTTAAAACTATCGCTTACATACATTCATTTTCCCTATGACTTGTAACAAAGTCAGAGAGATGCCACTTAAGCTTGCATAAGGCTGCAGAAAACCCGTGGAAGAACTCAGGGCCCCCCCCCCCGGGGCCAAAGCCACCGCTGCGCCCGTTAGTTCCAGTTTCCACAGCTCTGCACAGCTTCACCTTCCATCTCCTCCGCGTTGATCACACCACGCAAACGCACACCGCTGCTTCTCCCAGGAGGAACTCCCCGTTTGTTTCACAGCCGTGACCCGCTCGCCAGGTCATACCCTGTATCTGGGAAGGCTGTTTCATAGCCTCTGCATTAAATTTTATTTTACTCCAGATAAATATATATATTTTAAATAAGCGTTTTTAGCAAAAGTCTGAGAACACTTCGGTACTAGCAAAGAGCACGTGCGCCCCCCATGGACGTGCAAATGCCAAAGCAACAGCCAAAAAACAGTTGCTAGCATTTTTAAGATCAGACACCACCACAATCACAAACACAAGATTATCTTGAGAAGAGTTTGGTAAGCTACTGGCATTGCAAATGGCAGGAAAGGGTTAATATTCTCTTTTACATGCAATTCAAGTACAGACAGCGAAGCATTCTGCCTACGGAAGAAAGTTATAAAGGCTTTAAGTTAACTTGCATTAGCAAAGGGGTTTTACAGCAGTTGGAGCAAAAGCTCAGAGGATACGGGTCAAGAGACCTAAGTCATGCAAGATGTACAAGTCCTGTAACTACAAGGCGACCTTGAAACTGTTGGGGTTAAAACCACCCCTTTTGAAAAACTCACCACAGCACATACAAACTTACAGCACTTCAAATAAACCAGTTAAATCACCACAAACTCCTATCCAGGCACTTTATTGCAAGTTTAGACGGACATATTTCACTTATCCCAGACCAGGACTAAGCCAACCAGAACAGGGCCATGTTTTACTACAACCTTATGCAAACATTTAGACTGAAACATAAAAGGGATTTATTTAGCATTCTACTTTCAATTCAGAAGGACTTTTGCCACATGGTACTACCACACATTCCAGCTACACCACCCACTCTTCAAACCCAGCACAACACACACAGTACAGAAGCACACAAGCTTTCCTGTTAAAAAGATGGAAGCCATTCCCTTTTTGGTCTAATCTCAGAGTAACATAGCCCAGAAAAATCACTAAAACATTTACCTTCTAATCCAGAAGGAGAGAGACCTCATCACTTGAGGAAAGAAGTAGAACCTTTTCCTGCTACCTTCAGGTATCAAATGAGAGTAGCCAATTACTCCCCAAGGCCCCAATTAAGCACACAGCTGCCTTCATTACTTCAAACACCACAGCTGTGGGGGAGGCAGCCCCTCAGGGCAGGACCAGGGTGAGGCCCAAAAAGTTCTCCACCATCCCTGGTCCTGAGGGAGGGCTCAGCTCTGCTGCCTCTCACTGAGGTGTGGGCTGCTCTCCCAGCTGCTACAACTTCACATGAGGCTGAAGGCAATCATGATGCTAAAATTTAAAACAACTGGAAGACCAGATCCTGGCTAGTAGGCCAGCACACAAGGGAATTTTGATTGTAGGGGGGTCCTGCACAGCCACATGGCCCAAATGCACTTCTTGCTGTGGTGCATTAAGAAAAATTGACACTGTATGGATGAAAACAGAGGTCTGCAGAGCCAGTACAAACACAGAAATGCAAAAAGCATACCCTAGCCTCCTTTGCTGTAAGGTTTTTTGCAGTGAAAAAAGAGCTGGAACCCTTCGGTTTGCAAGCAGTCGGGCCTGGAGAGGAGGAGATGAGCACCATGGGGGTGTGAACCAAACACTGCTTAACTTCAGCCATATCCTGATGTTCCTCATCTTCACAGCTGAGTAACATTCGAATGACTAATCTCTTTAAGATGAAGTTGGGGTTCATACACACAGCAAGTGTGCCTCAGGCAAATGAAAGCTAAAACCACCTTTGCTACATGAAAAACTTTTACCGTTCCACCAATGTGGCAGTCAATGAGTTACCGCATTTATGCTGAACCATCATTTTAAAGGTTATGTGAAGTTCTTCTCCTTTCATTCACTCATCTGATAAAGCAAAAAGCTGCTTAATTTTATTCTAAGTTTATATTCCAGCGTGCACTAAAAACTGCAATTTAAATTACGTCTACGTTCAGACACAAGTAGTTAGGGCCTACCCACCACTTCTCCTTCCCTCCTTATGCAATTCTCCAGTCTTAAATACTGAGAGGTGCTGAACATTCATCAGCACAATCTAACCAATTCACAAAGAAGTTTTAATAAGTGTTTCATAGATGTGTGTAACTCAAAGTACAAAGGGTCACAGGCTTTTATGAAATTTAAAAAAGCAACACTAAGTATTTTCTTCTGGATGCAGCAGACACCTAACTAAGTATTTCCCTGTATTTTTCTTCCACTTTTTCATCTGTATTTTCTGATTCTCCAAAACAGTATGTAGCACTCCCATTAAATGGCATATTTTTAAACAAATTAAAGTTTGCAAATTCAAAAAGCACAACCTGAATTCATTCCTGTAAAGGGTCTAAGGTAAAAGTGTGCTCTCAGCTAATCTCCTTGTGACTTCCCTTAATCAAGAACACTTCCCCTTCCCTCCACAGGTTGCAAGTTCCTTGGAAAAGGTTACAATTAATGCATATAGCATACAACAGCTAAAAATAAAAAGCAACTAACCACTTCTCAATTCAGTGGAGCATGTTCCTATTTAAACAGATGTTACTATATTTACTGCTTTAACATGAAAATGCAGTGACTCCTCCAAGAAAACACAGCTGGCTTTTTACACTGGGACCACAGCTTAAAAAAGGGAAACAGTACATTATAAAAACAGCATCTGTCAAAACACAGCGGCACTGGCCCAACACCCGGCCACGTAACCTAAGCGCGGACCGTGGGCAGACAGTTGATTCTGACTCCAAAGCATAATATTTTCATTTATCTTTGCAATGCCCCAGTGGTGGGCAGCCCAAGCCACACAGCGTAGGTTTTATTCTCCCTCTCCAGGCAGAAGACACCTTGGGAAAGCCAAGAGCAGGTCTCCACTGAGCCAGCAATGGTCTGTGCACGGCCAACCCCCGTTTCTGACTCCCCCGGAGCTGTGCAGGTTGCAGCTGCGACTGACAATGACCCAAATGCACCACTCAAAACCTTACTGTTCCCCTTTTCTTCAGAAATTGCCTGTGACTCCAACCAAATGGCACTGACCCTTTGAGCTGACGGGGTTTTGCTTTTGTGCCAGCTGAGGCTGGAGGGGACCGGCAATAATGTCAGCTCAGTATCAACACAGAAGCCTTAAATAATTAAGTTACTGAACTTGTTCTGTGGATGAAGACAATGCTGGGGCTTCACTTCTCCCTCAAGTAACTCAATTCCACGCATGTTGCTAAAGTAGAGAGCAAACCCAGACCAAGGGTCCCAAGGAGAAGGCCAGGCAGCTGGCAGCTCCTGTGGCACGCACTGGCCGCCGGGAGCTTCTCACCAGCAGCGAGGACGGCGATGTTGAATTTCCAGCCTTCAGCTGCCCCGTTCTCACTGCCTGACCCTGCAGCTGGGCTCTTTGCACGGGCTGCACCCCGAGCTGCAGCACCCCGAGATGCAGCACGTGGCTGTGGATCTGCACAGTGATGGCATCTCTGCAGTTTCCCCGCCCCGAGTTACAAATTTGAGACTAGACACATAGCTAACATTTTCCAGCCATTTAGCCAGATTTATGCCTACAGCAATATGCAGAATAGATTTTATTATTCAAGTAAGAGATTCTCATATTTGAAACATGACTAATTTCCTCCCTTTCTTGGATGAGGTTGGGAAACACCTTCAAGGAAGAGTTACACGTTTTACTGGGAAAGAGCAAACAGCACCCAGCAGTAATGGAAAACAGCAACAGAGCTGTATACAAACAGATGCACTTGTATCACAGGGTGGCTATGCCAAAATGCAATCAGAAGTTCAATACACTCAGGTAAGTGAAATCACTTGTAATCTCACTTTATAATAAAGGCATATCCTACTATTTCTGTTTTAGTTCCATTACAGAGCAGAAGCAATGGTGTGCAATCAAACATTGGGCACGGGTGATGGTCTGAGGTATGCTAAAGACTTGGGCAAAACAAACCACTCCCCAGATTCACACATTTTTCTGACCAATGCTGGGCAGTGACTGAGCTGTGTTAATTGCTCAGGAGCATAATTAAAGTGTCTCTGTCATCCACAGCTGCATGGAAGAGAAGACACTTGATCTGTTAGCTCAGGGTAATGCAGCAGTGATTGATAACAACTGCAAAATTTGAGTCCTGAAATGGGCTCTACCCGTGCCTTTCCTGAAACTGTGGCAGAGGAGCAAGAAAAAGTGAACCACTTCCAGAGGACTTTTTGCCAGAAAAACTCCCTGAGAAGGATGAAAAACAAAATGGGACCAGGAAAGCAGTCACCATGTGGTGATCTTATGAGGTATGTGTATAAATCTGAGTAACTTTTGGAGCAGTAGACTGAACAGAATCATTCTCTCTACAATTCGTAAGTGTCAACAATTTCGCCATCTATTTTGGGATTACTCGGGATATATAAAGCATCTTGTCCTCTTCTGGGGAATCCCTGTTAAAATAGACAAATAGTCCATCCGTGTAATATTTATCAGTTAACTCGGTTCAGGGAGGGCCTCGCTTACAGGAAAACATTGCATCTTATTTTGAAAAAATACCTATTAATTCATTGAGGGACAATAATTATCCAAAGCAAGAATTTTAGATATCTTTTTTTAACTAAATAATCAAAGCCTGTAGCCTAGCGTGAAAGCAAATGTTAAAATACTTGAGAATTATAACAGCACCTCCCTTCCCCACTTTAAAGGCTGAAAGTTTAAGGTAGTTATTTATAATTTTTAATCTAATTATATAATAATTTAGAGACAAATGAATAGGTAACATGATAAATCATTAGGGAATAAGAACTGTACATGATTAGTAGTAACTCCCTGGAAGTGTAAATTTTAAATCACAAATAACAGCTTTTAATTAAAGTAACTGATTTAATTTCCAATAACATTGCTAATAAGCTACCCCACTACCTGTAAAGCAATATCAGAGCCAAGTATTTTCCTGTTGTAAATGTTCTACGGATTGATTGTTAGCAGTAAAATCATCTTCCCTGCAGATACATGCGGCGAGGCGTGTGTACTGAATCCAGCACCACGCAGCAGCAAAATGCATCAGAGGAGATTCCATGCATACAATTACTCTTGTCCTTGTCACTACCATTGGGCAGCGAGTACCTCGCATTAACCTAACACAGCACGCAGCCTGTGCCAGTGTCTCTGGCTTTTGTAACCAACACATATAGGTGATGGTTGCCTACGTTCCTATTGAGCTGCCCAGCTGACGTGCACTGTAGCAAGATGTTCTTACGCAGGCAGTTATTGCAGGGAGCTGAATTAAGACAAGTGAAAGACCAGGCCTGCAAGGTGCCCTAGAAAGTTCAGGAGTCCTCAAATAATCAGTCATTTAGACTGCTTGTGTCAATACCCAACCCTGACATTAACTATTTCTAGGAGTTCTGACTCCCTTTTCACTCCAATGCATTCATTTCCACATTTTGGAACGGTGAACGGAAAAAAAAGTTTTCAAAAGTGGTTCCTGTTGATTGCATTCAGCTCCAGACCTCCTCAATTGCCTTCCAGTATTGACACTGTAGACTGCTTTTGTTCGCACAGATGCGGACAGTTGACACTGTTCTCCTTCCTCGCCATTGCTGATAAGCACAACCACCCAGTGGAAAATAGCAGATCTGGCTATCAGCAGTCTGCTGTGTTTCCAAAACATGGAAACTAGGACAACCGGATCCTTCTGCGGTAGTGGTAACAGCGGAGCTGCAGCAATACTTAACCCTTCTGCACTATCTCAGTACCCATTCCAGCGCGTGCCCAGCAGCGGTGGCGTCAGCGAGAGGCATTTCTGATGCTTATTCTTGTGCAGCAGAGCCAGGACAGCAGTAGCAGCTCAAGTTTTAAGGGCTGGAGTCTCAAGAGAAGGTCCCACTTATAGCTTTACCCCAAATCATCATGCCTATGTATTTAATCTTTTCCTCACTGGTACCTTATCATTTTTATTAGGAACCACCAAGACATCTTAAAGTAAAATAAGATCAGGTATAAGTTTAAGTTGTCTGCGGAATTAACTCTGCACTTTCGTACCTGGTCAAGGTAGATATTAACTTGAGATGCAAAAATGAGCTGGCTGAACTTGCTGCAAATACTATTACTTGCATCCAGAGTGTCATCTGCCTTGTAAAATATCATTGTAAAAACTTATTTCAAAGAAACAGCTTAAAACAATTTCCAAAAATGCAGAAATTCCATTTATTATATTGAGAATATAAATTGCAAGAAGTCTCGCAATGCATTCTCTTCACTCTAAGTACAATACAGTACACTGTTCTCCACAATAAGTTACATAAAGGCAAATTTTATGTACATATAAAAAGGATCAGTGCCCAGAACTATTTGCACAGCATATCTGCTATTCAGAAATCAACCATTTAAATCTTTAGTTGCCTTCAGAATTCTTGATGCAAACTGAATTCATAAACAGATCTTAATTACCTGATTTGAGAAGGGTTTTCAACTAATTTCTAAATTCAGTGAAGACCATGCAAATGGTTTAACCACTGAATTAGCATTCTCAGCATTCATTCTATAAACAAATGTATTAAAAATGAGGCATGCCATATGGTAGCATATAAGACAACATGGAGAAAAATGACCTAGCTGCATTTAAACTGTTTATACATCCCAAAATATCCAAAAGGGAAGTAGCGAAGTAATAGTGCCACTGTACAAGGCACTAAGGAGACCACAGCATAATTCTGCTTATGCATGCTCAAAAAAACCCAAAACAACCCACCCCAAAAAACCAACCCTCCCAAAAAAAAACAAACAAAAAAAACCCAGAGGGGAAAAAAAAAAAACCACCAACCACCCTAAAACCCCCTCAAACTGAAAAAGTGAAGAATAAGACTACTGTGATAATCAGTGGAATGGAGAGCATTGTATGAAGAATGACTGTAATAGCACTTGGTTTTTTGTCACTGAAACAGCTAAGAGTATATGACTGCCTTCTGAAAAACATCAGGAAAATGCCAGAAAAAGAAAGCAAAAGGACAATATTGGCATAATAGTAAATCGGCCTCTAATAAATTTATATGGGAATGAAAAGATGGTTCCTCAACTCAAAGGATGAGATGTACAGGCAGGGCCTTTGAATAAGGAGTGGGGCCAAAAAAATCTTTAAACAAATGAGTTTAAGAGCACAGCTCAGTTCATAGAAGGGATTCCATGATGTGATGTCTACTGTGAGAAAAGGCCAGACCCAGAAATGCCCAACTGGAATGTTCCCAACTTGTCTGATCCAGAATGGAGATAAGAAGGTGGTGTCTCTTTTGCAGTGTGAAATTACGTTATATGCTCTAAAATTCCACTTCAAAAGATCTTCATTCACTCCCCCCCTTCACATGAATTATTCTACATTCAGCCATGTGAATGTCTGTTAATACGGCAAATGCGGCACCAAGCCCTGGCTGTGAAATCAGCAACCTGAACAGTTGGCATACCAGTCAGCACGCCCCGTATGCCTTTCTCAGCAAGATTCTTTTTCACACCTTTCTCTTGTTTCTACAATGGACTGTAAGTATAGTATCTTTCTAAAGTCACAGTACAGTGAGCCACACAGACTGAAGATACTCATGACAACACAAAAGATGATTTAATTTAATTCTTTAAATAATGCAAATATAAGAATTTAAATGTACCACGTGGAAAAGGGTTGAGTTGTACATTCCACTGATTTTTCCAATTGATACCAAAGACGCTTTTCTTGAACTACATATGCTTTCCAACTTATTTGAGGTGCTTGATCTTGGAAGATATGTAGATAATAGCATATCAGTCAAAGAATTACTCACAAAACAAATACAAGAACCAAAAAATCCCTAAACTCTTCTTCACTGAAAAAGAGAGGCACTGCATTTTTAAGCTGAATTAAGGCTGTAAAACGATGCTGGTTCATTGTGAATTTGAAGTCATCAAATGTCACAGGGGTGACATTTAACCCGCTGCTTCACTGTTAGTCCTGTAAGCCTGCTTACGGAGGTGAGTCTCGATCTCCTCCCTGAAGACCAGCATCCCAAGGTGCGAGTGAGAGGCCTCGTTCATGGCTTTGGACTGGATACACATGCGATACTGCTCTGGAGTGAGTTCGTCTGCGCAATGTTTCTCGTGCCAGAGGTGAAAGAGACCAGGGACCGGTGTCCTGATCACAATAAGGTCACCGTGCAAGTACTTTCTGTAAAGGTGAACATCTTCACCGCCCCAGCCTTTCACTTCCAAGTCAAAACCCCCTATAAAAAATAATAAAATCATAAAATGTTATTTTGGCACCCAGGCTAGACGTAAGGCAAAAAGAGCAACACTCCTTGTGTAACTATCACCAAATCTGGTACAACATACCAGAAATTCTGGAGCAATTAACTTTAACTTCTCCATGCCAAAGCATGCCAAATTGAGGGACAGGATCTTCAAGCCTACCACGTCCTTTGCAGTGGAAACTGCCAAGGACACAGATCATGCACTGTTGACTTCAGAAAGTCTTGCAGAATAGCGTCTCCAAATCACATTATGCATGACATCCCATGTGACAGCTGCAGAAAACTGTAGGCAAACCTCACTGGCTATGCTTTTGGGTTATTTTTAGCCATCATAATGGATTTTAGCAGCTGGAAAATGAAGCAGTCATGCACCATATGAAAAGCCCTCTCTAAAAATGCTAGCAGTAACTCCATAGGTCACAACTCACAAAGCTGGATTCAGAAAAGGAACCTGTTCCCCCATTTTAAGTTCTCTTGCCTTTCCAGAACCACAGTGACCATCAGCCCAGACTCACACACATTTCAAAACTCTAGAATTATGAAGTCTTCATTTAGAAATATGACTGCTAGTAGAAATCAGCCTGCATTCGGGCCATTATATGGCATGTCGGGCTGCATCATTGCACCTTCTGGCAGACTATCTTCAAGATGATCTTCCAAATTTAAGCACACCAAGCTGTTCTCAGTTTTTAATGGCATGCCACACGGGGGTGCCAAAGCGTATTTCTAAAGCCTTGAACGAATACATTCAACTACTTAAGGTTATTCAAAAGAAAGAATTTGAATGCTTGTCTACATTGGTGGTTTACTTGAGGGGTGTGTTTCTTAAACTTGATTAATTTGTTTCAGACAGTCACAAAAGACAAGATTTTTGGAAGTTCTAGAGTGAAATGTTGTTACTAAAATATATTGTGACTTTTAACAAACACTCATCAGATGGGACATCAAAATCTAGAAACACTATCTCACTGGTCAAACTTGTCAAGCAAGTCTGACTGCTGGGCTTGGGAAAAGAAAAAACAGAAAAAAATTACTTTCCTGTCCTTATATAAAGAATAGAGAATCAATTTTTAAACACAGAAAATATTTTTTTTAAAATATTTTTTAATCTTACCAACAGTCAGAAAGTCTGTCCGGTATTGACAAGTCATCCCAAAGCCAAAATCCCTCCAGAAACCAGAATCCTTCTTGTGTACCTGCAATTTTGAAATGCAAAATACATCAAAGGAGGTACATCACACTTGGTTTTGTAGAAAGCTAAACTCTTCCGATCATTTGCTCTGTGCAGGATACGGCATATAACGCTTTCAGTATTTCTGTGTCATACACAGATGTGGGCTTCCTAATTACCTGCTATTCACTTCACCCTGTGCCATCCAATTCCAAATACTTACTCTCATTGCAGTTTCCACATTTACCTTTCTGCCACACCACCTCTATTTTCTATATATCTGCTCGGACGAAGCAGTAAATATTTGGTAGTCTATTGCCAAATCATATGTTGCCAATACTCCGATTCCTACCCTATTTCTAAGGTCATATTTGTCTCTTCTTGTTCTGAGAGACAAGAAAAGTAAGTTTTGTGATTGAAGTCAGCAACCATAAAGGTGTGGATTCAAAAAAGTAAACGGCAGAGTTGTCAGGCAGGAGCTCGCTCCCCTCTCAGCTGTGACTACCTGAGGCCATATGCAAAAGCTTCCCTCCTACTTTCAGTAAGATCCTTGCAAACAAAGTAGGAGGTGAGAGTTATTATGGTGGGGTTTTTTTAATTTTTAGTAAGGCTGTGTTGCTCCATCCTTTCCCTCCTCCAAACCTGGCTACCTCAGAAGTCCCAGCTGCAAAACCCAATTTCATTTATAAAGTCTCTTGAAATAAAGTCAGGACATTGACTGTGGCCATTCCATCTTTAGTCAACAAAGACCCAGAAATACAGTACTTCCTTCTTTCTGCTGAGCCCAAATTATCCCTAAACCTATTCTCTTGAATGTTTGCAGGGTTTATTGGTTTATTATTTTGACTACAAGCTTCTCTAGAAGCAGTGTTTCTCATTCCAAAAGCAAGATGAAATTAGCAGTGTAACAGCCAATGGTTCTGACAGATGTTGGATGGCAAAGGTAAAGAAACAATCTGCACAGAGTACAGCTGTCCACAGCATAAAAAAATGCAAGTGACTAAGCGTCTTAGCCCACCTCGAGTTACACAGCACACTTCCTGCAACTACCATGTGGTAGTTAGCAAAGACAGTCAATACTGAGGGAAGCTTATACTGGCTTTCCAAGCCAGAATTAAGCAATAGATCAGAACTACCAACTTCATTTGATTAATAGCACCTTTTTCCCTTTTTTTTTTTTTTTTAAATCTAGGTAGAACTCCAAGTTTATTTAAGAATGAGTTTTGTACTGTTTGATAAGCTTTTCTTCCAAGTGATTTGCCCATAGAGAAAAGTGTTTAGATACACACTGCCAAAGGTCATAAGATATCCCAAACAGACTATTAAGTTACACTTAATTTTGTTTTAATACAAAGCACAACTAATTCTAGCCAGAATAAATCACACCGCTTACCAATTGTTGCTCCACAGGGGGTGGTATATCTTGGTTGGCATAGACAATAGCGGGATTATAAAGGCTGAATACCACAGGATAAAAAACCTTTTTCCCTGGAAGTCAAAAGGTAATTGTTACTCCCTGTGGGCATAATATCTGAAGGCAAGAGGAAACTATAAATATTTTCTTTATGTAAAATACTAGGTTTAGCCATCTAGTCAAAACAAATAAATATAAGGTCTAACTGCTAGGATTTCCCATTTAAGGAGCCCATAGCTTCTAATCTAAAAATTAAAAAAAAAAAAAGCATTTATATACACTCTACAGATATAAATTTATATATAGTTATACATACTTATAATATTTTATATGTATATATATCACAATATCACATTAGATGACAGTGAAAAATCCCTGCAATAATGGTATGCAGTAAAGCTAAAAAAATAACCAAGTCCAAGTAACACCTTGCATAGCTTGAGTGTTATGAGCTTGCCTCTTCTCACAAGCATTTAAAAACATGTACATCCAGGATGCCCTGCAAGGGCATTAAGCATCATGAGCATCCCAATTATGCTGTGACACCAGTTCTATTGCCTATTACAGAAGGCAGATAAATATTTTTCCAAGGATCTCTTGCATTGCCAGTGCTGCAACAGTATTGTCAACAGCCCACAAGAATACTCAGTACCCTGATTTGGGGATGAACTCTGAACGTGTGAGAAGCATTTTCAGAGCTCGCTTGAAGCAAAGGTGACAAAGTGTCAGTATGAATTGTCAAGCAGTCTCTCAAACTCCCTTCTTTATGAAAGCTCACAGGACACTCCACTCCAAAGTTTTTCCAATTGTTTGTACAACTCATTTCATGAAGTGCAGAGACAGAAATGAAAGAAAAAACAAGAGATAGAATCCAAATATCAGGTTTATAGCAGATTTTCTTGCCCATTTATTATGTGAAGAAAAAGTATCTATTCATTCCAAATTGACATTTGGAGAAAATAGTTCCTGGCTGCAACAAATCTGGAATAAGAGTAAGCATTAAAAAAAACCCCAAACAAATGTTTGACAGGAGACGGTCTTAACTAGCACGTTTGTTAACTCAAGAAAGCTTTATCCCTCTTGGCAGAAGCTGTTAAAACAAGCAAGCTTCATACAAACTTGAGAAAAAGGGTCAGAAAATTTGAGAGCTTAGGATGTAAGTGTGGAACATCAGCTCAGTCTCTAAGGAGCACATTGTGGAGCTCTACTGAAAAGCATTATATGTGATACATACAAGTGTGAGAAGACGTTAGCCACACTTGTTAGAGATTTCAGTGTAACAAAAATAATCTTCTATCACTGCATTTTGTTATACAAATTTAGATGCAGTCTAATTGTTAAAGCAATTAAACTGTCCAGCTTTCTTTTAGACAGCCAAATCTTAAGAAAATGTGAAAATTGTACTTATTGTAAAAAAAAGACAATGTGTTCTTAAAACAAGCTACGCTAAAGCAAAAGTTATTTCTCATGCTAAATACTATTGTCTTTTGTGCACGGAGTATTTTTCATTTTCCTAGGTGCATGGTATTGAGTAAGCTCCACCATTTAAGGTAGTTTTCTATATGCTCAGCACAGGTCAGTTGAAGCCAAGCAAGATGACAAGACTCTGTTAGAGCAACTGTAAAGGAACATACCAGGCTCAGCGTTTAAGCGACAACTGTTGAGGAATTCGGCTGTGAAATAAACATCAACATCACAGAAGAACATCAGGACCTCGCCCTTTTCCCAGGCTCTGGCGCCCATGTCAAGTCCCCGGCCTCGGTTAAATTCCTCATTCAGAGAGACGAGTGTGTAATTGTGGAAGTTAGTTTCTCTACAAGAAAAACAGAGCCAAACCCAGAATAAATCAGGGAGTGGGGGGCGGAAGTGACCATTTATACTTTTTCAGCATTTTACAGTAATTTCATTCCAGAAAATTTTTAAAAAACAGTTATATCATCAGCATGAGAAAAAAAAAAAATCTGTTCCACTTAGCTGACTATTTTAAGCATCAGAGTTTAGACACTGTAAAAAGATGGACCTCTGTCTTACAGTCCATAACTTCACTTTGCATTTAACGAGACAGATTAAAAAGGCCTTTTTGGCAACTGACATGAATTAAAGCGTTCTCTGAAATTACAATGCCATCTGAAATTTGTCCCCACAAACTAAGAAGTCCTGACTAATAGAGCAATATCTCTGTCTTCACTACGGCAGAGAGGAGGGCAAACAGAAAGCCAAAGTCCTGGCACCACCAAACTCATGAGGCAAAAACCCATCTACCTGGTGATGCCACCATAACCCAGTCAGTTCGCTTCTCCTCGTTACTTCACGCCAGTAGCAGACGTGCCTGCACTCATCGCAGGAGAGGGAAGGAGCAGCAAAGGGAGACTGGAAATACACCTGGGGAATATCTTCAAAGTTAAGTGTCTACTTCAGGGAGATGTCAGAGAGCAATGCTTGCAGAGAACAGAGTGAAGATACTCAACCGGAGCACCACTAAGAAGATAATAAACCAGATAAATGCCCAGTGAGTTCGCAGCACTGACTCTGACTCAATGCTGCGAAAGGAGGAGGACCTCTCATAGCAGCACAGCAGAGGCGCCTCAGAAGCAGAGGCGGCCAGCACTCACCGCGCTCGGTGCCAGGGAGGTTCTGCAGGAGGGAGGCAGAAGCACTCCTCCCTTCCTAGAAGATGTCTGCACATGCCAGGCCAACTCACCGTCACATTTTAAGCCAGCAACACAATAACCTGTGCCTAATACATCGCATCGAGCAGAGCCTTGGCCTGTGTTGTGCGATGGGGAGACTCGGGAGCCAAGCTCTTGGCTAACAAGAGTAACAGGCTCCCTGCTCAGGGACAAGCACAAGAGCTAAAGGCAGAGAAGATGCCCCTTAGCTACATGCTTACAGATGCCATTGCCTGTCCCATCCTTCTGGAAGGAAAAAAAAAAAAAAAAAAGCAACATTTGGGAATTTTACATCCATACTACTGTGTTTAAAGTTGTTTTACAGCAGAGGGTAAATATGGGCCCAGTTACCTAGTACCTAGAGGACAGAGGGCAAAGCTTAACTTCGCAGACTCAGCAGCCCACCAGCCTACTTGGACTATGCTTCTCTTCCTTCTTGTTAAATAAATTTGATTATCCAGTGAAAGAACTATCGAAACGTACATCCCAGTTCCAAAGAACTTTAATTCTGATCAATCTGTTAGCATGACTAAATATTTACTGCAAAACTCATCCCTGTTGTTGTTTTTCTGGACTGTCAGATAGAAACCTCCAAGCCACCACTGTTAGTCTTTTCTGGCCTATAACTGGGTTTTTAGTACTCTTCAGGAGACTTTTGCAACTTGCTGTAAAATGCTAACCAAAAAATAGTGTACTGTAAATAAAGCTTACTTCTCCTATTAACCTGTAATGGACTACAAAATTATTCTTTTTCTTATTTCATTCTTTTTAAAAAACATTTTAAATACCAGCCAATACGTTTGCATTGACTGGCACTGGATCAACACACTTACCTAGCTACAGATTCTAGGATGCTTTTTACTTCTGATAGCCCATCTTGTCCAAAATACACCACTGTGAGGTGAACACGCTTATCCTGATGAATACACACATCCCTATAAGTGCAAAGATAAGCTGGTATTAATAATTACTTGCAACACAAAAGAAACTTTGGGTACTTAAGGGCTATTGCATTTAAAAGTATTAGCAGATCTAAGTATTCTGGTCAGACTTCAACTAGCTTCTAAAGCAAATAAAGAAAAAAGGTTTGCCCCTCTTCTTTCCCATTTGAATCAGAAGGTTCCAATGTGTGTTTCATTCTAGGACCTTATTTTATAAACAGGAGCTCAAAAGCTAATGTAAATATAGAAATTATGTGTCCAGGTTCACAGCAGCCCTGGCATTTTGTCTAAAGGGTTTTCGTGCAGTTTGAGAATCTCTTAAATCCTTTTAGAGGGAACATTTTTCTCGATACAGTAGGTTCAGTTACAAACATCCCAAGGCAGTTGCACACAAGGTTGGAATCATTATTTCTGTTGCAAATCCACCAGAACAGAAATTCATTTCAAAAAGGAAACAAGATACTGAAAATCAGCAATATAGCTCACTATATAATCTCATGCACCTACCTAAAGTTTTGCATAAATTGTGCAAATGCCTCAGTTCTTCCAGCAAGAGGGACAATAATGTTAATGATTGATCTAGAAATATCGACCGTTTCACTCTTCACTTTCATGAGGGGTCCAAAAGGTCGGAACAAGGTGACATGCCTGTATTCCATGCCATCCATCTTCTTATAAAACAGCTCATACTGTGTCCCTTTATCTCTTTCTGTACGATAGTAACCTGAAGAATAAGTCACACAAGTAATTTGTAAAGTCAAAGATCCCAGCAATTGTATTTCAGAAACACTGTTTTTCCTGAGAACTATGAAGACGTGAAAAATAAAACTTTGGGGGGAAAGCTTCTGGGTTTTTCCTAGGAACAAACAAAAAAACCCCACAAACCACCACCACCAATCACAATCACCCTCCTACCCTCTTAGACCAGATCTGAAAAACAAATCTCAAACAAACTCCAGCTTCCCCCTGCTTCTTAGATAGGTTTTACAGTCCTACATCAACTTCCTAGGCAGAATTAAGAGTTGGGTCTTCCAAACAAAAAGGGAATTCAACTATTTGCTATGGCTGAAATCTAATATTGCCTGTTCTTAAAACCTTCAGTAAGGATCTTGCCCTGAGCTAGTCCACAGTAAAAGCTGAGATCATCTGGCCGATCAACACAGCACAAGCTGTGGGCAGAACAAATGACATAACTCACTTGACAAAGCCCGTAAAACCTGAAATGTGATATGTGGGGAAAAAAAAAAAATCCATGTGATAAATGCTGGAATGCTGATAAACTGTTTTCATAGCTGAGCACTAGCTACACTGCTTTCTATCCCATAAATAAGGCTAGTGGTGTTTTACTATAGCTATGGCCGCTAAGGAGGTAAGCACAAGTTTTCTACATAGCTGTAACACTGTGAAAACAATACCAGTTCTCTATAAATAGGATTACCTATTTAGAAACTTTTACTCCCAACAGGTAGGGAAACCCATCCGGTTCAGAACAAATGACCGTTCAGTTCATTTAAGGACCATCAAGGAAGCAAGTCAAGTCAACAGCCTCTCTAATTTTACACCACAAAGGAAAACACTAAGACTCATCTGTGGCTTTGACTGAACTGAGCTCTGTGTTGCCAGTTCCATATCTATACTAACCTGAGGGTATGGGCCAATTCTCCAACAGAACTGCCTTATGTTCATCCCATCTCAGCTCTCCTCTCTCCCCCACAAGGAAAAGGTGTATTATAGTGAAGAAACACAAGCTACACTATAAACCAAACACCAGTCAGTTGAGCTGGCCACACAGACCATTGAGAAAATTATGAACAGCTGCATAGCCCAAAGCAGGATGAACACACCTTCCTTTACACCACCCCCCCAGTGTACTTCCCTTCACTCGGTCGGCCTGAACTGCCTCTTCTCCTGCAAGCCAGCCTCCGGAGCAGTTACTGTAGCCCCGCTTCTGAAATCCTCTCCCAGCCGCCCGCCCAGAAAGAAAGTGGCAGGGATTGAGAGAGATGAACTGTTCCCAGCGACAGAGGGCTATCTTGGGCTTAGTATTGGTACTGTCCTTTTTGTTATTGTCTTTTTTGCAATGGAAATCGGGAAGACTCAAGGCACGTGAAGGGGACAACCCGCAAAGAACAGCTTGGTCCTGTTTGTCTCTCTCAGGAACCAGAAAGAAGTGATCTTACAGCTTACAAGTGTGTACACCACCTTGCTCCAACTTCTTTCCTCTATATCCAGGCTCCCTTTACAAAGAGTCCTTTCCCTAAAGCTACCTAACTCCCTCCACGTTCCTCCGCTCCACCTCCCTCCCCAACCCAAATCCAGTTTCCTTCACTGATGTCCCCTCCCTCTGCCCCGTCCTGAATCTGCCCAACAGCCTCTCTTTTGCAGCAGGCTCCCTATTCCCCTCCAATATCCAGCTCTTTCCTGTGGGCAAGCACGTGCACTGGCAGACCTGACAGCAAAGAGGGATGACCACTACATTGGGTCTCTGGGACACACAGTGTAGCAGAACGAGCTGGTGCCATCACACTGTTAGCTAATGGTAACTGAATCTCACCTTTCAGCTTAAATGCTTTTCACCCTTTGAACAAGGTTTTGCAATGCACTCCTTTAAGAGACAGAAATCCACATTTATTCCTTTTTGAACACAGAGCTGCATAAAATATGCACTACATTTTAATGCCTGGGAAAAGCATGACAGTTTCAAATTAGTATTAATTACAAGTACTGAAAAGGGTGTTTCAGTCAAACAACGAAAGTCCACAACATCGACTGTTAGAAGCAGAAAAAAGATCTTCAATCCCTCTCAGTCATTTTCTACTCCAGCCCTTTGCGCTGCGCAGTCCAGTGCTGTAGCTTCACCACAGCTTCCTGATTGTGGGAGCAGCTGATGCACCACAGTGTTTGCATACCGTGCTCTCATGTAATATGCAGCAAATACTTTGTACCAGTACTCCTACATAAATTAACATTCAGTATTGTATATTACATTCCTTTCTCTAGTATCCAATACCTGTTTACAGATGAACACACCATTTACCATACGAGTGAAGTTTTTAAAAAGCATGGCACAGTTGCCAATAGCCTGTCTTTAATCAAAGGATGACCTTAGATGTCAGTCTGCAACAGAAGGCTGTAGTACAGAATAAAAAATTCTAGATTAAAGTAACTTCAAAAAGACCGCTGCTGTAACTTCATAAAGACCTTAATATGCAAGCCTGAATTTGAGGAGTGCCTTGCCAACATTCAGTTGCTGGAACATAAGATTCCAGCCTTTTGAATGTGAACAACCTAGCAGCACCACACTTCTTTTAAATAGTAAGTATGTGTTCCTTGAGTTATTCTTGCTGTGAGCTAACCTCCATAGGTAATCTACTAATCTGAATACTTCTATGGGATTAAAGCTTCTATACACAGAAGCCAGAGTTGAGAACAGCCAGAAAATAACCCACATCTGTTTTACTACTTAGTGTATTCAGGTTGGGACTGACTCACATAATAAAAACTGCAATCTCACCTTCCAACTAACATACACTGGCTGCCACCCAAAATAGAGCTCTATAAGCAAAGAGGAAAAAAGCAGCAGAAATAATTTAACAGCTGTTATTCCTGGTCCATGAATCTTTACTCCCTTGGCAGAAGTTCTGTTTCTCACCACACAAATTAAATCTAGGAATACTGGGGATCAATTACTATCAAAGCCAAAAAGCTGTTGTTCTATTGCCATGAATACTATTATTTGCTTTACAACTACCAAGAAAGTGTTTGGTCTACGGAATTTAAGACTTATGTCCTTTTTTTTTGTGTGTATTAAAATTCTCCATTGAAGTTCCCAGGACACTGGCCAGTTTCTGGTCTTATGCAGGACATACTAAACGGGTGTTTGCATGAAAAACAGTCCACACTGTTCTATGGATGGCAAGGACTCTGGAAGAGTTTTGACTCTGAGCTTGCGGCATTGGGATAAACGATTTTTACATGTCAAGGATGGGTGGGGAGTCTTCCCTTGAGATTCAGACCTACAGATAGTTTCTGGCCTTTGCCCAGTTCCAAGTGGAAACACAGAAGCAAGAAATGGACCCACACAGCACAACTAGAATTCTGGTAGACAACAAGACATTTATTAAAGATTAGCTAATTGATAATTAACTTCTGAAAATATGCCCATGCTTCTATTTTCCAAAGGTTAATTTTAAATGTCTATCCAATGGAAGAGCTTTTATACTCTTGATAAAATAAACCCATTACACTGATAAATGTAACCCAAATAAATCAGCTACTGATAGTAAAGTACAGTTTACTGATAGTAAAGTACAGATGTCCATAAACTCTCCTCAATGAGTTCAGCATCACTATTCGAGACTTAATGTCACAGGCTTCTGAAGAAAGGGGACAGAGGTAATACTATTATGCTTTTCCCATCTTACTTATCCTCTGTTTCTCAGTATTATCAAACACTGATCTCAAATCTATTTTTATCCAGGACTATCTTAGAATGCCCATCTCAGCAATTATGTTCATCGTTTGTAGTCCTAGACCTCTTCATTTGTGAAAATATGTAATATTGCAACTTTTGTCCTCTCTAGGGATACTCTTCATCCAAGGGGATTAGCGTGCTCGTGTTTCCTCATATGCTTAGATCTAACGAAAATATTAAGAAAAAACCTTCAAAGCATTTCTCAAACAGCAACTACAGAACAAGACTTGTTTTAAGGTCAGATTTTTGTTCTGTTAATATTAGAATTCTGGAAGTTTCATTCTGGGTTGCAGCAAAGTAAAAAAGGTAACAATGCAGCAAACAGCCCTACAGAGCTGAGAAACTTGCTGGTTTTCTCTTCATCTGCAGAGCAAGCCAATTGAGCCTTGTGAAAAATACTTTGGAGCTTTCAGAAAGTATCTTTGTAGGTGCAATGCATACTTGCCAATCTTTCTGTTACTTTGTGTTATTGCTCGAAGCCATGATGTGGCTGTGGCAGCTCTGCCTAATCACAACTCCAAAACACATTTCGATCATTACTTTATCTTGCAACACTAAAAAAACCCAACATTATTTTGGATAATACTTGAACAGGTTGCTCCCTATCGTGGATACAGCTTCCTTGCACCACTGGTACTACTACTTCATGCAGAGACCACAGAGGCTGAGCATGCAGCAAAGGAGCTGCAGGAACAGTTAAATTGAGGGCACAGAGCAAAAAAAACCCAGAGCCGCAACAAGAAAGTTAGTATCCCTCAGCATGTACTTTGATTTTTTTTTTTGGCCTATGCAGGGCTGGAGTAATAAAAATCAGTAGATTCAGACAACCACGTATTATTGAGTAAAGAAGTGTATTTTTTCAGAAAAGTTTATTTAGGAAATGTCTATTTATAAAATATACCAATTAAAATAGGCAGAAGGAAGATTAATTTTAAATTCATGTCATTAGTCTTTGTTGTCACAAGTGACTCCAATACAGGTAAATCCTAAAATACAATAAGAAAAAAATTCTTGATGCTTTTACCAATCAAGACACTGATATTTCACTGACTGGGCATCAGAGGCAATGTAAATGCAGGGAAGAACTCCCGACATATTTAGTGAGGATGAAGAGATGCCATAAGGTAAAATTGTCTACAAGAAAAAAATATTCTAAACTTATCTAAACAGCCACCAAATTCTCCAAGGATTTACTAATACACCTGAAAGTACATACCACAAAAGATTACATAGCTCAAGGTTTAGTCTAGTATTTCACAAGCCTAGGAAAAACGCTGAAATAATTCCCAGAACCAAACATTTACCTACATGAAAATTTAGCCTGTTGAGGTAGGAAGCCAGAACACTTCTAGAATAAAAATGCCTGTTTCTAGTTTAGCTTGTACTTGTGGCACAGTTTTGTGGGTAAGTTTTTGTAGACAGATATGCTTTCGTTTTGAGAAAAAATTCCTGCAAGTCAGAACAAAAATAAAATCTGTTTATATAGATTAAGCATTAAATATGTTGGTTATGTATTAACTGATGTAGTGTCATGTTTTCTCTCTTTCCCCAGAACCATAAAAAAGGAATCCACACACCAAGTTTCTCAGCCTCCTGTTTCAAATTGCATAAAACTCTAATTTTAGTCCTAAATCATTTATTACAAAATAATCTATTAGCAATTGAAGAGGATACAGAATTTAAGCTATTTGTTTTAACTCAAGCTGACTTAAACTGTTTCTTTAAACAGAGACACCAGAGGTAGCGCACTAGAGCCCAGTCACAGGGCTGCAAGGCGCAGGACCTGCAGGTACCACTGCTCGCTGGTTCCATTTCTCACCTCTACGTTTTGAAACAATAGGGGGGAAAAAAGCGTTAATATTCAGAAGTAGCCTTTTTGCTGGCCCAGTGTCTAAATTAGCCAGTAGTATTTGCACAAAAACACAGAATACCCACAAAACCCACAGCTTCCATCTGAAAAAAAGACACTGATACAGATCCCTAGGGCTAGTACTAACACACCCATATGAGCTACCACATAAAAATACATTTCTATTTCTGTATTTCCTGTAGCCCAATGCTTAAAGGGACTGCCTTTACAGCAAAAGGAAATTAGTTTGATTTCCAAAAACAATTATAAATATACTGGTGCAAAGTACAGTTCTATGGTCCTAACTCTGCTTGCTTTCTTGGAGCTCTGCAGTCATTAAAGGCAGTACACTAAAAAAAATAAACAGCTATTTCAGTAATGGTAAAAAAAAATAAAAAAATCACTAGAATATAAGCAGTATTTAAAACAGCAAAAGAAAAGCAGCTGCACGCTTAATATACAAAGAAAACAACTAGAAGACTGCAAGAACAACTACCTCCAGACAAAATAATATGATTTTAGGTGAAAACTGCACTAAAAGCCTAACACTGCGCTGGCTGTGTCATACGGACACGGTTGAGTGGATTCTATGCCCTGCTCTGCCTTCTGGAATGAAGAGGAGTACTTGCATTAAACTTTAAACACAGTAGCTGTTGAAAGCAGAGACTTTTTGCACTACAGACCAATTACATCATCTTAGACTGAAAGAACTGATTATTTCAAGGCCAACGGTACCTTTCTCCAGCATGTTTGCTTAATAGTGCAGACATCAGTACTGCTGAGATCCAGAATCCCTTTTACAGTAATGCTCTTATAACATGGTCCAACTTTGGGGTTTTTTTATGGCAGCATGAACTGTTTTAAATACTGTAAATACAAAAAAGAGGTACTAGGGCAGTTTCTGATAATACTTATCTCCATCAGCATCACACTGTACCTTGAAAGCCAATTTCAATAGGAATTATCACTAATGCATCTTTTAAGGGTGTCACTAAGTATTGAAAGCGTAACAGCTATATTTGCTTTTATAATAATATGTGTTCTGTAATTAAACTTAAGAACACTGAGAGAGAACAAGAGAACAGTTCAGGGTTGGACAGCTTAGTGGATCTCATAATTAGTATACCATGAAGGGTCTATTCAGGACACCAAGTTCCTCAGCTGACACGACCAGAACACATTAGCCTACCAATGCTCTGCCTCCAATACAAGTATGCCAGCTCTAAGACAGTCAAAAGTCTGAATATTAAATACAAGTGGCATGGAGATGAGTGAAGGAAACCCCTGTCGCTTCATACTGAATTGCTTAACTACAATGAACAAGTGAGATGAATCAATTCCTCCCTCCCACTGCCACCAGTGTCACTGAAAGTCTTTCAGTTACCTAGTACCACAAGCAGTTGTATCAACTGACTTCAGCTACAATCAATTATGAATGTCTCGGTATTTTAAGTGGATACAGCTCCCCCTGTACACTTCTTGTGGCGAGCCCTTCTTCTCAAATGGATTTCTTGCTCCCTACTCAAAACACAACATAATGAAGCAGTAATATTCTCATCACTAGAAATAAAGGTTCTTACTGTGTAATTACTGTTCAAGACTATATTCAAGTAGGTAAACCCCCTAAAAATACAAACACGATTAAATGCCTGTTGTGACATTCTGTTAATGGCTGGAAAGCATGTAATAAACATACCTTCTATGAAATCATTTTCACTATACAGCTGCCTCTCTCCTACTCCATCATCTTCATCTTGTCCATCTTCTTCATCTGGATTATTGATAACTTCTAGGCCAGCCTCAATAACTTCGACCAATTCATCTCGTTTATCCTTTCTAACGGGTTTCTCTTCCGGATGCCGAGTGAGCCCCATCTCCAACTGGAATACTTTCATGGACGTAAAACTTTCAAAAGGAATGACGCCATATTCACTAGGCAGTTTGGCCCCCACGCTCACCTCAGCTTTGTCAATTTGGGAATGAAGAAACTCTAGGAGATCGTTGGATGCTTGTTCTTTGGTGCCCTGGTAGTTCACACCATTGACCTTGGGGCTCTTTTTTTCCTGCAGGGATTTCAATTTATCACTCATTTCCTGAAGTTCTTGCTTTAACTGGGCAATCTGTCGTTTCAGACTGGTAGCTCGGTTTTGATAATGCTCCTCTTGTTCCTGCAAGAGAGCTTGATAGTATTCTTTACCCATGTTTTCACCTACGACACCAGGTAGAGATCCATTACCATCTGTTTGTGGAGCACACTCGAGCAAATACATGAGCAAGACTAAACTGAATAGTAAAGCAAGGCCCACTAATAGCCAACGAGTCCTGGCTTGAATTACTAAGCCTCTTCTGGGCATTCTCATATTAATTCCCTTTCCAATCCAAAAAGATGACTTATCTGCTCATGCCTTCCAGGGAACATCACCCCAGAGTTCAAATCTTAGAAAACAAAAGTATGACCGTAATAGTTACTGCAAGTTTTAATAAAGTAGCCGATGAGCAGTTTTCAACCTTTGCCTTAATCAGGTGTCATTGCAGAGATGTAAATCTGAAATTCCCATGTCATCCATAACCATCAACTGCAAGTTTGGTTGACGCCATACACTTTGTTCAGGATTTCCTACCCCAAACAAAAAATCCTGCAGAGGGGCAGGAAGACGGAAGACACCAGCAAGGAGTCATATTTCCATTTCCTAATTCAACCTTAGTTGAAGGGTTTTAGCCTATCTGAAGTTCAGGAAAGTCTGCAAAAGTAATTTTATAAGCTTTGAATCGACAGCAATTTTTCCCTGCCTCGCTATGTGTAAGTGAGAGCAGTCTACAGTTTAGTAACAGTAATTTTCATTAGCTAGTCTGGCTTTTCCTGTGGCACTTGGGTATTTTATTCCATTTCCCCTCCTTTCCTTGGAATCTGCGGTTTGAGTCAGCAAAATGAAGACAGAACCTAAAATTAAAAGAAAGGTGCATATTAGAACTACAAAGCAGTTGGTCATTTGGAAAACTCATGAACAAAGTTGTAACACATGGATACAGAGGATTGCTGGGGGAAGGGTTGGGAAAAGGAGAAAGAGAAAACATTATTTCTTTCCATTGCATTACCATAAGTGATTCCCTTTGACAGAGTGTCGGGAAAATAGCAATATGGACAGTCTAATGAAATACATTTTTCACATAGCTAAAGTAGTAAGGGTTCTTCTACTCTCATCTAGTTTTATTTAACTCCCCCATTCCTTCCTGGGTTTTTTTGTTTTGTTTTCCTCTGTGGCAGGAAAAAAAACCACCACCAAAACTCATGCCCTTCCTACTCCTTAAACTAAAAAAAAAATTTCCAAGAACTATTTTGAAGCAGCAGCTTGCATTTCCATTTGCCTTTAGTTCAAGTAAATACCTTGTAGGGAATAATTATTCACTCATGAATAAAGTATTGCAGATTTAAATATCAAACTTCACAGAAACAGCATAGGTCAAATTCAACAGAAATTCAAATTCAAGCCTCAATTCTTGACTGATGAAAGGGAGCCTCAGACTATCCGTCCACTGAAATTTCCACCTTTTGATCTGATGAGGCTAGCATCAAGAGGCATTGACCATTTGCATGGGTCACCCTCTTACACCGCTGACCAAACCAGCTCAGAGGAAAAGACCAGGCAAAGACCACAGCTACGCAAGAGTGGGATACCAAAATCCTACTTGGCAACAATAGTCAGCAAAATGCTTTATGGGTTTCTTCAACAACAGCATAAAGACCTAAGAAGTAAGCTCAGTGTATGTTAGTCTACTTTCTAACACTAACAAAATACTTTTGTTTAAAACTTGGTTGTAGAAAGTAAGTGAAGCTCATTAAAATTCATCTGGGGATCTATTACGCCTACATCCATTTTGACTGTGTTGTGTAATTATTGTTTGGGGGAAGTTCTGGGACTTAAGTTTTAGTTTCAGTATGCTTATGAGATTAGAAAAGAAAAAAATGCCCACTCCAGTAGTCCTTATATGTGTGTTGGACAGATTGTTATCTGATGCCACCAGCAGCCACAAACCCCCTCTTCCTCGGTCCTTGCAAAAAAGTGACAGTGCGACAAAGCACTCCACATGTTCGCAACAAACACCTTGCAACATTTCTCCCGGATTACATCCTTGCAACATTTCTCCCTTCCCATTCAGCTTCCAGGATCGGGATACTGCTTTCATGAGAACTGGGTACCACATATCAGTGGTATCACGATATTCAGCATCCTCATTTGCAAGAAAGCTCGATGGACAAGGCCTGAAAGATTGAGTAATTTATTGATACCACCACCACTTGTGATAACTGATGCTAAGTTTGCATGCATGTCATGCACACTAAGTTTTACAAGAGCTGCGCGCCTTGGAGTTGTCCAGCTGAAGTCTACAGGACTGCTTGAAGCAGTTATTAGTATTTCTAGTGCTAAAGTCCCTGCCTATAACCCTGTTCACAAATAAATGAGATCCATTATGTAAAAGTTCTTAATACAGCAGCTTAAAGGCAACAGTTATCTGAAACTGAAGCTTTTTGAACTCAAATAAAGCTACTGGACACTTTAGTAGTGTCAGTACAAAGCCATTAGGCTTAATCATCTGAATTCTAGATGACATCTTTCTAAGTCCAAATAAGACAGAAGTTAGTCACTCCTCACTGCACAAACACAACACTATATAAATGCAAGTTAAATGCCTATAAAGAGTGATCAACACCAGACGTATCCTCAGACTACTGACCAGGGGCCAGATGTGGTGAAGCAAGGGACACAGAAGAAAAAACAGTCTACAGGATAAAAAGAGTTCACAGAAATGATGTAATATCATCCGAAGCTTGCCTTAGTACAAAGTTGCCTAAATAATTTTTTTTCACATTTCCTCCTGAATTCTTGTTCTGTTATACCGCAAGAGGTGAAGCCACGATTAATAACAAAGAACCATATGTTTCTTTAAACTTAGAAAAATGCTAGACTGTACTAAAGCCACTCCATACAGAAGCTGGCACATCTTAGATCAGTCAAGGCATATTGAAAAATGATCAGACTACCTGACTTGCATAGAATACTCACAAATCCCATCCGACTGCACAGCTTTATTACTGCTGTCAAGAACAATAGCATTTTTGTGTCGCTGTATACAGAGACACAGCTACCGTATCAGTACAGCAAATGGCTTTTCAAGTTAAGAAGAGATGCTTTTGGCACTGGGGACAGGGCAGGAACAAGGCTGAATTTTACAGCTCAGCAGGACATGAAGAGAGCTTCGTGTTTTTCCTTCACCTTTCTCCTCACTTTTACAGGATAATTAAAGAAAATGAAAGCATGTACTAGAAAGCAGGACCTAATATTTCTAGTTAACACTGTCTTAAGAGATTATTTGGGCTACCATGGCACAGTTTGATAACGGGCAGTGCAGGCAGCTGCAAACCGTGGCCAGATTTGGTTCATCACTGAACCTCTAACTTAAAGCAACCTAAGTCATGCAACCGCCTACCACCACGGGCTTTAAACAATCACTAACTGTTGTTAAGCGATAAATAGACACCCCTGGAGCTGGGACATTGGCCTAGTAGGCCTTTATTCAGTCCTTGCTCTACCAATGAATTGCCCTGTGTTCAACTTCGATGAGTCACTAAGTTACTTTAGGTCTCATTCATGTCTTAGAAGCAAGCGACAACAGATTTCCTGACGTGGTGTCAAGAGGACACAATGTACCGGGAGATTAAGATTCCCTCAGACAAAGCTGGGGGCAATGAAAGAACAACTCTGTTCTTAATAACTTTCTTAACTGTGGCCAAGTGTGCATCATTACGGTAAGCACGGATTAACTAAGTCAGCACACCTCCACAGGAACTCGCCGCTTGCATTGTATCACCAACGCAAGAACAAAAGATTATGAATAACTGCAGATTTCTGAGCCTTCCTACTGGCACTTTACCTATTGACACTTAGAGGGCTGTTTCATGGAGCGCTGCCTTACGGGGGGCTTAGGGAAGAGAAACAATAAGCCCTTTCTGAAGCAATGGAAACTACACGTTGTGGGCTGTGGAGAGCTCCTGGATCTTTTCCTTCTAGGCTCTAATTATTCCCTCATTAGTTGAAAACCTTTTCTAGTGAGCTAGCGACAATCTTCTTAACAAGACAGCCTTTTTGCACAGAGATAGGCCTTGCCTATTTATCTTTGACAGTTTCTGCGCGGCACCATAAAGAACAGGCATTTCTCTCGCTACAGCGTCCCTGTGGCCTTTAAAGGCAAGGAATGTTTGTGCAACCAGTTATGTTAAACAACATTAAAATCTTGAATCGCACACGGAGAGCTGAAGGGGTAAGTTAGTTTGCTAAAGCAGTGGGGACTGAGCCAATCTGGCATCTCTTCTTTTCCCAGTATTACTTCTGCTGGGAGAGTCATCGTAAGAGTCAGACACAGATTTCATCTTGCATCCTTCAAGGAGTAAGGGAAGCCAGTAAGAATCTTAATTCTCATCCCATCAGAAAAGGAGGGTTTACAAGCCCTCTCTTTCACTAGCCTCTCTTTTCAGAAAAGCACTAGTTTCACGTATTTAAAACCCAAATTTGACATGAATTAGGTCTGGCACAGCACTATTTTAGGAATTCCAGTAACTACTCCCAGGCTGTAGAAGACGGTTACAAGACGAAGCAGGCTGGGAAGCCCCAGAATTAGCAAAAACACACAGGATCCCAAGAATCACAATAGGAAAATAAATTCAGTGTCACATGGTACATTCTGAAGTTTATAAAAAAAGAACAGTAAGATTACTTGGAAATAAGTAATCACACAGAAGTCCCTGGGAGCAGCATTTAGTATTTAAAATCAAGTTCCAAATCTCTAAATTGCACATGCTGATATTTCACTTTATTTCAATTCCTCGAAACAAGTCTATGTGCAATACTCACTACAATCTACAAAGAATGAGACATCTGAGGCTGATACAATGCTTATAAAGATCTGCAAGTTTTCCAGAAGCAACTGGTTGTTATTCCTTCTGCATTTCCAGGGCCTTATGTATATTCAACTATGGAAATGTTTCTGCTCCTTACAAAAGAGCTCATTGATTCTCTAAGCACAAGGGAATAGACCAGCATGCTAATTGAAAATGCTTTAAAATCTGTTTTTATTATATTAGCATTCTGTTTTGGTTCCTTGTTGCAAAGGATGAGTACGTCTTTCTAAAAAGGGGAAACATTCACACTTATAGCAGTGACCTAATTCAGTATGCACTTGCTTCATGCCAGACTACACGGACATTCCTCATTTTAGCATGTTCTACTTTAGACATGTCCTTTTCATTCACCATGCCCTAGATGGTCATAGTTTAGCTGCTTATGGAATTCCAGCTGATTTTCATAGTTATTTTATTGTTTTTAATTTCACCCAGATGCCACAGATATTCACTGTCTCAAACCCCTTCCACACACACATACTTCTCTCCTTGACAAGTTATACAATGCAAACATAAGGTCCAATATCATCTCCTGAATATTCCATCTTATTCTGAAGAAGAGGGTCACTCAAAACAGAATTGCTTGTTAGAGAAACATTGTGCGCACAGTTATTTTCTCACTTGCTAAAACCAACACAAAAGCAAGTTGGTTGTCTTTGCTGTCACGGACAATCTTTGCATAAACCCTAGAGTGAGAAACCTCAAACCATACCTTAAGTATGCAGAAACACATCATCCTGCTTAGCCAGTCTGCTGAGGTACAGCCTCAGAAAAGACACAAAGAAATTTGTTCAGGGCTTTATTACACAGTTCTAATCAAACAAGTACCAAAGTCAGATTCTTCTGCTGTTGGGAAGGTGAATAGAAAGGGGAAAGCAAAGAGGAAAAAATATCCAAGAGAAGAGTTAGGGGCCATAGTTGTCACTTTCCATAGAAAACTAATCTTTAGTCTAGTATCTCACCCTCACTGGACTGACTGTAAATAACCTGTTTCTATCACAATTCCACCATCTGATTTGCTCTCAGCTACAGCTCTGCCTCCCAAGCACACACACACACACACTGCTGGATAGGAAAGAATTTGAAAGCTACTATCAATTTATGGAAAGCTCTACATTCAAGAAAACCAGCAGGAAAGTGAAAATAGTCACAAAATATTTTAGACCTTACCAATTCAAGAATAAAGACTGAAGAATTTGGAAGTTCTGCTTAAACACATCCCAAACATTGCCCACAGAAAATCAATCAATCACATCAGGCACAAATAGCAGCTTATTTTCAACTTTTTAAAAAGTTTAGAGCATAATACAACATTCCAATTCATCACAACATGCAAGTTTAGTTTGTAAGCACAGAACTTCAGCTTTGCTACTCACATTATCTGACTGACACTAAAGTGAATTTTTCTTCCAGCTACCTCTTATGATCTTCATCAAAATCTCCCTTTACCTTCCCAGCATTCCCATTATATGGCATACTGCCTTGGCATGCTCACCTGGACAAGCCTGTATAGGGTAAAACCTGTCAGAGCACACACCAGCACTCCTCAACAAGACAGAGCAGTTTCTTCAGAAATTTATTTTTCCAGACATCGCAGATCTAAACCAGAAGTCCAAGAGTTCAAAAACCTAAAACAATGAGACATGCACCTTGGGAGATGAAGTGACAGAATCAGCGCTCCCATCAGATCTAACTCAACCTCAAAAATCAGTGATCCTCAATTCTTCAAGCTTATCAGCTCCACTCTGTTGATAAATACAAAAAACGGTTGCATTCGGCTCGTGTCCATCAGTGACGCAGCATCAGATATGCATTTGTCTGTGTTACCACAGCCAGCCTCACCTGGCTGCTCATCAGCTAACAACCTGGGATAATGCTGAGCTATCAGCTTAGCACCACTCCTATTCACTCACGGGTTTGGCCCCTCTGCTTTCTTTGTTATAAACTCGCACTGGTAAACCCTGCCAAAGCCAGAGTCCCACGGAGGGGGCAGAGGGACAACAACTGCACAGTGATCACTGAGCATCTTATTTCATTTTTAATTAAGGACATGGAACAAAAAAACACCACCATAGTCAACACAAGAAGTACTGTATACATTATGAACAGCCTGTGATGAATTATAAAGTGCATGAGCATATCTGCAGTAGGTAACTTCAGACGTTTGTTTAGTTCCTAAGTGGGAAGGAAAAAAATTCATGCCTTTGGCACAAGGATCATAGTAGTAGTTGCAGTACACCAGGAACAAGTAGTTCAGGCACGGGAACCTGTAGGAAAAAGTTACTTCAGTGATGGGTGACATCACAGGATTTATTACTCAAAACATAATATTCCCTATGCGAATGGTTTATTTTACAAAAGCAACATTGTTGTTTTGCCAGCAGAAGTGCTGTGCTCCAAAATAAAATTAAGACTGAACCTCCCCAAGGAGCAATGTGACAATCAACTGTCACATTCGAGACTCCAGTACAGGAGGAAGACATACGGGGTTTCTTATCGCCCCTGTTTCATGCAATAGATCAACTCACTCTCAACACTAGAGAGAGACTTCATCAATATGAAATTTTGCCTTTTTCCAGGCTCTGATGTTGCTTATTAATTGCATCTTTTCAGGAGATGCAACTGAAGCAGCCCACTTTATACTAGCCTTCTTTAAGACGAAAACATAGAAAAGAGTAGGGTTTCATTTTAATAGTAGAGTTCAATTATTGTAAGATCAAGCCTACCTAGGATTAGCCTATGAAGGACAACCAAGCAGGTCTTGCTCTTTATAGCCTTCCCAAGCCCTCTCTTGAAATTTCCACCTCAGTTTCAACAAGTCCACTGGCATTTGTTTTTACAATAGCAACAAGAACCATCAGGGCTGCAAGAAGGACCTGTCCTGCCCCTGTCCCCACCCCACGAACACGACCAAAAGATAAATCAGCATGCCAAGCCAACAGAGTAGGAAATAATACAGGTTTTATTGTCTCCGTTCTCAGTGCTGCAGCTAACATAGCAGGGAAAGCAAGCAGAAGGTGATATCCAACAACCCACAAATGGGTGATATTTTTTCCACAACAGTCCCTGGAAAAAGCAGTGATGCTGTCATCCTCAAATGAAGGAAACTAACTGTACTGAAATGGTTTAAATGCAATTTGTACATAATCTACTGTGAAATAACAAGGAAAAAAACGGCCTTTCGCTGGAGCAGTTTTATCTCCCGTAAGTTAGAGAAGCAAGTTATCTTATGTCCTGGCATTGTTGTTCCCACACAAAACCAAATCCATTACATAGTTAAGTGGATAAATGAAAGAACAATGTTATTCACATTATTTACTTTATACCTAATCCAAAGTAAGCAATGAGCTTATGAATAGGAGCCCTGCTTTGGCTTCAGTGAAGCCAGAGCAAGCCCATTTGTCTGGAAACTGCTGAATTGAAAATGGAATTTGAAACCCAGCCAGCTACACCTTAACTACGCTGGTCAGTATTATCCTATTTCAGATAAGGCCAGGAAATGAAAGTCAACTCACAGTCACTTTACTGTTTTTATGAAGAGACACATCTGCTTGGCAAGAAAGAAGCTAGGCAAAGCGTCCTACGTAAGACTAGCTGAAGGAGTTTTGTTTGATTGCTTGTTCTAAAATTCTTATTAACAATAGCTATCCTGAAAGACTCACTACCTTCAGCTTCGAGAAGATAAATAACTTTACTATTTTGCACATCTTTGCCAATCATTTATACTATTTAGCTTGCGGGTTTTTGCATTGCTGTAGACACTATTCCTCTTTTCAAATTTGGCAAAACCCCAACAAACTCCAAAATCAGTGAAGCAAGTCTTCTCCCTCTTACTGTAAAAGAATTAAAGGAACAGTAGTATTATATGACTACACTTATTTTGCCTGCCCTACAGGTTGTTAAAGTTCAACCTAGAAATGGGAACAAAAGTACAAGTAGCTACCTTAGTGCTATTATCAGGCAAGTACTTTCTACTGCCATTCCTAACATTTCATAAACAATAAGCCATTTTTTTATACAAGCATTAGGCAAGAATCTGACCTACTTTTACCATGTGCTTTGCAATAACCTTATTACCAACAGCATAAATTATACAGGCAACTGTACCACGGCAGCGAGGTGGGCTCCTCGTCCAGGGCACACCACCCGAGCAACCTCACCAAGTCAATGGTAGTAGTCAGGTCTGTTCACTGAAGGCCGGCAGAACCTCCCAACAGTGCACGTAACACTGCACGGTCCATCAAGGGCAAAACGACACTTGCACTACTGTGGAGGACAGCCTAAGCAAAACTGAATCGCAGTTCTTACAGCAACGTTAGGTTATCTTCAAGGATGCATAGTAGTCTCTATCAGAGTACATGCAGCGAAATCTTTGTACTCCTTTCAGTATGATATGGCAACAGCTGCAGCAAGAAGCAGAAATAAAATATGATGCCCAGTGGTCTTTCAAAAGGCAATGCTGTAGGAGGGATTTTTTGTACAGGAAAACAGTCTGGTTTAGGACAGAAAAAACAGTTACACTTAAAGTGCACCACCTTACAGTGAACGAGGAACGGTAAAATACTCTTTAGACACCCAAAGTGTCTAAACATCTTAAAAGGCCCCAGCTAAATATTTCCCCCATACAAGACGAACATGCTCCAGCAAACGCGATAGAACAGTAAAAGGTAACTAGCGATCCTAGCTTGGGTGCACAGCACTTGCACAGCACACCTACATTTTCACTAAAAATAAAAAAAAAACCCACTGAGAATGACTGAAATTGTCCATTATGGTAGCAGGCAAAAACAAAGAGCCAAGAATCATGTAGTTTTCTTGGAATCACTTCACACAAGTGTACCATATCTAACTATGTTCTCGGAATCAAGTCTTCTTCCGTTTTCTCACATCTCTTAATTATCTATTTCTCTATGTATAGAGATCGAGACAGTGTAGTTACTGTACCATAAGCACAGTGAAAATATATATTCCAATATATGTAAGCTCTTGTGCTATTTTTAAAGGATAGTTGTTGTCCAAGTTCACACGCAAAGCCAGTGGAACATTTCCCACTGTGGGAGGTAAGGAGAGAGGCCATGAATTGAGTTTCCTTACACTTGGAAAGCAAATCTAAAATGCAGTAGAACCAACCAGATTCCCTTTGAAGCTCTCAAAGGTACCTAACAGGTGGTTAGCACATACAGATATCTTTTTTTAACCCATCAAAAGAAGAGATGGAAAAGGACAGTCCTTAGCCAGAGTGTATTTTCTAACAGTTGCAGAGCTAATTAGCCAGCATTTTAAAAAGCAGTTAGAGACTTGATCCTGTGGAAGAGTTGGATTTTTTCATTTTGTATAATTTTTCTATGGTAAGAGCTATACTCATTTCAAGAAGGTACAAATTTAGGTTATGAGCAAGCCGTAGCAGTTGAAGTGAAAACAGTGAGAAGTTAAATTCTGAAGTGCACCTGAATCTTTCTTAAAAAGACTTTCAGACTTCTATTAATATCAGTCTTAAAAGCAGAAACATATAAAGGCAGTTGATTTAAATTTCATAAAAAAGTTTCATTGCATAGCTGTGCACCAAGTAGCACCAGAGCACCGTTCTCATTAAAGTTACGATTTATTGCCAAATTTTGTGGGGGGTACCCTGGATCAAGTAATATTTGCAAAGAAATCCCTTTATTGCAAGTTTGAAGAGCAGTAATACTCCTCGAGACCACTGGAAGACATTTTTGTGCATTTTGTCCAACTGGTAGTTTGGCTTGAGAGTTTTAAGGTATCTAAAATCAGTTTAAAATACAATTTGATACAGAAATCTTGAGAAAAATGCTGCCTTGAAAGTCAGTCGCCCTGAAGTTTTTCTTAACAAACTGAATCAGTTAGCTTAAGTTGACATATGGTATTCAAAACTGGGCTCATGTTGCTATTTCTCAGTCCATGAATCAAAGATTGAAGGAGAAACACAACCTACAAATATTTTTAGAATGGCTAAAAATCAGCGTAGTAGTTTAGGTTCTGCTTTCAGCACAACAGATCAGCCATGAATATGTCATCAGAACTGAAAGCATGATGCCAAACGATTGAGAAACATCTGGTGCATTCCAGAAGCACAGCTAGATACACTTATGTCATCTGTAATTTTTCAATTTGACATTATAACTAAGCATTAATTTACTCTTAAAGGACTAGCAATACCAGGCTTCACTGACAGCAGAGAAGCTAGCAGCTTGTCAGAACTATCTATCTTGATATTTGTTTGTCTGGTTTTTTTTAAAGTTGCCTTGCATTGAAAAAGACACCAGTATGAAAAATAGAAACACCAAACACTCAACACTTCACATTACCTTGCTCCGCCCTCTCTTTGTTTTTCAAGTCCCTGAAGTTCGTCTTTGGACCACTTGGACCATCTTTCTTCCTCTTCTCTTCAGGAAGCGATGAAGGAAGTTTCTGTAAACCTCTGTTGAGTTTTTGCAGGTTCCTTACACCATTCTTCTGTTGTGCTCATATTCCACTTTTTTTGTTGTTGTTAGTTTTGCTTCAGAGCAGGGACATAGAGGTTGTTACCACAGGCACTTGTCACAAACTATTCAAAGTGCCACATTTGACACACAGTCCCACTGGCAGCAACTTCTATTACACTATTTGAACATTGGGTTAAAGTTTTGTTACTTTCTCCTCTTGTTCCTTCAGACATTTGACTTAAATCCCTATCACACTTCCTCCTCTCTAGGCAAACCTCACCTCATTAGCTACGTAAAATTCTAACAAAAGCTCAGGACCTTACGCAACTAAGGAGCAACTCTGAAGGATTAAATACAAAAAATTCAAAGTCACTGGATTATGTCTGAAAGCTGAAAAAACCCCCCAACAAACCAACTTAAAGAAACATGCTTAGTAGCACTTAATAGCAGAATCCAATACAGCATTTTGGATGTTAAAACTCAGTCCCGTTCCAAAGACTGGGAGCAGTGGGGCAGAGTTTGCCCTGTACAGACATCCTCCTGGGGCACCGCTTCCAGACCGTGCTGGGAAGAGGCAGGCACACCAGTCACGCCGCTACTCATCCTCCTACTTCGCAAATTGTACATCTCTTCTTCAGAGAGCTTCTATCCATATCAGAAGCTCCCAGATCACATGAACGATGGACTAAGCTAGTATCACTCAGCAGTCTTAATTTCCACTCTACCAGAGTGCTAGGAAGACATGCAAACCATCTGCTGCCCCCGGGGCTGTGAGTAATATCAACAGTGCTGACAAGTGTCTTATCATTTTTGACACCATTGCTTGGGGAAACCTTTAAGAGACAGCAGAAGTGCTACCACAAGTCATCGGAAAGCTATCACCCAAAACACTTTTTCAGGACAGATTTTATTTCTTAGAAATTAACGACTTAGCCCTCCAAATAATTCCAGAGACTCTAAACTGTGCTCAACACTAGCATTTTGTATTTTCAGAGTATGCCTCAAAATATAAGCTCATTTACCTCATTTCTACTGCTTTAATGCTGCAGTGTTCCCAATGAGCTTTAGTTGTTTCCTGGGCATTGCTGCTCAACACCTGCCCTTGCAGCAAGAAGACAAACTCAACCCTGAAGAATTGTTTAAGTATTATTTCTACTGTTTCTACAAAGATACACATATGCAAACATCAGACAAGGACACTGGAGTAGCAAAAAAATCTGCCTAGTTAGCCACCTTGCTACAATTAACTATCATTTGTTAAATGTCGTAAGATATAGCCACAAAGTCTACAAACGGAATTATCTGCAGCACCTCAGCCATCAGCTTTAAACTCTCACGGCTTCCTACAACTACACACCTGCAAGCTAGAAACTGGCCTTGCATGTCTTTCTCTTGCAACTGGCATCTGAAAAGTTATTAGGGCCCTTTTTCCTTACAAAATTATCTGGGACTAGTCACCCCGCTTTCCAAATCCTAATATGTTAGTACAAAACTAGCCTAGCTTTGTATACAACTTTTTTGGAGAACTCGGGTGTCCTACAACTTAGATCTTTTATCAAAGTGCTGATCTACTGTCTTGAAAAAAAGCACAAATATCAGTGCAGACACATTAACCTCCCTTTGTGGTTGATGTTCATTTGTTGAAGTTAAATATGAGAAGCAGATATCCATATAGGGATTAAAAAAAAATCTAAGCTGTCTAGCAATTTTACTTGGCAATATTAAATATGTGCAACTATTGTATTTCTAAGTCTACCTTTAACTCCTAGCTGTTCTGCATTATATTATTTTAGCTCTGAACACACGAGAACCAGTCTTGAGTTCTGTTCTGCTCAGTAAGAGGACTCTTGCCTGTGATCACCGCTAACTATGCGGCAGGACCCATCTCCAGAGGATTCATTAGCCATGAAAGAATTTTACTTCTGTTCTACAACTGAAATATCAGTTTCCTTTCACAGAATCACGGAACGGTTTGGGTTGCAAGGGATCTTAAAGACTCTCTAGTTCCAACCCCCTGCCACGGGCAGGGACACCCTCCACTAGACCAGGTTGCTCACAGTACACCAGAGAAGCGCAAATTTAGTTCCCTTAGTTTTTGGGAGAACGGGTGTCAAAAGTGTCTGCCCGCCCAACCCTATCCCAGCATCAGTCCAGCCATCTCCAGGCTGCCGAGACAACCGCGCTACTTCAGTTCTGCACATTTTTTCTTTAGTTGCCTATCAGGTACTTGCACCCAAACTCCCACGGGTAAATGTTCTTACTCCTCCATCTATTGAAGTAATGCATTCAATGACAACTTAGAGAATTTCTGGCCATAGCAGAGAAGCTGCTGGGAAGGACACGTGTGCTGGCTGTTGGATACTGATGCGGGCCTTCCAGACAGCTGCCCGAAGTGGTATGCCCACCAGAAAGCTCAGTACCATAGAGGAGAAGGAGCCTCTTCCAGAAACTGTTTCACCAGTGAAACAGCACTGCTTAGTTCAGAGGAGGAAGAAAGCGGGGGGAAAAAACCAGCGGGACAGACTTGCCCTTTATCACCCACCCATGAAAGACTTCATACGAAGGAGGAAGGTGAAAGAAAAACACAGGCAGACCTGCCCTTTCTGTCACCCATCAAGATCCTCCAACGCACCTATTGAGGAGACATGCCCATCTGGCACCGTGGGCCGGGAAGGCAGATGGGGTCCACAGCCAGAACTCCCCAGGACCACGGTGGGGGCTAAAGGAAGTGATTAGACCCAAGCAGAGCACGGTGCTGGCAGGCACCTTGTACTGCAGGCAGATGCTAATGAGTAAACAGGCCAATCACTATAGGTATTTTTGATTACAGTTGGAGATGATTAAGAGTGGCAGGAAATGGTTAGATTAAAAAAAAAAAGTACATGCAAGATTTCCTCACATGACAGCTTCCTCACCTCAGGTTATATTTGGATTCTCTGTACTTTGAACCATTGATGCTCTTTCCAACGCTCACATTTGCACTCACAGCACCGACTTGACAGTTTTATCAACTCGCTAACAGGAGTTGTACAGCATTTCGCTTGTGAATGGGAAAAGCCTCTAAAAACAAGTAAGGTAAAGCAGAGATCATTGCAAGATGTTCTTCCCACCATACTCGACTCTGAAATAATTGCGGAGCAAGTAACCCCTGCTGTCCTTACCATACACAAGAGAGAAGTGGTGTGGACAGCCTAGTGCCAGCGTAGAAAGAGTACGAGCTTCTCACACGTATTTTAGTGTGCCATATTTTCACGTGCAGCAAAATCTTCCAGGATTAGGAAAAAAAGCACATTTTTCCTTTCCCCTTGAACCTCTAATGTCGAGTTATTACATATAGTTTGCAATGATTACCTAGTTACTTTAAAAAAAAGTTTCTCAGCTAGCAGCAACTATCAGAATCACCAATTCAAATTAGACACACAACAAAGTATAAGATACCCAAGAACTATTAAGCTGTCCAACATTTTTCGGTAAAAGCAGAATACCTGCAGCCTTACTAGAAAATTTTTTTAAACAGGCTTAGAAGGAAGCAGCAGCCAGATGCACCTAAAAAAGGCCTCAGACCATATCCTGTCCCACTCCTTTTGCACCAGCAGACACCCATGACAAGGAGGGCTGCAACTTGCAGTACTGCTCCTGCCTTCAGAAATGTTTTTGTTTGTTTTTTCCAAAAGAGCTTCATCAAAAAGAAGAGTCTTAAAGTCATTGTACACTTTCAGATTTTTCTAATAAACAATAATAGTAACGGAAGAGCTGGGCTTTTCTAATCATCATTCAAAATGAAACTGTTCTGGCAGACAGTGAGAAGTGCTCTTCCATAAATTCTTCTTACAAGCTGTGGCTATAACTCAGAAGTAAAACTATATTGCCATTCTCTTAAAAAAACCATTATATTTCTCTATGAATATCTTGTGAGTTATGATCTCTTTTTCCCATTTCCAACACCACACTTGCAAGAACATTATTATTTGCCTAAAGCACAATATTTTCTCTCCTTTTTTTTACAAAAGCTATTATGCTCCTGAAATATTTTATTTCCATTGTGCCTTTTGAGAACTCTTTTTTAAAGTGGTTTGTTTTTTGTTTTTTTTTTTTTTTTTAAAGAAAGTCTTGTCCTTGAAATCCCTGTTTCTTACTTTATTTTTCCAGAAGCAAAATTATTATGGACTCTTCCCATACTTTTAGTCTGGAGGGCTGATCCTCTAAGACGGTAGAAGACAGATGAGCTAACTGAAAGCCAAGTGCATTATCAATTCCACTACCACCCAAATCCTTATCCAAAGCCTGAGTTTCATCCCACCTCCATGATTCTGCTTCAGCATTATTTAAAGAGAAAATACTGCAAGTCATGAAGCATGTTTCATAATGACAGGCTGTTTCAGAGCTAAGAAAAATATTGTGCAATTTTTTTTCAGCAATAAAAAAAACCCGGCCTCATATTTCTCATACCCTCCCTCCCCCAACTTCAGTTTTCTCTGTTTTAAAAGTTCAGGTCATTCTGGCGATCCTTTTTACAAAAGGGTCCACAAAACACTTCTGGCATGCGTGAAAGTAGCAGACTGTGGTGCAGGGGTAGAAATCGTTGTGCCAGATATGCTTGTGGGTTTTCTTGGCAACAGACCACATGACTTATCATTTAACTATGCCCTCAGATGATGCTTCCCACTGACTTGGGAAGACCCATATCCTGGGGCTGGAACTTAAGAGCAAAGAATTTAAATTCAAGAATAACTTGGTGCAACTTCTACATGATGCAGCAGCTTTAATGATAGGTTTACGGCTTTCTGGTTTGGGTTTGTTTTTTTTTTTTTTCCCTTTTCTTCCCCCTTTAAGCCTGAGGAAGACACTAAAACAGTCATGGGATCAAGAAGGGAAAGAACTGTTCACAATGAACTGATCTTAATCACACCAAAGTCTTCACGGGTTTCTGCCAGGAACAGACAAGCTAAACAATTTCTATTTGTACAGTACAGTCTTGTACTTCAAAAATCATTCTTCTTCCTTCCATTCTCAGCTTACCGATGGTTTAGGACAGTGTAGGTCTCTTGATCCTTACGATAAGGACTTACTGGCAAGAGTCTCCCATAAAAGCCTCAGGGTGTAACTGAGGCCCATAGCTAATACCCCTCTGCAAAACACATCTGCCTCCACTGACAGCTACTGGGAATATTTCCAAGCCGCTGTCTTTGACAGTGTTTGGGGACTCACTATCTAGCTAATAAAGGGAAGCCAAAAGTTTCCTTCTAATGCGCTGAGGCAGGATAGGAACTTTCAGCTAGTGCAAGCTGCAGAAGTAGTCACCATCTTATTCACAAGCCCTGGCACTTACAGTCCCCAAGACCAAAAAAAAAAAAAAAAAAATTTTACTGTATGACCTTAGCTTGAGGGATATTCAGTCTGCATTAAGACAACCTCATCTTTTTTGCAGCTCTTCCGAGTTACCCGTCAGAGCAACAGAATACACTTAGTCCTTATCCATCATCTACAAGCTTAGCAGGAGAGATCAGTGTCTCAATTTCCACCTGATAGAGGGATTTGAAGGAAAAAAAAAAAACAAACTTCAAACCCACAGAATACAGTAAATGTTAATTAAGCAAATCTGGATTATACTTCACTGAAAACATGCAGTATCAAGTTTATGTTCAGCTTTAAAAACAGTCTTGCAAATTGCAACCTTCCTGTTTCTGCTTTAGTATTCCTCCTATAAATGAGTTAGTTTCAAGATTAATAGACTGATAACAATGACACGATTTTATTTTTTATGTTCAATATGAAAATGTTCCAACTTCCACAGTTTACAAGAGCACAGAATTTACTGCGCAAGAATCCGGATGACAAAAAGCAGGAGATGTAAGCCACAGTTAAAGAAGTCTAAACATCCCACTGAAAATAATTAAGTGCCCTCTTATCATCATTTCCTCTATTTTGGGGGGTTGGGGTGGGAGTCAGTGGAAAGAATTGGGGTTTCTAGCAGTTCGAGCAAGTTAAAACCCGATCCCCACCCAGCCCATCCACTCAAACAGGGAGATGACATTCTCACCACCCAGCTTTGCCCTATCGCCAGTTACACCCGGTCACAACGAGACAGGGGAGATGAGCAACGATGCTTTCTCCAGAGACGTTAAACCTCGCTGCATTTCCAACGCTGCCTCCAGATAGGCGCATCTCCAAAAGCGCACTCTCCAGCACATTTAAGGCTAGTCAATAGAATGGAAACGTAACCGTGAGGAGCAAGAGATTAATTTTATTGTTGAGACAGCGCTAAGATAGAAGCCGAATGTGGTTTGTAAGGCCCCCGCCACGAGGACGATTAGGCGCAGCCCAGATCAGCGATCCCATCTGCTCAGCCCCAGGCACCGCTGCCCCCGCCGCAACGAGCGGACACGGCCGGCCCGCGCCCCCCTGCCCTGCCCTGCCCTCCCTCCGCGGGCCGTTAGCTCGGGCTGGCCTCCGCACCGCCCAGCGCGGCCCGACCCGCTCCCGGCCGGGAGACGGGGACGGACCCGCCGCGATGCCGCTACCCGCCGCCGGGCGGGCGGTTCCCGGGGCGCTGCCCGGCACCTTCCACCCGGCGGCAGGGAGGCGGCCGCGGGCCAGCCCTCTCGGCGGGCCGAGGCCGGCGGGCAGGTGAGGGAACGAGGAGCCGGGTGAGGAGCGCGGCGAGCCGGGGAGGGGAGCGGGGCGAGGGAGGTGCCGAGCGAGGGGAGCGGGAGGGCCGGAGGCGGCGGAGGGGCGCGGGGCGGCCGTACTCACCGCGCGGGCCCCGCTGCGGAGCCGCGGCCCCACTTCCTGTGCGCTAGGAAACGAGCGGGCGGGGCGCCTCCGCCGCAGCCCTTAAAGGGGACGGCACCGGCCGCCCCCGACCGCCTCCGGGGCGGGACCGGGCACCGGCGGCGGTCGCGCTGTGGGAGAGGCCCCCCCCCCCCCCCCCCGCTCCATCCCCACCCCCGCACGTGGCGGCGGCCCCTGGGCTGCCCGCGGGGGGGAAGCGGCGGGGCCGTTGCCCGGCGGCCGTTAGAGCGTCGGGAGCGGCGGCTGGGGCTGTCCTCGCCTCGCACCCCGTCCTCCACACGTCGTCAGGCTGAAGGCACCTTGGGCGCTGGTGCACCTCGGAAAGGCGGGAAGTACGTGTCTGAGAGCTAACGTCAGGAGTGCAATAAATACACCTATACATAGCTGGCCATAAGCAACATGCAGATCTACCGGGGAGCGCTCGCCTGGGCAGGTTTGTGCCTCGCTGCAGTGCCCGAGGCCGCACGCAACGCGCACTGACTGACCGGGGCAGATCAACTTGGACGGGGGGGAGGCAGGGCGCGTCTGGCCCCCGGCCGCGCTGCCGGCCTTGCGAGGGGCCGCTCTGCGCAGCGTGCGCCGCGTCCCAGCCACGGCAACTGCCACCGCACGTACCGCGCCGGGAAGCAGCCGCGCTGCCGCTGGCCGTGCTTGCTCTGTGCCGCTTCGGACCTGCCGCCCTCGGTCTTGTACAACCACTCAGTCCGGATACGTATTTCCTACCCTGTGGCACTGCGTGCTTGTGCTCTTCCGTGGGTACAACCACAGCGCTACGTAAGTAAGGACGGCAGACGCCACCGTGCCAGCTGTGGAGCTCAACAGCTAGCAGAAGTCTGCACAGCGATGCTGATATTTCAAATGTTAACAAAACTGTAGAATTGTGATGTAGCCTTTATGCCGGAGACACAGGGTCTACAACAAGCACAATCTACTGATAACTCTTTTCTTCTTACCCAAATATTTATTCACAGTTCTGTGTTTCCAGAAGAACATTTCATTATATTTTTTTTTTATTTTTATTTTGCTGCAGGGCTTGACTTGAAAAGAAGCCAGGCAGAGGATCTTGTGCACTTTTCAGCTGTCTGCATGAAGGGTGGCCTGTAACAGCTTAAAAAAGTAAGGCCAAGAACAGCTCAGGAAGCGGGTGAGGTAGTAATGTTCTTTCATAACTATATATCAAATGTTTCTGGCCCCACTCATCAAACCCAGTCATACGCACTCAAAAGCAAGTAAAGGCTTACTCTGTAAAGACCCCCCACTTGACATCGCTCTGGTGGTTTGCCTGTGACTGCTCACCGAACTGAGAGGTTGGCTTGGCACCCAGCGCTTTCCAGAGCGGAGCCCCCGATGGTTGCGGCAGCAGCCCCTGTCACGCTATTGCTCTGTGGAGGTCCGCACCCCATTTAGCACAGAGCAGCCCTTTGTCTTCAGGCAGACAGAAACCTGTTCGTTCATAAATAGCTACACCGCGTGGCCTGGGAGGGGGCCAGGTGTCCGAGGACCTGGTCTGTTCAGTCTAGGTTTCAAGGCGTCAGACAGCAAAGGTCTTTCCAGGGAAAACTTTAAATAAACGGCAATTTTAAATAGATAGGGTTTTCCATATGGACTGGGAACGCTCTTACTACTCTTTGCTGTCAGCCTCCACTTCCCTGCTCTGGCCCCTTAGCAGGGAAAGCACACTTGGCTGGTGTGACCAGCCGTCCACGCGGGCACTTCCCTGTCCCTTGAAGCTTGTCATGAGGTTGGATCAGCAAAGTTAGGTAGCCATCAAAAATATATTTGAAGAGGCTCATGGAGAAGAGTGTTATCAGAAGGTTTTAGATTTTCACATAGGCGCTCCTGAAACTAGGTAAACGTGGGTTCATTGGGTTTTTTTAAACAGTATGTAAATATACTACTATTTTAAACCTGACCTCATGTGAAGTTTCAGTGTTGCATGTGACTGTTGAGTACCTCTCAGCTCCTGCTTGTCTTCTGTGTTGCGATAAATGGGTAGGAGTTTACTATGCACCCGTGTTGTTTTACTGATACCGGAGACTGCAGTGTTCTGTAGGCATAATATTATTTGGAAGTACCAACAGGATAACAGAACGGGAATAACTGAAATTACTGATTTTCTTAACTAACACTAAAACGCCCATCTCAAACAAACTCTTGACAACCCTGCATCACCCACTAGTTAGTCTACAGAGAGCAACGAGACTGAATATTGTCCTTCAGGTACCGCTTTTCTGCACAAGAGCTAGTTGCCCCTATATGAGATGATCTCTGCAGTGCCTTACAGGAGATTGTACACAGAATGCTTCTTCTTTAAGTGCCAGTTTCCTCTGTTTACCAGAAGTCCTTCACTTCCAGAGAGATTATATTATTTTTTTCAGATTGAGAGAAGGAAAGAAGAATAGGTTTCTTGAACTCTAGAAGTAACAATTTGGGTATTGAAAGTCATCTCTGTATAAGAGGTCTACTACAACAGGAAAAACAATCTTTCTGTAGTGGTGATGTGTGTAACTTCCTGACTCTTCTATCAGCATGAGCTATTCCAAGATTAGACATTCCTTCATAACTCAGACCTATATTTATGCTGACAGATGCTGTAGTTCCTATTTGGTGTTAGTCTTACTGGCCTACAGAGGAATTCCCAGGTTGTTTGTGAATAAAGCAAGCGATAAAACATTTAGCAAATATCTGTGTTTTAAGACTCAATTCATTTCAGCCTTGGGATTCTCCTTAGAGAGGTATTTGCAGACCTCCTAGCACCTAAAAGCAATAGGCGTATATGGGTGACACAGCTTTGAATTTTATTAAAATATTATGACAGGATGATTATTTTAGAGACATAGACACAGACATTAAAAATGTTTTGCTAAACTTGGGTAGATGGTGTTCTTAAATTGGTACAGTTAGGGGAAAGAAAGCAGCTGGCAATAGCGGATTGACAAAAATAAGAGTTTTCTAGAACGACATTAGCTCCAGCCTCTAGTGGTTTTTGATTTTTTCTTTTCTTTTTATTTCTTGCCTTTTTTTTTTTTTTTTTCCTAAGCATATGTGTGGGCTGGAGGGGAAGAAACAATAGAAAAAAAGAGAGAGGAGCTGATCTGAGAACATGATGCTGTGAAGAAGTAATGTAAATGAGACCAAAGAAGAAAAGAAAAAAAAGCAATCCTTCAACAGTGAATATTTTTGTTCCCTTATCCTCTCGAGCTGAAATGAAATCTGTACGTGGAATAAGAAAAATGGTCTGTTATTTTGCCTGAAAATTCAGAGCTTTAATTGCCAAACAATAGTCATTAGTTTGCCTTGACACAAGGCTTTTTGTCAAATACTACAGCTCAGCCTTACTGATGGCACCATTCCAACATGATCCCATGTGAAGCCGATTTCTTTATCCTTGTTTGAATTGTTGCAAATTATTTACAACAGATATTGAAGAACGCGACTAATAGTATAAAGAAATTTTAATAGCCTGAAATAAACCATCCTGCAGCATTTTAATCATCTTGTTTTATATTTTTTTGCCTTAAAAATCTTCATTTTGAGTTTTTGTTCCAAATGATATTCCATAACCTTTTGTCACTGGTCCTATCCAAACGCATCTTGTTGCTGTGGGCTATGAAATAAGGGGTCATAGGAGAGGTGCTGCACTGCAGTACAATTAACTTACGCCTGGCTTGGGGAATGCTAACCTTGGCCTCGGGCTCTGCTGGCAACGCTGTAGCGTGAGCATCACCCAGGTCACTGAGAGGCTGACCTAGGGCTTGCTTTGTGCGTGCCTCCCAAAGTAAAAATGACACCCTTGCTGTCTTACTGTTATCATGGGGCATCTACGATGTACTAAAGGTGCTTGGAAGGTCTGGATATTTTACTTCACTGCTTTAGGGGCTGACTTCATCTCTTGATTTACAGTAGGTTTAGGAGGGACAGCACACACGTAAACTTACTTTGGACCAACACACGAGCAACCCTACCATGCATTAATCTTCCTATATTTATTGTTATCGTTCTCTTTATTTTGCATTGTTGCAATATTTTGATTTTGGCAGTGCTTCTACTTTTGGCCTCTACGTCTTTGAATGTTGAAGAACTGCATTTATTTATGTAGTGGTTTGGTATCAAATAAATACTAATTCTTTGGTATTATAATGTATTAAATTTTGGACCCAGAAACATATAATTTCATAGAATCATAGAATCATAGACTGGCTTGGGCTGGAAGGGACTTCAAAGATCATCTAGTTCCAACCCCCCTGCTGCAGGCAGGGACACCCTCCACTAGGCCACATTGCCCAAAGCCCCATCCAACCTGGTCTTAAACACTTCCAGGGATGGGGCATCCACAGCCTCTCTGGGCAACCTGTTCCAATGCCTCACCACTCTCACAGTGAAGAATTTCTTTCTAACATCTAATCTAAATCGACCCTCCTTCAGCTTAAACCCATTACCCCTTGTCCTGTCACTGCACTCCCTGATAAACAGTCCCTCCCCATCTTTCCTGTAGGCCCCTTCAGGTACTGGAAGGCCGCAATTAGATCTCCCTGGAGCCTTCTTTTCTGCAGACTGAACAACCCCAACTCTCTCAGCCTGTCCTCACAGGAGAGGTGCTCCAGCCCTCTGATCAGCTTTGTGGCCCTCCTCTGGACTCGCTCCAACAGCTCCCTGTCTCTCCTGTACTGGGGCCCCCAGAACTGGACACAGTACTCCAGGTGGGGTCTCACAAGAGCCGAGTAGAGGGGCAGGATCACCTCCCTTGACCTGCTGGTCACACTTCTTTTGATGCAGCCCAGGACACGGTTGGCTTTCTGGGCTGCAAGCGCACACTGCCGGCTCATGTTGAGCTTCTCATCAATCGATACCCCCAAGTCCTTCTCCTCAGGGCTGCTTTTCAATTTATATAATGTTTAGGAAATGAACTGCTATAGATTGGTTTTCCCTGCTGTTTTGGGATCACAGTTGCTAAATTACTTCCTTTCAGAAATTCCTGTCAGAAAACAGTCTGTACAGACTGTATCAACCGACTTTAAGATCATATAGAGTCCTCTCATGTATTAAAGCAGACTCAGTAATTTTTCTACTCATTCATGAAAATAGAAGGCATTCCTTGTCAGAAAAGATAATTGATACAATCACTGCTATAAGTTAATGAAAATAAGATTTAATGACTGTACTATGTGAAAAAGCTTTCTTCTGGTGACAAAAATGCTTATTATAGTCCACGTTTTTTTTCTTGAGTAGTGATATTTTAGTTTATCAATGGTACTGGCATCTAGAAAAGTGTACGGAAGGATATATGAGAATTGTTAGGATAGAATCTCTTAAAATAACTTTTTCTTTTTCAAATCAATATATAGTTGCTGTTAGCAACAAGTGTTTGCTGAGCTCTTTGATGGTACCAAATGGATCCCAGAAACATTACTGTGGAAATACGGGCATCACTTTGGTTTGTGCCGCAGAGGAATGGAAATGCAGGAGGGGAGTTGCAGGGAGCTGTAATGAGTGCCAGGCTCCGCTGCCTGCTCCAGCTGAGCGCAGCGGGCAATATTCTGCAGCAGTAGCTGGTCATTTTTCCTGGCCACGTGGCCTTATTTTTTCTGGCAGACACAGTCGGTCGTATGCCCAGGGCTCCACCGCTCACTTGCAGCTGCGCTAGATCACACCAAACTAACCAGTAACATGTATGGAAAGTAATCCATATACGTGGTGCTGGAATTCTATATTGGTTTATTTCTGACGATTCCAAGAAACCTTTACTATATAGCTTCTGTGTAATGACACCAAGAAGTGCTTTAGGCATTTTTCTAAAAAGAGAAGACAATTTTGTCACACCTATATTGACTATAAAGCAGCTCTGAAAAAGTACAAGCAGCCGTATTCTGTACCTAGAATGGAAAACAAATTAAGAGGACTTTGACTAGAGAACTCAATATTATGCAAAACATACCAAAAATGACACATTCCTTTTTTTTTTTTCTTTCTCCAGTACTGCAGAACAGTAACCTGTTAAAACTATAAAGTAATATATTTCAAATCAATCTTATTAAATTACTTCTTACACTGTAGATTTCACTGTCTAGGATGCAGAAAGAGAAATAAGTTAGATCATTCTATATATGAGATTTAAGGCAGACAATCTTTCATAAGCACTCCTTGTCTGAGAAGACAGCAATATAAATTATCAAGGTCTTTTGGTTGGTTATCTGGTTGGGTTCCTTTTTGTATTTGAAAACCTCATGCACCAAAGCTCAAGTTATTCAGATAAATATCTACATTAAACACAGTATCTTTATAGAAGGAAATAGTTGGGCTTCCTTAATCTGCGATACTTCATGTTTTATAGAAAATATTCAGTATATCAGTATTTAATATGCCTTACTGCACAATCTGTTGTACCCACTGGGCCTGTCCAGCAGTGAAAAACTCCACCACCACCTTCCACATAAAATAAAGACAAAGCTGTAGGGACATACAGTACACAGATCATCATCCACGCTGACAAGAGTAGTAAACAGCTAGTACAAAACTGGTGCTCATTTCTTCGTACAACAGACAGGGCCAGAGACAAAGAAACTTCTCATCTTCATTGTCTGTATTGTGCTGGCCCATTTTTGACAACATCTATCTACTCCACTCCAGTGTTTTTGGGGTTTTTTTTCTTTGCCAGTGTTAGCTACAGGCTTTTGTCTGGCACTGCCCAAAAAACGTCTCCCCTCCCCATTTAAGTCCAAACACCAGCCAATTAGTTCATAAAATAAGTTATGTTTGTTTCTCTTGTTTCTGGCACCACTCACTGTTGCGTATATATCATTAAAATGTTTTTACATTCAACATTTTCTGTATTTGTAAACTATTCTTCACATAAAATGACAGGGAAATAATAATGAAATCACATTACAACTTTGATTTTATTAGTAGTACTTTACTATCAAGGACTGAAAAATTCTTGCAGCATTGAAACGGTGTAAGGCAGGACGTACACTGTTCCCTTGTCAAAAGTACCACAGATGATCAGCAGACAACCAGAAAAAATACCACATCTCAACTGAGCAGTTGAAAGTGCTGCGTTTAGTTTTTCATGGAAATCAGCATCTCATCTTGCAGTGCATAAAAACAGCAGCTGATTTTGAGAGGCATGTTAAAGCATGCTGTTGAGACCTCACTATTATCTTTATAAAACCAACTGGGAAAGATGAATTGATTTGCAAAGTCAGGATCAAATGTCACTGCACTACCTTCCTAATGGTCTCACAAGCTCCTATTTAATTTTTGACTTGTAACAATTGTTTTATCTTATCTTTGTTAAGAAAAAGCTTTGCTAATAATCTTGCAATGGCTCACATATGTCAGTAAAGCAGAGCTCCAAATCAAATTAATTTAAAGCAAGATTTTACATTAGGCATGCAATCATAGAGCCGCTGAATAGCAAGACACCTTGAAATTCACTTGAATGTGTTCCCACTTTTCCTCAAGAGCAAGGAAAATTTGGTCCTGCTTCTCCTTTCCTGCTCCTATTTTTAGAACTAGAATGAGAAAGACCTGATCTGGCAGCCCGCGCCCCATTTAAATTAAGAAATATCAGGTTCAGACGTATTTACTAGAAGGAACTGAATGGTTATACGTATATATTCAATTTTTTTTCTCTTTAATTTGAATTTCAAGAATGTCAGTTACTGTTTCTTTGTGCTAGACAAGCAACGATTTGTACTATTTTAAAATACAAATCATATCTATGACAGGATAAGGACAGAGATTAAAATTTTCTTAAATTGAGTGTTTCTGCAACACAAGCATCTTAGAAACTGTGCAGGCCATGTTACAGTTACTGAAGCATACTCCATACATAAGGAACTTCATTACCAATGCAGACTGGTTTATAAAATTTGACCACATATAGCCGGTGAAAAAAAAATAGTTTAACCTGTGAATGTTAACAGACTGCTGATTATTTTGTGTATCTTTGTGTGGGGCAAATGTCTGCCGTTTTTCTCTCTCAGTCGCAAGCCTGCCGCTTCGTAGCCACAACTGGTGCGGGCTGGCCGTAAGGTTTGGTAAGACCTGGGCTAAACACAGGCAGCACGTCCTGAATCCTCCAGCTAACAACGAGACGCAAGGCAGAGCTGGCAATAAGGATGGCGCTCCTGTGTGCTTCTGCACATAGGCTGTTTACGTGGGGAAAACCCAAAGGGGCTGGGGTTCCGGAAAGGCAAGATTTTGGCCACCCCTCGCCTGCGGAGCAAGGTTGGGGCACAGCGAACATAGCGCTGGGGACGGGGAGCCACCGAGGGACTTTGCAGAATAAGCAAGCAGGCTGAAAGCTCTCATCTCAGCTTTTAACTTAACTCCGGTATCCAAATTAACTAGGGATTCTAACTGTGACACATAAGGAGGTGCTGCTTAATTGCTGAGAGGGATGTGATATTTTTGTGCACACTCTGCTGTAGTGTGGATTATAGGATCAATATGCAAGGCACAGTACTGTACCTTTTCCTCTCCTGAGCTACGTTCAGATCTTGTATGACAAGGTCTTTACTGTATGTTTGATGCCTTTTATAGCAAGAAAGGTAATATGTACTACTCGTATTACTGCATTTCAAGGTCTAGTACCACAAATAGTGTTCTGTGTTGCCTAATAAATATATGATTATCATTTGAAATGGTAACTATTATAAGTAATCTCTAGTTTAAGGCCTAGCATTTCAAACATACATTTCATAACATTAGTAAACCATAATGGAGACTTAGTTAAGCAAGTAAAAATTATTCAGTAAACATTATTTCTGTTTGATTAAAAGTTGTCTCTGGTATCTTTACAGTGCTCTTCCAAACTTGTCAGTCATCTTAAGAGGAGGAACCCATTACCAGCTTTCTCAAGGAACAGGAGCAGCCCTCTCGAGCAGCCTCGTCTGTCCTATCAGCCACCTCGTACTTGGGAAGGAAAATGTCAAAAGGATGGAATCCCAACAGATGTAAGGTTGTAATGAAGGTACTCCAAACCTCTTCCTTTTTTGTGAAATACTCTTGAATAAATGGGTACTATTTTTGTTATTGGTAGCAATTTGGTAAATGAGTAGGATCAGCGTCTCCTACTGTTTTATTCATTTGCATTGGGCTCTAGCTTACTTCTTCACAAAATCTGAAAGAGGAAGTGGAATTGTTTTGGTTTTTTTTCCCTAAAATAACTTTAAAATTTCCCTAAATGTAGGCAAGCAAGATTCATAACAAACCAAATGCATTTAATACAGGTTCCTTTGATTTAGTTTTATTAAAAGATTTAAAATACTTCCATCCTCAAGAATAGTAAATTCAGACAGGAAATTGCATTGGCAACTAGCTATGAAAATGGCACATGTTGCAAATGAAAATCAGTGCTCACATCAAACTCTTTCAACTATGATCATGTCAGGAGGGAAAGCCCTGAACAGCTGAAAAATTATATAAGGGCTTTAACGAGTACTTATGTGACCTGGGGCATGCAGGAAATTCAGATGGGAAATAGCGATGCTTGATTGATATCCAACTGTATGCTGAGTTTCTACAGGAATTCAAATCTGTGGCTATATCATGGCCTAAAAAATTCCAATTTGGCAGTCCAAAGTTTCTTGAGTTGTTCTAAATGAGACGTCTACCAGCACAAGGCAAAAACTTAGGGGAATGCATTTGTGCTCCAACCAAACTTGCTTCGTTTGCAACTGAACACAGACTGGATATGTTTCACATCTCCAAAGCCCATAAAGATGCAGAAAGTTTATTTTGTCATTTCTAAATGTTCCTTTTGTGGCTGGGATTTTGTTGAAATTAAAAATCCAAATTTTTTGGCAGGTGATAATTGCATGTTTAGAGAGAATCATATAAACAGATTGGTTAATGGTGAGAACCCGCATTAGAAGTGCTAAGGGGTTTTAACAGCTACAGCTTTCTGGGGGAGCAGATGTGTTAGCTACAGCCCCATGGATGTAAGGATAATTTTCTCTTTTCAGAACAACCTCACAGCTCTGGGCATATACAATCATAAACCACACTATGTTTATTAGGTACCATCTTTCTTAATATTAGAGCGTACACGTACATTAACTTCTCAGTTCAGATCAGGACTATACTTTTGAAGTGAACCTCTGTTCTTTGACTTCAGATTGTTTTTGTTACATTGCAGGGTTTATGAACGTGAGTGTTAGACCTGCACTTCCTGGTGAGCCTCCCTGCAAGCCCTCACATGATACCTTCTGCATGGCCTGTGCCTGGGATACAAGGCATTTGTCTTCTGCCAATTCTGTCTGGTCAACAGCTTGTCCCTTCAAAAGCTTCAAGAGTGAGAAGGTAAGGAACCCCATCCTGCACAATATGAATAGAAGAAGGGGTCCCCATCTCCTTACCATCTCAAGTCCTTCTGTCCCTGCAGACTTCAGCATACAGAAAAGTCTCCTGTGGGCAAATCCGTGTTCCTACCGAGGTCAGACTAAACGGGGAGTAAGGGAATAGGGGGGTGATGGCAGAGAAGAAAGGGACCACATGTATCTGCTCTTTGCAGTCATCCCTTGACTCCTTGTCCAACAGATGTAGCAATAGTCTGGTATGTAGTAACTGAACAACTACTGTTGGCACCAATGTTGTGAAAGACTAAAATCGAATGTCCCTGCAGTATTCAATAATAAATTATTTGCAAACATAATTCAAAAACTAAGGCCCTAGATGTGTTGGCTTGTATTCTCTTCTGTCCTCCACTGAGAGGAGGTTACAAAATACATAAAAACCTACTCCCACTACAATGGACCATGCTTTCTAGCAGGGGACTTCTATTTCTCTTTTGAGATATGCCAACACATTTCTGAAGTTCAGAAATAGTCATAATAGCTGGTTCTGTTAATAACAATCTCTTGCAGAGAGGGTGAGAAAATGCTGCTGATATATCAGGTATTCATCTAACTTTATGTTTTATTTGTGTGTTATCTTGTAAACACGAGGAAATTTACACAAAATGCAGGGCTAACCTAACTTCCCATGGGGACTTCTGCAGGTATAGAGCTGATTAGACCTGCCTCGTAACTACAGAGTAGGCAGGAACAGAGACTGCTTTTACCTTCATGCCCTACTCACATTTTAAAACACTATCTACACTATTCAATAATTCTGACCATGCAACTAGTTGTTCTTTCCACTAACTACATAAATATTGTGATAAGCATCTTTTTATATTGATAGTTTGGGTCAAGATTTGCTTATTAGCTATACTTTCTCGCCATCAAGATCAGCCAAGGTTTATCAGGAAGGTGACCTAGGTCAAAGCGGAGTACTTTGTGAAAACCCAATCCATTTTATATTTGAGACCCAATAAAAAAACCCAAACCAAACAGAAACACCTACTGTAAACATCACTATTTATTCAAAATATGCACATTACTTGCTATCAGTGTAATAGTTTGAACCTCTACAAACTTCTGTGCTTAGCTGATTAAATAAAAGCTTTTTCTCGTGGCATGGTAAAAATGCATTTAAACCAGTTATCTTATACGTTAATACACATCAGCAAGAATAGAATCAAACTCTTAGTCTGACACCTAATGACAACAATCATTACCTTGTCATTGACTTCAAAAGTTACTAATTTTTTTAACTACCTTGGAGATGAACACGCTTTTCTTCCATTTTCTTATCTAATAGAGAAACTTGAAAAGTTATTTCTTGACACGTAAAGTACAGCTGCAATGCTCTTAAATTGTTTATACCATTGTGGATTGGCCTGTAATCCATATGAAATGGCTTCCAGATAAGATGAAATTGGATTATTATGAAATGTACATTATTAGCCCAAAGTAAGGAGCTAATTATTTCAGATGAGCTTAAGGGGAAGTGTGCTTGTCTGTACTTAGGTAGCCAAAACCTTTATACTTCATTTCAGAACGTTATCGGCAACATGAATTTTCATAACAGCTCAAAAAAATATGCTTTTAGCAAGTAATTTGTTGTGTTGAGATACCACGCAACCTTTTATAAAACTGGGTACAACTGAAAAACACATCATTGAAAAGAGAGGAACTATTCATCTTCTCAAAATGCATTACAAATATCTGTCTGTCTCTCTCTCTCTCTCGTAACCGGAAGATGCAGGTTGCTCTCCCATGGAATTAGAAATGAGAAACAAAGCATTTCAAATTTATAAGTAATTTTTAAAATTTTTTTAAAAGTTACCATAGAAGTAGCCTTTTTAGATATATTTTGATGCTTGTACTATTCATATAAGATTGATTACAAAACATCAAGGAATAGAAATTTGCTTTTACTGTATGTCTTTAAGAATTCAAACAAGGTCCAGTTGAGCGTACCATAGAGAATTATCCACATTTTGCATGACAAACTGTAGATAAAACCACATGATCTAATTATTATGTACCCCATATTCACGGGACAGGATTTTTAAAAATTTCTTTTATATGAAACAGGCTAATGCCCGCAGATTAAAATCTGCAACTTCACAAGTAGATTTTCTGGTATCATACCTCTGGAAAAGTTCTGAAATGAATATGACAGTAACTTCCTTGTGCTTCTGTAATGACTAGAAGGACACGTGAGATTCACTCTCTCCCCCATCTGCCCCAACTCAAAGCACAGACCAGGTAAACTGTGTCATATCTGCTGATATTTAGAAAAGGCTGGCAGAAATTTTTAGAAATATTCTCTCCAGCCTGTACATTGAGGTGAGTCATTTGTTCCCTTCAAATTCACTTTCCTCAGGGCAGCCATGTGCGTAAGTATTTCTGGCACTGATGGAAACAATCATCTGCAGTATCGCTTTTTTCCCCACATGGGAAGTACATTTACTCTTTAATGGGGAACTGAAACAAGATTGTCACCATTCTGACTAATGGCAACACAGAACAAATAGGAAACACTTCAAGGGAAATATTTACAAAAATAGCGTACACAGAAGACATAAGAAGCTTTCATATCATGAGTGAATACTTGAAAGTAATAATCTATTCATGAGCAGGAAGGGAGCAAAAATTAGTTGGATTAGGAAACACTTGTTAAGGATTATCCAGTAAGCTGCACTTAATGCAGGTAATTGCGTACAGCAACTATAATTATGAACTGTGTATGTTTTTAGATGAAGAATCTATGTCCGGTAACATAGGTGATAATAACTATTATTGAAACTTTTTACAGGAATTAATGGTTGAAACAACATTGACTCACGCTGGAAGTCTAAAATACACAATACTTTCTGCATCCACCGGTTATTTCAGCATTACTTACTATCCCACTCACCTACCATACAGCAATGTTGTCACAGGGCTTTTCAGGTTAGAAACTGGGCGCTTCACATATCCCAGTTGAATACTGTTGCAGAAGATAGCTGATAAAAAGAAATTCTCAATTTAAGGAAAAATAAAAAAACCCCAACCCAAAATCTTTATGCCTTGATTGCTCATGGCAAATAAAGAATTCCCATTTACAGACAGAAAATAGAGAAAAAGGACTGGACAAAGCAAAAAGTTGCCACAAGTGCCATTTTTCTCTCCTTTTGTCATAGATCTCTTGATTAAAAAAAAAAAAAGCCCATATAATGGGCTTCATTTTCAGTGCCATTTATTTTAAAAGTATGCATTCTGACAGTTGTGTCATGCCAGTGAAGATCACCATTATATCACAACTGAACTCCTTCTGTATATAAAGCTATATCTGTTTACTGTACATAAGCATTACACAACACAGCAAATGTTTGTACCAAAAAAAAAAAAAGTCACTCTGCTTTGTGCTTGTCCAAAACCAGGACAGGATCAAGTACGATACCCAACAGTGAAGGTGTTTAAATTCCAACACAACACTTCAGATCCCGCTTTTTGTAAAAAGAAAATCTGTGTTTGGGTTTTGGCAGTCTGACTCTATTAATTGTTTCTGAAATCACAGACTTTAATGGAAACATAAAGTTGCTACACAAAACAACATCTGAAAACAGCTAAATTGGATTGTAAGTGACAGGAGCAAGCTTTGGTAGAATTGGATTATTTAGAATGACCGTCACAATGCTAACAACGAGTCACTTGGGATTTACGTCCCAACATTTGTAGCAAATAAAAAGTTATCTTTAACCATATTAGATTACAAATAAAGACAAAAGTAGTGCTGATCATTTACTCTTCCACATAGAACACACGGCCCATAGTCAGATCATTCTCCCAAATACCAAGTCAGTGTTGTAAGCACAACATTTTTATATTTCACCTTAACAAATTGCGATGACATTTTCCTTGTGCAGTTTCATTAACAGAGTTTTAGACCAATTTTGCTGTGCAAGTGTTGTTTACTCATGACTTTCAAGGTAATAGGTTTATTTGGATCTATGTCATGGCAGTGTCCTGTGCACGGCAGTGTATCCAATCTGGAGCCGAGAGGAGGACTCCAACTCACTGAATGTGACTGCAAACAAAAGCTCTTTACTTGAATTCAGTCTAAAAATCCTGTACAGTCTATCTTGAACTCATAAGAGGAATTATGATTGTACAAGATTGTACATTTTAACATTAGTAAGATGTAGGTGATGGAAAGTAAATTGTGTCAGATGAACACTCTTGATTGCCATCAGTCTATACAGCTTATCTTGTATCAAATTTATCTCTATTGTGCTAAAGGTAAGAGAAGTTAAGACTAATAAAACGAACTCTGTTCTCATTAAGACAAGACAATACATTTTACAAGACTTCAAATGTTGAATCTCAAGTCCTCTATTGAGTTACTTAATGTTTGCTTCCAAACCAAGATACAGGCTTCGTTAGTGCCAACATCATCATAACACTGCTCATTTGATAGCAAGCTCAGTAAATTTGAGAGCGTATTTCCCCCCTCCCTTCCACATATTTTTTGTGCTTCCTGCTTAGGTGAAGTGGTTGTATGCTAACAGCCACTATAAAAGTAGCAGTTCAAGTACATTTAGCCATCCAAGAAAGCTGTAACACAGGATGGTTAGTTTAAAAGACAGCAAGAATGAAGTGCAGGGCCATTTGCAGTAGGAAGTTGCCAAAGGGAACCATATGCGAAATGGCAATCTAGAAAGAAGTACTGGAACTACAACTCTTATCCAGCTTGATATGTTTTCTGAAAGGGGAAATCACTGATTATAGTCTTCAGCATGGACAACACACTTTAGAAACTATCAATAAAAGGGTTTGCCAATTTAAAAGTTAGTTGTCGATTGTACAAAGAACGAGCCAATGGACTTTCCATTCTTTGCATATTTGTTCCCCTCAGGAGTCCGTTACCTTTCACAAAGAAAATTTTAGCTATCAAACTTGTCCATAAATTTTGCCGCTGAGTGTGAAACCATCCAGTTAGCATATACACTATCATTTGCATATCTTGAAAACACAGAGTTAGTGCCATCGAATCTTGTGAGTGGAACGGGGCTCTCCTCAGGCCAGTTCGGGTATGACATGCCTAAAAATGAAAACAGATAATTTTTTCTGCACTGAAGAACCATAACTTCATGTGCAGACAGTAAGGCCCTTGGCAAAACTCCCTTCAATATTTTAAGCCAGTCCACTGGATTTTGTCCCAAATCAATTCATATAAATGATGTTTCAAAAGCCCTGAAGCACAAATTCAGATGTAGACAAAAACCCTGAAAAAATAAAGTGCTTACTTGATAAAAAATCGTGTGCATGCACACACATGTGCATAATAAAAAGCTAATAATTTTTCTTCTGATGAGCCTCCAACTTTCCATAATTTTCTTTTTTAACAATCATGTAGCAATATATTGCTTTGCAAGAGGAAGTTCTTGCTGTACAGGAAGTGCTCCAAGAATTAATAAACCCATTTGGGACAGGATCCAAAGTCCACTCCAATGACTGAGAGTATTTCCATTTACTTAAATGGGCACCTTTCCTTTGGCTTCAGTGAGGTTTTGGGGACACTCTCACACCTTCACCAGGGATCCCCTGCTTAATTTTAAGAAATCCTAGGAGCACAACTGAGTAAAGTCCAACAAAGTCCTGAGCACTCTTGTCTTGATTCAGCATTTAAACATGTGTTTCAGGCATGTAATTGTTTGCATTGAGTCCCGTAATTGCTTCTCAGTTTAGGCACAAGTGATCACCAAAATGGAGGCAGAGTGCTTAGCACCATGTTGATCCAGCTGTACAAGCAGAGAACCATACCAGGGTCAAGATTTTCAAAAGCAGAAATCTGATTTTGTTGCTTATTAAGCATTCAGCATCTGCCATCAGCCTCGGTGGCAACTATTTCTGTTACTGCATTCTTTTAACAATCTGGCCACTAAAGTGCCCCAAAGTGCACATGAGTTGGGGGAACCTATTAAAGAAAATTATAGCTAGGGTATAGATCAAAAATAGACCCAAAGCCATGTATTAATGGCAACTTTTAAGCTAAAAGATCCAACTTTTGAAAAGTCCTACTGCTTGAAGAATGAAAAAATTATCTGTGGTGTTAGTAAATATCTAAAAACATGTAGAGTATTTAATCAGGAGACAAAATGTAGGAGTTTTGGCAAGAACCATTTTTACTGTCCATCTCACCATCACAATATGAAAGCATATGTTCTTTTTAAAAACACTTGCTACATCATTCAATCAAGGTTTAGTACTGGCATTTTCATAATAAATCAAAGGACGTGAAAACAGCTGAGTATTTTCAAAATGCCCATTGTTGATTCAATTACCAAGGACTTTACATGTTGACTAGGTCTGTATATAATACTTATATACAGTATTTCTACCTTCTGTATAGAATACTCTGGTTTCATTCTATGATACATTAAATAGACATTTCAGCTTATAGATCCAGAATGCATTAACAGCAGCTGAAATTTAGAAATCCATCTTGATAAACAAAAACTGTTGCGGATGGGTCCTATCATTGAACTATGGCAAAAAACAGTATTTAAAAAAAAAAGTCTATTGCTTAAATTAGAGGTGCAGAATCTAACATACTTTAAATGTTCCTAGCCCCCCCCAACAGGATAGTTGAATTAAGTACTCATTAGCATTTTATATTTCCCCTGAGAATACTTCCCTGATCTTCTTTTTTTTTCTTTTACTGTATGATATCTAGTCATTTTAGTTATTTTCACATCCTTTTAAAAACATTTAAACACAGCTGCAAAATGACTAAAGGATGATCCTGATGCAAACTTTGACATTTACCAAAAGAAAAAACAAACAAAAAAACCCAAAAGAACCTTCCAAGCAAATTTTGATTGGCTTCATTCAGACAAGAAACACTGTAATGGGGTTACAGAGTCTGAGAACAGTGCAGAAGAAAAATCATTTTTTTTGCGTTGCTAGAATCTAGTAAATGCATGTGAAATTCTACCATAGAGTTTGTTTTCAATCCATGTGGAAGGGAGGGTTCGAGGGAGGGGAGCATTATTACAGTCCACGAGTGGTGTCTCCTCTTCTGAGAGCCCATCATCATAAAGTAAGGAATCCGAAGGTGTGGAAGCCGCAAGATCTAAGTAGTCCTGAGAAGTGAACACAGAGAAAGCTGGGTTAACGAATGTGGCAGCGTTGTGGGTGGGGTATAAAGGCTGAATGTGCATCTGGTTTCTTTAAAACAAGTAACCACAGACCTCACTGCATTTGTCTTCTGATAGTACCTCTAGCACCTGAGTAGGCTCTCCCTTTCTGCAACCACAGCATCTTTGGAAGTATCTGATTTGCCAGAACGCTAAACATGCTAGAGACGAGTTAATACTTCTAGTACTTAATTCTGCACATTAGTAAGGTAACCAAGAAGTTATAGGGCTGTGGCTGATTTGTTTGACCTTCAGTTTCTGCTACGCCTGATACATACATATAGATAAATATGCACGCTTAAAGGTGCTCAGATCTCAACATTTTTACAAAAGCTATTACATAATCATGTATAAAATTAGCAGTTGAAATATTGCCAAATAAAGCTTTTGCTGCTCTTGTTGTAAAACTAAATATTTAGGTCAACCGTAAGGGTTCATAGGTTTTCATCTATGCTGCTGAATTGCTATGATGCAAAAAACAATTATGAAGCTTTTTCAACTAGTCTAAAATACGTTTTTTCCTTTCAAAATGGCTTTTCCTTTGGAAATTTACTGAAATTAAACTTCAAAAAGGTAAAGTTAGCCAATTTTATAAGTTGAAAAAAATCTTCAGAAATTTTCATTCAGAAAAGCAAGAATAAAAATGACTAATTTGTCAAGCTCTATTTTGGATTGGCTTTGGGTTTAATGATGATGAAAAATTCAGAAAACTTGCCAGCCTCTGTATTACAAGTCTGTCACTGGACATGCAGATTGCTTACATACTGATTCTCAGAAGCTACAAATCAGTGGTTGACAAGTCAGAGTAATTTAATGTTCAGCCTAGACTTTTCACTTTGCATTTTTTAATTTAGAACTTATTTTTACTTTCAGATTCTGAACAAAATTGTTCACATTTATTTAGTCCTTTTTACACCCAATGTAAGTGTCATCACGTTCTCTAATCTGATAATGGTCGCTGTATTTCCTCTGTTTTTCATTGGTAACTGCCTCCCCTTCCCACAACTAGTAGATTAAAAAAAAAAATAAATCAAAAATTGTGTTTATGTCCAATTAGGTATGTATATATTTTATAAATATACGCAACTTGGACTTTCTTTTAGACCTCAGCATCCACTCAAAGAAAGTCTATATAGGATTATGATAGTTTTAGAGTAACTCAGAATGGTAGCATCATACAGCTTTCATATCTCTGTTGCTATCATCACATAACTAGATCAGATTCAAGGAAATACTGTGTTCTTCTAATTCTAGGCTTCCTAGGGTTATTTATTCAGGAGTGCAATTTAGGAGTAACTTTTCACAGTAATTTTTCTTTTTTTTTTCATATTTAAGGAAGCTAGACACGTTAAGGATAACTTATCTGCATTTAGAGTTGAAGTCAGCAAAGCCACTCTATGAAGTAGTACTGCTTTCAAAAAGCTGGATGCATTTGGAAGAAACTAGGTATTCAAGTTCTTCAAAATGTGATAAAAATTACTTTTAAAAAAAATCATTATTTCTACATATTCAAACTCAAAACCTTTTAAAAACTCATGCTTTCCCACACTTACCCTACTCTTCACCATCATTTTCTCTAGTTCCTTGCTGATCTCAGCAAATGTTGGTCTTTTATCGGGTTCTTGCTTCCAACAGCGCAACATCAGGTTGTACCTGTGACCCGCCACAAGGTGGAAAAAAAAATAAAATTGTTAGAAATGGGTCATGCTTCTGCTCAAATAATTCACAGCACTGAAGTTGAACTGTGGCATGAAGGCCATCCACAAGCATATCAATCTTTGTGGTGCATTTGGTTAAACATTCTCTTGAATCAACAACTGACATTCACAAGAATGGGCTTTTATTTTCATGAGTCTTTAGGAGTTTAAATGATGATACACTTAACTGTCCTTAAAGGACTGCAGTCTTAGGTTTCTTTCATTATTTTCACTTTTTCAAAGGATCACCTCATGTGAGGACCTTGATTTCTAATTGATTTTGTTTGCATATGACTTTGAAGAAGTTTGTATATCAACACTGACGTGCATCTCTCAACCTGGAAAACTCTGCTGTTATATCAGAAAGTAGAATTTTGTTCTTCATTTGTTTAAATTCTGAAAAGTTTCTTTAAACTTTTCTTAAAAGTGAAGCCTAACCTGAGATTTTTGCACAAACTAAAACTTTTTTGATTACTTCTATTATTGTTATTTTGATTATATCTATTCTTATTCTGTCTTTAACTGCCTTCTATAGCATACAGCATGGAAACAAAAGGGAGCAGAATTAAAAATTTTATACTTGAGTGACTATGAGACAGACATTGGCCAAGTTCTGGATGTGTAACTCTCCAACCTGTGCCATTCATGTTATTTTTCTAGCTCAAGGGTTTTCAGGACTAAGTGGACTAGTCACAAAAATGCTCTAATTGTGGAAATAGTTGGCTACAGAAACTACAGCAAGCTATTGAAAAGCACTGCATTTTTTGCCCTCATCCATGATGTCTCTCTTACGTGACTGCATAAAGCAGAAAATGCATTTTAAGAAAAATGATCCTTAAAGTGGGGTCTCAAAGGCTGACAGAAAAATTTCTTAGTAAAAGAGAAAAAATCTAAACCAGTCAGAAAACCATAATGTGGCTTGAACTAAAAAAAAACACAAACCAAAAAAAACACAAACTTGGACCTGGTCAGTTTGCCTAACCTAATAATTATCAATGATATAACACGTTTGAGGAATGAAGTCTTATTACCTGTTGATTGAGATGAAACAAAAAACAACAACAACAACAAAATATTAAGTATATGCTAAAGGATATTTGCCAGCGACACTTGTAAACTTCTACCCTGCCCTAAATTCAGAAACCCTTAATGTTTTTTCTCTGTATGTGGTATTAAAGAAAAATAAAATAATACTATTTATACTGTATTTTCTCAGTCCAGATGTGGCCACAGCAACCTTCATATTGAAAATCAGTCAAAAGAGTTGTCATAGGTATTAGCCTGGTAACTTTCTAAAAAAAACTGGCCACAACCAGATGTGCAGGCTGAACATAAAATCATGCCTCATCTCCAAATGCTGTAGAAGAATCAAAGAAAGAAGACATTTCAGATAGAGAGTGTTTTAATAAGTCAGCCAATAAAACATGAACTGTCTCCAAACAGAAAAGAAATTGCCATGAGCTTACCAAGTCAAGGAAAATTTGTGTCTTCTAGGCTACAGATTTCTGGGTCAAGGTATCCTTTCTCCTGTGTAATGCCAGGACAACTAATAGACAATGACTGTGGATGGAACATCTGTTTCATTTGCAGAAAAGTATCAAAACATCTTCTTGATTATTTCAGCTACCACTGTATTTTATGAAATTCTCCTCCTCACCCCACTCTCAAAAGTTTTGACTCTTGAAACTCTTCATTGTTTGGCAAGTGTGTTAGTCGATATCCTACAAATATTTTGAATGAAGCTGCAAGCATTCAGTTGGCAATTCTTTTCCTGCATTTTACTGTTCATTGATTTCATTACATTCTTTTGAGCACTCCATAGTTTGATTATATGTCTGTGATATACAGAATAATATTTACGTGGTATTTAAACTTTTTTTTTTTTTCTTTTTGGAATGTATATATTCAAGAGATGTTTATGAATCTAATCAGATCAAGAGCTACTTACATTTCTTCACTGCAGTTTTCTGGCCTCTCCATTCTGTAGCCTGTTTTTAGGAGGTTAAAGAGTCTTTCAGGAGCAATACCTGGGTAGGGATTGCCTCCTAAAGTTACAATCTCCCATAGCAGAACTCCAAATGACCATCTGAAAAAGAGAAAATGAGCTTTTATTGAGTGGTAGGTTTCAAGAGCTTAGCGTGGCTTTCACCCAACAGATCTCTTTCTAGTGTTTTGAGAACCCAACCAAATTCAAGACATTGCTGAGCCAGAGGGGCCGTACAGATGCATATAGGGCCATCCTTGTTCCCAAATACTGTTCATTAAAAAGATTAGCAACTAAGACAGTAGAGATAAGGGATACCCGTCTTTCATCCATTGACAAAAGCTAACTGTATCCTAGGAAGGATACAGTTCTCTAGACAGCAGAAAGTCCTTCCCATGGTGGCCCAGCCCAAAGGCTTGTTGCTGTTCTGTACAGTGCTCCTGGAGGTGCCTCTCTTTTCCCTTTGGCTGCAGAGGGAGTCTAACCTCCCTAATTAGCCCCTATAGTGCTATTCAGAAATAATTGTCTAAATTTACACAGGCTGACTCAACCATTTATCAAGGGACTGGTTTGCTGTCTTGACGATGAGGTTCTTTATATGCACAATGTGTTTATTTCAGTCATAAGCAACACCTTTGATTTCAGCTGGTCTGTTGGGCCTTTTCAGTGATTCAGAACTTAATTTTCTTCTTAGAGTTAATGAAAGAGGAGGAAAGAATTTATTCTGGAAATACCAAATGCCTAAAATAAAGTTTAACATAGAACAGAAGACAGAACAGCTTTCTGAAGTGAATGGAAGAAATGGTGGCTTTTTTAACCTACTTTATTGAGAAGCTCAAACAAAAAGACCTTGCTCAATGAGTTGGAAATACTTAAATAGATTAAATTAGTCCATTTTTGGAGGGCAGGCTAAGAGAAGAAAGGCAAAAATGTTTTTCTTTCCTTAGTGGAAGGTTTTTTTGAAACACAAATAAGCTACAAATTACTCTGAATCTGCTCAACTGACAGAACTGCCAAAATTTGGATGGTCAAAATGAAGGAAACCAGCCAACAGTGTTTCACTCAAAGGGGATACTCAATGGGATGCATCTGGAAGCAAAATGACATACAATTTAGGGCAAATGTTAGCTTTTGGTGCTCTCGTCATTGGGTAATTTCTGTGAAAACTCCACTTTTAAGAGTTTAGGAAGTGTTACACACCTAATGCCAAACCAAACAGCAGTGTCTAATTCCCTTTGAAAATTCCATCTCAAAAATGTTAGCCACAAACCTCACCTCCTGTCTGACTACATTCCACCTGTGCTTCTGACATTTTAAAAGAACAATGGTAACCCCAAAAGGACAGCAATAACTTTCAAAATGGGCAGAGAAGCCAAACTGAGCCTCACACAGTCTTAAGTAGTACGCTGCACTTTTTCTCCCTGATGCCATTCATTGAATTAATTTTTAATCACTCTGCACATTCTTGAAAGCTAATGAATATTTATAGCATTTTCATATGCTTTATTAATATACCTCCTCATACCCTTTTTGAAGCCAATTATGTTCTGCCATCAGGTTATAATTCTGTCTGTGATTAATTCCAATAAACTTGGTAACATGGCAGGTTTTATTTTTAAAATCCACCTCTTCGGCTTAAGAGGAATTTCACAGAATATGGAAGGAGGGATCGGATGAGTAATTTCTTCATTAAAGTTCTTTAGTAAATCAGCATATTAGAATAGAATGCTGTAGAACGCTGCAATGCTTTCAAATCATTATACAAATTAAGTAGTATGGGAGGAGAAATGGGAGATGAAAATTTTCCTATTGTGCTATGTTTATTGCTGAATAAAAATGTGATCAGAAAAAGCCAGGAAAGAAAAATATAATGTGAAGAGGAAGACAGTAGGCTAGCTTTCCACTGATGTCATCGACCTCTGAAGCAAAAAGAGATTTTGTAAATGCTGGCAAGTGATACTGCTATTAAGGGCTGCTAACCACTAACTATACAGAAAGGCTTTAGAAGGAAGACGCTGGAAAATAGAAACACGGAGTATCAGGCAAAAAGAGCATATTGGAATGGTTGTTGAGTATATTAATATATATGTTCACCTAAAATATAATTGCATCACCACAAACAAAAAAGAATATTCATTAAAAATATTTTCAGTGAGTGTAATTATCTAAAATATCAATCAGTGCTGCAAAAAAAGCATTTCATTTATCAGTTTGCTGCTGTTGTAATGGCATTTGTGGAACCTAGTGCTGGAGACGATTTGCTTTGCAACTCTCTGTGTGTGTCTCAGTACTGTTCTGTAGGGACTTGGTAACTTCAGAGCTGCGACGTAACACTCGTAGATTACTTTACGTATAAGGACACAAATAGTGAAGGTGACCTCACCAGCGAGTCAAAGGCACTGTGTAAGCTCGGCAGATACGTAGACCTTTTATGCCATCATATTGAAGCAGACCTACAAAGCACAGTGCAGTGCTCTGGTAAGAATACCTGATGCATCTCCAAGAAAGCTGGTAAATCAGCATGGCTTTACACGGAGATATTAATCCAGATCTGGGAAGCAGTAAAGCTACACCAGCTACCAGCGTGCTGCCCAGGGCTCTGAGCTAGCTTGTTTGATGCCAGCTGGGCAATCTCTGCGTGGCATTGTATCCCATGTACAAGAGATGGGCTCCTGGGATTAATAACAGCCCAGCAGGAAAGCAAACAGGGAGCAATGGTATTGGATCCAGAAGATCAATCAACAATCAAAGAGGCGGCAGTTCCATGACAACACAATCTGTTCTGGCCCCAAACCATAGTGACAAATCTGTTTTGCATAAAATAAAGAAATTAAAAATATGCTAAGAAGTTTTTTAAAGATTTTTAACAATTCTCTGGGAAAAGTCATTGTAGAGAAGCAGGTCAACACAATGGATACTCTGAGGAGGATAAAAATAGACCCAGAAAAACCTGTAAGCAGACTTAAGTAAAAGTTACATTCTCCCAAGAATTACCCCAATCTTTTTTCTTTTCTTACTCCAAGTGAAGCAAAGTAAATGAAAATATTTTTTGGAATTCGTTTTGTAAGGAATTTCCAGGGCAAGCAAAATATTTTATTTCACTAAAACTGCTCTGACCTGCAGAGAGAAGAGTAAAGTGAATGCATATAGTTTCAGAAGTACAAATCGAAGGCTTCCTATTTGCATGTACTGCTATTATCAAAGTGTTTTCCCCCAAAGTCAAATGTCATTGAGATTGGTAAGTTTTACTCCATTTGAGTTTAATGAAAACATTAATTTAGTCAGATTTTCTTTCAAGAGAAACTTGGAAGGTATCAAAATGCTACCCAAAATTATACCTAGCAGAAAATCAGGCGTAAGAACTGCTGCTTTTGCAGTCCCTTAGAGGTTTTTCTCCTAAATAAATAATACTTAATTTTACAGTGTCTGCCTGGTGACTAGTCACAAGCATCATTCATCCCAGACAGAAAGAAATGAAAGTCTGAGTTAAATATATACAAACACTCCTCTGCCTGTCTCCTTGCTTATCAGACATGAAAACAGCTTAGCTGTGGTTGCTTTGCCACTGGATCATCACAGGTGGGGAAGAAGCAGATCCATCTTCAGGATCTCTGTTTCCCTAATCATGCAGATGAACTTGCATCTTGGCACTGGAACCGGACTGTTGCCCTAAGGTCTGAGCTGGCTGTCATTAAAATTAATTGGAGTTTTGTCATTCATTTCAATAGAAGTGAGGCCAGGTGTTAAATTCTTCTTCCCACCCCATCCCTCACCTGCCAGCAAGTGTTACAGACAAGTGATGAACAGGAACTGGGAAGTTTGGGTATGAACATTATTTTTAGCAAAGATTAATAATATGTGTCTTTGTATTCAAAGGCAACCATGTCACACAAACAGATCCAACCCTTGTTGATTTCAACAGGAATTATGTACCTAAATACCTCTGATAATCTTTTCTTCAGATTTAATTCAACAGCAAATGTCTTGTGTATCGTTGCCAGCTGATGGTGCCATCCAGGCTGCGTTCTTTATGTCTCTTGTAAGAGTAACAGCTTTGGCTACTACGTACCTTCTTGTGCTTCCTCCCTCATCTGCTTAAACAAATACATAAACCATAAAGAATGCAAGAATTTACACTTACACATCACTTTGTGTTGTATAGATATGATCAAATAGGGACTCTATGGCCATCCATTTAACAGGTATCCGACCCTAGGAGGAAAAAAAGCAACAATGCAATTACTGGTCAGAAAATTTAAGTTTCCAAGTGGAAACCCGAGGTATTTGTCTTCAAAACTGTAACGGGTACTCTAGCCATACTCTAATATTTTCCAGCATAAGAAAAACAGTGAGGAGAACAATTGTAAGAGGTTTTAAAATCACTCATTCATTTCATTCCACACACTTCAGTAATCTTATTATGTACAATAAGGTGTCAAATGTGAATGTCTGTCTTCTAACAGATTCACTCCATTGCTTTTGGGAAATGTGCAAATGCAAAAATGATGGGGAACGATGATTAAAGAGGAAGAGCTCTCATTTATCATTCAGAGATGATGCATAAATGGAAGCACATAGATGTTAAGATACCTTTGGTTTCAGAACTATTCCTGGCCAGGCACGTTCAGTTACTGGTTACTAAATTGAATCTACTTTGAATTGCTACTTTCCACTAGTAGAAATTCACTGATAAAATCTGAGAAATCTGTCCCAGATATTCATGAAAATCTAGCTTTGCAAAATTGCCAAGATGTTTCATAACCTTCACAATATCACTAGCATTCAAATGCCTTACTACTGCTTCTCCTGAAATTCATATATATATGCAACAACTGTTTCAGTAGGATTTGAAACATAGCTTCTTCCTTCCTCTCAATTTTTTTCTTTTTCTCTGTTTCCCTATGCACGCAGACAGATGCTTGTTGGGCTCTGAATACTACTACGGTGACGAGTCTCTCAGAAGTGAAGAGAAAATATCCATTCAATACATCAACACCCCACCAAATAAAATGAAGCTGCCTTTGTGTAAATGCATCACTCTTAAAATACAGAGCAACTGGTGTAGATGAATGTAAACACATACACCAGAAGATACCTAAATGAATGTGGCAAAGCCCTTTTACACATCATGTCTTCCAAAAGTTTTTTTTTTTCCTCACAACTTAAGAAACATTCACACAATCTGGCCTGGAAAAACATGGAAAGCTAAATTGAAAATTCACAGTATTTATGGAAATCTTTTCATAAAATTCTGAAATTTTCACATGCAAAAAATTCTGTTGGCAGCTCTTTCATATTAAGTCATAGAACTGAACCAACACTACTCATCTCAGAAAGAATCAAGAGAAAGTAGTGTTAGTGAACGTCACAGTCTGGCCTGGGATTGACTTGTTCTGCTAATGTCAGTGACAGGTGGAAGCAAACAGGCAGAAAGCAGGATTTGACTTGCTGTATTTGGCAGTATTTTTTACAAGACTAAATAAATGACAAGCTCTAACTTATCTTCTTAGTCTCAAAGTTATTATGCTCAAGTGTTTCTTTTCAGGGAAGTAGTGATGTGACTCAATAACTCGTCTTCTATCAAATTTCCTTTGCACAGTCCTACAGGTGAAACAGTACCATATGCTGAATCCTGCCATGAGCACCGCGAGCAGACAGAACGGTATTTAGGCTCCTGACAATAATTTACTGTGGCAGGCAAAATACAATTGCTTTAAATAACCTCTGGCAGATAGCATTAGCTCCTAATCTACCCCAACTGGTGATGGACCATTTGGATTAAGATTTGGTATCTTTCATAGATTTGGAAGTATTTGTAGGAGGCCTTTGCTTCAAGTCTTCTGCATAGATGTGGTAATTCCCAAAATTAACACCTTTATAGAAACTGTCTGCATTTTTTTCAACTCCTTGGGATTTTTTAGTTTATATATTAATTCTAAATAGGAAAAGAGACAGAGAAAAATGATGGGGTTTTTTGTGTTTTCAAGCAGTGTGATGAGGAACTGGATAAATAAGAGGGCCCACCTCATTTAAAAATGGGCTACCTTCTACCTGTAAAAAGGTTAATAGTTAAAAGCTCCTGCAATGAAAAAGGTGTCATTCTTCTATATTTACATTAACAAAACACATGCTATTTTTAAGCATCCTGTGTGAACTCTCTAGCCTTAAGAAAAAGAAATAATTTATTACAGACTATTTGGTACATGCTTTTAAAAACCAGCAGATCTTATCCTACTCTTGACACATTGTCTTGCAACTTTTCACAGGATCACGGAACCTCACCCCTCTGCTCAGAGCAGGGTCAGCCACAGCAAGTTTCTTGAGGCTGTTTCCAGCCAGGTTTTGAGTATCTCCAGGGATGGAGATTCTCTGGGCAGCCTGTTCCAGTGTTTGACCACTGTTGTAGTAAAAAAAGTTTTTCTTCTTTTCCTTTAATGGAATTTCTCTATTTAAAATAGTGCCTGTTGCCTCTTACCCTTTCACTGGGCCACTTTGAGAAGAGCCTGGCTCCGTTGGCTTTATTGCCTCCCACCAGGTATTTATACACATCAATAAGATGTTCCTGAGCCCTCTTTTCTCCAAGCTAAACAAACCCAGCTATCAGCTTCTCCTTGCACGTCACATGCTCCAAGGCTTTAATCACCATAGTGACCCTTCTTATACTTTCATTAACTTCTACATATTAGAAATAAATTGGTTTTGTTGACAAGTCAACAAAAAGAGATTGAGGAGGTAACGGTGACTTAAACATGATACTTTTTTTTTTTTTTAACACACATATATATTACTGTTCCACTGATTAAGCTCATAATTTTGCTTCATCTTCATTTTTATTTCTTTAATACAGAGAATTATTCTAAGTTAATAAAAAATAACTATTATCTTTTTCTTCTGTGCTCAAGTCCTGCAGTATCAATTCATTCTCTTGATTAGGTAATAATTCCCACTACTGTTTTTAATATGCACTGTACCTTGCTCCTCTTGACATATGAATCTTCTTCATATACATCACGGGAGAGGCCAAAATCAGAAATCTTCATTTTGCGCCCTTCTGCCACCAGTACATTTCTGGCTGCTAAATCACGATGGACAAGCTGTTGGAAGAAATCAACAATACTGTTAATGCTTCTTGTGGAGGAAGCGACTGCTGACATGTCCGTCTAATCCAAGGACATGCTGATATCACTATTACATGGCCTTACCTTCATTTCTGCAAGGTACTGCATTCCTCGTGATATCTGCCATGCAAACGATATCAGATCTCCCATTGTTAAGGCTCTCTCATCAGGGTTATCCAAATAACTTGAATTTCTGTTACCATCACTACCCACATAGCTTGGTCCTACTTTTCGACTTTCCCTGAGAAAACTGCGCAAGGAGCCATATTTAGCGTATTCCACAATTAAATACAGCGGGCCTGAAATAAACACACACGCTGATAAGTAAACAATAGGTATTTTTTTCTTTTCCTTTCAGAAAAGTCTTTTCTAATCAACACATTGTTTTGAACACTCAGAGGCTCCAGACACCTCTGGCCTTTACATAAAAGGCACTGAATCAGCCATGGAATCACAGAATATTTTTAGCTTACATCCTCTGTGCAAAGTGAGTGAGTTTCAAAGCAGAATTCAGGCTCTTGCCTATATTCCCTCATCTAGATAATTTGAGACTAAAAAGAGACAACTGTCTTACCAATCAGATCTGTGAAACAGTCTAACTTAGAGAAACTTTAAAAAAAATCAGAATACTTTTCTGGAGCATGTGATACCAACCTCACAAATCATCTGCTAATTCCAGTGTTGTATTTAAGGTGCCTTTTCAGAGCACTTAGAAACATTCTGACATTTCAATCTATTATTTTCTCCTCCCCATTACCCACATGAATAATATCCACTCAGTGCTGTAATGCTAAATGCATTTGTCTGCCATATCAAAGCCCTCCCACCCCATACGCTAATGAATTAACTTGATATTTATTAAAAGCCTGTGACTCAGAAACAATTCACTTCCTTTGGGATGAAAAAATACATTGTACTGAAAAGGAAAAAAAAAAAACAACCATCCCGCCCTGCTGGTTCATTACCTTACTACGACTCAGAGATGACTCAGTCCTGAATTACATTCTCTGTCTACAAGTAGAAGCGCCACTTGCAACAGAACTGGGAGGGCAAAGGCGGCAGGCCTTCGCCCAAGGTCGCAACATGCATACTGTGATTTTAGGCTGCATAATCACAGCTGCAAAAGGAAGAGGATGTTGCCATGCAACTTCATTTAACATGAACAGGAATTGATCTGAATAATTTCTATGCACAACAATGAAAATTTTCTTCATTGGTAGTTTATAATATGTGTCTGAAAATTTCCCCCCTTGAAATATACCTTTCAATTACTGTGGCTTTTGGCAAATATTTCACAACAAGAGGGAGACAATAGTTTTGTGACAGACAAGAAGAACTGAGTATCAAACTATCCAGCTATATTTTAACAAAAGGATCTGTAGTTGTCTTTGTTATTTTGGGGGGTTTTTTGTTTGGTTGTTGGTGGGTTTTTTCAAAGGGACACCTCACTCCCTGGCTTACGCCTCAAAGCATTGTTTTAGTATGAACAACAACAACAACAATGCAAAAGCCATTAAACTTTAAATATAACCCATATTTGAAAACACTGAGCATCAACATAATATAAAATATATTGATTGGAAGAGAATTGGTAGTAGATTGGTCAAATTTAAAAAGGCTTCAGAATCAAAATGCCTATTGAAGAAAACCACAGGAAGAACGCTTAGTTACACTGAATTAGCATTTCCCCTTCCCTTCAAACATTGTTTTTCTTATACGTCCCTCATTTTTTTCAGCCAGCAGCAAATTTAAAAGATGCTCAGCAATTCTTAAGCAGTCGTCCAGACCCATCAATGAACTGCTCTTTGTTTCCTTGCTTGACATTTTCATCTTAATAATGAGCTACTAATATTTACCATCTTGACTGCAGGCTCCGTAAAGCTTGATGACATGAGGATGGTTCACCTGTTTCAAAAGGTTGAACTCTGAAAGTAGATCTCGCAGCTCGCTCTGGGAAGCATTTTCTGCAGAAAGTGTCCAAACACACACTTGTGGTTAGGAAAATATTACTAAAGAGTTCTCTATGTACCGTCTGAGATCAACCATTTCCCCTGGAATTCACAAGACATTGGAAAACTCCATACTTCTTCGCAGGAGAGAAATTTCCCCATCTCCACTGTCTTGCAGTCATTCATATCAGAACCAAGTGAACGGGACTGCAGCTGCTCTGGCTTGGTAACCTGCTCTAATCATCACTCTGCCCTGATACCAATGACTACAGAAAGAGTAGGTCAGCCAAGAAGCAGGACCACAGGCTGTAATGTCTTGAAAATGCCATGAAATTATTACAGACCTTTTCTAGTGTTCTAAAGCAACTTTTTAGGGTGAATCAGCGCAGTCATAGCTTCAGAAGCAGATGAAAGCCAAGACTTTAGGTTGATCAAACAAAAAAAGAGTCGCTTAGTTAACTCCCACAGTATAGCCCTCCTCCTCCTAAATACATTTTCTGACAGAGTAAAAATCCACTAATGTACTGGCTTACACTTGTAGCACATGTTCAGATTTAAACTTCAGAAACTAAACGTACAGTTCAGATTGATTTTACTGGGAGACATGTATGCAGATTTCGCTGATGTCAGTGGGAATCATATGACAATATATAGCCCCTAGAGGCTTTCTTAGCCTTTCAAGCATCTTGTTTTTGCAGAATTCTTGCGGCTAACAAACTTCCTCTTTGAACGTACTGGGGCTTGAAGGAGATCTTCAGTCATAATGACACCGTAGGTCAGAGATAACCCTTCTCCTACCTCATCCTTAATCTCTCTGACACACGGAACCACCCCGGATGCTTCCTACAGAGTGTTATTACTGGGTAGTTGACAAGTATGTGGTCACCTTTACTTAAGGCTATAAAAACCAAGCTCAGCTTCTGATCTTTGGTACCATACTGTGTGTTTTTCCATAAAGGCTGTAGGCACCAAAGGATTTATTTACATATCCATTTCAAATATGTGTGTTAATAGTTTGCCTCAGTCATGATAATTTTTTATTCTGTTCTATTATATGTTTGTATCGGTCCTATACGTTTGTATCTGCCATATATTATCTTATAGTCTGAACCTCCACTCAGGCTTCAGAGTCTTCTACCCCAGGGAGTGCAAGATCAGATGGTGTCTCACTACTGATAGGGACTACAAAAAACGTGCATTTATGTAAAACAAAAATGAACAACATCAACTTAATGCCTGCAAGAAAGTGCTAGTTTTCTAGCTCTGTAACTGCGTAGCACATGCAAGAACTGAACAAAGTTCCCCATGTACCATGCCTGTTTGCCTGCTGGAAAAGCTACCTTTGATAGTGCACAAATGGAGACAATTAGCTCTGAAGCTTTATGCCTCTTGTTTTTACAACTTGCGAATAGTGTCTATTTATTTATTGGCTGGTGTTTTCCCTTTTAATTTTATTGTAACGAGGGCATTCGTATAGTACAGGAGGTCAGATTTAATTTGTATGAGAAAAGTGGCAATAATGGGCTGTAAAAATTATCCCTCTGTTCCTTTAAACCTCCATCCATAGCTCCAAGACTATTTTGCCTCAGCTAATTACTTACTACTGCGTATTCCGTCCCCAGTATGTAATGCCAAGTTGACAAAGCAGGGAGAGTCCTACCTACCCTGATCTGTCCTTACCCACAGACAGTGCCTATCTACATAGCTCAGGCAGGAGATGGCTTTTATGCAATAAGCGGGAGGCTTTCTTCATTAACGTGCTGGTATACATACCATTCCCTTTTAAAGCTCAGGCAGTGTAGAGTCCCTAATGCTTGGACAAATTACCCCTTTGCAGCTGTTACAGGGAAAGAACAGGGAATGTTGGCCTCATCCGAAATAACTGTATATTTCCTGACAGCATTATAAAGACCACTGTGGACTAATGCAATGTTTCTTGTATTTGAGTTGTCATGTGTTAACAGTAAAGTTAAACCAGTGACAACAGATAAATATTTGCAGAATAACAAATGTTCTTCACAGTCAAGTCGGAAAATGGAATTTCAGGTGACTATCTGCAACATAATTTACATTACAAAGGGATTCATTAGAGCCTGAAGTATTACTGTAAATGTCAGATCAATTTGTTAAAATAAGGTGCTTAAAATAAAGTCTTACTCCTTCACATTACCAATTCTGTCAATTCTTTCCTTCGTAATAGCTAGGGAAAGCTGAATGATAAATTATCTCTAAGTAAAAGCAACATTTTTACCACTATGTCTTGGGATCTTAACTCGGTTGTATGTTGATGAAAACGTGCCAGAAAATTCAGTGGCATTAAGTACACAAATAAATACAAAATGAAATGATTACTAAGACTATTCTATTGGTAATGATATACAGGTTGTTACCTGAGTATTACAAGTAATGGTTAAATAGTCTTCGCTTCTGAAAAGACTTGGTTCCTAGGTTTCCTCCATATGACCTATTCTCCACTGAACCTCCTGCAATGGAGGCATGCACTTGTAATTCATTTATTTCTTCGGTAAAACAATGGGATATGCACCATCTTCGCTCTCAAGTGGCGGATGTGGGGTTTTTTAAAAGAAACAACCTTGTGTGTAATAGAAATGTTAATAAGTAGTATAACATTTTCCTATAACTTCATGTTTTTACTTATAAGCAGCAGTGAATGGCTGAGGTCATTCAGCTAAAGCCAGAGGCCCAGCTAAAGGAATCTCCTTGCATCCGTAAGGCTTTCTGAAGGGTGTTTCCCCTCTGCATCTCATATCTTCCTAGGTACCTGATATGTAGGGACTACATGCACATATGAATTGGTACACAAGATGGTAGAGAAGGACGCAATTTTCTTTTCATATCTATTTCATCTTTCAGGCCTCCTGAAAGAACCGGTTTAAGCATTTCCACTGACCTCCTTCACTATCATTGCATGTCTAGTGAAGTCCTTATTAGGAACCAGGCTCAGACATGAGATATGTAAAATCTATGCTCATATATGTAACTGTAAAGGTTACTGGCAGAGCTCCTAGTAATTGAAAAGCACATCAGAAAATATAGAAGTAGACGGAATTCTCAATCAGAAAAGTAACTTAATAGGTCTATTATGTCTCTTGACATGATTATAACATGTTTTATTTAAAAAGCTTTGTCAAAGAAAACTGGGTAGAGGAAAAAAAAAATCAGAAAGCTTTAACAACCCCTTGCAGTGTTTCCATCAACGCCAGACAAAATTAAATACATTTGCTATGTTAAGTCAGAGGCTCCTTGCACATCATGAATTAGAATTTGTGGAAATAACTTATTTGGATCAACATGATGCTAGCTTCTAAAGTAAGAAATCTTGCAGAATATAACAGCCTTGGAAAAAATGGAGGCTGTGACCATGGTTGGTTTTAACTGACTTTTTACTTTCATGCTAGCCCCTCTTAAAATCCAATCAAAGGTTATAAAAAATAGTTTTCAAATAATTTCAGACCCAGATGCAAATGTACCTTTTAGCATTTTCACTGCCACGGTGGTATAGCCAGCTCTCCCCTTGAGTCGGAAAGCTGTTGCCTTGACAACCTTTCCAAATTCTCCTTCTCCAAGAGTCTTGCCCAGAACCAGGTTCTTCCGAGGGAATTCCCACTTTGGATCTTCCTGCAGGAGAGAAAAGGAACCCTATAAGACTAAGCAAGAAAAGGAGTAGCTAGCTGCACCCAAAGCATTAGTGTTCAACAGGAGATTTCTCAGGGATAGGTATGCTTTGGTGTACAATGCTGGTTGCTCTCTTGTCAATATCAGTATATTCCTATGAAAGCTTCTGAATCTCTAGGTATTTTGAAAGTATTTTTCCATTACCTTGAAATCACCTACTTCAAAACAGGCTGTACATGTAGTCTATGGATAATGGGTTATATTTACAGGTCTATGGATAATGGATTATATTTACAGGTCTGGGAAATTGGATACAAATGAAACATGAAGTGATAATGGGAGTAAATGCTCCCTTTCAGAGTAACTATGAATATATGAACTTGGACTTCACAGAGAAGTAAATCAGTGTTACTCACAAAATAAGGCTTTCTCTTAAGAGTTCATCAGAGACAACAATCCTCCTCTTATGAAATTACTGTTATTAAGCCTTACAGTGGCAAAATGATGACAGATGTACAAACCAGACAAGAAATTAAAGCAAATAAAACACAAGGTCTGTGAAGACCTCAATATCTAACATCCAAACAGATTTGACATTGCCACGTGTCATGTAAAGTGGCACTGTTTTCTCTACCGTGTCGGTCCATGAAAATACACCAGCTGGCAGGCATCCTGCATAGTATGTGATTCAACACAAAAAAACCCTCTAGATTAAGGATATGATGGGGTGACTGGGCAAAAATCCTTAAAACATGGGTAAAACTCACACTCCAACTGATGCCTACAGTCTGTTTTGTTCTAAACTTACCCTTGTTGTGATACTATGGCTCATCACAGAGACTATGCACCTACTGATTATTAGTATTTAATTGGACAAAGTAAAACCACACTACTGTCAAATGTAGAGTTACGTTTAGGAAAAAACATTGGTTCAAATTAGGTCTAAGATGTTACTATATTAAACATAACAAAAATAGAAGACTATATGGTTTATCCAGTTACTCATTAAGTATCTGCAGTTCTCTGCCCATACACATGATTTCCATTTTAGTTATTTGAGTTGGATATTTCTATAAATAGATTGCATTTCTGTAACATTCTCTGCATGCACAAACAACATTCTTTAAGAACAAGAAAGAAACAGAAAAAGAGCATGCAAAATGACATCAGGCTTACTGGTATTTTAAAGGTGTCTACAGACACCTGGTTCTCCATGGAATCTAAAGAAGGCCGGCGGACATTAGTGGAAGAATAACTGATGGGGTAGGACTGGGCTGGGCGCCGGAACGTCATTTCTGCAGAGGCAATGGGTGGCTTTGGAGAATTCTTGTGGTAACGATGGATGAAATAGGAAGAAAGCAGCACAGAGATGATGAAGGACAGCAGCACGGCGCCTGCTATCACAGTCTTGCACACGTAATCACATAGTTGCTCTGTGGACCAAGAAGAGCTTCTTAGAACTTTGCTTGCTGTTTCCTACTTCCAGTTTGGTGGTGCACAGAACACACGCAGGTGTGACAGAAACAGAACTCAAAAAATATTTAAAATTCTAGAGGAAAACCTAATAGCTAATTCTCCATGAAATTCAAGAATTTGCACATATGCCCACTGCACCTATCAATTTTTTTTTATTTTGGACACCGTAGGTAATTGTTGGCCTAACTGCCCATGTACATGTAAGACCAGGTAGCTTGACCCCATATTCCTTATCTTTATAGATGTAGACTACTTCTGACACTGATCTTTAAGACCCAACCTACCATATATTGATCTTCTCATACCTCTTATCTCTCTGGAAACATGATCGAATTTTGCTTGTGGACAACAGTTTATGGCAGAGCCATTCAGCCCATCAAATAAAATCTTCTTCAAACATGAATTGAAATCATTATGTCAATTGTTACACATTAAAGACTATTTCTCCAACTTTTTAGATTATAAGGACACTTAGAATATTTCTGCTTTGTATTTATCAAAATAATTATTTCTGAAAATTATTTATTATTATAAATTATAAAAAATTATTATAATTTATTATTATTATTATTATCAAAATAATTATTGCCGAAAGCTGCAACTACTTCTAAAGTAATACGCGTTTTTTTTCCTCCCCATTTAATACTTCCCCTTTTGCAGAAGCACTTTTAGTGTCTTACTTTGGAAACAACATTTCTTTAAGCCTACGTGCCCCTGGGCAGCATTCCTAGGGAGCCGCTTCCGGAAGGAACAGAGATCCAAAATACAGTCCTTGTGCTGTTCATCAGATAATCCTCACTTCAGATAAATAGTTAACTTAGTTATATCTGCAACCTGAAACCCAGAAATAAGTGGAAACAGCACAATATCTTCCTAGGCTTAAAAAAAAAAAAAAAAAAAGCAGCAGCTTTATGCTTCCTCTTTTTCTTCTTATGCCTATAGAAAATTTACTCAAAAGAGTAAATTAAGATATATTCCAAACAAGTCAGTTTTAAAGATGCAAAGTATTTTGTGTTATATTTATTATTAGTAATAATGTTTTTTTTAAACACAGAATTTAATCCTCATCAATCTTTTCCAAACAACTGTGTAGAGCTTTTCTGTTTAAACAAAGGTCAATGAAAAAGGTAATCCACTCCTCCTAACACAATGGGTGCTGGCTATCTCTGACATTCTGAAGCCGAGGTTTTCAGAAATGATTAGGAGGCTGGAATTACTTGAAAGTAATAGAAGTTGTTATTCTAATTCTCCTAGCTGTCTTTGCAAATAGCAGGTGAGTCTCACCAAAATGCAAATGCTGCTGGAAATCAAAGGATGACCGACCTGTATGTCATATAGTAATGAATAAAAAAGAATCTTTAGCCGAGGATAGAAATAACCCCCCTCTGGAGATTTTCAGCCTCCACAGCAGAAGTCAAGGTGTCAGTTCTTAATTAATTTTATATTAGCAGTCTCTGGCCAAAGATATTGCTTATTAACATTCCCAGAAGTTTGGATCATTATATATATACAGATGGTAGATACAAACAGAGGAAAAGATGAATATGAGATCAGGAGATAATGTTTAGACTTACCCTTGATATCATCTTTCTCACAAAAACAGTTCTGTCTTGGGAAGCAGTAACAAATCCCATGTCCTGACTTAATTCCAAGATTTCCAGTGCCTTTCCCATGACCACCAATAATGTTTCCACCTAATCAAATACAGACACAAGCTAAGATTCTCACATGTACTTAAAGGAAAAACAAACAAAAAAAAAAAGGCTCAAAGTTTTCCATGGGTTTATCCTAGCATGCATCTGAAATTTGACAGGGCAGCACAGTGCAGCGATAAAGACAGGGATTCCTGCAAATTAGGAGAGAGTCTAAATTCTGACATTTCTGAGATCCTGAAATGAAAGGACCTTGGACTGCTTGAATATTAGCCTGATTAGCAGTTATTCCCATTATGGAAGACTCCGGATTAAAATTTATCTATAATAAAAATATAATAGTTCTCTTTGCATTGCATAGTTGGGATAATTTCCTAATTTCATAATTACGCCTTAAAACCTTATATGGAATCCCATTATTTAATGCCAAGCATCACCTCAAAGGATCATCTCAAGGCTGTCCTGACTCAAGTTTCCTCATAAAGCTTTACAGTTCTGTATCAGAGAGCTCATCTTACATTTTAAAATTCTCCCTAAAATATCTTCTCTAGTCTACTTATTTTAGTTTTTCTCCACCATTGTCTTAAGGTTGGGTTCTTTTTACACTTAAGATGATGTACAGTCCAGTGGTATAGACCAGCCTCAAGTCTACAGACTTGAGTTCCGTTCCTGGTTCTGATGCCAGTTTCCTCTTACCTTGGAAAAGTCAGCATACTGTTCTAGGTATTGTTTGTTCCATTGTCAAATGGAGATAACGATACTTAATCGCATCCGTAAAATGCCACGGAATAGTCTAGTGAAAGCACTAAGAGTAAGTGCCAAGCGTAAGTAATAGAAAATGAATCTTTCATTATCTAAAAAACCATTGTTTAATATTAGGAAAAAAGTGCAGCAACTCAAATAGAACTACACTTGATTTCAAGCAGGAGTTCTTCATGCAGAGTAATTGCAACTGTATTTCCAAGTAAATTACTTTTTTATACATATATTATAAAAATGACTATTAGTTGTGACATTTTTCATCTATAAACTGTCTTTAGTCACAAACAGCATTGTATAGATAGAAACCAATCAAGTTGTGCAAGTTTAGCTGCCTTTCAGAAAAATGGCCTAAACCATAAAGGGATTCCAAAGATGAACAAGGTGTTTTCAATATAGTCGTCTTTTTATTTCAACTCATTTTCCTCCATCTCATCTAAGTCGATAGTAGAGTGAATTACTGTTTCTTTTACCTTTCTTTGGATGTATAACTCAAATTGAGGAAGAGGATATTTGTTGGCAACATAAAGGCAAACATCCTTTTTTAGAAGAAGTGAAACAGAGACTTGAGTATTTAAGCAAAGTAGACAGATTTTGACCATCTTTCTAGAGAGGCCACACCTACTAAATTATATGCAGCTCAGCTGGTTAATTTTGGAAGAGACTGTGCTGAGTCACTGCTCTGAGCTGACACTTGTTTGAAGAAGCATGGGTGTTCCCAAAAATTTTTGATTATCCCTCTACCAGCTCACTTTATTGTGAAGACATGATAAAATGTTTCCATTAGCCTCAGAAAAATCATATGTATTTATCCATATCTGCCTATGTTTGAGGACCTGGTAGAAGGGGGAAGCAGGGGATGAGCAGGTCCCAGCTAAACTGTTCTTGAGCAAGGGATTTGAAGACCAAGGGTTTTTACACAGCAGGGAAAGGAGGAGTACATTTTCACTACAGGTGTCCACTGGAAACATGGAGTTTCCTATATGCATTCCAGAGACCCAAAAATATATTTTTCACCAATGCAATGCTGGTACGGAAATTCCAAGAATTATCAATGTTGTTTTGAATTGTGCGGTGTTTCACATGCTGCTGTTCTAAATCATCAGCTGTTTCCATTGTCCTGTGGTGGGAAAGAGCTTTCCCTGCTTCAAGATCATTTGGAAAAAGGAAAAAACATGGCCCTATCCCACACACCACGTAGAAACTTCAGAAATTCAGAAAGTAAAACCGCTGGCTGTTGGACAAAACCAAAGATGACGTCCAACTACCACTGAAAACAAAGACAGGTGAAGCAAGGTAGAAACCTAAGCACTTTGGGGTTTTTTTCCCATTATCAGAAAGCCAAAATTCAGAGGAATCTAACAAAGATCAATCATTTACAAATGTTTAGCCAGATTCACACACTACAACCAGCCCTGAAGCAGTTAGGTACTACAAGAGCTTCTTGCTTAGAATGCAGTTAGCTTGCCTCTATTTGATAGGCACAGCCACAGCACCAGTAGTTTCAGCTGAATGCCCTTGAAAGCAATATTCATACTGTTAGCGTGAGAAAGCAATTTTGGGACTCAAGTACATCGCCATCATAATGACAGATGAATTATAAAAGTAGAGTATTTTGTCTGTACTTAAAGAATATCCTTGATCTTAACACATCTTGGACTTTCTATTTATTGCTTGCCATTTCCAAAGAAATGTCCTCTGCCCGTAAAAGCTGATATAATGGTACTCCTGCACCTCTGAGCTCCCCAAACACACTCATTTCTTTGTCTGTAAATGTACTGCTTTTAGGCACCAACCCAGGTTCTGAATTGCATCAAATCATGTGTAAAATTATCCAATTCAGGCATTAAAAAGGCATACATAACATCTTGAGAGCTTGTCTTACTTGCCTGCTTCTGTTATCTAATACGACAGTATTTCTTTCAGGCTTCTGTTGAGCAAAACATCTGATGCTGCGTATGTTGCACATTGCATGTTTTAGCATTGCAGCCGCTGGCACAAATATTTCCACTTTTAGAATGACAACTGATTGCAATGATTACCAATAAAGAATTCTTTTTCAGATGATTAGAGAAATGACTTGCATTCACTTCAAGCTTTTCTGCCACTTTAAGGATTGTTTTTACACGCTCTAATGAAATAATTATTTTTGTGATAAAACTCATTTACAATACACAATCACATTCTTGCATGTAAGCAATACAAAGATGTCTCTTCATTCATTCATTTTATAGAAGAACATAAGTCCTAGTCTGTAAGAAAATGCCAGTTCCTCTAAGACTCCATTTTAAAATGTAAACTCGAGAGTATACAATGTCAGAGCCAGAAGCATTATTCAAGAAACATCTATGTCTTTATTCCTGAATTAGATACTGATAGATAAAAAGATCCACTTAAAAATTATCATCTCATAGAAGACTGAAATTGCTCAAGTGCAATACACTTTTTTCCTAACCTTTGTATCTTCAGAGTGATTGTGAACTTGCAGGTATATGAGTGGAACGTAGAAAATTGTGTTCAAGAAAAAACACAAATGAATTTCCATTCTTCCTTCATAAATGCTGTTCATATGAATCTCTGCCTGTATCTTCAAATAGATAAGGCATTGGATCATTTTGATGGTCAGCTGTCAAATAAGGCCAGATACATTTCCCCAAATGATCCTCTGTAAGCACATTTATTTTAAATTGAAATTTGTTTCTTCTTATTTATTTAAACTGGAGTTCAAATAGGCATGGTTTCTATCATAGCGTGCTACAGTTTGGAAATAGGGCATTAACTTGCCTGAAACCTATAAATGTTTCAGCAAATACCTCCACTGAAAAACACTACTTGCGAATTAACAGGGGGAGCAGAATGAGAATTACTGAGAAAACCTTATCTTTCCATCACTGTCAGCCAATAGGTGTTGGCTGACTGGCTTAAAAAAGAACAAGACTAGTCCCCATAACCTTAACTCTCTTGTATGATTCCGATGCGGGTATGACGATGCAGAGATGCTAGATATGTTGAGTTTGTAAAGGTACATGGGATCAAGAAAATGGAACTTGAACAGTGATCAGCGGTGACACAGAAAAGCCCATCCTAAAACATTTCCGTACTTGTGCAGTCTTGGGGGCACACAGCCAGATCTTTGCTCTCGATCACATCACAGGTGCCGTCCGGACAAGTCTTGATACTCGGGGTGCACGTGGAATAGTTTGTGGTGATGCCTGTTAATACAGAAACAGACAGCTGCACGAATACCACGAGGCTTTGAAGGAAAGCTTATTGCATCTTCTCAGTGCACACTGACACACCAAAGCATAGGTTACTTTTCTTTTTAAAATAAACATCTCTGAATATAAATACCATCTGCTAAAGTAACAGGCAAGACAACAGCTAAAAGCAACAGGAGGAAATATATTTTTCACTATGTTTTCTGCTTTTGACAGCCCTTTGGGCATGTCACTTACAGTTACTGTATTGCTTGAAAAGGAGCTAGTTGGCCATTTTGAGACCAAAGAGCAGCTTTCACAACTAAGGATGTCTGTACCCAATTTCACACATACTTGAACACGAAGGTTACAAGCAAAGAGAAGGAGCAATAGTCATGCAGTTTGAAGGGACAAAGCATTGGCACGGAAGCACTGTCAGGAGTACTGTCACCCGTCAGGTCTGCGCTACAGACCACAGCAAACAGAGACAACAGAGACACGGCTTCTGTGCTCACTGACTGTCTGCTGGGGCATACCTGCGGCTCATGGGCATGTTCCAAACTCAATTCATGGTCGCAGAGTGTATGTTGCAAGCTGTAATTCACCCATTCCAGTTACACTGCTGCAAATCCAATTCACTACCTGGTGGTTTACATATCGTGTTCAGCATGACCAGGGACAAGATCAAGAATGATCATTCCAACTTAACCTCATTTTCCTTTCTGGTGCACATTTCATTTGGGTATTATGATTAATTTTTCTAGCCTCAGCTTCCGTGTAGTTTACTATACCATGTTGTCCGGCCAGAATACATCACTTTATATCTACGGAAGTCAAATGCACAATTATGACGAAACAGAAGCTTGATTTCACACAACAGAAATGTACCTTTTCCACTCCCCTGTCTCCACTGGCACCTTCCTGCTAGCACACCCAAGCCACCACATTCTTCACATTCAGCACGGTGCTTACTCTCTGCGCAGGAGTCAGGGCAGTCCTCCTCTTTTTTTAAAACTGTTGGGAAGAGTGTTTGCTGTCAGTGTGGGACAAGGGAGATGAATACACGAGCAAGTCAGCTCAAATCAGAAGGAAAACTCTGTTGTCAGGGGTAGAAAGGAAGGAAAGATGGAGAAAGGAGAGAAAGACTGAACACTGACTGACCCAACTATCAGTAGCTAACAATTTAAGTCCAGGTGTTTCTCTTCTGTGAAATAAAAGACAAACATGATGGCATAGTTATCTTTGCTTGATAGCACACTGCCAATGCCTAGAACTGTAGAAACGCGCTAACATACTAATAATAAAAAAATGGGGACCAAAAGTACTTATAGCTTCATAAAAAACTTTTATTTAAGGGAAAACACTTAGTACATGGGCTAATGCAGTAGTAGCCCAAAGAGCAACAGCTAGGAACGTGTGGTTTCAGACAGCACAAGGCTCTTGCAGAAACAAAAGTCCACTGCAGGCTTTTGTTTCTTCTTCCTCAACCCATTCGCTCTTGGCACAGGAGTTGTGATATGATACAAGGGAATGGAGGCAATTGTCAGGTAGAATTGTAAGGTTCTGCACAAAGTGTGATATGGTTTGGAGAGAAATGATTATGTTTCCAATGTAATCTTCCTCTGCTGTGGCTGTTGTAGAATATTTCTAACATTCTGCCCTTATGAACTTTTCAGTAAAATGAAGTCATTGCAATTGCTACATGAGTGTTAAGCAAAAAAAAAAAAATTAAAAAAGGAAAAATTGGAGTGAAAAGTAAGGAGAAAGACAATTGAATAAATATACTTAGACCAGAGATTTGTAGTTTCATATATATACACACTGGGTTTTTTTTTCTTCTATAGGAATATGTGAAATACAAAATAAAGGTCGCACAGACACACAAAAAAAGATTCATCAAATCAAATGTGATCATGAACATTAGGAATTGCATATGATACACCATCTTTCTGTGCATTAGTTCTTCAAAGAAATATCTGCTACAGGCAGGTCTGATTCAGAACTCAAAGTGCAAACTTCACGATCTGTATCTTGTAACTCAGACTCATTTTCATTGTTAACGCCATCAGTTTATAGATCACCCTACCAAAGCATCACCTAATACTTATAACTCTTGTAAATTGTTCTAGTTGACTCAGGTACTTACGAGTTCCTTCCAGGACAATAGTGAGGAGGGTTTTGGTATGTTTCCTGCTCTGCTTGTCTGTAGCTTGAATAGTGTATTGTATTTCCTTGCATTCAGGTCTGCGTAGCACAGAGGAATCATTCACATAAAGGCTTCCCCATTTGTCTTCTCGGCCTTGAAGTATACTGACGGGATAGCAGCTTACGTTGGGGGACAGTAACTTGTAGGTGATGTTCACACCACGGAATTTCATACAGTTTTCGATGCAGATTTTTCCAATCTAGGCTCAAAGAAATCACAGACACAGAAACAAAACAATGCATCAAAAATATTCTCTGCTTCCTAAAAATATCTGAAAGAAAACTAAGCGTATTACACTTTGCAGAGTTCAGCATTTATCTTGGGTTTACAGATTTGGTATTTTATACCAATGCAGTACGTGACTGCTTCAAATGTGATTTATCCTCAGTAAAAATGAGATGTAAAGCATTACACCATTGTCTTCAGGCTAACAGTGGTAATACAAAAAGCTTTGACCCAAAGACTCAGTAATATTTGGTCCCTACTGCTGATGGTCAGCAGTGTTCAATGAGAACAAGATCCTGTAATTTGGGGAAGTATGAGTTCAGTCCCTGCTCTGTCCCAGGCTGTTCAGTGAGAAAAACTTTGGTTTTGCTTGAAAAAGCAAACAGATCAGTATGAACAAAGCTGAGACTCAAGTAAGACAGAAATAGAAATTGCTAATACATAATTTTCACAATATTACAGTCGAAAAGTTTCTGGCCAACGGAGCTGTCTGAAAGCCTTAAAAGGAATAAGAACTTCATTGTTTCCCATTTGCAATTTTTTAAGCATTTTTATGTAAAAATGAAAATATGTTGGTTTGCCATATTTGAACTTCTGCCTGCCAGAATATCTATGCTAGAGCACTCTTCAGTCTGAAACAATTTATCTAAGAAACCCAGGAATGTAAAGCCCCGTCTCCTATAGGAACTGATCCAAAGCTCACTTTGGTTTTTCCATTTACAAGAGTGGGATTCAGATCAGGTCCAGAGGCATTGGCTTTCCTTGCAGGAAAAACCACAATGTGAAGGGTGGGGTGTTATTCAAGTGGGGGGTGGGGTGATGGATTCTTTTCAAATGCTGCAGTTAAGATGTGTTTTCAAGTAACACCACTTCTGGTAAAAGCATATCTGTACATCTTAGGTTTAGCATTCTCGTTAAAGAATGTTAAAAAAAAACAAAATGGTTTTTTGGACTGAGACCTCTTCCTATGAACCTGGACTATTTCAAGTCAGAGAAGAAGCTTTTGCAGTCCTAGAACCATACTTTGTCATAGAATAGTCCCACTTCATCTAATTTATTCCCGTTCACATCACTGACTGGGCACTTGGCACCACTGGTTGGGTTTGTTGGTGGCAGAATAACATACTAAGACTATTGAAGCAATCAGAAGCGAGGCTATTTCTTCCACGCTGTCTCCTCTCCACAGCATGCTGGGACTGGCAGGAAGAAAAAGAAGACAAGACTTCAACTATTCATAAACTCTGTCTAGACATATGGTCTAGACAGGTCCCTTCCAGAACCACATCATCTTAGCTTTGGTGCCACGTTACAACTGGCAGTGTTTTGCAACGGCTTAGATGGTGTTACTTTGAGGTAGTAGGAGAACATAATGATGCTTCATGGCATTAACTCCCCACCTGGAGTACTGTGTCCAGCCCTGGGGGCCCCAGTACAGGAGAGACATGGAGCTGTTGGAGCGAGTCCAGAGGAGGGCCACGAAGCTGATCGGAGGGCTGGAGCACCTCTCCTGTGAGGACAGGCTGAGAGAGTTGGGGTTGTTCAGCCTGGAGAAAAGAAGGCTCCAGGGAGATCTAATTGCGGCCTTCCAGTACCTGAAGGGGCCTACAGGAAAGATGGGGAGGGACTGTTTATCAGGGAGTGCAGTGACAGGACAAGGGGTAATGGGTTTAAGCTGAAGGAGGGTGGATTTAGATTAGATGTTAGAAAGAAATTCTTCACTGTGAGGGTGATGAGGCACTGGAACAGGTTGCCCAGCGAGGCTGTGGAGGCCCCATCCCTGGAAGTGTTTAAGACCAGGTTGGATGAGGCTTTGGGCAATGTGGCCTAGTGGAGGGTGTCCCTGCCTGCAGCAGGGGGGTTGGAACTAGATGATCTTTGAGGTCCCTTCCAGCCCAAACCATTCTATGATTAACCTTTATATAGACTAGATTAAACTGTCCTTTCTGTCTACTCTGTCATAACTGATTTTTCCAGGCACCTTTTTGATCAACAGAAATTTCCTGCAAAGGGGATGGAGAAGACCCCATAAATTCAGGGTCCTCAAAGAACAGATTATCCTTAGAGTAACACATGCGCCAATTTTGCATTCTCTGTTTAATTTGAAGTGAAGCTAAAAATGCCCCCTCAAGAAGTTTCTACAAGAAAGATGGGCTTTCTCTTTTTGCCCAATTCCACTAGGTAAAGCCCAAGCTTGTAACTTTGCCCCGAACTGCAGGTTCTGGAGTCAGCACAGCTCTCCGATGCAGCAGAGCACAGCACCAGCAGAAGGAGCTGCTAGTTTCTCTTTCTCATGAGGAGGGTGAAATAGAGCCTGGCAATCAGGACATCAACATACAGGGGACGAACCTACAAAGGTGCATTTTGCAAGACACACAATAGTTAACACAGGAATACCATTATCAGAAATAGGAACGGAAAAATCAATCTTTTGAGCTCCAGCGTTTAATAAAGTCTGGATAATGATAATGTTCCTCTTCACTGAATTCCAGGGACATTTGGACGTATAAGCTCTCTAAAAATCTCAGCCGATGTTATTCATCACTTGTCTCAGTAAATGTCAATAGAGCTTTAAGCCCTTTGATAAGTTAAATGCCACTGGGCAGGCCTGTACTGTCAGGCCATGCTTCTGTTATTCAATTCATTTAGCTGCTCAAATAGACAAATGGCATCAGCCCAGCAGTTAATAATTTCTTCACGCTCTTGTGTTTTCCTTAGGGCAAGAGACAGTTCAGCCTTCATATTGATTTGGCCCAGTACTTTTCCTCACTGCTCTGGCACATCACAGCTAATTATGCAGACGACTTTAATCATGTGAAGTGCTGAGGACTAAGCTGCTTCCATTGACTTGTGCTCCAACCTGAGCACACTAAATTCAAACCCAGCCTCAGAAGTGGATGACAGTAACTGATCGAGACCATCTCCAGCACCAGGATGAGTTTTGCATTTTGCTGGTGAAGAATCAGAACAAAATCTCTTTGTGCATTTGTGTTTAGGCAGCACAAAGAGAGATCTCTTCCCACAGGCTTGGAGTTCCTTCTTGCCAGAAACAATTTGCCCTGCTACTGCTGCCACCCAGTGAAACTGCACAGTCAGTGGGAAGCACCATTGTTTCCAGAAACCCTAAAATTCCCTTTCAGATGTCTGACTGTCCGGACAACATACAAAACCAGCAGCCTTAAAAGTTAGCTGGTTTTTTTTGTTTGTTTGTTTTTGCATTCTGGAACTAGAAAACTATATACTCCCAGACTTCAAACAAATGCGTTAAGGCAATCCAGGGTACACGCTGATAAACATTGTTTAACCAAATTTAATGTGGAATTAATTCATTCATAATATTATTGTATGCATACACCTATATGTAAAATCTGTGTGCATATATATATGCACACACATAAAAATAAATTAATTCATATATATTCATACACACCTAACAGTTAAGTTTCCACACTTTTTAAATTACAGTCATATTGTGACATACACACAGTTGGGGCCATCTTCTAAGAGCTAGACTATGAGTATCTTACACACCTATGCTGTTATTTCTTTTAGGGGGAAACCCACTGATTTTACCCTACATGTCCAGGCAAGGACTATTTACACCACCGAGAATACAGCTTTCACAATCTGGCACTACAAAAACCCCAAACCTAACATCAAAAATATTGTGATCTGCACAAAAAGCACAGAATATGCTCTGAAGTTTCTAATGGACTGCGAATTTAAAAGTTGCAGCGACAAGGTATCACAAAATGTCATAAAGTAGCAACTTTTTGTAGGCAGCCTGTTGCGTGAGCACGCTTGGTATGGTTGTCTTCTTTAGGATATTCAGTGCAGACTACGGGTAAAATGTCCCTTGATTAAGCAGTAGCATTTTTATTGGTCGTGTAAAGCCTGTTCCCGTACTCTGAAGAGCTATCAGGCCATAGTGCATTTCATCAGATTAAATATAAGAACATGCAATATATCTTTCATTTTTCTTTCTTTTTACAATTAGCCAGAGGCTTAGATTAATAAAACCGAATTCTTCCTTAGAAGTCTTCTAATAAATTGGTTTTCTCTGCAATTGGGATGATCATATTTTAGTCTCAATCCTCCTCTCTGCTACAAATACAGGGGCAGTTTCATAGCTTTATTTAGTTATGAGGTATACTTTCCTGCAGCTCCCCCAAAACGGCTCATCACTTATGTTTTTAATATTGACTTCCATAATATTAATTATATTGAACTAGTTCCTTATTAATGTACATGTTCCATAGGAACTACATTGTAATTTTCAGCTGATTAATGTCAACCTGTTAGAAAGTGTTTCTGGAAGGCATTATTAATGGCAATGGTAGTGATTAAGCTAAAATGAGGGTTAAACTAGGAAACACGTTAATTTCTAACTAGCCATTATCACGAGAAAAGCCATTAACACACTGGAATATATAGAGCTGGGACTCCAATAGCTGGGACAAACTTCTTTTTTTGCCCTTCGTATTTTTCCAGTTATTTATGCCTAAATCACTCATGGTAAGTCCTTCTGTCTCTATTTCCCTCTATTAATACTTCCATGTGTAACCCTTCTTCTGTTATTATGTGATGGGAGAGCTAGTGTCCAGTCTACCTGCTATCCACTACATCTAGCAATGGTCACTATGTGCTATTGATAGCACGTTTTTCATTGAATTCTACTTAATACAGCTACAATCAACACTTTAATGCATCCTGCCCCAGTGATCTATCTACTAAGCCCCGTCTCGAACAGAGAGTGAAAGTATAATTAACACAGTTCTTACTTGTGCAAAACGTTCAGCATTTCTGTTCACTGTGAACTGGTAAGTCACGTTTGGAAACTGAATGCTGACAGGGAGGATGGAGACATTGAAATGAAGCATCACCGATCTTTCTGGGCCATGAAATTCTGTGTCATTCACCAAAACATCCAACTGGAAGGAACGATGCTCTGTGACTGAAATACTTTTATTCAGTACCAGTTCTGCAAAAGAAAAGATTAGTCTATTACCAACCTAGATTATCTGCAAATGTATATTTTGATACCGCAATCCCAACAAAATTATATCAAAAGTATATGTATCAAAGTTAATCCTAACAGGAAACACAAGATGAGTTAAATATGAAAATACGCTCCTATGGAGTTACGCTCTTTGCCATTCAACATGTTAGGAGAGGTTCTCTCACTGCCATGCTGAGAATCCTACAATCAGAATCTCTTGCTTATCAATATACACAACATGATCTCATACACTGCCTATCCCAGAGATGCACAAACTCCATGTTTTCGGTACATGTTTAAAACTCAGCATTTGCGTAACTTGAAATTGCTCAGCTTTCTTCAGCTCAATATTTACAAAATGCTTGGAAAAGTTCAAGAGCTTATTGGTGAATTACGAACAAGCAACTTCTCCTTTACTTGAAGAAAGAGATCTTACTGTACTCATGTTGAGTTCCCCTCACTTGGCTGCCATTTGGGCTGAAGTGGATTTCATCAAAGATGTGCTCTACCCGAAACGTTTCACTTATCCAGGGATCATCGGTAATGATGGTTCCTGTGTATTTCTTTCTGCTGTTTTCAAGGGGATAAATAGGTGTGGTGTCCGCATCGTACACAGTTAGCGTTGCAAGGACAGTTCCCTAGAAGGAAATAATAAATGACATTGCTGAATGATCTTGAAGCTTTTTCCCCCCCGACACATGTTAGATTGAAATACTGGTCAAATAAAGCCTTACAACTTTCACTTAAGCCCACTTTCATTCAAATTCATTTTAAGCTTCAGGTCACCACTATTTCACACCTATTTGGATCTGAGTTAGAAGCTCAAAAGAAGATGGCAGTGAAAAAGAACTTGTCATAATCATTTGAGTCTATGTTTAAATACAGTGCTAAACTTTTGAGGTAGGAACTGAGTGCACATGCACAGCTCTTGATTTATTTTTATTTTTTTCAAAACAATAACCAATGTTATTCTACAATACTACTAAAAAAACCAGGTAATATGTGCGCTTAAAAGACAAGAAAGTACATTCAGACAGGTCAAACTCATTACCTGAAATGGCAGAAGTGGCCTGGGTTGGCTGTCTTCTGCTTAGTCTACTAGATTGCTGTTCTCTACCTGGACACAAGCCATAAGGCCTTTAAAATTTTCATTAGCACTTCAGTTGTTTCAAGTTCACTTAGTTACTAGAAAAGATTGAAAGTTTCCAAATATAATGCTTTTTTTTCCACTGCAAAATACCAGTGAAATTCACTGTCATCTGAACGCTTTGTAGACATGTAATTTTGAAGAGAATATTTTACTTTACAAAGAAGTTTTATGAGGCCCTTCATTTTCTGTCATCCAGAGTTAAATCAAACTCCCAAATCTCAACATTTTCAAAAGTTAAAAGGAATTACTTTATGCCCAGGCAAATATGATGTTTATAGGTATCTTGTCAACACTTGTTCTAGTCGGGAGGTGGCAGCAAACCCCCAAAATCATTCTTTTCCCTTCCAGATACAAACATGAGCAAAATATACTTTATAGAAAAATCTGACTGAAAAAAAAAAACCTGCCGCTGTTGTGAAACAGAAGTCCTCTCATGAAAAATGCATCATTTACACCCCAAAATAAGTGCCTTCTCTATACCATTGACTTATGAAGGGTTGTTGCTCCAGTGGGAAGAGCCAAAGAGCCCACTTCCATATTTCTCTACCGAAGCAAGGGGTGTACGTGTGCAGGGGACAGACACAAAGACATCCAGGGGTTTAGACCTCTCAGAAGATCACCTTGGGGTGGTAAGGGAAAAGTGGGAGGGCACCGTTAAAACCAGATCCTTAACAGCCTGACACTGGAAACTTTAACACCTTCACAGGTGCAATGTTTGTCTACAGCAGACAATCGCTCCTCCTAACTTTCTGTTAACTGGTACAGCACCCTAGTGTTCTGAAGGGAGTTCTGATGTCTCATCTAGATTTGCACGTATGGGAAGGGTACACACATATGCCTGTTGTAACAACTCTCAGTTTTAGCCACCTGGGGGAAGCCACCCTGTAACAAATACAGAGCAGAGCTCATAGTGGGGAGATACAGCAATCCTGACCACAGTCCTAGCAATGGCCCATCCTGGCCTCAGGAACTGCTGATGCTTCTTTACACTGTTTAAATCCTGACCCAAACTCTTCTTACAGACTTTCAGGGTCTGAATAAAATGTGACTCCGGGGAGAGGAATTCTACAGACAGCATTTTACAATCGCAGCTCTGAAAAGCGCGGTCACGTGCTTGATGCTTGAGATCCATTACCCAGAGCATGGCGCTTCCCAGCCGTCATGCCTCCCACCACTGTGCTCCTACTTCAGGGACTAGATAAAAGGGGAACATTACCTCCTTCCTGTTGAACTCCACGACAGCATCTGCAGTATCAGTGCCATTGGGAAGGAAGGGAGGAGAGTCATCTTCATCTAACACGTTCACCAGGAAGGGCACCTCAACCTGCGTTTCCCTGAAGCCCTCTCTCGCGGTACATTTGGCAATCAGCTCATATCTCTCTCTCTCTTCTCGATCTAGGCGCTGTGTCACACTCACACCAGTGGTGTTCTCATTGTATCGAAAGGGCATACCTTCAGCTGAAAAACATAGCCACAGTATAAATAGGGACAATCACTTCCCATTATAGCAGTCTGATAGTTTTCTTCTTTAACACTTTTTTGCAATCCAGTAATTCCACTTGGACACCCTGACTGCACGATAAAAGGCAGACTCAGAAGTGAAACAGAAGAAAGTTGTAGGGTTTTATTAGGTTAGACAGAAAACAGGGGATAGATGGGAAGATCCTACAGTCTAGAAGAAGCACAATTTAAAGCTCAGGATATTCTCAATCTGCTCTTAGCAGGTGCAAATTTCTAAAACCAATCTTTTTTCCTTCAGGAAGGAGACAATCCTCCTTCCCATCCTCTCTGTTTATCTCAAAGGCAGAATCTTCAAGGCTCAGTTCACGTTTGCAATAGAATTTCCTTTATAGAATCAATCTAGAGGATCTACTACAAAACGTATCGTAACAGTGCAGCTGTTTACATCTGTTGCTGGTGCCTGAGTGGCTCAGTTCCTGTTTTACCTGCCAGCAGTTTGTAGGAAATGCTGAGATTCTGACACAGATGATGAACCGAGGGTAACTGGAGCTGATGAAATATGCCAGGTGGTTTATTCTCTTTGATGTGAAAGGAGAGATCCATTTCTGTGAAGCAAAGCTGCCTCGCTGTCAGGGAACTGCAAGCTGGTGCAGTAGCATTGATCAAGGAGAGGAAAACCGTGGCACGCGTAGCAGAGTCACATTCCTTCTCTTGGAAAGGGTGGGAGGAAAGGAAGACATACAGCATCACCTTTGATAATGGCATCCAGTTTCCTACAGCTTCAGAAAAAAAAAAAAAACACCAGAAGAAATACTTTATAGAAGACAAGCCAACATTTCTTTTACCTGTTTTGTGCTCTAGTCCATTATTCCACAAACAACCATGTAGTCCTATTACATAATAAACCAATTCTTGAATACATCATCTGCTGGTTGAAAGACTTTAAATCTTAATAACCCCAGTAAGCCAAAAAACCATGGGTGTTACCACCAATTTACATTGCAGAACCTCACAGAAGGATATCAATACTCTGTAAGACACTGACATAAAACAGATCACTATCAGTAATCAGCTTTTTGACAGGACTGTTTTTTGGAGGGACTAGAGCAGAGTCGGGGGGCATCAGGGAAAAAGAGTGTGCAAAATGGTAACAAATATTTAGGACAGACCCACAACAACTACTAATGGTCATTTAAGTAACAGTGTTCTGATAGTTTATACCAGTTGAGGATATGCCCAAATTGTTTATGCTTAGAGAACAAAGTGCTTTATCATTCTGAAGCATAAAGAGCTGATTAAAAGATAACATAGAAGTTAAAGTCAACCTGTGGCATCTACTAATACAGCCTCTAGGCTTAATTACTTTGATTACCTTGCTTTGACTACAGACAGAATGATAGTATCTCTGTAACAGACCTAATTCACTTGAAAAGATGATCTAGGTCACTTTGATGCATAGGAGTAAAACACGACTCTCGAGTTCTAGATAGCTATTCTTCCTTAGTTCAGTTACAAATAGCTATCTGACATTCATCAACACCGAGTACCAAAACTGCAGCAAAAATGGGTGAGATATCCAGCACTCAGAAATTGAAAAATAAAGCAGAAGGTGTCTGAAGTTGAACACTTAAACATCAAGGCACCCAAGTCAATGCGTAGTGTTGATATATGGCTCTTACAAACTCAAGACAGTTACTACAGACTCTCTCCAAAGCAGAATTTCTGCAACTGATCACAGTGGTATGCCATTAACTCCTCACCCATTTCCTCCTCCACCGTCTAATGACACCTGATTTCCTCATAGATCAAAATCACCAAAACCAATTTACTGCTACAGCATAAAAGAAGGGGAAAAAACAGAGATAATTCGTGTCTGTAGTTCAATAGTAAACTTCTCTAACAAAGCCAAATCTCAAGAGAGGGAGAGAGGTACACTTAACCATTTCTTCCAAGAGCTGTTTGGCGTTACCTGCCAATATGCTTTGTGAATCCACATTACCAGAGTTGAAGGACCGTATATATATGAGTTGGAACTAATGTAACTGCATCGGTCACTAAGCGCCCAGCATTAACACAGTGGAACTGGCTTAATTTGCATCACTGGATGAACAAACTGCAAATCTCAATGTAAAGCTGTGACTTACACAGCTGTGAAACACAGAAAAAAGAAATATTTCAAGTAACGCAACTTTCCCATCGCACTGGAGTCCACAGTGTGAGCAACCGGATCTGCCTCAGGTCAGCGTTTACTTTGGCATATGGTTCGCTCCATTTGCTGTGGGTTTTGTTGGGTCCGATTCCTCACTGTAAAAGGGCGGGTATGTTTTTTCCAAATGTGATGCTCATGTACTGATGGATAAGTCTCATGATGTGAATGTACTTTGCTTTAACCACAGATACTTCAACAAGAAAAGCTAGTCTTCTCATACTTACACAGCATGTTAAAGTCTTCTCTATCCAGGTTTTTGCTGAGGTAGAGAAGTCCTGTTTTTTCTCTGATTTGAAACCAATGATTTTCATGGGATCTTGCTCGAGAAATGATGAGATTCTGGCACAGATGAAAGTGGGCGGTTTCCCCATGTGAATCCCTCAAGGCATGGATGCGCAGGAGCGGCGTACCCGCTGGCTGATCAATGTAGACATTCTCCGAGTACTCTTTCCTGGGGAAGTAGAGACCAAAGGCGACTGCAAAGGAAGGCAGACGACAGGAGAGGTGCTTCCAGTTAAATGATTTTTGCACTGCCATTTTCTTAAGAGATGCATTTCTAAAGAACCAAAGGCTTCATTCTCTAAGGATTAAAGAAGCATTAAAAAAGATGTGGAAAAAGGCAGATCCTCATCTGGTGTAAATAAATATAGTTTTACTACACTCAAGCCAGGGACATAGCCACCAAAAATTTGGCCTATGGTTTATGTTCAAGTTACAAAATCATCTGCTTTTTGGAAGCAAAACCACTTTGCTGTAAACACGGCCCAGTTTAAGCAGAACACTTAATGAACCTCTGCTTGCCAAATGTTTCTTAAGTTCATATCTGGAGCCCTCAACTGTAATTCCATTAGCTCACAGATGCCATTCAAGAAAAGAAAAACTCTCTGATGAAATCACGTACTTTAAAAGCCTGAACACACTCTCTGCTGAGAGAAAACACAGAAATTTATCAATGGCTCGCACACTTTTCCTGGGATTACATAAAATCTCTCTTACACAGGAGTCCTTTTGTGGATCACTCCCTTTGTAAATAGGCCAGCATGATACTTTTGGTACAGAAAACGAGAGTTGTTTAAATAAAATTGATATGAAAGTCTTATAAGTATTTTAAATATGACAGATGGGAAAGCTGAGAACTGACTTGCCCGAAGTGGGGAGGGAAACATACGTTTATTTTTAATACAGTGCCTGTGACTGACCCAGTGCTCTCCAATTTTTCCCCCTCTGACATTGCAGACATGTACATTTAGTAGGTCTCAACTGCCCCTTGATGCCTGTTTCTTCAGCTGATCTCATCTTACCAGGTCACTTTGCAGCGGCCTCTCCACCCCGTTGTTCCAGTGCTTCCCTTCCAATTCTACCGCTTGCAAGTATGATCACAGAGGAGTGCTTGACAAGCAAGGAGGGTACAAAGGGATGCTCACTGCACTCATGCCACTGACACACTGGAACTGTCACTCTCGCACTTCACCTGCACTGACCGCCCGCACTTGCTCCCATACAAAAGAATACTTGCATATTACAGAATTTTGCATCATTTTATCTGATTTGATAAGGAGTAAGGAATATAAAAGGCTCATGCATCTGCTGAACAAATGAAGACAATAACCATTTCCATATGTTACTAATACAAGACTATCTGAGCTTAAATCAAGCCAGATACAACTGGAAACGACGCTAATACAGCAGTAAAATTAGGGATATAATGCCAAAACATCTTCAAAATAGCATCAGGCTATAGCACATATCTATTTTTTTATTATTATTGGATCCATACACTGTTCTACTGAATGGAGAGGACCGCAAACAAACTGTAAACAAGAAACCTCTAATTTCATTTGGAAATACCACAGAAATCACTGTACCTTGCAATGATTCATGACATCATCAGTATCCCTGGATGCAATTACATCCATGAGATTTACAGAGGCCCATTATTTTTTCTACATATACTTTGTAATATATGAATAAAGTGGTAAAGTAATACTGTAGGTGAATTTGCTCCAAAGTAATTAATTCAAAGGGAAGCCAACAAAATTTTTTTTTGAGAGTTTTAGAAAAGCATTAAATGCTGACGTCTCCTGTCTGGAAGAAAACTATTACTTCTGATTCTGGCTCTATCACCATCTTTTTTCTAAGTTAGTTTCCTGAGCATTCATAATAAATTTCAAATATTTTTTCAGTCCCTCTGTCTTTTTTTAAAGTGCAGGAAAACCTGGTGAATATGCATTGCTAGAAGTCCTAACAAACTGGTTCGTTAACAAGAGGGATAAGGTGATACCCAAATAGCAAGCCTAGCCCCAGTGCAAGCAAATAGATTTCCTTGAGGTATTTTCTATAGTTTTGATTCTAGAATTATCAAAACTTCCTCATGAGAACTTCAACACTGAAAATTCACTACTCAAAACTAAAAAATGACTTTTAATCCACTGATGCATACAAATGAGGCTTATACAACATTAGCAACAGGACAAAGGAATATTTACTTATTTTGTCATTTCCAAGACTGGGGTAAACAGTTCTAATGTGAGTGGTGATGCGTGCTCAGCATCACAAACACATCACGCAGCGCAAGAACCTGCACCGTAGCAGACACATGAAATCACCTCCAGTAAATGAACATATAGAAAGTAGAGTATATCGATAATATAGAACCATTGAATGGTTTGGGTTGGAAGGGACCTCAAAGATCATCTAGTTCCAACCCCCCTGCCATGGGCAGGGACACCCTCCACTAGACCACATTGCCCAAAGCCTCATCCAAGCTGGCCTTGAACACTTCCAGGGATGGGGCATCCACAACCTCTCTGGGCAACCTGTTCCAGTGCCTTACCACTCTCACAGTAAATAGTATGAATGTGTAAAGTGTGAAATTAGAAAAGAAAAGGAAAAAATGGGGTATTTTGAGTTGTAATTAATTATTTCCTTGTCTTAAACAAGTATGTTAATCTTTCTATGCTTTGTTCTACAAATCTGGGCCCACACGACATGCTAGCATGTGCACAGTCACGTTTAACAAAGCACATGAATAATTATGACAGACATTACAACTTAAATGTCTGAAACTCTGCATGCAACTACACCTCAGCAAAGGTCAGCATCCTGACTGCTCTGCATTTGAAAGAAAAAGGTAGTATTTATGCTGCAGACTCTCTGAAATTCTTTGGCATGAGTTCACAGGAGCAGTCTTCTCCATTCTCAGAAAAAAAGGAGAAAAAATCCTGTAATACAAACATTTGATTTCTCTGTAGATAACAGAAATACAAAACAATACTTTGTATTTTGAAAAGAGAGGAGAATTCCTTCATAAAATAGTTCAGAATTTGCATCACTAATTAACCAGAAATATTTATCACAAATATAAAAACCACTTTAAGAAATTAGGAAAAGTCTCTGTAAGAAATTTAAGTAGGAGCAACATCTTTTCTCCCCGATTCAAACGTAAAAGCTGAAGAAACTAAATTCTGTCCATCAAAAGTATTAGTTTTCAGTACAGAACATATTTCTAAATTAAGGACAACATCTAAGGATAGTTTTAAGTGACATCAAGGGATCTGACATACTTTTATGTTTTACTTAGAAAACAAGTATTTCAAGTGAAGAGACTTTACAACACTGTAGAACCTTAGATGGTAAAATAGATTTAAAAAAAAAAATTATAAATTTGATTTAGCCATGTAACAAGATTCACCCAATGCTGCTGATCTTGAAATTACTGGGATTTCATAAAACAGTTTGCGTCACACTCTAACTCCATTTCAAGCACTGAGCAAGATGAGAGGTATGCAACAGACTACCCAGGTCACAACCACACTCTGAATATAAATCTCTGGAAGCTGATTTTGAAGGAGACCTTTGAAGTAGAAACACAGCACCCACTTCTCTTAAGCTGTGTTCATTCCTTTAAGCCCTAGTAAGTTAAAACCAGATTCAATAAACTTGCCATCTGGCAAGTACGCTGCAGGAGGAAGAAGTTCTAATCCTGGCCACAGTTCCTTGTGTCCTGAAAAAAAACCCAACAACCCAACTCAATTTCCAAGGACTTGTGCAAACTTCCTATGGAAGCCAGATGGAGTTTTTATTGAATCTGCCATTTAAATAAAGAGGAATTGAGATGGTTACCCTCAGACCTGATGGTTAAAGTGCTTTTGCTTAGGAATTAAAAGCAGAGCAACATTTCACATTACAACCTTGAAACACACCACAAAAAGGTTGTGCTCTGTTACATACACGAGTAATGTAATATATGTAGAGACAGAGAGCATTACTGAAATATTTTGTAATCTCAACTTTTTTTTGAGTGTGCTTCAGCTCTCCTCTCTTCTACAATCGGCACAGAAAACATGGCAACCTCTGATGGATGAGCAATATTACATGATAATAGCCTATCAGTAACATACAGAAGAGAAAAGTGATCACGTTTAAGCGGATGTAATGCTACTGACTAATAGCTCCTACAGGAAATAGATACAGTTATGACAGCAGTTCTCCAGTTCAGGGAGAGAAAGCAGATAAAATGGGAGTGGAGAAATGAGATTAAATATATTTTGAAGCCTTGATGATTGCCTTCTGAAATAAAGCAATTTTTCATGTAGCTTTTTTCAGTCATGAATGATTAGGTAAATAATGCCTTTTTTGATACAAATTGATTTTTTTAACAAAATTTGTTGTAGAAAACTTAACATGTTTCTAGTGCTTTTTATGCTTGCCACCATAGACTTGAGTAGCATAGGTGGACTACTCTTGATGAAAATTGTTAAAACTGACTACAGCAACATTATACTCTTACCATCAACCATGATGAGGAAAAACATAATTTAACTTTTTAGTCATAAAATCATAGAATCATTTAGGTTGGAAAAGACTTTTAAGATCATCAAGTCCAACCAAAGTGGTATGAAATTTTTTATGAGTAAAGATGACAACTTCACCGTGAAAGACAGTCTCTCAAACAATGTTTGCAACCATCTTTCAAGGTAAAATTGCAGACTTCAGAGAACATTTTTTGAAGCAAGTTATCCCAGTCACAAGATTTGCTCTGGGAAAGGACACGCTTAGATGACTGGGAAACCATCTCAGCTCTACGTGGATCACTTGCAGAGTCTCAAAGCACATTGGAGATGGTGAGAAGAGAGGACAGCCAGCACACGGGGGGCCACTGCTCAGGAGCATCCTGCCAGCCTGGTCCCCAAGGCAAAGGGCCCATCTACAATATCCTCTTCTAAAGAGAAGCCGGCGCAGGCGGTAGCAGCCAACAAAGTGCTGGTCAGTGAAATGCAGCAGCTAGCTCGCTCTTGAACCTGGGATTGAGAACCTAAGAGCTAAACCCACCAAAACAGCGAAAGCAGTGCACTGTTCAAATTCAAGGCCCACCACCTAGCCAAACCATTTGCCCCAAGCTAAGCAAGTAGGTGTCCTACCTAGCTCACAGTGAAAATTCAGAGCTTAAAAGACCACTGCTTGGTTTAAGTTACACCATGTATTTGAACTAAGGACCCAGACTGATTTAAAGTCTTCAAATGACTGAAATCTAACCTCTCTCTTTAAAGTTATTTTTGGTTTCATTACTCATGTCATCTGAAAAATGTCTCTCTAGCCTAAATGTTTGCTACCATCCAGCTTCTTTGCACCAGATCATGCTTTAAGTTACCCTTTTTTCCACTAGCTGAAAGCCTTTGCAAATTTCATGGTGTCTGCTGGATAAACACGCATTTAAAAACACAAGCATTGGGTTGTGTATTTAAGAAAACATTTAAAAAAAAAAAAAATCAGCAAAATGGAAATGAAACAAGGGTTGTTTTTCATTCAGCGAGTAATAGACACCCATATAACCCACATCTTGCAAAAGTTACTCAGAGCTCCCCAGCATTTTGGAGGACAACATGGCAATTTATTAAGAACAGAACAGACTTCATACAATCAAAATCCTTAATCAAGAATTGACGCGCATCTCCAAGAAAAGGGGTATGCTTTTAATGCAATGATAGCCCTATCATTGTAAACATACAGGATTTAATGATATAACAGATGAACATGGGAGTCTGCTGTTAATAATCCCCCATTTGTTGCACAGCATCAGATTTCAACAAGCAACTATCTGGCAAGGTTAGTTTTGTGTTCCTGAAATAATTATCTTTACTTTTGATGAGTAGCCATTATGTTCCATTACTAGTACTAATATACCAATGTTTGATTCATCAGAGAACAAGAGCAGCAATGCACCTGTATATTTTAAATTAAAGGACTTGCCCACTTAATGCCCTTCTAGCCCCTACAGAATTAATAAATGAACTTGCCCTCGTAAACCAAAAAGTCAGTAATTTACAAAAAACACATTCACTTAGTGGAAAGGTAGCATGAAACAGCATAGCTGGAACCAGTGCTATGTGGATGGAACGCTCCGCAAGGTATTCGAGACAACATCCACAATTTAACACAGGCTGATCCATCCCATAGGAATAAAAATTTTTGCCAGCATTTAGAGGAACGTCTCTTCAGTCAAAGATGGTTTAACAGAGAGAACAATCTCCCCATTACGCAGGGAATCGCTCCAACCTTTCCTTTGGTTCAGCAGCAGGATTTTAAATGAAGCACTCCTCAATGCACTATCCATCATTGCACTGGGACTCATTTAAAAGGTAATCACAGAAGAAGAACTATTTCCAATAGACTAGAGATAACCACTCAGAGAACTAATGTTCACCAGGGCAAAAGATAACTGTGGTTTAAACAAAGCACCCTGAAAAGCTACTTGAACATCACTGAAAGGGACCTGTCAACCAGGAAGGGCTCTGGAGCTCAGCTTGTACCTGCAGTTCACGGCAGGGCACAAGCTGACCGTTTCCTTTTTAAAGCCAGGGCGATAAACCTGTGACTGATATTTCTCACAATGACAAATAGAAGAACTGGCATACACTCAATTAACTAGCAAGCCATTAATGCGGCTCAGCAGCATGATGTTATTTATTTTTAGGTGTGTTATTTTTAAGCTGATCATTACACAAATTGTAACAGATGTGATATGAACCAGAGAACATAAGAAACTGTACTAAAGTAAAAAATGAAATTAATTCCTTTTTTATAAAGCTGCTCCTCTGGACCCAAAGTTAGAGTGGATTGAGGAAAGATCACTGCAGAGCTTCAACCAGAACTTTCTGAAAGTATCCTCAAATCTTATGGAGCTGGATAATGGCTAAGTTTCACCTGTTGCATACATTTAAATGAAGCACAATTGTTAGAGAATGGTAGAATGAATTTCAATATTAGCAATATTAGTGGAATACATGTGTTTTACAGAATATGATACTTCCAGAGGGAGCAGGTCCTTAACAAAGTGATGGTAAGCAGAAACGATATTTAACTAGAATATATTCCAGGCCTGTTAAACTGGTCTGCTTCACGTTAATTGCCTCTCTTGTGATTTTTCTCACCAGATTCCCATACTCATGTGGAAAACAACCCTGAATTTTAGTCTGAAAACATAGAAATTAAGTAGATGCAAATATTAGATTTAAAAAAGCCCAGTCAACCACCTGTATTAACCCGCTTGTAAGGAAAATAAGAATGAATACCAGAAGACATTAATAAGATAGACCTGGTAAAGCCAAAAAGTGGATCAGACAAACAGAAAGTTTGCTTCCTGTATCAGGCATTTGGAACATAAATTTTTAAAAACTCAAGATCAAAGACAGACCCTAAATTTGTCAAAAAGAAAATATTTCAGTTGGATTTGTGAGAACTGTCAAGATTTTAGTTTTTGTCTCGGTTCAAGAATGGAAAATCTGTGCAGCACGGTATCTTCCACAGAATGGGACAACGCTTCTACTAAAGCTCTACTGCTAGTTCGCTAAAGCCCAGCTCAGACCGAGGTCAAACCTGTTCCCACTCTTCCCTTTCAGAGCCTGTACTTCCAGGTAAGTTTTACAAACTCGCTTTTGAACTTCTCTAAGTGCAAAAAAGGCTAGAAGCTTCCTTCTCTTGCTTTCTTATGGTTTGGTGGGGTTTTGGTTTTTTTTACTTTAGCAAGGCAGCAAGTTTTTGATGCTTCATTGTTCTAAATATCAAGTTACTAAAACTTAAAGCATCCCTCACAGGAATTAACATGCACGGAAAGCTTCTGTAAGAGATTGCAGGGGGTTCTGAAAATTCTTCAAATCCCGACTCTGTCACTCCTCCTTATTTGTGTGATTAAATACTCCTTCATTTTTAAAGTATGGCTTAATTGCTTGAGAATAACTGCATATCATTTTGGTCTGTATGAGTACAGAGCTGTAATGTAAGACAAGGAAACTGACTGACTACTGTATTGCAGCACAAATTACATTAATAAATGTTTAATAGAATTTATTTACATCTGGGTCAAATTTAGGGTGTTTACAAGGCAGCATAAAAAATGAAGATGACTTAATGTTTCATTTTTATACCATTCCAATTCAGCTCTGGACAGACACGATGTATCACGTTCCATACTTCCGTATTTCCAATGACCTCTCTGTATTTTGCTTTGACAACTAATCCTGAGTTTGCAAGCATCAGAGAAATGATCTTACAAAGACAGCCCGTGCTAAAAGCTTCAAACTTGAGGGTTTGTTTGGCTTGCTTATAGTAGGTGACAGGTAAAAATCTTCACTTAAAACCTGTTAAGGTAGAGAGAAAGAGAGAGTATGTGTGCACGCACACACATACTTACTTATGTATCAAGATTAAAACAAGATCTAAAAATATATATATATATAAATTGCATTATGAATTTGTGAAAATATACACGCATACACACACAGAGTTGTATTTCCAGCTGTTTCTTTTCTCTAAATAGCTCAGCCAGAACAACCATCAGGAAACAGACTGCAATGTCCGTACAGAAGAGGCTTTCCATACAGCTCAGCTCAACAGTCATCTGCAGGATCGTAAAGCCCATGGTAGTAAACAGAAAAGAAATATCAATCCACAAATCCATAATGTCAAGACATTATTTCTTTTATTATTTGATCCTGAAGTAGCATCTATATAAATGTCTAACAATTATACAAACAATAAAAGAAACAGGATTATCGATAGGTTCAAAGTGTGTCCCCATGCATAAACTATGTAGCCTTTTCCATCCTTAATATGGAAGGGTAAATGGAAATATTTTAAACAATGAGTTTTCATTTTTGCATGAGAATGCAAATCACATTTTTGTCACTAAATAATACCTTTTCCCAGTGTGAATCCATCTAAAGCAAAAGGGACATTAAGAATAAAAGAAATTTATTTTAAAAAACAGTTGTTCAATCTTTGGAGCTAGACAAAGGTTTCAGTAGTTTTAGCATCAGAAACCAAGAAGCATCTCTAAAGAGATTGCTGTAAGCACTTCCTTATCACTGGAAACATCTTGTACAATCCTATGTACCATTTTTGTTATTCTTTTACAGGTAAATGGGAATAATAATGGTTCATAAAATGTATTCTCTCAACATATTCTCCCCTCCAGCAGGAACTGGATAGGGCTAGGGGCTATCCTAGCACTGCTGAAGATATACAAATAAGAGATTCAAGTAATGACAGTTTCATTTTACATTTTAAATGGTCCTCTCTCTCCTGCATTATATAGGCTTGGAGAAAGGGGATGAGTTTATCAAAGAAGAAAGGCAAAACTGAGAGTAAGTGCTGCAATACCATCTTTGTAAAACTCCCAGCTCTGTGGTAGACAGCCTCTGCAACCACTGTGTCACCCTAATCTACCATTTCTTTTTAGTCATTTTCTTTTGCTTTCACTAATTTCAAAGAACCCAAACAACCCAACATGTTTGAGGTTCGTTCATGTTGCTCCTATTTCTGACAAGTGGAATTATTCTGCGTTATATGACAAGAGATACCAAGACAAGAAGGTGGATTCAGTCTACTGGTTTATTTCTAATTTTTAAAATAAAGACCTATTTTTCTACTCACCCTCCATGTGCACTCTCTGTGTGCCTTCTAGAATGCGTTTATGTATTACGTATATGCAGAAATTGTGATACATGAGAAGCGAGAGAAGACCAGCGACGTACGTATTGCTGTTCTGTGCTAAAACCAACACACTAGTTGTAAATCTCAAACCCATAAAATCCCTCAATTAACAATGCAGTGACATACAAGAGCTCTAAAAACTCTTCTTATACTTCAATTATACTTCAAACTTTCACCTATATTTACACCAAAAATGCTGGGCTCATAGGCAGGGTAAACCTTATAGCAGTGATTTGGAGAACAAGGTACAACTAAATATATTTAAATTTTGCACACACACACAAAAAATCACAAGAAACTCTCATCTGCAGAAGTTACTCAGCATATTTAATGAGATGAAAGGATGCTTGAAGGTAAAGACAAATAAGCTTAAATTTGTTCTCTTAGTCAAAAGGATATCAGTATCGCAATGCATTTCCTACATTAAGATACGCATTTAGATCACTGCACTGCTTCCTTAATAAAAATACAGTACTAAACTTTCACAATCCCAACTCATGAAATGAAAATGAATGGAAAAAAATTAACTGTTGATTTATGACAAAGATTTGTATATGCACAAACTCCTGCATTCCATTACTACTTCAGCTCAAGTTTCCCCATTTCCTTTCCTCCAGCTGCACTCGATTCTGCATCATCAAAATGAACACAAGCCTTCCTGTCAATTATAAGTAGACAGAGTCAGACATCAGGGATCACTTTCTGACAGCTCAGCGCGACTCTGATGCTAATAACCACAAACACCTCCATTTATTCCCTATGCCTACCCCATCTTCTAGGGCAAATACACTCAAGTGAAAGACATACCAATGTTTCTCACAAACTGCTTTTTGTCCCTCTCATCATCACAGGATCGCAACAATTAACAAAATGGTAACCCTTGACCAAACAGGAACAGTACTGGCTTTGGATAATCGCACAACGTCTAATTCTTCCTGACCAGCAACAGCAGCTCCTCTAAGCCGCGTCACGCTAAGAGGGGCCTGACTCTCAGAGAAAAGGTGAGTGCGGCACCTTCTGAATTTCTGGAGAGTGGATGACTTTACAGCATCTCGATCGATTTTTACTTTAGATTCTCCACTGTTGCAATGGAAAACCTATTTTCTATATTTAACATAAAAATTAGCCTGCTAGACCTTATGTAGCGACATGGGAAATGCCTCAGCCTGAATTGTGTTTTATCCCTGTCTAATATCTCTAGCTTTCCTCGTTTTCTCCAATTCCTGCAGTGCATGAAAGCAGGAGACAGCAGTATCATTTCTGCCTTACGGTAGGAGGCAATCAATGAAAACTTTTGCTGCTGGTGGTTGAAAATTTGCCAGAAAAATGGTAATGACATGAACACCCACCTCTCACAGGAAAGTGCTCTGTTATTAAGAGCTGCTATTCTCTTTCCAAACACTCAAGGGAGCTATGAGCCTGCAATTCAATTTTTCAATCCAGGAAGTGAAATTTCAGTGTAATTGTGAGCTTATTTATTTAAAGTTTTGTCATGAATTAATAGAGTTTTTTGGCTTACATTATTGTATTTTTAGGTGATCTATGAAACGAAGTGCAGGGGATAAGGTCTTGTCATTTTGTTATTGTTTTCATTTTTAGTTTATATTATTTCCTTCTAAGAAATATACATATATGCTTCAAATGAAAATATATGAGAAGACCTAAAATACTGTTATGACACATCTGCATTTGAACCTCCAATTCCTTATGACACCTTGGCAGAGAATACATTTTCTTAAGCGCTCTTGCAATACAGACCTGCTTTTAAAATAGCTTCATAAAAATCTCTATTACACCTGCTGTCATTTAACAAACAAACAGACAAGAATCCTGCCCCCCATGCAGCTGTGAACATCACTGTGTAATAAAACTGAAGCACTTTTCCTTTGGGGACTTTTAGTCATTACCACACAGTAGCTAGTCATTATGCTGTTGTCTTTATGCTTTAAGTGTTGTCAGCAAAAGGGCAGAAATTGTATTGACAAGGTTTGGAAACGGGCTGACCTAACGCTAAAGATATGCGTTTGACACTGATGGCTTTTTTAGACAGCCCTTACCAACCAGCTTTAAGACAGACAGGAACTACATTGTATTCCTGACAAGCTACAGGAATGAAGTAGAGAAGTCTTAAAAAAGAAAAAGTAATAAAAAAGCAGTAAAACCTGGAATAGCAGAGGCCTTTACAGGAGTTTACAAATCTTTATTTTCCTTTAAGTGATCTTCTGGGTTCTAGCCCCGTCCCTTGCTACAAGGCATGCCAAACAATCACAGACTGCCAAACAATCGCAGATACCAAACAATCCTCCTCTGATCATTAAAAACTGAATTTGCTTAACATATTTCATAGTTATTTCAACGCCTTTTTTCACTATAGATTTTTACTATGAAGTTAAATCTTCACCCTATGTTTATATCCTTCACTGCCAAAAGAAGAGAAAGCAATTCCTTTACGCCTCTCGTACAGTCACTTTTGATAAAGGTTTCACTAATCGCAAAGCAGCAGCATTTCTCTTTGGTAACTTCTGATCGCTTACAGTCTTTAATTATTAGCAATTTCTACTACATCAAGGTCTGAACCGAATTCCTGGGTTGCACTGATGCACACAGATAGTCCTTGATGTTAACATTTATTCTGAACTGTAAGACTACCAGAGTAGTCATTCCGATCACACGTTTTTGATGTATCGACAAAGTGTAAGTGACAGCCCCAGAGTCAAAGAAAGTACTGTCGCCGTTCAGTGACTAGCCGCTGGGCAACCCGACCCAACACGAATATTGAAGTACAAAGTTCATACATTTACATTTTTCTCAGCTGGTGAAAACGATGCTTTCTCTCTGATGCTTTCTGCTGTTTCCGAGCTGAAAACACCCCAGTGCCATCTCCAGCCACAAAGTAGTAATCAGGTCTTGTTCCAGCCCAATATCTCCGTGCACATTTTATCAAGGCATTTTGGTTTTTCAACTCCTCTGCAAAGACACTTGCTCCACCATTTCATCAAGAGCTCATGTTTTAAATTTAAGTGTCAGCAAACCCCCTCATTTCCTCTGCTTGCCCTCTTTCCTTATTTAGGCAGTAATATTCACAGCCTAAAAGACTAAAATGTATAATGAAAATAGAAGTTCTGATTTCAACTGAATAGCACAGAAATGTAAATTCAAAATTGCAGGTTGAGTCCCCCTGCTCAGAAACTCCTACCCGGGCCTTAACACACCCCCCCCCCCCCCAAACCACATCGGCATCAACAAACCAAGCAGGGCTTTATGCCATGGCTAAGACTTAAGTGCATTGACTTTTCCATGAATGCTTTTCATGAAACAGAGTTTCCCTGGAGCAGGAATAAATAGCTGCCTGGCTTGATACTGTTTTGTTGTAAAAACTTAACAGGGCTTAAACTTAAGGCATGCACTTACTTATTCCCATTTTATCATTAATGATAACTATTACATTTTGTGCCAAAACCAGACCACACCATACAAACCTTTATAACTTTCAGATTTCTTTCTATGCTACAGCTACCAATAAAATACTCACAATAGGGTGTACTCTTCCTTCCATAAATCTTCTCTGCTGACAGGTTCAGGGCTCAAGACTGAAGCTAAACTTTCCTACAATTTGTGAAGTCAGTGTGACAGAAAGAAAAGAAATGGAAAAAAATGCTGGATTAAACTCCTGGGATTCTCATGCTACACAGGATCAAAAAATTCTAGATTGAAAAATTTCAGATCAGAGATACAATTTGCAGTTGGAATTTAAAAAAAATGGAGAAAGGGAAGGGGAAGGAAATACAACATGATCTCTGTAACATAATGAAATGCCCATAACAATGTTATCTGTATATCTTTGTATTCAAAACTTGAGCAGAACTCCAGAGATGATTCTTCTGGAAAAAAAATGTGACTTAAAGCATTGTTTGGTAACCTTAGCCTTACTGACAATCAGAAACCCAGTTTCAGTTTTAACGTTGATCCGCATTGACTCTAAACACCACCACCATACGCGTGATGCAAAACGCATACAACAATCGACTAAGCCAGATACCTAACAACTTTCTTCAATAATATTCCCCTAGTTTGGGGCTGCAGTACAAAAGGTCCAGGGTATAAATCAATCTTCACGTCTCAGAGGGTCTCTGATGAGCACTAATGGTATTTCCCAGAGCATTTAACAACCACAGGTGCCAGTTTTTACATATATTTGGTGCACATTTCTGTTGCAGATGCACTAATATTTTTGAGTGAAGGGACAGCAAAATGTACTGGACAGCTGCTCACTTTTCTAATGAGACTTCAGTGTGAGAAAAGTGATGGCAGAGTTGCTTAAAAGTATTTTGTGGCTTTCCTGTTGCTCTGCTCTGGAATGGGCATTGACAAGTTCTGCTGGCACTTGCTGGGAGTTCCCACACACCGGCTGGCAAAGATGAAAGTGGTCAGAGGGAAAAGTAATAAGTGTCAGTCCCTTGCATATTTCTCCACTTTTAAAGCAATTACCAATTTAATAAACATTGATTTCAAGGAAAGAGATAAGATTCTGGCTTTAGGCTTGCAGGAATCAGTCCAAAGGCACTGCTATTTCCAGTAGCTATTCCCTAGTTTTTGTCTATTATGAGAAGGGGTCTGACCTGCCGTGTTTTTCCATGCACTGGAGAAGACTTTGCTCTGCTAGCTAATCCAATCAACTTGTGCATTTGGAACACAACACAGAATTAAAAAAACCACTTGGTTCCTAATATAAAGGGACTACTGGTAAAGCCTGGTACCCTCACGGCACGCTGCCCATTCCTGAGGTACTCTGTGTAGGTCTGTCTCCAAGTACCTCAGCGTATCCGTTCCATTTAATGCTGCAAATACAGTAGTCCACCGAGACACGAGACAACTGCAGGAAGCAGTTTGGATGAAGGCTATCTGATCTGCTCCAAAGGTGTCCTCCTTGCTAACATTTTTAGGGACACATACAACATTTTTATACTATATAAAAAAATAAAAATAAAACGTTAAGACCACTGCAAGCACTCAGCCTGTAACGCCATTTCCTGTGATGCAAACACAATATACCTCCCTTACTGACTGCGTGGCCTTCCACATGCACTTATATGCTTGCATATAAAACCAAGAGCTTCAGAAAGATGGAAAATAACTAATAGACATCAGATGCTTAGGTATATAGATTATAGTTAGTGCTGAATTGAGGGTGGAAATTTGGGAACAGTATTATAAGGGTAATAATCATAGGAGTAGAGTTGCTATTTGCCAAAACTTTTGACTAATTTTCAAGCCCACCATCTCACCGGTCTTGCTGGAAGAGGAGAACCTTGAAAACCACAGACTGACGATTATGTCTCATTAAAGGATTCACAGTGAGCTCAAAACTTTCCTAAAATGCTTCAAGCTTTAAGGATCAGGTGTTTTTCATCAGGAGGCCTGGCTCTAAGATTGGAAATAGTTTGAGAAGCACTGGGTGGAAGGTATCGGCTAATCAGCTGGGAGATAGCACAGCTGGCACCGCTGTGCCAAGCCTGCCCCAACTTCCCAGAGGGGAGCCTGGCCCTAGAGGCCTCCAGCTCTCCTCTCAGAGACCACGGGATAAATGCACACAGGAGTTCACGCTCCTGTGTAAGTAACACTGAGCCTGAACCAGACCATAGACTCAGCCCAACTGACAGTTCAGGCACACCTTATGAAAATATCTATTTTTAATACAATCACTGGTCTTATCCAAACTTGCTGAGGTCAAGAACCCTACAGACTTCACCAGTTTGAGACTACAGGCAACATTTTTCAAATACTTGCAGACAGGATAAGACAACAAATTTTACCGTATCCAGAATGACATAAATGTGTGAGAGTATGGGTTACACCTAAGGAGAGAAAGATGTTTGCTTGGGGACTGTTGAATAAAAATGTTTAGTCAATGAGAAAATGAAGAATGGGAAATTTTTAAGAATCTATGCTAAGAAAAATATATTTAAAAGTCTCAGCTCCTACTACCTGGGTAATGATATATGTTGTTTTAAACTTCTTTGTCCAGAATTCAAAATGCTATTTGGACTATTAGCACTATCTAAGAGTTTAATGTGTTTAATGTGTTTCTCTGTAGCTGTAATGCAGTAACATTTTGTTTTTAAGGTTGGACAATATTCCCTTTTAAACCAAAATTAATGTAGTACATCGATTGTAATTCTTCAATGATCCTCATCCATTTGGATGAATGCTACTTTACCAAAAAGCCCAGTGGAGTCAGTCAGTCTACATATCATTAAAACCACTATTTTTTATTGGATGCCATAAGGACTTTGTGAACCTACCCAACTCAGAGCTCTTTGGCTGACCCAATTTTGCTAAAATACCACTTTTTACAAAGATCACATTGCTCTGACTCTCAAAATGGGAATGCCTAGCCTCACATATTTTATTTTGTATTCTACGTTATATGTTTGATTGGCAAACCTCAGAAAGGATCTCGCATGTTGCTGCAGTGATGATCAACAATGTAATTTTAAAATTAGATTTATTCATTATGGGTTTAATTCACTTTTCTCTGAATAAAGGCAGAGTAAATCAACTTATACAGCTGCATGAGCAAAATATAACTCTCTTCTGGAGCAAGAGATAGAGAGTGGAGTTATACAGCAGACCTCCGTGGTCATAAGGTGGAGGTCCAAAATAGAATGGGCAACCTCCGTGGCCATATGGCTCGGATCTAGAGTACAGTGGCTTGCTCACCTGCAGACTATATCTCTGTTTCCTCAGCATTACCCTCGTCACGGTAGCTTGGTTCATTTTTGAGCCACATTGTCCATCTCTCAAGCATATCCAGTTATCAATATATTTTCCACTTTTAAAGGAAAATTGAGAAGACACAAACAGATGGCACTTGTTCAGAAACCGTTGTCTTGTGCTATGGACTTTTTAAAAACCAGCACATCACAGAATCACAGAATGCTTGAGGGTAGCAGGGACCTCTGGAGATCATTTGGTCCAACACTCCTACTCAGGCAAGGCCACCTAGAGCCACTTGCCGTATTGCTTAAGATAATCTCTTTTACGCTGAGCCCACAAGAACCCCAGCCAAAAGACATTTTCATCACACAGAGACATTTACAGTCCCAGTATTATTTCCTAGATTTAACCTTTGATTCAAGAAAACTAAAACAAGTTATACATAAATGAAAGACGACCTTCCTAGAAATGTTTCATTTTACAAAATGAGAACCACCTGCCAAAGATGTAGCATCATGTTAAAAGATTAAAATAGCAACTTTTTAATGTGGCTATGGATTTGATATTTATAAAAGCAAACATATATAAATAAAATCCACGCTTAATAAATATATATGCTAATACAAACAGCGCTGCATAGATCTTAATTATAATCAGAAAAAAAATTAAATTGCTTCTTTAAACTGTAATCATGTTTCTTCTGGAGCAATTTGGATTAAACCTGTCTCTTCTTAAGTATGCAGAATACCCCGTTTTCTAAAACAATTAATTTACCCTGGAAAGCTCATAAGTGAAGCTGCTAGCTAACATTCAGCATATCAGTCTTTACAGAGTCCAATGCTTAAAATACAGAAACAAAGCAAGGACAAGGTTAATACTGCTCATATTTCTATTCTGATTTAAACAGTTTACATCTCAACACTCAAATTTCATATTGGTTACCCACAGACTAAACTATGTACTAGCACACGCTCGTTCATAGGCATGAATACACATCTGGGAAAACCAAACAAAAGTAGTAACACAGACACAAACAGACTTTGAACTCTAACCTTCCGGCTACAATCAAGAACTGTTTAGCATAACTGCTCATCTGCCGTTTTCTAGACCGAGTATTCATTTAGTGTGCACAGATTTTCTATCCAAAAACATGGCTACATCCAGTGGACCTCATAAAATCATAATTAGTTTTTCCAACATTAACTTTATAGAAGTTCTGTTTTTCTTATGGTTTCACACCCCTCCTAACCTCCTGCACAGCTTTATTTCCCAGGTTTTCTTTGAGGTGTCACAAGATGGGCACCTGCAGAGCTCCAGCAGACAGAAAGCCGCCTCTTTCCATCTGAAGCGGGCTTCTAGTTATCAACAGATAAAAGTGAATGAAATTGGATTGTTTCCTAAAATAATGTACCACAAGGAAGTTTCCAGTCCTGGAAACACGGTTCACGAGGCCAAATACAAGCACGAGCGGTTCCCCTGAAGTGAAGGAAGTTACTCTCATGCTCTGTTTTGAGCTTGTGCCTTGAGGCTCTGGGGCCTCCATGTCACAGACCTTTGCCGCTACCAGCAATACCAGCAAAGGCGGTTCTTGCCCTCATTTCACCTATTCCCCTCCCGCACTGCCGCCTCAGCTGTGCCAGCGCCTCACGGACTGCGCGTGGCTGAAGGAGTGAGCTGGGTTTACATCGACGCTGCCCAGCAGACAGGCTGTATGACAGCCCGGACCGGCCGGGCCCACCCGCCTGCAAAGGCGCTCCAGTGCAAGCGGGAAGGGCGCTTACCCATCCTTGCTCTCTGGCAGAGGCTGCCAGCCAAAGCACAGAAAACCATTCTTTACAAGCTGCTGCTTACAACCCAGCCTATTACAATAAGCCAAAATGCCTTGAGTTGATCACGGTTCAAGGGGATTTTCTGGCGGTTCTTCACTCGCCCTCCAAGCGCTGCGTGTTCCCCGGGACGGGAAGGACCAGCAGCTGGGGGAAGCGGCGGAGCGCTGCCGGGCACTGCCAGCTGCGAGTTAAAGCTTTATGGTTTCACTAGAGCAAGCTCTCTGGGCCGTGGTACTTCACCGAGGCTGCAACCAAGAGACTCAGTTCATCGGCACAGCTGACAGGATTGATGAGATAGCGGCACAGAGTTATTTGTTTGGGAGATATGTGCAACTGGTCCATCTGCATGAAAAACGTATGCTAAGGTCTTTTAATGAGGACTACACGCAATGTCTGATAAGAGAACAGATTGCTGTATTACCTCTTCCACGATAATCTAGACAGATTGTTAAGCACAGAGCACGTATTTTTATTTTTTGTTTTTTGCAATTCTTCTGAAAACTGACAAAAGAAACACAGCAATACCCCAATGAAAGAGTTGATGGCTTTTGTATTTTGACATTACTTTACTCTGCCTTCGGGATGATGAACTTTCTCACACATTTGATTGATGTAACTAGCTTAACTGATTAATCACTTTGCCTCCTAGCAGTTCCTTCCTGCTTATATCCAAGGAAACAGTCAATTAGGACTATAATTAATTCTTCCTCTCATGATGGGGTAAATTTGGAAGGTTGTGACCACATGAATGCAGGCAGTGCAGCTGGTTAATCTGCAACCCTGAGCCTCATGCTCCTAATGAACAAACTACAGCTCTTGTACTTCAAACAACAGACAAAACACCCAAATCATCTACAGTCTGTTCGGATGCCTACAAAATAGCACATGGAGGAAATGCAACATTTAATCAGGCAGTTGCACTGAAAAAACTATGAATGTGCTTTTATGTCAGAGATGTATCAATGGGTAGGTCAACAGAAACCATCAGAAACTACAAGACAAAACAAAATACTGGAAACTAGTAAACCAAGATTAAGCACATCCAACAACTGGGTGCGCACAGCTAGAGAAATAGGATTAAAATTTTTGGCACAAAGATAACAACAGAAAACCTTATCTGGATATAACGCAGATTCTCCACCATGACTTTTTAAAAATCTAAACTAGTTGTTCTTCTAAAACAAACTCCGCCATGACAATAGACCTTGAAAAGCAGCAATTCGTTCAGAGAAACTGCAGCCACAGGCTGTTCAAAAGTCAGGCTATATAGCTAACCCACACCTTTCTCACCTTCGAGTACAAGTGTTCAGGAAACACCTAAGGAAGAATTCCAAGAATATTTTAGTAGGCCGACTGCACTCTTATAATTTCCAATGATTTATCTGCATTACAGTTCAATAGCATTGACTCCAGAAAATACAGAGACCTCCTCCTTCAAGGTATCCTGAGTTTGGAGATTGTTAGGTTATTTTTGTGAAGTAGTTTCTGAAAACATGTTCTAAGCATCTAAAAAGTATTCTGGTTGGTCAGATCATGTGAAATTGATACTACTTGAAATGATTTCATGTATTTTTATATTAGGTGTAATTTGCTAAGTAAATCTGGTAAAGGCAAGAGACAGAGGCAGATTAGCAAACTAGTGGGAATAAACTCCTGAAACTACAAGTGAGCTAAAAAAGATGCCTTAATTACAAATTTCTGGAATGAGCAAAGAGGTGATACCGAGTTCCATGTATACAAATTTGCTCTCAGAGTTACAGATCTGGATCAGACTTCAGACTGTGAGATTTGGTTTCCTGCCCAGATCAACTGCAGAGCAACTTCATGAAATTACCACAATTCAAGAGAAACACATGAAAAATCTTAACCCCTGTTTTCCTTCAGCCTTAAAAAAGGCTGAATTTACATAGAGTTTAATTTGGGTCTGTACTTCACTCCTCAGAACACTCCAAATGGAAATATCATTATTAACTTAATTCAAGTCAGCATTACCTCCAGTCACTCAGCTCCATCCCCCCCTCTTTTTTTTTTTTTTTAAGTCCCAGTGAAAGGAAAAATTGCTAACAAACGTGCTAAGTAATGTAGCAGTTCCTTATTGCTCATCATTATTTACATGGAAACAGCAAATGGGTACTTAAAATAATGATAATAGTAGGTTGGTAATTTGATCACAGATTCCAGATGATTTCCAATGTTTAGGGCTTTAACCACAATAAAGTTTGATTTATTATTACATTTTCTCTATTTATTCTCCCATGAATGGAATAAAACTGTCACAAAGGAGCAGCTAAGTAAGACAACAATGACATTTTATTACCCTGCATGTGTATAAACATGTGCACCCAGAAAAGCACTGGATGTACTTTTAATTAAAATCCAAAATATTTCTTTTCAATCAAATAATATTTTAAATAACCACTCTGAGAAAAAACAAGTTAACTTAATGCCAATTTTTTTTTTTTTTCCTCTCCAAATAACCAAACAGATGTCCCAATGAAATTTGCCATTATTCTTTCCAGGAGGAGAGCAGCCATGATTTTTCCAATAACTTTAACAGAATTAATTCCAATTCTGTTTTCCTGGACAACGTGCTAGGAAAAACTGGGAAATTGCTTCCTTGAACATTTCGTATGAGGAAAATACCATTAAATCAATTCTCATTGATACTACAACACCAGATCGAGCAGGCAAGCGCCTTATTCTGCATGCTATTCTACTCAATTAATTTGTTCTTTACTTAAAACTTTCAGGTGATTGCAAAGGTCACAGTTCTAGTAGGGAAATGTACATATACTGTTGTACAGTTAGGTGGCCGCAAATACAAATCATCAATTAATATTCCTAAAAAGTGTGTCTGCATCTAATCCGTATATACTTCTTCATTATAACTGTTTCCCAATTTTTCTGTCTGTATTTTCCTATACATTCTTAAAAACATGGGAAGCAGACTGCTGAACTCTTCCCCTTTTTTAGGTTTTGATCTCTGAACCAAATTTGTAATGACTACAAATTTTCCTGTTTTCCATGTAAGGACAACTCCTACAGCTGTTCACAGAACTGGAGGAAAGAAACGCCAAAACAAAACAACAAAACCAACCAACAGTGAAACTTCAGTACTAAAATAATTTGTTGCTACTGCTTAGATATTACTAATGGGACAAAAAGAGGGCCAAAGTGAATGAATTAGGATTTTTGTCAAGAAGATATGTGAGGTGCACTGGAGACATCCTAGTATCAACCAAAACACCTTAGAAAATGAAGGTGGTGTACTAACACATGGCTGACACAGATGTAGGCTGGGAGCCTAGCAATTGGGTGCTGATTTTATCGGCACTTAGAAATAAAGGAAGTCTACCTCCTGTCAGGAAGCCATGCAAACGAGAAGCCTGCCGCACTGATCACTGTTCCAAGTCACTGATCTAACAGAGAAAGCTTCAATAGCTTGGGAACCAAAGCCTGGACCGGGAGGTCTAACAACTGGTTGAAAAAACAGCCACTTACAGCGGCCTGCTGGATCATCCCACACTGTTGGATAGACCATTTCAGTTTCCTTTGGTTGTGTACACTGTCAGGTGGTTGGAAAAAAGGCAAATCTGAGCTTAAATGTTGTATCTGTGCCAAGAATTCCCCGTAAGTATTCGGTATGTTACTTCTGTTCTTAAAGAAGTAACAGTCATTGAAAGATGGCTTTAAGGTTTCTGAAAAAATGAGGTCTCTGACAAGTGTCTGATGGGGTCACTGCCACTTTGAGGACCAAAATATCCACAAAGAATCTCACTGTCCCAGGTCTCCCAGTCCACATATCCTCCTGTCCAAACCTCAAAGGCATAAAATGATCAAATACTTGTCATGCCAACTGGATGAGTACTCCTATGGTTTAATAACATATGAACAGTAAGAAAAAAAAGTAGTCATGTTTGTTTATGCATTCATATTTGGTTTATAGTGTAAACAAAGCTTTTAAATCCCCAGCATATTTCTTTCATCCCTTTTCACAGACTTTATGCTCTTTTCACAACATCTGACTTAGGACAAGAAAAACCATTTCCAACACTAGGCTGATAAATACTTACTTGCCCAGTCAGAAAAGCAGAGGACAATTTGAATGTGCAGTTCTACAACTGCATTCTAAGATGCAAAAAGTTTCTGCCTTGCAGTAGGTTTTCATAGAATAATGAGCACAAATTATGCGGTGTGTTTTCTGTGTGGATTAGTGTTCCCAAGCCCTTAAAAACATAAACGTGAAATAATATCTCCTTGTTACAGAAACACCCCCCATCACTGTAGTACTAAGTGGTCTCACCATATTTTAATGTTTTCGCACTTGCTCCTTGAGTTGTGAAGAATATTATTCCCATTTTCACCTGGAGAACTGGAGCACAGAATTGCTAAGGACCATATCTAAATGGGTTTTGCTGGCAAAACTATGTCCATCGGGTAAAATCTCTAACACGGATGTATCTCCAGTACGGACCTAATCCATCTACAATCTGTGCCTTTAAGGATATAATTTCCTTCCCAAAGAGGAGCTGAAAGTAGTAAGGGGGGTTATGATCCAAATACAAAGTTCCTCTCTAAGAGTGCTTTGCATGGACAGTCCTAATAGACTGCATACCAGCGAACCCTGGGGACTTAACCAAAACCACACACCCTGCTTTGTCACAGGCACCTCATTTAACTGAGGTCTAATAAATAATAGATTAAAGCCCTGACTGCGATATCATCTCTTCTCTTGCTGTGATTCTTGTAAAATAGTACAAAAAGGATTTTAAAAAAAATATTTTAAAAAAAGGTCTCTCTATGAAAGCAGATACAAAGATTTAAAAATAACAACAAAAATTCAAAGCATTAGAGCAGGACTTCGCTCAGATGATATCTGCTAAAGGCCAAGGCATGCTCTGCAGTGAGCACTGCAGGCATCTCCTGAGCAGCTGGAGGAGATGTGAGCACCCTGCTCCCACGCAGCACACAGCAGTAACCTGGGGTCTGCAGGGTGCTGAGGGGCCCCAGAGGCTCCTCTGCTCTACGTGACCCGAGACCAGGGCTGCAGCACGGGATACTCAAGGACAAGGACTACGGGGCGTACTGCACAGCTCCCTTCTGTGCAGGGAACATCATCCAACGCTGGCTTAAATTTCATGGATTAGGGCAAGGCAACAGTGGTGTTACTGAAATAGTTTTGACTTTGGCTCTGAGGTGTCCTTGAGTTCCAAGATTTTAACTAAACTTTTTTTTTTATGCTTATCCACCAAAGTAAGAAGGGTCTGATAGGAAATGATCATTGCAAACATCAGCAGCTGCTATGCATAGATGCTACTGATATGGAGACAGCTGGGTACACATTTCTGCGGTCACTTCCTTGATGAATAGAGAGTGCACTGTTGCACATAAAAATGGCATTGTCAAGTCTTCCTGAAAACACTATAGGTTCAATCCTGATTTGAATGACTAAGACGTGTCTTTAACAGACAGAAAGACTCCAAAATGTGTCAGTCCTTGTCCTGCTGGCATTCCACTCCTAGCAAGATGATAGCTTTCACCAGCAACTCTCAAACCTGTAAGACTCACATCAGATCCTGCAGAAGGTGACAACTGCCACGTCACTTCAGCGCACAGAGAGCAGAGGTTTTAAAAACGATACGGGTTCAGCCAGCTAGGTCCTTGCTCCGGCAGGAGCCAGAAAAACATGTCGCAAGCCCTCTGGGCAAACTGAACCGCTAAGTGCTCGGGGCAGGGAATGCAGGACAGTTGGCAACACAACGTATGAGAGGAAGAGGAAATCTCCTCAAAGGCCAACAGGGAAAGGGGCAAAACGTGGCCATGCTGAAGCCTGCTCCTAAAATGTCATTATTCAAGAGGAAGTTAATGACAATTCCCCTCATCCACAGGATGTGTTCTCCCTCCCCCACCCCGTAAGCTATCATTTAAAGAATCAACTAGTACTAACTAAGCACACTATTAGCTGTTGATATTTAATAACCCAGGAACAGAACTACGGTCCTGGCCTTGCCAGGCCTCTTGATTAAGGGCAGCACTGTAACTAACAGTGCCTTTGGCACTTTGACATTTTCAGGAGGTTAGTGCAAATTTCTGACAGGATTTGCACATCGGCGCTTTGCTGAATCACTGACCAACCAATCAATAAAATAAACGAAAATTAAAATAATTAAAATTCCTGTGGTTTCAAAACTAAATCAGCAAAATTATGACATTTTCTCACAAGGTATTTCTCCTGACCTTTAGATGTGGTAAAAAGCAGCACAGCAGCTGCAAATCTCAGACAGTTGAATTTCTCCACTGTATCAGCAACATACATATTCAGTAATTGATATACTGGTACCCCAATCAAAAATCACCCAAGGATGACCAATACCCCAGTACCCCATGGCACAAAGAGGGAAACTGTGAATAACAGAGAGCTGATGAAGGAAAACTCAGAGGCACTTCTAAATTAAAGCAATCTAGATCACTAAATAGAAAAATCTCAGAGCAAGGATATGACAATGTCTTTCTACAGAAACCACATTTACACCCCGTACCACGCTCTGGACAGTTAAATCAATTATGACCATCACAGCCCCCAGAAAACAAATCCAAACAACCAACCTCTAAACAACCCTACAAAACCACAACAATCCGAGCTATGCAAATTTTGTAAGAAGATACCACCTGCATTAACCAACTACAAGCTTTTAAAGGTTGTAAAAATATAGGAGCAGATAAACCAAGACCAAAACCTAGGAAAATCATTTTCCAAGCTTCCTTCTAGTGAGATGAACGAGACCGTGGAAGAGCCCCCATTGCTCGGGACAGGTTGAACCTAGCTGGACAGAACACTGGAAATGCACACTGCAGGGAAACTTTGAAACCAGATGCCTTCAGAGGTCCTTTCCATCTTTAGCGTTTATTACTCTATTATTTTTCTACAACTAACAGGTCTAATTTGTTACGCAATTATAGAGTTTCCACGTTTTCCCTAAAACAAGGCTGAGATATTTGTCATTGCAAAGCTGCTTCGGACAGGCGAGCCACGGTAGCTCAAAGAAACAAGATAAAACAGTCAGATGGCAGAGCTCTCCTGCTGAGTGCTTTAGTCTGAGCGCTCTGTTTAGCAACACGAAGATGTTTATGCTGGCTGCAAGAGGACTTCAAATGGCTTGTCTACAGAAATTACTTTAGAGGAATATTATACATGACATCATCCAACTACATTAAGTCAGTTCAATTACTGCTAATCAACTTAGAATATATCTGTGTAGTTATTTTTAGAGGTTTTACTAAGGTTTATTAGGAGAACATATTCTAACACTCCCTTTATTAAGATGCCATGATGTTCAGCTATTTTGAAAAATGACAATTTGATTTTTATGCCTTTTGTGTAACATTTATGTTTCTCAACAGTTTTATCCTTACTTACACTCCCCAGGGTTAGTTTCTTCTGAGGACAAATGTCCATTGATTAACAATGAAAACACACGGGTTGCACAGAATTGAGTTAGGGGATAGACTACAGATTGCCAGGTCTAACTATCCAGGAATTTGCTTCTCCCTTCTCATTTGAAGCTCGAGGAAAACACTCAAAATCCTGACAGCATTCATTGCAGTTATGTTTCTTGTTTTCAGAGTTCAGAATAGCATCCACTGTGCCGAGGACAGTCAAGTTCCCAATAAATACACTGGGATAGACAGTTTTACCTTTTGGACGCTGGATGCTACTGGGGTGGGGGACTGCTGCTTTGTTTTGCTGAAGAGAAGCTTTAAGTTTTCATCTGCGACTTACACAGGCAGAGCAGCACCCTGCTCCGGAGCAAGGCACAAAGCCCAGCCCCAGCCCCGCTACGGACGCTCAAGCTCTCTCCCCGCAGTCAGCATGCCGTACACCGGTGTCAGGAGCTCCGTGGCGCGGGGGCTCTGTGCACCCCTGCCAGCACCGCAGGGAGGGCAGCCGCACACGGAGCCTGGGCAGCACAGGCTCGGCGCTACCTGCTACTGCGCAAAAGAGGGTTAGCGGCACACCTCTATGGCAGACTCTTCCACCATACAGCCGCTACACGGGAAAACAACTCATTATTCTGGGAGTAGCAAAGGGAAAACCTTTTCCAGCCTCTTCAGTTTTCTCTCATTCTCTTTAGAGTAAGTATATTTTCAAGTCATCTTCTGCTTACCTATTCCACGTGGATCTCCTCTTACCTCTCACACCATAATAAATCAGGAGTGAATCCATAAAAATAATATTAAGCTAACATTAGTGGAGTGAGGATAAGTTAAAGGGAAGGCATGTTAAATAAAAAGTCACCCTCCCACTCCCTACTTCCACACTCTCTTTGGACTACCTTTTATTACTTGACCAACATTTTCTAAGGGTCTGGTTTGCTTTCTATACACATATAACTCCCATTACTGTCAGTGGAAATTATGTATGCACATCAGTAGCAAACCAGACTGCAGGATAGTCAGCTCTCTAAGGTATCCACATCCCTGTTACAGTCATGTTTCAGGAGAAAAGCCAACAAACATATTTGGAATTCTGCCTTTAAACAAACACCATACTACAACAGACACAAGCACTGCCTGATTCTTCCAAATGGAAGAAATACTCAAGAGAGAATCCTACTTAAACCAATGAAAGAGTGAATTAACAGCATTTATCTTTTTCCACCATTCCCACGATGTTTCAGTGTCTCACATGATGAAATCAGTAAGAAATATCTCTGTAAGAGAAACAAAGACAGACAAGTTTTTCCCCTAAGCTGTATACTGAAGCAGTTAAAAATTTAGAGCAATGCTTGAAAATAGCAAACGAGAAAATTGTAATGTTTAGTTACTAGAACTAAGAGTGCTTTTCCATTCACAGACCACAAAGAGCTTTTACAATATTGGATCTCTATCACCATAAATTAGAGGAGGAAATAAAGGATGAAATGGGAGAGATTTGGCCAGGAACTGAAATGACAAGGAAACCATTTTTCCTAACTCCTTATCTGACATTTGGTCCACTGCAGCCTGTCAAGCAGTTCTTGATGAGCCAGTGTGATGGCCCTTCAGCAGCCAGAATCCCATGAGATCAGGTAGGTTATTCTTTTCTGCATAAAGAATCCTGATACACAAAGTTCTGACAATAACCTGTTCATTCAAGTTCATATTATTTTCCAAAGTACGAACAAACCTCCCTTCAGATACCTACACTAGTTTTCTTTCTAAGGCATTTATATTCACGTGACTCTTAAGTGTTCCTCTACTTCTAAGACTAAGAGTGAAAAATGCACATTAGCAGCATCATATTCATCATTGTATGCCTGAAAATCAGAGGAAAGCACTTGATTTCCAGTAAAAGCACGTCTTTTCATTCCACCACTAATCATCTGACGCTGCAGTGTTTTCCCTAAACCACACTTAATGTTTTTATTAAGAAATTAAATCTAATCACGAACACAGGGATATGAACTTCAGCATCTTTGGGCACAGACACTTGTCCTGCCAGGTTACATACGACGGGACTATAAAAGCAATCCTGGGTTCTAAAACTCCCTATTTCCTCAATGAACTCACTGCTGTCTCTGTGCCAAATGAAATTCTGACGGGGTCTCAAAACCAACACAAAAGGTGAAATTGAACTTAATGAGAGTTTTGCAGCTGAAATCCACAAAGCTTGATCCTACCCAAAGTTATTTCACTTCTAGCACAAGGGGAAAATTCATAATAGACCTTAAGCTCCCTTTGAACACCTCTGTTTGAAAAAACAGCCCCATATTAGCAGTGTATTAGAAGTCACAAATGCTAGTCTAGACATTACAGCTACAGCCTCCCTTCTTTAATCTCCTCTGACTCATATGTATCTGTATGTACCAGGTTGTATTTGTCCACATGGTTTTCTTGGTAATTTGAATATCTCAAAGACCCAGACCTGAAAATTGCTCTATAAATTTCCAGCGCATCAGTTTTACTTATAAAAGTGATTAATTGAAGAATCTGAGCTCTTACTACCTTGAATAGGAAATAAAATGTCACTCAGCAAGCCATAAATTGTGAAAGCTGCCAATAAAACGCACCTGAACCACACTACAAGTCAAGAAGCATGCAAGCGTACTATCTGGGAAAAAACAATTACAACCCTGCAACAAAAACATACTGATTACTTGTTTTACAAAACAGCTATAAACTTTTCAGACAATAGCCAACTTTGTGCAAAATATCCTTGCCTGATTTATCCTGAAACAGATTATAAATTTGGGGATGCAATCCCTGGGATTCAGGGATTTTTTTATTTTTTTAATTTTTTAATTTTTTTTTTTTAAGGGATTGAGTCATAAGGATTGATCCAAGCCCTCTGAAGGCAGCAGAGCTTGTCATAATGTTTGGATAAAAAAACCTCTTTTTGGTGGATGGCTACCTTATTTCCTACTACTTCATTTCTTGATTACTTAATCATTTAACATACTGTCATCAAAGAACTGCTTGATTCTCAAGTAACATATTGACTTGTAAGGAAGATAATTAATTAATTTAGTAAAATTTACTTGTAATGGAAATACATCTATCATAACAAGATTAATTTTATCAAGCACACTGTCAATTAGCTTGTAAAGAAATACTGGAAAATAAAAGCAGCCTTGCTGACATATTGTATTATTTTCCATAAGGCGTTTGTTAAACAGTGCAGCTATATTGTGGTAATGGTTTTCACTGTAAATCTGTTTATTTCATTAGTGTTTTTTTCTCTCTTTTCAATAAATCTCTTTCAGATGTGGTAGCATAGCAAGAAAGACCATCTTTATCAAGGCAACTCCTACTCTGCTTTACAATGATGGTGGAGGGATGGCATGGAATATTTATTTATCTTTGACAGAGCCAACGGAGAGATATGTAGAGCATGTTAAAATGTGCATTTTAACACACACAAGCTACCATGTTTTTCACTTTTTCACAGTAGGAATGATACACAACAATCATTAATAGAGTTTTCAATGCATAGATCTAGTAGTTTTCTAATAAATCAAATCGCCTGATGAAGAAACATATCTTAAGTTGCATTGTTCTCAGGAAATTAAAAATGGTTCATAGTACATGATACATATCAAGAGTTGTGAGTAATTATAATCATAGCATAGCAAAACCAATCTACTTCATAATTTTTTATACTGTTCGTGACCATCATACCTAAAAGCTGCCTAAGTAAATTGCTTCTATACTCAAAGATTAAGAGTGGCTGTAATAGAAAAATCTGGTCTTTGCCCCCATCTTCAAACAGAGCCTCTCAGAACAGGTAGCTCTCCTTGAATTCATCTTGGACACAGCATTTTCTAAGATTTTTTAGGAGTGTTTAGAGTAGGTTGCTCCAGTCCAAAAGCAGTCTTTTCACTGTAAGTGAAAAGTTTCCCCAGGAGCAAGCAGTCCAATTCTGAATTTTCATGTGCTTCGCTCGAGGTCTTGCAAGACACCTTGCTCCAGAAGAACAGTAAATCAAAGGGTAATGCTCCTGATCTAGACCAAGTCCAAACTTAGCAGGAATGTTTTCTTGATCCCAGTCTCACCTTTGCAGTAAATAACATCATTTCTCTGAAGCAGCTAATGACAACAGCAACAATCTGGCCTTCAAACAATTGGCTTTTGCATATCAGAAGCAACCCCAGGTGATGAACAAGGGAGTATGGATGGAACTGTCATACGAAGAGAGCTAGATACAGCTTGTTTCTAAAAATACTCTCTCTCTGAAATACCCTTCTATGGCTTGTTATTGCATTAGATTTTCTTCTTCCTTTGCTACAGCTGTCTTTTAAAAGAAAACTAAAAAAAGCAAACACAGGTGTTTACTCAAGGATCATTTCACCTGCTGTTCCACTGCTCCACCTGCCCCTGTCACCTCACTACCTGGTCCAGCCGTACAGCTGGGATGACTCATCTCTGCATGAGTACATTTTTAAATGATGTATTTTCAGGGGTTTGTTTCTGCAAAAGGAGAAGGGAAGGATAAAGACCTTTCCTTAATGCCACACCACTTACCTATTTAGCATCTCCCTCACACCTTTTTCCTTTTTTTAAGCAGAAAAAGCACAGTGGTTGAATCCTTCAGGCTTCTGAATGCCAGGCTAATGTGCAATTCACCTCTTCGTAATGAAAGGCATCGTAATTCAAGGGCATCTGCATCATCCTCCCCCAGATAACAATTTACTGAAGCAGTGAAAGGGAAAGAGCTTTCAAAGTTTGTTGCAAAATTTCAGATCTGTGTTTGAACAGAGTTGATGGATTTCCAGAAGCAGAGTGGAGTGATCTGCTTTGAATTAGCCATTATCTTTTACATCCCTCCATGTTTCCTGTCATCACAAAAGAAGATGAGTTACCCTTTAACTTACTGTAGAATAATCTCTGACTACCAGCAAAGGGGTAGTTAATGCTATTGGCAAGGATGATTTAGGAGACAATTTCAAAGCTCAGTTAACTATAAAAACAGAAGTCATACTAAAGCACTCTCATCCATTCTGCATACCGAGAGTGAGGGAAGCAGGGCTTAATACCACAACTGTTGGGAGATGCGATGGTATGACGAGAAACAGTAGTTTCTCACTTTCTCACTCAACAACCGTTGCTAAAATATAATGTATGAAGTATGACATCAGTACCCAGAACTCTCCTGGACCAGATCTGACAGGCCTAAGTGTACAAAGAGGAAATCCTTACCTTACAGCTCAAGCAGATTAATCCTTACTTTACAGATTTCTTATTCAAACAAGTAACCTGACAGCTGCAGACAGATCAGACAAACTTTTAGTATTCAGAAGAAGGCTTGATTCTAAATTTATTTTTAAACATATTTTAGAGCTTCCTACGATGAAAATGCCCATTGTTTCAGAAAGTTACTTTACAGTCCTTTTTGCGTGCCTTAAGAATACCAGCAAACAAATGCCCTCAAGTCATTTGACAGTCAGAAGTTTTTGCTTGCTTTGACTTTTTTCTTTGATTGGCTTGTTCTTCTTATATCATTAAATATGTACACTTAAGTTTTTCCCCACACAAAACCAAGCCCATCCCAAAAAACAAGGGGCAGCTGTGTATTCAAAATGGTTTAACAGAAATTTTGTTATGGAACATCATCACCAACAACAGGGGTTCCCAGCATTTTGTGTCACTGTACATCCCTCAATCCTCATCCTCTCTGTTATGACAATATGCATGTTTATCATCAAGGTTTTAATTGGAAGCAGTACAGAAGTAGTTGTTTAATAGGGCTTCTCGAATCCTCACTATGGTTGACAGACGTTCAGTAGCACAAAGCCCAAGTTCAAGAAACAGTGATCAAATTTTTCCCCTGGATATTCAGTTGCCAGAGGCACAACACAGAAACACTGACGTTGAGAGAAAGACCACCAGCGTCTCTGGATCACATATTAAACTAAGCCATAATTTAGTTCCACAGACAGTAAACCCAAATAAACTTGCACAAATTTATCTAAGTACCTGACAACAAGTTGACTGTTAATTTTATAATGAGAAATCCAGACTCGTACAAATGCAAAGCACCTTAAATGCACCTGATACTCCTCCAGTATTTTCAAAATAACAGTAACATTATTTAGTGAGATAAAATCAGCAAAACAGTGCATGTGGCGTATTTAATTTCTACTATACTCATTTTATGTTAGTCTGCAACCTCCCACTTCATATATTACCGTATAACATCTTGTTATTGCAAAACAACCATAGATATATTTAAAACAGAGTCACTGCAAAATTTCTGTGTCTTACTCCACTGGTAGGATTACTACATGGTCTTTGCCAAGGGCCTGAAGACCCTGTTAAATATTCAGGTAACTCTGGCAGTGATCTTGATGCCCGTCGCTGGCCATTTGTTTCTCACAACTATCCAAATGGGTAACTTGTTTCGCTCGACAGCTCTACTGAAACAATCAGCAATGAGAGAGTTGCCAATGACCAAATTTAAATGACTTTTTAAGACTTCAGTGTTAATGTCTCATTTAGATAAATAGAGAAATCCCTCCCTTTTACAGCTTTCATTCCAAAGTAATTTGCAAACTCTGGAAGTTGCTACCAAATTTGGCTTTCACTAATTGACGTCGGGAAAAGTTACCACACCAGAAGGAATGGAAACTAGTCTCAATGTGCTCTCCAGAAACAAGTACAACATCTTCAAAAGAAAAAAACCCACACTATTAATAACAGTGGCAATTTCGTTCTTGTCTTAATTATTTTACAGTCTACCGCCTACCTGAAATCTAGGGGGAAAAAAACCCACAACAATCTTCATTAAGTGATGCTAGAAAAGACTGACCCCATTAAATGCACTGGTGAACCATTACATGAAAATCTTGCCCGTTCTGCTTTTCACAGTACTTTCTGCACTGACAGTGGTCTGTTCTCCCTGGTTAAGGGAAATGTTGATCTGACATTAGCAATAGAAAAGAAACATTCATTTTAACACCAACTTCGCTGGAATTTCCCCAAGCAAGTAAGATGGGTGCAGAAGCTGGAGAGTAGTACTGGTAGTAATTTGTTATGTTTTTTTCTTTTTCAATTTATTCATTCATTGACAACTTTTCTTTAAGCTCATTCTTTCTAAGCAGGGCTACATTTGGGAGCTTTGGTCAACCCAAACTATGTATGGGCTTCTAATGAAAAAAAGGTACACGCAGGTCTTTGCACAAACAACTTGAGTAGTGTTAACAGTTTAGGCATATACTCCATGATACATGGGTGTATCTGCATCTATTATCTAGTGATATCTAATGGTAGTCATAATTAAAGTCGCTAAAAGATGATGTCTGTTGTGAGAAGGAAAAGACAAGGTGTTCTGCAGTTTCTCCAAGTCAACTCTGTGACAATGCTCCTTCCTATCTTTTTAATTAATGAAAAAAGAATTAAGGCTCAAGGTTTTCATTCTCTTATGAGACTGATGGTACTCACAAGCTATTCAAAAGTTAGATGTGAAAAAAAAAAAAAAATCCAACATGCCTCCCAGACAAAAATCACATGTCTAAAAAATAACAGACGCTGTGACAGTGTCTGCACTCTTTATCAGGATGTTTGGAAAGGTAATCACGTAGCCCAGTGCAATTTCATTTTCAACGGCAGTTCCACACATTTGTAGGTTTCTGTCCAAATGCCAGAAAAGGTAACAGGGTAACGATTCTGCTTTAAATCAAGACTAACTAGGATTGAATTCAGTCCTTGGAAATGAGGAATAATAGTTTCTTTCTTCTTCATAGTGATTTTCTGCCTCTACCTTGCATTCAGAATGGGATACGACCTATTGTTATGCCATGCTGGCACATACAGGGTAAATGAAAATCTTTTCAGAAGAAGAAATAGGATAACATTACAGGATTGCACCATATTCACCCCTAGTTTTATTTTGTAAAACACCTTATCAGTTCCTTCCATGCGACCAGTACTGCCAACCAACAGCAGTTAAGTAGCTCATGCCCCAAACCCCATTTTAAATTAAGCACATTTAAAACATAAACACTTAATTTGAAAATGTTGTGGACTTAAAATGAATGCATTATTGCAGTGAAAGATACTAACCAATAATGAAAAAATACCAGCTGCAGTTCTTCAAAGATTAAAACCTAGCAAAGTATTGCATTGATAAAAGGGAAAACTAGAGAAGAGTTCTCAGCAACAGACGTCAAAGACAAATAAATGGTCCTGGCAATTGCAATTTAGGACTCAGGGTGGAAAATATTGACAGTAGAGTTATAACCCCAGCACTGATTTCTTTCACGGTCTTTCTGCTATCATTAAATTCCCATTTAAGAAGAACTGCCTACCAAACCATAAATCCAGTTTAACTCTTAAGAAAATGGATCCTCAAATCCTGTGTCTACTTTCACAAATATTGTCACTCCAATGCATCTCCCTTTCTGTCTGAAGAAAACAGCGCTCCCTCTATTCTTCTGGGTGACAAGGTTAGGCCATATGTATACAGATATTTTTTCAAGGCTCTAATTGGAAGCGATCAGTGCCAGCATCAGGTCCCCAACTCATTGCCTAGGATTTGAGAATGCTAAGCTACTATTAGAACTTGATTTTTAAAAAGACAAAGATCACCACGTATCAAATATATCCCTGGGGATGTTCTGGAAACCAGAAACTCATCTTGACATCAAAAGCATCTAGCTCCTGTCTATTCAGCTGTTGATGATTAACAATATAAGTCTTTTGATATCAACTCTCAAATTGCATTGACCACAGACTCAAGTTATCATGATCTCTTAAAGTGCCCTGATTGATCAAACACCAGGCATTAACTTCAGCAGACGTACAAAGGCTGCATTTGTCCTATTTCTTAGACCCTACGGACAAAAACAATAGGAAGAAGTAGTCAAAAGTTTCCAACAGAGGTCATCTAATTCACCCAAGGTAGGACCAATTATACATAAGCAATGTCAATACATTGCTGTTCCACCTGTTCTTAAAATACTCCCAGAGACAGAAATCCTATGGTGACTGCAGACAACTGATTCCTGTATAATAGTTCTGCATAAACTGAACCATTTGAACTCTGTGTTTTTTCAGTTGTCTTGTCTTTGTGAATAAATATTGCCAATCGTTCTGATTATTTTTTTTTTTTAAATGAGCATTCCCTAAACTTTTTGTTAATATCCTTTGCATTCCAAGAAGTATGAAGGTCAAATCTGGATACTACCAGTCATTGGCAGGAAACAGGCCACTGGGCCAGATGGACTCCTTGTGGTAAGTCTTACATTATCACCACTACCAAGGATTAACAAAGGACGAAAAAAAAAATCTTTTGTCAGAGGGATTTTTTTAGCAACAGAACATTTTTATAAAATCCTTGTTACCAGTCTCCTTATTACTCTGACACATGTAATACTATATACAAGCTAAACTGAGATTGAGATTAGCAACCTAAATATTTAAATAACGTGGCCTTTCCCTTATTGTCTCCTAGAAGTTGTGTTGTGGACAAACAAATTCTGAAAGGCTAGACACTTGTATAGTTTCTTCTAATTTGCTTTCTAATTGTCAGGTGCTTAGGATGTCTATGCCATGATGCCAACATTTCCTGTGCAGAGACAAAGGACAGAATTTTTTGATGTGACAAATTCCCACCTAACTGCATGATGCTAGTTGATGGAAAAATTATAAACATATAAACAAAAAATAGAGTCTGTGGCAGCCAAAAAAAAAAAAGGAGGGGGGGGCAGGTGCAAAATAGCAAGAAGTAAAACCTCGGGCTTTCTATTCTTCCTTTCTTTAGGCATTTACTGCCCTGAAATTTTTGGTCCAATTTTCATTTCAAATTTTATTAGAATAAAATCAAAGAAAAGGAATAGTTAAAGACAGACCTTTTCCCCAATAATAACAGGCTCACTTAAATGTGTCAATATTATAAGGAAGAAGTAATTTTAAAAATGTTTCCCTTTTGTACAGAGGTTTTATGACTGACCTATCACAGTCTTTTAAGATAATCCTGCTTACTGTTGAATTTACAGAAACTAAGTTTTAAATGTTTGCATTATTTTCTCTCTTTCTCTCTTTTTTTAAATACAAAAGAATCTGGAAAGCATATTGTTATAAGCCCTCTATCAAAAAAAATCCTTGGCAAAGCAATTTAGGACAACTCTTCTGATCTTCACAAAGGCAAAAGTTTATCAAAGCAATAAAACTGTTTAAAATGCTTTCTCATTCAGAGCATGTCAGCAATGCTGAATTGAAAAGTGCAATAAAATTTATATTACAGCCATATTGTTCCCCCCTCATTACTTTAAAGCTTATATGTTCAAACCCAAAATCTAAACATTCCCATCGCTTTTTTTGGTTTCATAATTGGGATTGGGATGAGCCATCACACAGAAATCATCTCCTTCAGTCCTTTTATTTCAATGACACCCACAGGCTCAACTAGAGAACCTCTGCCCTGAACTGCTCAAAAGCAGTAACAGGCAATCATAATTTCTTTATATTTGTTTCTCTATTTCTTTCCAAAGACACTGTGACTACCAAAATACAAATGGGGTACTTAGTACATAAGTCCCAGTTCAGAAGCCGTACAAGTGAGCCAAGGTAGCGGACCACCAGAAACCATTGCCAAATGTCTTCAGTTCAAGGAAAAAGGAGGCATATAGAAGGGTTTAAGGGCAGACATTACCTGGTCTAACTCAGGGAAGTTAGTTAGACTATTAAGAAGGCTACTCAGTAAAACTATCCCATTAAGCAAATAAATAAATACGTACAAACACACATAGAAAAAACTTTCTCTGTGCTGTCAGTGGAAATTATGTCAAATGTATACCTTAGTCACATTGAGAAAACAGTCAGGAGCACCGTATCTAACCCTCAGGTGACAAGGTAGGACAAAGATATCCAAATTAGCTCTAAACATACTAGCCGAGACGCTGTAAACTAAGGCAACATGGAGCTCAGTGCAAGCTAACCTCACCTACGCTCCCGAGTAATAAAACATGCTGCTTCCAAACTAGTTGGGTCTCTGTATGTGCAGGCATCAAAAGAAGTTTGAGATGTCACACATGTTACTCACATAACAGGAAAACCTGCATTTCGTAGTCACGACAACTGTTAGTCTGGGAACACATCAGGAAGAGGGAACTTTACAGCAAAGGGTAGCAAAGAGAAATCTGGCACCTGAATGTACTGCCACAGTTTTAACTTCGGGATCTTCTGTGCAATTCTTTACAGGGCTTTGATTCAGCAATCCCAGTCTAAAACGCTCCGCTGATACAGGATAAACCTAAGCATATGCTTAAGTACTTCAGGGATGTGAGAAGGCTCTGTTAAAGTTCTTCACACTGGAGGTGCTAAAGCAGCACTTTGTTGTTGTTAATAATGAGCCTTGGATACTTTCTCCAAAGGTCCTGTCAGAACTTCCCAATGATCACAGTGCAGTTTCACATGACAGTATCAAAACAGCCAATGCCCTCTACCCAAATCCACTCTCATTCCCCTACTCCCAATTTGAATGTTTAATTAATGTATTTTCCTGGAAGATAAACTTACCCTCCGTTTCCTAGTAAAATCAAAACTTTAAGCCTTTTCCTGATGAAAGTTTTCATATCCTCTCCTTTCCCATCCCTGTTATTTAGATTTCACCAACAGCACTCTTTTGTCTTACTGTCTTGCAGACCACAAAGCATTGGCAATATAATTTAGAAATATTTTCACATAATTTGCCAGTGTCTGTTTTTATTCTTTGTGAAAGGAAACCTGATTGTAGCCCTAGAGTACATACACACTTCAAACCTTCTTCTGCTTTGAGATGACCGAGTGTCATAAATGTATGTATTAATCATTCTATACCGAGTATTCCCATCCAAATGGGCATAATTAATTTAATACAAAAAAAAAAAATCAGCTGTTTAAAGTCATAGATAACTGTTACGGGCTAAATTGCAGTAAGCCATAGCTTTTCTTTGACTTTACATTCCACTTTATTTGTATTAATCTGAATTCCTTCTCCCCTCCCGTCCTTCTGTGCAAAACAGCAGGAATGGTGGTGGTCAGCGTCTTCCTCCCAAACACACAGCAGCAACACAAAGAGCTACTTTCAACTTGATAGGTAATTTCTGAGGAACACAGTGGCAGCAGGTGGAAAAAATAACCTAGAGAATCAAATCCATTCTCACCAACGCTTTGTAACCTATTCATATTTCTTACATCTTCTCTTTGCACAGAAATACTTTAGATAATGGGACATAGAAGGCCACCTTATCAACAAAGGCGAAAAAATCCAGAAGCCAATCAGTCTAGAAGTATCCTCTTAAGACAGTTGCTCTGCAACATCCTTGTGTGGGACCAGTCTGAAAGTCTCAGCTGCTGATGTAGGAATGGCATGGTAAAGAACTACCCAAAATTATGCATCTACTCTTCACAAAACCAGAGAAACTTCTCTGTGTCTTTAAGCCACTGAGAGATTTAAGTCTCGTCTCCAAGTCAGCTTTGGAATGGCAGCAACAGGACTACCGGATGCCTGCTCTAATTCAGCGGAAAAACTAGACTTTAAGGGGCTTCAGAGATATATGAAATTCTGGTCTACTGATATCAGTATGAGTTTTGCCATTTTGCACGTGAAAAGAACAGATAATGGAAGCGTCCACATCAGAAAACTTGGTGTCTCTGAATTAAGAGAAAAATCTAGATTTAATTTTATTATCTGAAAGTAAAATTTGTCTCGCTTAGAAGAAAGTCATAATGGACGCTAAAAAGAATACCCATTACAGCAACACAAGCAACTTTGTTATAACAGTTAAATACAATGTTTAATTAGTTTTCTAAATGCACACACTGAAAAGCCATTAGACAACCATTAGGAGTAATATATCCATTTTCTTTTTACAATCACCTGATTTAGTTAGGCAAATTTCTAAAGTAATTCAGTCAAACAACATTTTTGGCACTCTCATCCCAGCAAAGTTTCCAATACCCTTTTTTGACTGCGATCACTGCAATTTTCCCTTAAGCTCTAAAGCGCTGATGATCATCTTCATTTTGGCAGATTTACAGAGCATCTTTTTAGGTAAAAATGTGCCTGGTATGTTTACGGTCCCATTTCAAGATCCAGAAATCTGAAACTCTTCAGCTATTTTTATGAAGTAATCTTTAAGAAAACAGTTTTGTGTTCTGTTTATGTGGGGGGAAAAAGACAAAACGCGTGAAGAAGAAGATGGCTTTAGATACCTTTGTGGTCCTTTTAAAAACTACTGAGCTCCAAAAGGAACAAAATCCATCTGGCTATTCACACCTCAGCTGACTTACTATTTTACTAACAACAATTTGCTTAATAATATTATTAACTAGCAACATATCTACGTGAAACTTGTCAAAAGGCTCATGATGACTTCGCCAAAACATTGTGGAAGTGGCCAATATATCTCTCTGATGAAGGACAAGATCCTGTTGTAAGAATAAAGCTTCTAAACAGATTTTATTCTACAGCTACATACAACTTCTCTGATGCTGCTTTTTCTTGACGCATCATCACTCTAGAGATTCCGCAAAGTTTTCAGTGTATTTTCCTCACTTTGTGTCAGTTCCAGTATGCCCCAGTATGGGGTTAAGTGATACGCAATCAACAATGCATATGACAGCAGAGAAGAATGTTATTGATGGTGCTATTTTACAGAAAACTAAGAGAGAGTGAGAGACAATGAACAAATGTGTAGCACAGCTGTTAACTGAACTTGAATCCTGATCTAACCAAACTAATATGCAAACCTCAAATCTATCCCTCTCCTACAGTAATTGCTTTATTTATCCTTGCAATGCTTCAGTTGTTTGCTTTCCAAAAATCTAAGTGTGTTTAGGGGGGGGAAAAAAAAAAGTCATCTGGAGAATAAACAATTCCAAAGTGTCTTTTGAATAATTTGGTGAATTTTTAAACTCTGCTTCTGCCAAACCAAATGAAAGTACAAAGTTTGAATGTGCCTCACTCCTGAAAGAGCAAGCTCTTAACATACACCTTGTTCGTGTAGAGAATCAGCATCTGCATTCAAGTAAGTTTTGCAATGCTACTAATACAAACGCACGCACCCAATAAGCAGTGTTGAGCAATTTGTTACATTTCAAAACCAAGAGACAATTCCAGTCAATCACCAGCTGGCACCACTCTCAGTTCTGCCGGAAAGCTGAAGGATGCCAACGTATGACTAAAGCAAACCCTCTCCTCTCCTCACCGCAGACAGACTCTAAGCGACCTTTACAAAAAAAGGCTCTCTGCAAAACACCGAGCTCTTATAGTATGGATTTTTGCCAACCCATGGCATATTTGTGTTTGATAGTTTGCATCATGGAGGAGAGTGCAGCCCAAGAGGAGCGGGAACTATGAATTCTTGGTTACTGTTAGTATCTCTCCGTTAAATACGCAGTATGCATAAAACAGTACAGTTGCCAAATGAGGTACCGAGGAGAGAGCTACTATTTGGTTTCCCTCAAACCAGTTACCTCAGTTCAAATCCCAAAAAGACTAGAATTAGTACTCGCCTCGTTACCAGCCAGAGCAGCGGTGCCAAGAATGCAAGTACAGCAGCAAGAGAACAAATCCTTTCCCTCCAGCCAGGGGCCAAAGTGGGGCAGAGGGGAAGAAAGGGAGATTAACAAAATATGTCTTTTTCTCACCAGTGGTGTCTGTCACTTCAGTTAAAAAAAAAAAAAAAAAGAGAGAGAGAAAAATTTAAAAATTATGCTATAGCATACAGATGAAAAACTGAATGTGGGCATGCTACTGAACGCGCATCTTGTATTCAGGTGCTGAACCAATGCTGTCATACAAACTGACTGCTTATCTTAATACTACAAGAAATCTTGTCTCTTAATCAAAGCCTAATGAATGAGTTTCTTAGCATTAGAATGCTGGCTTTTTGTAATCTTCATATTAATTTCCTTTATGACAGTAACAAAACCCATGAATGAAGCCAAAGACCAAGACTCCAACAAACTGACTGGCAGAACTAATCAAGCCAATACTGCGTATTACCCTGACACGCACCCTGAGAAGACAGGCAGATAGGCAAATACAGTTATCTGAGGGACAGAAGGTACAGCAAAAACAGCAATAGGAAGTAAAGGGAATTTAATATAACACAAATACGGATCCCATTAGCATGAGTTAAAGCACCCCAACATGGTACATTACTTTTTGTGAAATGGAAAATGCTGCAGGTTATGAACTTCAGCGCAAAAGTTCGTTTGTGAAGGACCTAGAAGGTGAAGGATCTGGGAATCAGAATAAAGCGAGGAAAGACATTAAGCCTGGAGGGCCACAGAGGGCCCAGGCACCTTTCCTGGAAATTAGCAGGAGCTGGGACAAACCCTGCCATCAGTCCTGCGCGAGTGAAGCAGCAGTTTCATGGTCCATGCAGGCGGAAGCAGGTGACCAGAGGGAGGGGAAGCTCTGGCACCACCAGCCCGGGGAAGAGCCAGTGCATAAGATACTGAACCTCTGGGCAGAGAAAAATAACAAAGTAGGAAGGAACCAAACTGTCATAATTAGTACTTTTTTTCCTACCAAAAAGAGCAGCAAGGTTTGAAATTTATCATTCTTAGACTCTCTCCAAAGAGGACACCTAAGATCTAATGAAGTGCCTCTCACTCTTCTCCGCAGCTTCCCTTTGCCCTTGCCCTAGACTCAGGGTTATAAATCTAAACAAAGTAAAATCAAAATCACATATTGTCTGACCACATCGCTGCCAAAATGACAGACACACAAACAAATTTATGTCTAGCTTTAGCCTGGTCCCTGACTCAAGTCAACAGTCTGTGCTCCACCATTTGATCTGATTAGCACTGTTTTGATCTAAAGATGCTAGTGCACAGGCGATCTTTTTTTGGAAGAATCACATAGGTGTTCTCTTCCTACGGAAAACATCAGTTTCCTATCATGAAATACAAATATTACACAAAATATCTAAACTTTGGGGAGAAGAATGTCAATATTTGCACAGTTGGTTTCTAAAGTCTGTCCTTGATCTGGATGCATGAGTTGAGCCAGGACTTGTAAATTACTTGTTGTAACCAGTCAGAATAAAACATTAACAGTAACCCTAGCAGCATGAAAATGCACTGTAAAAATCAATCCCATTCAGTGCTTAAATGAATATCCAAACTAATACATTCATCAGTAGTTTCATATCACAGTCAATACAATAGAAAAAAGTGTCAATAATATGTATTCAAGAGCACATTTGTTGAAGTAGCATCTCTATTATTTCCATGTAGGAGCAGGTTTCCCTTCCAATTTTACAAAATACGCATAGTGTAATGCTTACAAACTTTATTCTATTCACTGAAAATAGATTCTCTCTTCAAAAGCATTCACTTTACTTTTCAGACAAGACAATCCTACCAAGTCTTTCCCAGAGGCACTCTTTTGTACACTTAACTCAACAAGGTCCTTCAGTTACATCACTGAGCTTTCACAAATTAATCAGAACTCCTGTGCCAAACAGCCACGCAGCATGGTGTGCAAGCAAACACCCTGAACCTCTATAACTGACAAGATGCAAAACTTTTGAAAAATACATGTGCGCACTCCATAATAAAAATCTGCATTTCTTTTAATTGATATTGATGAAAGAGACAGAAGTCTTAATTTGAGAAGAAACATTCCTTTTATTTTCTCTATTTCTAGGCTACTGCATGTTAATACCAGTACCTGCAGGAGACACGCACATTGCTTATGGTGCAAAAGCAGAAAGGCTGCAGCCTTGCTGCTTCAGAACAAACCGCCCCGTGTGCTTTTTGAAGCCTGCCAATACAAAAGAACCAGATCTAATCCTTTCAACTAACAGCACGCTCACCAGATTGATTAATCCAGCTCACTTGGTAAAATGCAATCTCGTTCCAAGTTAGAGAAAACCTTTGGGTTAGTTGTGAGCACATGTTTCAAGAACTACTGCAATTTTAAGCTTTCCAAAACCCCACTGTTAGATAAACCCAAGATGCACCAACAGGAGGTGAGCACAATAGTATCGCTGCATGTTAACTTTGGGTGGGAATCCTCTATGATGAGGTCTTGCCCAGGTGAGAGAGATTCCTTCATAACACCCAGCAAGAGCACGACCTAGGTACCACTGAAGAATCTCTGGCTTCCCCCTAGGATGGAGCCCACTAAAGCTTCACTGCGTTCCCCCCGCCTGCCAGGGGACCGCAGCATCGCACATAAGATAGCTCTGTTCCTAAGCTCAAACTCTGTGCGCGCAGGAATTTTGCTAATACCTCCAAGACAGAACGACTCATCTTACCCCTGTTGTCAACTCGGCTTTTATTACATAAATAGGAATTAGTGTCACACATCTAAACAATGTGAAACAGTGCTTCTCCAGCAACAGACACCCATATGACATTGCTAATATGCTAGACTTCTTGAAATAACTATGAATACAATTACTCTAAAGTGTGATCTTAAATGTATACAACTTTTCTTCCCTGTTGTTTTAGTAAAAATTAAGAGGAATCAGGTATGAAGTCAAATTTGAGAGCATAAACTAAATTAATATTTGCAATTATAAGTATAAGCAAGTAGTATTAAAAAAAGTCTACTTGGCAGTCTATCCCACTCAAATAAATTAACTCCTATAATATTCCTCTGAGCTACGGACAGATCCAAGAGTTAACAATTTATGGTCACATTTAATAATAAAAAGTCTTTCAAACAGATTTCCAACTGCTTAGGTCTGATACTTAAAGAGCAGGGTTTAGATATCTATCTTGAGTAGGGAGAACACACAGAGACAACTCCCTTTCCCACCCATGACTTTCAGAGTGAAATTCGTATAAAGTTATACGAGTAAAAGTAAAATCAAATGACGGCCCAACTGAAAGGGAAACAATGAAGACAAAAAACCCCCCAAAACACACAAACAACAACAAAAAATACAAGAAAGCAGTTTGGGAATTCCAAGCTCCAGAGTACATTCAGTCCGCACAATATTCTGGGGCATCACAGCATGAATAGGAATAAGTTTATCTGTCCAGCTTAAACAGAAATCACTGAAAAATCATTTTCAAGCAAATGCACGTGACTCATTTTGGTTAATGAAAACATACCACTCAAACTGAAGAAGTTAGGTAAATTACATTTCTCCTAATTCTGTCAAAAACATTAAAGAAAATGGATTTACCAAAGATAAAAGCAAAGTAGCGTGATAGATTATCCATTAGCAATACCAGTATGGCCAATTCTTCCTGACAGTGAAATGTCTTGGGATACAGCCCATTCTGTTTGGGTTTTTTAGAGTTTGTTTTGGTTTGGTTTTAAATCAGTGTTTAGATGTAGTATACCCCACATATTTTATTTCCAGACATCCTAGGTTTGAGTGCCAGTGAGTTTTTATGAAGATCAGGCCTTAAAAATAATGTACTAGGAAGAGAAAAATAAGGGCAACTTTAAGTATTTTAGCATAGTAAAGAAAAAATGAAATAAAATAGAGGCTTTACACTCTGCAAGTCACAGAGAGTAGTTTAAGATAGCGTGAACTAATACAATTCATTTGAAACAATAACAAGAAGGAACAAGTTGCACATTTTATGGAGAATCACAAGTACAGAATTAGTATTCCACTTTACTGTTGGCATAACAGGATACCGACTAGTCAACTACTGGGCTGGTTTGGGGTTGGTTTTTTGTTGGTTTTTTTTTTTCATAAACACATTTTTGGTGTGCAAGGTTGTACTGCATTTTCTAGCGAACAACAACTTTGATTTACTCATGTAAACATCAGAAATGCATTGGCAAACAAAGCCATATGGAAGAAAGAGAGATATAATGGACTTTCTGTTTGCTTTAGAAACTTGACATCTGTGGATAGCATCATCTAAGTTACAATCCAATAACTTTTCATATTTGGGTCATTTTCATTTATCAATCCAAACCCCATTTAATTTGACGATACAAAAAGCTCTGGGAGGAGGACGACTGAGAAGGAATAATGCTTTGGAAACTTAAAATAGGAATACACGTGAATATTCTTCCCCTACACATCATAAATCTAAAGAATAAGGAAACTCACATCTGTTCTAACTTAGCCTCAGAGCTTAAAAAGCAAAGAAAAAGCATTAGGGTTATTTCTATCTTGTTTATATTTTGGGAAAGATTTGCAGAACGGGACCCAGCCGCCGGTGGCATCGATCACCCTAAGCCCCGCAAAGTTCTCGGCGGTACTTACCCCCGCAGAGGAGGAGAACGCCCGCCGTCCGCCCGGCGGAGGGCATCTTCCCCCGCGCCAGGGCTCCTGCGGCTCCGCCTCGGCCGCCGGCGCTCCGGGCAGCACCGGGCAGGCTGCGGGCCGGTCCCCGCGGGCTCTCAGTCGGGCCGGCCCATGGCCCGGGGCGGCGGCAGCGGGCCGCGATGGGACGCAGCGAGCCGGGCAGGGACGGGACGGACCGCGCCGGGATGCCTCTCTGGGATGCCCCTCCGCCGGCTCCTTCCGTCGGTCCTCCCGGGTCCCGCCCCGCTGCCACCGGCCGGGAAAAAGCGCCCTTGTCCCCTCAGCGGTGCCGGCGCCTCTCGGGCTCTGCGGGGAGAAGCCGAAGTCACGGGCGAAGCCCCGCTCCGCCGCGCCTGCCGCCGAGCCCCCCACGCTGCCCGGGCGGCGGCACCGCCCGGCTCGGGCCAGCCCCCGGCCCCTCCTCCGCGCCCGGACGAGGCCGCCGGTCCGCGCAACCCGGGGCCGTTCGGGGCCGCCCCCGGCCGCCCCGCATTGCCGCCCCGCCCGGCGGGCAGCCCCCGCCCCGCCCGCGGAGCCGCCGCGGAGGGGAGCGGAGGGGGCGCGGCGGCGGCTCCGCCCCGAGCATCCCCGCGGGCGGCGGGCAAGGTGCGGGGGGCCGGGGCGGCTGGGAGCGGCAGCGCGGAACCGCCTTCCGCGGGGTGCCGGTGCGCTGGCCCGCGTCCCCCGTTGGGAGGTAGCGGGGCGCGGGCGGGAGGAGGAGGAGGCCGGGGGGGAGGAAGACACGCGAGCGGCGCAAACACACCAGGTGCGAGACAAAGCAGGGACAGGCGCTGCGGCACCAGGATGCATGCGAGTGGCCGCCTCCCCCCCCCCCCCCCCAACACATTAAACGTGTTGAATAATTAATCCTTGGGAGAGGAGACAATTTTTGCTTGATGGTAGGAGGATGCTGCAAGAGATGAGCTCTACCTGGCAGGCAACCAAAGTAACCCGGAGCGCAAGCATCCCGCTTAGCAGCAAAACACCACTTTTAAACCGCAAGCGGGGAAAAAAAATTAAAAAAAAAAATCTAACTAAGCCAAATCAAAAAAAACGCCTTAACAGCAGGTCGGGCTCGCAGAGAAAAGCAGTCCGAAAAAGCCGCCGCTAACAAACACCGCCCCGAGCATTTGGTGCGCCGCTGCCGGACCTGCCTCCGCCCGCCAAAGCCCCGCCGCACCGCCGGCGATCGCCCCTCGCCTTGCCGCGGTCCCCGGCTGCCGCAGCCGTGCCGGGACCCCCGCCGGGAAGCCCCGGGACGGGGCGGGCGCAGCCCCGCAACGCCCGCTGCCACCGCGCCCGCGCAGGCTCCGCGCTCCCCAGCGCCAGGCAGCGGCCCCCGCCCGCCCGGAGCGGCCACATCGAGCTTTCGGCTGAAGGAAAACCCTGCCTCTTTCTCTTCGCCTCTCCTCCCAGGTCACTTCGACCTGCCGGGGAAGTATTTTCTTCCCCTCCCTCCCCAAAGCCGATGTTGCCTCGACACCGCCGCGCCACTCTAGAGATCTGGACGTCAGGATTCAGACACAGGTCAGCAGCTACAGCGCTGATCTTTCCAGCCTTCACGCTTTGAAACGCCCACGCAAGAGCAAGGAGACACATGCAGTAGAATGATACTCAGTGTAATTTCACCTAGCAAGAACTGCTATAGATTACTTAAGTACAAATCCAATGGGAAATTCTCTCTCTAGCCTCGTCAGGACTCTGCTTAAAATACCCAACGCTCTAAGAGGCGAAATAAAAGGAATTACACTATGGAGCTGATAAAAGAACTAGCCTATTTTAACTTCTCCCTTAGCTCTCCATCAAGCATTCCCATGCTCTTCATCAGGCTTGGGAAAACAATAAGCAAAGTGCAAGCACCTGAAGGGATAATAACGAATCTGAGATGAACACTAGCGACCACCACAAATTAACTGCATTTGAAGCTGCCTGACAGATAGTATGAATTAAACTTCCGAATACTTACGTGCACAAGCGTGTGAGAGGCTTTCACAGATACCTGATAATAGAGGGAACTGAGAAACGTATTTGAGATGTCTCCATAAACCAAGGGAAAGGCTATAGCAAAGAAAGGAACGTATAAAACATTAACATTAAATCAATGCTTTGTGGAGAAATGTCTTATGTTAAGCTGAAATCATATTTATCTTAAATCATATTTAAAAGCTCGCACAGTATGCAAATCAATATTGGTGCCATCTAAAATACACCACTATCATCTGCACTGATAAATGCCAGTTTCCATCCAGGACAAAGTGACTTCTTGGAAGAATTTCAAGGACTTCCAATCTCTTCTGGCATCTCAGCAACTGAAGCCAAAGCTATACTCTTCTGCCAACTTCAGGCTCTGCTCCAACGCATTAAAACTGGTGCTAGATGCCATCGTGTTCGTCATACAAGGAGCAGAAGTAAGGTCACCAGAATAATTTTTTCATTTGATTTCCAGGCTTTTAAGTTAAGCAGATTTATAAGTTTTCAGAGGATCATTGCTTACGCACAGCACACACGGGAACAAGTTGCCAGCTTGGATGAGAAGGGGACTAAATACTGCGATCATCACTCTAATGTTAATGTAGTCAACCATCCTTCCTGGAGCTGTTCTCCTTCGGGGTCTCTAGTATGCTGCAAGCCTTCGACAAGGAAAAGCGATGGTATATTGAAGAAACATAATTCATACAGGAAACAGCCTACCATAAGGAAGACAAAAATAACTGCAGCATCTCATGAAACCCTGCAAAAGCCTATCAAAATGGAGGCATTTTGAATTTTCACTCAGAATTCAAACTTCAGGGGGGAAAACCGAAACACTTTCTGCCCAGCCTTGTTTCCACACCCCTGAGGAGGCCCAACACAGACTGTGAAGCATATGCCCTTGAGTTACTAGAGGAATACAAGCCTACAACCACGTCCTCCTCCCAACAGCTAACTTCTGCTCCAATATGCATAAAATACACTTTCATGTCATTCGCCATGTTTCTTTGTCTGAAGGCCTTTTGAAAACTGAATGAAAATCAGTGCTAGTAAATGGGGAATAAAAAGCTAGGTGTCCTTAATTCTCCAGACAAGCTCAAACTTTATAGTGATGTCTCCCATCACTCTCCTAGCAAAACCACTTTGGAAATAAATTGACACTTTCCTGCAGGCTGGTGCAATTGTGAAACTATGGCTCATACTCTTTTTTCTTTTTTTTTTCTTCTGCTTTGAGTCATTCACTTGGCAGAGCAGACCGAGCTATTAAATTATTGTATTTTTTTTCTTTTATAAAGGCACCCTGAGATGTCTTGATATGATAATGCTTCCTGAAACTGATGCTAATTGATAACAGTTTCTTGGTTTCATCAGAAGTCTTAGGTCAGGCTCATTTAGCATCAGGGCAGGACACTTGAGGACTGTTCCACCTTTCCGTGTTTTCCAAACATTCATGCATGAACATGGAAATATTTTCATAGATGAAACTCCTCCTGGAGCATCGTGTTTGAAATCCAATTCCTGATCAGTTCAGGACTTAAACACTTTTTTCCCCCATGCTATAAGGATGGTTGTTGCAGAGCCTCAGAGTACGAAGTGGTATTGTTGATCAAGTTACAAAAAAAAATATTTTTAAATGATAAAAATTGCTGATTAACATTTAACACTACTTAGTGATCAAACCGTCAAATCTTTCATACAGTTACAACTAGGATGGCACTGAAGAAATATTCTTCCTGAGGTAGCTCTAAAGGAAAAGGACAGATCAAATTTCAATCCTGACAATGACAAGGAATTTGTCTGCATGGCGTACTTAATTCAAGTTGTTATATACATGGTTTTCCACAATCCATGGACTTTATTTTCTTATCCTTCCATATACTCCTGTCCTCCCCACTTGTTAGATACAGCTAACGTTTAAACTGCACAATATACACCATCTGTTTAATTTCTGTCCATTTGAGATCACTAAAGAGCTAAGAGCAGCCTGTTTTCCTGGAGTACTCATCCAAAAGCACTATGACCTGCTCAGAAACACCCGTTACTATCAGAAAGCAGCAAACCTATGCTAAGGGATGTCTCCATCACAGCACCTGGAGGAACGAACAAAGAAGATAGTTTTTTCACGTCAGGAGGAAATAAATCATTCTTGTGGAGAAAGAATGCCACCAACTCTCCTGATCACAGGAAGTTTAAACAAGGGCTCAGTGTTGTCCAATACATAGATTTTCATGGCAAAACCAGGATTCCTGTGAAAAAGGTGACAAGGGACTGGTACAAGTGAAGATGCTGCATGCGGGAAAGCAGAACAGCAGATCACGAGCCTGGGCTAGACCAGGAAGAACCAAAATCCTTTGGCGACCTGACAAAGCTATCCCTCCTGCGAGCTGGCTGCCACAGAGACTGCCCTCATCAGACCCCACTGCTGCTTCCTGGCAATAAGATTGTACGTTCCTCCAACAAAGGGTAGTAGTTTGCATCACTCTAAATAAAACAGAGAGCTTTTGAAAATACATTAATCCTCAACAATGCCTGACTTCTGGCCATCGGATTGTTTCACCGAAAGCATAAACTTAAGTATCAAAACCATCATGAAATCATAAGTCATAGCCATCTGTTTTCTTGGGCAAAACAGATCTCGAACATTGATTTATCTGAAATTTTCACCTGCTTGACTTTATTGCTGCAGTTTTATGTGAAGCACAGGATAACTCTGCTAGAACATTTCCATGCAATGAGGAAACAAGTTCTCCCAATATGTGGGAACAACGAGTGTTTTCTTGTTTAATTTCCATTAAGAATCTCATGTTGTCTTGCACCTGTCAGGTTACTTTAGCCCTGAAAACTGACAGAAAACTATAGCTCAGTTTTCATATCATCGTTCTAAGGACAGTCCTGGGAGTGCCACGAATGCTACCTATGTGATCAATTAAAAGGCATATGGAGCGTGCATTCATCATGATGCACACTGACATTCAACTGGTGTATTTTCAATAGCATAAGTTTCAAAATCAGAGTCAAATCCAGATCTACATTTTGTATACTATTGTGCACCAGCAGGATTACAGGAGTGTGATTAAAATAGGATGTAAACCTGTCGCTGCAATGATGTGCGCTGCCCCATGCGAGAGAGCCCGCAACGTCGCAAGGCTGCTGTGCATGTTGCAGGGCATCCAGCAGAGCTGCGCCGGCGGCTGCCATTCCATCACCGCAGGACTATCCCCCAGCTGGTATCAGGGACAGCAACAGGGCTGATGACTCACGATTATCTCATTTGCACAGACAATCCTTTTTGCCTGGAACCATACTATAACATAATCTCAACATTTCTAACCAACAGGCACCTTGGCATTGAGGCTCAACATTTATTCCATTACTCAAGAGGCATTAATTTCCCTGGGGTATTAACAGACATTAGTATGATAAATCTCTCCACATCAGTATGAGCAGTAAAGTTCTTCCGAACTTTGAAGACCGGATTTTTCTAGCTTTTAAACAAACATTTTGAATCTGCCTGGAAACATTATGAACATGCACAAGCACATTCACACATCCTCCATCAGAACTGAATGGTAGGGGGTAGACATTTTTCCAGAAGTTACAGTACAACTAGTTGGAGAAATATATTGAAACTGGCAGCTGATAAATTAAAACCAGCTAACAAAATATAAAACATCCTTTGTTGACTCTTCTCCAGGTCCATTTCCAGTAGATAATGTACTACTATGATCATAATGATAAAAAAGGTTATATTCATCCTTGTTTCTTAGAATTCAGTGTCAACTATAATAGCCCACCTGAGAGATGTGAAGGCTCAATTCCCAACTTATTCATAAAGAACTTGCAGCCTGGGTTACAGCCAAGGCAGGCTTCCTGCTCCCTGCCTGGCTAAAGTACCCCTACAGCCACCTGGGGGAGGTGAATGTGTTAGTGATTCTGTTCCACGTACAGCCAGATCTACCTACCATGTTTTACAACTCACCAAAACCATTTCTGGACTATGTAGATGACCCTAAAAAAATACTGCATTACCAACTCTCATAAAAATAATAACAGCCAGATAAAGCTGTGATACTCTCTAAACACCCAGTAAATTTCTGTGAACCTCAGCTTTCATTTTATTTCTTCCTTAAATAGTACACTTGGCCACAGAGAACTTGAAAACATGACCACAGCATATGCTAGAGGTTTCAAACCTGGAAAGCAAATCTAAGGAGTTTCAAATATGATCATTTTAAAAATAATAATGTAGAGAAACTAATTCAAAATATACAAATGCTTGGGGTTTAATATGAAATGTAGTTAAATCAGACTGACAAAACTGTATCTTCCTTGAGCAGTATAAAATCTGATTTGCTTTAAGTTCAACAACTAAGCTCTGGAATCTTTTCAGCTTTACTTTTGCCACACTGGTCCTAGGAAGAGGCCTCCCTCTCCTTGCACAGACATCTCTGCATTGGTGAGCTAAGGGACACTTTCCGGCCACGCCATTCTTCCTGCAACCCACAGTAAGGTTCAATACATGCCACAGTGCCACTGGCAACATCACCCACAATCACAGACAGGGTTCTGCCAGAGTCAGCAGTATTCAGTCCTAACGGGATACCATGGTGGGAACCAGGTGGTTGGAAAAGCATGGTAGCTGCTGACTCACCACCTTACAGAGTTCCCATATAGATCTAACAAAATCCATGATAAAGCTTCTACCGAGCCCAGGACCAAGGTTGCTAGACGTGAACTCTCGAATTATTCTGTCTTCCACAAAAGCAGCCACCAGGAGCAGAAGTACTAAACCCTGCTACTCCCACATATGATTTAGTACCAGAAGAAAAAAATTAATTTAAAAAAAAAAAAGAAAAAGCAGCTCATATTCTATATTTTCTTTGTAACACAACAGCTTTATGTTAATAGCAGGTAAGGTCCTCGGTTGTTGTAAACTTTCATAGGTTCAGAATAGAGCTATGATAACTTATATTACTGGGGGATCTGCCCCAACACCATAAGGGGAAAAAGTGACCCGATAGTTTTCTCTCTCTTAAGGCATCAGGTCAAATTCTGCCAGGGAAGAGCTGACAGAATCATGACCATTATTCAGCACACTAAAGTTAATGAAGAGAAAATCACATTCAATGGAATAACAATTAATTTTGTCACTATAGGAATTAGTATAAAAATATCAGATTCAGGACTTACAAGGGACTTCACCTCTAAGTTAACCTGTATTGGGTTAAATGATCTACATAATCTGATTTACTTTCAGCACCATGTGTTACTAAATCGTAATCATTGAAACCAGGAAATATGATCCTAGGCTAATTCAAGATATCTGGATTCATACTAAAATGTATCTTTAAATATATGGTATCACGGTCATAAAAGAAAGCACTCGTAGTCAGGTCACACATCTTTGTTCACCCCATGGTTTATAGAAGCACGTTTGCCCCTGCATTCTATCGATCTAACAGGATGTGTTTTTCTATTACACATGCATACAGTCTCTACATTTAAAGAACATTACATTAAAAATGAAATCAAGAGCTTGCCTGTGAGGAAACGTGAGAAGGGAGATTGCCCCATACATTTTTTTATTCGCTCACTAATATGCCTTCTAAATCTCATTCAGGAACAACTAGAAGTCAGTGTCAGAACTAGTACCGGAACTTGTAAATTCCCGAGGTCCAGCCCAAAGATTTAACCTCAAAATGGTATACCTGAGACTAACAGAGGACTCTGCTTTGTTCTTCCTGTGCATTGAGTAAGGCCAGAGTCCTGCAAATGCAAGAATGCAATTCCATATACTCTAATGATTCCAAATGCAATTCCATATACTCTAACACATATTCTGCACAAAGGGGATGAACTCAGATTGAAAAGTTAAACTTTGTTATAGTATTAAGCACTCAAAATAGGAACAGTGTCCTTGAATGTAAGCTTTTCCAGTAGGTCATTTCCTAAAATCTTTTAAAAATCTCAAGATTGCATCATGCAGAGCCACACCGAGTGCTGCATAAATTACCTCAAGAGTTTAAATGGCTGAAACCAAGCATTTCAAAGGGAAAATAGCAGTCTGTTGGACCAGTTACTGTAAGTAGACATGATATATTATAAATATATTAAGATGCCAAGCATATTAGTATAACCTGGTTTTCCTTAAAAACAAAACAGATCCCCAAAAAACAACCACCATAAAACGAACAAAAAAGTGCCATGATTCACGTCTGCCCCTCAACTTTGGAATTTGATCATAATTTGACCTTAAAAAGGACTAGAAAGATCTCAAAATCATCATGACCAATAAAAGGAGAAATGGATGCTATGTCATGGCCAGCCCAGTAGAGATTCACCCCGGGACAAGAGGTCCCTGACCTTCTAACATCCTGCATGGCCCTAAGGCTCTGTAGAGAGAGAACACATTGCAGACAAATGGACCACTCTGGGATTTTAGCAGAAAGTCTTCAGAAAGTGCTGAGTGTGCAAGTTCCTTTAGTTAGAGGCTTAACAACACAGGCAGATGTGGGTTGATTTTCAAGGACATGGGAAAAACCCAGTCCTCTCTTCCCTTAGGTCCCTGTTCAAAATGCCAGATCATGACAGGTTTTCAAAGCATACACTGAAAGAGCATTTCCCATCACTTCTTTTAGAAAAGATACACTTACCTATATCAAGGTGCAAAATACTGTATAAGTTGTATTTTGGGGAGAGGAGACAGGGTCTCTGGTGCAGTTACGCATTATCTAGCACAACAAGGCTTTGACTGCAGTTTCTCTAGTACAAACAGCAGCACAAGATAACCTTAAACTAGACTCTGCCTGTAAGACACACATTATAAAAATATTATAAAATTATACATATTTTTTGTCTTGGTGATGCAAATCAAATCACTGAGGACAGTTTTGTATTTATTCTTCCTGTTTTCAGATAAAAGAAAATATTTCTGGTTTAGTGAAATTATGCCTACCTTTACACACATGCGTAGAAACAATACAAGTCCTTAGACGTTCATTCTACTAGTCCTTTGTGTCTTGACTTCCATGAACTTAAAAAGTAGAAATCAGAACCCAGGGGAGAAAGACAAGAGGAACTTTAAATGCCTAAAGCAGATAACCAAAAGTAGGTTACTGTCATATTTTTAATTTATGCGTATTATAAGACGACAGTCATATATATGTCTCCTATTATCCATAGCTAGGCAGTTTCTCTTTTAAGTAGGCACAGTCAGTTCAGCTACTTAAGGTCTATTTCTATTTGTTTGGGCTGTGGAGCATCCTGCATTTTAGCTCAGAGAAATTTGTCCTGTTTGGAATTTCTCTGAAGCAGCATATATGAAGGAAACAGTTTCTTGTTTCTACCTCACAACTAGATGGTAACTCAGAGCACTTCAACACAGCTGTTTGGGTTTTGTTAGCAGCTACAGCAACATTTAACTCAAACTAAGAGCTCAGTGAATACAAGCCAGGCCACACAGGTGGTGGTTGATGCAGGGCAGTAGTTATGGAGCAGGCACACCACCCTAAGTGGAAGACAAAATTTTGGAATATTGACTATTGTCCCTTAGACTTTGACAAACAACTTTCATGAGATCCGATCTGAAATTATCTTTTTTTCCATTACACTTACTACACTGAAACATTGCTCAGTTAACACCTGGGAGAAACTAGTTTGACTGATCCAGGTAAATAGAAATCAGGTAAATCGATGCTCTATCAGCTTGCAGACAACATTTTTACAGCTCCAATATTTCTAAGTTAAACCAGACCTCTTCAGCCCTCCTATAATACATCTCATGTAAACTAGGCACAGCTGGTCTCTCCACCAATGAATCAACTGTTGAAGGAGTAACAAAATATATACAACTAAGGCACAGACAGGACAAAAGATTGTGATTGAAAGAGAAACCGTGCAGTGAACCTAAGAAGTCAACTCAGAGAGTGTTGACACGTTACATCAACAGGTACCAAGGAAGTGCTCCTGTGGGAAAGGTGGTTTTGTCTTAATTTTATGTTGGTTCCTCAGCAAATGCTTTGCATAAGGCATCCCTGAAGGAAAGGGATGTCTGGTTTATAAAAAAGCTGCAATACCTTTACCTACTGATGATGGAGACTGTAAGAAATCAAATTCTAGAGCAGAGAGCTGTAGGGCTGTTGACATAGCAGATGTTGAGTTCTGCAGCCAGGGAATGCAGTCCCCTGTCACACTAGCAGGCTGATTCTCCTGAACCAAAGTTGTGGTGGGGCCACAGAAGCAGCCTGAACCAATAAGGACTTCCTGTATAATACAGTTTGGCTCCCTATATAATAGTAACTATTTGTATATTATTTTAGAGGGAAATTTAATCAACCCCAGCTCTAATGGGAGAATACTGTAAAGGTGTTGTACTTACTTTTTGCAAGGGGTGCTTCTATGTCTACATTGAAAAGACGCTTGATGTCAAACCAAATTGAACAAAAAATTATATATCGATGGCACACAAAAAATACCTGTCTGAAACAAAGCATACATATCTTTCCATGCCACTGGCCAGAAAACACAGAAAAGCACTGGCTAAACGCACCTGAGCCTGGCTTGATAGGGTCTTCTAAGCAGCTAGACAGGAAAGTGCCTTTGGTGAATCTCCTTTTGTTATTTTGCACACTTAACACGATAATTCTGAATGAGATTCCACAGATAAAAGGACATGAAATGAAACATTTTGCATGGAAGTACAAAGTTAGACATTAAGCTGACAGTCCTCAATACCCACCATCTAAGAGGCTAGTAGGAAACAGTGTCAGAATAATAAGACATTCACAAGAAAGGGACATAGATTAAGACTCTTTAACCTTGTTAACCACACTAGGGAAACACTGGTTGTCACCTGCTGACATTTTGTTCAGCAGAGAACTGAAAACAAGAATGCCTGCTCTGTCAGAACTAATTTCCAAGTCACCAGGAACTTGAAGAAGTCTAAATAGACAGAAAATGACAAAAGGGTCGAGCCCAAACCAACTGGAACCACATTAACAGAACATGAAGTTCGTAATATTCAGTGTGCTGAGTTTTTTGTTTAATAGCTGCTTCTAAGCTATTCAACAAAAACCCCAAATCACAACCCAGAAATCACCTTAAATGACCTACTGCCTTCAATATCTTCCATCTCGGATTTCAAGGCTTTAACATCCCCTAATAGTGTCCCACAGATCCTGAAACTGTTGGTGTTAGCTTAGGAGTCTTGCTCTAGAGTATGACTCAAACTATTTGCTGGATGTTTTCAGACAAAGTTATTTTGCTCTGTGCATTCATTGTGAATCCAATCCAGTTTTTCCAAATACATCCAAAATGCCATTGTACCTGGGCCAGCAACATGTCTATCCCTTTAAACTTCCTGTGATTACCCATGGGATAGAATGCCTGAGAATAGTTTTTCCTCCAGGAAATGCTTGAAATAAGACTGAAAAAAGAACTTTCTATTGATTATTGCCATAAGAAACCTGCAGTGACTTCATAAAGATGATTCAGAGGTTAACTTAGGCGGGGTGACTTAATGTTGCTACAAAATCCTACATGAATTGGAATTCAGAATACCTGATCCTACTAAAAATTTGTCCTCTGAACTTTTCTTTTTTGTACTTCCAGCCTCCTCCATGAACTTTGAGGTACTCTTTCTGCTTGTCTACATCTTATTGTACTTCTCTATATAATTTCTCTCTCAGCTATATGAGTCTTCTGCTAACAACCATTCCAGTCCTTCCCTGAAGACTGCATACTACAGACACAAGGCCACAAAGGCTAAAATGAGGCACAGGGAAGGGACCTGAACTGAGTACATACATCATTGCATAATGGAGCAGCAAATGCCATCCAGCAGGACACCCACAGTCCTTATCAACGTCCTGTCCAACAGCCACTTTCCTAGCACCAATGTTGAGTGAAACATCAGGATTGACTTAAGACTGCTTACCCGTACAGGGCCCACCAGGATCAGCTTCCTGATGAAGTTAGGGTCCTAGGTCCAATGCATCTCCTAGACTTTGGTACCGGGTGACTGCAGACCAGCTGCAATTCACAGAGCAGTGACAAAGTGGCTCAGAGCCTGCTGGCAGAGCCCACAAGACTGGCCTTGTTGCCCCAAGCTGCTCAGCAAGCCTGGGAAAGTGGTTTTGCTGCCACCCCTGACCCAGTACAAACTGGCAGGCAGCTCACATATGGCTCACATCGGTCTGCAATCTTTGTAGTCAGCATCTACAGCTAGCTCCAGGTGTTATAGCCTGCAGCATTTGGGACAGGAGCAATGATCAAGTTTAAAGGCAAAGGGAACAGAGTCAGGAAATTTCTTTCCCAAACAGGATATTTCACCTGTTCAAATGTTTATCCCCCAGCACAGCACAGAGACCTCGACTCCACAGCTAGCAGAAGTGCTTCATCAGCTGCACTGGGCTCCAGTGAATAAACCCAGCGAGTTTGTCGCCAGCGAGTTGAGACTCAGAGCCTGGCTGAGGCAGCTGTACTGCGTCTCCACTGTGTGAGTGGACATGCTCTGAAACGCTGGGTCTGGCAGTGATAGTTTTCCCTTTTGCACATCATCTGCTTCACTGCTCTTGCATAAGGGTGATCTAAAGCTTAGCAAATACTTGTAGCTGGAAATATTACATACACAAAGTAATTACAGTAATGCTCTTCTTTTGCAGAAACCAGATCATTCATTGGCTACTCAAAATAGCTAAATGGCTCAAGAAACTATAGCTAGCAATAGGCATTTAAACCATCAGGTAGCAAAGAAAAAAAGCTGCCGTGCCTCAGCAGGAGTGCAGTGTTTCCCATTTACATAGTTGCCGTGGCAAAAACATTACTACTACTACCTATCTAGATGACAGAAAAAGAGCTCATTGAAAGTATTAGAACAACGTATTTTGCTTTTGTTGCTACTACATGAAAAAGCTTATAACTTATCTTTCTGTAGTACAATACAATATCGTTCGTGGAAGCAACTCACATGTTCATTGCTTTTAGTGTTGCGTGAACATAAACCACATGCTCTCTGTTCTCAAAATTATATTTCTCATCTCGAAAGGGACTCAGTGAAAAACACATTTACTATGAGAGACCACAAAGGTGGGCTGTGATATAAAGTGAGTTGCCCAGAGTCAGTAGCATAGTTGGGAACAGAACTCAGACTCAGCAGGTACAGACCTGTTCCATGGACCACAGTATTTGGTGGGTAGGAGACAACAAAGGAAAGTTTCACCTGACTGCTGGAAGTTGGTGGGGAGCCCCAGGTAGGCTTGCCGCGTACATTCCTCATTCCCTGTGACTTACAGTCCTCGCAAAGCACCCACTACTTGCCATGGTTGAAAATCAGCCGCTTCATCTTGAGTCAGTCTGATGTTTTCTCCTTAAGCCTCCATCCCTTGAAAATCATAAAGAGGTAATTCATTCTGATCCTGCAGGGGTTAGTCAAATTGCTAGGCCTGTGGATGAACTGACGATAGTCTTTGGACGACTGCAATCACATTGTTGTGTTAATGTTCTGGGTCACTAGTCTAATAAAATGCATGTCTCAAGACGGAAACAAGGAAGCATGAACATTTTCTCAATCAAAAGAAACAGCCAACGTGGTCAGTGACAGACACTGGAACATAAAATAAAAAGGTAGTCAATGCTAGAATAGTATAAGCCACTAAGAAGAAAAATAAAACTGAATCCTGGTCCACATGCCAGGATAGTAGTACAACTCAATCCATTCCCCTGGAAGACTTAGTTTAACAGTTTACTTTCTAAGTATGCATTTAGATTGCTAATATTAATGGCAGCTTAACTGCATTTAGATTGCTAATATTAATGGCAGCTTAACTGCTCCATGCAAGATGGGTTGTTGCTCTTTCAGTATTTCCAGGCAGTCTGCAAACTCATTTCTGGGAGATATATATAAAAAAACCACACATATCTGCCACTCCATAGATACTACCACAAGATATAATGACATACATGGGTGGAAAATCAGGATCTTATGAGCCAAGTTGATGTCATCACTTGTTTACTGCGATGGGTCCTGCTAGCTGCAGCAAAGCCTGCCTCAGATTTATGATGGGCAAATTCACATGCACATAAGTACCCATGATAGTACAGTTTGCCTATTCAAAGCAGAGAGAATGCGCGTGTGTCTATATACATATATATAAAAACCTGTGTTTGAGTTGAGGTGCTAAGAAAACTGTACATAAGCATTGGGTTTATTATTTAGTAAATATATAGAGCATCTACGGATGATGATGCAATCAGCAGTATTACAGAGCATAGGAAAAGTGTTACAATATTAAACCCTATCTTTTTCATCATTACAGAAACGTTGATTTGTGGCAAACAGCAATAGGTTTCAAAAAAATGTGCGGACTCACAACTATTTCACAGAGCCTCCAAATAATTTTTATCAGACTAACACTGATCAGTAGTACTGATCAATATCTTTTTTCCTGACAGATGTCAAGATTCCTTCCTCTCCGCATCCTTTTATTCCTTCACTCCCTCAGAAATGATAAAAACGCTCTGCGTTTTGATAATAAAGTATTTAGTTCAAATGAAAAATCACCTCATAATAAAGCAAGTGTTAGCAAGATCAAAAAAATCAATCAGTGAGGATTTTTATTAGTCAATCATGTAACTAATTAAAGCCATTGATTGATAACAGACAACACTGCAACAAAGTTATCTTACTCCTATCCCAGCAAAATGATCTGCCTGCTGCACATATAGATAGTATAGGATGACCTGCTTACAGATGAAGTCTGCAACTGCTGACCAATCTATTTTTACTTAGTGGTAGTGTTTCCCCAGCTCAGCAGTTCTGACAGATCACAGCTTTGAGCCTGAGACATTTGTGAACCATCTCTTTGTTAGTCACAAATAGCAAAGTGCACGTCAATAAATCACACCCTTTGTCTTTTTCTTTTCCCTCCCCCACGCAGTTGCTGCCTTTTCTTGTCAAACCAACCCAGGCTGAACACTCCTGAATCATCTCTATTAACCTGTAAAAAATTCTAGACAACAGGTCCTATGTAATAGAAAATGACCTCAAATAATTAACATTTTTGAAGTGGTTTTTATCTGAATTTTGTCCAAGGTACATAAATCATCATTCATCTTTCCTCTTCCTGGCAGTGCACTTAGACATAGCAAGTCTTAAAATGATGACATCACCATCCCATGATCCTTCATTATAAGTAATTAAAGCAGTAATATGCCTCTTCTCATGCACTAGTCATCAAGCAGACTTACTCATATGAATCTCAGGCATAGTGCACCTGAGGTGAATCAAGAGAGCACAGGACTCAATGTTTTTGGTGAACTGCTGGTACCTTTGTGTGAATTTATTGCTGCTGAGAGAGTAGTGCATGTTAACATGCAGGGAGACTAAATTCTGCTATTAATCCATGAGACAGGCACTGCAGAGGTAATATTAGGTTTCCTATCCACGTACAGTATCAAGGCCTTGACAAGGAAGGAAGGAAGGATTTAGTTTAGTCTGTGCCTCTTCGGATTTTGGCCTCTCTCATAAACACACTGGCAAAGCTATCAACATTAACGTCTGGATAATACGGTCAGCGACAGGGACAGTACCCAACAGGAACTCTGTTAGACACTCAAACACCCTTCTGCAAAGACTAATGATGATGAAAAGCTTCTTATGCTGCTCAGCAAGTTTTGGTCTAAAATCAGTAAGCTGGATCAGCTACCCAAGAGTAGAATACCCATCCAACAATGTAGCCATTATGGGGTTTTAATATGTTATTGCATGAATTCCAGATTATTATTTTTACTCATTACAAAGTTACAAAATAGGCACTACTATTTTCTGCATAGCAAACAATAAAGCATTTGTCTTCTGTGGGCAATTGCAACACCATACATGACATTATATTTTAATTCACATCCCACTTGGTGAACTCATCTGTGTATTTAATAGTGACTCCAAAATATGATCTGGTTTGGAGGACTCCTTGAAAAGCCCCATTCCAGCTTCAGTTGCTTCCATATATACAACAGTTTACAGACCTACGGCCATAGCCGTATTCATACTACAGACTGTTTACTGTATCTGTTTTTTCTGTCCCATTCTGGATTCCACTGTCCTCGCATCATCAACACTATGCTTAGTTAGGTGACTGTCATGTTTAGACCAAACATTTCTTACAAGTAGATCAACCTGCATTGGCATTTGCAATAATCATGATAGATATGCAAGAGAAAAGGGCATCTAGGAAAGGAGAAGAATGCTGTCAAAGAGTTGTTCTTTATCTATTGTTTTGCTTGTGACAAACAAATTCTGGATTACAATTAAATATTTTTATTGCTCCCGCAATTTACGGGATTAAATGATGCTCAGTATCCAAGAAATCTTGGAGGACTAGCTATTCAGAACCTGATAATCTAGAATAACACCTTGATTTCTTTGGCTGTGGTGATTCAAACTACCTGCACACCTGTTCCACACCTACTTTTATTTTTCAAGCCTACCTCCTGCCAGCACCCATCCTGAATCCACACCATGGCACTACACCACACCCGCATCAAAAAATGCCCAAACACCAAAGCTTAGAGCTCAGCATAAGAAAGAGGAGAAACTTCACCAGAACTAAATGTCAATTAGAACCTACCTTGCATCGCTAAGTATAAATCTTCATTTTAACCTTCTCTCCAGCTTGGCAACACAAATAGAGGCAAATCTCAGAGGGAGGATCCAGAGGCTGGGCTCATGGCTCTGCAGGTACGATCAAACCAGCAAACTCCATGGTATGCTTTTAAGAAAACCTGTTCCAGTTCATCTGGAAACAATGAAAAGAAAGAAAAAGGAAGAAAAAAAAGAATAAAAAAGCAGAAACCATTCCATATGGTGAAAAACAATGAGGTGCATACTGACTTTCTCATCAGTCTTTTTAGATAGGTAATGCACGATTTCTTCCACACTCATTCTTCTACAAAGGTTACACAGCCTATCCCCTGTTCCAGAGAAGGACCAGACATGACTGTCATTCCTAACTAATATTTGTCTATTTATTTTAAAAATGGAAATTCCAGAGCCTGGCTAGACTTTCTGTTCCAATGCTTTATATCCTCAATATTAGAGGATAGAAAATGTTTTTCCTTATACCAAATATAAATTTTCCTTGCTGCAATTGAATCTATCTTGTTTTATCAACTGTATTCCCACCTACCTGCAGTAGACAAAAAGTATAGTTTTCCTGTCTTTGTATCTACATTCTGCTGATTAGGAGATCTGTCATTATTTTGACCTTATTTTTCAGGTAAACAAACTAGAGAAAAATTTACTCCAGTATTTTAAGTGTTATAAGAAGAGCAAGAAAGCAAACCAACTTGTCAACCAGTTTTCATATCAAAAACAAAAAAAAATCCCCCACAAAAAACAACACACACAAAACCCCCCAAAACCCTCCTAGAAATTATCATAGGAATAATACTACCCAAAGAGATAAAAGGTTATGTCTAATTTAGGTTTCAAGATACAATAATGGGATCTTTTAAGAGCAGGTATTATCAGTCACCCTTCAATTTCATCACCCAGTATTCAGAAAAATATATTTCTATAGATAGTTGTATTTCACCACTACCTGCAAGAAAAGGTTGGCTAAAAAGCATTTTATATTTCTGACCAAACAGATACATGACTGGCTTTTTGCCTTGCTACAAGAAATATCTTTTCTTTCCTCCTATCATTATCATCTCTTAATTAATCCAATACAAAGGGTTGCTTAATTAGTTAATTCTTCCATTTATTTAATCTATTTACCTAGCAACATTTTACATTAAAAAAATTTGGACTGCAGGCCTTAAAATGTGATCATGCTATAAGATTAAAGTGTAATGCATATTCAAGTACGTACTGAAGCTTATAGACAATATTTAGAAAATATATATTTCCTAATTATAATTCTAATCCATTTCTTCTCTGTGTGAAGAACATTAATAAAAAAGGGTTTATATTTCTTTGTTTGAATGAACATTCAGTTACAATTCTGGTTTATTTGTTCAGACTGCTGACATTTCCATGGTCTTTTATTAAAGACCTGATTAACCTGTAGAAAGAGCACGATGTTTGTACAAAGCTTATGTTCTCTAAGCCTACTTCACACCCACATATTGCTTTCTGCTAGGGGAAAACTGGTAATGTCAGCATCCCCTATCATATGACAACACCTTCAGAGGACTGACCCCTCTGTCAATACCGTGTGATTTATGATGCCAGGAACCAGAATACAAGTAACGTCGGAGCGTTAGCCTGAGCCTTTGGTCAGCCGCAGTGCTGCTGCAAGGCTCTGGGCATGCAGGAAACAACTGACCACGCAGCTCTGTTGACATCTTTTCTCCACATTGCTGTCCACTGCGCCCGCATCCAGTTGCCAGAATAATCAACTTTCTCACAGTAGGTTTGCTATTTCTAGACAAAAGTATTGGCTTAAAATAACTGAAGCCCTCTGCATGCGACACTCTCAGATGTGCTGAGGATAATATTCTTCCCAAGCTGATCATTCTTTCCCTGGTTTAGGAGTCTTTGAAAGTTCAAGCATTGTCTGCATGGACAATTAATACATGGTAAATTAATACAACTAAGAAAATTTACCTAGGTCCTTTTTAAAGTAAGCTGTTGGAAAGATCTTGAACCAAATAAAAAAACACCCAGTGGTGTCTAAGATGTTCAATGAAACCAAATTCTTTACAGCCTCAGTATGCATTTTCCCATTACCTGATGACTCGGGTTATGACACTTATAAACAACAGCATAATCTAACCAACAGATCAGCAATTGCTCTTTTATCTAAGCCAAGTGTTCAACAGTTAGAGATTCTAAATTCAAAGTTAATTTATTAACATTGCACAGTACCGTGAGGTCCACACTCGAGATGCAAAACTGGTAACAGGATATAAAATGCAAGATATGACCCTACCAAAGTCATTAGCAACTAATTCAAGATACGACATGGTGGCACTAAAGGGAAATAAAGTAATTTAACCATTCTATGAATCTATAATTGTGAGGGGACGTGACAGGTAGAAAGGATCCAGAGTTATGTAATTACTGAGTCAAAGACAATTGCAAACCTGAACTGATTAAGCTTTGTCTGAACAACATCTCTTCAATTTATTGATCTATTTTGCACAGGCTAAACCACCACAAATATCTCATAATTTTAAAAAATTATCACAGTCAGGAGTTTCATTTTTCTGGGCTGGCTGCGTGCTGTTCGCCTTTCACTTGCGTATGATGTTTATACTATTGCCCAACTTTGTATTTCCTAGAAAAAAGAAGCTGACTACATACTCAGCCCCAAAGAAAAATTTGCAGATGTAAAAAAATATATACCAAGGTTTATGTTCCTCTGTGCGTCTTCTCTCAGTGCTTCATTGTAATCACTCAAGATTTAATATTCAGTAACTTAGCCACGTATTCAAGGAAGGCATGGGCTTGCACAGCTTGTGCAAGTTTTTTCTGTCTTAAGAATCTCTGCTGAATGCGATATTGTTTGTAGAGAAAATCTCCATGAAAATCTCTTAGGCGATAGGAATATAAACACAAAATTCTGCTTGTATATCCATGCCTGCCCTGTAAGGTACGGTGCAAATTCAGGCTTCAGTAAATTCCAGCTCTTTTTTTTGACTCGGATAAATCAGCATTATGCCTCTACTCTTGCCAGATAGCTATGGGTTCTATTAAAGCGCCTGCCAAATCCACGCAGCAAAAGCTCCACGTGACAGAAACATGAGTCTTGGAGGGTGAGAAGAGATTTTCGTGCATTTTCTGTCTCTCTGTACATTTCCTCTTTAAACTCCTGTTATTCCCTTTTATTTCTTCTGTGTCTGTTAGCACCTCAGCTCAGCCAGCTTCCTGAGTGTTAGCACTCCCAGGAGGCAGGAGACGGCATTTTCCAACCAGCAAGGTACATATTGACAATCCAAATCTTCACAGTGTTCCGGGTGTGAAGATTATACACACTGAAAATAGCAGGGTAGAAGGAGAAAGTTTGTCTTTCAGGATCAGATGAATAGCAACCTATATTACCATGCAATCGCTCAAGGATTAATCAGTGCTGGAGTAGCTGGGGGCCAAATTTTTAAAAGTATTGCAAAAACATTCAACTTCAGTGAATATGTACATCTAAAGACCTTTCAAAAGGTGGATCCTAAATCTTTAAGAGTATACAATACTGAAAAAAGTCAGGGAAAATTACATATCTTTTTTTTTAGAGCGTGACCCTTGAAAATGCTAGATGTAAGATACATCAGATATTAAACCAGAGCTAAACTTGATCTTAGCCAAAAGGGCACTTCCCTATATTCAGTTCTGAGTAACACCTATATCAGATCGGCACTCATAGCCCATACAATGACCTTTTTAAAATTCATTTTTAACATTTGGTTTTATATAAGCGGGAGAAAACTTCAGCCCAGATGGTGCCTTTAAAGGAGTGCATTTGTACTACAGAAGGGAGGAAGATGGGAGGAAGCACCTCACAAGGCCATAGCTGTTATTCGAAAGAAAACAGAGCATCTATATTATTTAAAGGGTATAAAAATCTCATTAGGATATCAAAAGCAAGTTCTTTTCACAGAGAATTAACCTTAAAGAAAGAGCTGATGTAAGCTAGGGCAACATAGTATGTTGCATACATGTGAAATCAAGGATAAAAATGTAGGAATTTAATGGAGTTGATTCCTGAAAAGGTTTTTGGTTTTACTATGGAGAGAACATGTGGTCCTGGTCCTGACTGGCAACTGAAAAGTACAGAAATAGCTGAGCAGCTATCACTGATGTGAATAGGGCAGAATATTTTGTGGCATTTTGAAAAGGCTTTTCTTGCCCAGCTGGTTTTAAATGATACCAAATACAAAGTCCTTTGGACTTTAATCATTCCAGCAAAAGAGAAAAGGGTTGGAAGAGTTTAATACCTAACTGAATCTTAGTTGCTCTCTGTTCCAAGGATGCAGGGAAACGGCTGCTTCAATCTAATCACTTTTCCATTTCTAAATTCTGCCTCTCAAGGCAACAAAACAACAGCATTCTTCTGCTCAATCACAAAATGAGACTTTAAGAAATGCAATAGCAAGTCTTGGAGGGTGAATATTAAAGCTACCTCCTTCTCTGAACAGCCAGAGCTGCAGTCAAACATGTCTGAGTTCCACTGACAGTGCCTTCATGCTGGCTCCAAGTGACAGCAAGCGAAATAACGTAAGAAATATCTGTAGGCTTGTCATGTGCTAATATCCTTTTGATAATGCAAACTGTTAATCCTAACACAGGTAAAAGAGAAGAAAAGAAATTGGGTTCTTATCTTAAAGAGTCCACATTGGCCAGATGAACACTTCAAGGTCATCCAGTATCGCTATAAACAAAACAAACCTATCGGCTCTATTACGTTGCTAAAATCCCATCTGGCTGACAACATTTTCACCAAACACAACCAATTTATTTTTGTTTTAAGCTTTAATTAAGTATTATAGATTGAAGTAATTAATAACTTTAAAGTACACTGACCCATAGAGGGCCAATACCTCAATCAGGTGAAGCCTGGGGAAAGGAAATGCATGAAATAAAATAAACCAATTTTGTCCCCTCAGTCTCTCCTAGTAAATCAAAGAAAGGAATTTTTATATTAATTGGCAATGAGTCTATGTCTAGTCTGACTGCTGACACAGTTAGCCATAATAATAAAAAGCATTTCTGTGGCAAGTGAAAATGCAGTTTGAATGTTAATAATGCCTTCATTTTCTGTCCTGATTGATTAGTTTGAATAAAATTCAAGCAGCAATGTCCCTGCCCCAATTGCTTATCTCAGGGAAAAAAAAAATCACAGAAATCAAGTAACGTATGAGTTAGTAATACATGTAAGTGTCTAGATAGGGAGTTCCATTTCAGAGACAGTTCTTGAAAAAAACATAATGGTGATTAGGTAGGAAATCATTGCAGAACAAGCATTTTTCCATTCCACATTGCTTATGTTTATCATAGCTAGAATGTGCTTAGCAAATACAGTCTGGAAAAGGCTATTTAGTGCAATCTGAACAGTAAAATTAAAATTATTTGCCCTGTGTCCTAAAAAATTTAAAGTATTCAGACCACATTTCAAAAAAATAAACACATAGTATAATCCAGCTCTTTCTCTCAAACCTCAAAACCACAAATGAGTAAGCAGAAATTAGTTAAATCTCTCAAAAATCTGACTCAGCTTGCTGATACATGCAAAAGCCAGTATTGGTGAACCAAGTCTATGTATTAGGTTTGCATTTCATTATAAAACTCTGTGCACCACATCTTTTAAATATGTTCAACATATTTACATTTCCATTTTCCAAACAGCTGAGGAGTTATACCATTATTAAAAAGCAGTATTCTTAATCTTCTGACTCTGAAAACCCCAATTTCAATGTTTTCTTCATATGCTAAATGTGAATGACCGCTCCTCATGAAGTTCAGAGCATTAAACTTGTGCTTATACATTTGTTAAAGGCATTATAGGTCATTTGAGTTCTTATTAATATGGAATAAAAAGAGCTTAACATCATCCCTAACACTAATAATTCCTGTTACATCACCTGAGTCATTGTTTCCGCATAGCAAACATTTTCAAACACTGAAGCCTAATAGGCAGAATGAATCATTGCGTATTTGCTGTTTATCCTCCTCTATAGGAAGAAGCAGTTCTTAAAAATATGACTGCATCTGGCAGAAACGTGCCCAGTAGCTCCGGAAAGAGGAGCTGAGCATGTAAAGTTTGAAAATCTCATTTCCTAGTCAAAAGGGAATCAGATGCCCCAAAATGACAGCGTTCATACCTTAAAACTATGAAAATCAACCACTTTACTCTTCCATAGGTTTAAGGAATACTGCACACGCAAACATAACGGATGAAATATCTGAAAGAAAAAACATCTTTAGAAATTGAAACATGAAAGGATGGCATACAGCAATTTGCAGATAAAGCCCCATTTCCCATATAGGAAAAAAGGAATTAAAAAGGAAGAAATCCTTGTTGGGAAAGACATGAAAACTGATAGATTATTTACATTTCTCTCTGCTGAAATTAGTCCTGGAAATCAGATTTTCAAATGTTTTGCCCAACCCCTCTCTTGGAGCTGAGCATCAACAGTCCATTGCTGTGTACTCGGAGTGTTGAATTATGACCTACTGCAGAAACAGTACATTTGGCATCACAACTTCATAAATTACAAATTGATATCCCTGAACAAATATAAAATTAAGTAGAGTTTTTCCAAATATGTCCAGAGGAGATTTTGGATTAAGCAAAAGTGATGAATGATTTATCCCTGACTTCCCTTGGAAATATACACTCTATTTTCTAAGTGGTTTGTATTAATAAGCACTTAAAATACATCAAAGAACAGCCTTTTCACTTATTTGGATAGATATTGTGGCATATTAGATGAGCAACAGGGGTTTATTCACGCAGCAGTTATTCTTCAGTAAGCCAAAATGTTCTGGGAACAAGCTTAGGGTCCTCGCTGCTGAGCAACTCCTGCCTAATTCCTTTATTTCAGCAAAAGAGTAATGATGTAGTTCCAGCGTCCTTCCCGCGATAAATGAAAGGCTAGCCACTCTACCAGTTTTTCAAATCAACATCACATAACATTAGTCTCAGAAGGACAGAGAAGAAACAAATCACTGTAGTCACAGAGGGCAGAGATGTGACAAACCAAAAAACCCCATCAGATCAATAGCAGAGAATGCTGATAAGCCACCACCATTTACAGTGAACATTTAGATTTACTTTTCCCACCGCAGGAGAGACAAGTGTAGAAAACAATCAAAGTGCACAGTAGCGATATCTTGTTGCATTGATGTTAAAAAGATCAGAAATATCCATGGACCTAGGTCTTCAAGCAGATGTACCACAGCATTGCTGCGGTTAAGCAAAGAGAGTTGTGTTGTCTTCACACTTGCTAAGGAGGTGTCCTTGGAGCTGAATGCTTCAGCTTTAGGAAGAGAAATGCGGTTAAGCTTGAACCTGGGCCGTTCACAAAGACCAGCCAAGTTTTCTTATGTGTGAATCAAGCATAAATACAAAAATTCAGGCAGCTAGCTGGAAACAGCGGATTTGTAGCTGGAAACAGAGGATTTGTAGCTGCTTGTCACCAATGACAACAGAAGTTAGACATACTCCATGCTAACAGGGACACCATGAACAAAATATTCACACAACTTTACTAGAAGCAGAAATACTCACAATATTTTAAAATTCTCAAAAAGTGCTTAATTCAAATTTCCAAGAGAAAGGGATATAAAGTGTTCCAAGAAAGTTTCAAAAGCACCTTACCAATTTGGATGCCTATTTCAACCATATCAACTCTTTCAGATCTTGGTAAGTCCATAATTTCATAAACACTCACAAAACAACAAAAGCTTCAATGCATTAAAGTTTGGATAGACTTTTAAGTATCCAGGAAAGACAGAAGGCAACAAGAACAGTTTGATTCTTACTGGCTTTCATGCAGGATTAACATGTTTGATTCAGAAGTATCACAGAATTAGAATCATTTCCCAAAAGACATTCTGAAATTGTAGCAGGCTGCTCTGTAATACTGTCATCTTATTTTAAAGGTCTCGTGCTGAATTGTTCTGAACAATAAAAAAACCCCCAAAAACCACAAAACAAACAAAACCCCAAACCAAACCAGCCAAACATTTTGGGTTGGGCCTTGCATAATACAAGTACTCTGGACAAAGCACAACTATCAGGTGACATTTAGGAGACACCAGGGCAGAAAGACTTAAGTCTGTAGCGGTCTCTGAGGCTACAGGGCATTAAATCATCTGCAAGGATTGACAAAGGTGCTGAGGTGTATCCCCGGATCTGATCTCAGGCTTCTTACAGCAACGTAGCCTTTTGTTTTCCCGTGTATACTGAAGACTGGTTGCCAAAAGATTTTTTTCTTTTCTGGGTCAAAATCAATGTGTGCAATACTGCAATCTTTAGAAAGTTACAATTTTCTAAAAATAAGATATTAGATTGTTCTGAACATTTAAATGAGAGTAGCTAAAATTCCTTATGCCATAATGAAATGTCACTTTTCATTATGTTTTTAATTAAAACAATATTCAATTCCACTTTTGTCCACTGCTACTGCAATATTCACAGTTTTAAAATGTAGAAATAGATAAACAGTAAAAAACATTTAGCTGTTACATTTTCATAAGAATGAACACATTTACTTTTTCTGCTTATAATTGATCTAGGTAACAGTTGAGAAGGTACATTTTCCTGTTAGGCTCTGTAATATTTCAGGAATCAAACCAAGAGGTGTACTCTCCAGATCATTGCTTCCCATGCTTATACTGTTTGTTTGACAACTCTAAGTCTAATATTTTTCCTTAGATTTTCTAGCTATCCATTTTAAACTTAAATATTGTCATTACCAAAATGTCCAGGACTTCCTATGATGTAAATGAATTGTTGGTATTATAAGCAGCGGCTGTTTTCTTATCTGATTTTGACAGTGGACTTGAAGCGTAAGAAAACACTGGTGTTTACTCGTATATTATAAAGCAGCAGGAGAATTAGGGGACAAGGAGAAATCTTGTTATTCAGAGACAGTTCAGTTTCTGTATCTAAAACCTTTGTGGGCAGCTTTTACCATAAATAAATAAATACATAAATTCGCAAAAATCCTGGATGTACACATTAGAGAAGGTCAGGCCAACAACTCTGCAGTGCTATCAAGGCTAGCTCCTGGATGGGGTGGGATGCATGGTGCCAAGGTTCAAAGGCTTGGGTGGGCAGAGGCAGGGAAAGAGCAATCGCCCACCTAACAACATAGGTGCAGTCCAAGTTACAGAGAAGGGGGACAGCAGCTACAAGGACCCTTCTGACAGCAATTTCTAACAACTAGTTCAGTAATATCTTAACAGTTTTCTTAACAACTGTTTTGACTGACCCAAACCAGTCAGTCTCCAGCATTTTGTTCATCCTCAGTACACATATTAAGACAACTATCAGATGCTCCCCAAAAATAAGAAACCAGAAGTTTGGCAGGCTATTAGACCTTACAGACACAGGCATGAGGACAGATGATCCCTTGAAGTTCTTCAAAGGGTTGCCCAAGAACTTTGTAGGAGCCAGCCTTCCCAGAAAAGCTAGAATTTTCACAGAAGCATTTGTCCTTTACACCTGGAATTACTATTTCGGCCGTACTCAGTGCTTGCAAAGTCTGAAGACTGGATCTTTGTCACTACTCCATTTAAGAAAGCTGAATAAATAGCCAGGTATGCAATGAATTATTTTCTTGAGGCATAAGGAGTGGGTACTTAAAACTCTTACACCTCACCACATCCTTTCTTTAGTATAAGCAATAACTTATTCATGCCTTCACCACTCATAAGTGTAATGCAGTTATCCAGGACACATATCAATATAATCCTTATAGCTTCCACTTAAGAAGCTACGATGCACAAAATATTTCAAAACTTTTACATTGAAATATTATTTATCACATCTAAAATATTTATTTGTATACACACATTTAAATTCTACAGAATTAAAAAATTAAATAATCTATTACTCTCTTGATACATTCTGTGGAAATGAAGCCTTTCTCAACATGTTAGTTTTGTATTGGTGGAAGTTTGCATTTCACACACACAGGCCACATCAATTCCATGCCTTTTTCTCTGAAGCAGTTATTGCTAGGAATTCGTTTGCAAAGTATTTGAACACAGTAAATAACTCAAGCAGACTCTTGTCAACATGCATTAACACCTTTTACTGCTTCATTTGTAAGAGGCATTTTTCCTCTCTCCCTCCACAGCATTTGTATCAAAGTTCATTGTTCTACAAGTTGTATTGATGTTGCTGTGCAAAGTTCAGACTTAGCAAAGCTGCTTATCTGCATACTGCGATACTCTAAGTAGCTGCCTATTGATTTTTGCTTCCCCTTTAAAACCATCAAGGCTTCTTCCAATATTTTTCTTAAACACCCAATGTAAAGGACTGGAAGATAGTATGTAGACACCCAGTTTTTCAAAGAAACTCGGAAAGTCTTGAGACTAGTTAACTCTCCATTAAGAGGAATGCATTTCATGTGTTTCATGAAGAATATAAAATAAATTCAGTATCTTAAGTGAAATCCCCTTTATTCATTAAAGAAATAAAAATTCAGAAGGACATTGTGAATTAATATATCATGTTATAATCAATATCACATTAAAATAGTTGATTTTTTTTTTTTCCATGTTTAAGGAACTTCTAGAAGTACAGTAGCCTTACCAGAATTTCTGGACATAAGCATTTTAAAAGGCACATATTAGAACCATTCAATTATGAAGACAGACAGCAGTATTTTTAGCAAGACCTTTCTAGCAATCCATTTAAGATATATTACACATAGGTGCCCAGAGTCCTGTCATATATCTTGAGCATGGACGATATGTCTGCAAGAATGCTGTAGTTTCATGACAATTTCTCAAATTCTATTCATTGGTTTAATAATTTCCCCATTTTTAAAAGATATCAGCTATTTTGGCCTTCAGAGCCCTGTCATTTTATTAAAAAGTTAATTTTAAAAAATGGCAGCATGGCTCTTAGCAGACAGAAACCTTTAGAATTATGCTTTCTTTAAGGCTCATCTCAATACTGATCAAAAAGACATGAACATTCAGACAGACAACCTCCAGTCTTGATGGCTTCTGATCATTCTATAGGCGGGCATTTCTCCAACACATAACATAAAGCTACTATCTTCTTTCAGTTATTGGACAACTGCTCCTGATTTGATATTTTATGGTTCATTTATTACATTCTGGTAGAGTAGCAACTTTTTTACGTTATATGTGCTGTATTTGGTAAATTTCTGAAAGCTTTTAATTTGGCTGCTTTTTTGTGTTGGTAGACAAGATAGATTGCCAAAACTCTGATCTTGAACACCACAAGATGACTTGCTCTGTCCAAAAAAAGACCAGTGGAGAACATTACTAGCATTTTTTTCCATGATCAGTAGGCAAAATTCAGGTCCTTATTCTGATGACTGCATGATTCAGTTGTGATTTGTCTTCTTTGGCTGGTTTCTCAGTTTTATGCATGCTTTTGAAAAAGAACTGTACAAATTGTTTGTAATGAAATCCAAACCTGCTGACAGGTTTTATTATGAAACCTACATTTGGGCCCTTTAAAAACTTTCTCCATGATCCCAGGCTGAGTGACTGTGAGCAGATTTATGATTTTGAGTGGAAATGATGCTGAACTCAGAAGTTTGGTATCATTTAATGTGAAACCAGGCAAATCTTAGCAATTTTGGATGACACTTATTGTGTACTCTTCCAAAGGTTCAAACATGAAAGTCAAAGGAAGGCCAGGGAAAGTAAAGACAAAAGACTGCATGAATCTCTGGAAAGAAAGGGGTATTTTTGCCTTTCTTGAAAAACAAGTAGAAGGATTTACACAGCTGGAATACTCAAGAGTTTCCAACACTATGTAGTTTGCAGTTTTCATAACATTTACTTTTGATTTTGGTTAGAGGGGAATTTTTGCTCATGGTCTCCTGTTCATCTGCTTCAAATGACCAAAATAATCACCGCAAGCTTCTGTTATTGATGTGACGCACAGACTCCTTTTGCTTAAGTGCAGCACGCTTACAGCCTAGGCAAGCGCGCAGAAGGGTATTACTATTTCAGATGGCTACAGAGCATTAAAGCTCTAACTTTTCTCAGGGAAGATGATGGCCCCTTCACCACTGATATATAACCAGCCATGGAATTAAAAAGCATGACACAGGAGATAAAATTTTTGAGGGCAGAAAGAAAATGGAGTGATCACACAGTGCAGAGGCAAACACTCAAGAGAAAGCTCTGGAGCATAAAATGCGGGAGTAGGAAGACAACTGCAAAGAGCACATGAGGCAGGGAGATTGTAGGAGTAGAAAAAGGACTCTAACCTGGGTGGTGAGGATCATCACAAATGATGATTGTAAAGAGATAAGTACTGCCACAAAAGACAAACTAGTCGATCACCATTTGAGCCCCCAAGAACGTTGTCTTCAATGTGTACTTTAGAGGAGGCTGGCAAAAAGTTGCAGAGTATGCACATACCACATCATTTGCTTCAACTTAGATGTTACTGTGACCAAGGTCTTAATTTGCCAGCTAATTAGATGCTGGCTCTCATGAATGAGCAGTGGTTTCAATTATTTTATGATTCTCAGTAATATTCACTGCAGTGATTCTAGATATTTTTCTTAGCTATGTATATGTCTAGTCTTCTGCTGGAATAGCTACATTAGTATTCTGTTTTCAAGTGAAAGCAATTTACTATTCCTGTCCCATCAAACAGCAAGTAATGAACCCTATAATCTTTTATAGGAGTTTTTCACCATAACCTCCTCCAGTGGTTTAGTGTAAAAAAATTGGAATCTGTAAATGTGTCTAACAGAACATTTTGATTTGTTCACAAAAAGTCTCATGATCGTTTTGAATTGTGTAAGTAAAGATAAATAAATCCTTTTTCCTTTTTTTTTTTTTTTGTAGCCACTTCTCTTTTCTGCTGGCTAGGGGCAATAACATATTTCCCACCATTACTTACTTAACCAAATCACATCCAGTTTGATTAAGGTATCTTAGATGACTGCTATTACTACTAGTAAAAGCACATTAATAATAAAATAAATAATATAATGTTTGTTAAGGACTAAAGGATAGTATTGAGGCTATCTTTAAAGGTTGATTTGTTATTGATTTGTTAGACTTTTGATGGATTAGCTTGATTTCTGTGAATTACTTGATCTTACAGGTTCATACACGTTTCTCTAGTAAAAAAGTGGATATGAAAGTCAAACATTCCGAGTTTGACAAGTGGAGATAATTTTTTTATTAACTTTTTAGTAATTCTGAGAGAATCCATATGGAGATCAGACTTATAATTGAGAAGCATTTCATTTTCATTTCCTAGGTAAACCACAGTTTGGTCTGGAAGTGATATGGGTGGTGCTAGTTTTCAACTTTAACATTAGCAGGAAGAAGAAAAGAAAGAAAGAAAGAAAGAAAGAAAAAAAAAAAACAAAACCACCAACTGAAAAAAGACTAAACACAGCCCTGAAGGGACCTGCCAAACTTGATACGATCATAAAAATTAATTCCCTATTCAACACTAACAGATATAATTTCTGGCTAAACATAATATTTTCTACTATATTTCCCCATAACTATCAACTCACATGCATACTGCTTTGGATTTGAAAGCACTTACCAGAGATATTTTTTGACAAGAATGATCCTTGACTTTGCATGCACTCAGCTAGGGCAGCCAAAATAATCCTCTTAGGGAGAAGAACCAGGACCTGGGTCCATGACAAGCAATATCTAGTGTAGAAATCACAGAAAATAAAGAGCAAGAGAAGAAGCAAGGCATCAACATCCATACCAAGCTGTAAGTGTCCTTATTGATTGGATAATCAAAAGGTGAATTGCTCAATAAGAACAGCAGTTAATCTACACAACAGTGACAGGGAATCAACTCTGATTTTAAATGTGGTTCTGTTGCAACATGAGCATTAGGAAAAACTCTTTTTGGGGGGAAATTTTATTAACTTAGATAAACAAACTACACTGATATAGAAAGCAAATCTAATTTAACTGTGGCACAAATACATACATTTAGCTGTAGACATTAGGTAAAATTATTTAGAAATGTGTATTATTACAAAAATAGATTTTCTGTGTAATTTAATCTTAGCTCATGATTCTGTATTACTGAACAGTCTATGCTGTTTTTCCCTCTCATCTCTACCTTTTCATTCTGAAGTTAATAAACTTCCAAAAAGTCTAAGTGAGCCTGTATCTTAATGACATTTTCAACTTGTAATTACCCAGGTCACTTTTGAAATTAAGATACAGTTCCTACACTATTTTGACCAGGGTTTGGGGCTTTTTTTGTTGTTGTTGGTTTTTGTTTTTTCCAAACTACCACATGATGACTCCTTTTATGATTATCTAACATACTAAATTATCGGGGTTTGCTTCAATTTTATTTTTTTAATACTGCCTGGAATTCTAAGCTCACCATCATAATTCTAGCACTGTGGAAACAAGCCTAGTTTCTGTAATAACATTTTTCCCTTTGTACTGATTTTATCCAATATTGTGAAATCAGAACAGCCAACAAAACAGAACATTGAAGCTTTTCAGATGAAGCACATACATTTTTAACAGAGCTTTTATTTTACAGCTTTGCTACTAGGGGAAAAAACTTTTGCTTCTATAGTTTCATTCCATAGAAATAAGCTATGTTTTTAGTAAATATTCATTTATGGAAAATAAAACAACAAAATACAGTTCAGAGGATTGAATATTTTTCAGGACTATGAAAAACACAGCAAGCCAAATGAAAACAAAACACAGGAAATATTTCTACCATCTCTGACTTCATAAAGCCTAGTTCATTATTCAGGGGCACACAAAAGTTGCTCAGACCACTTCTGCGTACACATTGTAATAAATATTCAGTCCTTTTTGACTGCTTGCATTCTCTCTTCACAGAAAATAATTGATTTTATTTCCTCCTAAATGTGAATCACCAAATTCTTATGGCTTAGAACTGCAGCACAATCAATACTACAAAATAAGCGTTATAAACGTAGATATTTTACATCGACTTAGTTAAACTGTGCTTGGTCTTTTACTGGGACTTACTCAGCATAACCCTTGCCCCCATTTTAAGCAAGCTCTGGAGAGACATTAAGGGAACAAAATTTTGAAACTGTGACTTCCTCTGGATTCTCAGAGTTACGTCCACCCAGCCAAGAAGCATAATTAAACATCTCTCTCGCTCTCTCTCACGTGCACGCACATATATATGTATATCAGAATATATTCAATTTGGAATACTTTTGTTCTATTAACATGTCTTACCTAGTGGATAGGAAGTTTTTCAGCACAGGAATCATGACCTCTTATGTCTGCATACAGCTGCTACTAAACCCCATGCCCTAATTATCCTGTTTCTGCATTATATATTAGCATAATATAAATTTACTATTATTATTGAAACCATCATGAGGAAAGAGTCTCTTATTTTTGCGCCAGCATGACACCAAATCACAAGACAAGCATGGATTTGTATTGCAACTGGTTTTATCTATTAGCACCCATGGAATTCATTGTTCCACACAAACAAAATAAGAGGGTGGTCTAGGCTGTTTCAAGATCATATCCAAGAAGGGCCTTCAAGAAGCATATTGTTAAAATTGTTAACACCCCAAGTAACAATTTGACCACAGATGCATCCGTATTTCTGTATGAAACACTGTGCAGATTCTAGAGTCACTAAGGGTGCATCGGTGTGATAGATACTTTTTTGGTGGAGAGAACATACGGCTGTTTTAACTCTAGCATCATAACACAAGATTGAAGTTGCCAGTTCTGCTCCATGGCAGCACTGTTAGCAGCTTTAGGTCCGATCAGCTATTTCATACTCTCTCTAGGCTGCAGCTTGAAAAGAACAAGGGAGGACAGAGTGAGGCAAAGGATACTTAAAATAAATCTTGGCTGGTGCGGTGGCTGAGGAAAGAGTTACACCACTTTATCACATACCCTTTGTACAACGTTAAAGCTAAATTAATTAAATAAATCAGTTGATGAAATCACCCTATAAATGTGACAGCACATCATAATTCACTGCAGCTGCAAGAGCAGGGAGCAGATGGAAGACGCTGGATTTTTCTTTGAGCTGAAGTGCCACTTTGCTGGTCCCATTCTATTTCTTTTAAGATTACTACAAGTGCATGTGTACAAAGGGCCTGATTCTGCAGCTGCTTCTTGCACAGTACTTCACTGTCAGGAACTTTCCATGAAAACAAAGCAGCTGCAGAACTGCACCTTTCCCCTTTTGTTCACTCACACAAGGAAAATCCTGGCCTCTATTACACTGGTGGAAGTGAAGACAAAAGTTGACTTTAAGTTTAATTGTAGTCCGTTAACAAGTGAAATGATCCTTCCTGTTGTCCTCTCATTATGCACTGTACATTAAACAGAGTTCTTTTAACAAGGGCAATTGTTTCCCCTGAAGTTCAAGCTTCAGTACCAACAAGCAATCTGCATTTGGCTCATGCAAGCAGCACCTCAAACAGAATACTACATGCTGCAGGTGAGCTAGAAGTGAAATTTCTTAGTTCACCTTTACACGGTGCAAAGTGAACAAGGAGGAAGGGAAAATATTAAGTAAGAAGGATTTTTAACGGTCAATACATCCCAAATGAAAATGGATATGATTTGGAAATTGTTTCAGGAACAATTTGTAGCTGTGCTTAAGGTGGAGCTGCCAGCCAGGCTCCCAGGAGCAGGCCGAGCACCTCAGCCAGGAGCCTGCGCAAGCGGATTTACTGCACGCAGAGCTGCAGGCTGCTTGCAGAGGTTCTGGCAGCTTGCTGGAAACTGCCAGAGCTACTTTTCTCCATGCTTTATTCTTTAAGTTGTGATGCAGTGATGTGGGAGAACGGGAGGGTGACAGGCAAGTCTTGGTCTCTATTTTCATCTTAAAGTTTTTGGCAGGGGAAAAAAAAAAAAAAAAAAGGCATAATATAGAGTAATGAGCATTGTCCTCACCAGAGGAATCCAGCATGCATGCTGCTTGCTGTCCTGTGGAGGGACAGTCATACTGAAGTATCAAATAAGGTTGATTTGCAGCAACTTGTAGTCTCACCTAAAAGTGTACCACAGGCAATACAGATCCTTCCGTACACTTAACTGGATTTGAGTTTATGGGTTTTTTTCAATTCTGTTTGAAAATTGTCATCAGGCTGTAATGGCTAACAAAGGTAAACTCCAAAACATGAATCAGATAGCAAAGGAAGAGCAGGGAATCTGGAAAATGCCCATATCTGGGTACCATACTCTGACGAATGGGAATGATTCCCATAGAGTACAGGCCTCTAGCTGAGGCTGCTAGAAGGTTGGGACTCATCTCCCTTTCTCACTTAAAGCTGGCCTTAGAAATTAAGATTAATGGTGGTAACATATTAAACATTCTCATGAGTATCTAAAGACGATAAAAGACAGAGAAAAGCACCCTTATTTTACCGAGAGCACTGCCTGATGGCGGTGGTATGCGTGGACAGAGGTCAAGATGTAGGGGGAGAGATGGGCGTTGTCTTTTTCCACTGAGGTGTCTGGGCACAGTGACTACACTGTGCCTCCCAGTTTCCCAGTCTGCATCCTCACGGTTTATAGACAAACACATGCAAAGAGACGTAATGCATCTATCCTGAGGTGAACACTAATCATGATCAGAGTCAGTCTTAAAGTTTAAGAGTTCCCAGAAACCAGTCTGATAGAACAGGGTCAGTACAGAGCTGAAGAAGTTACATAATGCTACTCTACTTGCACATGTCATCATCTACCACACCTTTAAACTTGATTTTGAAAGTTTAAGGATTCTGTACACCATTTTACCTAGCACTCATTAGCTTATCACTTTCTTCCTACTCAGTTATTTGTTAGGCATATTTGAAAGCTTGGACTTATAAAACTAATCCTTAAGCACTTAAAGATCAAGAGTTAATGTTAATTGACACTAACATTACAACCTCAGAACTACAAACCACACATCCAGAACATTTGCTTTAATATTCATTTTAAGATCTCATAAATTTCCTGGATAATTACAGCCTATTTATATTGGAAGTTGAATAGTTATTTTGTTTCTCTTTAATCGTAGTAGTCAACAGCTTATTTGTCAAGATCATAGTATATGCAAGAGAAAGTGAAACTGCTTAACAAAACTATCTGTTATGTGGTCTAGACAAAAGACCTTAATGATTGCTTCTAGAAGAGAATTGTAAACTTTATCAGTTTCAGAAAAATGCAATACAAATTTTCTTTTCCTTTTTTTTTTTTTTATGGGGGGTGGAGACTAACACTAGTTTTTATTTGCATCAACAGCCTGAAACTAAGTAGGGATTGCGATTGGAATGGTTGATACTGACCTGTTGAAATGGCAGGCTTTCATGTTCTGAGAACGGTTACAATGGTTTTGAAATCAAACCTTTTGGGTGGGATACAACTGAGAGGGAAGAGGACAGATGTTCTGTAATTAGAGAATGAACAGAAACAATTGTTTCCAACAGTTCTCCATTTCAGCCACTAACCTGCAAACGAGAAGGCATGCAAGAATGGACTAAAAAGGTGACTAATTTAATGAAGTGGTAACATTAGGGTTTTTTGTTGCTGTTGGGTTGGTTTTGGTTTGCTGGGGTTTTTTGGTTTTGCATTTTTGGGTTTTTTTTTCTATTATTCTCTATTTTTAAATATCTACTAAAGTAAATTCTTTTCTTTGTTGGGAAAAAAAAATACAACAAACTTTTGAAAATGCCCTTATTCTTAGTACAAACATATAACATTCAAATAGGTTAAATGTGGTCCTCAATGCAATATGCTTTTAATGTGCAGGTCACAATTTGGTTAAAAATTAAATATTTAAATACAGAGCAGACTTCTGATCTTGGCTTCCTATACTTAAACTTGAGATCACACCAGTGGTACAGATTGCATTACACAACACGGAATAGCCTAGCTAGTACTGATATCGTTATTCAAATATCATGGCACAAAGCCTTAAGGTGCTTGAGTGAACCAAAGAAATCTTTCTGACTTGGGCGAGTACTATGTAGATATGCCAACAACACGCATGCATTCAAAACAATGCAAAGTTAATAGCTGACCTATCTATGTGCCAAGCCATCTCACCATTGATCGGCAGGGTCAGAAATAGAGATCATAAGAATAAAATCAAGAAGAACAATAAAAATAATACCACATACAATTAATAAAGTCATCATCTGTAAGAAAAAAAAGCAGCAAAATTGGATCTGCTTCCATTAGAGAAGACTCCAAGCAGCCTAATTTAGGTATGAGCTCAAGGCTAGTCCTCAAAAAGCGCCAGTGAAAGAACAAGGAGATTCAGATTTGACTGTCTGGGGTATATTAAATTACTGGTTTCTGTTAACAACTGTCACGCAGCATGTGAGAGCAAGTTTTGCATGGAAAAAGCAAGACTTCAGATTTACCACAGAAAAAAAAGAAAAATTGTTGGCCAGGTGTGACTGTGGGATCCTAGGAGCAGCTGCTCATTTTTAACTTTCTGTCCCTCTCTATTCTACACTATGGCATAATAACAGATCCATTGATGACAGCAGATTTTAGAAACGGATAAACTACCTTGAGAACTGGGGGGATAAATTCCCTTTATCATGTTTCAATGGCGATTTTATCCAAGAGTAGTAGGTGATATGAGATCTTTCCCTGTAAACCTTTCAGTTGCTTATCCTGCCGTTTTGACAGATGGCAGTCATAGAGCACTGTGTCTTTATTTTGCAAGAGTACTGAAAAAAATAACTGAAGTGATAAATCCTGTGCATGACTTTTGTTCCAGAGCTGTCCTACTCTGGTGTAGAAAAGCTTTATAGTAGGCTTCCTTCATGATCCATAATATTGATTTTAGGGTTTTTAAATACCTAATCCAACAGTTTCAAATTAAGCAAAGAACACTGCACCTGATTTGTGAACTGTCTTAATATGATGAATAGCTAGAAATATCTCTATCAGCCTATTTATATAAACTCTAAGCTTTACACAATACAGCTTGAACTCTTTCTCACCTATCATTGCTAGAAATGCTAACTACCTTATTAACATTACATACGTCTACTCATCATTATGACAGAAAAACAACATGATCATATTTACAGCAAGAGTCACAGCTGTGGGTGTCTCTTACAAAATGAAATTAGGTTTGATTTTGTGTCATGGCAATGTTCATTAATGACATGTACTCTCTAAAAGGGCAAGATCAGACAGATCCATGAATCATTGCCTCCTAGTGAGGGTCCACACGCCTCTCTCCTCTATCTGACTTCTCGTGTATATTAGATGCTCTTCATGTAAAACCGCTGGAATTTGACTCTCTCTGCCCTTCAAGGAGGAAACCCATGGAACACAAGGATGATACGATACATACATACATTAAACCATCAACAAAATCGCAACAGGCCTTGTTGACCACCTGAGTAAAAGTGCTACCTAGATAGATAATACAATAAAACCTTAAAAAAGCAACAAAAACTGCACGTGATCTTGTGCCTCCCTTTTTTTTTTAACTCATGCTAGAAATAATTCTACTATTAGAAATCAGCTAGCTCTGAGAAAGCCCTTAGCTTAATTTGCAACACAAGTTTAAAATGCTTTATTTTGGAAAAAACAATTTCAACTTTTTTTCAGAAGCTTACATCTGAAAATAAAGTTACCTAAGTCATAAGATATTTGAAGCAAGGAGCAGTTCTGCTCTGCATCTGCAAAATATCTGATAAATCCTTGGAAACAGATAAATAATTAAACTTACTATAATTTCTTAACTTCTCAAGCAAAATTTGAACATTTTAAAATCCAGGCAAATCTACTTACCTGTTTGATGCTGCAATAACAAAAATTATGTAGTTTATAAAGAGCATAAATTGCTATGTGAACCAGCAATTCTGGAAACACTGAGATAGTACTAAAACTCCTCTTTATAGGAGAATTAAAGGCTACAAGGCTAGAGATGGGCACAAAAAAGTTTCAGTTTAGTTGCATATAAAAAAAAGTTAGAACATAAAGTTTAAATAAAATAATTTTAAGGAACTCCTTTGGCATCTAGTTGATTTTCTATCAAGATTACAATTGCAGTACCTTTAGATTTGGAAGCACAACCTTTCTCCCTCCACATGTAAAGGAGTACAAGTACAGCTGGTGCACAATGTAGGGAAGGAAACATCACAACTTTACTCACCAAAGGCTCTTTCTCCTTTTCTTAATTAAATATACATTAAAATAAAGAGTTCGCTAGTTGAATGAATTAATGTATTTAAAGGATATATTTCTGACCTTTTTCTTAATTTTTTTTCATTTGAAAAAATAAATTTCATAGTTTTAATAAAACAGCAATATTTGCTTTTCAGACCAAACTTTAGACACAAACTGGATTGGCCTAATTCTTGAGAAACTGGTTTTAATATGCCCTGGATAAGCACTAAAGGGAAAATGGGACATTGGGTTATAATTTTCTAGATTTTTCTAGTTAATTACTTTGCTGCTAAGAATATACAATATTTACAGGACCAACAGTTTAAAACGCTTGCCCTCAGCGATCAAAAGTAGGGAAACTCATAAGATATGGTAGGAAAAGCCATATGTGCTTGTGATCTGATTCACTCTTTAATTCTTGCCAAAATAACTTTACAGTTCATTAGTTTCCTTTTACATCAGCCAACTCTTTAAACCACCAGGTATGTTAGAATTCTAGTTTGTTTCTCATTGTCTCAGAGACAAGTGAAAGGTCTTTAACCATACCTTATTCTCAAATCTGTGTAAAAGTTAACAGGCCCTACAGGAATGATCTGCTGTCTCTTTAGTGAGGTTCATAGACAAATGTTTCATTTTCAATACCCTGTGTAATTACCATTAGTGCCACTAAACGTGTAGTAAAGCTGTTTTATTTTCCCTGAGACAGACACCACTAAATAGTAGTTTGTGAAACATATGTACATATCTATACATATAGACACACCTATCTCTCAAATTACGTATCGCTTAAACAGAAAACTTATGGTTAAGATTCATTACTTCAAATTTATGCTGAAAAAGAACAAAAATGCTGAACTTTGTATGCTAAAATGCTTTGGTAGAAGACCGGCATGTAGTACTAAAGATTATCTCCCAAACTTGAAGAGGATTTCAAAAATAAAAACGCAGTCGGTGTCCGACCAGCCATCGCTTCCTCCTACGTAGGTAGAGACGGTAATATTACAGTTTCTGAATAGCTAATGTTCACTCAATACCTAATAAGACAAAAAGCTTCATGCAAGAGGTAATTGCTACTGCGCAGTAGGAATGGATAGACTAAACAAGAAGGTAGCTGCACTGCAAGGTTGTGCTGTCCCAGCCACTTTATTTCATGTATTCTTTTGGCAAATGAGACAGAAAAATCCATTCAGAGGTTAAGAAACTACTTGAAGCAGGCATGCTGCAGGCTCCAACAAACTTTTCAGAGCCACTAGGAAACCTCTGGTAGGAAATACAGTACTGGCACAGTAACAGCCCTTCAAAGAGAGGGAAGAATGACCCAAGAGGAGTATATGACAGACTCTGGGGCTGTTTCACATACATGCCAATCAGAAATAATTCCACTGAAGTCAACTGATATTTATAAGCATAATATGAAAGTAAATGGGAAGAGCATTAGTTTTCTCCTAAGGATGTAGTTACGCGTTCATTTATCTTGGTAACAACGCATGTTAGATAGGTCTTGGCACTCTTTCTTGTCCTGTCAAGTGTTTATTTCTACCATCCAGAATTATAACGCAAACTACTTCTTAAGTCCTGGCCTCTGAAAAGCATTCATGTACACAACTACATATGTATATGTGCTCACACATAAAACTACATGACATGAAAGAGAAACTGGCCTACTAAAATTATTTTAAAAAGAAAAACTACAATCTTTACACCAGTAGAAAATAATTAAAAACACCCCAACAAACACAAAACAGTCCCCAGCAAATATACAAAGAATGTTTTCTACTGAACAATGGTTAAGGGTACTTTTTCAGAAGATAATCTAAAAATATATGGCTAGCTTCCTCTGACAGGCTACATTTTCAATTTCACACATTGTATGAGCTTGTGGATCAATGGCTCAGAAATTTTCCTGTTCACTTTAGTCAATTGTGCCCCGCAGTCTTGTTATGCCATGGCTGGGCAGGCACCCAATTCCCAGCTTTCCACCTAACTGACGGATGTTATTTTCAGGGATGGTGATAGGTTCTAAAGAAAATGCCAAATTAAGAGCACTTGGTAGTGGCCCTCTTGCCCAAAACAAGCTGGACAGAAGGAAACAGAAACCAAAGTGATCCAGCGGTCAATCCAGAACCAAGAAAGCATGTGAGAGAAAAGAGAGATGCTTTGCCAGCAGCTGAGGCAGGCAACAAGAATCCCACAGAGCCCAGGTCCTACGAGGTGCACCGTAGGAGCAGCTCCCCAACCCTCCACGGAACTGTGGATCACTCTCCAGCCCAAGGACTACTTAAAAGGGAGAGGATGTCCAGGGAAAATTACAGCTTCCTTCTTGCTCCAAATAGATGTGCCAAAGCAGGAAGCCTTCAGCTTGGGGCCCTGAAAGCATGAGGCTTTGAAGTAAAAGGCAAGTACTTGTAATGGGTGTGACATAATCCAGGTATAGGTGGTCCCTCGTCACTGGTACTTCACGGTGCCTTATACCACCGTGCTTGTAAATCACTAATGAATAAAAGCAATACAGATAAAATAAGATGAAAACTCTGAAGAAATAAGTAACAACCAACTTGTATAAAGAACCAAACAAAACTTAATCATATACCTGTAACTTAAACTGTACTCACGGGCCAAACGGGTTTAGGATTTTTTTTCCCTGTTGTTCAATTCACCATGAATTAGACTTTGACTTTAAAGTAATCGAAGCTGTTATGGCAACTGATTGGCATTCAACTGATTTTTTTTAAATTGATACATCGATTCTTTAGGTGTTCTTTCACTAAATGACCTGAAAGACACTGTCATCACTTTCCTTCTGATGAATCATGCCAAGTTCAGGAGGAAAAGCTTTCCAGGAGTTCATCTCCTCTGTGACACCACTGAGAGAAGGAAAGGCAATTTTCCAAAAGAGGACATGGAAAAATCTCTAGCAGGGTAATGCCTGGAGGCATACAGTCATGATGGATTACGTACTGAGGAGGAGCCACACTTCGTAATTTTAAATCCAGAGTCAGAAGTCTGTAATCTGAAACACTTTCTCTCCGATACCACTGTAAGCCTTACTGCATTAAGCAAATCTATCAGACTATCCTTGGCAAGTCACTTCAAACACAACATGCCAATGCAGCAGAGAGGTCCTGAGTGGTGGCAGCAAAAGCAACACAACAGCTGGTTTTGGAGATACAACCAGAGTTACAAGGTCTTTAGAACTTCTTTCAGACTCTGCCCAGCTCTTTCTAAATGCACACCACACGTGCAAGTTGTGTCTTTTCTTCTGCTGAGATGACTGCTATGTTTGCCAGTTTGCAAAGATGCAGCAAAATTTATTTTAGTTTTATGCTTAATGGCTGTGACGCAAGTGGCACCTGCACGCTGCGGAGCAGAGCTCCCCCGGCGCTGACCTTTGGCCACGGCACTCACAGTTTTAAATGGATCTCGGCAACCTACTATTTTGTGGAATGGATTATTAGATGATTACTATGGAAATACAGGACAGTAGCTGAATATTATCATAGTAAAATATAAGCCAATAAATACAGCAGTTGCTTGTTGAAATATAATTTCCAGTCAGGCAACTATATAGCAGTACAAACAAAACAAAACATAGACAGTTTCTATCCCCTTTTAAATATTTAGTCTTTGAATCTTCTGGAAAATTACATTAGGGTTTTTGATTCGGTTTGGGGTTTTTTGGTACGGTTGGAGTTTTTTTCCTAGGATATTGCCAGTTTGCTTCTCCCCACGCACACAGGTGCATAGCTCTTATTTCTCCCTGGTAGTCTACTAGCTGAATAGCAAACAATCAGTGTTGATTAAGTTTATAAAAATGGAGTTCCTCATCTTCTAATCAATATTTTTGTTGAATTGCAACACTATAAATTTTCTTGGCCATTTACTTTATTCCCCTTCCCATACGAACTAACCCTTCCCAACTAGTAGTTAGGAATGTAACCTATTCACACATTAAAATGATCTATTACCCAAATCCCCAGTGTGCTGTTTTCTGTAATAGATGTTTAAGTACCATACTTTATATGCACACACAAATGCACATGAATAAATCACTGAAATCTTTTTCAGATTCATTCCATTGAAACTACACATATTCCTTAATCCTCCCCAAAATATTGACCTTTAATTAACCTGAGCCACAAACGAACACACAAATCTGTATTTAAATTGCTTTCTTCTGAAATAAAGATGCTCTTAAAATTGCCTCAACATCCTAAAGTCTGGAAGAAAAACTGCAGAAGCAAAGGAATGAGTATTCAATGTAGTGGGGTTTTTTTTCTGATTAATATACATTACATTCTTGTCTCTGGTATTTTTCAGTTTACAATACAGAATTAAATTTTATACAACTTCACCCACCTTGCCATAGTTGTATACAGCTATGACATGAATGGGAATGCTACAGAACTGACCATGTTGCTATTTTCCCAGAAGCATACATCGCATGAGGTACTAAAACTTTAACTGCTCTCCCTACTCCTCCCTCCACCACGTAAAAGAACTCCAGTCCATATTACACAGCACCAAGCTTTCTTACAAACCCGGGATTTCAATTGTGCACGCAGTAGCATGCCTGTACACTGTGAAGAGCATGACAGCTAGTGACATACCTAGTCTTGAATACAGCGACAAGTACATCAACAGGCCACCAGTTTTAGCACATGGTTAACTGAACAAAGATTGATTCACCAAATGTCTTTTGTCCTGTGTTAAACCTATTTTTCAAAGGTGCTTATATTGTTGTCTTCATCACCACATCTGCCCAATGCCATGACCTCTTCGTAGGTACATCAGTCAGGAAAAGTTGTATTAACTCTTCTTCTGAATGTGCTTTAAGATCCATATATTTAAAGAAATATATTTAAAAAAAAAAAATCAGGGATTTATTTGCACAGCTATACTATGATCAGATTCTCACACACAAAAAAAAAAAATATCAGTGAGTAAATACTGCCTTTTATGTTGACTCCATTTGACTCGGTCACCTGTACTATCTGGGCTAAAGAACCCCCTCACAGAGAGCAAAGAGTCAAAGGGATAAGCTGTTGCAGAAAATTCTACCAGCTACCAGTGGTAAAACACCTTTTTTTTGACCTACAAGTGACATGTTTCTGTACTGGGGTATCACTACAGAGAAGACTGTGTGTTGTTATACTTATCAGAAACCTCATTGCTTTCTTCTATCATGAAAGTCATCTCACATCCCGTCAAGAGAGTAAAAGGGAGGAAGGTGTCCAAGTGCATGCAACAACATTGAAATCAGGATTAAAAGGCTAAGGCTTGAGCACTCTGGTACCCATTACCTCTTTAATTATGTGGAATACACTCATCCAGTCCTCACAGAGTCTCTCTAGTATTTTGGGGGGGATTTTGATAACTTTTGATCAATTCTGGTGTGTATACAATAAACCAACAATTGCTCACAGAACAGTATAGGGAACACGTTGGAAATATGCAGAATAGTGTTTACACAGCTCAGAGAATCACAATGAACTTTTACAGAGAATACGTTTAACTTAGCATTCTTAATTATTCTGGTTTTAGAATACTGAGTGTTAAGATTAATACACACCCAACTAACTATAATTTTCTAAATTACAGAGCACTATCACATGAGATAGTGCCATATTTCATGTCTATGGATGAAGAAAATGCTCTAAAATACATACAGCACTAAAATTCTTATCACAGACCTCAACCCTTGACAAATGTCTGTTACACTTATGCTACCAGAGTAAATGTGGGCACTAGCAAACAGAAGTTATTATTCAGACGAATGTTTTGCACCACGCAGACAAGTATTCTTAATTGAGAACTGTAGAAAGCCTTTAAAACATTCAAAAAGGAAGCAGCGGCAGGAAGTACTGATTCAGGTACCTTCAAATATATTGTGAAAAACAGTCACATGCTTAACTATGCATACTATCCATCTGCCTGACTTCAAAGTTTGTGAAGCTTATTATATCCTCAGATGAACTCATCAAATAATTATGTCTCAGATTAAGATATCTGGGTGAAAAGACACCTGATTCTCCTTCCAGCTCCTCCATTAACTTTTCTGTCATCATTGGTCTATTATTGAGATGGGATTTGTAACAGAGCCTAAAGGAATTCCACAGGGAAATTCCACTGAAATTCTCTGACAAAAGGGCATCTCACTACTTTATACTTCACAAGTCTCAATCGTAATATTCCCGGGCATCAGTTTCACCATCTGTGGAATAATTTAGTTCTTCAACTCACAGGACTCCTGTGACAGAATTAATATTCAAAAATTACTTCAACCTTTTATCCTAAGAAAAGCATACCACAGTTGGATAAAAATGTACATGTATTTGAATACATACATGAATAAAAGTATTCTTAGCTCCAGTAGATCTATTTCAGCATATATGTAGAAATCTATTACAAAAGATTATCATCTCCCTCATGCATTTCACTGGTATCTAGAGGAGTTCATTAGGATATGAAGCTCACCTGTGCTAATGAAAACACAATGCCTCTCTTAAAGGTTTATGATACTGGCCATGGAAAAAGGTATCAGAGGTGCATAGACCAAGAAAGAGACACCAGAGAGGTGAAGCAGATCAGTTTGCTGAGCTCCATGAGTAGCAGTCTACTTCAAACTGAAGAGCTACCTGCGAAACATGCATTAGGAGTCAAGTACTCTCTCTATCCCCATACGGTTCTGTGATTAACAACAGAAAACTTACATTGTTGTGCCCTTATATACACACATAGTATGCATATTCCATGTAAATGAGAGCTCGTGACAATTAGACATACAAAAAACATGAAAAATATAAACATGCTGAGTTACGTGTCAAAAAGTTAGGAAATGCCAGAACTATTGTGACTTGTAACTCAAATTTAGACCTTTATAGAAATATATTGTGATCCAATCTCTGATTATATGGGTTTTCCATACATTTTCTTCCACAAGACATGCCTAATTCAGGCTGTGGGTATGTTAAATTGTACAGTCTCCCAGGAAGAAAGGGAATGGAGAAACTTTGTGAGAAAGAACTGAACGTGGCCTTGAAACATTTAGAGATTCTGCCTGTTTCAGTTCTAAAACGTCTTTCCCTTTTGCACTCCATACTCATATACTGACCACACATATGACAGGTACAGAAGCAAGCATAACAACATTTTGATATGGTTACTTGCACTTCAGTTCCCATTAGGGTAATGGGCACTTTGGTTTTATGCATATAAACAGCCCTTATGACAAAAATATTACTGAAAACTGCAGTTGAGTTCAGAGTATACACTAGAGGAAGTGTATGCTCTGACAAAAATAGTCAGACAAAATAGCCTATCAGAATGAAAAACACAGAAACTGCATATTTAAATGACAGCACACACAAGTGTAGTTAGGATACCAGAGTCAAGGAAGGTTTGGTTGTTCCAAGCTTATACGTCCATGGCTAAGAGGAATGTTTGGATGACCAGTTACGATACATAAGTAAATGGACTAAGGAGTAGAATTATTTTTAAGTGCAAAATATGGCCCTAGAGTCACATCAGTTAAACTGCAACAGAATTATTTGGAAAGATGGAGTACAGAGCATGCCCTTGCTGACCTCACTGTTCAAAGTGACCTCCATACACAGGCAACAGAATTAGACTTCTCCCAATAGTCTCTTCTTTCCATTGACCACCAAAGAAAGGCTTCTGATTTATACATGCAAACAGGCACATGCATAAACATGTGTGTAAACACCCACCCACATATACATGTGGAGGTAAGCCTTCTCTTTCTGTCCTAATTTAGGACAGACATAGAGATCTTGAATACTCTTGAGTTAGGAAAGTTTGAACTAGAACCCCGCTACCATCCTGGAAAGTACGTCTTATGGAAACAGCTATTGCATGATTAATTAGTATCTAAATCCTTGCAGGGAAGCAAAACAATTATTCTTAACCATAGCACAGTTACTGTATCTGTATTAATGGGAGGGAAAAAGAGAGGACTCTCTGCAGACCCTTCTAATAGGCAGCTGCAATAAAAAAATACCCCAACAATTTAAACAAGTGCATATTTGTTATTCTCTTAGAAGCTGTGAAATCTCTGCTTTGGACACTGCAAGACATGAGAGCAAGGCAGTCCAAGTATAGACTAATTGTGCTTCTGCTTTTAGCACTGCATACATAAAGCAGCAACACTGATTTCACAGGAGGAAATCAGCACGATGAGACACACACAGCTAGGTGGCTATCAGGCAGTCCCTGAAGGAGCAGAGTAGATACTTATAGGGTGAAAAGAAACTACCAAGAAATAGGAAATGGACAATTTGTGTCCGCTTCCATGAACACGTAGTTTACAAGTCGAAAAGAGCCAATGGAAACCACGGCACAGAGCACTGGTCCTCAGTCTCTCTATGTTGTGACCTGAAAATTCAGTGATGGTTTCAGAGCTTTTTAAAGCATATAGTTCATACAAATAAAAGACAAACAGCATTTCAACATAGTAGGTGGTCCATTATCAACTCTGTTGTATAACTGCTTCAAAGCTGTTTGAAACACAGCTGCATATTTACTTATTTGTAAATAAATATCTTACTAATAAAGGTAGAATGAAAAAAATTGATACAGATATGCATATAAATTTAGCCTACACTGAGCTAGGTTGCTACAATTTAAAACTGTATTTGATGTAGTCTAATTAGAAATATTGATTAAAATGAAGCCAGCTCACTGGAAGGATGATGATAATAGGCTAATAATAACAATTGATTTTGCTTTGATAAATGAACCAAAATGCGAGCTGAAGGTACTTAGATTTTGACCTATTTATGGACCACATTCCCTTTGCTTCTTTGCCTTGTTGAGTTTCTGCGATTTGTCCAGAATATAATGATAAATCTGAAAAACACGTAATTCACAGAAGGATTTGACAACAGCCACTTCTATGATGGCCCATTTTGAAATGCAGAGTTGTTGGGTTCCCCCCTCGCTCCACTCCAGCTTTACTGAATTACATGTAGTGTGTGAGCAGCAGTAATAGTAATTAAAAATAATGAGGCCTGCTAGGTCTGCTAATTCTATTATCTTTATAGCATCAGGCTTCAAGCAACTCACCAGCAAAACAGCCCAGATGAGAAATCTCTTCAGAAGGTTCAGTGGCTGTTTACAGTGCAACAGGATAATCTTTCTAGCCTGGAAATAAATAAATAAATAAAATCAGAAAACAAAATCAAAAGCAGACATTAGTACACATGGTTCAGGAAAAAGCAAAGGTTAATTGGTTGATAATTGGCATTAAAATATCCTATTTTTTTTCTCCCCACAAGAAAATCAGGGGCAACTATATAAGGTGCTGCATCATTAAATTTTCTTTTTATTATTTCTCTGCAAAAACTCTTATTTCTTCATAGAGTAAAATGAAGAGTAGAATTTTGCATACTCTGACTTTCTGTGTACCCTATTAACTCAGCATAAAAACCACAAAATTTTTCAGAAACCTTCTGCTACTTGCAGCTTCTCTTCTAACTTGCAGGGTGCTAAAAGCAGGACTGAGGTGTAAGTGTAAAACAAGACTATAACACAGTAGGTCCTTTGTCTCTCCAAAACTATTAAACACAGAATTTTATTTTATTACTGCTACACTCTGATACTGTCTCTCAGCCCCACAAGCTACAGACGATCAGTAGGAGAAGCTTTCTGCAGCTCACTAACACCTAATTCCTTACATGACAAGTGAAACAGGAGAATTTCAGTTCCTAGGTTTAATATTTGCGAAACAACTTTCAGAAGATGATTAAACATTGTGCAATCTTCCTGTTTCTGCAGGCAACCAAAACCAATAGCCTTCTGGAAAACTATGAATAGGCACCCTCTGACTCTAGAGCCTCATTCAGCAGCTCATTTGCGTTCGCTGCATCACCAGCTCTCAAGTAATGTCTTTATCCACCATGACTGGAGGCACATTTTCAGCATTAGAGGTGAAATGCGCACGTGTGTGTGCACACACGCAGAGGGCTCCGGGGCGGGGGTGCTTGCAGTAGTTACATATTTTTTGTATCCTGTATCACAAGGTTTATCAAAGGAAGACAGTGTGGCTCTAACTACAGTACTTGGCCTCACTACAAGCATCCTCAAATCCCCTCTGAATCACAAAGGTGACCGATGTCATTAAGACACTAAAAACGTAGCTATTTAAGAAGATGATCGGAGTGCATGACAGTAAACACAAGGAAATTACACATTACTATTTATAAATGTTTCCCAAAGCCTTGATCTTCTTGCAGCAGATTTTAGAAGGTAATCCAAACTGGCAGGCACTGTGGTAGCAGATATTACTTGCACATTAGGGATGAGGAATAAAATTCAAAATAAAAACATCCAAGAAATAGAACTTGCATTTTGCATGAAAAAAATTTTAGTCTAACTTTTTTTTTTTAATTTTTAAATGGAACTGAGAGTATAAATACAAAAGATGATAATTTTTCTCAAGTATATTTTCACGGTTTTTGCAAGAATATACAAAGTAATGCCATTGACACTAAATGCCATTTAATTTTGCTATTTAAATGGCAAATTTGAAATCCCAAAATATACTACAAAACAGATTTTTTTTCTTTTTTTCTTTTTTCTTTTTAATTTTGTGACGCCACCCTTGCTTATTTGGAATGTTTTAACCAGCTCCAGGTCTTTCCACAAATTACTCTAGCATATATTTTAGGATATGTTTTATTTTTAAGATACATATCATTAAGGAGTTTGTAGGTTTACTCTTTTTAATATATTTTTTTTCTTCTAAGGTTTTTTTTAAGATAATGACAGAGCATACCTAATAATTCTGAAAAAAATGCACTTACCTTAACAGACAAAAGTACAGAGAACTTCTTTTTCAGGGACATATTTGTAGTCCTGGATCAGGAAGTTATGCAGCCAGACTCAGTTGCTTAATTTAGGGATTAGTAACAATGAAATGACTGCATCTATATCCATTGTAACACAGTAAAAAAGTTAAAACAAACAAACAATAAGATAAAAATTTAAAACTTTGCAGGAGAAATAAACAAAAGAGAAACCACACAATTATTCAATATACCAAAAAATGGACATTAGCCTTGAGACAATTTTCCCCATATTTCTTTTTTTTTTACTTCCTACAGCAACAGAAATATCTGAATAATAATGCAGATGATATTTATTTCAATAAACTATATCCTTTGCATGACTTGCTTTCTCCATGATTTGCTTCTATTCTTTCAGTATGTATACCTTACACTCCTATTTCCAGTATTTCTATGAAATCATCAAATTCTATACCACATCTTTTTGGTACACAGAGTATGTATGTAGTCTGTTCAGAAAATGTGGCTGTCTGCCTGAGTTGTGTTGCCATCTGTCTGTGGATTCCTCCACATCAGTAGCCGCAAGGAGGTAACAGCAAAAGCAAAGGTCAGAGGCCAACAACAGAAATTGAGAAATATCTCATATATATTTCTATAAAGTAGATATGAAAAAAATCTTAAAATTCAGCACAAATGAAAACAAGAAAGAGTACTGCCTATCTGAGATGTAGTAACTAACCTCTGGGATCTGTGCATCACTTCCTGGAAACAGCTGGAGCTAGGGGGAACCTGCAGGAGATGCTTACCAGCACCTTTCGCAGCCAGCAAACACAGTATCATGAGACTCTTCCAGCTAACCCAGACTCTTGACCTCCTTTCCTTCAGAAGCGCACAGCCCTGTTTTCCTGGGACTCAGGCAGAAATCCACTACTCCTTCTATTTTATATCCCTACTATCAAGACAAACGTTATCTAATGTGGATGTTGTTATTTTAGCACATATTCACACAAGAATCTTCACATGGTTCTCCACACATGTCTATATGAACGTAGACTTCGTTTCCATCTGTTTGGAAAAAAACCAGGCTGGCCTTGGTTCTCACATGCAGAAAAGCAAAGATAATTCAGCACTGTGTGTTTCAAATACCTTAACAGATTGAGAGAAGTTCAAACGCAGACTTCCAAGAATAAAGATCAAAGCATTGAACATGCAAGCGTAGAAGCAGAATCCTCAATGATTTTAATGGGAGTTTTGAAGAGACTCTAAGTTCAGATCTGTTATGCATTTGATTTAGCAGTGGCTCTTTACTTTACCATCTCATTTTTTTATCCCCAATACCTTCTTCCAACTATCTCATGTATCATACTCAAAATTGCTGTGGACTGAAGAATACCATTCTGTGGATTGAGTGGAAATGCAAAGCATAGGAGGGAAGTCACAGATAATCACACTGGTTCGCATTAGTCAGAGTCCAAGGTAGTGCTGGCAGAGAAATGCAAGGAAATATGAAATTGCTTTTCAGCGTGATGCTGGAGAGCTGCCGTATGGAATCACGGGGAAGGCACTCAGGGAAAAATGTATTAAAAACCAAGCGGTACGTTCCAAAGAGAGGCAGCCCATCCCTGCTTCCTTTCAGGGATTCACAACAGAGTACTGGAACTCCTAAAGGAAAAATTCAGTAATTTCAGCTATAACCTCTGAACAAACGTATAAACAACTTCAATGGAATAAAAAAAAAAAAAAAAAAAGAGAGAGCAATAGACCCTTCTGAATATGTGGATTTAGGCAACAGAAGCAATCAATCTCACCACTGCAAGAAAAGAGCATGGGGAAAATGCACGAACTCCAGCAAAAGAGATCATATATCCACTCTCATTGGGAACTTTCACAGCAATCACCTGCATCATTGTTACTTTTAATTAAATGCACATTAACACAATGGTGATAAAAGGCTTTTGTGAGATATGAGCAAAATGATATTTTACAGTACTCAACATGGTTCATTTGTAAGGAAAGCATAAAGGTAATAATTAGAAAGTTAATTATAAAATCATCTTAATCAAACATCATTACAAGCTGCCATGTAAAGTGTGGCCTTGCCATCTGTTCCCAGTTCTTTGCTCCTACCTTGGGCTGACACTAATGACCACACTACTGTAACACGCACTGGATCAGGAACCAAAAACTTCCCCGGTAAAAGGGATTGGGTTCTCAGGCAGGATCGGGTCCCTTGTTCTAGGTTCAGGGCACGACCACACGGACACATACTCAAGTACGCAGGAGGAACAGGGTGAGCACCTGGCAGTGATAGGGAGGGAGGGAGGGAGGAACTGTCCCTTTCAACAGCACTGCACAATTATGGCAAATGGAGCTGGCTGTATAACCTCAGCCTAGGCATCTGATCTTCTCCGAGGCTACAATCAGACAAACAGCAGTGTTAAATAGGTTCTGCTGAACAGAACATGTTCCAATATACATATATCAATTGTATGTCCTACAGCACTTCTGAAACCTACAAAAAGAATGACTTCTGTGCCTATCGGCAGAAAAGGCAAAACTAGTCTTTTCAAGGTTGTGAAAGAAACACACACAGGAAATGGCTAGGCAAGAAGAGTTAACACATTTCTCATTAATGCCTTGATAAAAGTTCATTCCCCACACTTACTATCTACTTACTTTCCGTATGAAACAGATTAAATTAATTGGGTTAAGCATGTTTTCTTAATGGCACTACAGAAAGGGTACCCACAAACCTACACTGAACAGGTACAGCAGCTATGCAAGTGAACTAACTCGGCAAAAGAATACAGAAAGCCCCATTTTTATAAATACCAATTACTTATGGCTCTTTCATATACAGAACAGAGAGGGAATATTTTTCTAAATGGCAACAGCTTCTCCTGGCTTACACTATAGCCAACCTCTTTCCGCCATTATCAGCCTTACAAAGCCAGAAGTCATCACTTTGGTATGGAAAGACTCAGCTTTGCAAATAGACTGCTGTTATAATTGCTTTCTGGCTCTAATTAGTGGAAATTTTAATATGCTGAGGTTACATATGCCAGAACTGGTCATTCTTCTAAAATTAATTGTATGTGTGCTCCCCAAATCCTACAGTAATAGACAGCTCAGAAATGGGAGTCCTACCGAAGACAGTGATAGAAAGAGCTGACAGATTCAAGTTTAGTCCTCAGCATCACCAAATGGCATTTAGTGAGGATCCTTTCAAGTGGGTCATCAAGAGATATTCATACAGTAGAAAATAAGTCAAAATATCATTGACTAGTGTTTCCTATTAGCTGTAAGACGAGGAAGATGCTTTCTTTTGCTGCTAAGGACATTGGAATCGCCCTCTTTACATATGATGGGCATATCTGCATGCCTCATTTTGATATCTGTTAAGTAGAATGAAAGCTTATTTGTTTTGTTTGAATGACTCTGTTAAGTTGAAATACCTCTGCCACTGAAAAAAGCAGGTGCTGGAGCTGGCCTTCCTAAACTCAAGGCAAAGTCTGCCGTAAATATAATTATGACTTTTTTTGTCTTGTCTTTGTACCACTCTGTCCAAAATCTATACCATTTGTAAAAACAAAAGCAGTATCACAAAACACATTTGCTATACTACTTGCTAAAAATGGCTAAGTCTCAAATTGAACATTTTAATCTGTCTTCAACATAAACATGAAAATCATAAAAAGAAAAATCTGTACTCATGTCCTTCACTTTAACATGCCTTCCAAATTTACAAGAATCAAGATTTTACCGAATCAAGATTCAAAACATGGAAAAAGAACACACACTGCCATTAATGTATAGTGTGCTACCAAAGCAGGACTGAGGAGACAAGAGTGCTCACAAAAGTCACCTTCACAAGTGAAAAGAATTCAGCTGTTTGGCTTGGTGAGTACGCACCACTGAGGGCACCATTCTGGTCCTGGCTTGGCGTGATCCAAGTCCCAACTCTGTCAGTCCTCTCCTCCTCCCTCCTATTCATTCCTACTTTTCCTTTTTGTTATCATTACCACACACAGAGAGCCATGCTAAAAACTGGGTTCAGGGAACTGATTCAGCTGAAAATTAGCTGAGGAGGAGGAGAAACAGGGACAATGAGAGTCAACAGGAGCAGCCTGCTATTAGATTGGCTTAAACTGACCTTGAAACAATACCCTTAGTACCAAAAAAGGCTATTCCTCTTCGTATCTATCAAGACGTGGAGGGAGTCAGCTACCCCATTTAATTGCATAGGCACAGCTAAAAGCTATGAATGAGAGAGGAAGGAGATAGCTTTGTCTGAAACTTTATAATGCAACCTGGTGCACTGTAGACATAATAGAATTATTTGCTAAGCCAGTCCACACATTAGAAGAGCAGCTGCCTAGTGCCTAACTACAAAATTACTCTGTAAATGAAAAGCAGGAATAAAGAGTAGCCAAATGGAAAAATACTTCCTGACCCAGCCAAAGAAAATAATTTACAACAGTTTCCCAGCACAGAGAAAGAAAAAAGGGTGCATCCACAGCACTAAGATGTAAGAAACCGAACTTCAGGGTACTCAGCAAATAATTAGATATTTGAATGGGTGTTTCAAAGGCAGTTATCTAGGGAGAAAAGTGGTAGACCTTTTTTACTACATAGTTTAATGAAGGAGGATATTCAAGATCTAAAATTTGACATGTAAGAACAAGCAACTGATACTTAATACTTATATTGCAAAATCATCTGCATCTCCTTACCACCTTTAATTCAGTGATCCCCGAGTTCTTTACATATGGTGTACAACATTGAAAACCAAGGTTAATTCTCCATAAAGGGACTATTTTATAAAGTTAGTCCATCCCTAAATGGAATTTATAGCATTTTATAGGCATGGAAATAGTCACAGATTTGCCCCATAACATGGCAAACAGAGGTGTCATTCTTTTCCCAGTGAAATAAATGACGAAAATCGTATTGGCCTTCCCTTGTGCTTTTCACCACAGTAGTTAGATTCTCAGCAAGTTTAAATTATTTTAATTTCAATTAACTTAATGGATCTATAGCAATTTACTCCCAGAAATGATCTGCCTTAAGTACTCTGATGTACCCGTTCAGCTATAACTAGGGGAATTCAATTCTAATTATTACTTTCACTTCCCTCCCAAAAAAAGCTAGGTTTTTTGCCCATAACAGCTTTGGGACTATGGTAAGTAAAAATAAGTGCCTGCCTTCTTAATCTTGTCATCACATGGCTAATTTAAAACATGTCTCCATTTTGGAGGCCCAGGCCTTGGAAAAACACAAGCTTTGGCAGACTCGTCCTAGTTGCTAGTATATGTTTATTCACGTTATGCAGTTTTGGATTGATAGTGTTCTGCGCACAAGAGGAACAAGAGACATCCTGTTTTCTAGAGATACACACAGAAAGAGCTGAGAATGTAATTTGCACTGTACTGCCCACACTGTACTCTTATAACAAGAAAAATGCTGTTGATATAAAAATTCTGTACCTGGCTACCATCAGGGGTTTTTCTTTTTTTTTTTTTTTTTTTTTTGCAACTCTATCAGTTTAATGGAAACTTCACGTCTTTCAGATGAACCCTAAATATATACAGATTGAAATAAACAAATATAGGGACTACATACGGTCTGTTGACCCATGGGTTCTTTTGGATGCTGCAACTGAAATAAGCATTACTGAACATTATCCCTAAAACACCATGGGACAACCAAGAAAAAACTTTCTCAAAGTCATATTTCAAGATCACAGCAGAGGTAGGGATGGAAGCCAATTCCCCCAAACTTCTAGTCTGCACCTCAAGCTTTTGAGAGCTACATATTTTTAAAAAGAGATCTGGAGTTTCAAAGGAACAACAGATACACTGGAATTGGTGATCACTGCTTCAGATAAGGATCCAGCTCTCCCTAACTTCCACATCAGTTCCTGGATGTATCTGGCTTTTTCATTGTTTAAGTTTCATGAAGTGTGCAAAGCTGAAGTCTTGGCCCTCCATGTAAATGCTGAAAAAATTATGCCTGTGAACAAGGTGGTTTCATTGACTCAGTAGGTGATAATCTTCCCTCTGCTACATTCTATGAAGAACTTCATTCACAGAAATAAAAAGAAAAGCTTTAATTAACTTTAAATGCAATAGGGAAAAATACAAGCACACTGACATATTAAACCCATTTTATTTGTGCATATTTTGTCAGAATAAGAATGTTAGCCCTCTTATCTATGCAAATTATCATTTTACAATTTGTCTGCGACAGTTACATGCCTCCCATCATTCTGCAACATAAACCAATTCAGCAGGTAATTCAGATTTCCCATGTAACAAAAAAATCATGTCATAGTGCTATTGGTAGTGAAATAGCCGGTATTATCAAAGATTATTACTGTATATGAAGGCACATGCTTCCCAGGACTAGATAGAACAGAATACTGAGAAGCAACAAAAAAAAGGCATTTAGAAGCCAGTAATAAAAATTATTTGATATATGTTAATATAGGGAGGTGATATCTATTTCCCATGGTGTATACTGTTTCTTTCCCCTCTTCCATTTATAAGACAGGGAAAAAATTGACACAAAAAAGACCATAGCAAAAAAAAAAAAGTTCTGTCATGCACAAGAAAAAATATATTTTATATATAAATATAATAAAAATATGTATATAAAAATAACACACACACACGTATATATATCTTTTACTTGAGACATTCACCTTTTGACTGCTTGAGATGCCTTTCTGGAAACGTGAATGTTTGGTAACCACATCTACTGTGAACCAGGAAACAGACAATATCTTCTCCTACGGAGTGAAATGGAACGAAAGGGAGTTCTGTAAGCTCAGTTGTAGATCGCATAACCCAAAGCTGACTCAATTTCCTTCTACAGTTAACAAATTTAATCAGCACCCTGTCACCAACTGACTTTCTGAGAAGACTTGTGAGATTTAATGAGCTCAACTCAGAAGTGCCAATGAACCGATATGGATGTGGGAATTAGTCAAGACTTCTGCAAAACAAAGAAATTACAGAAAACATACTGTTTGGCAGAAAATGAACTCAAATTTATCTGAGAATATGGTGCTCTCTGGATAGAAAGAAATAAGAAAGCATTACATTTTCTCAGTCCTACTGAAAAATTGCCAAGTAGAGACATTAATGTAAATAATAAATTAAATATAAGTTTGGAAAGAAAAATAAAATATATAAATTTATTCCTTAATGATAATTTCTTCTGATATGCCCTAAAACTCTAGTGAACGCAAACTAACTTGCAGACAGGAATGGATGTTTCTTCCCCCAAAATCAGAGTAGAGGTGGAGGGAGCCCATAGACATCTTAGCATACTAATTTATAGTCCTCCTCTTAGGAACATCTTTTTACACATCAGCAATGTTCTACTTCACTTATTTACAAATTCAACATTTAAACTTTTCTGAAATGTTTCTGAGTACATCAGATACTTGCAGCATTGATTTACAATAATAAAGAATTCATGCTATTTTTATTCAGATATAAGATACAATATCACAAAATTTGAGAAGATTCTATTCTTAACAAATTATACAATTGAAAAATGCAACTATAGGATATTCCATCAGGAAATTTTTACTGGGATACAACTCATTATGGTCCTTCAATTGGAACAGAATTAATATTATAAATTCTAGACAAGATTTAAAGAAAAGTGTCTGTAAAAATAATTCGGAGAAAGAAAAAAACAGCACAGAGAAGATTCTTGAAATGAGGATGGTTGATACAGTTAAAGCTGAACAAAACATCCAATATACAAGGAAAAAAACCTAAGAAATAGGACTATATTTTTTTACCTGTTAAGCTTTAAGAGATACTTAAAACCTACTTGAGTTACCACAGCATGTGGGAGTCTAATCATGGAACCAGCCCTGTTATAAACTGGGCGAGCTCTAAGCAAAGGAACAGCCACCTAGCCAGAGCATTCAGTGTAAGCAGAAGGTAATGGATGCAGAAGGACCAGGATGTGGCTTAAAGGCATTACAGTACTTTCATGCCTTCTGGAAGAGATGATTACAGGAATAACTGGTTGTTTTGGTTGATACTACTGGATGAAACATTGCAGTACTTGGCTAATTTTTACTCAGCTGAGCTGCCAACTTACTGTATGGTCGTCATTCAGTATCAATTCAGTTTTGGCCCAGGGTTTTCATTCCTGCATTTCTGTTTAGATAGTCTCAGATGTGGTGAGAATGTCAGAATGCTGAGGTTTCTGTTGGAAGGCTTTTCACACATGTTTATGGGAGCTTTCACATTTGTGACTTCAAGCAGAGTGTTATTAAGTGCTACAATGAGCATAATTAAAAAGCATGATTTAAAAAGTTTAGGATTGGGTTTTTTTTTTCTTAAACAAAAATAAGAATTACCATTTACTAATGCAAAACATTAATAACAAGATTCATAGTTCTGGGAAAACCTACATTAGAGCCAGCCAGGCAAAACTACAGTGTCACTCACCTCTGTGCAGCACGCAGCGACCTGGCTCTTGTCGCTTAGTTCCTAGTGTGGTGGGAGCACACTGTGCCAGCTTGCCACTGTGTATTGGACTCCTCTGAAGGCCAAACTCAAAATCATCAATCAGTAGGAGCCTCTTGGCGCTCTGTGAAGCTGTAGCAAGAACGAAAACAGCCGTTAGTCATTGTTTAATAGGCTTTTTAATGTGAGTGTGGTGAATGATACTTTTCAGCCTGCTTCTGCCTCCCCTCCCCAGCTTTCCTCATCTCCCAGAGAAAGCAACCAGAGGAAAAAGAGAAAAACACTAAGGTACAACACATGGTAGCTGATATCCCATCGTTGACACTAAACTGGGACTTCAAAATGGTGCCTCTGGCTGTTAACTGCAAAGTCCCTACAAAACTGCCCCAGGGAGACACCGAGGCATGAAACTAATGCCAACCTAAGGGGCAACCTTTTTCCCTTCCCAGTAACTCAAAAATTTTAGGTCTTTTCTATGCAACTTTCCCATTAAGACAATCTATCCAAGAGAATATCACATTACATTTTTTCAGCATCAAAGTGCATACTTGTAGCAATAAGGTGGCTGACAAAGACGACTTCGTAATGTATTTTGACTAAGAATTTTTACCCACATCAGCTATACATATTTTTTTACCCAACAGCCAGCTATACGCATTTTAACATTGATTTGAAAAGCAAGCAAATTTTTTCATTCTTTCACTATCACCACTAAGAAACATGCAGGTTACCTGTGTATTAACCATCTCCCTGACCACCTATATCTCAAAGAGGTATTGCAGATGCAAGATTTGCATGCAGCGTCATATTTACAGTTTGTAAAATTGTTTGGGGATTTTTTTATGTTTTGGTGTTTGGGTTGTGAGGTTTTTGTTTAATTCAAAACAAGTGCTAAACCAAGCTGCACATGTAATTACTAAATCAAGTGTATGCAAACTGCATCTACATGTCAAGCAGCTTGCACTATTGCAGTCAGAGTAACTGGGCATGAAAAGCCAAGATTTTGGCAAACATAAAATCTGTTTATTCAGATATGGAATAGTCCTGCACATCCACCTTCAAGAGGAGCTTTTTGTTTAGAAGGGCTCTTGTTTAAAACAAAATTATTATCACTTTCTGAAATGTATTCTAAACTTAGGAATATTTTTTTTCCTAAGAGTTTGATTACAGATTAATTCTGCTGACCTGCTTTAAAGCACACAGTCCCAAATACTGCCAATAAACAGGCCGATAATTTGATTCAGGAGGGTAAAACCTGTGGTTTCTTTACACCAAAATTGATCCTTCCATGAAAACAAAAGGAACAGGCACCTTTGTTTTAAATAAAAGACAACTTCATCCTGCAGGCTGTTCTCTGCAGACATTAGATAACAGCTTTTCCATTTATAACTCATGATAATGTATGCATGATCAACATTGTAAATGAAAAACCACCACAAAATTAAATCCACACCAATGGGCAGCAAGAGGAGACTGTTTTTCTCCTCCCTAGATTTGTTTTTATATTGCTCTACAGTTTCTGTGCACACTCCATGCAATATTGAAAGAAATAATCAAATCTCTAATAAGGGCTTTCACTGTTTTCCATCTTCCAGGGTGAATATGTTGGTTGAGAAAGGGATTGAAAGGATTTAGAGACTTGCTCTAAACTGGAAACCTGGTGAATAGCTGGTGGCCAGAGGCAGATACAAACTCAGCAAGTTGGGCCAGAGAAGGCACAGCTCGGCAGCCTGGGAAGTAACATAAATGACAGGGATATGGCCCCTGTGCCTGGTTCTTTAGAAGACTTGTGCCTTTCCAGGGAGGTTGCTCCACAGTGCTGCAAACACAGGGCAAGTTTTTCAATTGCATTTTTTCCAATATAATGTGCACTGTAATGTAAATTACTGATTTTTCTTCTTCATATCAGTAAAAAATGAAAATGCATTATTTACACTGCAATAGAGTTACAGGACACAAAAAGAGCAGAGTGAGAACACAACACAAATGCGAACAAACGCACACTATGTGCAGACTTGAAGTTCATCATCTGAGACTTCAGATGACTAAAATCTTAACTGAAAACTTAATACCTTCCCAGAAGCCTAAGAAGGAACCTTGCAAACATATATGGTTGTATTGGGTTTACATGGCAAGGTTTTGGTAGTGGGGGAGCTACAGGGGTGGCATCTGTGAGAAGCTGTTAAGAAGCTTCCCCCATGTCTGATAGAGACAATATCAGATGGCTCCAAGACAGACCTAACTGCTGGTCAAGGCTGAGCCCATCAGTGAAGGTGGTAGTGCCTCTGGGATAACACAGTTAAGAAGGGGGGGGGGGGGGGGGGGGGCGGGCAGAAATCACCAAGAGGAGTGAGAATATGCAGAGGAACAACTCTGCAGACACCAAGGTCAATGCAGAAGGAGGGGCAGGAGGTGCTCCAGGCACCGGAGCAGAGATTCCCCTGCAGCCCCTGGAGAAGACCATGGTGAGGCAGGATGTCCCTTTGCAGCCCATGGAGATTGATGGTGGAGCAGGTATCCACCTACAGCTCATGGAGGACCCCATGCCAGAGCAGGTGGATGCACCCGAAGGAGGCTGTGACCTTGTGGGAAGCCCATGCTGGAGTAGGTTTGCTGGCAGGACTTGTGACCCCATTGGGGACATACGCTGAAGCAGTTTGTAAAGAACTGCAGCCCGTGGGAAGGACTCATGTTGGAGAAGTTCATGGAGTACTGTGTCCTGTGGGAGGAACCCCATGCTGAAGCAGAGGAAGAGTGTGAGGAGTCCTCCCTCTGAGGAGGACAGAGCGGCAAATGCGTAATGAAGTGACCGCAACCCCCATTTGCCAACCCCCTGTGCCACTGGAGGGGAGGAGGTAGAGAATTTGGGAGTAAAGTTGAGCCCAGGAAGAAAGAAGGGAGGGTGGGAGGAAGGCGTGTTAAGATTTAGTTGTTATTTCTCATTACCCTGCTCTGATTTGATTGGTAATAAATTAATTTTTCCCCAAGCCGAGTCTGTTTTGCCTGTGATGGTAACTGGTGAGTGATCTCTCCCTGTACTTACCTCGACCCACGAGCCTTTCGTTGTATTTTCTCTGCCCTGTCCAGCCGAGGGGACTGATGGACTGGCTTTGGGGGGAACCTGGTGTCCGCGCAACCCACCACAATGGTACAGATGGAAAACAGAGCCAGTCTCCATGACTTGCAGGCTAGTCAAAGAACAGTCAACAGTAAAATAAGTAGACAGTGAAGTTAGTTTAGGAGAAAGCTTAACAGATTAAGTACTCAGTCACTCAGAAGGGGCCTAAGCCACTGCCATGAGACTAAGCATTGTCCCAGGGAAATGAGACACAGGCATGAAGCGCTGCTTCACTTCAGATGGAAATCCTAACCACTCCTTTGGCTAATGCTTTGCACATATGTTAATGGCAATAACAAATTTCAAAACAAATCCTCTGTTGGGTTACAAAAATGCTGTGAAGACAATATATAATCAACTGTTCTTCGTACTGGAGCACCAAAATCAGGAACAGTAACTAAATTAATTTAGAATCACACTCAACACCATCATGCTCATATGTACAATTGGAGAATTATTTTTTTTATAAACAACTGTGGCTAAATGAAGCAATATTAAAAGACATTGGGGGAGAAAATACTTTCTTAAAAAGTGATCACCAAAATAATTTACAATTAAAGTAAAAATTTAAAAATTTAAAATTAAAATTAATTTAAAATTCAATGTTATGTAATTAAAATATTAAATAAATTGGTCAAATCATTAGCAACCAGTAAGTTAAATCAAAGCAACTGTTGCAGAAACAGCTGAGAATGACAAAGATTAATCAATAAGTTTAATATTTACTGTGAAAAGTAACACATTCAAAGAGGAAATGACTTAAGTAAACAAGATTAGGAAAAAAATGGTGCAATAAACCTTTCTTAAAAAATTGAAACACCTAAATCTGAATGAAATATTAAAAGTCCAATTTGGCAGAATACTTCAAAATGTATTTTTAGTTAAATCTGAATCTTTGCTTATTGCAAATCCGTGCTTTCTATCTTTATACTGCAAGGGAAGGAAAGCTGTTTTCCTATTCACAGGTTTTAGGAAAACTTATTTTCGTTTCTCAAAATAAAGAGACAGGGTAAAACAACAGACTTAGAAAGAATGTTTGGGAGCTAATTCACCTTTTGGGTAAAGCTGATACCGAAAGGTCAGGAACATTTTTATTAAAAATAAAGTTTGAAAAAAAAACCCCTTTTTTGATATTCAACATGTGGACAAACCCAACTGTATAACTTACAACTGCACTGCTCCAAGAAGTGTGACTGCACCAGTATAATGTTAAGTAAAAGAAATAATCAAATTTCTACGTAAGTTCTTTAAAAGTTCTGAAAAAAATATGGCAGCTCCCTGTCTGGTTCTAGTGATGCTGCAGCACAGCTTAGAGACTTGCACCAGACTATCTGTTTTTCCAAAGGGAGAAGATGCACATGAATCAATCACTTCCAGTCCAAACCAGAAGTATTCTTCCTAGCATCCTCTACTAAAATTAATTCTATACCTACTAATGAGTATGAACAGCGCTTACAAGCGCCTGCATTAGGGTGTAAAGTTAGTTGTAAATGTGTGTGCCTGGTCCCTTATCAGTGAGTTGCAGAAGGCAACTGGTAGTTAACGTCTCATCTCCAGATGAGAACTCTGGATGACCAGTATCAGAGCCACTGAAAAATGGCTTATCATTAAACCATCGTGCTCCCATCTCAGTTTACAAAATACAAGTCTCTTTGCATACAGGGATGAGAAAAACAGAAGAAACAGACCACACTGGTGGGTCCTTTACCACATATGGATGGGAGAAAACAGTCATTTAAAATAATTTTTAAAAGTTAATCCAATTGGCTGAAGAAATAACATTTTAAAAAAAGAAAAGACTTGTAGGGAAGAGAGACTGCCACCAGCAAGCTCTCTATAACTTTGCTTTAAAGCTGATTTGTCCAAATAATCTTATACTAAGCATTCCCCTTTGCTGTTAACGTTAATGTCTAAAGCCCTAGAAAGAAGCATGATGCCATAAGTAAGTGATATTTAACCAATAAGACATGACACAATTTCTGGACCATTAATGAATCTCAGGTGCATTGTAAAGCATGGGGCCAAAGGTCTAGATTGTCTTATCTTTCTCATGAAACAGGAATTATGAAAAACACGGGAAGAGGACATCGGGGAAGAGTCATACTCCTGTGCTTCCAGAGGGATGTCATGGTTAAAGTACAGTTCATAGCCAAGATGAGAGCTCTAATTTTGGTCAAAACCTAATTAATTTCATGGATATGAAAGGTGACTGTATCTTGGTTTAGGTTTAAATGTAAAGGTTTACCTTTCATCAGTCACTAAATTAATTTATAACTTCTCAAGCAGTCTGGCACAGGACTTTAAGAATTTTCCACTCTCATATTTACCAACAAACCAGAGAGCAACCTAAAATATGTGAAGAAACATCTATGCGAACTAGAAGTCAACAAGCTTTTACAAAGCGATACCAGGGACAAACAAGGAGGAGGATAATACCAATCTTCAATAGCAGAACTCTCTCAAGTCCCATGGAACATTTTGATGAAATATATAGTTATTATCTGCATTTTTTCTCAATAGTCAAGTCTGTCACTGACTTTTGTAAGCTGATCCTTTTTGTTCTTGTATTTACCACAGGGGCCTTGGTGTCCTTCCCCTTTACACGCTGTCTGCAGGGACGGACACCTTTCCTCCCCTCTCGCTTGTAGCTGGCACCACAAAGGTAGGGTGTTTGTGATGTCATTACAGCAGTTTGCAACTTCAGTGTTACAATCAAAGTCTAAAAGAGACCTTAAAAACTATCCCCCAACTTCTAAATCTTCAGGCGGAGTAATTCAACACATACGTTTATTTCAGTGGTGCAAATCAATAGTAAGTGGAGAAAAAAAAATTTGCCCTTTCACTTGGGCAACATAGTCATTTCCACATCTTAATATTCATATTACCAACAGGTAGGCAGATAATTATTAGAATTAGGATTATCGATTTGTCTCTAAAAGAAAATTTAGAGTTTATAGTAATTTTTTAAACACGGGAACTAAAAAAGTAGGAACCGTTACAGATAATTCAGCCCTCAGAGCATTCAAATTTCTGAGATGCTCTGTTATTCAGATCACTAATGTGTTCATTGTATATAGAAAGTAATTTTGTTTGACAATACCGTTTAATTTCTAGTAAGCAACTTGTTTCTCCTAACTGTGTAGCTGTAAAGAGCTGTAAGAAAAACCTGAAAGTAAAAGATATTCTTATATGTTTGCCTTTAATTTCAGCTACAACAAACTACCGAAAGGATTTTATCTGACACTTTAATCTTAATATTGATTAGGGGAGATGAAAGAATTGTTGAGCTTGTTGTTTTTTAAACTGTGATTTTCTACATCGACATTATGACTTCCTTTTGTTGGCTGTCGCAGATGCAGATCAACAAAGAAATACTTAGTTGTAAGAAACCAACCAACCTCTGCAGGCACAGGGAAAAAGCCAGAAAGAGCCCCAGTCCTCAGCCAATTCTCAAGGTAACCTGCCAACAGAGCACTTTATTAAATGGATGTGACTGAGGTTAGAGGTGAATAACCCTTGTTCCAATCTCTTTGTAGGTGGAAAGACTTATATTATTCAAATGTACCCATTCCAGAAGAGGGGGAAAAAAACAAACAAACAAACAAAAAACAAACAAAAAAAAAACACCCACAAAAACCACCACTTAGTAAAGAACTATGTTCTTTGAATTCCACATTTTCTTAAATTCCACATTGGAGCAAGAGTTTACTGCTGACCGGTAACTTAGGAGTACATAAAACAGTACAGTGATAGAGTAGCTCGGGAAAATGTTACATAGCCCATTCATCACAGGTTTTTGCATCTACTAAATAAATATTTCATGTTTCTAAACAAATTTTTGCTAGTCTTTAAAGCAACAAAATAGTTAAAAGTGCAGACCTGACACCAGGCTGGATTAAACAATTTCCCAGCAAATTACCCAGCAAAAGTCTGTGGGGATTTCTAGCGCACACATGATGTCACACAGCAGCTGTACGGGAAGGAGCTCTGCTGAAAGGCCACTGACAACACAGGAGACACACTGGGGAGAATGTTCTTTCTGACTTGCTTGCTAATCCTCCTTCTCGCAGCTGACAGCCCTGACACCTCAGACAAGGCTGAAAATTAACTGTCGTTATAAAACAAGTGAACAAGAGTCTCATAAAGTTGAATGGGCTTTGAGCTTATGAATTCTGCTGGCAACTCATCTTTGAGCAAGGGACTCATAAAAACTTTTTTTAAAATGCAACTTTTCTAAGAATTATTGTTCCTTTTTGAGAATTTTTCGACAGAGGTTACAGGTCTTTTTTTTTGTTTGTTTGTTTCACATTCTCATGAAACAAGTCATCTGCTAAAGAGGTTAGGTCTTAAAACGCCTGAAAACAGAATGAACACACATATTTTTTTCTTCTAAAAGCGTCAACTCAGTACATTTCAGGATTATTCTAATTAGGGTTGAATTTTGAGAAAGAAAAAAATATTTGTAACCAGTGTTGGTGGGACTGAAAGTAACTGCACCTTTGTCAGAGCCTTACAAAAGAAAAACAACAGAAACAGCAGAAGCCTGGGTAGACAAGTGGCCTCATAAGGAAGAGTTGCTGGGTAGTATTCTGCCACAGAACACAAGCTACCCGTGCTTTGTAAAAAATGTGGTTTTACAAATTGCCTGAAAGTTGTCCTGGAGATACCAGAGGGCAGAAGAAAGAGGGTGCTGGCTAATGAACCGTGGAACTATGAAAGGTGGAAATGAAAGAGACATATTAGGTTAATATCCAATCATGCAATAGCTCTACATGGTTCCCTAGAGTACATTTTCCTGACATTTTTCTCAGTCTCTTTTAAATGTCTGAACCTAGCGGGTTCCTATCTCTTTCTCTTGAGATTCAGTTCCACTCTCTAATAAAACCTCTTGTCAGGAAACTTTTCTTGATGTTCAGCCTGAATTTCTCCTTTCTAAATGACAATGCATTATTCCAGGTTGTAACTTCGTGTCTTTACGAGAAGAAAAATTATTCTTAATTTTTAATGTTTATCCTTCACAATTAGTTATTAACAATTATGTTCTTAACTCTCTGTCAGTTGGCCAAGCTTTAAACATATAGATCTTATAAATCAGCCGTGGTGCTAGTTTTCTCTCTGCAGTCCCTGAAATTGCATTACATTTTTTAATGCTGAGATTTCCATACAAGGGGGGAGGTAGGCAGGTGGCTCATAGACTATTTTCCCCCAAATAATCCTATTTGTTCCTTAAGCAAAAATTGACGTTTTACTGGGGGGGGAGAAATCCACAGTCACTCTGTAGGACTCTAGATTCTCAGTTTCTGCTTTAAATCCAAGAGATAAACTTCCTTCTAGTTTACAGCAATAATTTGGATTTCAAGAGCCTTTCCACGGGATGACCATGGAACAAAAGCAACTGGCTGATAATATTTCAGCCTTCAGTCATTCTGAGCTTTCCTAGTAGCGTCAGCATAACTGGAATACAAATAGCTGTAGCGTGCTGCATGACTACACATGTATTAACAGTCAAAACAACTATTAGTAGTATATTAAGTATATACACAAGTCTTGGCAGGAGACAAAAAATCCAGCGCACATAGACACGCTGAATGGAACGTCTTTCAGAACTGATCTGCCACTGCAAGTGCAGTTTAATGGGACTAGGTTTGTGGGGGTTTTTTGAAACATGATTTGTATTGTATGTTCTTTCCCAATACTCATTCAAATCCAAATATTTAATTGCCTAATTCCTGACATAATCTTGGCACACAAAATAGGGCACAGGTTGAGATACACCATTCTGAAGCAGCAAATAAAAATGTATTTAATTTTTAATTTGCAAAACAACTTTTCTTTATCAGCTTGAGAAATGTCTTTGGAACAGTCATCTACATAATAATCTATCATGGATGTTGATATTTTTAAGCAATAAAATTTAGCATCTACCAAAACTATGGTCTTTGTTAAAGGAAAAATAGACTATAGTGCACAAAGGAACTATCAAGCATACTAATTGAGTAAAGATCAAAAAATATTTATGAAAGCTATCAAGTTTTTTCAGATTTTAAATCTCTTTGTTTTCTTATTTCTTCCTAGAGATTTTAAACTATGGATACTGGTGAATTATTTATTCCTATAAATTGTAAACTATGGACACTCAAATTTTTAAAGGTTTTCTACTTCAAACTGAAGATTGAAACAAAAATTAGAAAGCTATTCTTCTATTATAGATACCCTGCTTTTATATTGTTTTCTTCTCATATATCCAGTGAGAGTCAAGACAAAGGAAGTATTGGGGGGGCAGGGGGGAAAACAGCAAAAACTGTATGCATTTATTGTTGCTCAGTAACAGCCACACAGAAGACCAGTAGACAAACATTTGGAATAAGCCTGAACCAGCTGGGAAGGGAGGGGATCTTTGCTCAACAGGCCAGGTGCATTGCAGGCTGGCTGTGGGCTTTGTCTTTTTTTTTTTTTTTTTTTTTTTTAAATGCTGCAAACAGGATAATACTTAGCCATCAATATTTTTCAATATGACCCTTTCTATGACTTTTTTCCAAATCTTTACCTTATTTCCCATTAGACTTACAGTATTAAATAGCAATTTCATATTGTATATAGGACTATGAAAGTAAAGAAAGAACAAGCGTCATTGCAATTACCTAAAAAAGGATTATAAATAGGAGTGACAATGAGAAAGCTAATGGTTTCATTTACCTGCCATGAAAACTGAGTTGACTCTACCTAAAACACCTTCAGGGTCAAAAGGCTCTGCAGTTTTAGTCAGTTCCCACAACGAAGAAGAAGAAAAGCACATTGCTTGCATTAAGGCAACACAATGATGCACTTGCAGTGGAAATCTGAAACAATGACAAAAGAAGACATTAGGAAATGTTTTGCTCAGCTACATTTACAAGAGAAATCTGTATACAAATTTACGATGAAGAGGATTAAATGGAAGCTTAAGGTCTCTTTCTGCTAATGCTATTGCCTGAACATACGCTTTCTTTATTCACTCTTTTCTTTCTCCGATACTAACTCTACTGCTTTAGTGGGACACAAACATATTTTTAATTTACATTTAGCTAACATTAATTTTCTTAGTAGTTGGAAACATTTATGCAGTAGAGAGGAAACAGAAAGTATATACGAGCATCTGAACAGTTTCCAGTTCTTCTACCTTCTGTACTTTGTGCTCCCTCTATACAAACACACACATTTAAATATCAATGTACCTTCTGTACTTCCTGCTTTCTCTTCACACACACACTTAAATATCCACTTTATACATTTAATAATCTCTGGTTTAAAAACTTCAGGTAATTACAAAGGCCAAATTGCTACAGCAGTAGCTAGAGACAATTTGGATAACTAGGCTTGGGTGAATTTAGAATAAGCTAGTTTTAACACTAGGTAAAAATGGCTCGAAGAGTCTAAAACTATAATCTTATATAGCAACTTCTAAATGTATAATGGAAAAAGGCATACAATAATACAAATATATTTTAAGCTTAATCTTTAACTGAATGTTGGGAGAAAAGGTAGCATTATCCGTATTTTTAATGGATAGGACTGTTCACCTACCAGGCTATGCGTACATGATACAAGATGAGAGCCTGAAAATCATCAGTAGAATACTGAGGTCATGTTTACTACTTTTCTGCAACAGATCTGCACAGACCCATTTCCTGCCCTATACGGGGAGAGCTCCAGCCCAGGCTGAACGCCAGCTGTCCTAGCTGCAGCCTCAGAGGCAAGGCAGGCTGGCAGTCAGCAAACGTTCGGAAACTTGCACGACAGACATGGGCCAAACTGCTCCCTCTGAGGATGAGTAAGCTCATCGCTGTTGTTGGCTATTAGTATATCAGTGACTTTTGTTTGTTTTCTCCCTTTTAAATTAGAAACACGCTGAAAGGATGATCTCAGACAAATGTCTGAAGAGCAAAGCAGGGGCCAAAAACCTAATTCTAACCATACCTAACCCTAAATCCGACAGTAATTAAGATCTAGCCCCCTGTTTTCTTCCTTCTGTTTGACACAGTTTATTGACCAATATCCATCTTCACGCATCACTGAAAGAATTCAGTAGGCTGCTGAGTAAAGCTGGAAGGCACAGACCATTCTTTGCTTCCAGTCCTGCAGCATTAAAAGTGTCATTGTAGACAGCTAAAAGCCACTAACCATTATTTTTGGCTTTGGACAACACAATACAAAGGCCTGCTCTAAACCCCGTTGCACTTTCTGGATTTGTATTCATTTGACATTACACTACTACTTTTGAATCAGGCTTTACATTCATAATTATCAGAAAGTATTGCTGAAGAAGTAATGCATGCGAAGTGGCCTGCAATCCTTGAACAAAGCAGACCTTGCTCCCCCGTCATCATTATTCACCAGGCATGGCAGAATGAAGGGCTGAAAGGATCAAAGAGCAGAGCAGCAGCAGTATCTACTAATAATTGACAGCGTAAGCAACACCACTAATCAAGACCAAAATACAGGACATGGTAAAGGACAGACATTCAGGTTCTCTGGCTTAGCTGACATCATTTAAACTGCGACCAGTCAAGTAAAATGAAGGGACGTCCTTTAAATATAAGGAAAGTTTTAAGTAAAATAAGCAAGAGCAAAGTTGCGCTGGCTAAAATGAAAAATAAACCTGAAGCAATTTCAGCTAACATGCTGTATCGATATTTTTTGATATAAATCTTCTCATTACTTAATAGATAACTGATTTCACACATAAAAATAGGTGTAGCTTGGGCAAATTAGCAGCGCCATCACATTTTACATTTTGTATTTCTTGACGTTTTCTTTAAATCCAACTTGCCAAAATAGTGCTTTTTTTTAAAAAAAGAAAAAAAAAAAGACACAAGCAAAAAAAGAAAAAAAAAAAGAAAAAAGAGGTGCCAGTAGGCAGGAAGGGGATTAAAGAAGTCCGCTGGTACTCTCCTTGACTGTCAAAGGAAACAGTTGAGAGGAAAGCATTGGCTGCTGTCCTGACCAACATTGACTTTCATAATCACTTTTTCCTGAACTTAAGCGTGCTTGTCAATTCAACCATTTCTACAGAAACAAAATATCATTTTAGATGCTAATTATTTTATATCCTAAGATAACAATGAATTTACTCTCATTGTAGTCAGTATTGTCTTTAATGTTGATAAGGAAAACTGTTGTCCAAGTGACTAGAACCCTCAGACAAAGTCTAATAAAATGTTGCCAAACTGTCTTTGAAGAACTGCATTCTCGTTCTCCAAGGAATAACTTAGTCATTCAGATTTACCAACACACTTTGAACTTGACCTGGAAAATTCAGCTCCAGCACAGAAGTCATTCAGTTTCTACAGCTCATCCAAGCACTGACCTCTCAACCTGAAGTGTCAAAAATGTTTTCCAGTAATGAGAGCTAGGATGGCCAGTTATACAGTATGATCCTTGTGCTTCTTGCCTACCAACTAATACACAGAAGTTAACAAAAAAACAGCATACAATATTTTGTCTTTACTGAACTAAAGCATCATCAACATACGGATATTTTGCAGTTAACTTTCCGAATAATACATAAATTTCCTGGAACAATAATACATAAATTTCCTGGAATAAAGCCAGCATCCCCAAAGGCATTTCTCACAACTGCTAAACACTCGCAGATACATTTAAAGCATTTTTACTAAATGAAGTACAGTGGGATAGTTTGCTATTCTGAAATGCACTTCAAAGAAATTTCAGCTGAATGGGCTAAACTAAAATATTCCATGTTCTCAGTTTCAACCATATTCTATCATCTAATTATTTTGTACAACTCCAAAGATAATTAAAGTTGCAAATATCTGAAGTCTTCACACCACTATTTCACTGCCAGGAACAGTACACAGAGAACAATTTGTCATTTTCATGCTTGCCCTGAGGCCATTGTAGGAAGCCATACTACATCCCAAACCTGGCTGAGATCAATAATTGTTTATAATTTTTCTATGCAATATTCCTGATAGTTGAAAATACTCTGATACAGAAATAAGTTCAGAAATAGATGTCAGTGAAAGTAGTTCAGCAAAAAGCAGAACTGCCTGTTCCAAATGTGCCTAGCAAAAATGCATTGGCCTGATAGCAACAGAAAGTTTAAAACATCAGGATAATACAAGTTATCAAAACACAATTAAATATTTAGAATGAAAAATGAAGTCTCATACTAAACACTTAGCATTCAGGTATAAAGTGACTAAGAAAACCACTTTTGCCCATTTGTGGTTATTCGAAGGAAGGTCAGCTTCATCTTCAACGTAAGGCAAAATTCCTTTTTGATGTAATTCATTATCCATTGACAAAGAGATTGCAGCAGGAATAAATGTGACCCATTTCCTTTAGAATCCCTCAAACTCCTTGGGGTTTTTTTCAGAATACGATAGAGTAGCCTTCCAAGCAGCCAAATGCAAACACCACTGCTACTATTTTACTGATTAAGGATCTATTCCAAATAAAAGGAGTATCATGGAAGTACATGTTTCTCCAAGTAAACATTACAGCCTTAGTAACACAAACATTTTTGTGTTTCTTGTTCTTCAACAGGAGCTGTGAAATCAAAGATGATTTCATCCCTTTTCTTATAATTCTAAGGCTCCTCAAGTCATTGATGTATAATCAGTGTTAACTGTAGAAGTTAACATTATATCCTCAAGTTACTTGGCTGAGAGGATTCCTGGTATTCTGTTTTCTCAGCCAGCCTGTAGTTGGGAATGAAATACTACTTCACTCTACATAATATCTAAAGATTTTAATGCAATTTATAGAAAACTGTATTCCACATGATAGCAGCTGTGGATCGAATGAAACAGAAGTGTACCTCCTCAATTCAGTTTTCTGGTCCTGGCACTGTTTCTTTTGCAAAATAAGCAAAACACAACAAGAAGTTAATATTTTTATATTTGATTACTGTTTTTTTCATGATAGTATGCCTGCTACATCTGGTAAGCGAGCTAAGAAGTTTTGCTATACCAACAAGGTATTTCTCTCAAAATTAGAGGCAAAACAAATCACATCTTGTAACGCTCACAGTCAGATAATCCCTTCTACAACTAAGGGATACCATCACCTCCTGAACAATCTGCAGCTTCGCTTGCACAATTGATGTATTTTCCATCATCCCCTCACATCCCAGGTAACTTCTGTGCAAATCAAACAAAATAAATCTCAGCTACCAGGTTCCAGTTATTAAGCTATTTTGTCACAACATCATACTGATATTACAGTGGGGGGAAAATTAAACAGAATAAGCAGCTTTGTTAGCCACTCATGGTTTTGACCATGTAATACATTACTATTTTGTGCAATACCCAGTCTGATGATAAAAGAACCAGAAAAAAATCCTTTGTTTTGTTGTTTGATCTTCCACTCAAACTGAATTCAAATTAAAAGTGTAATAAGCCAATAGAAAATATTTTTCTCTAATTGAGATATACCATCTGCTACAGTAATCAGTGAAACACATCTCAACTCATTTGGATGTTTGATGCACTGTTTTTGTACAACTGACAACAGGAAATACAATCATGATTAGAATACAAAGTAATTTTTGTCCTAACAGGATTTATTTTACACATGTGCTCGGCGGAGCTGTTTCTGGTAAAGCTAGCTTGTCCTGCTTTTCTCCTATCCCAAAGATGTTTTATAGGTATCGCATTCTCACAGAGCCTAACGTAGGGATTTCATCTACTAGCCGCTGAAAAAGTGAATGTAAGTGGGTTTTAGATGGGGAATTGTCTCAAAGCAGATATTTTTCACTCATAATATGCACACAGATTACCTGTGCAAATGACTCACAGAAAGCTCCATTCTAAATTACTTTTCTGTTTGAAATTCTTTCCATTATTTTTTTTTAACCCAAATGCTCTTATTAAGTAAAATATTTACAATTTGGGAGTGGATTTGCTAGTTTGAAATAGGCTTCGCTCAGTCCACATACCAAAGCAAATGCAGTTCAAAGGTGTGAATTTAAGGTCCATGCTAATTTAGCTCAAATGAGTCTGTCAATATTGATGAAGCCTTGAGACTATTTTGGCCCATGTAGAGCAAAGGACTTCTTCCAGAAAGATAGTTTGCACCCCGCAAAGTGTTTTAGTTGTAAGAGGAGAAGGTTTTCCGAACGACCCACATCTGCAATAGACTAGGCTTCTCTACTAGAGAATAATTTTTAAACTTAAGGTAAACCAGGATGAGGAGTAACATTAAAGGGACAGTTTTGAAGCTGTTGTACATAAATCAATCTTCCCTTGTAAGAGGATTAACTTGCAGTGAATCAGTGGCATTTTGTCTTAATCTCCTTGTGTACCTCTTATAAGAAAAGGATTTTGTCTTATAGGACAAGGATAAGACAGGGACATTTAAACATCATACAAATGGAATTTTCCTTTTGCTGTATGAACTGTACATGAAACAAGTCTTCCCTCCCTCTTAAACAATTAAGAATCACTGGCGATCAACACAATCAACAGGCATTTTCTGTTTTATAAGACTGTTATAAAGCTTGAGGTTCTTAAGGGCTACTTTTTTCTGGGAAATAGAAAAAGTTTAGCTCAATTGAATCATTGATTTATTTGAATTATTTTACCTGTATTTTTGTTTTATGTGACATTATTCCAGATTTACATGGCAACAGCTTTTGGTTTTGTACAGCTAGTTTTCATGTATTTGTCACAAAAGAGGGCCCAAAGGCTGGCATGGCTTCTAAGGATGGAAAATGGATGAAAAATAGTTTTTCAAGCACTGGAACAGCTACATAATGATGAAATTTATGTTTTAATTCTTCTATAGCAGAAGATAATCAAGAGAAAGGTAAAAAGTTATGCACAAATTTCCTTATTTTCTAGAATCTGTGTGAAAGAAATAGGACTTCAGAGCTCTGGTCCCTTAAGCTGTCACTTTCCTTTTCTGCAAAAACCAAGCATTCTTTTTCTATTTAAATTATCCCAATTATAAGAAGTGGGGTTTGTTTTCTTTTAATCAAGAGATACATATAGAAAAAATGAAGAAGGCTTCAAGAGGAAGATGATGTGAGGAGACTTGGGAGGTATACAAAGGCTCACCTAGTCATGTAATATCTTAGTATCTTCCAGTAATAATAGTTCTCAGGACTGTGCTTTTCTACCTCAGATCTCAAAACCTGATGGAAATGATTCTATTTTAGATGCAACATACGTACTAAAAGCAGAGCAGTTAAATAGCAGCTGGGCTCAGAAGAGAATCAAGTTGTCCCTTTCTCCCACTGAGTAGGCCCATCAAATTTTTCCAATTGATATTAATCAGATACGGTTAGTTGCTAAGATATTAAGTAGCATAAGTTAAACATTGTTCAGTTCGTCACATGATCGATTTCAGAGGTTTTGTATCTTAACTGACAACACTGCTGTAAAGTTCAGCAGTCACTGAGATAATTTCAGTTCCATTTTAGTGTTTTGTTTGCATTAACATATTTCATATTTTCAATCGTGCAGTGAGGATGTACTAAAATATCAGATTTGTGTAAATCATCTACTCAAATTTGTTACTATTATTTAGCTGTGAGCATCTAGTATTTTTTACTGATTTCTGGAGAATGATAACATTCTTCATTGAACTCAAGATCAAATTCTTAACTTCAGAAATGCCCACAAAAATTAGAGCAAATATTTCAGTATTTTTAATGTGTTTGAAAGAAAAATTGATCCCAGCTTCTCAAACTCCAAGTTCCAATGCAAAGGCATACAAATCAAACTGTATCAGAATGCAATTTTTTTTGCTTCTCAATTTTCCATTCCAATTGAAAGAAAACAAAGATGCTTCCATTTAACTAGATATTTATATGCAGATTAACAAAAGTGATTTTTTTTCAGCTGCCTATGTTTATTCTTGTGTTCTGTCCTGTGTTCTATCACACAGAAAAAAATTTATTTTTTTCTTTTTTAAATGCAGGTATAGTTACTAGAATTATAACTTCTTAGCAACTAGCCTTGCTTTGGTTTTGCTTCCACAGCTTCCTGCCAGATTGACTGAATTCCACTTGTGAAAAATTACAAAACACGTATCTGAGATTTGGACCTCTTCTGCTTCTTCCCCATCAGGAAAACTATTCATGTGTTGGCTGCGCACAAACCTTTGCACACTGTCATCATACAAAGTATTTGATTTTGCTTAAAATAAGGCTATTAATTTTCTCCCACTATTGATGTAATTCTTTCAGAGAGTATGGAACAGCTTAATCTCCTTCATAGTTATGCAGCTCAAAATGCTCATAGATTATGAACATATCTCTCTCATATTTTTTTGTTCTGCTGCTCTCAGTCTGGATTCTTTCAAATTTTTACTACGGGAAGAAAAGTCTTAAGTGAACATATTGTTAGACCTTATACATGCTCTTATATGTCATACAAGCCTCTCATATGAAGCAGCAGATTTTCTGTATCAGACTCATAGTTAATAAGGCTGGGCAAAGGAAGTGTCAGAAGAGAGCAAGAGAGATCCAGTAATGATGTCTCATGCATGAGTACTAACTCCAACTTTAAAACTCTGTGGAAGCACGGAAATCTAACCCTACAACAAACAGTATTCCGAGAAACTGAGTTCTGGACTTATATGAGTTATACGAGTTTAAATGATGAATGCTAGTTAAATTATACACAAGCATCACATCTTCCATAGTTTACTTATTAATCTTTATATAAAAGTAACTAACAAGCAGGCTACTAATCTGCTGTATTTGCAATATGTTGAGCTCTCAGCTGTCTCCCCAGACAATCTGTGGATACAAAATACGCAAAAGTCATTGTCACCCACCCGGACATGAATGCTAGCCTTGTTTTCAACATTTCTGGGTCCTAACTTGGGCCTATTAGCAAGAAGGAAGATTGTTTTGTTATTTGAAAAGCTGTGCACTGTGATTTATGGCCTTGTATTAGCCTCCTCATCTTGAGATATTAGACAATCATACTTTGTCATGGACAATATGAGGTGGGGAAAACACACAGCATTCATCTTCTCTTGCCATCTAGGACACTTCTTTTCATCTATTGTTTCTTCCTCTGGCATATAATTTCCTTGTAATCAATTTAAATTGAAAACTTTAATGAGCTTGTCTGAGCGTTACACTGCCTGTTCACCGACTCTGAGGGTTTTTCTGCAAAAAAATTAAACCCCTAAAACCTTTTAGAATTTGCACCATTTTCTCTACAAAAAGGCATGCAAGTCTCATTGGTGATTATCAAAGGATTTTAGCTAATTACCAGTTAGGCAGACCCAAAATACTTTGTGTAAATATTCCCACATTTTAAGTTACATATAAAACCTTTTTATTTGCTATAAAAAAAAGGTATAATATTTTTTAAAGGTGATAAGAATTTACTCACCCCCTCTCACTTAGAAATCATGAGCAAAGGTTTCTAAGACCATAGCTTCAGAAATTAAAAACTCTTCCTGGGACTACAAGATTCTGAAGAGCAGGCAAAGTTCTAAGGGGATTGTTGCCAACTTGAGGGGGGGAGTTTGTTCAGGTTTTTGTTTGTTTAGGTTTTTGTTTGTTTGTGGGGTTTGTTGGGTTTGTTTTTAAAAGTCAGTCATTAAAGGACCAGTATTAAAAAAATAACAATCGTACAATGTTGTTGTGATTCAGTGAACGGCACCAGGTGCCAGTAAAAAGGGTACATACAAAGATGTTCCTGCTCTACATTTTAAAACCTCCCACTACATTTTAAAACCTCCATGTTGAATCAACAATATGTTCAGTAATTCAGGTGAAAAAAAAATCAGAAATATGAACAAGATCAAAATATTCAAACAGCAAAAAACATAATTCAATCCAAGGAGCATACAGCAAAGACTGAAGGGAAAAAGAGAGCACCACAGACCTACCCCCTCTGCCTGTGTGACTGCATTCTTCTCTGGCTTAAGGGTTTAAGTGTTCTCCAGACAGACGAATTTCCATGTTAGTAATACAGTGATCAGCAGAAAAATAATTACCCCCAGCAAGAAAACAGAAAATGAATGAAAAATAATAATTTGAGGAGCCTGTTGGGGGGATGGGACAGGGGGGAACCAAAAGAAAAAAATACCAACCATCTCCCCATTGGAAATAACAGGTTATTGTTTTTAAATGTAGAGCCAACCAACAAGATTGTTGCCATCTCTGTCTATCAAAAGAAATGTCAACATTATGCTTTATTCTAAGCTAACAAACAGCTACATGCAAAATACACGCAGAATGAAAACAGATACTGACATTTGAAACCACTATGCCACCAAGCAACTGCACGCCTCAGGCAGAGTCTGCTGCAGGTCATTTAAAATGATAAACCAAAAGGTCACATGCGATATAATAACGGATCTTTACAATTGCCTTTCTGAAGGATGTACCACCTGAGGACACACACAAGATTGTTGAATGGCAGCAGTGGAGTCACAGCAATGCAAACTCAATGAAAAAGTAATGTTGGAATACAGAAGTATAAAGACATTACAGCTATTTTTATGAAACCTTGGAAATAAAAGAGTATGGCTTTGCTGTGTGGAGGGTAGATGCACATAAGTTAACATTTTCTCTCCTTGCCATTAAAGTACAAGAGGGACTTCACTTGGAACCCCAATATATTCCTTCATACTAGGAGAACAGGAGGCAAAAATCTGGTATTTATGAATTATAAAAAACCAAGCACTACTACAAAAGCAGAATCTTCTTGCCAATCCCTTTTTTCTTCTCCTCCCATCCCCAAACAACAACAAAAAAAACCACCAAAAAAAACCCAAAACAAAACAAAACACAAACACACACCCCCCAAAAAAAACCCACCACACATCAAAACACCTGTTACAGAGTCCCAAAATCAAATGCTTTATGATGAAAATATTCCCCTACAATGGTAGGATAGCTATGCAGGACTGCTTGCCTTGAGGGAGAGCATCTGATTGAACTGAGGACTCCCATTGCCACCTGAGTGTCCCAACACCAGGCCACCAAACAGGTCCAAAGTGCTCTCCCTTATTTTCATCAAAAATTTCTCTTTTGACACTTCAGAAACCTCTCCAACAGTATCTGAAGAAATGTGTCAGTTTTTCCAAGAAATTTACATGCCAAGCAATCTTAACCATACTAACTGCACAGGATCAGGATTTAGGTTTTCACACCTAAAATACATAATGAGCTGAATTCAGGGCAAAGGAGGGAAATAATACTGAGCATTTAAGCATACTAGAAGTTCAAGAGTCACTTACTCAGAAAACCTGGGCCTTTAGGACCTGAAGTCTAAGCGAAATATCAGTAGGATTTAAGTCTGAATGTACCACTGATACTTTTGAAATTATAGTTCTGTCTTCTTTGTGCTTAGTTTTGCCAATTATACCAGACTGACATGATTCATACAGCAAACATTCATCTTCAAGCTGTGTTAAGCAACACAGCTTGTATAAGTTATAAGTTGTCAAAATCCTTTCAGAGACCAAAAAAGGCTAAACCAAAAGAGCATTAAAAACTAATCAGCTGATTGATAAGGCTTCCATTTGCTTTATTATTTTGAGTTATGACAGACATGTAATAAATGCCTTGGTAAAATGATTAAACCAGAAAAAAAATTGTTAGCAATTCTATGAGTACATTATTTTTAAAAACAAGGCTACAACTCCTACTCCCTTTAGTAATTTTGAGACTGCTATTTCTCATCAGCCAAAAGGTGCCATGTAAATTGTGCCATTATAGATATACTTAGGTCACCATAAATTTTTCTGTGGGCAGAGACAGATAAAAAGATTACTTTTGAGATATGCTCTTCTGTTCACAGTAAATCATTTCCACTGAAGTCTCAGATACAGAAATAGCCTTCCTCTTGTCCTGTGTGTTAACCCTTTGAACTTCTTTAAAATATCTTTACATTGAGAAGCCTTGAGATGGCTGTCTTGCTGAAATCGCATGGTTAGAGAGCTGGGCAGTTTGAGAGGAAGAAGGGTGGATAACGCGTCCACACAAAACAGTCCTGAGCTGACAAACATGGTTGTGAATCCAAGTTAAAAATAAAATTTTAAAAAAAAAAATTTGGTCTATATTTTCAGTTGAAAAACCTTAAAAAAAAAAATTCTGTAAAACTGAAATAATACACTTCAAACATTTTGATGATTCTTTTTACTTTGGTTACCTTGAAAAATCCAATTGTTGGGTATATTTGTGGTTTAAAAAATAAAATCCTTTTGTCCTGGCTCAAATGAAATATTTTATCAAACAATAAAAGACTGAAACAAAACAAAACAAAAAAAAAGAGAGGAAAAAAACCCCTACACATTCTGGTTTTATGGTGGTGACATACCTGAAACACTCAGGTGCCAGCAGGAAGAACATCAGACAGCAACACTGCCTGGGGAGCAGCAATGGTCAGGAGGGGCAGCATCCCTCACTGGAGCCCAGTGGCTGCCAATCAGAAAAAAACACAACAAACATTATCAGGGAAACAAGTTGGAGAGGTCCATCTGGGCACTTTAGAAAGTCTTCACATACACATCAATATTTAAAATGTTGTCTTCTTTCATGCGAATCAGCAGGAAAATCTGTTTTAAGCAGACTACAGACAGTCCAAGAAAGCAGCAATTAAAATCTGTTATCCACATCCTATCACTTTCACTTCAGGGATTTCTTTTCCCCCCACTCTCCACAAAACTAACAGCAATACAAGGTTTATGCCTTTATGATTTAACATTGCAGGGAGCCAAGAGCAGCCTGTCGGTTGTCAGTATTATGGCTGCAGTTAGGTCGCCGTTACAGGTATGGACTGAGGATGAAGTGAACTAATTCCATGTTGGGACAGTTTCAAACTTGCATATACACAGGCACACAGCACAGTACTCAAAGTTGTGCAGATGGATAGAAACCTTTAGAAGCTCCATCCTCTATCACTATTCACCTTGGCTCCAGGAGGCTGCCAAAGAAATTAAGAACACATCATATTGATAATTCACTCAGCAACGGGTGTAGAAGTTCTAATGACAAAACTCAGAGGATGAAGAGCAACAAGAGAAGCCCCAGCACCGTGAGCCAGCAGCAGTGCAAACCATCACAAAGCATAAGACGACTGCTGACTATCACGGATTTAAGCTGGAATTTACAGTTGAAGCCAAAGGAGACAGCCAGTTTAAATCATGCTGTTACGTGGGTACAACACACAGGCTAAGATCCCACTGCCCCAGCCTGGAGTGCCGCTGACACAGTGCTGTACCTAAAGTAACAGTTAAATGTGTTCCTGAGAGGCCGCAGTTGCTTAAGCACAGAGCTGCTCTAGCACAAAGTGGGAATTAGTTTGTGCCTTACCAGGCAAACAGGTATGAGAGCTGAAGACAGGCCCATATAAAACATTTCCCTGCTTAATGTCCCCTGCACTCAGCAGACCTGGCTGAAATCCTCTAACAAATATTCTGAGAAAAAATACCAACTGCTGAGCTGTTTGAACCTCTCCAATTTGACAAACTTTCAGTAAATCAATAGCAAATTTCTGAAGGATTTTAGTTAACATTTGTAGTCGCCATCAAACTAATACTTTCATACTAATATAATAAGCACAGTGCCCAAGAAAAAAAAAAATATAGGTTATTGATCCAACTGCTTTGAGACATAACTGATTATTAACGGGAGCCAGTAAGAAATATTACCCTTTGGTTCAGTGCAGTGTAATTAAGGTTATTAATCAAGTCCATGTGTTTTCTTGTGCAGATTCTTGTCTTTCCTGTGAATAGTGGCTTGGGATCCAAAAGGGTAATGAATACTGTAGCTAGTATAGGAATAACTATATAGAATATGGAAAAATACAGCCCTCAGTTATCAAATGCTGGTAGGTTCAGTTATTTAGTTTTCTTTTAAAAAATTTCATTTATCTTTGAAAGACAACAAATTGTCAGCATTGTAAATGGCAATGGTAAAAAGCAAAGGATACTGGTAGCCAACAGTATTTCTACAGGTGAACACAAATTGCTAGAAACTTTTTAACAAATTGCACATCTAAACAGCAAACCAACTTCACACAGAAATCAAAGGCAAAAGGACACTCCCTATCCCAAAATATTGTCTCCTTGGAAAAATAAAAATAAACAAAAACTGAAAACCAGATGGCACTTCTAAGAGGGAAAGAAACAAAAATGAAGAAGGAGGAATAAAAAAAAAAAAAAATAATAATAAAAAAAAAGCAGCTCTCAGACTCTGGAAGAAGTTCCCCAGCAAAGCAAAAAAAGGATAAAGTCGATTTTTTGGCCCAGCTTTGTTCCCACGTTCCCAAAACTTCACAGAAAGCCTCTCTCCCCAGTGCAGTTTCTTAGCAGCTCTTCTCAAATGCCAGAAAGTTATTTCATGCCTCAGTATGTCTGGGTGCTTGTCACCTCCCTATCTGCAAATACACAATTTTTGATAAATCTTTATTGCATATGAGCTACCAGCATTTTCAAACTACCTTCCTAGACATTAAAGTGCATACCATGTTACATATGAGAAAGACAACCTAAGAATTAATCAACAGGGTTCATACCCTTAAGTGTTGGGCTTCATCCAGCCTGTATTGTCCACTTTGAATGAAAGTATTCCCATCAGTACATTACTGCCATTTATTCTTAATGTACTCTTAAGCTTTTGTTGTGCAAGCATAAAGGGGACAAAGACGGACGAGGATGATCTTTCAGAGCATTCTGCTTTCTAATTTTTCCCCATACAGAAGAATGTCTGTGCATAAAGCACAAAGTAGTCATGTTAAGGATATCTGACTAGCCAAGAAATACTACTTACAACAAATAACCCAAGGTTCCTCCATTCTTTTCTGTGTAGCTTTTTCCTCAAGTATTCATGCATTCATTTGGAAATCCCCTTCAGATTTCAACTGGAACATCAAGCATTAAATGAGGTTTCCAGGTGAAAAGACATGCTGGTATTTTGGTACAAAAGAAAATAAAACACTGCCATCATTTGCACATAATTTTGTTGTTCTTGTACAAGATACCAGATGTTTCAGACAGAACTGATAGCCTTGCAATATGTGCTGGGAGCTCTAGTTTCTCTGCATGTGAGATGAGGTCTGATCTCATCATCCCTTACCAGAACTTCTCAAGCAGTGGTCTGCAGGTCAGGGCAGTAGGTGACCCGCTCTCAGCAATGGTTGGGTTCCCCTGCATATGACCCATGCACAAATCTCTGCAGCACAGGATCAAAGGTAGATGATATGCAGCCAACTACAGTCTTAACTACATGTAGGTTTTGTCTTAATCTTGCCCACTCAAAAATAAATTGAGAAATATTCCTTTATTCGTATGACCTCAGAACAGTTGAACTTTAAATGAAACAGAACAAACAAACCCTAAGGCTTGAACACTCTTAGGGTTCTCTTCCCTGCAGATCACATTCAGATCACTACTTAACTTTCATATTCCCATCAGATGAAGAAAGGGCAGGAAACTTCTTCAAAAAATGCCTCTAGTTCAACACCGATCTTTACTAGAGCTCCACAATCTCTCCCTTATTAGCTAGCCTGATAACTTCAGATGAAACCATACAACACTATTTCCACTTGGCTAAGTTTTTACAAACTCTCTATTAGTCAAGTGATAAATAAGAGTTATTTAATGTAGTCATATGTCTGAAATTGAGATGCTGTATTACAGCAGACCACTTTCTCGTACAAACTGAATTTGGATTCTTCCATGGACTTCTTTTAACTGTAATTATGCAGAAGGACCAGTTAGACATATGGAGAGTATAGAGCTCATACATTATAGCACCTGGATTTAACACTGAAGTATTCTGAAAAGTTATAAAATGTCTTCCTGTAGGTCTGTCAGTTACCTACACTTTGAAAACAGAAATAATTTTACATATTTATTTCTTTCCCCAAAGAAACAAGTGCATCTTTCTGAATAGTAACATGAGCATTAAAAGCAACACTATCAACAAGCATGGCTCAGGGCATTGATTCTGTAATATATATAGTCTTCAAAATGAGAAAATGAGTAATTCAGATAAATCATAGCATAAGACTAACTTGCATCGCATCATGAAATTTCTGTTACAATGTGTTGGGACGTCATTACATTAGCATTAATTTTGAGAGCATGATATTTAACAGCATCCCTCTTGGCAGCACGCTTAGGGGGGAAAGGCCTAAAGTGAGACATGCTTTTTCTGGTTCATCAAGCTAATTTTTAACCAAATTCAGGAACCTGAGAAGAATACGTGCAAAAAGTCTTGTGCTGTACCATTTAATACAATATTTGGCACGCTTACATCGTTTATATACTTCCCCTTTCACTAGCAAGGTTTCACCAGCTCTTCTCAATACAATTTATTTTCAGAGACTTGACTTTCTTTTAAGTCTACATCAGAACACTTGGCTCTTTGGCACTTAACTGGTAGAATAACACTACTGTATCTAAACATACTGCCATTCACCGAGGAAGCAGCACTTTATTGTGCCAAAGTATTCTAAATGACTAAATTCACCCCGATTTTCCCCAATGGCAGCTAATGCCTATGTGGCAGCTACCAGCCAGCTGGCAGCTTACTCAGAGGAGAAAGCCTTTTCCAGGACATGCTAATAGTACAGCGGACAGTAGAAACAGAGAATTGCTGGGGAGATGGAATGCGGTCAAATCCGTAGAGCATGCAGCAATACTTACACAAGCATCATACAGCAAACTGTACAACAGAGTAACTTAGTATGCCAACTCTGCAGAGACCAAACACACTAACTGGCTATTGTACCACTGAATTCCACCCATGACAGTGCTGCATCCCTGGAAAAAGGTGTAACATCCTTAATTTCCCAAGGCAAGCCTAAGTCAGTTACTGTTCTAAATGACATTAATAGCATGCAAATATTAGAGGCTAACATTTGAACTGTGCTATATGCTACCTACCATTTGGAAACTCATAATCGTGCCAGACAACACTGTGATTTTCTTACAGCTTCTAGTTATACTATACTTCTAGTTATAGCTTTGTAAGAAACATAACTGCAATTCAACAGAATCTAAACATGGTTTTTGTGAGAGTTCTATTCCAGAAACCACTAAACCAGTTAGTCAGGTCTGATGTATGCACATTCTATGTACTTTACCTGTATATAACGCAGCAATATCCGGGACACTGATGCTTTTTCCTGAATCCAGCACTTCCTCCTCTCACCTGTAAGCACTGTAATGCACTGCAAGGAAAAAAGTAAATTGGCTGGCCTTCGGAAGTTTTTAGCATCCCTGTCTCCCACAGTCAAAACAACTGGGACATGTGAAACATGAGAAAGTCCAATCCAAAACTTTCTTATATGAGATTCCTACAAAAGCCTGGATTTTGCTGTTGAGACAGGAATCGTCAATGCAAATTAACTGAGGCATGAAATATCTGTGTGTTGCTTTGAAACTCCATTTCATACATCGTACTATTTCAAGTAGATGATTCAGAGAATCACACCACAGAGGGCAAAAGATAAGGCAAGAGGAAAGGCTTAGCGTAGGTTACTCTTCCCTTTCCCATCTCCTTGCGGAGGAAAGGTTCAGCTTGGGTTAACCTTCTCTTTCCCATCTCCCTGCAGAGCCCACACACCACAACACTTTATCTATGTTCTTTGGACACAATTAATCTAACTATTAATTAGGTCCTTTGTAACCTTACTTTGAACGAATTAGGATTTTTGGAACCTGCACATACATTTGTTACCTTATCACTAACTCAAGAGATCATAATTTCTTCCTCTGGATGTGTGCCTAACTGTTCATCCCTCATAAATGAATGCCTAAAACAAAGAATACGTGCTGCCTTCTTCCATACATATTCATAACTATCTTCATGCTAATGTGCCACAAAAGCTAGGCATAAAATTACTGCCATCATAATGAAAAGGGGGTGAAACTTCTCCATGAAATATATCTGCTGATTATCACTAAAAAGGATTCAGAACTTTGACTATTTCACAAAGCCACATGTCCACATCTACTGACAAATCCTCACTCTGGGTTTTGCTCTTGCTGTCTCTTAGATGCTGCACGGGATATAACAAACCTCTAAAACTGTAGTGAGGTGCAGCTCTCAAGTTTTATTTTAAATGAGCTTTCAGCAAAAATGTATTCAGTCATCACCTACAGATCTTCAGCACAAGTCTAAACCACATTTGTCTGCAATTAAAGTGCCCAGTGGTAAGGTTTCATAAACGACAGTAGAAGCAAAGTTATCAAGTATCAATGGAGGGAGAGTCACAACACTAATCTCAATTCTAATAGCATCTCAGAAAAACTTGTCTTCTGAAAAGAAAATCATGGTGGAGTTTTTAAAAGTTCTAACATCAGACACTTTTCCAGGTTAGTTCACCCATAAGAACTAACCCAAAGCAGTTAACCAGTCATGCTAACATGGCAGGAGAAAGCTTCACCGTGGGAAGGTTGATTCAGAAACACAGAAAAGATATATGAACTCTCTATCACTTCAGGGCTATCATGAAAGCTCACGTGTGTGGAGCCATTAATAATCCAAAGATGATATACCCTTAGAGTCTATGTCTGTGGATCCCTCTCATGTAATACTTCACACAAAATATCTTTCCCTGCACACCTTGGATTAGGTCTGTGCATGTTCTCAGCAAGGTCTCCTGAGTTCCTCCTGGTATTAGTACTTCTCCCACATCCTCGGTATAAACCTCTCTTGCCAGTCAGGGTTTGTCTGCTTCCAGTACCCAGAGACACCAACACATGAACAGCAAAGAGTCCCACGGGACCTACAAACCTCCTGAGTACCTGTGTCTTCTGTTGGCTGCCTCCTCATGTAAGCCCAGACTGCACAAGTCATTCAGTGTGCAGTAATGAAAGTGCCCTCCTCAGCTCGGCGAGATTGCTATTACAGCAGACTGGCACCGATAGCTCACGCAGTTGAGAACTTAGAGAACGCATACAGAGAGTGGCAGAAAGTCACACATCACTGTGCTCAGTCAACATCTGATATGCATTGCTCCAAGGCAACTGGGATGGGACATATCTATGCCTCAGCATCAACTCATTCTTCCTCAGAACAATCTCAAGTTGCTTTTTGAGGGACACCTGAGAAAGTTCAGTTTTTGAGACTTCCTAACAGGTTTCTTCAGATAAAATCCGACGCATTACTCCAATGCTTTAGCCATTATGTTTCCTCTCAGTAGGTACCAGGTACGACTCACAGCAAATCTTGGCCGTAAGTATGCTCTCAGCTACCACACCTTACTAACAACCTATTCATTTATGCATAGCTGCTGCAAGACCATTTGCCTCCTGTTTATGTCAGGAGCTTTGTGGTTAACATCTTACCCGAGTTACGTACTTTCATTTCCTTTCCTTAAAAGGACCTTCTTTGTCTTGGCTGAACAACAGAAACTGAGCAAAACAGCAAAGAAAGAAATGATTCAGTAGATAAGTGAACCACTAACATTAGCAATACTATATATATTGGTTTCCCAAAACAGTTTCAATGCCTCAAGGCTTTGCCATGGGGCAGCAGAAATGATACACCATAATTGTTGTTTCTGAAAGTCTCCAGATCTGATTATTGGCACTAAAAGTATCACCATATTTTACTAAACTGAATTAGCGAGCTATTCTTGCTGGAAGCAGTAAAGTGCTAATAGCTTGTTGTTACGATATTCCCTGCACTAAATGCCTGGGCTTTCACTGACAATAACTAGCTATGCTGCTGGTAAATGCTGCCCACTGGCCACTGCAGCATACAGCAATTCTCAAAGGAAAAATGTTGATTATGAATTTGCCTAAAAGAATGCTTAGCAAAATGCCAGGATTTTAGTAAAATACATATATGATGTCTGTAGTTAAACTTTTCCATTCCTTTAAAATATCAACATTGCTGGTCCTCTAGCAAGCAGCAGTATCTCAGCCACAATATAAAGAAAAACAGTTTAAAGTTACTGAGAAAACAAAAACCAAAACTGCAGTTTACTAAAATGCAAAAGGACACATTCTCTTGGTAAGCATGCCTACTAGGCCAAAATCCTACAATTTTGGGCTCCAGAATGGTAAGATTCCTGTGCCCAAAGAAAGCTCATAGTAAAATTGATTCGACATAAAGGAACAGACACAAAATTACAGTCCTGATATATAAGGAAAAAAAATTGCTAGACCTGCATGTTCAATGTATGTTTTCAGTGCAACAACAGAATAATCTCTGATTTCTCAGTAAAACTTCCCTTCCTCTCATAGTCAGCCTCAACAAAGTGCACAAAACAGTGAAATGAAAACTATTCTTTAACACAAAGTGTCACTTTTCCAGGTTCATAAGACACTGTCACCTTAAATCTTTTCTAAATACTTTTGAATGCAAAACCACATATTGATTATTTTTTAAATTATTATTTCAGGTGAATATACAGAGATAAACTTGGTATTGCTGAACCATGCCTACAGCATAAAGCACTCAAAGAACTAACTAGAGGTTGATAGGAAAGTATTTTTGTAGTAATAATCTTGAAATGTTAGTTTTACCTGATTTGCATTACATTAAAACCAAGATACTTCCAATTTTCAGAAAAGAATATGTGATCCCAACCTCCCAAGTGCTAAGGTCAAGGCAATTACACAAAATTAACTTTAAGAAATCAATAGTAATCAAAAAAACCTAGTCTGTTAAATATTCCCAGCAAACTCAATTCACATGTCCTTTGGACAGCATAAGGTTTTAAACAGGACCAGCAATATAGAAACATTAATTTCCCTCCTGCACCAGCATTCTTTTTTACCACTTCAGCTCATTTCTATTCACATTCCACTTACTGATGAGCAATTCCATTCATAAAAACAGATGAGGGAATTCAGTCATATTGAACAACACTTTCTTTTCCAAATCTTCAAGTTACCTATTTAAGTAAAACAAACATAAATCGACTGAAATAAAATAAAAATAATTTAAAAAAAATTAAAATCCTGCATAGTGCACTAGAGAAGACCATGGCTTTGTGCTCATTTGCACCTCACTCCTTCCAGCACAGATGGACACAGCCATGGACTTCTATGGCCTGAGCCACAGAAAAGGCACAACGTCCACAGCAGCCATGCCTGCCAGGAACAAAGGCTTCCCCCATCAGCGGTGACCCTACTGTCCCCCATATCTATATTGGTTCAACTTCCATCACTCCCCTTTTTGACTCTGAAAAAAGGCCAGAGCCAATGAAGTCGTTGTGATGAAAACTGACTGGTGATAAAAGATACCTGTCAGCATCAGTGAGGATGTCCCATTTGTCATTTTTCCCTTCACAGTTCAGAGATTTCAAGCTCATGACCAAATGGCCAGGTTTCAGCTGGGAAAGTGTTCATTTTCTTTCAGCTGGTATAGTGATATCTTTTGGATTTAGGATGAGAATAACGTTGATAACACTCTGATTTTTTTTTAGTTGTTGCCAAGCAGTCAGGGACTTTTCAGCTTCTCACGCTGCCCTGCCAACGAGAAGGCAGGGGGTGCACAAGAAGATGGGAGGGGGCACGGCCAGGACAGCTGACCCAAACTGGCCAAAGGGATATTCCATACCATATGACGTCATGCACAGCATATAACTGGGGTTTGCCTGGGAGGCAACACAGCTCGGGAACTAGCTGAGTGTCAGTTCTGAGAGGTGAGCAGTTGTGCTGTGCATCACTTGTTTTGTATATTCTTTTATCATTATTATTACTACTCTCTTCCTTTTCTCTCTATTAAATTGTCTTTATCTCAACCCATAACTTTTACCTTTATCTTTTCAATCCTCTCCCCCATCCCACTGGGAGAAGGGGGGAGTGAGCGAACAGCTGTGCGGTTGTTTTAGCTGCTGGCCAGGTTAAACTACAACACCAGAGCAAGTCCCATAGTATAGAAGCAATGCTATTCTGCTGTATGGTTTGTATTCACCAAGAAACTGAAGCACTAGAAAGTCTTATTAAACTTTGATACTTCGAGAGCCCTAGATGCACAGAGTACCAGTGACTAAACAATTTGCTCAGAAACCTTTTCATTTTACCATATTCTTAAACAAATATAATAAATTGTGAAGGAACTCGTTTTCAATTAACATCAAGTGTAGAGTAATTTAAATTTTGTACAATTCCACTCATCTATTTTGTGCTTCAAAGCTCGTAATTCTGGCCCTGTCCCATACCAAGCTGCTTTTCAAGAAACAAATCGCCTCTGTTGCTCTGAAGATGCACTTTCTTTTCCTTCTCTTGATCTCTCTTCTGTTTGGACAGATGGAAGCCATCAGTACCCCTATTTTGACTGTTTTATAATACTGCTGATATAGCCTTAACAGTAGCACAGCTGCATTACTATTTGCCTTTGTTAAAAATTGTCAGTAGTTCACCACTTGTTCTTATTTTAAAAGTTGAATTTTTACTGCAGTTGAAACCATACCTGTTTAATAGCTGACAACTACTGTTGCTGCTGCTTTGTGTTTGCTTTTACTAGCAGTATGGCTTTGCACTGCTGTTGTTACCTCAGCTTGCAGAAAATATTCTCATATTTAGCTATATCTGTTGGCACAAGCCATTCCATCCCTGGAGAGAGATGAAGGGACAGAGTATGAAAAGGGATGCTTACGGAAAGAGGACCTCACATGTTGCCCAGGGCTTACGGTTTGGTCTGGCACAGCCAGCCAGGCCTCCAGACAGAGTCTGCAGAAGGTGAGGGATACAGTGCTTCAGAATAAGCACTAATGGAAATACACAAAAAGATTTTATTCCTCCCTCTTATCGCTAAAAAAAAAAAAAAAAACCAAACCCAAAAAACCACCAACCAACCAACAAAACCCAAACCCAAACCAAAACACCAAAAAACCCAAACCAATCAACAAACAAAAAAAACCCCACCAGCTTGGAAACTGTATCACTGAAGCAGTGAACACACAGTAATGGATTTTGTAGGAAGGACTCTGTTGGGGCCTCCTGTGTGGAAGTGACTTTCCGATTCTTGCAGCTGCACAGTGCGGGTCACCCTGCCTCCCCTTTTTTGCTCTTGCAGATGTTATGATGAATATGGCAAGCAAATATGATTCAGCTCACAAACCTTGCATCATTCTCAAGTCTAGTCCTGATGGACATCCAATTCCTCCACAGGCAGCCAAAAAGCACATTCCACTGACACAGCAGCCGCTGAGGAGATAAGTGAGTATTTCCTGGCGAGTGGTCAGGTCACCTGTTAATGCCATTGAGAGTCAAAGCAACACAGGCAGGTAGGAATGCCAGGCAGAAATGATGGCATAAAGATTCCCCTCGAGCTCCACAGGCTCTGTGCCCATCTAAATGGGCCTGTAGCATAGCCTTGGCCAGCCTGCAAACGTTCAAATCACTGGCAGTACAAACCTCCACAGACCACCCTACGTTAAAGGCAGAGGTACGGCAGCCTGATCTGTGGCTGGAAGCACTACAGTACGGAAGCAATTGATCTTGCTAAAGAGCTGCCTCCAGTGTGGAGATAGGGACAGGAAAAACAACAGTGACATGAACATCATAGTACCAGTGCAGCAAGGGAAGCCTCCGGGTATGTTGCCCCCTATGACCTAGTGTGTGTTCGTTGCTCTGATGTAGGGGGGTTTCAGGTGCTTCCGTAGGGCTATTGTAACCCAGCCTTCATGATCCTCTCTTCAGCAGCCTGAATACAGCACACAAATACAGTACTCTCACAGTTACAGCACTGTCCACTAACACAAGTCACTCTAAAGTTCTTGGAGCTCCTACAGAAGTCGTGCAGACCACAGAGCTGGCACAAAGGTTATGAACACCAGCAAAACCTGTCAGGCTGGGACTATAGCCAGCTGCTGGATAAACATAAAGATCAAGTACTGGATGAACATAAAGATCAAGTGCAAATGACACAGGATGCTCCCAGCACTGGCACATGAACACAGCTGTCACTAGCTGTAATAGTAACTACAGGTGAGGATGCACACAGTGGCCCGAGCACAGAAGGGACGTAAGAAACAAAGAGGACCAGACGCACAAATGTTGCCTTCCAACTCACCTTACTACCCAGGAACCTCGGAGACACATATAACCACAGAGATTTCCCTCAGAAACATCTCATTGCAAGTGAGCTTGTATCTCACAATTTGTATAGAAATCACACAGGGAAATAAACATAATGCAATCCGGAATATCAGACAATATACCTAAAATATATCTAGGCATCTAGCTAGGCCAGTTGAGACAAGAAATGAATTCATCACATCATATCTTGCATTGGATAAAATCTGATCCAGCAGATGATACAGATACATGCAGATCCTGCCTAATTGCTCAGGAAAATAGAGCCAGAAGTCAGTCTTTCTCTCCTGAGTTACCATCTTCCTGTGATGCCACATGTTATAAAGGGTACTACAGAGTGAAACAGAATTTCCTCCCAACCTTGTGACATAAATCCTACAGAATTTGCTAGCTAACGTTCAGGCTATTCAGTGAGCATGAGTGGTTTTCCACACGACACGCACATCCATCCACTTGCATTAATTTATACGACTGCCGTCAGCATCTGCAATCATCTAGGAATAAAGACAGGACCTTTCAATACATATGCTACAGGGCATATGCTGATCGTGCGTTGGTGTCAAGAAAGAACATACCCTCCTTGCACACTATTATACAATTACAGGTAAACATATTACAGGGATTTATATCTTCATTTGAAGCATCTGGTATAAATCAACATTGTGGGCAGGATACAAGATTAGAAGGGTCATTGGGTCTTTCCTGATACAGCAAATAATTTGCTCTGTATCAAGTGAAGCACTTTTTTTTTTTTCCTTCCCCAATTCCAGTAACTCCATTCAACAACTTCAATTTCCCTTGAATTGCTTTCTTGCAGCCTCCTCTGTGTCAATCACAAAGCAGAAGCTAATCATCCAAAAATGTCTTTTCCACTTCCCCAAACATCTACTAAATAGGATTCAGGCAAAGAGATTAAAAAGCAAAACTCAGCAACTTGTTCTGACTCTCCCCCATCACATTCCAGTCACCAAGGGGGTAATTCTTTTTGCTTCAAATATAAAAAAACATTTATAATGGAGTTTATTTAGACCTTCTTGCTTTAAGTAAGCAAGTTTTTAATCTATCACATACATTCCTGTAATGTAGGTTTGATGTTAATGGGTTGTAAAGTGGGTAATAATTTTCTAACTGACCTCTTCAATCAGATTAGATCATATTATTGACCATGCTGTTTGTTTTATAACCACAATCATATTGTGGAAGAATATCTCTTGCAAGTAGCACATTTGTAAGTGCCCATTAAGGCAAAGGATGACAGGTCTGCGTGTTTGGCACTTTTTTTAATATTTCTTTTTACCTTGCTGGCAGTATTCCCATCAGCATGCTAACACTATCCATTTGTATGTTTCTAGGTTCCTACTGTCTGGGGGGGTTTTGTTTGTTTTGAAAAGATGCTGTGCTACGAAAGCAACAAAACGTAAAGTACGCAAACATGGTAACTTTAATTAAAAAAAGCACCCAACTCAACCAGGCATTCCTCCGTTTTTTTGAATGGTTCTTTTGGTCACCACAACATTTATTCTTAAGAATAAACCCTAGACATCTGCTTGAGCGTGACACTTAGTGGGAATTTTTCAAACTTTTCTAAGAAAATGACCATTCATATGCTCTTTTCAGCACCCACTTGTGCGTTCAATGGCTGCATTTAGCAGAGATTTCTGAGCTCCTTATATTTCCTAAATAGGAACGATAGCTCGTGGTCAGGCACTGGACCAGGACGGAGACCGATCCAGTAAGCCTCCAAGCTGTCAGGGGCAAAGTCAGCCAACAAGTGTTTCAAACCTCAAGTTGTTCAGACAGTGATTTCACTTTCTTTTATCACAGTTTGCTGTGTCTTCTGTGAGTGCTGTTGCAACTTTCTTTGAAGACAGACTGTGATCAGACAAATAATCTGAGTACAAAATACCAGTATGAAAAACAGTACTGCAGAGAAGCAGACAAACAAAACAGAATGGGAACCAGTTTTGCTGCTAGAGGAAATGGCATCAACTTTTGTCACCAAGCCCTCTAGCGTGGCTTTGGCAAAACCACCTCTCTTCTAATGTGTCAATTGTTCCTCTTTAAAATGAGGATAATATTTTCCCTCACTACCCTCACTTGTTGCTTTGCTCATCAAGTTTTAAGGTTTCTCAAGGCAAGATTTATATTCATGTGCTGTTCAACATAATAGGATCCCAATATTAACTGCGGATATTAAAAATGAAAATATATTCCCATAAAGATTTCAGTTTCACGACATGAGGATCCCAACTAAAACAGCTGCAGTATTTATGACGGGCAAGCAAGGGGAAAAAAAATAATCCTGGCTTCCATTTTCATTTTATTACACTTCACTGAGTCTCCAAATTGTGTTTCAGAGTTGCAATTGAAATGATAAGCACAGAAAAGTAAAGGCAAATGCCAGAAGGAGCAGTAGTGGTGTCAGCTACACATTATTCTTTTCTAGCTGTTATTTCTAGTAATGAACCAAGCTGTTTTCCTCAAGTTAAATGAATATAAATATCTAGATATTCTCTCCCTCCCTAACACACTCTTTTTCTGAGCAGGTTCTCTATGAAATGACTGACTGATGCTGAGTTTTTAGCTTTTTATTACAAAAGTCTTCTCTTCCATACAATATAAAGCTTTCTTCTCCTGCAATTGAAGTAACTTTTCCAGAATTGCCTACAGAAAATAAGATTCTAAGTGTTGCTAAATCTAACTGTTACTAAATCCCTGCTGAATTTTAATGCAGAGTAATTTGAGTAATCTTTACCCTGCAGTAACTTGTTCATTAGGCTAAACTTTTATGCACCTAAATTACCCAATATAATTTGGATTTGTGGAGAGTATTTCTTCACTATGTACACAGAGATTACTCAGTTCTTAGTCAGGAAAACATCAATTAAGAGTTAAACTGAAGAACTGGGATTCAGCCCAACAACTGCTCATTGTTGTCAGTTTGTCTGAATGAAGCCGCAACATATTTTTTAGGAAATGCAAACATAGTACAAAATACAGACAGAAGTAAGTTCCAAAAATGTGAATTTCTAGCACACCACAGCAGAACTACCTAAGCTGTCAGTCATATTCATAGAATCAAGGAATCATTTAGGTTGGAAAAGACCCTTTTTTTTTTTTTTTAAAACAATGAGCATGGTGAAACACTGGCAGAAGTTGCCCAGAGAGGTGGTAAATACCCCATCCTTGGAACCATTCAAGGTCAGGTTGGACTGGGCTCTGAGCAACCTGATCTAGTTGAAGATGTCCCTGCTTATTGCAAGAGGGTTGGACTAGATGACCTTTAAAAGATCCCTTCCAACCAAACTATTCTATGATCATCAAGTCCAACCATTAACCTAGCACTGCCAAGTCCAACCAGTAAGCCACGTCCCTAAGCACCACATGTGTTTTAAATCCCTCCAGGGATGGTGACTCCACCACTTCCCCTGGGCAGCCTGCTCCAATGCTTGACAACCCTTTTGGTGAAGAAATTTTCCCTAATGTCCAATCTAAACCTCCCCTGCTGCAACTTGAGACCATTTCCTCTTGTCCTATAGCTTGTTACTTGAGAGAAGAGACCAACATGCAAGTGGAGTCAGTACACTTTCTAGGAGCAGTGTATACTACTGCCAGGCTACACTTAGGTGACCCATTGCTCTAGGATGGTAATACTTATTCTGGTGTGAGCTCAGACAGGGCCTTTTATGGAGTACCCGGAGTTCACATTACAACGTGTCATCATTCACTGTTCCCTTACATACCTCTCATGTATTAGCTTAATGGTAGATTAAAAGAAACCAAAAGCAAAGAAAACTTTTCTCCCCTCACCAAAACTCCAGTAAGTTCTCCTTGAGAATACCTCATGCCCACTCAGTGCTAGACTAGAGGCAGCGAAAAAAGTGACTAATGTCTGTGCTGCAGAGTTGACTTCAAAAGGCATTATGGCTCAGTATAAAACAAAGCACAATTATATATTAACTATAAACATAGGAAACAGTAAGAAATGTCCACTTGAACTAAACATACAGTGATGGGAAGAAATGTAAATCTGTAAATTCAAGTATTACCTCAATATTGAAACCTTCCTGTGTTACATTCTGCAAAGCTACTTTGAGTTTTTTCAGACAGAAACTGAGGTTTCTATCAAAAGCTATTTGGTTTTACAAAGCAAATGTTTAAGCTAACTTTTGATTTGAATTTTCAATTTAAACAAAGAAGTTATTTTTTAAAGTTTTATTTTCAAAACTACTGATTACAAAAACATTGCTAAACATTCAGATTCCCTGTTTTTTCCCTACGCCTTCGAATGCTGTAGAGTTGTGTAATGATTAGAGCCTCTTTTCCAAACTCTTCTAATGCTGGAACAGCCAGATCAGATGTTTCAAAACTTACAAAGTAGCTGAGACTGTTCCATTTTACCAGTCCAAATCCACTTGTGAAAGTAGCAGGATTAACCTACAGATGTATGTGGTTTTCCAAGATTAAAATATATATGTAATTACAGTGTACGTTATGAAGATGGTGGTTTATAATCAGAATAAATTGATTTGCGAGTCTGAAGTACAGCAAGAAGCAATTATCGTACTTGGCATCTGACTTACCCATTTAACAGACAGCTCTATACCAGGAACCCTAGTTATATGTTGCTGAGACTTTTGGTGATGGTAACTTGATCTTAAAAGCTTCTGTTTAGCTCTCACACATCAATACATTCTTTTGAAAAGAAAAGATCAGCAAAACTAGGTGGTTACAAGCCTTGCTCAAACATAAAGACAGTCTTCATAGACAACACACCAAGACCATAAAATTAAAGAATGAACTCTAGCTAAATAAAGTAATGGTCCTCCAGTGGAAAGACAAAACACAATTAGAATTCACATACTTATTTGAAGATCAATATTCTTCTACTGATTTGCTGAGGAGGCTTTTATGAAATTTAAGCATAGTTCACTTTTAAATACTCTTACCGCCAAAGGGTACAGTAGGCTGTATTAATTCCGTTCCTTTTATAAATCAATAATTAGATTGCCGATTTACTTAAAGTGCTTTGGAAAAAAAAAAAAAAGGAAGATGGAACCTATATTTTACCATTCTACAGCACATGTTGACAGGCTCAGTAACTCATGCCATCACACTTAAAGATTGTGACACTCAGAGAGAACATGGAAAAAATCAAAACCAAATATGAAACATCTTCCTCGCAAATTTTAATAAACAAACAAACAAATAAATCAGGGTTCATCAAGACAGACAGCACCCAGACCCAAATACAATTCTTGAGCTAAGTGCATCTTCCCAGTGTAACTTGTGCACCATAAGGGTGGAGATGCAAGCCTGGAGACTGAAGCAAAAAGATATTAAGAGGATGGCAGTTTCTCGAGTGTTAAAGTGATACCACTATGATTTCTGTTAGTTAGAGATACAGAAGAAGTGAGGGGAGAAGAAGTTACCCAGGCACTATAAATATAGAAAGTTGTGTCTTTGCGTGATACTACGCAGTACCATCTAGCTCTCTTTACCATGTGGGACTCCAAAATGAAATATACTACAGGATAGGCAGGAGTGAGATTTCTTACAGAGAAGGATTGTGGTTTGAAGAAAGAGTATGAATAGTGGAAATTGTCTGTACTTGTGGATGGATAACCAGAACAGAGTCAGGCTCATATGAATAGATGCAAGTGGTGTAGACAGGATTAAAATCCTCTAGAACATTTGGATGAATCCTTTAGGATATTTCCTAGCATTAAGTTTCCTGGGGTAGGCTGACTCCTTGGGAAGCCCCTAAGGAAAATTATATTATCTGTACCATCTTTAAAACATTTCACGAGAGAAGCGAAGATACACTCCTTTCAGATCACGTCATTCCCTTCTCAAAGAGAAGAAGAGACAAAAGGGTATTGACAAAAATTTAAAAAAACCAACAACAACAAAAAACCCAAAAAAACCCAAAACAAAAAAAAAAAAACCAAAACAACCAACACTTTATTCTTTCCATCAGTTAGTCACTGAAGTAATAGAGCATCTGTGGCCAATGAGTGTCTAATTTGTCTTACAACTGTCCTTAAAGACAAAAATTAGGAAACATCACATCCAGTTCTACTTTTTTACCTTGCATTTTCATCTTATTCTATACACTAACTTCAGAAAATCATGTTTTCTTTTTTATTTTTTTTCACTGCAACCTTAAAGAATTTGTCAGAACTTTTTAATCATTCTTCTTACTTCCTAAGAAGGTGTATTCAAGGGTTAGCTTAATTATGACCTTCATTCTGACTGACTTTAATTCAAATGGGCACATCTTTACTTTCTAAAGTAAAACAGGAAAACACCATTCCTTTAACCTTGAAGAAGGCCCTGAGCAAGAAAAAAAAACCCAAACAAAACAAAACCAGTAGTCTTTTCAAAAATATGAGAAAATTTCAACATGAACCATACAGAAAATAATTCAATTTCTGGAGCATATAGTTTACTTGAAGTATTTGATTCAGGAATTGAGGGTTATTAAAAGAAAATTTTTTACTGGATTCAGGAAATCCCACAAAAAATTATTGGAGGCTGGGAGAGTATTAAGGGGAATTCTCAGAGATATTTGCCCCGATCTTCCATTCTTCCCAAGAGGTGTGGTTTTGTCCCCAGTACATACAGGATGCTGGATCAGATAGACCTTTGTGTGTGATACATTCATAGCATAGGTCTGGAAATCAAAAGTCAACTTTTGTGCAAAAAGGAACAGAACCACAAAGGAACACTTCAAGTTAGTGTGTCAAAGCTAAGGCTGCCAACCAATAGGAAAGTTCCATAGTCAACTACTTAAAGTAAGGATATTGTCCTGATAGAAAAGAAAAAAAAATGAAAAGATGAGCACTGAAGTTTTCCTGTGAAACACAAATTTTACCCTCCAAATTAATTTTGAAGAACAACAATGAAATGATAAAAGGAGTCATTGATTGAAAGATGACAGGAAGAAGGCAGAAAATGACCTGGGTTTTGTTAATAATGATTTACATCATTAGCATTTGCAATATCTGAATTCCATGTTAACTAATACCTAGTTAATACATTAAAATACTGGTGTATTAATACATAATAACTCAGCAAAACAATAGCATAAGTTCACATCTAAACAATCAAGCCAATGCTATTGTTCATCCTTTCATTAGTGTTCAAAAACATTCACTATAATTCAGCGTAAATTTAATACTCAGCGTGCCTGGTAAATCCCTATGCAACCTACTGTATATGGGGAAATATACTCATTCCTTCTGAAAGACCCTGGCACTGCAAACACTGCCTTGAGGTAGGAGTCTTTTGTCCTATGTCAGAGGGTCCCACACAAAGTCTGAATTGGATCAGGGAAGCATAAGTCAACCATTAATGGCTAGGGAAATATCTTTTACGCTACACTGCTGTGTGCTCTGGCTTCTTTCCTCTACTCCACCATTTCCAAATAAGTTTTGATGGAATAAGAAGTAGTTATGACTTACTTTCACGTATTACTCATGGAGACTAAGCCTTCTGGGAGCATGTGGGTGCCCCAAAATTGCCCTAATGGGTGGGCTGCAGCAGACTCTGATACTAGAGACTCTCTCTTTATGCAAGAATCACAAATGCTCCTCTCCTGTATGAATGGCCAGTCCTAGGTTGTGGATCCCTGCAGCTTCCTTGCATTCTAGCAGCAATAAAGCAAATAATGGCTAACTTTGCTGGCAGATAGCTGCATAAACAAAAACCCAGCTAGTAATGAGCAGCAGCTTTCTGAAAGGAGAGATAACAGTAGTTGCGGAAATTGATAATTTTGCAGGTTTTGTTTAGGAAGGAGGCACCATCCACAGCTTAGTTTTAATCTGCTTTAGGGAAAAAACTATATTGCTTTTGGCATCAGATAAATACAAAAAGGAGACTGAGGAGATTAATTAGTTTTAGTTTACTGAATGCCCTTCATTATTATTGTTGGAAAAATGCACTTAGGCAGCTAATAAGGAAAGTATTTTAACTCTAATGGACATAAACATTGTATTAGGTTTTGGCATGAGAAAATGGAAGCAGAGTTGTCTTAAGGCTGGCTGACATATTAAATACTACCTTCTATTCTTCCACATTAGAAATGTTAATTGAACAACAAAAGACATCAATATACCAGTGAAGTTCTCCTCAAGTATTAGCAACTTTCCCTGGTGACCTGAGAATACTGGATAGGTGAACGGCTGCTCAGGAGTGCAACCATTATGAATTTTATTCCACTTAATAGCAGATGCAGGAAATGGAAGGTTATATTACAGATCAATACACAGGCTAAGGGAACCTGACAACCTTTGGTTAGAATCAGAAGAATAAATGGCATTAATTAATTTGCAGAGTTGTTGAAAAAAAAATACCATTTTTTTGTAACTGAGACGGAGTAGAAATGCTCTGCTCTGAAATACTGTATTGATTAATGTGAAAAGCAGCCTCAGTTGTAAGTATCCTGCCACTGTAGAACTTGTAAACTCTATTTAAGCAGCCACTTGAAGAAATCTTAACTATTTCTTTTGATCCTCAAATATTTAGGTGACATGATAGTACCTAGCTGTACCGAATATACTTCCTCTTTTAATAATAATGACACTATAATGACAATTAATTTTTAAAACTATATTTCATAGCAATTATTTCAGTTATGCTTATATATTTACAGCCCCCTAACTCTGAAACTCTAACCTTGAATGTCAACAGCATGTGAGAAACTACAGTTACAAACTCCATTTATAGTTGGAGTTTTTGTAAATTTATCACTTAAGAAGAATGGTATAACAGAAGCATGACACACTAAAATAGCACTCAGGCAGCTTTAGCCTCTGGATGCATTCATATGATACAGAAATGTAAAAGGTTATTTCTATAACAGGGGTTAGCACACATTAACTCCAGAGTGCTACACAAAGGATGCTGAAAACAGGCTCACATTCACAATGGTTTATTAACAGAGCCCATAACTAATGGCATATATTGAGACTAAAAGTGAAAGTTACTGTTGAGGAAAAAGAAGGAGGGAGGGAAAGATTGGAGTATTTTTGATGAAGGGCAGCAGCTGCATGACCGGTTGACAGTAAACTCCATACAGGCAAATTATTGGGCCCCCCACTGCAAAACAAAAGTTGCAATCAAAGAGTAGAAAAAGGGGTACAAAGGGGTGACTTGCATACCTGTATGAGAATCTGTCATAACAGCAACATCAGAGTTTACAGCTGCAAGGCCATGGGAGCAACAGCACAAGAACTACAAGGGAAAAATACTGCCCTTTTGCCAAATTTGGGATTTCAAGGGATTAAATCAGTGCTTTTATTTGGGAAAACAAAAAGAAAAAAAAGCTGAACTGTTTAGACTATACATCTAAGATAAAATGTCATCTCACAACACTATCACCTACCTTGACATTATACACACACAAGTATACACATATACGAGTATATCTCCATTCCTCAATATGTACTTTAATACAGACTAAGCTTCTATATCTATTGAATGTTTTTAGGGTTTTTTCCTACAGCACTGCTCAATCCTTGCCCCTAGACCTTCCCAGAATACAGCAGAATCTTCTGCATATCTAGATTTTAGCTACCAGAAAGCACCTGCCAGTAGAAGTGACTCAGGAAGGCTCTTTTGCATCTCTGCACAGAATTTGATACCTGCCTATCAAGGACATACTCCAAAAATGCATGAGCTAGGGAGGACAAGAAAGTGAAAGGGCTCCCTCATCAAGCTAGTTCTTGATGAGACTTGTCCCTGAAGCTACCACTGAACTGTCTTTTCAAAGTAAGTGAGGACCAATCCTGTCTTCTGTGAACAGAAATAATACCACTTGTTCCTGGGTCTAGGTGGCCTCTCTACCTGATCAAAGCAGTCCCCAAGCTGGGGCAGTCAGCCTTAATGGATAATGAAAGACACAAACCAAGCAAAGGAAAAGCAGCGTGAGTCATTCTGACTTGATCTTTGTGAAGTGCTCAGGGAATTCTCTGTAAAGATAGATCTAAATATGAACAACACCATTAATGCCTTACTGTTCACTGGTACAGTGCCATTCTGAGAAACCATGCAGAAATTCTGCATATACGCCTTGTACTAAAGGAAGGGACATGAAATCACTGACTAATTCACATCCTTTACAATTCAGCTTACTGGCTCTTACATTCTTCCTTTCTTGCAGCAGTGACTAAAGCTAGTTGTGATGAACTGCAGACCATGTAGTCAAAAAGGGCTTCATGAATGCATGGGAAAAATCCGCATGGGAAAAATCCAAATGGGATTGTTTTCTGCACCTCACTCCATCATCATCAACAGCTAAGATTACTTGACTGCATTCTCCTGAACTCCTGACTGAAGTCACAACTTCCCAGATCAGTACTTCCACTTTCCACATCCAGACATGCTAGGGCAGGATGGGAAATGGGCAGGCCAGAGCATCCTCAATACTTTGTCCACATATTTGACGTTTGTTTTCTCTTCATATTGTTGTCCTTCTGTTCACTCATAGTAGCACCTATTCACAGTCTGAAAGGGACAATTTCATAACCTCTTTTCCTCTTGGAGGACAACTAATCACAGGGATTTACAATTTGCTAACAAAGTCTGATGCATCCTGTTTTACATCATCTTCTCACTGAGCCTATCAGTGTAGCCTGCTAGAGAGCTCTTTCCCTATTGCCATTTTCAGTTCACTTACTCTTTGTAGCCTTTCCCATACAAATATAACTGGCCCACAATCTATTTACTCTTCTCTCCACTGCATGACTCCATGGCCTCCAAGTTTCCCTTCTCCTGCATTCTCCTCCCTCCTGCTTAATATTCCTATGGTGTCATGATTTTTAGGTCTTAAAGATTACTGATACTAAAAAATCATGTATGCCTGTGCCCTTACTGTGGACTTGTTCTCTGTATGTTATTTGTGCCATATTCTTGGAGGAGGGGTGCTTCTATCTGCCACTGCCTTTAGAAATAGTGTGCATATATGAAGGAACCATCACACTCAGAATAAAGATGGAGAAGGTACCTGGTAAAGTGGCGGACTGACTCGGGAACCAGGAAGACAAGAATGCCCTTTAGATCCTCATGGTGGAGCAGAATCATTTGCAGCTGAATACCACATGGGAGCTCTGACCATCCTGAGCCTCAGAGCCCTCACACATGCTTAAAAAATAATCCAAATCTAGAAACAAAACATCAAAGTGACAGTCTAGATGCGATTCCTGGCTGACCATTATTACAACCTCCAGAAATGATTCTGTTATACTAACCTTCTCTGTACAAACATCCTACTAGAAAATTGTTCCAGCACACTCTCTTGGGGATGCACAACAGGATGACCATCCAATTAAAATTCATGGATAGTATTCCCAAAAGCCTGGCAACATTAATCTCATGTAACAGTTAAGCAGCAGATACTGCATCTGGAAGAAGTCATACAGCAGTCCTTCCATAACCATAAGTTTCCTGTAATTTTGGCCAGGTTTTTTTTTTTTTTGGTTGCCTTTGGCTTTATCAGGAGCCATCTGGTAACTGTCTTTTCAAGCTGCATTTTTAGTTAGATAAGAGAGTTTTATTGTTATTATTACTGCCTATAGCCCAAGATGACTCACAGTCACCCTAGTAAAAGAATTTTTGTAGAAGTGGCTGCGGACTTCGAGCACTTCCATATAATTTTACCAACCGCTGAAATCAGTGCCAGTCATCTTTCTGAGCTACAAATTCTACTATTTTAAGCCCATTGCTCACCTTCTGAAGTCCCTTCTGAACAACTCCTAGTAAAGATATTCTCTTCCAGCCATGTAACATAAGGGATATGGATTTGTTCTTCAAACTAGATAGTTCTAGTACAACAGCAGCAGCTACAAATTCAGAGAGGGTGCCAGGGGAAATGTGTTCATTCAAAATAATAATCAGTGGCACCTAAATATCTCTGCCCCGTCCTCAACAAGCTACAAGTTATAATTTATATCCACCTACCCCACGGTCAACTCTCCAGGAGGTCAGAAATGGCCTTCCTCAGCACAACAAACTCTCCTGACTGACGTGAGACTATGCAACTATTCCCAGGAGCTGGCAAATGAGGAGTGCACCTGGTTTGAAGGATGCACCTTCCTGCATAGTATTACAGCTTTCAGCACAGTGCTCTTTAGATCTGCAAGGTAATCTAACTTAAAATGAGCTATTTCAATACAGTAATCTCTCGGAAAGTGGTAATAGTATACAATTCAGCAAAGTCACCTTCCTCATTTTATGGCTGTGGGATCATTTTAGCTTGGGTTTTCATGAAACCTTGAATCAGTCTGCTTAAGTTGAGTTTGTGACCACATTACTAAGTATTTTCCATAATTAAAATAAGAACTATGAGTGACTGATTGAATCCCTTAAAGTGAAACCATAAAGCAAATACACAAATTAAATGCAATTCTCACAGTTTGTGTTTCTACGATGCTACATATGTCACAGTGATAAACATGTGATACGTTGAAAAACTATATCATTAACGTATTTTCCATCCTCTTTTGTCTGTCTTGCCTGCTTTCTGCTCTCTAAAGTATTTCCCACAGGGCTCTTAACTATTTTATACCCTTAAGCAACTTAAACCAGCTGCAAACTTTAAAGAATAATAATCAGCTAGTCTCAGAACTGTGTTTCTTCAATCTACTCTTAAAAGCTGTTTCCTTCCAAATACTCCCCAAGACCTCAAATGGGTGAACTTTGGTCATGCAATAGTGGCATAATAATAATAATAGTCAGCCTACAGGTGAGTAAGGCACCATATCTCAAGACGCAGAAAAGTAAGCTTTGCACTTTCTTAGAGCTAAAAGAGCCAGTTTCCCATACTCTTACTTTTATCCTGGAAAATCCCCAGAATAATGGGCTCATGACGCTTTTGGTATTTATAAACTATAATTTCTTCCTACATGGTTCCCCGCAAGCTTTGCCCAATTAGGGTAATGAACAACTGAAGAATAAACCAGTTCCAGCTAGTAATTTCTTAAAATATTTCTTCCCCCCTCCAATACATATAATACATTGCCCTGTAGCATTCTGCTGAACGTTTTAACATGTTATTGACACCTACGATTACAACTCATTTGTGCCCCGTTGTACCACAGAGCAATGCACCGTGTAGAAAATCTTTAGGACCACACTGTAACCCCCCGACATTAAAAAAAAAAAAAAAATCCTTTTCATCTATTTCAAATATTACTGCAGAGAAATTATTAAAACTATTAATAGTATAACTGTGATGATATGACCCACTCAAATATTGCTTTAATTGTTAGGAGAAAAAAATTGCGGAGAACAACAGGTCTAGGCAGTAGTCATTTGTAGTGGGAATTAATAAGAAGCCCAAGTTGTAATACTCAAAGCCTGATGAGTTTCTCATGCAAACATCTTGCAGGAGAGGAGATTAGAAAGGAGAGGAGTCTCTCTCCCTCTCTCTCTGGCTGCTGATGCACACAGAGCCAGTCTTAAATGGGTTGTTCTAGGGAATATTACATCCTTCTCCTCAAGCCTTTCTGTACATTTCTCCCTTCCAAAGGAAAAAGCGTATTATTGGCAACAAGGCATACCAATAGCACTAAACTTTCAAGTTAGACTTCAGTTTATAGGCTTCCAAATCTCTCCCAATTGCTACAATCGCTTCTGTTCCTCAACAGCTTTGGACAGAAACTCAAGTTCTTCCTTTTGGAAAATCATGACACCAAATCATGCCACTACAATTTATGTACCAGTGAACTGGATTTTTCTAAGTGCAGAATTTCTATACTCAAAGGGGAAAAAGTACCACACAGATGGCTTAATCTGCTCTTTTTTTCCGAGGTGAAGACAAGACAACTGTGGGCAAATCAAAGCTGCCAAATATTAGTATTCTGCTTTGCTTTACCAAAAATACATATGTTGCAGAGCCACTATTTATCAAGTGCACAGCACAGAAAACTTTACACAGGAATAGACACCTCCATTTTCTTCAACTCAGCGTAGTTTAACAGGAAGCAACAAGGTTTCTACAGATCAAACAGTAATACCCTTAGACAGATTTTGAAGTGGCTATCAGCTGATCAAGGTTTTACAGGCACTGATACATCCAGATGTACTATTTAAAATGTAAGATTAAAGGACATAATTGCAACTGAATGCCCCAACACCTAAATGAATTTCCTATCAGGCATTCTCACTGCATACAGTTACAGAGTGATCTTTGCACATTGAATAGGACCATTCAACAATGGCTATCACAATCTGGCTTGTACGTAAATGAGAATTATATTCCTAACCATTCAGAACTAATATGTTGCAGATCTATCGGTATCGTTTCACTATATATGGTAAATAACATTCATTGTAACAATAAAGATAAAGTATAAGCACACAACATTTTCATTTCAGTAGGTATGTTGCAATTTTCAATAGCTAAAGATTAAACTGTGTACTAAAAGTCAGAGAGTTTTATTGATTTAAACTGAAATTGTTCATTTAATCAGACTAGTAGTTCTACTAGCTGAATTCTCATTTTTTGCACTTATTCTAATTTTTCAGATTTTCTTCCCTTTCAAAATCAATTTAATCGTCATCTCCAGCACATGAATACTCTCCGTCTTTTTCAAAACCATTTAGCATTTTAATTTAGAAGCCCATTTTGCAAGAATTCTATCTTATATTATCCTTTTCTATCTAATTCACAAGGGACATGTTACATGCATGAGAAACATAAGAATAAATATTTGCACCAGTTGTTAACTTTCTACCCCAACGCTTATGTATAGAAGGGTGATTTAATAACAATTCTATTGAGATTAGGAAGTATTTTTCAAGCTTTTTTGGGCTTTTACTAACAAAAGTCCACTTGAAGGGAAAGAAAGTCTTTTTCCTTTAAAAAGTAATAAAAATCAGAAGAGCTTAACCTCAGCAGAACAGGGATTACAAATGCATATTCTGAAATAGAGGCAGGTAAAGAAGAGGGCACATACTTCCTTGGTGAAGCAAGACTGCACGTCGACAGTTGCACATGCAGGAGAAGGGGCTGAATACCCCAGCCAGTGCTGGGAGCCCAGAGTTACACTGGCTGAGCAGTCGGACTTAGCTATCCTTCTCTAGAGGTCTTCGACAAGTCTGGGCTTCAGACTTGGGGAAGACAGGTCATGCAGTTTCTCCTGCGCTTCAGTTCTGCCAGCACAACTGCCTGTAGGGCCAATGCCCTGAACTCACTGCAACTAAGAGCAAGCAAGGCCTGAGACATCGCACGCCACTATATCATGATACAGCTGCAGTGCAGCTTCCCATGGGATCTGTGGGGGAGTAAGCATGTCTGTCCTTTTCCTAGTGCTGTTTATATCCTCTGCTGACCAGCACAGCTATCTGGCCAGCATGTTTTACAACAAAAACCTATGAGATGTAAGGAATAAGATCAGCCTTCATATTCCTCCCACTTCCTGCACGTGGTTGCCTTTCACCTACGTTTGCAATTGCACATGCAATTCACATTTTCCTCTATTTCCCTTCCCACCTCTCACTGACCCATGCATGCATACATTACTAGGCATTTCAGAACCTGCTCGTCTTGAGAGACTGCTGCTCGTGACATGGGATTCCTCCTTGCATTTCCTTCTGCTTCTCCTTGCCTGCTTTCAACTTCTTTTTCCACCTTCTAGACAGGTTCTGGGGTGTGGTGGAAGATGGAGAAGTGGAAACTGCATTACAAAATTTACATTTTGAGGCACTTTATTTTATTCTCAATGTCTCTAATGTAGTTTTGTTAGTCTTGTTTGTTTTAGCTTCCTAAATGTTAACATAAATTACATAATTTTCCAGAGATATTTTACACACACGCATCTTTATAAGGTGGGAATGGGGGAATAGAAAGAGGAAAAAAGCCAGAAAGGTGCAGAATCTATTAAAATCTCCACCATGAGAATGCAACCTTCCTTTTCTGATATAGTGGCATTTTACAAGTCAAGCAAATTAGACTGTTTTGCTGTTTCAGGCACCTCTTTTCCTACAGCTAAGTTCTACTCATTCTGCCACTTCCCTATTCTCCACAGCCTTGGCCTTCAGGGTACATTGCACACCTACAGGAAAGGTAAACAAGGTGCTGTAGGAGGAAGGCCTCAAATGGCTGAATCCTTAGCTCCATACAGGTGATTGCTCAAGCTTAAGTCTACACTTCTGAGACCAGCATTTTGCACTGTCATGCTGTATGATTACATTCTGTTTATTTTCATCTTTAAGAGCATAAATGTTAGAGATGGATCAGGTCAGTAGGAAAGTGCATAGAGTAAAGTACACCCTTTCCTTCTTCTCAGTAAGAATTGTAATTTCTTTGGACTCTAGTTCTGAATATTTTCCAACAGAGAAACAACATATTAAATGTTCAATTTTATGTTCCTCTCACTGAGGGAAAACAGTACAAATTAGAAAGTGTAGAGTCTAAATGTTATTTAAAAGATCCCACCAAATTCCACATGGGCAGCGGTGACAGGCATCATGTCAAGGGCACCTATTAAGCCCTCTTCAGAACTCTTACATCTCTTTCAGAAAAATACCCCATTTTATCGTAGGGCCCAGGTTCGTTATGAACCTTAAGATTCAGCAAGTGAAGGAGGAAAAAAGTGGATATCATGTTTTTTTGTCTAAAAATGCAATTCAGGATACTTTATAATGTATGATCTAATTCTTAACTCTTTGCTGATTCAGTATAGATTGGTGATAAGATTCCTTCAAACACATTATTCTGAGTCCCAGTAGAATAGCCATTGCCATTTCCAGATTATATCACAAGTTATTATACATACACTACTGCATTAATGAACTTGAGTAACTATGATGTCATAAAGTTTTAGAGTCCAAACTGGAAGGTTTTGAAACATGAAACAGTACCAGCAGATAACATGTGAAGATTGAACATAACGTAGAGAAGAGACTTTTGAATATATTTTACTAATATCACATTTTAATCTTTTAGCATCCTCATACCCCAGCAATTTAAAAATCTTTAGGCCCTCCACTTGCTGTCTACGTACACCCAGTTACAATTATGTCCATTAGTTGCCTTAGCAACAGAGGCAGAGGTTAAGTAATTTTCTAGAAGAGGCCCAGTGCAAATTATGGCATTATACCAACTTATTGCCAATCGTTCTAATTAAAACATTTCGCTTTCAACTCAGCTAACAGCAGAGATCAGTAAACAGGGCAGATCAAATTACTGGTATTTAAACTCTCCTGCCTTTGGAAAGGCCCACTGCAGCTTAATTACTGTTGGGCAGGACTGGTGAAGAGAGAGCAAAGAACCAAAATCATTCAGGTATGGCTCAACATACGAAAAATACAATATCGTAATTCTAAATGTGTGCAACACCAAATGAAACTGATATAATTTCTAGGCACTTACCACTGTGCTATAGCAACATCCACGATACTGGCAACAAGAATGCATTTCTCCACAATGCTCTGCCATTTTTCCACCTCATTCCATGAAGCATTTGAAGAGGCAGAAGACACATCCGCCTTTTTGCCTCTGTGATGGTGAAAACTGATTTTTGGCATTGCCAATAAATGTGATAAAGTACAGCAGACCTAGCATACCCAGGCTCGTGTACCTAGGGACTAGGGGAATACCTTGCAGCCACACAGGAGAAAAGAGGGGCTCTAGCACAGGGAACGCATTTTGAAGACGATATAGTGTATGCAGTGTAAGTCAAGGAATAGGGAAACGGGCGAGGAGAGTCTACGACCAAGTCTCAGCACAGGCAGAAAGCGGAAAGAGATCCAGCATGCAGTCATTACGGCAGGATAGTCATAGTGTCACAACACTTGATAGCCAAGACAGAAGGAGTCACTACCCACTTTTGCCATTCTGCTCCCACACATTGTTACATAGCAGCAGGAATAAAAAATCATCCATAGGCAAAATTCCCCTGCTTATCTGATGCAAACTCTCTTTAAACCTGGATGGGGGGGGGGGGGAATCTACTGGGGTTTTTGTGTGTGTGTGTGCATGCCATAACATTCTGCCACACTATTAGTGAAATACTGTTACTATTTTCAAAGTATTCAGGAAGAAGGGCAAAATCCTGTGAAATATATACAGTAGTTGGTGGAGTGGGACTCATAAAACCCAACTTTGCCTGCCTACAGATCAGACATTTAAGTGTGCTCCCTTCCAAGGGTAGCAAATTGCCCAAATGCAGGGACTTCTTCAACTCTAAGCCGAACTTTGGTCACCTTGTACAAATCTCTCCATTTGATCCAGAGAAGTAAAACATACTTTTCCCATAATTAACATTATGACATTCAGGAAACTTTTTTTCTTTTTTTTTTTTTTTTTTAATAAATAAATATATAACCAGCCCTCATCCACTTAGAACTACTACCATCTGAATAGTCCTGCAGGTTGTTAAGGGAAAAGTCAGGCCTTCTGAGGACAACCAGGGAGGATTCCTTTTGGATCATTATTAAAGCTTGAATTCCTTCATGGTAATATAGTTGGATTTATTTGCCAGAAACAAAGAAAGAAAAAAGAAAAAAAAAAGAAAAACCACCACCAAAACCCACCCAAAAACCTAGACATGAGCAGATACTCTATTGAGCAAGTTTCACAAGAGAGATTTAAAATTTCTCATTGACACAGTCAAAGAATACCTCTTCACATGTGAGGAAAAATAACCAAGTTTTTAAGGCTTACTTCTACGCTTACAAGAATTCTAGAAGATGAAAGTTTTAGTTTAAAATGTCTGGGTTTTACACAGCACTAGCAACTTTCCTCTAGCTGAATGAAAATTGTCTCTATAACACAGAACAGAAGAAACAAAGGTTGAAACACTCCCTTCTCTCTAGTAGGCTATACTTTCCAAGGTAGAAACTTCAGAGACTCCCAGAGTCTACTTAAACACTGTTACAATAGAGAAAAGGACATTTTTCTTGTTCTTGGCAGCAAGTGAATTGCAAAAGAAATTATGCAGACAGATCACCTTCTCCTAGCTCCTAAGTAGACCAATTATTCTTTCCAGCCAAAATTCTTAAGGGTCTATGTTTTTATCATTAAAACACACCTATAAATCTATTGCTAATTTATTGCAAACTAACACAGGGTTTTTTTGCTTTCTGAGCAAATAAAATTCCGAATATATAACAATAACCATTCCTTCATGTGCTGATATATTTGTGAAATGCACTGGCATAGGTAATCCTTATATTGGTATTTTATTGTACACCCCATTTTGAGGAAAAAATAGATTCAAAAGAAGAGGGTTAAATCAGAGTAAGAAGAAAATCTCCATTAAGGAAAAGCCATTATTCTTCAGCTAATTGCAAAAGCTAATGAGAATAATTAGCCTAAGAGGAATCATAAAAAGACACCAACTCTCTAAAATATACAAATGTATGTAAAAATCCAGGACTATTTCTACAGATGACCTTCTAAGTTATCTTAGTAACTACTGTAGCACTTTCATGCAATCAGAATACTAGTAATTTGTAAAGAGAAAATTGGCAGAAAAAACATATGTCTGTCCATAAAAGCTAAGTTTCCAAGATATTTCAAGCCACCAAACATTTTAATACTTTATTTTCTCTTCCTCTGCTAATCACCTACTTAGTTCCACACACTGTAAGATCAATTTATATGAGTATTTTGAAACCCCAAGAAGTTTGTCACCTGGTTTTGAGAAATAGATGGTAGCTATATAGAGTTTTGTCACAGATTACAAGACAGCTGAGCAGAACCCAGTGATAACAACATGAAAACACGATTTCAGCTTTAAGGAATACAGTATTTGATATGATAAATCAATATTTTTTTTCTACCCCCAAAAAATTTATAATACAAGCCTCTTGCAAGCTTCCACCTAGCTTACCACCACTGTAAAGTGCTTTAAAGTCTTAGATCCTGAAGTCATGTTACAAAAACTCTTGCAAGAGGTGAAGCTTTTTTTTTTAAAGGCTATTTTAAGTCTTCCTGTCTGTCCAGAAAACTGAAAACGTAACTCCAATCTCTCAACTCAAAAGCAAACGTAACTCCAATCTCTCAACTCAAAAGCCTAACATTAAAAAAACAAACCCCCCACACCCTCAATTTTGCCTTTTTTTATTATTATTATTTCCAGATTGATAAATTGAAATTAGAAATTGGGAGGGCTGTATAACAAAACCACAGGATTATTATTCTTCCATATGCTGAATTCATTAGCACTACTATTAGTTTAAGGATAAAATTCAACTTACAGCAAATACTAATATGATAAAACTGTTGGACTCTGTCAATTGCTCTTAACACTAACATAGACAGCATAGTGACATGTTGATATGTCTGCTTTATTATGTTGGTTTTTTGTTTTATGATGTTTTTCCATTCCCTTTTAATCAAGAAACTTTTTTTTTTTTTTTTTAGAATTAAGTATCAGCTTCTCCCCAGCTCTGCAACAACAGACCAGCAAATCAAAATTTCCTAATACCAGACTCACTTGACTTCAAGTTCTTAACTATTTTGCCAAACCAAGGCCTTGCATCCAACAATATCATTGTTTTCCAACCAATCAGTGCTTTAATGCAGCTATTTAGGCCCACTCTATTCAGGTCCAATTCAGCAGAAAAGTAGGACATTTCATCCATCCAGTCCAAAGTTTCTAAATGGCTCCTCTTCTGTTCCAAATTCATGATAATATTTTGATGACTCAAATACTACTTTGTTGAATTTTTTAAGCCATTGATTTGATTGATTGCAAGGTTTGAAGAAATTACAGGAAAACAATCAAGTGAAGCCTGATAAGGAACAGTTCAAATTGAATTTCATCATGATAAAGATGCTCTTAAGCCTACTGCATGCTGTTCCAGACTGCATTTGATATTTGAACTCACTCAGAAAAAAATCTGTATTGCCAAAGGATTCTACTTTTAACTGACTCATAATTAAAGCTTATCTTCTTTTAAATAGAAAATACAAGCATCTGTGAATTCTATCACATTTAACACACTGGAAAAACACAGGGATAAACAATATTAACAAAGATGATATTCTATCAAACAAATAATTTCTTGTATGCCTAAATTTACCAATATTTTAGTAGCTAAAAAATGACAGTTCCTTGGAAAAGCTTATTTTACTAACGAGTTATGTGATTTACAAGAGTCAAATGGATGGATACTTAATCTTTTGAACCAAGGTAAAGCCTATAATGGGGAAAAATTGCAAAAGAAACTCCAGTCAACCTCCACCCACAGTCCCACCACTGGTACTCTTAAGGGCAACAAGAGGCATTCTATAAATTAGCCTTGTCCCACCTTCCTCATCACTGGGCATTCTGTCTTGAACAAGGATTTTGTATACTGATAACATACACATATGTATGTATGGACTTAACCACACTCTAGTACGGCTTCATTACGTCAAGAATTTGTTTGCAGTACTATAGCCTCAGAAAGCCTCAGCTTTGGGCCAGCTTTCCATTGTAGAAGGAACAGAAAGAACCTAGTATAACATTGCAACATAATTTATATCCACAAAATAAGCGCACATACATTTAAAAGTAACATTGCAATAAGAGTCAAGATGCTGACTCTACCTACAAAAATTGTTTCTATATTTAGATTACTGCCTTCACATGCTTTTAGACCAAACATATGGATTTAGTGTCTTTATAGAAAATGGAAGCTTTGCAAACAGATTCTTGTGGGGTTTTTTTCAGTTCTAAAATGCTTGTTTCCATAATTTATACTCAATTTCAACTTCAGCCTCCAAAAATGTCTGTCATCTATTCTCTGAAGTCTATTCTATAATATCACCTTTTTTTCAGCAACATGATATGCTTTAAGGTCAGAGGTCTACTTTTCATCATAGCTATGTGTCTCTTGGTCAAGATACCTACGAACCACTACCATGATATAATGATTTTGGACTTTTGTATGATGATATTTTACATTCTTCATTTAGATAGGGAAATTAGTAATTTGAGTTGTGTGTGCTGGGTTTGTTTTGTTTTGCATTTTCCTTTAACTTTTCCTCATGCAAAACCCCTAAACCAAATAAAACAGAGACTGACAATACAGGATATTTCATTACAATAAAAATATTTTGGGTAAAATATTTGATTTAAACTAAGAACATCAGGCTGCACAAATACATCGCTCAGGGATGGCACACTCAGGCCAAGAGAGTCCTGAAAATCCCGATACTGAAACAACATATTAAAGAAATTAAAAATAAATTTTTTTGGGGGGGGGGGGGGGGGGGGGGGAAGGGACACATAAAACTGTTCAAGCACTACCTACGAAGGCAATTCAGTCTCCCAAGGACCGTATTACAGAAACATAAAACAAAAGGGAAGGAAGAAACTCTGATGGTGTAGATATATATGCTGCTATGAACAATCACATCTTTGAGGCAACAGTTTGTACATGAGGGTTTTTTTCAGTTACATTGATAAAGAGTACCTCATGTTGGCCTCAGAAAACTGTAGGGTTATTTTCTTCACTTATTTAGAAGATTAAAAATTCATCCAGTAACATAGATTCAGGTGGATCAAGAATTTTCTTGCGTTTTAGAAATTTTCAGTGGGAAAGGGAAGGAATACAGAGCAAATGAGCCTCCCGCCCTTGGGGAAGGCCCTGCACACAGTACTCCTCCTCTCACTCTAACCCACTCAATATGTAAATGTGGATGTAAATGAGAATCACCTCAAACCTGAGACATGCAGCATGCACCGCTGTCCAAACATTACAGGCCAAGCAATAGAAGATGGAAATTCACTTCCCTACTCTGAGAGACTAAGAGAGTGAATCCAAGCTCCTGTTGTAATAAGGATGAACCAAGATTGATTAGGCTTTATTGCATTAGATTTCTACCCACAAGGAAGTAAAGACATCTGCTGCTAATACTAATGGACCACCTGCCAACAAGAAATCGTAGTAAACTGTGCAACAAAGGATACAAGAAACCACCCTAAAGATCACTGAAACTGGCCACGAAGCATAAGTCCTTTCACACCTCGATCAGGTGCAAGAATGAGCCGTTCTCTCATTTACAGTTTCTTCCCTGAATACCTGCATACATCTATTGCTTACTTCTCCTTAGTGTCCCTTTGGGAGCAATGCCTGTTAATTGAAATGGCCCCCCTTTGTAGCAGTCAGCAGCTGGTTTGATTACCGTATTCCAATAAATAATATGGCTGTATTAATTCAGACAGAGCAATTAACACACAGGCCAGACATTTTTACTGTGTCACTTTTACTGTATACTACCAATTAGGTGTTTCTATCTGAAATACTACCCCATATTGAAAGCCAAATAAATTCAGCTACACTTTGATCTTTCCAACAATTGTGTCCCCCATTAAGAAGCATCTGACAGCACCTTTCAAACCATTCACATTGATCAACCCTGCCCTGAACTCATATCTGGATTTACACTGAATCGTTTGCTTTTACCTTTTATTATTAAACAGCAAAGTAAATGCTGATATTTTGGATCAAATACTAAAAAAAAAAATGATGGCTAATTAGATCCATGTTCCACTTCCTTTTATTTAGATTCGCCACAAGGTCATTCACATAGAAAGAAAATCAAATTTACTCCCTAGAAAAATTAATATTCTATCACAGCAATGCTAAAACTTTACCAGATTTCGAAGGGTGGGGTGGAAAGAGGAAGTATTTGTAAAGCACCACAGTATTTGTATAAGAGCATTTCATCTTCTGTCAAAGATGTTGCATAACTTCTCAGAAATTTTCAAAGAGCACAAAGAAAACGGTAGTTTGGTAAGCTGTATTACAGCTGAAACTGAAGGGATCACAGGATAAGTTTTATTTACTGTGTAGAGGTTTTCTGAATCATAGCTAAGTTTGAAAATGCTTTATCATTCTTAAGTAGGATAAATTATAGATGTATTTACATTTTTTCTGTACTTTTAATTGGTTTACATTATATGGGCTATATTATTGCAATATTTTTGTACACATTTAAGTTAAAAAGAGTTCTTTGTACCCATATTTCTCTCGTGCTAAGAAGGCCTTCCTGTACCCTGCTTGGACAGATCCGTAACAGTTTTTGGTGTTTTGCAAATAGCCAGTGTTATTAGCCTAATTCAAACAGATATAAAGCTACTATAAAAGTATATGGTACAGACAAACTGAAGCTGTACTCACACGTAAGGATATTTCTTGCTTACCAATGTTGCATTTTCTTCAGGTTGTATCACTAAAATGGAAATAAGAGTTATCATCATCTGTTTTTCCTGTGTTGTCATGTTCACTTGGATCCTGGTCTAAATATCTTCAGGAACAATAATTTTTCTAACTGTTAAATAATTAAAAGAAAATCAACACTCTTAGGAATATTCTGAGTACACTTTAAAGGGAATGTGAATGACATGTTACTTTTTTTTTTTTTTTTTTTTTTTTTTTACTTTTTAGCATGGAGTAAATCTTTGTCATACAGTCTCTTGTTTTGGCTTATCTAACAAATACTGACATTTGTTATTAAAGCTATTAGCTAGAAGTAAGTAACAGTGATTCTAAACTTCCAAGACCTGAAGAGATTACTGGTTATCCCCCTCACTGGGTTACATGACTATGAATATCTTTAAGCATTACATGGTATAAAGACAATGCAGGAACGTAGCGGCATTTTATTGCAGGATTTCTCCAGAAATAGGCTTCCCATCCTTCATTTGAATAAAAGCCAATTTGCAAAAATGCTGGATAGAAAGCACAAGATGCCAATCATGGTATAAGATATTTGATCCTAACTGCTCTCTGCATGCTGTGATTGTGCACTACAACCTGTCCTGTTCATTCAAAACATCCAAATTCTAATTCATGACAGTTCAAGAAAGTGATAAACGCTTGACAGAATAAAAACACAACTGTGAAGTTACTGGGTACACTGCCTTTTTCCACCTGAACTTCTCCAATTCCTTAAAGCTTTCTTCAACTCTTCACCGCATAGCCAGCTATCAGCTTTCTCCCCCAGAGCCTCTGAGCTACGTTCCCGCAGGAGGCAGCTGGGAAATGAAGCAGAGCCAGTAAGTGCAGTAGCTTTACAAGTTTCCTTAAGGAGCTCATAGCCACTAAGTGTGGTAAGTAACACAGAAGCAATAGCTTCTGCAATGCAAAACCTGCTTCTTGGAAGCTTCACAGCAGCCAGAGAGAGCAATTTCAAGGAACAAACACGTATAGACATACTGATATCTTACATTTGGGATTTCCTGTGAACTCCTAGATCAGGTAGAAGTCAACGTAGATGTTTGCTACAATTGCTTGAGAAATGAGTACAGCCTGTGTGCCTGAGTCAATTGGTCTTTATCATCTTCCTGTCACCTGACATGCTAATTAATTCAGATATAAATAACCAAGTGCTTATATGCAGAGAAACTAATGCTGCTTTGAGATATTAAGAAAACATATTATGTTTGATGTTATTGTAAAACTAGATCAAGTTGCTGACAAACTGAATGTTGATGCCTTCAAGCACAAAGCTCAGGAGCACAAGTTCCTCAGCTGGAGCTGGCAAGAGGGTACTGCATTCCTATTAAGCGAAAAAACAAGCAACAAAACTCCTTGGGCAGAAAGTTAGAGGGCAGTTCTTAAAAATCTGGTTTAGGAAGCTTTTAGGATTTTCAAATCCTGTCTCTGAACTATATCAGGAAATCAGGGTGAAAGGGGAAGGATACAACCCCATAAAAGCATTTTCTTCCATCTATAGCTATGGTCTTCAAGGAGTCCCCTGACCACAGTCTACTAGTGCTGCTGACTGGTCCCTACCCTGCTTCTGCTAAGGTCAGTACACTACCTTGGAATGTTTAGCCCATTTCTGCTACCTGAAGTCATCTCGCAGTAGAGGATGCTCACTGGAGCAGCTCAGCCAGCAGGCTGGAGGAGATAGCATGACGCAGGAGGCAGTCAGCATGTCCACAAGGGGAGTGTGGAATTCACTCATCCAAAGTGAATTTCAGTCAGACTGTAAAAGTTCATGTAAACTTTTATCATTTTTTAAATTAATCAGATAACATTTAAACTTTTCCTGTTAAACAATAGAAAATACCACATGATGGCAACTCACTGACTTAGCTTAAATAATAGACACTCGGACAAATGTTATGCACTGGAAACAATTTACAACCAGAAGGAAAGAAAGCCAGCATTTGCAGAGACACACCCAGAACAGAGTAATAAACACTTGAATTCTCTGCAAGCCCTTAGAAGGGGAATTAAGAGGTGGGTTGTGCTAACTTCTTTTTTACCCCCACCACAAAAAAAAAATTTCTTCCGATCAAAAAGTTTTTTATTTGTTTCTTTTATGAATTACAGGATCAGATCTAGACTACCCCCTCTTAGCACTACCTTCTTGTTCCTTCACTTGCACACTAAGCAAATGAAAATATCTTCTCACAGGTCTTCTCAGTAGCACTGGCAACACTCTCAGAACAGGCTTTATAATCTACTCTCATATTCATTTTAGCACTTCTATAAAATCCAAGTAAATGCTCCAAGTTTTTATGTTAATTCTATTCTTCCAGTTTCTCCTATCATCACAGACAACACACACAAATGAAGAGCGTAGCCACCTTGGTATACAGAGACATGGAGAAATGGTAGCTCTCTAAGAACTATAAAAATGTTCACTCGCATAAAACATACATTAGCCTTAAATACATGGATGACTCCAATAATACCAGAAGAATCTGATGAGCAGTGTGAAGTATCATAGTAAGGCTTACTCTGCATTGCATCATGTCTTCATTACCTTTAACTCCTCCATAAAACAGACAACAGAAATAGATAACATCAAAGAAAAAAAGGTTTCTAGATGGAAACGGTATTGTAATTAAAGGGTAAATAAATCCCAGTGAACAAGTAGCAGCTATAATTGTACAAGCAGTGGTCTCCCTTCCATCGCAAGCTAAATGCCTCATAGCTGCATAATTTAGTTCAAAGATGCACAAAACCTGGGGAAATAATTTCAAAGTTCTTGAGTCTACTAAAATAAATGAGAATGGAATATTTGAATAATCATCGGCTACATTTGATAAATTAAACTTATATTCCAGAGTCAGTTGTGCTTCTGTAGTCAGTACTAGAGCTGCTCATTATTAGAAAAAGCTGTGAAGTCTCTCACCTCATTCCTCTATCCTCCCTATTGTTTCTCTAATCTATTTCAAGAGCACCCAAAACAACAGAGGCTTCACAGGCCAGAGCTTTATTATCACCACCTTCAGAGAGCTTTTCCCAAATTTCAACCCAGATTTTCTTTGATGTGTAACTCCCTCATTTCCTGTCCCCCCAAACATGGAGAAAAATTATTCGTGGTAGCCTTTCTACACCTCTGGGGGCTGCTATCATGTGGCTCCATAGCCTAAGGACTTCTAATTCTAATTTCTCAATAGGTTTCTTATTTACACCACCACTCTCCTCTGCATTTTCAATCAGGCCACATTTTCTTGAAACAGTGGGCCACAAATGAACATAGTTCTCTGCTGATGCCTTAGCAATGCTGAGCAGGGCAAGACTATATCGTGTGTCATGTAGATTATTCATCTGTTTATAAGTCTCTGTTCAGTGTTTCCTATCTTCACAAAAGCATGGCATTGCTGATTCACGTTCAATTTCTGATTGACTAAAAACTTAAATCCTTCTATACAGAAACTGTTTACATCTATTCTTAAATAATTATTCAACTTGGATGTTAACAATTTTTCTGTCAGAGCAATTCTGATGAAGCAAATACACCTACTGCAAACACATTAACCAGAAGGCTCTGAATTTTTTACCTTACATGTAAATGTAAGGTTTTACCTTACTTAATACAGATCTACTGGCAGCTCAGACTAGCGCATAATATTGGATGGCCTAACTCCTTTGTTCATTTCCAAGAATACTATCTCTATTTCATAAACAGTAGCACAATAAAAACAGCCATTTGTCATACAGAAGAGAAATGTAAGGGAAGTCTATAGTATGTATGTTACCTTCTTAATCTGATTGAGCCTTTAGAAGAACAGATATCAATCAAGGGCAGCAGGACCCTAGCTCTAGACCTGCTATAACTCACCAAGTGTATACGATCAGTTTCAGCTCTTTGTTGGCAGTGGGATTTTTACTCACCCGCAGCTCAGCACTAGAATGTCTTTCAAACCTGTGAAGACTTTGCAACATGGTCATAATTTTATGGAAGACCCCTAATGTAGGACACTAAAAAAATATACTGTGGTTGATTTATGCATTGACTCCAAACTTTCAGGACCAAACTTTAATCTCTGCTAGGTTTAGTTTCATTGCATTATTTTATAATGCATTACTTCATTGCATTTAGCAAAATCCAAACCCATTCAGAATATCAAAAACATACAAAACAATTTTATTCTGTTGAATTGAACCTGCCAGTTCAATCCATTCTTGGGTGACTTAAAAAATTAACAGTCCTCCTGGACAAAGTGAAATAACACTACAGTACCTAGACAGCACTGACAAGGGGAGGCTACGAGAACAGAAGAGGAGGAATCACAAAAAGGAAAAGAAATTTTTTTAAAGTGCTAATAATTTCTTTCCTAACTTAGTGCTGATCCAGAAAAAACATCAACACACGAGATTTTGCTTCACTGATGTTTTCTCCCACAAAACAATTAGCATCCTTGATTCAAAGCTTTTATTACCCTTGTTAGTATAACAGTATCATGGAACACTTCACAACCAACCTTGTTGCTCTGTGTACTATTAGTACAAGAAACACACACCATAAAATACTGTTTAAAAGGTGCAATAAATAGCACCCAAGAGCCGTTTTTGACATGTAATCAGTCTTGACAAGCTTTGGGCTGACTTTGCTGGCCTGTTGACCCTGCCCATAGGCAAAGCATGTCTCTTTGCCACAGCTAATCTTTTCTGGACGCCCCTGTCACAGCGCAACTCCATTTGAAACAGCTGAAAAGGTCAAAGACTGTCTCTCCACTTTCAGACTAAATTCAAGTCAATTCATATCTAGGCATCCGAAGTACTGTGACTTGCTACAGAATCTTTGCATGCGCACTCTGTTCTTTTTCCATTCCTTTCCCCCATGCCTCTATCCGCCACTTTCTGAAAGCATCTTTGGTTTATTCACATACATACAAAATTGTTAATTAAAGGCCTTATTGCTGGATTTTATAGAGCTGCGCATGCCCTGCAGATAACAACTGAGTGCAAATTCAGAGAGTAGGCTCTTCCACCGACTTTTTAATCATCTTTTATCCAGACACAAAATCCACAACTATGAATACAGCCTCTGGACTGCATTTGCCCAGCCTGAGCCCTTACAGCCGTTGCAGTCACTGGAGTAATTTCCAGGCTTTATAGCAGTAGCTTGGCACCTACAGAAGTGGAAGTCAGAGGAGATCCACTGTGCAAAGAAACTCTCCTTCAGATAACTCTCCTGACTGTCCCTCACAGTTGTGATAATGTCTCCGTAGCGCTCTCTCTGGGTTCCTGAAAGCCAGAGCAGTCACTGGTTATTTACTGCTGCTTCCAATTCCTTGCCACTAAGAGGAAGAGAGAAAAACCAACAACTGTAGACGGTAACACCCCTCCAACAGTGCAGTTTTCATTACGTATTTGTAGAATATTACCTACATGAAAGAACTGAAAGCTAAAAATTATCTTGAATGCTCGATTTAGAACTAACTGGAAGAGCAACATGAAAAGTAACGGAAATCGTAAAAACAGCACATATTTGCCAAAGCATCTAATCCATGAAGCACTACTTTAGATAATCTTATCTCCTAGTCAAACCTTACAGCTTGGTGAGCTTTCAGTCAGATTTGCCATAAAAGGACCTGTTTTGCCACAGAAGCAGCAGCAAAATTACCTTTGACTTAAAAGGTAAACCATTGGAAGGATAAATGAAGCTTTGATCGATATAACACAAACTGTGGAAAGAGATAATTTTTTTTCTCTTCTTAATCAATCATTGTTTTCTCATGTTTTTACTCTAATATGAAAATTATAGAGTCCAAGACATATCTTCTTCCAAAAAGTGGGAAAAGTGAGATCTTTAATTGTACATACTAGATTTCTAAATAATAAAGAATTTTGAAGCAACAAAAATAAATGAGGTAATCACCTCCAACACTGACCTTGATTAGAGTAGAAAAAAAAATGCCATTTTCTAGTGCATAATTCAGTAAAACACACTTAACCTACTGTTCTTAAAAAGATAACAGGACAACTTCCAAACTCACAAAGTGAATTAGGCTGTTAAGCAATGTATTTTAGCATTCTAGGAGCCCTGAGAAGATAGCAGGTGCAAGGAATTTAAAACTGACCACACAGAGGATAAAGTATATCTGTCTTCTGATTTCTGTTGCTTTTTGTCCCCAAACCCCCTCCCTAAAGTTGAGTCACACTCCGATGCTTAGATTTAACCCAAAGCTCATAGATGTCAATGGAAAGGCACCTGGCTTATCTGTTTCTCATGCCCGTTTTTATCTCTTTCATCAAAAGTGATGTACAAAGAGAGCAATCTCAGCAGAGAGTTAACTTTTCGCTGAACACGGTGCTCCTCTCATTTGGGAAAAAAATTATTCATTCCCTAAGATTATAATTCAATCAGCACAGTTCCCACTGGAGAACTCTCCCAGAAGCTGTGTCACGTTGCAGGGTCATTTTGAGCCTACCATCTCACCAGTACATGCCAACAGCTTAACTAAATGCAAGGAAGCAACACAATTAGCTGTTGTCATCAGTGGAAGGAAGGTGTAATACAGCAGTGATAACGAAAGTAAGTATAGAGTTTTCATCATTCCCAGTGGAGATACCATGCAGCACTTAAGCTTCATTATCGCATTATTGTCCCATGGTAACACAGAAAAGGGTTTGGCCTGAGTACAGATTTTGTGTCCAAGTCCAAAGCAATCAATGCTATCCATGAACATAATCAAACTATTCAAGGGTAAAATTCCCTTTCAAATCTCTGAGGTAGATTTTATTTTAAAGCAGTATGCTCTTCTCCCCGAAAACACAACACACAAAGGAAGGCAAAGAGGAAGTGTACATGGAGAAGATGTAAGAACGAAGATCTTTTTTGTGCAGATCCTGTTTCTTGAACCTGAGAGGAAAAAAAGAAAGAACACCAAAGTCTCTTACACACACTCCAATTGCTTTCTCTTTTCATATTCCCTAACAATAATCACTAAATAATTTTTGGTTTTTCCCTCTCCAAAGTTTTTGAAGGAACAATCAGATAGGATTGTTGGGGTTTTGACACACACAGAATGGGCCTGATCCCAGGGCCGTTCCCAGTCCTATTGCTATACAAAGTCAGCACAGAATGACACCTATGAATAAAAGTTACTGATACCCTGCAATTTCCTGCTGTCACAAAATGATGAAGCTCCTCTTAAAACAATGGTTCTGCTCTAGTAGATATATTCCCTTCTATCTGCAGCACACACAATATATAATAATATAATTTGTTCCACACACACATGACACTAAGCCTTTGGCCAACATGAAGAATTTGAACTGGCAACCTCCAGACTTACATATCTGTCCTGTTTCAGTCTGAGTTTAGAGCCAAAGCAGCTGAAAGTTAGCACAGTACATATCCTCTGTAGATTTACTCAAAGTGGACTTAACAACCATTCACTAGGATCACACAAAAATTGCCTTTTACTACCAAAAAATGTGTTTATTTGATCTAGAGCCTTGTTTTCATACCTGAAAATAAATTAAAACACAGATGTTTAAAACCTATAGGCTTATAGTCAGCTCTAGGTCAGGTCCAAAATCTAAGGTATAGGCCTACTATTATATGGTCCTTCCTTATCTTTCAAAAATTTTATACATCTGATTCTTCCTTTGAGAATTTTGGAAAAAAGGACAAGATTTGGATTAATATTTTTCTGTAAATTTACCTTCCATAAGAGATTCTGCCTTTATTAAAAATTATCTACTCTTGCCGCAGTTGTAAAGGGAAAGCAAGCAGAATTGTGTATGATCAACTGTAGTGTTACTTTATATATTTCAATTTAAAAAAACCTAAACTAAAACCACATTAATTATTTGCAGTTGTCTGTAGTGCTGTAGGTAAGGTTCAATATGTAAGCTGGCTGACAATGGGTTTCCAAAGAGTTAACATATTACAGCCAGAGCCCTCTCTGCCTGTGATTGCTTTTCTGTTTAGTTCTATAAATGAAATTTATTAAAACCATTACATGCACAGTGATGCCACAATATCCAGAGCAAAGTTACTAAATCTAAAAGAGCTTTTATTTAATCAGGAGATAGCTAACAGATGTAATGACTGGGGGATGAGGCGGAACCTGGTTTTACATTCAGACCCTGACAACATGGTTTTATCACTTTCAATAATGTGGATTCCATATTTCTCTGAATCTATTACTTTAAATAAAAAACCATCATTTCTAAAAATGTCCCATTTGTTACAGCCAAACCTTTCTGCTCATGTGCCCCCAACTGGAATCAAATTTTTTCTTGTCTTCCAAAAAACAATCCCCGTCATTTTTTTAATGAGCAGCTCTATCTCCCCATCCATCTTGTCTACACGAAGAAGGGATAACCTGCAGCTGAATTACAGAAAGCCTATTCTCCCAGTGGGATGTGAGATAAGATAGACTGCATTAACCCTAAGATTCATTTCCCAGCTAGGAATTCTCCTTAACTCTTTTAAGAAGATCACAGGAAACAGGCTGGATAATGGTAAGAGATCTATTGAGTGCACTTTCATCACCAGCTTTCATGAGGAGAGAAATGGTAATAAGGTCACAGAAGCCTGAAATGCTGTGGGTGGCTACAAGACATTTCTCTAAGTACATGGGCATTTCAATCTTGATATACAATGCAATATCTATGACTTCGTCTTGATATACAATGCAATACCATGCCTATCCAGACATCTGGGATACTTTGTCCACGTAAGATGTGTTTCAGATGAAAATTCTAATAGATACATCCATTTCACTGATCCTCTCCATACACTTTGCTCTCTAAAAGTACTCATCAAAAAGTTATTTTCTGCATAGGATTTAATGTTACTAATTGTTAATAATCACTATTTTGAAGACACGTGTATTTGAAAAAATTTTAAACTTTTTTTACAAGCATGAACATTCTTATCTGCTGTCTAGTATAGAGCCATCCTCTAATCCACAAAGAACAACCACATGTTTTGCACCATACCTGTCAGTGTCCAAAAGTTCCCAGATATTTTCTATGTATTAAAGGAACCACACAAGTCAACTTGTAACAAAAGGTTTTCAAAAAAGTACTTTCTGTATCTCTGCAAGTTCTACCAAAGTACAGAGGAAGATTAGTATGTAGCAGTTTAATACAAAATCCTCATTTTTGAAAGTTGTCCTGCTCTCCCTTTCACCCCCTTAAAACATATATCCCATACAAGAACACAAGCCAGAAACATTTATTCCCACTATAGCCTACAAGCTGAGTGTACTGTATATTCTATTGGTTTCCTCAGCCTAACACAATACACTCTCCGCACATTTCACATTACAATGAGAGCATCAAACTGCAAAGATATCAAACTTCTTGCTTCTGTTTCCCCAATCCAGCAGCTTGATGAAATCTCAAAACAGATGGAAAACATTATTTTGAGAAAAAGTCTCTGTTTTGAGAGTGAATAGAGGGTGAAATAATTTCCTCATTATTGTCTGTGTTGTAGTCATAATTAGCCATCATCTTCTGATAGTGAAGCCAGTTCTGTGACACACATTTGGAAAATTCCAGTCTATTTACCTAGCTCATTTATTTCCTTTAAGCCTAGATGCTAAGATACACAAGGAAGCAGGGCTTCCAACAAATAATATTATGGGAGGGCTTTAATTTTTATTAATTTAAAACATAAGTAGCTATTGAAAATACTGTTAGTGTAAAAAGAAATAACACCACTTTGATACAGCACAAAATGCAGAAAGGAATTAAAGACTTAGTAAATACTGTTTGCACCTCACTTTTATAACCAGCAACACGACAGAGTTGAGACATTGGATTATAGTTATTCTGAGCCATCCCTTCTCTCATCTCCTCCAACTGGGATGGACAGAATGATGGGACCAAATTTTTACTGAGCTAATCCAACCAACTGCGCACTATACTGACCTGCCCACCTTCCTGTTCAGATCTTTCCAGAATAACACAAAACAGATATTTAAGTTAACTCATTAGATAATTCACTTTGCTCATCTGTTTGAGTACATAACAAAGAAGTTTAAATGATCTCAAGCTTAAAGCTAATGATTTTGCTTATTAAAGTCCTTACATCTGCTCTGCAGCTGTCTTTTCTACAAAATCGATAGCACAGCTGATTTAGTGCCCTCTAGGACAGCTTCAGAAAATTCTTCTACAGTTAATGTAGATGCAATTTTTCTCTGCTCCACTTCTGGCTGAGAACACAGGAAAGGTGCAAAGTCAGGACAAATCCTCTGATTCTCAGTCACAGGCTGACCTCCATAAACTCAACATGAATTAGAGCAACTGCTCTGCGATGCTTGATCTGTGATACTCTGTGCACAGACGGAATCCAGCTCCATCGCAATGCATATGTTGCACAATTGTCTCTTCTCCTGTAAAGAGAGGGTATGTCTGCAGGCCTGGACTTCCCCCCGCAAAAAAGGTGGCTGGATCAGTAGCCCAGCTAAAGTGTATCTACACCAATGCACGCAGCATGGGCAACAGACAGGAAGAGCTGGAAGCCACTGTGCAGCAGGAAAACTATGATATAACTGCCATCACAGAAACACGGTGGTTTGACTCGCATGACCGGAGTGCTGCAATGGATGGCTGTAAACTCTTCAGAAAGGTTAGGTGAGGAAGGAGAGGCCAGTGAGGTGGCCCTGTATGTTAGGGAGTGTTTTGACTGTCTAGAGCTTGACAATACAGTTGAGTGTTTATGGGTAAGAATCAAGAGGAAGACCAACAAGGCAGATATCATGGTAGGAGTCTGTTATAGACCACTCAGCCAGGATGAAGAGGCAGATGAAATATTTTATAAGCAGCTGGGAGCAGTCTCACAACCGCTAACCCTTGTTCTCATGGGGGACATCAATTTACTAGATGTCTGCTGGAAATACAGTACAAGAAATACAGTCTAAGAAGTTCCTGGAGCATGTGGAAGATAACTTCCTAACAGCTGGTGAGTGAGCCAACTGAGGAAGGCATCCCACTGAACCTGTTGTTCATGAACAGAGAAAGACTTGTGGGTGGTATGACAGTTGGAGGCCATCTTGGGCATAGCAATCACGCAATGATAGAGTTTTCAATTCTTGGAGGAGGGGGGTCAGCAGAACTGCTACCTTGGACTTCTGGAGGGCAGACTTTGGCCTGTTCAGGAGCCTGGTTGACAGAGTCCCTTGGGAGGCAGTCCTGAAGGGCAAAGGAGTCCAAGAAGGCTGGTCATTCTTCAAGAAGGAAATCTTAAAGATGCAGGAGCAGGCTGTCCCCGTGTGCCAAAAGATGAGCTGGTGGGGAAGACCACCTGCCTGGCTGAACAGAGAGCTTTGGCTGCAACTCAGGAAAAAAAGGAGAGTTTATGGCCTCTAGAAGAAGGGGCAAGCAACTCAGGAGAACTACCAGGATATCATGAAGTTATGCAGGGAGAAAATTAGAAGGGCCAAAGCCCAACTAGAACTTAATCTAGCTACTGCCATAAAAGACAATAAAAACTGTTTCTATGAAAACATTAGCAACAAAAGGAGGACTAAGGAGAATCGCCACCCTTTATTGGATGCGGTGGGGAAGCGTAGTGACAAAGGATGAGGAAAAGGCTGAAGTACTTAATGCCTTCTTTGCCTCAGTCTTTAATAGTAAGACCAGTTGTTCTCCAGGTACCCAGCCCCCTGAGCTGGAAGACAGGGATGGGGAGTAGAATGAAGCCCCCATAATCCAAGGGGAAATGGTTAGTGACCTGTACACCACTTAGACACACACAAATCTATCTGGCCAGATGGGATCCACCCAAGGGTACCAAGGGAGCTGGTAGAAGTGCTCATCAAGCCACTTTCCATCATTTATCAGCAGTCCTGCCTAACCAGGGAGGTCCCAGTTGGCTGGAGGTTCAATCAGCTAGGTGATCAGGCCCAGTCAGCAGGGGTTTATGAAAGGCAGGTCCTGCTTGACCAACCTGATCTCCTTCTATGACAAGTTCCCGGCTGAGGGAACTGGGGTTGCTTAGCCTGAAGAAAAGGAGGCTGAGGGGAGACCTTATCGCTCTCTACAATTACCTGACAGGAGGTTGTAGTGAGGCAGGTGTTGGGTCTCTTCTCCCAGGTAGCAAGTGGTAGGACAAGAGGACATGGTCTCAAGTTGCGCCAGGGGAGGTTTCGATTGGATAGTAGGAAAAATTTCTTCACTGAAAGGGTTATCAATCGTTGGAACAGGCTGCCCAGAGAGGTGGTGGAGTCACCATCCCTGGAGGTATTTAAGAGACACGTAGATGTGGTGCTTAGGGACATGGTGTGGTGGTGGACTTGGCAGTGTTAGGTTAACGGTTGGAGTTGATGATCTTAAAGGTCTTTTCCAACCTAAACGATTCTATCATCAAAGCTGTGACAAATATTCTTTGTGAAGGCTGCTCTCCCACTGCTGAGAAGTATTTACTGGGCACTATCTTTATAGATGGTTTATAGCATCATAGTGCTAATAAACAGGAATTATGTAGTGAATCCTGAAGAGTCCTTGCGCCAAAGATTATATCACCTATTTTCTCTTAAACCATCATATAAGTCACAGAGGTTTTAGCTTAATAAATACAGAAAAACAAGAGAGCCGAAGTGAGTGAGTGCTCTAGTTTCTTCCTACCTTGATAAAGATAAAAATAATTTTCTGAAAATTAGCCTTGCTGCAACTTGCATATGCTTTTAAATCCAGGTGACCTTCCTATTATTTACTTCACTGTCTGCTTCAATAAGTGAAAAATATATAATCTCTCACACCTTAAACCAAACGGCAATCTGTTTTACATCATCCCAGTAAGACTCATTTATCTGGTGAAAGTGAGGTTATAAAATTCCAACTTTGCCCAAGGCTAATTACTATCAAAGGATTAGAATATAAATAAAGTTGTATGCTTGCTATTAATGAGAAAGTCTGGTTTTATTTAAAGAATATTTTTTATAAATATGCAACAAAAAAGGTTACCGGTGAGGAAGATGAGAGCACCAGACTCTCTCGTCTCTCTTAGGAACTTCAGTTTGAAAGCAGCCAAAAACATTATGTGGAATAGATGTGGCAGGCAGACATCGATAAAACATATCATGTTCTCACCATGTAATCTGACGCACTGTACTTGGCAGCATCTGCCTAGCAATGGACAAGAAATAAATTAGTGCACAGGCTAAATGACCCCAATCTCATTCAACAAATTTAGTTCCTTCGTATATGGGTTGAGGTTACTGGCAGAAACATTTGCACTTGAAATCTGCATCCAACCAACTATGTATATTACTGATGTATGTTCTGGATATTGCAAAAGAAAACATCCTCTCTCATAAAAAGTTAATCAGTTACCATTTGCAAGAATATACTCTGATAACCCATTCTTTAATAACTACTTCACATTGCACTAAAAAAAAAAAAACCCAAAACAAAATAACAAAGTAGAACTCCAAATTTGTTTTCTACTTATTATGTAAAATCCCATACCGTAACGTGATTTCTACTTCTCCATACCCCATGAATGATTGTAAGCACAGCTTTAAATGCAATGCTGAGCTGCCATTTGAACGTGCAGGCACTTTTAAAACATGAGAAATGACTAGGTACTGTGTGCAAATATCTATCAATTGAACTTATCTGAAAAACTGGAAGTAGTCTCTACTTGTAGCTCTGAAACTGCCAGAGGGACCATATGTAGCATAAAATAAGTTTGGATGCTAGTTAAGAGTTCCCAACTATTGAAGGGGGGGAAGTAGCAAAATCAGGTAAACTGTAAATAGTCTACATCTTATTGCACCTTTTCTTAAGTATCATAAAGGCAACAAGTTTGCTAGAACTGCACTGAAAACTACTGGGATTGGTAGAGGGCATGTTTGGAAAGACCACTGTCTCAAGGGTTACTTTTAGGGCAGATTTAGTGGTAAGCACCAGCAAACTGCATCTGTCTTGTCAGGCTTTGCTACTCCATCCACTCGCTAGAAGTCCTGTGACCATACCTTGACTTAAACTTACATCCTGTTACGTGAAGAGCTCCAGTGGTTGCAAGCAGATCATGACACACTTATGATGCTAGTGCAGGTGACCATTTTGCTACTCGCCTCTCATAACCTCAATATTAAGTATGAAAAAGAAGAGTCTGTTGTACTTTGGATCTCATATGCTCTTCATTTCACACTGAAGCTAAACAAAAAGTAATGTGCCCTTCAATGACCTGCAACGTTAACCTGGTCAAGAGTACTATGAGATAAGCGGGCCAAATTTCATAAGAAACAATCAATTACATGAAATCCTGTATTTACTTAATCTACATCTTCTCTAACAACTCATGAAAATCTGAATCCCTGTAAACCATAATGTTTTGCTAAAATCCAGGAACCTTAACTCTTTACTTCCAAGTTTTCAGACAACAAAAGTTATCATATCATAAATCTTCACTTCCCAACTGGTTAGTTCAAGATGATAGGCATGCTAATCCTCCCTTGGGTGTCTTTTTTTTAAACAACAAATGTCATAAAAAATTAGACATAATTTTTGCATGCTATCTTACAGCATCATTTCCGATTCCTGTGTTAAACAGTGCCAAACAAATCACAGTTTGTTGATCTACATGCTAACATTGTGCCCTGCACATAAGGGATTCAGAAAAGATAGTATCACTTTGTAGACCCAATCTGTGGGTGCACGGTAGGTCCAATGTCTTCTGAAAACAGGGTTACATGTGGAGCACTGACTGTACCGGTGCTGCTATAGATTTTACATACTCTAATTTTGCTGGACTAATGCTCACAGAGTTGTAAATATTGGCAAAGATGCTTTAACAATCATTTTGCCATTAGCACCCTCATATCAATATTTACCACGCCTCATTTAAAGCATTAAAAAAACCCCCCACACCCAACCTATTGACACTTAGCTAGTTATTGACAAGTCTGACACCTGGTCTCAGAACTAATTCCACACAAACCCTTTGCATAAGAGATCCTTTAAAAGTACTGTCAGGAGGGGGGCAAGGGAGGGGGAAGCTTATCTTCTTTCCTACAGCCAGTCCTTTTGTTGTGAGGATTTTGACACAGATAAGGACTTTACTAGCTCTACTGGGAATTAAACAAATTGACTCTAATAGGTTTTAATGTATAATGATTAGCTCATTTATAAAAGATTCTACACAATCCTCAATTATTCAGATATGGGTCAAGATCAAGGGAGTACATCAAAACAAATCCTGCACCTGCAGAAGAATTCAGATGTTAATTAAATGAGAAACAGATCGATGGACTCTAACCTCATACAGAGATGCAGGAAGAAGCCTATTAGAATTCAGGAGCATCGGGACATCACCACTCCATGTAACGCTACTTCAAGTTGCATCAGCTGCTTATACAGTGCTTGCTGCTTTTTCCTTTACTAGGCTGCATTAAACAGAATCATGGATCCATGATTCACAGCCTGTCATAAGTGAGTGGCATTTGACTCTCAAGAAAACATTAATATAAGCAGTTGAGCTATGGATTGATAAACGCATCTTATGCAGAAAAAAATGAAAGAAAATTAATCATGGCATATATGTCACATGACATGTCGTTAGGTTGAGATTCACATGCTAGGTTAAGCTTCAGATTCAGCCCTCAAGAAATAGTTCAACAAGTCAGAGTTGATTGGCTTCATATTAATTAGTTTTTCACTCATTGTTCATTGAGGTAAAGTAAAAAAATTGAAATGGAAGAATATAAATCTTGAATAAAAGAAATTTAAGCAGAAAGGATATCAGTAATAACAATGCTGAAGCTCTGATCTCATTTGGTTCCTTGATAACTAAAAAAATTAAACCTGAGATGCAATTTCACCTTCCAGATAGTCAGCCCTTCCTTTCTTTCAGCTATTTATTTTTATTTGGAAAGGACCAAAGTTTTGGTTTTTGTAATAAGAATACACTGCCTAAAATCTGAATTGCCTTTCCATATTGAAGAAAAAAAAAAAAAAGGAAACAATAGTTTTCACTGATTCTGATACCAAACACTCTTAAAATATATTAACAAAAGATGAAATAAGTTGTTAAAACATGTAAAGTTATATGAAAATTAAAGTTATGGCCCATATTCAAGTCCTACGTAATTTTTCTCTGGGCAACTGACTTTATATAAGCTTTTGGATGCACACACGCTAAAAGACACTGAACTCCACTGGAAGTAGCAGTGGGTCATATGTTTGCTAAATGGCAAAAATTGATATAATTATTAATCTCAAAGGGCATTACCACATTTTTTAACATCTTAGTAGCAAGATTAGGGTAGAAAAGTGATACAAATCTTGGACAATGAGCATCAGAAGCAGGTGCACAGCTGTTTCAGCCAGTCAGTGCCAGCACCTCCCAACTGTGAGGTCCCAGAGCAGCATGGCATTCCCACGCTGAACAGCCCTGTCACACCCTGATTTTCATGGCAGCCCAGCTCAGTGCACAGCAGGAGTTTGCTGGTTACAAAGCACATGACCCTAGAAGCTTAAAATAAATAAATAAATAAATAAATAGGAGGCACTCAAGCCTCTCCTATATTTAATTTTTCAGAAAACATATTCTTCACAAAATGTTTACTTTTCACAATAAAGATCTATCTTGTACCAAAAAAACCAAACCCCACCACACCAGAACTCCAACACATGAGTGTTTCCCCATGAGGCTGAAAGCTACCCTGAGGATCCAGAATATTCACCTGGAGACGCTGTGACCCAGAAGAGCACAGCCAAAGCAGCTCTCCTTCTGCTCCACTGACACTTTGCACCTGGACTCAACACCAAACCTTGAAGCACCTTCTAATTCTATTGATTAGTACTATATCACCAATAATTTTAAAAAATAGTTTTAGGTTTGTCATAATATAAGTATAAAAGATCACCTAAGGGCATAAAATCTAAAAAAATACCTTTAAAAAATGTAGTAGTTAACTTTTCTGCAATTGGCAAATACCATCTCCCTTCTCTGATGGATACGTGACATTCCCTGAAAACACGTCTTTTACGCCATTAATTTTAATCTGTCCTAAGGTTGTACAAGAGATTGTGTCTAATCATGCTGGACTATTGGTTGAAATAAAGAAATAAAGGATCTGCTCCCATACATCTATGAAACAGGACTTGCTTATCAATTAGAAAACAGTCCAAGCAAAATGTCAGGTTTCTCCTATTGGCAGCACACGCTGCATCACCCTAAGAATGGGAACATTAAGACGTCTTTGTGCCATGTCCTAAGTTACACAAAGGCCACTTATTGCCCTTGAACAACAAAAGAGGGGAGCTGGACAGAACAGAGCACTACAAGAGTTAAACAACCCTCAGGCCTTCTTAACTTCTTCATGACTTCTGAGCCTGGTTTCATACCAAAATGAAGCTTCACAGTGAATTCCAAAATAAAGGAGAAATGAGGAAAGTGGAGTTTATAAATACTGATCTTGTGCAAAAACACAGATGTAGTTACTCATGGTATTTCACTCATTACAGCATAGATATATAGATAAAATACAGCTTAGGTTGCCTACATAATCAGTAGAGCTTCTAGAGATTGATGAAAACCACATATTGATTATATGAGAAGTACAGGTCCTAGCTCAGGTAGGCAAGTAAAATCTGCCATACCATACACGCTCATACCCTAAAGCCAGCTGACACTCACCAAGCACATACTCCTTCTGGGACTGTTGAGAACCACAGAGATGTGAAGCTAAATAAAATTTCAGGAAATTGTCTTTTTTCTAGTCATATTTCATAGCAATGAGCAGCTTTTCAAGCAGTATTTTCCACAGTTTAGCTTCTCAGTTCAGTAAATGTTTACTCAGATATTATTTTAAACTGGGATGCTACTTTAACTGTGATACATCTCAGATGCAATATTCCAGTAGTGCCAGAATCAACCCTGTGTATCCTGAAGTGAAACAGAATGCTATATAAATCTCTGAAAATCCAATTAAGTATCAGTGAGGCTCTAGACTTTCCTAAATCATGTTTTTCTCCTTCATGTTTTACAATAGAAGATCATTGTTCCTATCGAAAGCAGACTTGTAGCTCCATCGACCCAGCAGGCCTGCACAAGAAACCTAAATTGCCTCATAACCAGCTCATGACCTCAGTGCCTTTTAATTATGTGGGTTTCCCTGTAGCCTTTAGTTAACGTAGACATGTGGGGCAGGAAAAGGGGAGCCTACAACCCATGTAGAAGAAATACAGACAGTGTATTTGAACGTACAGATCTTGTATCTTACTTCCGAAATGTGAACCCTACGTAAATTCAATAGTGATTATTTTCAAACTGCAGTACTCCAGTCGCTAGCCAAGAACAGCCTAATTACATCACCCCTGCTGTGACTACAGTATTCTGCACACTGGAGCCTAGGTAGATCACGTATGAGCAGCAGAGGAAGAAATATCCGAAAGGAAAATATTTGGGCAACTGGCTCATGCTGAGCACTCCAGTGCCGCAGCACAGCCAGGATGCGCTTGGCACAGGCAAATCTCACCTAAGTCTTCAGAAGGGCACTTAAAGTCTCTTTGACCACTTTACTTCCTAACAGAAGGTGTTAGTATTTCTTTTCAGTCTTAGATTCAGACTCAACTAGCTTATTTAAGAGGAGTGCATGCATGGACAGGAAAGTCCAAAAAAATACTGTATTTGAATGAGAATACTTGCTAGCCACAAAGGTTTTTTACCAAGTTAGGGTTGTTTATGGCAAGTTTCACCTCTATTCTCTCGTTATCTAGACATCTTAGCATATGTTTATTTTTGCTGCTTAAAAATACTCTTTTTTTATTATGTATTTCCAAAGTAACAGAGGTATATATCAAATTAACATTTTCACTTTCCACAGCATTCTTCTGACAAACTTCTGACTGTTCAATGAGTATTCTAATCCAGTTTCATTGATGTACCATTCACTCCTGTTAGAATCTTTAAAGCTGAATCTGGGGGTTTTTTGCTTTCAAATTGTCCTTACCAGCATTCTTCAAGAATAGGCCTGAAAAATCAAATAAGTCTACCAAAGTCTACAGGCAACTGCCTTAAAAACAGATTAATATCATGGAGAAAAAATTCTCATGTATACCTCCTGTTTACCCTTTCAAAATGGCTGAAACCTTACACCTTAACGCTTTCTGTTAGTTTGCAATGCTATCCTGTTACATTGGTATTTAACAAATATTTTGCACAAAAAAAATACTAGGAAACATCTTTAGTGGTCCAAGAAGTCACATATTTTTTCCCGCGTTAGGTCCTAGAGAAGGGCATCCGTTATTCCCATCAAAATCAGTGAAACGCTTTTAGGTCATGTGTTTCTCACTCCCTTGCCCTGTGCACCACACTCACTCACTGTTGGGAGTGACTTCAGCTCCCCTGCTGGGTTTCCTGCCTGGAGGATGTTCTGCTAACCATGGACAGATAGCCCCCTCTGCCAGCAAGTGGTAGAAACTCGCCCTGCATTTTAAAAAACTATTTTAATTGCAAAATCCACACCTACTTTTTTTTTTTAATTATTTTTTTGAAATAAATATCAATTCTCTCAATCTTTTGTGGAGAACCTTTATTCTCAAAAAGTTTTGAACCATTTTTATTACATGTGTTCCCTAAGCTGTGGCAACTGCTGTTCTGAAAATGTACTCAGAGGATTTCAGCTGTTTGTGCAATGCAAGGTGGCTGTCACAGAGCACCAGTGGTGAAAGGATTCTTATAGCTTTTCCCTGCCCCAAATGCAGGCATAATATTTAAACAAAGCTGCAGACACATCAATAATGAAAATCTGGTGAACCACTTACTCTTGACTCTTATAGGAATGTTGAATGCAGAATATCCATTAGTTTCCTGACAACATGGATTATTTATAGGCAAGTCTGATAGCACCACCTATTATTAAGGTTGCTCAATACTTCCTATTATATGACCCCTAGTTTCAGGCTTTTTATACCTTTGCCACCTGGGATGAATATTGCATACTGATGTCTGCCTTCAACAATTCTTGTTGAAAGTTCAACCCTTCCAGGAGCAAGGTTATTGAGAAACACAATGGTTTTGTCCATGTTTTACAGGAATCTGGGAACCTTACTGAATTTTGTTATCCCTTATTCTGCAGGAACTTGAACTTTGGCAGAACAGAGCCTGTGTTTTGTGTTTACATGTAAGAAAAATCCCCCAAATACAGACAAGTTACAAGCACTTGAAGAGGAGAAAAAAAAAAAATGCCAGTTTTCATATGAACATCAGAAAAAAATCAAAAACACCAAAGACCTCACTGCCAACGAACAGTTGCTATTTAGATATAAATCATTCCCACCTAATAGGCATACATGTCCTAGCCCAAGGCTACAAGAGGATAAAAGGTTTAGGGTTTTTTTCCCTGAAACAGTTGCTCTGTCGTGTCCAAAAGAAAGAAGTTAACATAGTGCTCTGCACGTTGCCCAAGATTGAGAGCAGCGTTGCACTGCTAACGCTGCCACTGTTTTCAGTGATGATGACACTTCATCTACTGACAGAGAAAAGCCTCTCTCTCTTATCTGCTGCTTGTACCCTGAGCAGTCTTATTCTGTTACATAGTTTTTCCAACTTGTGTCTACCTTTCTCATAATGATAAAAGTGTTCAAACAGTGAAACAGCCTATCTCTAACTACAAACAGAAAACTTCTGGGCTTTGGGTCAATTAAGTAATTCTTCCAGTCTGGGTCTTTTACAATTGTTGGTTTCAACTGCAATAAGGAATGAAAGTGCCAACAGCACTGAAGATGGCTACACTAAGAATATTCCAGATTTGCTAATAAGGGTTATCCACCTCAAAGCTGGGTTGCAGGCTGTTGCGCTGGGGACATATCACCCCCAATTACAATTTCTTTTAAAACATGTGCATGCTTAGAACCTACTGTTGACATGCAGGTCTCATTGAGCAAGATTTGCATGTCAGGCATATGTAGAAACCTAAGAAGAAATAGTTCCTGGCATAAACACTATAGAACACAAAAAACCTAAGAGATCTAATCCAGCCAAGGAAGCAAAAGGAAGTGAGCTGTGATTCCTTGTGCAGTGTTTTGATAATGCAAATCATAGTTCCAGTGCAATCACAGCTCTGCTGCCTTCCGCACCTGTGAGGAAGAAGTGACCTGTATACATGCACACTCCATAGAGTAACCGCTAGAAAATGCAGAGCCAAATACCGCAGCACTCCAACATTTACTTCAAATTGCAAAAGCAATCTCCAAAGACAGCTCCAACACAGAATAAGGGTTAAACAGTTTTCTTTTTAGCTGCTATCTCTCACTCCATTTCCAAGAGTCAGGCAAATAGACCTGAGCAAAAGAATTAGATGGAAAGTCAGCACAGCCCCAAAGATCCCAAACTTCTGGGTGGCTTGGTCAGCACATGACTATACAGGCATGAGCAGCACAGAAGAAAACTGGGGATGCAAAGGCATGTGGAGCGGTTTGTATATCGGACCATGGTGGTAGTCATCTAGAGAGGAAAGAACAGCCTGCTGTTCTCATTCAGGAGAGTGATCAGGTCACTTTTGCAACGCAGTTGGCCTTTACTGGCCTGCTGCCTATGTTGGAGTCATCCAGATGTCAGAGCACCATGCTGCTCCTGCTGCAGCCTTTCATTGCTGCCAACTCCTGAATTACTGGAGAATTACTTGGCAAATGATATGTGGGTAAAAAAGAGAATCCCAGCATTTCCCCCCATCGCAGATGATAAGGAATATTCCACTGCTATCTGTGTTCTCTACTAAAGAAATTAAACTAACTCACATTACCTCATTTGTGTGTCATAGTTTTTAACAGTTCTTATGCTAGATGAAACAAGTGAAGTTGCTGAAGACTGCCACAGGTAAACTAAAGAAGTACAAAAGTTTGCACTAAATGAATGCACTAGTATGCTAGACTTCATTGCTTCTGCTATTTTCCTCTGTCCAGTTTCATTCCGAGCAGAAACACAGTTTTCATTATTTCCCAAGGAGTTTGGAAACTAGCAGAGGTTGAAGTAGGAAATGGAATACATGCCTCAGGCAAGATAGCCTGAACTTAGTTTTTGTAAAAAATCCCCACAGCAAAGTTTGATTCTCAAACTAAAACGGCCCAAAGACTGAGATCTGAGTTTGTTTTTAAGGCTGTGTGCCGATACTGAACTTCAGTGGAAAACAAACAATTAAATGGTATTCCTTTTAAGAATGCATGACTAAATTCTACCAGCCTGAGATTTCAGCCAAATGATCCCCCTTTTTAGAAGGTATACACAACTTTTTTTTTTTTTTAAAGCATTTCTACTACATTATTTGTCATGCTGTCCTCTATGTTGCTACAGAACATTTAGGAATGTTTCTGTATCTTTCATGACTTTTTATATGTCTTCATCTTTAAAACTCTCTTGTGTAGTAAATGGATACAAACCCAAAAGCCCTGATAAAAAGTTTTACTTTCTAAATAGATCCACAGGAGGAAGTCATTCACGTTTAAGCTTCTGTTCCTCAGTTATCTTTTACCAGATCCTGAACTGTAACAAAAGAAACATGCTACTTTTGATAGTAAAAATGACAATGTGTAAAAATTCACAGAATATAAAGGCTCAAAACTACTCTTCAGAAGGATTTCAATGTTTTTAAAAGTCTCACCCAGAAAACCCAACAGAAGTTAGCTTCCTTCTGTGATGTGCTAAACAGATAAACAACATAGCTTCTACTGGAGAACTTACAATCAAGACATCAGGCATGACACAAACAAGGGTGGAAGCAAGATAGAATGAATAATAAAGCAACTAAAGTCGGATGAAGATATCCCTAGTCAATGATTTTTTGCATGAGTCATTTTAGGGGAAACTATTAAATGCTCTATCCCAATAATAGTACCTCTACTCTCTAAGGAAATACGTAGCATAAACACATTCACAATTATACCAGCACTGCACAGCAGGTATGAACCAACATTCCAGGAAGAAGAATAGAACGTGGTAGAAATGTTATGCAGAGTTGGAGAATTTGGAGTTTCTCCTTCAAGCACACATTCTCTTACATCTTTACCTAGCATGTCTCATGGACTACATGTTGCCATTGTGATTTCAGAGTATCTTATCAAGCTGGGAGCACATAAAAAATATTAAACAGCAGAACATTTGGATAGTCTTATCACAGGCCATATTCAGGATAGCACAGAAAACATTAAGTTCCCCAGACAAAAGCATATAAACAGAACAGTCGTGACAAAAATCGATGAAGTCATAAGCAAACTTCAGGCTACTGGCAGCTCAGAGAAGTTTTTCACAAACTTTCTCTGACACTTCTAAGTCTCTTTTCAGGAATATACCTAGGCATAGGCTGGAAATTCAGTCAGGATCTCTGGAGCAGCATGGAAATGACACGAAAAGGTGTCTGTGGAAGCCTATAGAGAGCACGAAGAAGAATCCAGTAGAAGGAGATCTTCAGAATTAGCATACCTTGACAAATAACTCCTGTCACATACAATATGCCTTTATATCTTTTATATACATAGGAAGTTTACATATTAATGTTTGCATGATGGTAAATCGGAGGACTGCTTCATTAGATTTGAAGGAGCACTTCTCCTCAGGCCAGGCCTCTGGTTTGACTCAGATTGAATTACAAAGCTAAACAGAACAGGAAGGATCTGTGCTCCTAATTCTGTTTGATAGATCTCTTTGTCATTTTCAGATGCCAGATTGAAGATAGCCGCCTCTTCCTTGGCAAAGAACAGTGCTTTTAAGCTCCAGGCTATCAGAGAGAGCAAGCGCCTACAGTACGTGCACAGACTGACAGTTGCATTAAGATGTTTCCTGCTATTTCTTTAAAAACTTATGGCAACCTGCTCATTATTAGCCTTCTGTAGTTGGAGGTAGTTAAATTGGGTGAGATGAAGTAGAAGTCACAGCTGAAGGTGCTCTGGGCTGTAGCACAGCATAGTAACCATGCACTTCTGCAGATGTGCTGACTGGGGAAGTCATCCTATGGGAATAGGAGCAAGGTTTAGCAGAGATGATGCAGAACGATTGGGAAAAGTCTTCAGGAAATTAGTTTTCTCCCATTCTTTCTGAATCTGAGGGGATTCAAAGGCACCTCATTGTCATAATTGTTTCATGTTTCGTTATGGTTATTGAAAGCTCTTCTCCTAATTTGCTGTACAATTCTCAAATTGCTGATTAGGGAAAGAAATAGATGAAATGTGAAGACAGATCTAAGAACATGTGGAGCCCATTAATAGAACAAATTCATGGCTTATTTTCTCTTATCCATATTTAGTATTTGTAGGGGGCTTTGCTTTCTCCAATTTAGCAGGTACAAGCTGAATAGATATAAAACAGACTTAAGCCAATGTGCATGTGTCCGTACGGAAAACTAGCAGTTAAAGTAAATGCAATACCATCCTCACTATGGATCTACTGTACCTCAGACATGCAGCTAAAAATCCCACAAATTCTCTCCCCTACATCATGTTTTCTAATATACTAAACAACAAAAAATTTGGAGTAAAAATAACAAAGGCAGAAGGTTTCAGGAGTTTTCAGGGAGTTGGTAACCAACTGCTATTCTGCTTTGGCAATAAGGGACGCACAGGTCCCCAAGGCTTGCTGACAATAAAGCCTTAGAGATTTCTGATACATTAGGACAATAACAACATGTTGCTCTTGCATAGAACCTTTCCCGAAGAAGGATACAAAGAAGAGAGGACATATTAATCTTCATAGACCCTCTAGAGGTAAGGTCAGTACTATTCCCATTTGACAAGATTTGTATAACCTAAAAATTATGGAAATAATGATACCTGGTCCTCACTGAGCATTTTTCAAGGATGTCACAAAACACTTCAGAGATGAAGTCTGGTATTTCTGTAGATAGAGGAACAGAAGCACCTTGCCCAGGTCAAAGTTGAGAATCTAGTCATGACCCCTCTTGTTCAGTTTTCTAGCCTCTATCCTTGAGAAATCTTACTGTAAGTAAATTTCTTCACTATGTCTTAACAAAGCCTGAATTTTTCCAAAGATTTAGTTTTAGTTCCTCAAGAAAATTATCATGAAATATTGATGACCTAGAAAAGTAGGACTCATAATAAATAAGCTGCTCATATTCAAGAAACTACATGTACAAGAACTAGCACTAAAACGTTTGTTCAGTTGCCAGCTGGGTTTAAACCACAACAGGGGCAGAAGGAGGAAGGGAAGAAAATCTTGCTGATTTGAAATAAATCATTGTCTCTTGAAATTATTTTGGCATAGCTGGAATGTGCAACCACTCCACTTTAAATCCGGAGGTGAGATTTTACCCTGAAAAGTGGATAGACGTGAGGGGATAGACACGGTGCAGGGCACATGAGCCAGACAAAAAGAGAAATAGATAATATCTACCTTCCTGCTAGTCCCACTTGTTCCAAATCCAAGTCAGAAGGCTACTATATATTATGATTAATCCTAATATTTCACCTTGCCTTCAATTTTGCTAACCTGAAAATATTCACTATCCAAGCTGATACTGCAATACAACTTATCAACTTCAAGAAAAAAATATTTATCCTGAGGTTTCCCTTGCTTTAGCAGCTGAAAAGTCATCAGCTCTAATGAGGAATCTAGAGACTCAGTTAAATAGCCAGGATCTCTCCACATGGGCCAGTCAGAATTTTTAACTTAGTAAACAAGTAGTTTAAACAAACATATTAAAAAGTTTATTTATATGTTCTAAAGGGGTACTTAACAAACAATACACAGAATGTCCATAAAGTAGTATAAATAACGTGCATAAATAATAATGGACAAGTAGCGCAAACAGGGAATTCCCAAAAATTCACATCAGTGTGTGGCTGGAATCGCCCACCAGCGCTGGGAGGACTCGTGACAGTGGTGGAGGCACATCAACCACTGGGGCTCAGCTGACAGCACACACAGCAGCCAGGCTTTGTGACGAAGCATGGAAACACTGGAGAGCAAGATTGGCTGGGTGACTTCCAAAGGAAGAAAAAGATGAGCTTGTGCTCTGCAGAGTAATTTTGTCTAATGCCTTCTTCATCCCATCTTAGACTTGGACCATTTGGGGAGGAGGTTGTTGGGAGTTTTTATGGTAAAGTGAAAAGAATGTGTTGCAAAAGAGAACGTTATTGGGAATTCGACCTTTACATTTTCTAAATCATTTAGTCATTTCAAATGAGGTTAGTTGTATAATCCAGAAAAAAAACTGATTTAGATGAACCAATCTGTTCTGCCCTAATCTACTTGTGGTGATTTCAACTCTTTTGAAATACACAAAATTTCATCTTCAAGAAAAACACCTCAATAAGGTCAATCAGCCTCCACTACAAGATCCTGAGGCTGCGATAGACTATCTGAGATAATGCGCCAAAAGCAAGTCCCAAGCTTCAGCTTTCTACTTAGCTAGACCACCTGAAGACCCACAGTGCAGTTGAATTTTTTTCTTAGCTTTTTTCTTTTAGTTAATCTGGATGGGTTTTGTAATCCAGCTGACCATGTGGCCACACACACACATTGTTTCTAGCACAAAGGAGGGAACATGTAGCCAGATGCAGGGGAATAGATAGAGGAAAAAAATTATTAGTTTTCAGATATTCTAGAGATTTGTTTTGACTCAAAATTTGTATGGGAAATTTTTAGACATTTATTTTCCTGAGAGATCCTGGCAATTCACGCAAACAGAAAGCAAAAGGCAGTATCATTTCAGAGATCATAGCTAACCTTAGCACCTGCTGGACAAGTATATGACATTGGTCACTTAAGAGGACCAGGAAGGACTCTAACAGTTTACACAACGAGGTAAAAGACAAAAATTGTGTTTATTTTCCTGGCCCATATATTTACTCAGATCACATGATCCAAAGTAAGAGAATTCCTACATGTCCTATTAGAAATGCTGTTCATTTCTATTCAACTAAAATACCATCTCTAAGAGCAGAGCATATAGCGTATTATAGTATTGTGCTGTAGCTGGAGGGCCAAGGAACTGAACAAGCATAATTCCTACAGTAACTGGCATGGAAATTAGGCATATGTAATAATGCATAGAGTGCATGGACAAGGACTAGATGAAATCACATTACATTACTGTTATCATTTGAAAAGTGTTAGATGTTTATGACATTCATGTAAAATCCTATTAATAGTAAAATAGCTTGTACCTTACACAATCTGAAACTTCTTTCTTTAGCCTGCCCTTAAACTTTCTCCATGTTTCCTCAATGACTTAATTCCACTTGCTGTGAGTTTATTTATTATTAAAGCAAATAAAACTCTGCTTTTAAGTTGTGATTTTTTCCATTCCTTGTTGCTGCTAAACTGAAGACTGACCAATTTTTCATTAAGCAAGCCTCTTTATTCACAGCTGAAAAGTAAATAGAAGTCCATAAACTTGTGGTTTATTATTCAGACATCTTTACAGACAAAAGCTGTACTCCCTAGAAAATAAAGGCTATTTGGCTGTGATTTGGCTCTTGTTTAAACTTGGGTCCACCTATCATGACAGGGGTTACTGGGAGTCTTGTTACGTAAGGAATGGTAGATGTCACACTTCTACACCAAATATTTTATTATTATTGATTATTACAGTGGGATTTGTATCTGACATGCAGTGCACACAACGTCATTTCTGATCACATTTTCCATTATTTCTTTTCCAGACTGAAATAATATATGATTTTAAAATTTCATTTAGAAAAAAAGTCAGGAACTGCTCTAGATGGAATTTGAGAAGTTTAATCACTTAATATATGATGAAAAAGTTGGAATTCATTGGCTATGATATTTTCAATAATTGGGTAATCTGTTCTGCAAAGAGATTCACCAAGTACTTCAGTGGAAAAGTACACATCTTTATTACAAGTTTTCTGTAATATGCTAGTGCACTGGGACTTGGCATGCCTGCCTTTCTCATCTAATTAAAAAAAAAAAAAAAGATGATTCATTGATAATGGAAATGATTCCTAAAGTAAATTTCAGCCTCTGCTGTGCTTTGGTATTTGTAAGCAGTAACTGGAAACTGTTGTGTTTTTGCCATGAAAGAAGATAATAATTATGTTTGAACTCAAATACGTCTGCACAGCACATCAGTGTTAGTAAGGAACTTTGTGACACACGCACAAGCAAACACTGGCCACAGTGCTGCACTAGTGAATGAAAAGACAAGAAGATGCAGTGTCCTGCGTGAAGTTACCGTTGGTACAGGAAAAAAGTGCAAATGGTCAGAATGGTCATCTTTCACCTTTGTTTGTCCCTATTTTGGTTTTCAAATCAGTCCTTGGGACAAATTTTAAATTTTGTCTACTGTTTACAGTACTAGTATTAAAGACTTCAACAGAGGAATTAGAAAACCAGCTCACTGTATTAAATGGAAGACATTAATTTGACTAAGTGTGAGTGAAACAGCACTTGCCAGCAGGAGGGAGAGAACTCATGCGCTGTCAGGTGTCACAAGAGAATCCTCTGCCAAAACCCTCCAAAAAGATATTATGTTAAAAGCACCGCATCATCAAAAGCTCACACTGGCAAATCATCACTCCCCCTTGAACCATTTCTGCCCCAAGGACACCTTCAGCCCATGAGCAGTAGCTCTATGTGTGTTAACCCCTTCACAGATGTCATGCACTAAAGCAGAAAAAAGAAATATCTCATAATGGGATATGGTATGCCCTTAATTTCTAGATCGTGCTTTCATTGAATGAGTTTCATTTAAAAACATACAAGACTGTGGGTTTACAATCAGTGCCATCTCAAAATGTATATAGTTTGCTCATTTATTTGTGCTGAAATTGGATCAGAATCAACACACCAGACTTGTTGAGATAAAGTCTGATCCGACATCCAAGGTTTACCAGTGGTATTTACTATGTTTCTTAAATAGAAGAATGAATCAGAATTCTTGACCATTCTGCATCTGGATTTGAATTTCATGCATCTTTTACAGTTTCCAAAGTTAATAATGGATGCTGTTGTGACTCATATTAGCAATCACACCACATTAAAAAAATGCCTTTCGAGATTAAGTGCCTGAGCTAGAGGGCAGACTGCATTCCCCGTAAACTCAATTCCTTCTTCTCTTGATGAATGTTATCACTTTCTTTATTTCAGTTTTATATCATTATATCCACCTGATCAACTAAAGCCCATTTCAAACCAGATCATAACTGTGATCCATTTTTCTTATGGAATGGTGAGAACGAACATTATGAATTAAATTCAGACTGCCTCATAGTTTAAAAATTACCTCAACGCTCACATCCTGTTGTTCTCATTACCTCTTTCTCCTTTTCTTTCCAACCAGTACGTCTATGAAACATGATTTATCACAAACAAGAAGCATGGCATATCCAAAGTTGTCCAAAATGCGCAATGCAGTAAATCTCATCCTGAATATGATGTATTTTTGCACGCACACCAGCTGCTGAACAGCTTGAGAGATACACAAGGCCTACCTAAAATAAAAGGCTAATAATCTGATCAAACTGAGTACTCAGGACTTTTTTGTCTTGTCTTTAGCATTGGTTTGGTGAAAATAAGCTCCCAATTTAAATACTTATTATATAACTACATATAATTATGTATATGTACGAAAATGCATGTTTTTCCTCTTTTGCTTGAAACTATTTGCAATGCCCACCAAATGCAGGCAGTAAGGTATCAAAGATTTCCCATATGACCAGGCTAGCACCATGAGGAGAGAGAAAAAAAAAAAATTCTTGTCATGAAAGTCAGCCATCTGAAATGCAGAATCAGAGAGTAATTTAGATTGGAAAAGGCTCCTGTTCGGTGGAGTTCTGAGTATCTCCGTGGATGGAAACTACCACCTCTGTAGACACTGTCTTAACGTCTGGCTACATTCACTATGATTGGTTTGGGTTTTTTCTCCCCTCTTTAATACCTCACAGGATTTTCCCTCCTTGCCATCTGTGCCTGTTTGCGTCGCCTCTAGCTCCATCTTACCTGCACCTTCCTCCTGGGAAGCTCCAGGCCTGCCGATGAGCTGGAGCTGTTCCCCAGCCTATCAGCAATACCGAGCAGCCCACAGCACCTGCACAGCATAATCCATCCTACAGCAATGCAGCAGTGGCTATGAAACATCTTCTGCCCCTCTCTACTCTCTTTTATAGACAGTCCTCACTATCAGCACTCAACCCAGTTAGAGATATTAATATATTAATCTTGCAGGAATAAGGAGAATTTATCTGGCACAGGCCCAGAAAGGTCAAGCATATATCAGTTTCTGAATCTGAACCACTCGTCTGTATTGACAACTTCTAACAAGATTTAAACTACAAAATTGGACTCCCTCCTAACTATCTCACAAGTATTCTTTTCCTAATATCAAACCCTAGAACAAAGAGGCTATGGTATAAATTGGTAGAAGTATGCTAAAAGTTATGCAAATATTTCCAAACCTTTGAGAAAACATTTTATTAAACCCACAATTTTTAAAATGATGTAATAAATTATTTATTTATCACTCTTGTTCAGGTTAGAGGGTCAGCTCAGACATTTTGTCTGAAATGCCTTTCCTGTTTCTACCTCAAAGTTCATTATATCACAAGAGGCCAGATTCAGACTAGATGTTATCAGGCAAAAATCAACCAACTCTTTCAGTGAAGAAGTTACGGCTGTTTCCTGTAGGACTGAATTTAGCTCTATAAGCTCTCATTGGCAAAAAAACAATGGTGTGGTCTGCCCATCGCAGCCAGATAGAACCATCCTACTGCAGAGACACTGAGGAACATCAGACTTCCCGCAGTGGAAGTCATCTCCCCCCGTACATCCACAGCAACGTGCCATTAGAGCTACTAAGGATACCAAGCCCTGTATAAGCAGACTATCTAACAGAATTTTTTTGCCAAAATTGCTTCGCCTTCTACAATATGCAGTTCTAATGTTGGTTTAGTACTGCAGAAAGTGAATAAAAAATCTAGAAGCAGCAAGTTTAAAATCTTCGAATAAATAGCATTCCAATACATAACTCAGCCTTTGTAATTGTGACAGTAAGTATTTTATAGGTCTGGTATTTGATAGTACGGGAAGTACTAAGCACAGGAAAACATCAGCAGAACATAAGTGAGGATTTCGTAGAACAAGAATTCCTATTATTTTTTCCAGCAGAAAGAATAAAGTTAAGCCTTCCATATGGCCCACTTGAACTGAACCAACCCTTACAATGTGCATTGCTGAAAGGGACCTCAATAGCTAAACCAGCTGTACTCCAGCTTTCATTAATACAATTACCTAAGTCAGTTGTACTGTATTTGTCAGCGTCTGCACAATACCTCAGTGGAAAATACCGATCTATGCACATTTGCTAAAAACACACCAGCCTTAACTGACTTTCTATGAGGCAGTGGGGAGATGCTCTCTCCTGGCAGACTGTGGGGCTCACCTTGGCCCCACCACCACTCCCATGGCAGTTCCAATACCCTTGACCGCGCAAGTGGCAGTGGCCAAACCTCACCTGTCCCTTCGCTAACCCCATCTGCACCAACACAGCTATTTGTGGGGTTGAAAAGTGCTGCAAAGCTAATAAAATAACCTAGTTTGAAAATAAACAGCTTAAGAGGGCAGTGAACTGCAGACTGTCAGCAGGAAAAGTGGCTGGGAAGCAGGAAAGTGGGATTTTTCCTTTTGCACCTGAGAAAAATGTAAGCAAATCAATGCCTTTGTGCTCTCTAAGTCAATGAAGCCCAGCTCAACAGAAGCACTGTTTCAAGGCTTAATTTACTTCAGTTTAAACATTTGAAAATTAAAATAGTATAAAATATTCAGGCTTTGACTAAATATTGGAAATAAATATCCTATTAGTTTTCGTTACACCTTACATTTTAAATCCTTTCATGTCAACATAGAAAATGTTTTATTAACATGTTTTACTGATGAAGAAGCAAGTTCTCAAATGATTGTTTTCTACATATGAAGAGGGGTTATTCAGAGTTTACTTAGCCAAAAATTATTTTTATCCTTCTCTCCCCACCCCATATGTATGTTGTTACACATACGATCTGGGTATTAAAGTACAACAAAACTAACAGAAACAGAGGAAGCATAAAGCACTTTCAGACATATTCAGTACTTTTATTGCTCTACAGAGTGAAAGTAAGGCCCAGGTCTATAACCTCTCATCCAGATGACATTCCAAAATCAAGGGCAACTTTTTCTTAAATTTCACCAGGAACAAGCCTAGAGCCGAACAAAATTAGAAATTATGGACTTGACGTAGATAAAATTATCTGGCAGCTCAATTATAACAGATTATTGCAGTGGTACCCAGTGGCCTTAAAATCCTTGAATTTATTAAAACATTATGAAGAGATAAGATTTGCAGTCGAAGCCTTGGAAATTAAATTTAGATGCAGCAAACATTCAGTTGTTTGATCCCTACCATGTGGTTCCCGCTCCTTTTCAAAATGGAAGAAAAAAAGAAGAAAAAAAATATAAAGATTTGCATCCACTTCTTGGATGGCCTAAATGGTCAAAGCTCCACAGAAGCTAAAGAAACCACGCTGACATATGTGGCCAGCATATACACTTCTCATATGGAAATGCTTTATTTGCTTTCTGAATGTTTTCATTTTTAAAAAAAAAGCTACAGTACAAGGCACTATCGTCTATGCACTATCTTAAATGAACCAAATTTAGTCCTGTTTTATTTTGTCAGTATGAAGATGAAATTTGGTATAAAATAAAAAAAAAAATTGTATTTGGAAGAAAAAAATAGAACAGAGTTCATACGTGTTTTACTAATAAAAATACAGGATGGAGAGCGTTCTTTTCCTACTCTCATTTCCATACATAGCTAATTAGGAGTCCTCAGACAACAATACTTATGTGTTCCACCACTCAAAGTAGAAAAATCCCTTTTTGCCATCCAGGCTACCGTGTGGTATTCACCCATATGGCAGACAGCTGAGGAGGGGTAACATCTTAAACCACTGGTGCTGAATTCACTAAACCTGACAGTCCCATGTTCACAGTATGTAAAACATGGAAGATAATTCATTCTTTCCTTTGTCTGCATGGATTATAAATCCTTCATGGCAGCTTTTCTCTCTATGAAAAAAAATTGCTTACATAGTAGGATAAGGCCTGTGGGACCGTTCAGGGCTTCTGGACATCAAACTATGACTACTGAGATAAGGTGTGGTTACATTAATCCTCCTCATTTCAGATAAATGCAGATTCCTGTTAGACTGACTGGACATGGGCCCTTACACACATGAACCGTACATGGGTGCTGCAAGTCCCCATGAGCTAACACAGTTCTTAACCAAAAAACTTTAGGAAACAAAACCACGCATGTGCAAAGTGAACATAAGAGGCAGCTAACACCTAATGAAAAAATTGCCAGAAACACCACAGAGGAAAGTATCTAGAGTCTATTTAATCCACACAGTAATCTTTCCTAGGATTAGTCTAGGCCATTATTATCTTGCATAGTTTCCCTGTTACCTGCCCTGTTTCTGTTCATTTCTGTCACCATCGATAGCAGAAGCCACGTGGCACCATTCTCATTGCCACATCGTTATCTGTTGCAGCAGAAATACCACAATAAGTAAACAAACAAACACCCACCCCTACTTTTTTTTTTGCCCGACACCACCTCTACAGAGGGAGGCAAAAAGCCGCAGAAGAGCCCCAAAGCAATTTAGTCAATGAATATGACTGCTATCAGTTACCGCATTGGAAATGTTGTGGGAAGTTTCCTGGCCTATTTGTAGATGTGTGTGTTTGTTCTTTACAAGGTTCTCCTCCAAGAACAAAACACCAGCAAGCCTTGTGTCTCCCTGTGGAGTTGATTATATTAGATCATTTTATCTTAGTGACGGAGGGGAGAGACAGGCTGGGCGTGATGAATGGCTATTGTTATACCCTACCTGACCACCCTGGCGCCCACCCAGGCACGCAGCCTGACAGCAATCAGGTAGCCTGACTCACATGATATTTGACAAAGGATAGGTCAAGATCCTCCCCATCTGTTATCAGGAAAAGCCTTCTGTCTACTTGCAGCAATACTGCAGTGTTGAATTTACCACTGAAAAAATGTGTGGAAATAAGAAGTGCAGTTTATAGGTTTTCCTGCTATTGTATTTACATGATTAAAAAAGGAAAGGAAGCATTTGCATTGGAATAAGCGGCAGCTCTCTTCTGTACAGCACAGCCTGGAAAACAAGTATGCTTAAAAACAGACAGTATTCTTTTTCATTGCCAACACAGTCAGATGTGAACACCTGCAGTTAGCCACCCATATCAATGCTTAGCTGCCTAAATTATGAGCTTACTATAAAACTTATGTCGGACTGACTCATGAGGAAAATTTTAGAAGATACCACAGGACTTAACACAAATCCTAGTATTTGGCTCCATCTGACAGATGTAGCTGCAGCTTGAAAACTCAGAAATGGGACCATTTCTGTTGTGAGAGAATTCCAGGAACTGAAATATGGAACTGCACACAGGGAATTACTAATACATTCAGTAAAAACCTTCTCCTACCTCTAATGACATGAAAAAAAGAATACAGCATGATAAGCAGTAAGTGCATCTGTAAGACCAAGCAATATTTTAGTTTTGGATCTTCTAACCTGAATATCCAGGGACATAATAACCCTGCACTCTTGTGGAAAAAGTGCTGAAGTACTAGACTAGATGATTTCCATTTATTTATTTATTTATGATTTCCATCTATTCATGTAACCTGTGATTTAAACACATCATTAAAAAAACACCTTCCACATTCAGAGGTAGAGTTGCATCTAGCTCACATGTGTTATGGTAGTATATGAACCCTACTCAATATGGGACCTGCACGCTTCCAGGCAATTTTTCTTGCCTTCATTAGAAAATAAGGTAAACTTTTTGCTACTCTCTCTGTATAGGCTTCATCATTTGTCAATTTACCCATTTTAGCAGAAAGCAATTTCTTACAATAATTCATGTCTATTAATAAATTATTACTAAGGATTATAATTATTTTTTCTGGTAGAGAGTTATTCTTGATAGATTAGGCAGGCACATACTTTTCTACTCTTAAAGCTGGCCTTGTTGCTAGGCAGCAAACAAGACCACCACCACACACACTTCGGAAGATCTCACCAAATACATTATCATCTAATTTATTTTTTTTTTTTTTGACCTGAGCCCAACACTGCTATTTCTCTTTAAGAGTTTTGTGGGTGCTTTGGACTTTGTTCATTTATAAATTCAGGGTCTCATTTTATTATTATTCCAGAACACCATATGCAACTATTTCCTGTCTCTGCAGGCTGGGGACAAAGCCCATCAGCTGCAGAGTTTTATTGCTAGTGAGCTCAGCCAAGAAGCAATGTCTGTTCCTCAACTGTATCATGCACAACCACACATAACGTCACTGGACAACTTTCAGCAAAGCTAAAATCGCACATGAAAGCACACGGTAGCCAGCAAGCTGAAGGGTAATACCACCGTTTCCACCCAAGCGCAATACCATCACCGAATCGCTGAGATTCTGATTTTTAACCCTTGCAGTGCCAACAATTGAACTTTGTAAAAGCTGGGGATGAAGGCTGGACCTTAGTTCAGTATATAACTGCACAGATGCTTCCAGAAGTTACGTATTATAATTATACTGCACCACATCATGTAGGTGCTTACATATGTCGTAGCAGCTACTTGGGTATTGTACCATAACAGCGCTCCCGTACGACAAATGGATTAAGTCATGTCTAGCATGGAACTATAATGCAGCACACCCATAGAGTTCTCCAACACAGCTTTATTGCCTTTTATAAATTATTAGGCAGTTAAGAGACAAATAACTTCTGGCAAAGTCCATAGTGATAGACAGTATGGCAATGAATTTCTTTGTCATTCGCTACTGATTGTCATGCAGTTGGCTTAATGAGAAGTGGCAGATTTAAACAAGGATCTTGAGCGCATACAGTTCCTCAAACTGGGCTTTCCTTTCTTTCATTTCTGTAGTCAAAGCTGAAGCAAATCCCTGTGCTACACCAACAGAAATAATAACACATTATTGAAGAAACTTCCCCTTTCCACACCATGCAATGTGAGGCATGGCATCACCACTGAATACTGGACAACAGTAGGTTTTGAGCATTGATGCAATCCTTTGTATTTGTGCTGAGTGGGCCATAGGTCCTCCAGATCTAAGTAGGAATGTTCTACAGCTACTTTGCACTTTGTAGGTGAACACATAGTGCCTAAGGCAATAGAGAAGTGCAAACGCATAGTCAGTAAACGTGCAAGACCTAAGAAACAAATAAATAGGTAGGATAGAGAACCACAAGAAAACGGGCAAAACAGCTCTTTTCAATCCAAATTACATGATATCAGAACGTATTTTTGTTATACAGTGAAAATTCACACACAATCCATAAATCCACCCTTAATTACCATAAGGCTGTGAAAAGACAATAAAGACTGATTATACAAACCTTTCTCCTAATATTTTCTACTATAACAAAAACCTAAGGCCCACTTACACATCAGAAATCATATATGTCACTTGACAAACATCCTCACAATTTTACTGCATTCAGTATGGCAATTTCTGCAGTTAGGGAAAGAAAATCACCATTTTTCAAATTATGAACTGAGGCAACAAGATTTCATATCCATGATTATATAGAAAATAGCTAATTGTAACAAAGCAGGGAACATTAATCACTGGATGCTTTCATACCTTTTAAATAGCAATTTTTATTTAAGAAGGATGTTTAGTCCCTTAATATGTAAATTTTTATCATCAAAATCTATATAAGTCTACAGCATAGAATATGGCAATAAAAGAAAAAAAATGCTTAAGGCTAAGCACATGCTGAGCTTTCCCTTGCAAAACAACACTACAATCAGATGCAACTAGGTTTCACTCTGCCACCAGTATCTAAGTGAAAAGATTACTGCAAAATTGTCCTATTCCTTCATTTCAGAGCAGATCAATTTGGATAAAGTAAGATTTGTGAGAAGTGCAGATTCTCACCAGTGAAAGATCCAAAAGGATTGTTTTCTAAGGTTTGAAAAATGGTAGCCAAAGTTGTCATCATCTGCTCTGGCTCTTGAAACCGCATCAATCTCATGAAAAAGTCAACTCTGAAATTCCAATATTTGAATAAAACAGAAATCCCAATGCAGTTAGCTAGACTATCCCATAGCAATCAAATTGATATATCTGAGGTCACAGTTTCCTGTTAGGCTCAATCTGAGGGACCTACAGGCCACCGCAGAAAGAGCCTGGACCCCTTTTTTCTGACCACCTGCTGCTTCTCTTGCATCAGATTTGACAATCAAGTAGCCAGAAAGCAAATCTGTTCAACAGAAAGCTGATCTGTCAGATACTAGCCCACCAAAAAAATAACAATGAAACAACAAGAAAGCCTCCTTGAAGCTAGACTTAACTGCTCCAGCATCAGAGTTTATGAAGGAAATTGCAGGAGCACACTAGCCTCAGCAAAAGGTGTTTCGACATAGCGGCCCAGCTGAACTCCACTCAGTGGCAAAATTAAATCACACCAGGGATATACAGTCACTAAATCTGACAAAAGGGGACAGAAGGAACGAATAATAGGAAAAAATACTGCTCAGCAGAAGGCCACAGTTATACCAGATATCGACAGAAAACTACCTTCTGAGGTTACATCTGTCCAGCATTACAGCAATTCATACACCCAGCCTTGGCCAACTATTTCTTTGGTAACAGCAAAAAGAAATTTCTGAATCACTGCTTATGAAGGTGGGCTTAGCAAAGAGTAAAATTGTAACCCTCAGTTCTGCTAAAACCGTTCTATTATTACATGTTTTGATTAATAATAGGACCATGTTCTTATTAAAATAGATGTTTATAGCTATTGCCAACATTTTTTTGAAAGGCTGTAATTCTCCTTTGCTTATGCTCTGCGTGAGATGTGCTTTTACGGCCACCAAGGTAGCTAATCATGCCCAGCTAGTTGGACAGTAATGCAGTTTTCATGTCATTCATGGTCCCTTTTTTGCTCAATTCAGATGGGAACAAATTCATGACTTGAGATAGGGCAGCATCGGCCTGGCTAATACTTGGTACAGATCCCAGATTTCAGCTGCCCCAAGAAGACACGCTGTGAAAATTGGCAGCAAAACATTTTCAGATGGAAAGAACTGCACCTGCAGCTCTAATAAAATGTGGAAATGAAAATTGATGTATGCCTCTGATATAGGGAGCTTCTGCACTCATACAGACAAAGGTCGCGTTAGTGCAGCTGAGCAAGTCATACAGTACTTGTACCCGGAATAGCCTTTGTACGGCAACAGAGCAAAGGAGCTATTATGGACAATAGCACAGCTGACGGGCAGGTATGGTACGCAGCTCAGTAAACTATGTGCCTCACAATAAGCATAAGCCTCCAAAGACAGCTTTGGATTTAAATAGCAAGTCCTGCATAACTTCACCATTCCCGTCCCCCACCTGAAAATAGCTGTTGATCACTTATTCCTAGAATTGACTTGCATTCACTTAAAAGTAAAGTGGGGAAATGAAGTGTTCAGATTTATTTTTGTTCAGATTCATGTCTCTTACAATGTATGTCCTGATCCGGGATTCAGAAAATGCTGAAGTCAAATACAAAGCTGCACACTCGGGTTTATATTTGAAGTTTACTACTGTTCCTTGAGTCACTTCCCACCAGATAAAAAGGTTTCTAATAGTGCATTCAACCGAGGCTCACACATCCTCTGCTTCTGGAGTGCTTTTGGCTTTGCATTGATAGTTGGATTCCCCAAGGGAGAATGACAGATAACTAGTCCCTCACGCAGAGCAGAACACTTAGCGAACATCAAATTACTATGCAGCCCAAGCAAAGCAGGGGCTGTCAGGCAGCTCACGCGTCACACGCAGCCATAGGCAATGACAGCACAGGCAAACATATAACCCCTTATTCTTAACTAATAAAGATATGTCCAAATATACCACTCATTGCAAATATATACACTCAGTTATTGAGGTACCATGTGATAATCTTGCTACTTAAACTACTAATTTATACATATTCTACCCATATAGAGCAGATCAAAACTTGCATGTCACTGGAAATACATATTTACAATGAGCTTTGAAAATATGACTAAGTTACCATACCTCCTTCAACCCCTTCAAAAAATTCCACATTAAAAAAAAAAGTTAGTTTAAAATCTCCAAACAGTTGTTTGGAGTTTACGTTACTCACTGCAAATTAAAAATATTATTCATTTATGGTCCTGACTCACACTATAAAATTTTAAGTTTGTGACATCCAACCGGCCCAAAATCTTCTGTTTCAGCAAATTGATGTACTGGCTAAATTCTACAGTGGATGCCTACATGCTAATGAAAACAATGCTACGATAAATTAGTAATGCCATTTCAGAAGAAAATTGCACAGCATTGGCAGGACATAAGTGCACATGCAATTGTCTAGTTTGCTTAGAAATTAGTCTGTGTGTCCAGTGTCTATTCCACAGCTAATAAGCAAGGTTCTTACCCCTTTGGTTGACATGATTCTTACTAATGCCTAAAAGCATGCTTCCTACTTCATCTATAGAATTTAATTTGCAAGATATTTGATAACACAAGGTACAGGAAAAGTAGAATATATTATTTGTATCTTTTTTCTAGATATATTACTTTTTTTTTAAAAAGTGAATTATTGTAAGCCTAAAATCTACACAGTGCTGGTTGTAACCAAATATTCCCTTTGAGGAATTTATAGGAAGAGGTATGCTTTTGAAATAATAATATGTATAAATAGTTGTCAGAGACATGACAGCATAATATTCTGCCTTGTCATTCTCTATGTATTAGTTTAAGAACCTGAGTTTCTATAAGGAAGAGACAAACCTGCAAAAAACTATACTTTAAATTACATATTTTGATTCAATTTAACTTAAAGGGGGGGGGAAACAAACAAAAAAAAAAACCACAGCCACTACCATGACAGTCAGACTACTCCCATATAAGATAATTTGTTTCAGTCTGTCCACACTACATAGCATCCGAAGGCAAGTTCTTTTCCAGAGCTATAAAACGTGCTAACTTATACCATCTCTCAGCACAGACATAAACTTTACCTACACAAATTGCCCTTGGCACAGTTGCATTTTGCATCCATCTAGCACCAAATTTCAAAGAAACTACATAAAAAGACCCAAGAAATAGAGAGAAACAGACACACCATCCAGATGGTCCTCCTTTGTTAGAGGAGGACATCACAAAGTAAGATCATGAGGTAGACACACATGTCAACCCATAAAAGGAACAGCGCTCCTCAAAGAATGTTAGGGCGTACCAGAAATAACGGATCAAGTTAGAAGATTATTCATCAACAAGCATTCTAAAGATAATTAGATAGTTACAGGATAACTAGTAGTGTACTGTTACCAGTGGCAGAAAACCAAGGAGAAAATAAATGGTTAAATCACAGCCAAGCAACAGTGGTGATATTTTATTGTGAACCACAGGAGTAAGCAGAGGACACAAAGTTTAAATCAGAAAAGCCTCAAGGAGCTCAAAAAGATTAACAAGAGGCTTCTAAGAAAATAGCAGACAAAACGTACCACAGATGCATGCCCAACTGCCAGAACTGAGAGGAGAACACCAGTTCCAGGTACCTTACTGGCTTCTACATTCATTTAACACCCAGGAAGAGAGACATAACAGCAGATTAGATAGCTCAGCACAAAACTTTCTTCTGTATCCAAAGATTATCAAGAAGCAAAGCAAGCAATATTCTAAATAAGAAAATAAGACTGGAATATCAAATTCCGTGGAATGGAAAAATGTTATTATGGTCTCCTAATGTTAAGTCCTCATGCTGCTTCAACAAATCTCTAGCATGCCCTAGTCAAAGTAACTAATATTCTGCAAATATTAGTCTATGTGTTTCATAGCATTTGTTCAGGAACAAAAGGACATTCAATAAAACTGAAAATATAATAAGAAATATTTCTTAGAAAACTCCAAACAAATCCAGAAACCCCACTGATGAAAAACACCGGTTGACAAAAAAAAAATTAAAGGAATTGAAAACAAAGTTGAACTTCAAGATATTTCAGAATGATTGCATTTATTTGACTAGCATCTGTTTACCCAGTATGCTTCATACCAATGCCTTAATGAATACAAATTTTCAGTTTAGTCCATGCCTCAGAGATTAGGAAAAGATAGTTCTAGAGCATTATTGTTGTTTCTTAATAGAAATCACTTTTTCAATCACTTAAAGTTAGCTCCAGTTAACAATATAAGCTTACTAATTTTCAAACCTAACTGTCTAGAATTTCTACTAGCTAAAAAAAAAAAAAAAAAACACCCACCCAACCCCCCCTCCCCCTCAAAAAAAACCCCCAGCCTCCTCCCAAAAAAACACTCCACCAAGTATCTTTAAGTTTTCAGCAGTTATCTCATTTTCTCCTTTACTTATTTTATGCAGGCTCTACTTTTTATAATGGTTCTGCACCATCTAGAATAGAAAGCTGTCACAAGGTGTTCAGATTATTTTAGACTAATACGCCCAAAATTAAGCTCTGAACACACGATCACAGAATATTGAGACTTTAAACAGGTTAAAATGCATCCAAATTAATCATTCTTCTCCTTTGAATTATTTCTATGACCAAAATGTTTTATGTTCCATTCCTTTGGATTTCCTAATCCTTTATGATCTGTTTTGTCCCACTGGAGCACAGATGTTTTGCTGAGATCTACTGCAAATAGATCCCACAGAATATGACTAAATACTGTGAATTAGTAACTGAGCATAACAAGAAAAAGTAGATAACACATTATAAAACCTATCACAGATCATATCTAACCATAGCTTTAACCTTTTATATGAAGATAATACAGCTACCGCATACTGTAATGGGAAGTACACTCTAACCTCAAAATAAGTATCCTTAACTTGTCCACCTACTCTCCTTGTCTCACTATCTGCAAATAGCAGTTACTGATAAAAATGAAGACATGCTCTTGCTACATGACTTCCAGGAGCATCTCTAGATCAATTAGCATTTGCATTATCATTTCAGGAAGTGATATATAACGCTGGCCACATTTTGAGCTATCTCTTGGAGAGCCTACATTCAGACCTTTTTATCCTTCTGTCAACTGAAATTTGTCTGCTCATGAAGTTACTGGAAAGAATGACTCAACATTAATTTCAATTACAGCAGAGTGAGAGTCCATTCATAAATATTGCCTTTGACAGACTTCACTTTGCTTCTTGAAGCTGACCTTGATTAACCGGTACACACTCTGTATTCCAAAGAAAAACTACCAAGACTTGCGGCATTGCTTTAACTCAATACACAGTCTTCCAGAGGAAAAAGAAAAAAAAGTTTTTTCCACATTAAAAAAATAAATCAAAACAATATTTCATTCTATTAAGGCCATTTCCAGCAATAATGCCATCTCCTTAATATTCTTTTGTCTAATCACTTAAGGAGTACTGGAGGTGCACTAAAAGACAAGATGTCATTCATTTTGAGGCGCATCTGATTGAATCTTAAAAGACCAGTATCAGGGGTTTTTCTCTTTGTGAATGCCTGCAGAAATGTATCAGATCAGATTTCAAGCATTCATACGTTAATTAAATCCTAATAGAAACATGGTTTGATGGAAGTCAAGTTATTCTAAGAAACAGTTTAAAAATATATAGTATGCTGCTCCCCAAAATGTAAATGAACTCTGAAAAGTATACACATACAACACGCACTATATAGACAGAAGATACCCACAAAATGAACAAAAAGTGCTTCCGTGTGCAATTAATGATGGGACAGGATATGGTAAGTGAGGTTAGTTTTCTTGTACCATTAGCATCTTTTCCTTGATCATCATAGTGCCCCAGAGTCCTTTGAGCAGTTAACAACAACCCAGTAAGATAAGGTGAGGAACAAACACAAGGAGAGACTAAAGTCCAACTCTGAAAGTATCTAGGAGCATAAGGATCATTGATTACTAAAGTCATGGGGGCTCAGGCTCTTAGCTCTTTTGAGAATCAGGCCTAAATGATTTTCCAAAGTGGCAAAGAAAGTTTGAGGGAATGAACTCCCACCTTGTATCTTCTGTGCCAGCCTGCACAATCACTCCTTGGTTTCTTGTTTCATTTTGTTTTCATCTTTTGAAGTGCCACAGCTGCCAGAAGATGAAGGTAATTGCACCTCTTCCAAACAGAAAATCATCAGGACATCAGTTTTGGCAGGACTGTCAACTACAAAATTCACTCACTCAACTCTGTCCTAGTGTACAGGGCAAAATAAATACTGTTCAGATGATCTATAAAAGGCAGTTCAAAAAAGGCCATCAACCTTGAAGAGGCACCCACTTTTTAAGAACAAATATAGCCTCAGATCCCATGTTGTCTTTATGGTTTGACTTTTCAAGTTTATTCATCTCACAGTTAGCTATCTCAACTGGATTATGTATTGTAGCCCCATCCAGCATAGCCAGATTATAAGAAAGGGCTTTAAATGCCAACCATGAAGCAATCCCCTCTGGAGTTCATAGTGGTACTGTACCATGCTTAGATTCTGTCCAAAATGTTCACAGATACCTTGCAGCTGTTGAGCTGGTTTCAAAATAAATATAATATATTGGTTAATTTAATTAAAAACTGAATACAAGATGTTCTTATGAGTCTGAAATAAAAACCACTAGAGTACAAGGACAATATGCTGCTGAGCTAATTACAAATAGATCTAAAAAGCCCTTTGCTCTAATTTAGCGATAAAATCTATTTCCCAAGCTTATAAGTTTCAGTCAGGTGATATTTTCTGTTGAGCTATTTCCTCTGTGTAAAGCCAATCGTCGCTAAAAGCAATTACTAGTATTGCCCGAATTGGTATTGAGGAGCAGCAGAAGAGCCTGCTGCAGTTCGGGCTTTCCCTCTGATCTCGGACTAGATGTTTGCTCTGGAGGAGGTTTAGCCCCACTGCTGCAAATGAGCTGGAGCCGAGTGCATATTTTGTCTTCAGCAGTGGAGAACAGCTGTCCACCAAAAACATTTAAGAAACCTGCTAATCCCAGTACTTACACAGCAGATTAAACCATCAGATTGAATGCGATCCTCTACAAAACGTTGGAGTTAGCAGCATGGGCCCTGCATCCCCCCACAGTAGTTTCTATGGCTCCAGTCGGTGCGTTGCTCCTCAAAGAGCTCCCACACCTGCTTTGTCCTTCTCCCATAGCCCCTTCTCACATAACCGTGCTGACACATCCCAGCCTCCCCAGCCACTTTCCTTAACACAGCCCTGGTCACCAGCGGGGCCAGCAGCTCCCTGGGGCTGAAGCTCCCCAGGCTGGCAGGGCAGCACCTGTCCCACCACCCCAACCGGGGAGCAGGGCAGCCCCAGGCCTCAGCACCTCCCTGGAGACAGGCCAAGGCCAGGCCAGCAGCCCACCAGTGGGCCCTTGCTCAACAGAGCCCCAACTTCTCTATCTTGGCATCCTTCTGCCAGCGTTGCCATCCTAAGTTAATTCACTATGACCACTGCTACTTCGGTCTAAAAGTCATTGCAGAGGCACAGAGCCGAGAGCAGCCTCCTCTCCCTCTGGCTGCAGGGGGAAGCGCTCGAGGAAGCCATTGCTGCGAAGGGCCATAAAGTTTCCTGGCGCTTCCACCCTTCTCAGTTGCTTCATTTGGCTGGTTTATGGGATAAGCACAGATGAAGTGCCCTACTGCAAGGAGTTGGTTAGATTTTCCTGCCTATCTGATACCCACGTGATCACCACCACCACCTTACCTCGATCTGAAGATCTATGCTACTACTCTGCAAATAAACTTTCTTACAGCCTAGAATTTAGCTCCTACATAGTCTCAACCAAACGGCGTTTTCCATTTCCAAAAAGCATCCTAATGGCCTTGTAGACAGCACCTTTCACTCAAGGCACTTTACGATCCAGCTGTCACAGGATGCTGTTGGTTTTCTGGCATTCCTCATGCTCCTAAAATGCCTGCTTCATCCAAGCAGTACCCATCCCCTCAAGGCATCTTAGTTCATCTGCCAGATTCATGGGCAGAAAGACGTAACTTATTTTTCTGTAAATACCAATTTATTTTGGGGTGGGTTTTTTTATTTCCTAATGCAATTCCTTGCTAATTTCTCAGATACTTTGTCCATGATCTTTTCCTGCATCTATTTTAGATCCATTGTGTATTCTGATTTTTGTGGGAAGCAGAGCTACAAACATCCTTAACAGATATCTCTATCCAATTTTCACACTCTAATTGACCTTCTGCCAGCCAGCAGCCATACCATAAGAACTGACTGTTTACCATGAAATATTTTGATTAACTTCAGATAATTCAACCTGAGAATATAAATGCCCTTTAGAACAATTCAGCAACTACAATGTAAATACCTTAATTAGTGAATCTAGGGAGGATTATTCTTTCAGTTTGTTCAGGAGAGCATGTTGGAAGGTTAATCCCTCCAGCACTGTATTTTAAAAAACATTGATTGCTGAGCCACAAAGTTTTCTTCCTGAGTAATATCCAGTAATACAACTGAGAGTTTTTCTTGGCCATAGCCTTGATGAAAAAAAGGCCACAAAGTCATTTGAATAATATAATTTTCTTCTCCTTCCCTATGCCGGTGTGTACCTGTCCTGGAAGAATCCAGATCCCCTCCCACACAACACTGGCCTCAAGAAAATGGCACAAATTCAGCCACTTGGAAATCAGAGTTGAACAACTGGTAAAAACAGAAACTGTATTAGCACTTTTCAAAGCCTTACTGAAGCTTACCAGCATTCAGTCTTATTCAGGAATTTATCCAACAAAGAAAATCTCCCAGCATCTAACAGAAGAGACATTTCACAGATGTTAGTCAATTGATTAACTATGCAGTTGCAATGTAATAGCCCCATACATGTGATCAGGGAATTGTAACTTGCAGCTCTTCAGCTGTTTGACACTGTTTATTGATTAGAAAAACAGATTGCCATTCTCAGAATTGTAACATAATATTTTAATTACTGCCATATACAGCATCTGACCTTCAGGCCATTAGGATAAAATTATCCACATAGTGTTTGAGTCCTCCTCTTCCCCTCGGTTCCCAAAAGCTGATTTATCAGTGATGCCTAGTCAACCATAATTCTGCAGCCTTCCCCTCCTCCCAGATAAGTTTCATCTGCTTTTATCTCATTTTGCTACGGGAAGACTCCATCAGATGTGTTTATAAGCAGCAAGCTAGTTGAATGCTTTTTATTTCACAGTCCTTGTAGAAAATGGAATAGAAGACCTATAATACAACTACTTTAAAGCCAGTAACCCCTACATCTCCAGATTATCACTCTTTTGTGTTATCTGCAAACACCTACATGGAATCTGGCAGTGCTGTTCATCCCACAGTATCTGATCCCCTTTGCTACAGAAAGTAGAAATGATTAATCTTCCAGTAGATTTCAACAGTTACTATCAATTCCACCCACTAAAGGCTGCAAGAGGCAGGGTTTGGAGTTTGGTTAACATTTTATTGACTTCCCCCTCCCCCCCAGGATTGTCTCTAAACAATCCTTTTCCAGGATTGTTTAACAATCTGTTTGGAGAGAACTGATAAGAGAAATTTTTACATGGAAATGCAATGGACCCAATACCTTTGTAAGAAAGCTCTCTGTGCCTTAAAGTGACATTTGTGCAGAAACAAATAACCCAGAACAATCCCAGCCATAGAAGTTGTCATTAGATTGTGTTATAAAGTCAGCAATATAGACACACTAATACAATATCCATATGTTTCTGTAGGAAATACACATGAAAGGGAAGAGATATTATTCAAACTCTAAATACATTCATTTATAGGATTTATGTTTCTTTACTGTGACTAATGCTGCTGTTTAACAAAGTAAAGAGATCAAGTACAGAGAGCTCTCTTCTGCACTGTGAAGGTACACAGCAAGTTGACCTATCAGAAAATAAGTTTGTCTAGAGACAAATACCTAAAAAAATCAACCCAGAAGGAGGAAAGGGGAGAAGGGGAAGAAGGCATCAGCATGTGCCAATTGTTTCCAGTGATACAGCCAGATTCAGCATGTGTGTAATACCACATGAAAAATAAAAGCGTGCATAACTGTGTAATTCACACAGAGGACTTTTAAAATAACCAGGTCTTAACTGAGAACCTTGTCCATTGCTGTATTGTACCAGTAGTTGAGCAGGAGCCTATCTAATATGTAAAACAAAGGGTCAACTATCACCATTTAATTCCTTAAGCTTTGAAAAGGAGATGCTGACATACGGACAACCTATTTGAGAGATTTCAAGGCACCATATCTGTGCAAGTGTTACAATTGCGTATGCTGTGCATGAAGAAGACATTTAACCCTAAAGCTGATTTAAGCACAGGAATCTGAAGAGTCTCAACTATCTACAAACATTTATTCCTAAATTCTCTCACCCAAATTTGAGTGAATTACAGAAGTCCATTGTCCTATTCGAAAAGTATTACTTAGACACCGCTCTGAAAATAGTCTCAGGTGGCACACTTCTCTGGATGTGCTCTGCCACCCTTCCACCCATTTGTCCTTCAGATAATGTCTCCAACAGGCCGATTGCCCCAGGCTCTGGTGGATATTCTTCAGCTTGTTAACTGAGCAGCCAGTCAGTCTTGCCTTAAGGCAACGTAAATGAGACCGCAACCTGTGTCGTTAACCAGTAACATTTTATTGTACGCGTGTATTCCCCCATTCTCATCTTGCTACTTGTATCCTCCTGCTTACACAACCTGTTCTTCATGACAACACTGGTTGCTCCTACCTTTTCTAATACAATAGAGCTTTGGCCCAAAGTAGGATTTGTCCATGAGGTATGTAATTGAAAGACAATTGTCATACTAGAATAAATAGTATGTTCCTCCTCCAACATAGTAAGTAAATATCACACATCTAACACAACAGCATTCCTAGCCATAATCAGAAAAGATGAGAATCTGAGAACTGAAGAGAAGTCAAGGAAACCAAGAAACACCTGGTTCACATTCTTCATAGCAAGGGAAATGAGCACAGAGCTTTTAGATCTAATACCCCAGGTACCAGTATTTGCAAACCTCCTGTCTGTCTCTCTCAATAGTAAAAAAGCACCCAAACTTCACAAAAGCATATTACAAAATTTCTATTAACCTCAGTTTCCTGGTGCATTTCTGTATCAGTATTTTATTTTTCCCTTACAATAAAAGCCAAAAATGCCTCCCTGGGCACTCCTACTACGCATAACCCGATGTCTCCTTTTTTTCAACTCAGTAAGCTCTTTTTACTACCATACGAGTGTTTGTAGTCCAGAACTCAGAACGCCCTCAAAACCACAATTATCCTCAATGCCCTCATCCCACCCCCCACAAAAAAAAAAAAAAAAAAAAAAAAAAAAAAGAGGTGTGTTGTTTTGTTTTCTTTTGTTTCTTTGAGAGTATCATGAATCTTACCAGTTAAGGATTCTCTGTTACAAGCTCCTGGGTTAAAGTGTACGTCCATCGGGAGTATAGAAATCACAAAGTGGGCAATGCTCAATGACGGTGGATGAGAACAAAGTTTAAGAAGCATACAAAGGCTGTTATATAACCTGTTAATTCAATGGCTTTACAGCATTTTCTGCTCTGCTGGGTACAAATGAAAGGAAAATTTACCTATTCCAAGTCTATAAAACTTGCAATCCCTAAAAAGGGCTGGCAGAATCTATTCTGGGAGATACTGTTCGCATAAGTAAGAGGGACAGTTACATTTCTGCTGAAAATTCCAGCTGGAATTGAAACAGAAATAATTCTTTTCTTTCTGGAACTAAACTCTGCTCTACAATGATGAATTTTCAGCCACTCTCTTTCTAAATTTTGCTCACAAGAAAATGAAACTTGCAGATAGAAACTCTGCTTTTGTCACTGAGATTGATTTCAGGCTGGACTCCAGTTTAGCGACAGTGACACATTCCAAGTCTTTGGAGTTAGGGTCTGTCTTCATAGAAGGCAGCCAAGAAATAATGTCAGTGGCAGTTTTGTTTCAAGCAAAGGAAAGGAGCTTGGAAGTAACTGAATAAGTACAGAAAGGAACAGAACTATGGATTCTGACCTCAAATGCTGTACTTGATTGATTATGAAATATTTCCTTATTAGCATAAGAAGGACCATAAATACCACCCATCAGCCAAAAGTTTGGGCTGCAAACTCTAAGTGAAAATACACAACAGCTAGTATCAAGGACAACTGCAGAACGGGAGAGAAGCAGACAGAATATACCAAATATTGCATACTGATGGTGCAAGCCTAAATAGATTCGGGGGGGGGGGGGGGGGGGGGGGGGAAGATACTGGTAGTAAATTGTATTAGAAGCATATAAAAAGATTTCGTTGATACTGTACTAAGAGAAAGTCCATGTAAAATAAAAAATATTTAAAGAAGGTTTATATTGCCAGGCTTGTTCTCTATTACAGTAACTATAGCACCTGTAAAGAACGCATTTAATTGTATACAAACATTCTTTTCCAGGTATACCCATAAAGCATCTACTGATGGAAGCTGATAAAGATAGAATTAACTAGGTGTAATATTTCAACACCGGAAGAAAACATAACATTTAACAAAGCACAGAGCTCGCAATAGAATAGTTGCTTAATAAATGACTGCAACTCAGAAAAGGCCAGTGTCAAATGGCTTCATTGGATATCATGTTTATAAGGAACAAAACGTGGTTTCAAGTACAGGGGTTATAATGTGTACATATGTCAAAATGAATCTCCCTGCGAAAACACATCTATACTATCAGATGGAATATTATGTACTTGTTCAGAACAAAACTTTTTCAGAATCTCCAGTCTCATATACTAGAATAAGCGCATTAAACATAGGAACTTCAGTGAAAATATTCTCTAGTTCCACATATGCGAGATACGCGTTTAAATCATGATTAGGTGGCTCATCTTATAAAATGATAATAAACTAAGCAACAGATAAACATCACGGGATAATTTTACTTAAAGAAAAGTTACCTTTAAAAAGGCACATTAGCATATTGTTGGAATGCACAGCTTTTTAAATAGTTACAAACAATAACGAATTGTTAAATTTCAGTCTATTCTAGCAAAACAAAATAATGGCATTAACGTGCTTATCTGTATCGAGAGCACAATTTGCCAATTTATTAACTAATGTGTCTAACAATGAATTTAATGAATTTTGTAATCAAAATGCCTTTTTTAACATAGACAACAATCTCTGACCTTTAGCAAGTGTGAGATCATTGCTGAAAGTTCCTTTTTGCCTTAATAAGACAACAGTAAAAAAGCCTTATCAATCAATATGTTGATCCCTGTAACATGCTGTATATACAGACAGTTTTTCCAGGAGGGCAAAGCAAGGTGCTAGCTGTCACTCCTGCATTACACAAGGGGACTTTCACCATGACCTCAGTATAGTTTAAATAACTCCTTTCAAGTTTGCAGTAGCACAGAAGCAACAGTCTGCCACTTTTCACAGGCTTACACATGCTTGCACCTGCTAAGCTAAGGTAGTAAAAATGCTTCCTACTTCCCAAACACGAGTTGGCAGATCACATCACGTGAACAGAGTGCTCCCCTAGGTGACTGAGTATACCAGGTACAACAGGAATCATTTCTGCCATGAGCTCCACAGCAGCTCTCAAAAATTTGTTTAGGAACCATTGTCTAAAGTTACCCTGAAGCCTTCTCAACACTCAAAAAGAATATCTGTATATACATACACCCACCTATATATATTCAGGTTAAATATTCTCAGGATCAAGAAAGAAAGAAAAAGTGGCAAACCGCAGGAAATAAAACCAAAACAAACCCAACAATTCATGCCCCAAAACGCTCATGTTTATATATGTGTTACTCTGTTACTGACAACCTAATTCCTGCAATTAGGATATGAAAAAGACATACAACAGTAGCTAGAAATTCAGAGAAATGTGCCTTTCAAATACTTTTTACATATAATACGTGTTAATACTTGGAGAGTTTAATGGCATAGCTGAATTAGCAATAAAAGATAATTTTAGTTGCTTTTACTTTAACTTTCACAATTAGTCTGATCAGGTAGCATGTGGGTGTATTTGTTAAAGAAGCATACTTCTTCATTTCAAAAAGAAATTGCCAACATGTTCCCTTACTCCATCAACTAAAGCTCTTCTTTTTTTTCAGGCTCAATCCCTGCAGTGAAATGGCACACAGATGACAGCATTCAATTAAGTTCAGAATTAATGTACCATGAAAGCAGTCTTACTGAGAAGGCCGAGTGAAATTGAACAGGAGGACTGCAGGTATTTTCACCATATTTTACTGCAAATGATCACTCATTTTTCCTGCCATGGAACAGGTCAGTAGGGCAATAGTCAATACACAGTACCCTTGGAAAACAAGTAGTTCCCTCAAACTCTTTATCATATTAATTCAGCTCTAATTCTTAATATTCACCAACAACAGAGTTGATCTATATGCCTGTGGTGTTGTCAAATAAGTTTTTCCTGAGAAAAGCTTTCATTTTTCAACCAACTCTGTGGGTTATTGAATAATACTCCAATTTTCTATTTGTGAATAGTTTCCATAAATTTAGTTATTGGAATTAATCTCTTTCATCACATGATGAGCTCTACTAATAACTTACTGGACATGTATACATACTTATGAGCATGTTTATGATATATGCATACTTGTGATTTTTTTGTGGACCAGCTGAGATGGCTGCAGACACTAACCTTATCAAAAAAAATAGTAAATTAGGTCAGCTGAAAATTACTAGTCCTGTCTCATGAAAACTGAAGGAGGGGGGCGGGGCAGAATGTGCTTATGATCAAATCAGAAGAGTTAAATTTTGAGAAATTGGAAACAAAAATATAAGAAAGGAACTAGAATTGCTCTGTACCATTTAGGTTCGATCTGTTTAAACATATCTAGAAGTAACCTATGTTTTGAAATACTTCAATATGAATCACTGAATATATGAATATATTTTATGAATATAAAACTAGACACATTTAAAAGTAATTGAATGTGGGGAAAATATTTCAACTATTAAAAGTGTTTTGAAAAATCGGAAGTTCAAAACAATCCCTTTCTTGTGAGAAGTTTCACATCTAACTACTCCCTTCCCCCCCAAAATAGGCTTCATTTATTTATTTTCAGTCAACAAATGAGCGTCTAAAAATCATCTGGCAGATCTGCAACCATACTAGACTTGATAGTCATTACTCCCCTACACACAGTTAAGCGGTAAATGGAATAACTAGAATTTCAATACAAATTATACCCAATTCTCCTTGTTTCGAATGCACATAGGAAAACTACAGAATGCATTAATTAGCATGCTAGCATCTCCAAAACCCATGAAAAACCTCTCTCCTCTCCCCCTACAGCACACTTTGCACAGCCCTTTTTCTCAGGTTTCTCAACTTCATAAGGAAAAGGCTAAAATCTTGTGAGGTCCCTTTTAAAGCACAGTATTCTCCATCTTGTTTTCCTTCACACCCTTTCCTTTTTTTAAAATATGGGACTCTTTGGCATCTGATATCAGGTCTGTCATCTTCCAGAAGGCATTTAGAGTAGCTTTGAATTTCAAGTGGGACTGGGAACCTCTCTTGTTGAAATCATTGCACCATCACTTGTTTTGTCCCCAGGGGTAAAAGGAAAATCAGTGGTACCAAAAAGGGTGTTCTAAGCTTTAAGAGAATTATTGAAATTTTTCAGACAGGAGCTTGTTTATCTTCACTTAAATTTTAGAGAGGCAAGGTAATTTGAAGTTCAGTGTGGTGAATCAGAGACTGGCAGGTTAAAATAATTGAAAAGGAGCTCAAGTTTTCTTGTTAATTGCATGCTGCAGGAGAAATCCCGTGCTGCAGCCTTGCATCGAATTGGCAAACAGAGACCCAATATTTACTCTCAATCAATATTACAAGCATTTAATAAAAAGTTTTCATAATGGAAAGGTTGATGGAGCCGAGACAGATCATTTCCATTAACCAACTCCTCTCACCAAACTACGACTCCATTACCGGAAGCAGCAGTTTCCTGGTCTTTTAAAGCTAGCTCAGTTTCCTCCTGGAAAAAACAGCTTCTGCAACATGTAAGAAAAACACAAAAAGCAATGTTTTCTTGCATCTTCACTAAGGTACAAGAAGTGAACTTGAGACAAAAGGGTGTTTTGGAGTTTTTTGTTTGTTTGTTTTAACAGGGGAGCCCTGGGGAGGAACTGAGAGGCGTGCAAGGAAAAGGATGGGATAAAACACTTGACTCAGTCAAGCTAGCTGTAATTGACAATATGCTTTAAATTAATCTAAGTAAAACTGCTGAACACAGGACCTATGTTCCTGAAAAAACCATTTGGCTTGGCAGAAATTAGCTCTGGATTGTGTGCCTGGCAAAGGGAATAATAACAAGACTCATCATTACCTACCTGCTTGTTTTCTGAGTTAGGAGTATCTTAAGTTTGCAAATGAAAAACAAAACAGAATCATACAACTGAATTTAGCCCTTAGTAGAAGCCCTTTAAACTCAGTTAAGGATGTGCAGGAAAAACAGGAAGCCTTCAAAGCAATCTAATGCTTTTTTTTAGTACCTACTAACTTCAACATTCAAAGCAGACTGTTAATGTCAGATCACGGGTCTGCACTATTCCACGCTCAACTAGCCTTACCTGGAAGTTATCCATGCCCACGTGCTATGGATAACCTACCCCACAGTATGTATGTACACATTCACAGTACAGATCCCTTCTCCAGAAACTCACATTTGCTTATTCACCATTCTCCATTTATTCACAGATCTATTAAAGAAGAAAAGGATCAGTGAGTATAAAGCAAGTGAAGACTGCTGGAAGGTGAGAACATAATCCAGAGCAGAGCAAAGGAAGAAAGTGTATAAGCACTTACAGAAAGCCAAAACACAAGCAACAGCTCATGTCCCCAAACAAGATTAACTGTGCATCAGCTAGCCTGTCTGCATTACAAATGAAATGTTTGTCTAAGCTATCTAGACCACAGAAGTTTTTGAATTATTGTCATCCTATATTTTCCACATTTTTTGGCAAGAGAAAAGAAACCTTTGAAGGAGACTCAGACTTTAGTCAAAAGGCTGATACTGTCTGTTCTTGGCTAGAGTTTCAGCAATGACATTAGAAAGGATTTTTAGAAACATGTCTGGCATTAAGATGAATAATCAAGTGGTTAAACAGACACATATTAAATGCTAGTCTATATTTAATAATTAATAAAAATTTTATTAAAGCAGATATTTGAAACAAAACTAATACAGGTTTATAGAGAATATATTAGCTAAAATTCAGTAACCTAACTTGCATGTAGATTTCTAGGGACACCATCATCCCCGAAGTAATGTCAATGAAGTGAGTTACAAATAGATGAATTTGGGTCAGTCTTTATCAGGTATTTATTTTTCTTCATTTATTACAGAAGGAAACTCAAGTAGTTCAGTCATCTTTATGATTGTTTCAGAAGAAAATAAACAGGGAGAATTATTTTTCAAAATATAAATGCTTAGGCTATATTGTCTTTTCCATTAAACGTGTCACTAGGGAATGCAAAGCAAGACAGGTAAGCCTTGTACTAGTCCAGGAGAATCAAAGTGAAATAGTCTACCAAAGTGAAAGAAAATGATAATTCTAGTCACTAGTCTAGTAAGTCTAAAGGCAGAGCAAATTAATTAACATTACTTTTTTTAAAAAGCGCTACTAATAATGCAGAAGAACACCTAAAGACTATTTTATAAAGTTTACTGGTTGATTTATCTTCACTGCATACAAATATTAGATATTCATATAAAATATCCCAAAACCTATAACAAATCATGGGAAATTATTGCTTTGGTAGTTGCATCAAATACCTAATTAAGAGTTAACATGCTGAAAGAAGGGGAGGTAGGGGGGAAACAAGCAAATCATACTAGACACCTGCAAGTGCCTGGGTACTTGCTTGCAAGTCTCCAGCAATCAGTTGCGCTTATCTCACAGCTATTCCGTAGGGATCCTGGGCATGCTGATGGGGCACGTCGCCTGACCTTCAGCCCTTCATTTTACTTGTCTGTAAAATTATGCTGATTAAAATACCATTATTTCACATACAGACTACGAGTGTAACTTAAGCAATAATCTAAAGCTTCCTCTGATGCATCATCATCTTTAGAACCAGAAAAATTATCTCTATAACTGAAAGATACTAAGAATAATACAAAAAACGAACACTGGGAATCACTTTCATTGCTCTTTTCTATCCTTTGAGGTCAAGAAGTCCAAGCAGAAGTTCTGACATAACCCTTCTGGGTGGGAGTCTCCCGTCTAATAGCCTCCACAGTGCATTTTCTATGGCAGTTTAATGAGTACCGTAAATGAACTCAGTCTCAGGACAGTTACCCACATTTTCTGTAACAAGAGTATCTTCAAAGCTAACAGCCAGCAGGCAGCTGCTGTGACAAAGTAGGTCTGTCTGAAGTTGTTTCTAGCTCTCTAGTGGCAGATGTGAAATACTGTAATTCCTCTCTCTGTATTTCTAGTTATTATTTTTTATTGGACTAGTTATAGCTGTGTCCCAAGAAAAACAGGGCTCATCCTAAAACAGGTAAAGCAAACAACCATTTCTAGGAATCCTTGGGCATTAATCCTGACATTAATCAAGGTTTCATACTGCACTGGTATTTCTCCTTTAGGAAAAGCAAAGCAAAGCAACATCTGTGAACGTGAATATACACACAGGAGCTGTGACTGTCCAAAATAAACAATTCATATTAAAAGATGAAGGGGAGTGGCAGGTGCAGAATAACTAAAAATTAGTATTCCAAAATTACCTTTAAAATGTTTTTGTTTTAATTATTTACATGCGCATGGGGAGCGTGGGGGGTGGCTTTATCAAGATTCTCCCTAAACTGGTTCCAGGTTCTGTGTTATTAAGTGCAGCCAGTTACAGCATCTCTTAGAAACAAAACAAAAACAAAGGTTTCTACAATTTCCTCGGCTTTGCTTTGTTACCGAGCACATCTATTCTAGGTCAGGCACAGGCCACTGTGTTCCCAAGTGCTGTGTATCCTCAGCTTTAAGATGTGGTACTTAGGATTCTAATCAAAAAAGGTCTTTGGCAGCCAGGAATCCCTAAAGATTGTTAAAATAATTAAAAAAAAAGTGTACTTTTCTACACTAGGCAAGAAGGTTTTACAATTTGTCCATCTTTATCACCATATGGTCAGCTTTTCCAATGCATTCTAATTAAGACTACATCCTAATTAGATCTATATCTTTAGCAGTGACTATTGTGCAGTGGGTCTGTTCACTGAGACAGCTCTCCCTAGTTTATTTCCAGAGGAAGCTTGAAGTGCTGAGGCTAGAGAGATATGTATTCCACCATCTGAAGATTTTGAGTATTTTTCTGTTCAATAACCTGAAGAGAAACCAGATGCAAGTCTGAGTAAGATGATACTTGGCTTTCTGAGGGCTTAACACATTGCAGGGTGTGATTAGAAGTAATGCAGTAGAATACAAGTTGTGTCTAGAGATTTCCTCTTCTCAAGGCGCTGTCCTTTCCTGTGCATATGGAGATTTGAGTTTTCACAGAAAACTCAAAAATAAAGTCCAGACCTGCCTCCTGCTGGCTCATTGCTCTGTGTTTTTAATACATCCATTAGGCTGGTAAGAGACAGAAACCAGGTGCAAAGAGAAAGAGCAGGGAAGAACAGACACGCAGGAGAATTACAACGCTTAAATCTACTGTTCACTTCTGCCTAGCTGTGTCTACAATGCTAGTGTGAGTGGAATTAACAAATCCAAGCAGAAAGACTAGCTGTGTAGCTGCTGAAGCAAGGAAGTTGGGACAATAATTGCTGGGGAGTGTGCTCAGGTTTTCATACCAGGTTTTCTAGGGCAAATACAGTGCTCCTGCAACAACACAGCAGTTTTAACCTAGCTCTGGTGCATTGCCAATACACGACAGCGCACACCAGCAAAGCCACAGCACGGACATGCCCTTCAGCTTTCCACAGGTGGCTTCCAATTGTGTAGTAAGCCTGCAGTTGTCTCACCATGTACCATACACAGTTTAACATCAGCACAAGGAAGCCATCAGTAACGGAAATGAAATAATTAGGTGTGGACAGAGGTGACAGAGAAAGGATAGTACTGCCTTTACAGAGCACCCCAAACTGCAACCCAGCAGACTTTGAGAATGACATTAATCTGCCAAGCAAAACACTTCCCTTGCCTGTGGCTGGTTTTCTTATGAGAGAAATGTGAATAATAAGTAAAAATATGCATGTATTTTTTTGGCAGAACACTGTACAGAAGCATAGTATTTGTAACCCTACTACACTTATTACCATTATTATTTACTAACATCATTACTGTTAGATTTTATTGGCAAACACACTTATTTAAAACTGTGTTATAAATGACGGGATGTAGCACAATGTCTCATAGAACAGGACACACAAGTTTATTTCCTGGGGCTTTTTGTTTTATGCAAGTCTTCCAAACAATCTTGAAATATTCATATTTTCAGTTTGTTTGTGGGGTGGGGTTGCTGGGTTTTGGGGGTTTGTGGCTTTTTTTTTTTTTTTTTTTTTGGGGAAGGGTGCATGCTTGGTTGCAGTTTTGGGTTTTGAGGGGTTTTTTGAAATTTTCTTTCTTTTTTTTTTTTTTGGAGGGGGTTCTTCCAAATTTATGATGTTTCCTTTATTTTCTGCCCTCTGGATCTTTGTCTAAAGTTCTTAAGTGCTATAAAGAGTATTTAGATGCCTTTAAATGAACTACACATTTAGTACTGCAATATTTAATCTTCCACAATGTCGAGAAGATGCACTCTGTTCTTTAAAGGTAGCAGTACATCTTACATGTTATTACTAGAAAAGGTCATGAAAAGATCAATACATGCCTTATGCTTACATATCTTACTATAGGAAATTGTCCTTTAGAAGCAATATAAAAAAAATTCCCTTAGAAGGAAGCAGAATCATAAGGAATAAAAGTGATAATTAATAGAAGGCAGATGGAACGCCTTGAACTTTCGAGATTTGATCCTGTGCAGCCTAAGAGGAGATAACATCCATAACAGACTCTTAATAACACCAAGCACAGATGTAAGTGGAGCTGACTAACTACAAAAAGCAAGGGCTGGGGGAGGTGAGCTGCCTGTTTACTTACTGAGAAGTGGATGAGAATATAACCAGTAGATTAGACAAAATTGCTTCCTCTCGATGCCCCACCCATGCATTTTTTGTAATAATGGCATAATTCCCTGCTTCTACTAAGCACTGGCTGCATCTCAGAGCCCGTGAAGATTTTACTCAATAACCGATTCAAAAGAACCAGGTTACAAATATAATTTGAAGTTGTGGTGCAAGTCACCAGTTGGCCCAAATGATGTATTGTTACTACTGTTGTTCTATGACTTCATATTTGGTTTGGGGTAGATAGGTGTAACAGTCAACCTTTCCCTATTGTATGGAAGGCCTTGCAAAGATTTGCTGTTATAGATAACATTTTAAGTCTTCTCTTTTCCATCATTTAAGCATGAACAATTTGGCTGAAGAATTTTATCACAGCTTCCTTTTTTCATTGCTGTGACCACCAGGAAATCTGCATACTACTACTATTTGCATAATACTACTAATCATTCATGTCCTTTTCACACACAGAAAAATGAAGTACAAAACAAACCAAGTCCAAGATCCATGCAGGATTTTTGTGTTGAAAGTAGGAGTTACTGGAATGTAGGAACTTAAGCCAAAATTCTATCTTCAAAACCTATGTTGACTTACTACCTAAATTCCTCCAACATGTTAGTTTTCAACATTTCAGATTCCCCATCTGCTTAGAGGTTGGATTCTGCATATCCATGTCAGGCAGGTGAGGAAGGCTGAGGAATCCAGAACTTCACATCTGTGTCTTGTTAACAAACATAAAGCAAAGTACTTCCACATATTTCAGCTGAGGGGGTGGGTCTAGCAGGCATTCCCACAGTACACTGAAAAAGTTTAACTCCATAAGTAAGGTTTATGTAGCAATTTCAACCCCAGTGACATGGCTCATTTATTCTTTTATAGGATATCCTAGTAAAGACAGCACCCACCCAGGAAAAAAAAAGCTCTTGTTCTGAACGCTTTATATTTAGAAGTGATTTTTTTAAGTCATCGCCACAAGGACACATTTCCTCCTACAGCACATGACATTCCTCCCATTCCTTTTCCATTCTGTGTGAATCCCAAGAGTCCCTAGGAAACAGACCAACTTCAACAGGAGAGATGGATAATACTGCCACGCAAAACAGCCTCCAGTCAGACAAGGCACAACTCCAGTGAGAACAGGGGCCAAGCCCTCACCAGACAGAAGGAAAGAGGACAACACTAGTAACCCACCTCCTCTTCCACAATAGAAGACCGTTAAATAACTTGGTGCTTTGTTTTAAAAGGAAAAAAAATCACTACAGTATTGGCAAAAGGATTCCCAGTTACAAAATCCAAATGGGTTGTGCAGCTTCTGGGATGGAAATCAGTTTTAGTGTACATTTGTGCAGCTTATCTGACTTACTAACTCCCTTCATAGAGTAGCTCAGTAGGCAGCCATCTCCATCTATTGAATTTTGTGTGTCTTGCTGAGGAACCAAGGTCTCGTGTCTAAGTTTGCACGGAAAGGCTAGGACTATAAATTTTCCAAGTAGGAAAAGAAAGGGCAAAGCAATGTGTTGTTGAATCTCTATCTCTTATTTGTTCTCGGTAACTTGTGTCTCTCCTCTCATAAAGGCACTGGAGTTGGGACCTGTACACCCACTCCTAAGACAGGGGCAGCTTTCAAAACTGGATATTCAAGCTTGTATATTGACTTTCAGGCATCTCCTCAGAGTGCTATGGGTCTGCTCCTTCTTTGATAGGTTCTTGTACATTTTGTCCCAGTTAAAGATATCCAGCTAGGCTGTCCAGGCAGGAGTGTTTTACCAGTTCAGGAACCAGTTCACCACACCCAGCTGTGACAGTCCTACTTCAGCTCCTGATCCAGATACTTGTCCAAACAGATGGTGTTAAAACAACCACCTCTACCTGGAAGCAGTTTCAGTGTCTGGTTGCGCAGCTGCTGTCCTGCAGAAGTTAGAGCCCAAAGCCAGGCTTGTGAAGGTGGCAAACGCCCCTGATCCCAGCTCTGCACCTTTCAGGAGTAAAGATGACTTTTATCCTCTAATTGTTTCCAAAGGAAGGTCACTCCCCATGCATTGTCTACAATAGCTTGTTCTGTCTTATTTTTTATGGCTCACAACATTTAACTAACTAATAGGGCATTTTCCACAGAGTGTCATTCCCATCCTATTACTACCAAGTGACCAATTGTCAGCATGTGGCCATGTGTACTTACGCTGTCACCTAGAAACTACTGTGTTTTTTCATTTGGAGCTCAGCTATGTTGCAACATAGACAAACAATGAGATATAAGTATATTGGCAAATAAGCAGCAGCCTACCTTTAGTATTTTACACCTATTGTTTCACTTCCCATAACCAGTGATTTTTGTTATTGAAATAATTTTGGCCCAAGACATCCTGTAGCATGACTAAAATTCAATCTCCTATTTTTTTCAGGACTCTCTTGGAAAAGTTTATATAACAACTTTTGTCCTTTCTCTTGGAGCCGATAGTCCTGAACTGTCTTATTATTATAGGCTTGAGATTTTGTTGTTCAAGTTTAAACCTAGAGACACTTGAATCAAGGTTTTTAAGATTAGGTCTGTCTGTCTCCAGTGAGAACAGAAAGAGTCAGTTCTCATTTTATGTTTTTCCTTTACTTTGGAAGGAGTATAAATGCCTCAAAATACAGGTTACATGTTAGCTTTTTTTCTAATAATTAATTACACACATCGAATCATAAATGAATGCCTATGGCATTAAATAGGTGTATTGTAACTGCTAACTTCACCTCGTGGTTATCTAAATCGAGCACCCAGCAAAGACTAATGAGAAAAGTTAAAGCGAGCAACACTCCTGGTGGGAGTGGTCCCTTCATTCGCTTTAGTGATTCAGAGGAAGTTGGGGGAATTTAAATTAAGCAAAATATTGATTTTTAACTTCCATTATTTCTTAATCTTGGTAGCAACTCGATGCACCTTAGACACAGATTTTCTCAGGCACTGAACAGGCACAAACAATCGCCCTTTTTGTGTTCCTCACTGCAGCACATCAGACACTGAAAGCAATAGAAAAATCAATAACTGCATATATCTTTCCTGCAGAACAGAGGCAGCCCCCCCACGCATGTGCCTGGGCTGAAGGTTTCCTTCTGATCCAAGTGTCAGGCTGAGACTTTCACCTAACATAGAGACATGTAGCTCCTCAACACTTTGAAAAGCAGTCTTCTACCAGATACTAACAATAGAGAGGTCCTAACAACTATGCCCAAGGCTTGGTTTCCTTAGACTAGCCTAGGTACTCTCCATTTTATTATGTAAAGATATGGACAGATAAAACTGGGCAATTTATCTTACTGCTAAACCTGATTAAATGCATTTTATTAAGGTACGTTCATATTTTCTGGATTACAAGCCTCAGAGTCTTGATTTTATATGCAATTTTGGAGAGAAGATTCAGCAGCTTCAGCAGAGGTGAACTTTCACTGAATCTGCATTAGACCTCTCCAGTCACTCAGCAATTTTTCCATTTGCTCCAGTTAGATAAATCCATATGTTATTTCAAGAGTGGTTACTATAGAAATTCAGTTGCTCACACTGACTGTGTTTGAAAGTGAGCACAATCATTGACCTTGAAATATGTCAGCAATGTATTTCTATCTAATTCTCTAAGAGATTAAAATAAGTATTCTATCATGACACGGACACTAGAACAACTCAGAAACCCAAGTATATGCCTTTGCTGAGAATTATATTGCATACCAAACTTTGCTTAGAGTGTACATGAAGGACTTGTGCCTAAGTCCATATATGTTATTACACTTTATATAGGTGCCTTAGTTTATGTGAGAGTGAGTTTTAGTCTACAAACAAGTTTGTGTTGTTCTTAGAGGAAGTTTATGCTGTTAAACCAGCACATCTGGTCAATATTTAATTTAGAGCAGACAACAAAGCAGAGCAGACTGATTATTTGCCCAATGGTTGTAGGCAAATTATGTACAAAAGAGCACAACATGAGGACAGTGAGAAGAATACAAATACCAGCTCTTTAAAAACAGATAGTTTCATTTCTTGTCTGGCTGAACAACTAACTAAAGAATAAGTACATGCAAAGAAAAATGACCAAATGACCAAACTGTGACATATCCCCATTGCTTGAGAAATTTGTCTGCAACCATAGTAAGCTTATACTACATGAAATTTCAAGTGTGTAAAAGTCAAAGAAAATATTCTCTGTGAAAATATCATATGAATAACTTCAGCTAAGGTACACAGAAGCTATAGAATAATTCTGAGCTAGTTTGGGGTTTTTTGTTTTCAAAAATAAACTCCAGTTCTGTATGCACCTGAAAAAAAAAAAAAAAAAAAAGAAATTCACATGGAATATTCCTAGTATTCCATATGGATTAGTAAGCAAGGCTGAAAATAAGCCCAAGAGTAACGTGAATGAAGCACTTTGAGGTAAAGTGCAACAAATACATTAGTCAATGTTTTAGTGATAATTTCATTAATGGACAGGAAGACATGGTAAAATGGCTTTTGAAATATTCTATTGATATTCCTTGAAAAATGTTTCTAACAAAAAAAAGTTTTGTTTTTGAATGGTTTATCCATGAACATTTCTTCCCCTCCCCCCCCCCCCCCCCCCCCCCCATTTATCCCCCCGTCATCTAGCCAGTCGCCTGTTTCCCAGAAGAGTCTCCTTAATCTCTGTTCCTGTGCTTTTTTCCCCAGGCACACACTCACTCTCTCCATTTGTTCTGAGACACAAAAAGTAGCCTGCATATTGCCCAAAAATTATTAGCTTATGGCTAATAAGTTCTGACTGGTATAAAAGACTCCAAGCAAAACAGTTTTGTAAAGTGGGAGAGAATAAGCAGTATTAAAGATTAAAATACTTAAAATTGGCACACCAAAGAGATACAGAATAACAACCACCCAGATATTTCAACTTTTAAGGAATCTTCAGCCTCCCATTGTCTTCCATTACACATTTTACAACCAAAATTTGTCAGGTTTAACATGCTCTCCCCACCCCCAGCACAAGACAACTTTACTTAAGAATCCAATTTGTCTGCCATTCATCAATGCCCTCCACATGAACCTCATGGCATCACAGAGACATTTCTATCCCCTGCATTCACAGTGCTGGAGTCTCTTGAGCCAACAAACTGTCAAATTAGTGCCAACTCATGACAGCTTTATGATATGTAATCTTGTTCACCAGCAAATGGTCTGAGACCCCCTGCTTGCTACTGCTGTCAAACCAGAAATGCTTTTCTGTGTGTCTCTGATAAATTTATATTTTGAAAGCAGATCCCAGCTGGGAAAGTACTGAGTTTGCCTCACAAAAATCTTCCATAAGCACACTTAACTGCTTTCTCCATGTGTTACTTAAAAAGAAGCTTTTATGGTTTTGCTTGAAAATGGTAATAGTAAATAGGAATAGTAAATTGGCTTAGATTAATTCAAAATGTACATTGTCCTGCTGATTCAAAATATTTATGCACCTAACAAGTAACAAATCCTTACTCCTTCAACATTCAATCACAATTGACACAGTGCTAAAAATATTTTGCCTGATCCACATGGGCTTTACAGCCCACGTATCAAAAGCTAAATAAACTGGGTTTATCTGCACCTTAAACATATTCAGAAAGAAAAAAAAGTTGAATTCACAGAGAAACACTTCTTAAGATTTCAAAATTATAAATGCTGGACAACAGAACAACATGGAGAAGTTAGAAAAGTAACACACACACCCTTACATAGAGAGTTCTTTGAGACATAATATTAGTCCTTCTTTTACATATCTTTATAATAACTTAGTTCTAGACATCGCAATGTAAAACACATACAATGCATAACAAGAGTGCACTAGCTGAACCGTTATATGTATCCTGAAATAATCAGCTTGTACATCCCTCTTTCTGTGAGCTGATAATAGCTGCCTGCATTTAATTCTTAATTGGTGGCAAAATTAACCACAAGTAGTAGCCAAAGGGAAAAACTAGTGTGTGAGAAATGCTTAAAAGCACAAATGCTATTTTCAACTTGCTTCATTTATAATTCAACAGATACAAAGAGTACAATTCTGCAAAGCCCTCATACAGGGTATCCTAGTGAAGTCAGTGGAAACAGAAGGATTTACAGGAACAAGCCCTGTAAACAGGGTCAAAAACCCCAAACAAATCATGAGTGGGGGGACAAAAATGGGACATTAGGCAAACATCAGCAATGACTTTCATTTTGAAAGATTGGTTACACAGTCTCCCCTTCAAAAAGGACCAAGTGTAACACAATTGTGCTAGAAAAGCCTCTAATTTTCTTCTACAGCATGTTCCTCTGCTCTACAGAACACCAGAAAACTTTAGTGCTTTTCCTTAAGAAAAATCTATTCATAGGTGCAATACACTTATCTAGACTTGAGTCGATAGGTTTTAACTATTAGAGTGCTTACGCATACCTCCATCTAAAGTCTATCAAGTAATATCCCCAAATTACTCAGATAAGAAGCAACTTGGACAATTAATGGACAAACCTTCCAAACCATCCCATTAATCTAGCTGTGTTAGGACATGTGAAACAAGGTGTGCAAATGCGCTGGCTCCCTGGCTGCACAGCCACTTGACACTGAATTAGCGGCTGGGTATATCAGAGAGACTGCCACAGGATTGCGTGAGGCGATCCTGATCCTGGGAACAGAGAGCTGCTGGAAGGGAGAGCATCCCCAAGCAGAGTCAGTAGTGCTGCTACAGACGAGCAAGCGGTGTCTCTGGGCATGGATGGCATCATATGAAGATAAAACTATTCCCAGTCAAGACCCCAAGGATTATTACCAAAACTCACCCACAGTTTTGGGGGGAGATTTAGCACACATGTATACCAAATGAAAGAAGAGGTGTTTGTTTTCTTAGAATCAATTCTTAAAAACCCACTCTTGAACTTCTGGGCAAGGTTCACCAAAAGTCTAACTCAGGACCTGAGGCACCAGGGTAACCTGAGCCCCACACCTTGTCACAAGACAGCCAGTGACTACAGAAACCTGTCAGAAACACATTCCTGCCACTCTGCTCTTCACTCTCCATACCGTGGAGAGGACAGCCCATGCTCCTGCAGACTGTCCTCCTCCGAAGTGCACTTTGGAAACCTGAGGAAGCAAGTGTTTTTCCCACCACTGAGTTACCATCCCTCTCGGTCCTGCTTGCGGAGGAGGATGGTGGCCCCTGCTGGCACACACCACACCAGAAAGCCTAGCAGCAGCTAGGCAGATGCTGGCTGAGATTACCTCAAAGCTATTCCATTTTTGGTTGGAAATTACTACAGATTGTCCCATGGATGAGGATTCTGCAGCCTTAAAATCAAAAATATTTGCAGATATTCCACTATTATTTTATAATTGAAGCTAAGATACTTTAGTGGGTGGAAGAGGACTGTCTATAACATGGCTGATATTAAAGCCCAATAATTAATGGAAGAGAAGAACCTGCAGCTCATCTCATTTCAGCTTTAGTTTATTTGAGTGTTGCTTGTTCCTGTACTCCAGCCAACTAGTGCCACATTACATAGTCTGAAACTGGCTAGGTATCATCAGAAAATTTGACAGCACAAGTAAGCAAGTTTCCATACAAACTAACCGATTCACATGTACAAAGCCCACAGTTCTTCCATCCTTGCTCTTTCTGGAAAAGAAAATATCAATATGAATCATGACAGATTTTTGCAAGTAATTTGTCCACTAGAGTTTCAATTAGCCAGATACTAGTTAGAATGAAGTATTGGAAAGACAGAACCTCAGAAGTTCTTTACAAGCCTTTAAATTTAATCCTTTATGTTAGCATTTTCTGTATTCAGAAAAGAATTTTTAGATTATGAAGAAAAAGAACATTTTATTTCCTATGTAGTTATTCATACTAACATGACTTAAAAGCATTTGAATTAATTTTCTTAAGTAAAATCTCAAACTCATTTATGTTCATATAGCTAGGGACTTCAATGCAACTAAGAATTCGCCACGTTGCAAGAATCCGAAGCAATATCCCTAAACCCAGGCAATCTAGTCAGTAGCTCTGCATATACAACCGCCTGCCTACAAGCGGCTAAAGACGTGCCACTTGGTCTTTCCTGTTGCATATCAACAATCCATCTTTCCCATTTACCTGCCATCTAATCAGAAACAGAGAAGTGACCTTTCCACTTGCAAGTTAACAAGTTCAAATTGCTGCTCACTTCACAGAAGGACAGCTGGAGACTTGAGCAAAATACATGATCTACAAATGCATTTCAATAACGCAAGGCATAAAGTCAAGCAGGAAGATGCTTTTTTTTATTTGTCATCTTTTTAGCAAAGAAGTCTTATGTTGTAAGCCAGATAAATTCCTGACGCTCCTTCCTCTGTACTAGCGCACAGAAAGGTACTTTTCCTCCTCGGTGCCAGTTTACAGACTAAAGAGAGCTGAGGAAGAGAGGGAGGGAGGAACACAAGCTTCCTGACGCAATAAGAAATGGAAGCCAATCTCTGGTGTTCCTGCCAAGATAGATCCTTTCACCCTCACTGCATGTCCAAAACAGATGTAAAGGCTAGAGGTATTGCAGTGTATTCAATATATAGTACAGTTTATATTTATAAATAATACTCAAGTATACTTATAAAATATGCTTAATCATTGCGGTCTATGATCCTTCCATGAAAGCTGCTGCTATAAAGTTGCACAAAACCATCATCTGAGTACAGGCTGTAGCAACTAACATCTCTGCAGTGTACAGCCAAGCTTGAACCTTTCTGTGCATGATCTATGTTGGTAAACTTGTGTTTGTAGTCAAGGGAAAACTGCACAGACCTCAGTATAAAATGTACTCAGCCTTTAATGTTCACCACAGTTATAAACAGTGACATTCACAACAGTTGCTGTCAACTGCCAAGCAAGTCCTAACAAAAAAGGAATAGATTGTTACTGCAGATTTTGAAGAAAAGTACTCTAGAAATCCTTCAAATCCCAGTCTGCTACAGAAAAGCAGCAATAACCAAAAAATGAAATGTTTTTTAAAAAAGACAGAAAAAAGAGCAAGGAGGAGATTATGGTGCACTTGTTCTTTGGTGCCACCCAAGAAAAATCTGCATTTATCATGACTGCCAGACTCAATTAGGCATCAGTGTATATGCCTTGGGTCCTGAGAGCAGGTAGATTGCTTTCATGGAGAAATCAGTTCTGCGAGGAAATCAAATCAATAAAGCCCTCAAAACGTGCCACAGTTTCTTGCTAATTTTCCATTGCTTACCACTCAATAGATGAGCATTAGCCAGCCTGCCTCTCCTTGATCAAGCATATAGTTAACTTCCCCTAAAAGAAGTAATCTGCTATGCCGCACCAGACGTGCTTTCCTCCAGGGGATCAGAAAGAGCCAGTGTTCCAGGCATCACTTCACTTAGAATTGAATTTGCGTTCAGACTTCAGATAAAGCAAGAAATGAAAACATTGCTTCTAAATAAAGAAAAGCACGAATCTCATTCATACTCTCTTTCATGGAAAAGCACTAACGTTAATTCTCACCACTGTGCTAATGATTCACATTCATTTTCAAAAAACATTGTTCAGTATTAATAACAGATGCTCCATTCAACTAATCCTTCACGTATCCTGTCATTTGTTTTGGCTTTCAAGCTTGCTGCTCTTAATGGATTCTTTTTCCAAGTAATGCACATCATCCTAGATGCTGTATCATTACAACAGACAGAGGTACCTCTCTTCTTCCTCCCCCCACGCACACATTTTCCAATGTGCCTTTCCCAACATATTACCATACAGCATTAAAAACAGTACACACACACAAATCTTACTTGAACAACAATATATTGTACCTGTAGGTGAACAGTGAGTTAAAGTAAGCATGGTTTCATACTTCAGATGTTAGAACAGGACACACACAAGACCTGCATTTAGTTCCGGACTCAACCAGGAGACTCTAACAACCTTAGGTAAATTCATAATCCTTCAGCTACAGGTTTTTTATCTATAAAATAAGAATAATGACATTGTCCATATGGTTATTTTCTTTTTGAGCAGTTCTGAGGCTTAGAGTGTTCTCTATTTACGGATGTCCAATATTTAATACCTCAGAACACAGATTGATAGGGGTCTCTAAATATTTCAAGGAAGAATAAGAAGGATAAGAAGAAAAGCAGAAAAGAATCCTCGTAAGTCAGCCTGTTTCTTTTTTAATTCATATGTATTTATAGAAAAACTAAGTCTTCATTCTTTCATTGCCAGAAATTAAATGGGATACAAACTCTTTGACACAATTACACAGGAGGAAGCCATGAGTGACTGACAGTTCCATTCCTGAAAAGATTAGTGTCACAGTTGGAGGCGGGATCATCTCACTCCTTTTCACTGACAAGATCTGTGATACATTGCTATATAAATCTCACTCACTCTTTGCAAGTAATTATATAGATATTGTTTTATATAATTTTTATATATAATATATACAGATATATGAAAATCAAACACAAGCAAAACGTGCCAGCAATATATATCTTGGCAGCCTACGTGAAGATGACCTTTTAAAGGAATATCCTTTTGTAAAAATCAAAATGCCATTCTGCTTCATAAGACAAATTTTAAAGAAAAAATAGTGAAGCAGTATTGAGTTAATATAGAAATAAAAACATATATATGAAAAATGTTCTGATATATAGACACATGCACATATATATATGCCTATACTCACACACAGAGGATATATACACATATATAGAGAAAAATGTGTGTTTAAAAGTCCAGAGCAGGACTTCCCATTCATTAGATAATATCACTGTTAAATTTGATCATTGCTGTCTTAAAATAAGTTGGTAAAGTGCAGATATGATGCCCTATCAGAAGTTATAGTTAGTGCAACAATATTATGAATGTCCAAATGCATATCCTTTCCCTTACCAATTCCTTTGACTAACATTGTTCCAGGAAGGCAGAACACAATCTTCATGTTATATTGCAATCATCAATAAACTGACAGTTTTGTCATGTCTATACATTTACGCATACACATGCTCAACAGAACTTACTCTGGCACCATTCTTGTATGATTCTACTTCAGCATATGCACAAAGCATATGCTTAATTTAAATCCTATGCCTGAAGTTAAACACAGGTTTGTGTCCTTCATCTAGGCAGTTGAAATAACTATCAGAGGGAAATACGAATTTTGCGCTTGATCTTGATTTGGGCTCGATTTCTACAGGTTCTGTGAAGAGCCCATCACATACTGTGAACTCTGTTACTCCCTTAAAAATTGGGTATGAGATTTGAAGATATAATTTAAAAATTAAAAAAAAAAAAATAAAAAATCAAACCCCCACACTTGTCACTAGCAAGGGGACCAGGGGAAAAAAAAAAAAAAAAGGTTGAAGAGAGACATGAGTATCACTGGCAATTGTATGCCAATTTCTGTGCAGTTCATAGTCTCTGAGTTAAAGGCACCTGGAAAAGACAGGCTTTAGACTTTTGACAGTTACCTTTAGTTAATCTTTTACATCACTAACCATTGACATTTTACATCATATAGTGAGGAATGCCTTGAGGAGGAGCAGCAGCAACACCCACAAATACACATCACTAAGTCAAGCTAATTTCTAGGGCACCCAGAGTCCCTCGATTCTGAGAAACTCCCGCATTCTGCCGCTCTCTGAGGTAGGTGAGACAAAGTTTGAGAGACACAGCGTGCTAATAGAGACACATCTGTGACTGCCAAGTTTCCTGTTCCTGCAAGCGCTGGCATTGCTCCTGGAACAGAGGGGAAGAACAGTCTGTTAAAGTACTATTGTCTCCAATAGCTCAAACATCTGCAGGAATAATGAGGGGATTTACTTTTCTTTCCCCTTTCCTTTCTCCCACTTCTTGGCCACATTCAACTACAAGCACTTGTGATGTTTGTGTATATGCCATACTGCAATATTGACTTAAATCTGACAGCAGAAAGCCCTGGTTATTTATTTAGTTTTAGCTTGTAACACTCAGTTTCTATAGTAGCTTTTTCAAAGCATTAACTCATAGAAAACAAAACATTTTAAAACCTCTTCAAAAAAAAACTAATAACAAACCTGCAAAACTATTTGATCGGGGGGGGGGGGGGGGGGGAGCATCTACATAAGATTTTGTTACACGTAACTGGTCATTTTTCACTGTTAAAAATAAAGCTTTGGAAAAGGCTACAGAATATAAAACTGAAGTCATGTTTCCAAAGTGGTTTAAGATGATCCAGAATCAAGCTGAATATATGAACCAATTTCCATTATAAGTCAGTTGTAGAGCTAATGTTACACTAAAAAAAGAGGTCTTAAACCACCATTTTTAAAACATACATAGGGCTTCATCCAGAAACATACAGGATTTGTCTTTTGCAAATAACAATATATGCTGAAACAACTTCTCAATAGCCCCAACTCTCCCCAAAATGATTTTTTGAAGTATTGCAAGCATGGAAGTAAATTAGTATCGTGGAACTCTAATTTAAGTTGTTCTGAACTCATGCATTATCTGAAGCAAGATATAAGTATAATCCAGTTTGTTACCAAACAGCATGCTCACTTATGTTCTGAGCATATTGGTCGTGATGATATATGTCTGCTCTCTTCTGAAGGTACATCTCCATTTCTTAGCCATTAGCATTAAAGCTAGTATTTAAGAGTTAGAACAACTCGGCATGTGAAAAGTTGAGTTAGTCCTCATATGGGACTAATTTAAATATATCAAGAATGGATATCTACCTAAAAAATATGCTCAATCACACATTATAGGCTCAATGAACAAATCACAGGATTAAGCTCTGCATCTCTAACTTCTACAGCAGATTAGATCATAATGGTCCCTGCTGTCCCCAAAATCTACTCCTCTAAAATAAGTAAATAAAAAACCCCACACCACAAAAACAAGATACAAACAAAATAAAAATACCACCAAAACCACACACACCACACCTGACTCATCTTCCCATTCTGTAGTTCTACTTAAGACGCTTAAGAGGGGGAGTGGACATCTTCCTTGTTATGATAAATCAAGTTTTCATTGCAGAGAACTTTTAAAACACATTATCTGCAGCATTCAGACATGAAAAGTGTCTAGCACACAGGCCCTGACTGTATTAGACATGCTTTCCAAGCTTCTATCTACAAGTTCAGTTCCCCTCTCATTTCTCAGGTCAGAAAGGGCTAACAGTACTTCAAAAGGTAGCCCATTCTCTCAGCTGGATAAGTTCTTTCACCGTGGGGGAGCATTACGATCCCAAAGGAAGCTCCTTTCTTCTATTAAAAAGAGAAATTTTGGCTGCTGAGGAAGGCAGAGCTGTGGGAGAAGATTTTTAATGAACTCAAGTAGAAATTGTGTGAATTAACAGCTGTATCACTGGACTGGGAGTCAGGATAGATGTGCTCTATTCCTGGCTTTGTGACCTCAGGCAGATCGGTTTTACTTAATAATTTCTGCACTACAAGTAATTGGTAGCTGAAAGATCTTGTAATGCAATACTCACATAGTACTGTTAGCCATTTTACGTTGCTTTCAGTTTAGTAGCAAATGAGACAGAAGATGTCTCAGCCTTTCTGAAAAGATAAAGTGCAAAGAGAAGACAAAACCCCAGGAACCGATTTGCTGGGTGTCTGTCACAATTTAACCCCAGGCGGCAACTAAGCACCACGCAGCCACCCGCTCACTCCCCCCCAGCGGGACGGGAGAGAACTGGAAGCATGAAAGCAAGAAGACTCATTGGTTGAGATAAAGACAGTTGAACAGGGACAACAAAAGCTGCACATGCAAACAAAGGATTCATTCAGCACTGCCCATGGGCAGGCAGGTTTTCAGCCATCTCCAAGAAAGCAGGGCTCCATCAGGTGTAACAGTGACTCGGGAAGACAAACACCATCACTCAGAATGCCCACATCCCTTCCTTCTTCTTCACCCAGCCTCTTATCTGCTGAGCATGACATCATATGGTATGGAATATCCCTTTGGTTGGTTGGGGTCAGCTGTCCTGGCTGTGTCCCCTCCCAACTCCTTGTGCACCCTCAGCCACCCCAATGGTGGGGTGGTGGGAGAAGCAGAAAAGGTCTCAGCTCTGTGTAATCACTGCTCAGCAGTAACAAAAGCATCCCTGTGTTATCAACACTGTTTTCAGCACAAATCCAAAATGCATACTAGCTACCACGAAGAAAATTAATTCTACCTCGGTGGAAACCAGGACAGTGCCACATGCATGCACAGTGAGGAGAAAAAAAATGAACAGGCAGACAGCAAGAGATAAAGAGATCCAAGAGGCAGGATTGCTTGGTCAGTATGGTGAGGGCAAGGAGTAGGATCCAGATCATCCTATTTCCAGGCATTTCCCTTTTCTTCATAGGGAAGAAGGCTTCCCTATGAAGCCTTCTTCACCTGGTGCTGTTTCAGTGGCCTCGTGGCTGATGGCTTAGGTTGTCCACTTTCTGTTTAATCCTTCACAAAGAATAATGACAAGCAGCAACTACCATCTCCTTCTACTCAGTCTTTTCAAAAGATCTGAGGTGTCTCTTACATCCCTTTTAAGACCAATTCAAAGCAACACAAAATATCCAATGTTCAGTACTGCAGAATAAACTGGACTAGTGACATTTTTAAAAAATAAATAAGAAAAACCTAAAAATCATCAAACATTTTAACACCACAAGTCCAATAAAGTCAGCAAACTGTCTAGGACTTTGCTGGTCACAACATCAGGCATATTTAAGGAAACTAGTGAAGTATAACAAATTGTACATGCAACAGGTCATATCTTGCCTTCTGAAAGCAACATGGATGGCTTAAAGTTTGGAAGGGGGAAAGGATTATTAATGCTCTATAATACTCTCTTATTACAAGACTATCAATCACTTTGCTATATGTTATAAAACAGACACTAGATCCCCAAAGCCCATCAAAATTTAGAAAGACATTCTGCATTCTCTTCCCTTCTGGTTTTGCAGAGCCTTTCCCCAGTTGGTATTAACCCAGACAACCTGTCTCTTCGCATTAGCCTCAAGCTGCCTCTAAGCTCTCAGTGCACCCTGGGCAAGAGATTTCTGTTCTCATCCTGCACCTTAACCAGAAAAGTTTCTAGTTCTAATGTCAGTATTTTCTCTAGGTCAGGCTGATATTTGATATCTCTGCTTTCTTCATAAATGAAATTAACACTGCAGCAAGAAAAAACCCTCAGTTTTATCAGTTTTGAAACATAAGTTCAAAAAGGAAATCTCAGGTGTCTTTTGAAAATCAAAGGAAAATACCCCAGCTACAAACTTTAGACAATTACTATAATTTTCAGTATATACCTAGAATTACAATTCAAAAGTTATTGTATCTAATAGTTTTCAGAAAGCTGCCCCTAAGTATTAGGATACATTAACCTCATTTGCTGCAAATAAACAAAAAAAAAAAAGGCAGGAGAAACCAACAGCCAGGTTCCTACTGTGCCACATCATGAAATCAGGTTGTACAGACTAAGAAATGTAGGATATTTGCAATAACCTCTGTTAGGGAGAATTCAATTGAATAGAAGTTTCTCTTTCCTATTGATCTGCAAGTTAGCAGTGTAGATGTATGACATAAGTTTGCTCTCTCTTTCCCCCTTCCACATATATTTACGGAGCTAAAGAATTGATAATCAAAGAGTTGGTTACAACATGAATTCTTCATCCCCTGTTTTACATGACATTTAGCTGAATTAGCAGGCAATCACCACAGTGGTCATGTGTGGTATCCAGTTTGCCATAGTGAAAATAAAAAGGCAAACCAAAACAAAATCCCACACAGCATTTCTCAGCTCCAACTTTGCTATGCAGAAAAAGGTGAACGATGCTGTTTTGAGGTCACAGAGGCATACAGCATACCCTCAGTGGTCAGGAATGGCCTCAGAGAGCGACAGCCTATGAATTGGAGAGCACAACTCAAAGCTGGGTGTCTCAGCACTGTGACAGCACACACACTCAGTACAGGTTAGCTCTGGGCACCCTAAGAACAAAGGCAAAAACCTCATGATCTGAAGCCTTCTCCTCTAGAGACACATCATCAGCATCAACACTTCCAAAGTGTAGGAAATGTAGTTCAAGTACACTGCTTATATATGCATGAATTTTCTACAAAGAAATCAGTCTTGGCTTTTCTAACAAACCAGAAAGTTTATACCTCCTGTCTCAATAAGAAGGGAAAAAAAAAAAAAAAGCTAGAACTCATGGATCACATGTGCTTTCTACCACCTTCAGTGTAAGCACAAGCATGTTTTAGACCATGGACAGTCTCCAGTCCTATTTTACTTCAGTAGTATTTGCAAGAATTAAATAAATCTCTACCACTTCTCCAGTAAAAATAAAACTAATATGAATCACGCCCCATAATCAGTAAAACTCATAGTATCCTGGTACAGTGCTAGAAGCCACCGAGAGTGAATGTTGTGGAAGCCAGGCACAGCCAGGAGACCCCCAAGGGCTTGTCTGTGGCATAAGCCAGGCTCAGCTGCCCTTCCTGCCTTTGACCATTCTTCACAACTACCACACGTTCTTTTGTACCATGAGTTTCCTTCCCAGAGCACAGAATAAAAAAATTACTTCAGTCAGCCCCTTTTGCACTTTAATCCACCTTACCAGGGACATGCTTCAACAGGTAGATGCTCTGGTTTCACGCTTCACAAGTACACAAAACAAAGCAGCAACAAAGCTCAATGTGTAAAGTTACACGTCACGGAGTAACACCACCTGGCTCACGCACCCGCTAAAGAAAACCTAGTATTATCCAAAAATATAAATTACTAGTAATATAACTTCTGCAAAGATCATTTCTAGATCTACTTCTCAGTGCCCGGCAGGTCACGATACATTTCCATCTCATAGAAAGACAGCAGCCTGACTTCTCTTATTGTCTTGAGGAGGGCTGATTCACAGCACCAGGAAACAGGAACTACAAAAAGACCCATGACAGTCTTTCTGCGGCAGGCAAGAGCTCTGCACACTCTGTGGACTGCAGAGCAGAGGGTAACTTCTCTTGGCACTGCCCCATGTGCAGCAGTGGCTGAGGAGACCCCAGGTATCCTGGGCTGCCAGCAGTCCCTGCTGCTAGATGAGCAGCAACTGCCCGACGCCTCCCTGGGCACCAGAGAGGGGAGTGTCACATAATAGCAGTGTCTGCAGAAAGAAATAGTCTGTTTAAGTGTGTACAAACCCAATTTCCTCCCTGATGTCCTCCTCTTTCCTCCCTTCAATAAAGTACTGCTTTATTACATTACGTGGCAAAGAGTAGCTTGTTCAACACAAGGGCAATTAGCTTAACTTTTTCTGGGTGGGAGCTTAAACCAGCATTTGTTAGTGACCCCTAAAATTCAAGTCGGGTCCTCGTTGTTGTCAGCAGTGTCCTGACAGGAGGTTAGAAGTTTGGTGCAGTAACAAGCAAAACTGTGCTGCTTGCTTACTGCGTGTGCATCCAGTGACAGCACCAGCCTACTGCTCCCACTTGCAGGGTAGCAGGGGAACAGACATTCAGGACTTCAGCTACCAATTCAAGATGAAAGTTGAAAAACTGAAAGATATCAACAAGATTTCCCCCTTTCTTAACACAAAGGGCAGAAAGGCACTTAACTGAAGCGGCCACTTGACTTGTCATACCACTCCTCTGCCCTCAGATCACAGTTTAAGAAAGCAGCCTGGGATTACAGTAAGAATGTAGCAATTACTTAACTGCTGCTCTGAAAAATACATACCCTTTGCCTCTTGTGGCCCTTTTCCTGCACTTTAAACAGGAGATTTCCTAACAGGAGACGAGACCCGACATCATCATTTCTTTTCATTGTTGAAATACTGATAAGGGTAAACAGTTTTAACAGAACTTATGTGTTATCACCAGCATGAGTAAATAGCATATATGTCTAACACTCTGTCCTGTAACAAGCCATAGATTTTAGCTGTACTACATCATTTGTAATTGAGATAGTTTAGGAAGATAGAGAACACTTAAAACAGTTCAAACATCTAGCAAAATAACAACCCATAATAAACAAACTGCAATCCAGCTCTCAAGCTCTTTTTAAGGAACATATAAAAGTGGTCAAGGTTTTCAGCTAGCTATGCAGAAACAGTCTTCCCAGGCAAGCCCAGCAGGCGCTTACCCAGAGCTTTGCTCAAATGCCAGAGAGCAGAACAGGAGTTCACTGAAGCCTGGGACACAGGGAAGCAAAGTGCTTCAATGTCCAAATTAAATTTGCAACAGTGACAATGAAGGGTGTTGAGGTCAAAACAACGCTTTTTAACAGTGATCAACTCAAAGAAATATTTTAGCAAACCTATACAGCCCACGTGACTACGAAAGGACGTTCCTTCAAATGGAGATAGCATGCAGTGTGACTGGGCTCAGCAGCATCAACCCACTCAGCCAAAACCCATCACTGAACTCAGAGCCATTTCTCGAACTATTTGACAAAAATACGTCTCTTCTACTGCACTGAGCAGGTGGCTCACTCTGGAGTCCCCAACCTGATTTCCTCCACGGTTCTGCTCTCACGCTTCTTAACCTGCTCTGAAGCCGTTTGGCTGCACACCCTGGTCACAGCAAGACACGTATACATACGTACGCATGCTTGTTGCCAGTCAGGATGTGCAGCTTCATAAGTACTATACCATCTCTCACCAAATAGGGCTGAGCCTCACAAAATGCCAAATGGGTTTACTGGTCTAAAGACCAAAAACGTAGCCATCACAAATAAACCTTAAACTTTTTCTGAAGGAGAAGTTCAGGCTGACAGTGCGAGTCTCCAGGCCAGCCATCACTCTGCAAACCCTATTTCCCAAGAGGCAACAGATGAACATACACTGGCCTGTTTCCACCTCAGATTTATTGCACTCTAGGGAGGATAAATCTTAATACCTAAGAAAAAAAAAAATCAATGTAAACTTATTACAAATGCATGGTTTATGAACTTATTTTTAGAAGTTGGTCAAAGTCTCAGGGGTTTTTTTTCTTGGTTAAGTTTTGTTTCCTTTTTTTCACCCCAAATATGCCAGTGATTTGACTAATAGAAAATCAGAGAAGACAGGAAAAGTTAGTTGAAAAAGGACATCCTTCCTCCTGATGTAAACACTTTAATAAGGCAAAGTATTTCATAAATATAAAAAAAAAACCACCCCACATTATTATTATATACCAAAACAAGAGAGTTACATGTGTCTGCCATTTACTAGTTACAATATTTATTCCAAATTTTTATGGACTTGGAAACAGAGCTGAACGTGCAACACAGGTACTGATGAAGGAATAAACACAAGCCACAGCTTTTCCTTACTACTTTACATGCCACATCAGGCATCATTCCTGCCCCAACACTCAGGAAAGAGGCATCAGGCACCCTGTGCTGCTGCCCAGGGATTGCCAAAGGTTTGGTGTGGAGAAGGGGGCCTCAACCAGTGAAACAGAAGAAGGACCTGGAGTCTGCCTGCTCTCCCAGCTCCAGGTCCACCAAGACACCTCCTCACGTTTCCCATCTCTGAGCAGTTACTGCTCCTGCAGCCATATTTCTAAATTTTCCTCCTTACAAGCATCCCTTTGCCATCCATTCATCTAAGGCAAATCAGCAATTTCTGCATAAGAAATTGCTTCAGAGCTGCGCTATATTTGTAAAACAAACCTTCAGAAGGAAAAAAAAAAAAAAGAAAAAAGGAACCTCTGACCACAAACAACTTGGCCTCCTCAGAAATACTTGCCCTTAATTCTTACAATGTATTTTTCATGCTGCATTTTACCAAACCAACAAGCTTAGAAAGAGGGTTGTGGGTGCCATTCTGTTTGTGCAATGTGTTTTATCCAGTTATATCACTTTCTACAGTTGCAGCACCATATTCTGCAGAAAGAAATGCAGTATCAGTACTCTTAACCTCAAAGGAAGCTTAGGTTAAAGAGCCCTCTACTGAAACCTGTTTTCTCACAAGTTTACTGCACTTCATAACTTTTATTTCTCCTCCACGTCTCGGAACACTTGCATTGATTATTCAAGCCATAATTAGCTCCATAGCTCATACTGTAAAACAGTCAAATTCTGCAAATATTTGCTGGTTTTATATAAAATACTTTCTGCTGACAGTAACAGTGCTCACCAAAAGCCTAAACTCTTCATCACCTGACATAATCAGAGAATTGTCTTCAAAACCTATGTTTAGTTAACTAAGCTTACAAATTTGCATGCACTTGGGTGTTCTTCAGGCCAAGAAGAACATGCAGTTGTTCTTCCAAAAATTTTACAGCACATACCATTCCAATCACTTTACGGGGGGGGGGGGGGGGGGGGGCAGATTAAGCTATTTTTTGAGTAGAAGAGCATGAATGGTTCCAAGTTTTACAGAATATTAAAATCCTTTTCAGTATAAAACTCAATGTAAAAAAAGAAAAAGATCAGAATTGAAAAAGTAAATTGCATGCAAACTTCCCACTGATGGCAACTGAAGAATAAAACACACAGTTATCTGACACAGAGAAGGTTAAGAGGACAAAAGAATGAATTGGGTCGACGTGAAAAATTGAAGGAAAGACAAATTCGGAACTGATGTCAGGCCACACATTTTAATTGCGGAACTGCATGCCAGATATTAACACAGAGCTGGGGTCATTCAGAGAACAATCAAAGGGCACTTGGGGGACATTGGGCACTGGGGTACAGCAACTTTTACAGAAAATCTTACTAGTCTTTACTTACTCATACTATCGCTGTGTTATTTGAAATAGCTAGCATGAACTGTGGTGCTCCTTTAAGAAAAAAAAAACACAGAAAGGAAGAAAATAGTTGTACCATTGAGGTTGTCAGTCATAAGCAAGAAAAACTACAGGCATTCAAAACAAACTGCCCCTTTGGAGCTGAGGTCACCTTGTCAATATCAATCTTCTCATTTTGATGCACATTAAGAGCTATTGGAGTGTTCCCTTTTATCCTATGACTGTGAATTGACCTTACTGACACTACTGAATACAATATGGTCATTTAAGGATGTGGTAATTACTGGTAACTGTGCTAAGTTAGTAGCACACAGGGCATCATTGCTCTGCCTTCTATTGCCACCTGGCCTTTATTTTTAGAATAAATCTCTTATTTTATATGCCTTAGCTCAAACTATATTCACATCAGTCCCTTATTTACAGTTATTTTCCATCGGACTCCCATGACAACTTACACTAAAAAGGAGTATTTTTCACCTAAAAAAAAAAAAGTGTTGCTTTACAAATTTTAATTAAGCCTATAAAACCTCATACTACTCAAATACCTTTAGTCTTCTAACCTTATAGAACTATTCTGCGTTCTCTATCTTTAAATATTACATCAAGACACTGCTTGTGTCTTGCTGCGCTAGTACTATCTTGCCATTTGTAAAAGTGAAGAGCTTACTGGAGAGAAAGGCACATCTGTGAAGCATTATTAATAGTATAATATACATGCCATTACACCATGATGCAATGTGCTTGCTAAACTTCAGCCCTTGAACAGAAGCACTGAGATCACCTGCATGCAGGGTAGCACCAGTTTAATGACCTCAATTTAGTTAAAACTATGTGTGTAGGACCCACTTATCATTTTAAAGTATGGAAAGAAACAAAGTCTATCCAATAACAATTTAAGATATGATGCATGCACAACAACATGACCTTAGTAAGAGAGGCTTGAAATGTGATGACAAAAAAAACCCCACACCCTCACTGTGTGTTGCTTTGTATGAACTTCTTGATTATGAATGGCAATTCTCAAAAGGGAATACTTTGTGTGCACTACTACCTTCAGCATGGTATTAAAATGCTCTTTGTCAGTTCATATTTACTCTTTCTGACAAAAACACTTGCAAATGAATCAAACGAGACTTCTGTCAAAATACGACAGAGGAACAACCACAGCTGGGTTGAGAGTAAGACATCCTGCCCTGTGCTGCAGCCTGTCACTATAGAGGGGACAAAACACACACCCCAGCACCTCCGATATGCACCAGCTTATCAGAAGCAAAACCCACCAAATTGCAGCACTTTTTCTCTGGGATCGTACTGTACTTCTAAAGCGAATCAAAAGGTAAAACAGCATGTGTCCAAGACTCAAGATTGGGACGGGCAGGTGCCCAAAATATGTATACATGCTCCTTTCTGCATGACTTCCAAGCAGCTGCAGCCTTGTGAGCTCAAGATGCAGCCTTGCCAGTAGGACACCAGTCAACCTGAGCACACACACCAGCTGCTGCCAAACACATGCCACAGCGCTTCCTCATGCAGCAGCTTCCTCCAGTCTGAAATCAGTTTTACTGACAAAGATATATAATGTGATCACCATAGAGATGACTTTTTGTTAAAAGAAAAAAAAAATCAATAGTAACTTGGGCTGGAAAGGGACCTTGGGATTGATTTGAAGACGACATGCTGGGCTTTGGCCCAAAGCAGAGATCCTGGCCAAACAGAGTCTAATGCTTTTAGAGTTCATTTAAAGATGACCCCAAATTAAATTTCCAATTGTAGGAGCCTAAATCACTCCAGATTGTTTAGAAACACTGCTAAGGAAAAAAAAAAAATCCCAGTGCAAATACCCTTCTGAGGTTTGAGTTCAACTTAATAAATTTTTAATGAGACCTTGTATATTCTTCCATGCTCGTTCACTTTTGTTGCTATAGGTTGTCACATTCTGTTAACCCAGAGGATCAATAAGGAGGCAAGCTTCTCCGACAGCTTGCAAACACTACTGTTTCCTTCACACTGTTTCTATTCAGTGCTACTTCTGCCACAGATAAACCCACATTTTTCAAGCTATTTATTTTCCCCCAAAATAGATACAAAAGCAAGGAGAAGGCACAATACTCCATCTATTTAAAATATCTCACCTTGCTTTGCCGTATCACAAGCCAGACTCAAGAAGTTACCTGGCTTTAGAGACTGCCATACACACATCCTTCCAAACCACAGCTGTCCCATCATATCAGATTCATCTGCAGTGCAGTTTTACATGCAAACCGTGCCAGCAGTGTTTGCTTTGCAACTGTGTGAAAAGTGAGAATAAACCACACGCTGATGACCCATCAAAAGGTCACTGAACCTGGCCCCACTGTGAACTGTCACTATGTACATCCAGGGAAAGATTTGGAGCACCAGCAATGCAGCAGTGATGAAAAAATCTTCATCTGCTACTCAGAGTATTCCAGCAGCTCCAGCAGCCTGAACAGTACCTTTGCAGAGTTCTCAATGCCAAAGTCCTAGTGCTTACCTAAAGCGTCGCTCCACAAAGATAAGGGTGGTAGGGTGAGCAGGGAGGGAGAAGGGGAAATAAAGGTGAAAAACACTTTAAAGTGAGTCATACTTACTTTGACTGTGGCTTCAACTGTGTCTTAACAATTAATACTGTATTTTCACACTACCGCTCATTTGGCAGAACATATTTAAGACAATATAAAACACAGATCAGATTTCAAATTAGCAAGATCACCAATGAATTATATGATGAGAATGATAGCAAGTCTGTGCTGGCATCAGGCTTCGGCATGCCACCTGGCATTCCAGATTGCACTGATCCCAGCCTGTACTGATCCCTACCACCTGGTGCATTGCAAAAACGCCTCTTCTGCAATACTGCAAGGCTTTCTGAGCAGCCCTCTTGGAGAGGGAGCCCTTCTGTTTCCAAGGTCACCCACATTTCCAAGAAACAGCCTTGCAGAAAGGTGCTCAGCTGGATCAGACTTTTATTTGCATCTCAGCACTGGAAAAACTGTACACCACATTAGCCTGCTGATTGACTAATGCTCCCAACACTGCACTCGCTCTGAGACCAGGACTGCTTTCTCATGCCCATTCTGCTCACTGAGAGCAGCTATACTCCTCCTGGAGACAATCCCCAATGAGCACTCCCACTCCAAAGCAGTGTGCAGGCTTCTGCTCAAATTAGCTTCTTACTGCCTCAGTGCTACCATAACTGCACTGCATACGGGATTGAGCATCAGTTCTCAACAACAACAAAAAAACCCCCAAACCCCCCCCCCCAAAAAAAAAAGAAAATAAAATAAAGTAGTCATCATACCCTCACAGCTCAACAGATAAATATAACCCTGCTTTCCACCCCTGTTGAGCCAGTTTGCACAACAGCACATCCCTGTTCCCTGGTCACAGCTGGGGCCAGACCATGAACTAAAGCGTACCCAGACCTGCCCCACACACACCTTAGCAAGCCCTGCTGTTTGCTGAGTTGAGGGCATCTCGTGCTGTATCATCTGACCAAGAAATAGAACTTCTTAAGTGTGAGCAAATTTTCTACCCCAGAAACTACCCAGGGGAAGGTCCTATATGTTGCTGTATTGAACTACAGGTAAATTTGTAAGTCCACCCAATAATGAAATTATCAGCTGTAAAACAGAAGAGGTCAGAGGCCTGATCTACATAGATGAGCAGAGGGGAATCATGCAAGTACCCCGCTCAGCTTCCCCACAGAAGCCACACTTCTATCAGAAGCAGTTTACCACTATTGTTACACACAGGCAGCTCTGCATGGCTATTTATCCTCTTAAAAACTAACAGCAAAAAGCTCCAGGGGTGCAGGCTGAACTAAAACAGAGGCTGCAAACCTTGCCCAAGGCCCCTCCAGGAGCACTCAGAAGGACACAGCACACACTACCTGGTGCTCCAGCCCTTGCCACCCCCACCCAGGACATGCAGCCAGCTGGACCCCATGCTAGGACACAAAGCTCAGCAAGTAGCACCCTCTACAAAATCAGCCCAGCCTGCCCATCCCCTGACACCGCACATAGCAAGTGCCAAGACTGATGCAAAATTCATAACACACTTGGCCTAGAAAGCCTCTTATTTACATTAGCCGGTGGCTCCTAAGGAGACTTCTAGCAACACTAGAAAATCAGTAGTGCAAAAGAACCTTCTCACTTACCTGATCTCACTACCATCCTCCACATACAGCAGCTTTTACAACTCTGCTCAACCTTTATATGGACCAGCTTGTGCCACCTGACACTGAACAGCTTTGATACTGAAACACCTGCAAAACAAGGTGTAGCAGATCAGTTATCACTCACCTTAATAAGAAAAACCTGTGTCTTATCTGCTAGACCACAGAGCCCTAGCAAATTTTCTGGCATCAAGCTAGCATAACAACAGAGAGGGGAGACAAGGGACTACCAGGGACACACAGAGCCTGTCTGTGTGAGGTGCGGGGCTGGCACACCAACTGAACTCCTTGGGCAAAACAAGCACAGGAAAGCTAGAGGTGATTTGTAAAAAAAGATTGATGGAAGGTCTGGTTGTATAATGGAAATTAAAAAAGATACGCAAACTGCAATAAAACCTGCTCTAATTAGGTTAAATCATTATGAATTTTTTAAAAACACATTTTAACTGATAGGATAAAGATATATGGAATTACTGCTTTGTGTCTCACAGCTACAATGTTCTAAATCCAGTACCAGGAACACTGAAGCACATTGTCATACCATTGCTCTGTTTCCCACCTTGACAAAAGAAGATAATTTATGATCTCTCTGCTATCAGAGTAGCTTAAAGGCTTCTTACACTAACACGAGTAAAAAAACATCAAGACTCTTAGAGTGAAGGTAGAATAAAAATGCAAAATATATTAACTCTGCACATTAGCTGTGGCTGGAAGGAAAATAGGAGGCTCAGCAGACTAATTGTTTTACTCAGTATAGCAAATTATCCATTCCAAAAGGCAACTAGTGGCATGAAAATAATAAGTGAATGTTAGAGGGCATTAGCAGAGGTGCAAGAATTCCCTACCATTAACAATGCTAGTTTATGCTTTTAAGTTTACAGCAAATTAGCCATACCTTTCTAAAGCTTATCAACACTTCTCTCACTAGAAATTAAACCTTGAACCCTAAAATACTGGCATCTCTGCCATTTCATAATAACAAACCTTAAATGAGATAAACTAATACTTTTCTGTAGTGGTTAGGAAAAAACACTGATTCAAATCATGCAACAGTAGCTTTGAAGGCAAAAGTCCACTTATCCTTGCCTCTCCTAACATATGCTCATTTGCTTCAACAAGAACATTAACATTCAAGAGCAGTCAGATCTGCTTCACCCGCTCCGCTTTGCCAGAGGGGCTGCTTTAGAGTCGCATCGGAAGCCCCAGGCACACAGGCTGCCCTCAGCAGGACATGCTGGACACACATGCTCAGGGTACACTCCAGCCCACAGCACGGATGTGTGTCCAAGGCCCCTGTTCATGTCAGCGAGGTGAAGGAGTAAGGAAGGCTCTCAGAGAACATATTATGGATTTGAATGGAGTAAGTTACTTGATACTGTGAAACAGGCAAAGGGAAATCACTTCTGGGCTGGGGGAGCAAGAGGCTGGGACGGGTTCTGCTTTATACAATTAGGCATAGTTAAATGAAGGGCACATTTCCTTAATGAGCCCTTTTACCCCTTAACAACAGGATGAATTATATCCAATCTATATTCCAGTTCACTACTTGAGAAGATTAAAATGGTATCTTTTAGTTTTGTAGAAGTGAAAGGCTGGATCACTATCTTTCCCACTTGCAAAGCCTCTGGGACGAACAGGCATCACTCCATCTGGGAGACAAAAATCTGTCCTTCCAGCTGAGAGCATAACCCCCAAGTATTGATCAAACGTCCACCTCCCTTCCACATAATAGAATTTCCCAGTAAGCTAATTGTTTTTACTTCTTTCATCTCCGTAAATGAGGTGAATGGCAAGGGCAAAGAAGAGAGAATTAGCTCTAAGTGTTCTTGGCTTCAAAGCAAGAAGAGACAGAGCTTCCAGATTTTGGAGAGTGCCATACAGTGTTTATAAAGCGCCGTGGGACCTTCCGAATATCTGAACTTAGAATTGCTTCAGCTTAGGACCAGGCTTGCCTGTATTGCCCAAGGATTGATGCTTTCTACGTCCGCCATTACAGTTAGGCCATGCCACTTGTGGGTCAATGATGGCCTTAATTCATGCTGCCCCTCCAACAGTGACTGGCGTTCATCCACAGCTCCTAAAGCACTTTGCAAAAATGCATGAAGCTTCACAACATACGTGGAAGCAGGCAAGTACCACAGTGCATATCGGTGCCTCATCCTCATTACCATCTACCTGCAGCGACAGAGCTGAATGGCATCTCCTGCCCTGCAGCCCCACGTTGTAAGAGCATAAGCGAGGCAAGGCAGAGTTGCAGCAATGCAGATTTTTGCATGCAGACATATACCAACAGCAGGTTTACAGAAAGGAAAACTGAACCACCAGCAAAGATGTGAGTGGCAAAATTAAAACCTGACTCTCAGGAGAAAAGTTGGTTCTTTGGCTTTCCCTCCCAAAGCAGCAATGACTCTCTGAGGCCGGGCCTTTAGCTCCCCTCACTTTTTTTTTCCCCCACATATGGACACATGTCCTAAATCAAGGCTTTCCCCTGTGCAATACTGCAGTTTCCCACAGTATAAAAACCCTATAGCACTCCTTAGTGTCTCAGCAAAACAATATTTTATAGCATAGTTATCACAGGCAGAACTATTAACAAGGATCAGGAATGATGGCCTGAGACAGGCACCTGCAGACTTCTGCTCGTATGGGTGAAGAAGCAATTAATTTGCTGCTGAACTCTTCACAGAGTTACTTCCCCTCTTTTGGCAACAGCTAGAATTGAAAAGAAATCCTGCTACTAGTATAAACAGCAAGAGCAAAACTTCCACCAGAAAGATTAATAAAACCAACCCACCTCAACTTCGTATACAGCACAACAAGCACATCCCATCTTTTTCCATCTCTGAGTCCCAGCCCTGTGAGACTAGCCACCTGAATGCCAGTTGCACGTTGTGAAGCCTCTGGCACGAGCAGGGCTATCACAGCATCTGCTTTACAGCCCTCAGGTCATAACTGGTTCATAACTGCCCATGTACAAGACAAGGTGGAGAAGTCAGAGCAGGGCTGAGGCTTTGAGAGGTCTCAGGTCAGTTATGGCCTCACCAGACCTTGCTCCTGCCAGTCAGCAAGAAGGAAACTACTGCCAGCCACCACCTCTGCAAGACAGGGGGAGGAGAGCTCTCATCTAGGGGGCAGCCAAATAGCCAACAGGTGGAAACACTTTTACTGTGTCCCAACTGGGGCAAAACAAAACTCAGTGCTGGAAGTCTCAGCAGTTTGCTGTTCCTCCCTAAAGACTGATGCTAAAGCTGTAAAAATCAGGTTTGCATTCTAGGAAGATGCTTTTTAAGCCAAGCGCTCGTGTTTGTGGAGTTTGCAGAGACCACCTCTCAAGAGACAGAAAAGACCTAGCAGACATTACAGCTCTCAAAACGCATGTGGTACCCTGTCCTCAGGGACCAGCCCCCATTAACCAAAAGCTACAATACAAGTAAGGTCAATGGTAGCACAACATCCAACATTTGTAAATGGATTCTGCAAAGCAAAATTGTTATGGGAATCTTCCTGACACATCTACATATGTTTTCCCTGCATTATTGCCAGAAAGGACACCTTATAGAATATAAAACTACCCCAAAACATATGCAGCTCAACTCTGGGACTAATTTTTGAAAGTCTGCTCCTTCCTGGATGTGAGCAAAGGTTATTATGTGTCTAGAATAGATATAGTCTAGACAGATGGAGTATCATGGGGGGAGAAGGACTGAACTCATGGTCTGTTTGTTTCCTGAAGAGCGTTTTGTAATGAACTTTGTAAAAAGCCTTTTTGTAAATCCAAGTGAATTAAATTGCTTAATATAGCACTGGGATAAACAACTTATTGACAATTAGATTTTTTTAAATTACTTAAACAATGAATGTTGGAAACAGATGAACAAGCAGGAAAAATTGGATAAAATAATTTTAAAATACATACATTCCAGTAGGCTGGAAATTAATTAATTCTCTTCCAAAAAAGTAGTTTTAATTTAAATCATATAAGCAATCCCATCAAAGTGAGGGTTTTAATATTTTCAGGAATAAAGATCTCAACCTTGCTTTTCAAGCTATGACCAGTGTCAGATCACAGAATCATCTATCAAGATTCTCAATAATCCATCTCTTTCCCTGTGTTGATTACTGTCCGTAATGAACAATGTGCCCTAGAAACTATTGTGTGATCTGAAGACCTCTGAATCTTTAGCTGTCTGCAGCCTTGTAAGATTTGCAGCCTCTCTTGCTAATTTTTGAAAGAGCATTTAACACTATGAACACATGCTAAAAACTTGTTCATAAAGGAGAATTCCTATAACATAGTTGTGGTTTTGTCTGGCATCAGATATATATTATTTAACAAAAGCCAAACAACAAAAACAAAACCAATAAAAAAAGCAAGAAACTTAGGATCTTACAGCCAAACCAGAGAAAGAGAAGACCTGAGACAATCTTAGCAGGCCTGATGAGACTGAAGCGATTTTCAGCTACAGGTAATGTTATTTTAACCTATCTTTCTTTGTATCACTTAATTCTGTCATGCCACAAAAGCCATGTTCTTCCTCATGCACTGAAATGCCAGGTTAGGTGCAAATCCCAAAGGGAAAATAGCAGCATGCTTCAGTTCAGTCCCAACTATAATGCATCCACTTACTAGCCTTTGTCCCTGGCACAGTGGATTTACCCCTTCCCCCATCCGTATGGAAGGAGCTCCAGTAAGGCAGAGTAACGGGTTTGTAATCACTCTTTTAGCTCTTTCCTGCGACAAGGTGGTGGGACTTCTGTCTCGAGGTCCTATCAACTGCTCTTCTCATGGGGAAACAAGAAAAATATTTGTTCAGACAATTCAAATTAAAAACCTACTGCAAATATACAACTTGTGTTTCAGTTAACTTTTGAGTGAGCCAGTCTTTACCTTGTTTTGCTTACATTCAGGCTATAATCTTCTCCTACATGAAAAAATCTTGGGAACTCCTTCACAGATATTATCCACAGATAATTTAAAATAAGGCTTAAATGGCAATCTGTTTATACCACAAAAGGTGAAATTAGTAAATGAATGATACTGTAAATAGTTCAACTCACTTTTAATATTTAATTTCTATGGATCATAAGTTTGTTTCATAGTTCCTATGAAATCTGCCCTGAATAGTAAGTAAAAAATTATTACAATAGCATTTTTCAAACATCTGTGTGTGAATGGTGATTGCACTGAGCATGAGCGGCTGCAGCCAGTTTAATGAGGCAGTAAAAGTGAAAACTGGGTCAATGAATTTGCCCCCTCCTCTGCCTCCCCATGAGTTTTTGCCAAAACAGATGACACACTGAGTTGCACCACATGGCAAACTGGAGCAGAGAATTGATCTGAATCAAAAGCACCTCCTCTGTTTTTTTTCCTTTAGACACCACTGATGAAGGAAACTGGCAGCATTCACTTGAGATTACTATCCAAATGTCCACGTCCTTAGGCCATAGCCTGGAACCCTGGGTTTGCACCTAGGAAACTTGGCTTTTAGCAACAGAAATTCAAAGCCAAAGATCCAGTTGCTCCAGACCCCATCTTCACAGATGACCCGTCTCAGGTTCACTGCTAAGTTTTCTCGCTGCCCAGTAAGTTTTCAGTACAACAGTATTCCAGTGCAGGAATTTAAGAACCTCCAAAACAGGAAAACATAACCCAGAGGGAGGAGAAAAAGAAAAAAAAAAAAAAAAGGCAAAACAAATCCAACTATACCCAGCAATATCTTGAGGACAAAGAAATGGATGAAGGCAAAAGTTGCAGATAGCTCTTTATCTGATTTTATACTATCAGCATAGAAATGCTTTATCATCCCCTACAATATAAGCAACATTTTTAGTACTATATAGAAGCAAATATCCTTTTTGTACTAAAGAAAATTAATTTTAATCTATTTCCTCTGTTTCCTCCATCCAGGCAACTGCTTAATACATTGATCTTCATGCATTTCCATTTTCTCCACCAATACATTTCTTATAATTGGAATGAGCTGCTCTATTAAGCTTCCTAATAGATCCTATGTTCTCAAAACCCAATAACTTCAGTACAATACATTAAAATAGACAACAAATTAAGCTCGGTGTTTGCAAATGTGAGGCTCCATCAAGAGTGACCTTTAAAGCTACAGCAAGGAGGCTGTTTAAAACTGGTTGCAGAGAAACCGGTGTCTAATATGTCTAATTGCATTAGTTTGTGTCAATGCTACAACATCCTGAGACTCTTTGCAAACAGTTTGTTGGTGGCCAGGAACAAGTCACAGTCCTGATGTGAAGCAGCAACAGACATGTGCAGCTGTCAATGAATTCACTTAGAACTGTGGGTCCACAGCAGCTGTGAAAAAAAAAACAGGACCTCTGTATTTAGCTGCATCACCTAGCACAGACACAGCCTAGTTTGACCAATGAAGTCAAGACTGGTCTTAGCTTTGTATATGCAAGCAACGTTGAGCGTTACACGCAGCACAAAAGTATTTTTACAATCTAACATAGTTAATTATATCAATTGTATCCAATAACTATGCTGCAATATCACATTAGTCTGAAATACAACATGAATGGAGGTTTTATTTGCAAACCATTACAAAGACGTAATTCCATTTTAAAATAGCAAACGATATAAAATAACTTTCTCAAAGCTAGCTAGCCCTGGTATGACTCCCACCTCCTCCCACAGCTGTACAGCCAGCTACCTTCACATGTATTTTATACCACCTCTTAAGTCATCCAGAGAGGAGTTTTTGACCACAAGTAAAGAACAAGGTGACCCAACAACGTGTGGGGAGAAGTCTCAAACACACAATGAGCAACTGGAGCCAGAGGATGGGACGCCCCAACAGACACTCTGCAAACCGCCAGAGCGAGTATTTGCCAGATACCCACTGCACAACCAAGCCTCTAGGACAGGGCACGAGACCACATCTGCTCTAGTATGTGGAGCACCAATTCCAGCTTGAAATCATACTGAAGCAACACTAAGGGTTAGGAGGAATGAGGTCTAATCCTTGTAAAATAAATTCAGGTAGTTAACCCAAACCAGAAAATATTTATCATCTAGCTTTATGCTTCCTAGAAAGGGTTTTATGTAAAAAGCCAGCTCCCAGCTGCTCTTCATCTAGCATTAGCCTTTGCTAATCCTTTGCACAGACAGCACTGTGGGTAACAGACCCCCATCAGCAGCAGCACAGCTGCCCTCTTGATCACACCCATCACCTCCTCACATCTCAGCTGTCTTTAGTTCCAGTTGAAAACCACATATGGCCTGTTTCTTTGCAATTTCGGTTTCTCTCCCAAGTCATAGGCTGAACCGTTGCTGTTGAACTCCCCTTGCTCATGGGCAATTAGCATCCTCTTTAGGTAAAATACTGTGGGATGCAGTTCATTTTACATTACCCCACCTGGAAGACTCATACAACTAGCAAATTTATTTTTTTTCCCTTTAACATGGAAAGCATTGTACAGAAGACTTTGCTTTTGTTACAGGTTTTCATGTTTGCCTAGGGCTTAATCACAAATGAGACTGCTAATTATTTGTACCTCCCACAGTGCTGACCAGGTTTATCCATGATAAGAACAGTTCAGCCCTTGTTCTGCCACCTGCCAGTGCAAGACTGCTGCCAGAGATTCCCTCCAGTAACTCAGGCTTTGTTTACAGCTGATGAGGAGAAGTAAATATTGGGTTTTGTTTCACTGGAGGCAGCAGCAAGGGACAGAGAATGCGGGGCAGGCTTTGGCCTCCTCTCCACCCATGGCCCAGGCAAGGGTAGAGCACAAGCCACAGGCCTGGCCCAGTGGCGGGAAACAGGTTTCTGAGGACAGGGTGCAGGCATTTGGGAGTTTAAGTAACTTTGGGGGTGACTTAACGCAGTGTGAGGCCCTCGCTTTCTCCAAGGCCAGCTGCTTTCCCCGTCTGGGAAAGTACAGGGGTGCTGGGGCAGCACCGCAGAGGTGTGAGCTCTCGGTTCAGCACCACCACCTCAGCACTGACCACTGCCCTGGCTTATCGCAGGGAGCAAAACTAGAACAGTCTATATTGAAAACAGGCCAAAAGCACATCAGAGGTTGCTGTTACTACTAAACCCAAGGTTTTATTTAATCTTTCTGGACGAAAAACAAGTAGCTTTTATTACCAGGACTCTGGTAGCTCTCCTCACATTCAGTATTAACGTCTCTCCCAGCTCTGCAAAGGCTGTAGTACAGTTATTTTCAGACAAATAACAGCAATGATTTCAACTGCCATGTTGTGCACTGCTCACCTCACACTGGAGCAGCGGGTTTCCACAGCCTCCATCCCAGTGCCCCGGGGCCAAAGCAGGGCCAGGCTCAGCTGGGACCATCACTGAACTGATTCTCTCTCAGCAGTTTCCAAAATAAAGACGGCACTGCAAGAGATTGCAAAACCTCTGCCTTTCCTTTAGCAGGGCTCACAACAGACACTGGCTCCTACCTAGAGCCTGCTGCATATTAAACTGCTTTTATAAAAAAAAAAAAAAATCAGTTAAATTTACAGAATTTTCTCTCCCTTTGAAAAGGGCTAAAAAGTAAAAAAAAAAAGCCACACAAAAAAACCCCAACCACAAAAAAATAGTATAATCCAGAACTAATATCTTGTATAATCTCTGCAAGTGAAACATTTTTGCTGGGTTGGGTCTCTGAGTGGTTTTTTCCACAACAAAAACAAGACTGAAGTCCACTATTTCCTCATTTTGTCTTTGGCAGATCTATTATGAACAAACTAGATCGAAATTATTTTTCATTACATATAAATAGCAGATTGTGAAACCTTAAGTCAAGTGTTGCAGTGGCAACTTCTCAGGTGCTCAAAGTACTATTTGTCACACATAAATGCATGGAAGACACAAACAGCAGCACGTAGGATGGAAGTTTGCTCACAACAGCATAAAAGTGGGATTAACAGGAAACAATTCCTTGATGGCTTAGATTAGACCTAGCCTAGCGGAGTATGACAGAAACCCTGCAGAACAAAGTCGCGGTGGACCACTATGAACCACTCTCTGGGGCAAAAAAAGCCAACAGCTTTGTTGTAAATTTCTGAAGGCAGCAGCTGTCTATTCAGCAGAGAATCTTCAATTATTTAAACATAAATCATGTTTTCATATTCACATGACCTCAGCTGAATTTGACCAGGGGGGTGGGGGGGCAAATTACTGACAAATTAATTTGAGTCAGGCTTCAGCCTAATATCACATAGGCAAAGATGGATGCATTAGAATTTCACTATCAGTTCACAGAACATTATGAGATTAATTAAGAAACTACTGAAATGCTACATGTTCACCAAAAAAGTCTACAAACCCATTCAGCAGAGGGGTTTTGTGGCAGGCAGCCTGATCCCACACGGGATCTCCCATCCGAGATAGCAAATATTACTACAGTGTAATAATAATGAATTTTAGCTTGCTGATAAAGAATGAACTCATTCAGGAAGGAGACCTAGAAATTACTGATGTTATCTGACCCACTGCCTGTTCAAAGATGAAGTATTAAAAATACATATATCACAGTAACTATTTGATGCCATATATGGCATAACAAAAATAAATTCCTCTGCTCTTCCAACAGAATCATTGTTCAAAACCTCTTGTCACGCCAAGAAAGATTTCAACTCTCCGTCAATTTAACAGGACTGGAACAATCTACTACCTCTCCTCTCCGTTCATCTAACACCGTATCATCAAACCAAGCTGGCTGGACATAAGAGGACATTCCCAAAGGAAGCAAGTTACCTCACCTGTGCTTACCTCACAGAAAATCACCAAGTAGTTACACACATTTGGGAAGGGCCTGATACTGCTTGCCCAGAAAGTTGCAGTCATTGAGAGATCTACTGACAGCCTCAGTGTGCCAAAACTGGTCAAGTAACAGAAGATCTGGATGGAACACTATTTTGAAGATCTCTTTAGTATCTAGTGAGAAGTGAAAAACCTGAGATGCTTTCATGCAGGACCAGATGATCTAAGCACAGGAGCGAGCTACTCTAGTGGCACCTGCTAGCAACTACATCAAAGCTAGAGAATCCAAGACTCCTCCCCAGTAACAACTGATCTTCATGCCTTTTCACAGAAGATTTGCCAAGGGCAAAATTTAGGCAATGGCTCAAAGTACCACCACCACAGGAACGCCTTCAGAGGCATCCAGAGGAGTTCCTTTTCCCACACAAGTCCACTAGTACTAAAACAAAACACTTACAAACAGTATTCTGTAATTGACATTAAAATACTTTATTGGTTAGATAGAATGTGCAGTATTAATAGAAATATACTGAAATACAAAGTCCTCCAGAATATCATGTAGAAAAACCACAATCCATCTTATCCTTCTACATCTTATTTATATACATTGCTGAATGTATTCAAGAGCAGGAATAAGGTCATATTTGCATTTTTTTTTCTTATCTTGAATGCACGTCTAGTGTAGTCCAAGGCCTTTTTGTTTCTTCGACAGAAAATTGCACAGCTACCCTACTTCCTTATTTGGCCTGAGATCTGATGAAATTTTACATACTCTTCTCTCCCTTGCTAGATCCTTTCAAGCTTGACTTCTGCCTCTTTTTCTCCCTTTGTCCCAGTATGCGATAGATTTTTTTCTTAGCCTCCTTTTGCCTCTTGAATTTCTGTTCATCCTCCTTCTGCTTAACTTTGAGATATTCTTTAAGCTGTTCCCGATGTTTTACTTTGGCTTTCTTTATCTTGTAATTATTCACTGTACTCAAAGCACTGAGTAGGGCTGATATCTGAAACAGAACATAGAGAATCAATATACACAGTTTGGTTTTGGAGAGCAAGAAACAGTCTAACCTCAGCAGACAGCAATGTAATGAATCAGAGATTCAAGACAAGTTCCTAATTATTTCTGCACCTGTTACTCAATTTCTAAAATGGTTTAATTATTTATCTTGTTAGGAAGTTAATCAAAGGTTTAATTTTTGTGAACTCTGATTTTGGTTAGATACTATTTAAAAGGCTGTGCCTAAATGCTACTATCGAACACTTAAATAGCAGTTGCCTTTGCAAGCGCTCTGTAATTCTCAATTTTTGAAGCAGAGTCCTGTCTTTGTTAATAATGCATAGCAACGACAAGTCAAATACAAGACCACGGCTACCAATTTAAGTCATCCATAATGTGAGAGCACTACACCCAAATAAATAGCTTGTAAGTGCTGTGACAAGGACAAAACTCGTATTTAGGCTTCAAGTGATCTACTAGTTTAAAAAAAATAGACACCGTCCACTCAGCAACAGTTCAATATACGTACCACATGCCAGACAGGAACAAAACAAATTGCAGGTGATAATTTTCTACTAGGAGCATACATGTGTCTAGCACTAGCAGTAGATTCAAGTGCTAAAAGAATAGTTAGAAATGGCCTAAGCAACACATTTACTCTTCGGGAGTCCGTGTTTCAGAATAAGTGCTAATTACCTTCTTTTCATGAGGCTCCCTGATAACAGCTGGTCTCCACTGGTCTTTTGGAGTCTTGCCTTTCTTTTCAAGATTCTTAGGCTTGTTCTTAAAAGGCAGTGCCTTCTGCAGTGCTTTAGGAATGTGGAGCTTATTGAAATGCCTTTTCTCCCTCACAATAGGCTAAAAGAGTGGATATAGAACACACACAAGATTAATGATCTTAAAAAGCTTTTATTTTATTTTCCATCTTTCAGGGGAAAAAACCCAAAACATCACAAACAAACAAAAACAACCCCCAAGCCCACCAAACACTCAAAAAACCTTCTCCGACATCCTTGCACTGAACTGTGAATGATATGTTTACCCCTATTTTACTATGACAGAAGTGTCAGTAAGCTTTTGGAACACTTCTCCCATGCAAATTACTTTATAAACTCTCATTAACCCACTATAATCTGCTTTCCACTGCTTTATTCCAGTGTCATGCCAGGAAAGATTATGCCTTGTGGATAAAAATACGAAGTCACACATGCATATGTATCAACACGTATTTACACTACTCTCGGTCTGCAAAAGTCTGAGGCAGAGTGCAAATTTGACTGTGATCACTAGTTTAACAAAAAAGAAAAGATATATCAAATATACCTTATAGAGAGAATCTTTGTTTTGTTTCAGTTTGATGCCTCGCTCATGCCTCAGCTGGCCTGTTGTCTTCATTCCACTCCAACTATCTTTCTCACCTGCTGGCTTCAGCAAGGATGTTACGGGGTTATAAAATGTTGGGATAGAAACTGGATACCAAGTCCTCACAAAGACAATATCTGAAAGAAAAGGAAATGTTACTTCACTCCACAACACAGTTCATCACATCCACGCTCTAAGCAAAGATTGCCTGAACAAAATAGATAATTAACATCTAGACCAGTGTATTTGGTATATATACTAAACTCCTTCAACATTAGACAAAAGCAATGTAACTGTTTGTACACTTGGATTCTGCAAAACCCCGTAAAGTCATAAACAGTATATATTCCTGAAGAGCAGCCAGCTGAATACCACCCTAGTCATTATTCATATTCAATTACAGAACTAGCGACAGAATTTGTATCTGTATCCGTGCCTCTACTACTGCTGAAAACCGATTTGCTTTTCCTCTGCCTATTTTTATAAAAGGACTAACTTGCTTTTATTTTGCACTGTCCATAACTTCAATGGGTTTAGGAAAACAGAGGTCATATAAACCCAAATAAGCATAAAATCATGTTCTCAACGTCACAGTGATGCTCAGCAAACACAGGAGATCACTTACCCCTATACTCTGCACAATATCCCCAAAAGGTTAGGGAAAAAAAAAGTTAACTAGACTTACAATGCCACTCTTTGGATTTCTCAGAAAAATGTCCTTCTAGCACTCGTACCACTAAATACAATTCATCTTCACGTTTGAGGAGAAAAGCATACCATGTTGTGTAAAACATTTTAAAATACTCAGAGAAATACGTCTCCAAGACAAACGTTTCCATTTGCATACTGTATGACTTCTGATTATAACAAAGAAATCCAACATAAAATGTACTCTTTTTTTAAAATTTCATTCTGCATGTCACCAGATATTTCATGCTCTTTGAATTCACATCTCAATTATCAGATTCCAGAGATTCTGAGACACGGCTTTTCAATCTGTGAAGCAGGATGAAAGTTGTGTGATAACTTAGATGGAAAGCGCAACTTACCACTCATCAGCAACTTGTCTTCAAATGTTGCCCTGAAAGCACCTACTGGGGTCCGGAGGGCCTTTTTGATCTGTCCTCGGATACCACTCACAGTACGAATCGCTGCACCTTCAAATTTAGCCACTTCCAACTGAGAGTTAAACATCCCCTGAAAGTGTAAATTACCCACCATCATTCAAGATGCTAGGTCTCTCTCTGTGACCTATGTAGGCCACAAAAACGTAAGTAATTCCCACAAGCATACCTTATGAATAGGAAGAACATAACATTGTCTTTATACTAAGAGCGCTGATCATACCAAAAATCTACTGAGCCGTAGATTACTACTAAAAGTAATCTGCTTAAGAGTCATATAGCACAGGCAAGGCTTCTTAGCATTAAATATAAACATTTAAAATACTAAACTAGAACATATTTAGGAGAATCTGCCCAGTTCTCTTTTAAAGTCATTTGCTGGAACATAACACACCTTAAAAGCAAGGAAGCTGCCTTAAGTCACTGGTCGTGAGACTCTAATACAACACAGCTCTCCAAGGTTTGTGCTTCTTTCATAAATCACAAGGAAGTCAGGAAAAATTCTGTGCTTAGTGCGAACACTTGAGTGCTTCACTGTTGGCATCAGTGCTTAGTTGCTTACTGCCCCAAATGCAAAATAACCTGAAAGCCCAACTAAGGTCAATGAACATTCACTTCTGCAACACTTCCTGCCCCAAACACTTTTGTAACTGTAATTGTGACGTCTTAAGCACTGCTAGAAGTCATCTTTGATCCCAGAGCTAAAATTCAGTGGGATCAAACTGCCTGAATGGCACCAGGGACAGGTTCACGTTCTCCAGAGGTGTCTGCCATGATGAGAAGCAGGAAGCTAATCAGTGGGTTTGAGGAAGAAGGCGGGGGGGGGGGGTTATAATAAAAATTACATTGAATGTGAGCCAGGAGACTGTTCCAGAATTTTTGTCTGGTTAACTGTAATTCATATTCATTGGCTAATAAGCAGTACCTTCAGAGCCCACACTGAAAAGAGCTCAAAAACCCCCAAGCAGCATTCCTTCCTACCATCAGTACGTGTGGTTTTACAGTATACATACCTACATACCTACCTTAATAAAAGAAGTGTTCTTAAAAATTTTGAATGGAAAACCAGTCAGTTTTAATTTCTTTACAATAGTTATGGATTTATCTAAATCAAGCACAACTCCTGTCGCAGCAATCCGGAAATCAGGCTGAAACAGAGAGATGAAAGACACTGCTGAATGTATATTTACCAAATGGTGAAGAAACCATTTCGCTGAAACAATTTCACTGGTTTTTAGAGTTTGAGTTCAGAATTTATAACCTTTACAAGAATACAGCAGCATGACAAATGCAAACTGACTTTGCACAGACTAGTTGAGGTGCTGCTGACATAACATTCCTACCATTCACTAATGAGATTTTCAGAACTGCCATTCTAATTACCTTGGAAGCAATCTAAGAGTCCTTGTTATCTACCTCACTGTGTTCTCTTTATGAAACAGAATCTTACTCAGACAGAAAGTCTCAAAGGAGAAGTGCTTTGCGCACTCCACTATAAGTGGAGTAAGTCTGTAAGTCACGATATTATGCTAGGGACACATGACGAAAATAACCTTTTGACACATTTAACAAGATGACTGTGCAATAGGACTGAAACAAGTGTATTTTAAGAAGGAGATAATAATCACCACTCTGATGACTGTCGTGCTCATTATAACGTCATGCAGCGCTTTTGTTATATGTTGAACGTAAACATAAATCCACCTTTGGGTAATATATATGCAACGAAGATCATATTTGATAAATACTGCATTAACACTACTTAAATTAATTCAGATATCCACAAACATTCTAACAAGATGCAGAGAAATCACATGGAGGGCAAACTTTTTCAACAGGAACACCAGCTTTTCATCCAGTAAAAAGGTTTTGAAAGTTCTCTGAATACTTAGTATCTGAAAATCAATAGGTATGAATCCTTCCACAGAAAATAAAGCAATATTTGTCATTCTTAGTGTAGCAAATGAAAATTGTTTAAAAAAAAAAAAAAACCAAAAGCCTCCATCCAGTTTCCTATCTCATCACAATACACCTTTGAAAAGCTTGAGTCCACCTACTTTCTCAGTTCCTGCAACACCACTGCTTTACCATATGTAAACCTTCCTCCCCAAATCTATATATTTCATACAAACACTCATGGAAAGAGGTAATCAACATTTTGTGTAACGAACCTACCGTTGTGCCACTGACAGATTGAACTGCCAAAAATCCCGTCCCCTGAGGGGTGATGGGCCCTACAAGAAAATTAAATTTAAAAATTTATGAACCAGCTTTACTACACAAAATCTAGCCTCTATTTAAAGTCAGAAAGTAACACATGCCAAATATTCTCCATGAATAAAATTAAAGTTTAAAGCATTCAACCCATTACTCATATATATATCCCCACAAAAATTAAAGAAAATGTTAAGAAAAGTTACTCCTGTATAGAAGCATTTGCAGGGCTAGACCCATAATATGTACAAGTGTCTCTCTGCACACAGCCAAATCAGATTCTTCTCTGAAATGATACAACCTAGTAGAAAGCTCAGAATTTGATTAAAAGCCAAATAATTCACAAACAACAGGCAATTTCCTGTTTTCCCATACTATTTGGTGTTATTTTATATTCCATGGGGAACACAAGTTTTTAAAGACTTCTCATTCTAAAAACTACTGGATTTATTTCCCGATACATCCTGTAAAGCTTGAGGAGTTTATAATGAGTAAGTGATACAAGATAGTAACTCCAGACCACCCTCACCCCAAAAAGTTGCTCCACAATGCATGTGTTGTGGTGTATACTTCAGAAGCCTATGCCGCCCATTGTGATCTTCAATGTAGAACATGGGGATAGTCTGAAATCGCCTCCACCCTAATGAGAGGATTACAGGATCACGTGTCTTGAGTATCTTCTTATACCATCGGTGCTTCTTCAGGCGCAACTAATTAGAAGAAAGAATGAACAATGCTATTGCAGGATAATAACATCAATTCTGAAATTCAAGCCTTAATTTTCAGGAATGATTGAAAGCAACTTCCATCCACACTAGCATTTTTTATTCAGTAAGCTTTATATCTTTGAACATTCTCATTAACACTAGGTTGGCTGGAAAGATAAAGCTAATCAATATTTCACTCACTTTGGTGTCATGTTTGTATGCATAAGTATTATATTGAAAAAAATAAAATTTTACATATATATATATATATATGTTAGTAACTTTTCTGTAGACCCTTGTCCACAGACCGTGAACTTCAGGGCACAATTTCTGTTTGTAACTTAGCAATCACAATATCAGACTTTGGTCCCAAGACATCTCTCAAGATGAACACTAAGCAACAGTAACTTCTTCCAGTTATCCAATTAAGCCTGTAAAAATCCAGTGTCTGCTACTGTGGAGTTAATTGTGTCAAAAGAAAAATCCCCTATTCAAGAGACATAGACAAAGGTTTCTGTCTGTGTTTACTGTGTTTTTCACAAAAACAGAAAATAAATCATAACTCCAGACATTCTGAAGCACACCTGTACCGATACAAATTGCACTCACAGATTTGGCTACATACCTGTACGTATCCGACATTTCCTTCGCTGTTGCCTAAACCACCCAGGATAATAGGATAATGAGGGTCAAAATTCAGGACAAATTCACATGGGACATTCTCAATCTCTATTCGAACATACATCCCAGGCCGAAAGCCTTCATACTGCACTCTGGTCTCATCATCTTGATCTTCAAATTCTGCTCGGTTAAGCTATGTGAAAAAGAGAAAGTCACCATGTGTTTTACAAAATTCAAGTATTAACAACTTGTTCATGAGGTGTCAGTTCTATTTAAAACATGCTAACATTTATATAAATCTTTCAGGAAAGATCTGATAAGTTTTGTGACTTTTTATTGAGAGCAAGATCTCTGCCACCATGAATCCCTTCCAATTTGAAATCCCAAGTGGGCCTGTTAGTCTACTTGAAAGACAGTACCCAAGAGAAGCAAATGATGAGTGACTTCTGATGTACCTTCCATAATGGTGACTTTGGATTTTAAAGATAAAACTGTCAAAAGTACGGTTTTGATTTAGGAGCCCTTTTAAAGTTAACATCCTGATCTTTAAGGTGTCATTTTATGAGGAGGCCAGGCTCCCATCTTACTCAGCAGCTTAAAAATATTTCTGTGTATCCTCACACTGTATATCATCAAAAGGGTCTTTTAAAGCTCTTCTGTTCCATAGGAATGTAGATATTGTGTAAATATTTAACAAGATATCCTTGTGAACAACACAAGCCTCACCTTCCTGTTCTAGCTCCTGATGTTCAGCTACCTATAAGATGCCATGTTTAAGCAAACTAATTATTTATTTCATTTCTCAAGGTACTGAGATACGGCACAAATCTTCTGGTCTGAGTTTATTTCTCTAGAAGCCTTTCCACATCCCCAGTTTTAGATCCTTGCCCTCCCATCCTGCAGTAGGAGTATTGCTGATACATATTTCTGTAACAGATCTCAAGTGAAACAGCTGTAAATTGTCTCGTATTCTTTTATTGGAAAGTCCTTCTTTATGCTTTAAGTACTCTTAGTAAGTACATCAGCATATCAGAGCTCATATGATCACTTATGACAGAGGCTAATGCAAGAAGGTAATGATTAATTTAGTGACTATTTAGGGCAAGATTGTGTCAGAAGAGAAGACACTGAAGTTCTTAGAAATGCTCTTCCACATCAGCCAAAGAAAGAAGCTGCTTTTAAGCTTACAAGATTTTATCTAAAAAAACAAGGCCTGGAACAAAATCAACAGCTCCAAATCCAGATACAGTTACCCTGAAGACTCCTACCACATCTACAGAGCAATGGTCATCAATGTTTTTTCCCCTCAAAATAACTTGACAGTTTGATGCAAAGACTGCCACACAGAACTTACTTATCCCTTAATAACACTGAAAAAATCACACTAAAAATAGTACCAGGTAAATATTTGACATAAATTAGTATGAGAAAGATTTTCACCTTCCTACACATAAAAAGAACCCTCCCCCCACGCCCCCTCCCCCTCCTGGAGGGGAACCTTCTCTCTCATGTTTTGGGGGTTTTTTTTGAGACCTGTCATGCTAGTTCCACCACTACAGGACAAATGGATAACTGTTAAAAACTTTAAAGTAGATAAAGTTCAGATGACACATCCTAACTTAGTCAGTGATTTAGTATATGGTTAACTACTTAAATCAATTTAAATTAAGCTTTCAGTTGTTTGGCTTGTTTTCCTTTCCAGCTAATGGAATCAAAAAGTTCAACCATAAAAAAAATTGCAAGTACGTATTTCTTTGTGTGCACTCTCTGAAGCAGCTCCAGAATGTCACGTGTGTCTCCAGATAAAAACCTTTGGGCAAAATCTGTGGGTTACTGTTGAAGACATACAGCCAGACAAATTGCCAAGTTAACAGCTTGTACCTGTGCTTGTTTATGCATTTCTTCTTTAAGATCATCAAAGTACGTGGCATCCCCTTCATCATACTCTGCATTAAACATTTCCTTCAGTTTGCGTTTCTTGTCCATGCGCTCCTTTTTCTTTTCCTCCTCCTCCGGTTCTGGTTTGGACATTTTTCCATCTTCCTCGTCATCTTCACTTCCAGACTAAACAACAGTAAGTTATCAAACATGTAAAACAGTTCATTGAAAACAACCTATTCTGATTAACAATTTAATATATATTAAGTAATGTTTTTACATAAAGCAAATTATTAGACACTTTAAAAATATTTCCATTTTAGACAGAAATTAGTAAGTTATTCATACAAGAAGATCTAATTTCAGCAATGACCAAAACATTTCATGACCTAATCATAACCCTTTTCCCTGAGAAAACTTCTTGACTTAACATTTATTTTACTGTCAGGGAACGCATCCCAGAACTGATCTATCTGTTATTCTACAGCTAAAATAAGCAGGCATAATAAAAGAGGGAAAAAAACCCCAAACTGTTGGTAGCATTGAGTAATACGGCGCTGGAAGGCAGCGCTCTAGAGGTCAGAGAGGATAGTTTGTTCACAGACCATTTGAAAACTGCCAAAATTATGCTGTTATGCTCAATTTTATAATGAAATGCAAAGCCATCAAGTTGCTAAGTCCGAAAAAAAAGTGATTTTTCAATCTGTATTGTCACAGACAACTGTAGCTCTGTTCTTGGAAGATATCCAAGTCACAGCATTAAATTGCTTCCACCAGCCTCTTTTCTGCAGATATGAGGAATGACTAGGAAACTGTGTCAGTTTCCACGATTTGCTGTGTTTAAACAGAGCTCTCTAATCTTCTGCATCAGATGAAGTGACATAGTACAAACAGTTATGATCACATTTGGTTTAAAATACTTGTCTCATACCTCCAGATCCTCCAGCTCTTGATTAAGCCTGACATCTACTGCTAAATAAGTGAGATGACTTCTCCTACATAATTAAACAATTCAGTTTGAGACTAAAACCATGCCGTTCTAGATATTTATAGGTCCCAAAGTTCATAACACATATAACCTTTTCTTCCTTGTTGCCACTGATTTCTTTCCTATTGATTCATGAAAATTAAATATATTACATGGGATGCCTATCACTTGATCAGAAACTCATGTGCATGTATGTTGCTGAAGAGCACAGAAATACAGGTCAGACCTCATCTCCTTCAGCAGCAGGCTTTCCTTTGTGCACAACACCGGTTTCAAGGTCTTCAAAATCTCCATACAGTTCTTCTGCAAGAATAAGCACCCAAAATACCTGACCGTTAACCGTTCTGTTGTATTGCAGTTAACTATTCTGTGGTATTGTTCCATACAATTTCTCCTATTTTCAGTATTGTGTATTTCTTGGTACTGCTTTGTAATTAGTTTCAGCCCAAATATTTTTTCTTCCCATCAACAGTTTTATAAGTCTGTTCTGCCCTCTCTCTAGTTTCAGCTGAAAATTCTCAGCTGAACTCCAATGGCTCCTCCTTTTTCCTTTCAGTATCTTTGACTTTAGGATTTCACAAATGTAAATAAAGTTTAGATCATTCCAAAGGACCACACAGCACATTAGTTCGAACTCTAATGGCACAAGACACCAGCAGAGTAATCAAGCTCCTAACTTTAATTTAAAAAATAATATTAATAAAAAATGTAAATAGACAAGTTTTAAGTTAAAAACAAATGCTTACAGAAGCCTGTCAAACCACAATCATTTTGCATACAAGATACAGCCCTATTATTAAAATTTTCTATTTCCTAATTTAAAAACAAACAAAAACAACACCTCCAAAACATCTGAAGATAGATCTCACTTTTCAGCCAAACATGAATGACCCGTTTATCTTCCCATTAAAAAAGAATTAATTCTGCTTATTTCTACCAAGCCTATCCAAAAGAATAAACCATATATAGAGGATGAATAGCTAAACTTGGATACATAAGTCAAAGTTGGCATGGCCAAGTGTTGAACAAGGACTCCATTTCCATATTTAAATTATATATCCTATTTTTCAGAGTATGTTTTCAGAATGTGCTACTTGCATACTGTTTGTACAGAAAATTACAGCAATTGTTTAATTATATTAGCATCTGTATAATACTTTCTGTAATAGTTTGAAAAAATTTGCAAGTCTATCACTAATGCAAAACATTTTACATATGTAAGTACAAAGTCATGTTTTTCTTAAAAATCCTGTATACATGAATCATTTTAGAAGTCTTAAACATACCATCTTCCTCCAACAACTTTGCTGCATCTTTATCATCTTCCCACCTTCCAGTAACAAAGCAGTCTCGAATACTGCTCACAACCTGCAAAATAACAGTGTCAGTGCCTTGTACAGTTACAGCTTGTCATCAACAGAAACGTTTCCCACTCCTCCATCAGAGAGAATCTGATATTCTCATGCACAGCTCCACATCAAGACATCATAATCAAAACTACACAATGCCTCAGCAAAAGCAGGAACGTGAAACCATCTCAACTCTTGCCCAAAGGTCTTAACACCAACAAGGTCTCTACCCTACATCCTATTTTCACTTGTGATTCCTCTGCTTTTTACTTTTTGGTAAATAAATAGCAAACCATGATCCACCAAACAGTCAAGAGAGCTAAGCATTAAATTGACTTATTCTAACTTTCCATTCCTGTAAGAACAGACCTTGGAATCTGTTAGCTAGTAAATACTTCTAACGACAGCAAGGAGCAGAAGATATGACACTGGCCGTAGCTCCCATAGCTCTGTTTCACTGACAACTCAGCAGCACTTTATGAGACACAGTCAGGACACAACCAGTATAGGATATGCAGAAGCAATTATCCAGTGGTATTACCTCTTCTAAATCCCAATCTTGCGGCTTTTCTATCGGAAATTTGGAACAGTCAAGAGCATTAGCCTTCTGTTTGGATGCTTTGTCTGGACGGCTGACATGAAACAAACCTCCAAGTTCATCACCTGCATCCTCACTCTCATGGTCCTCATCCTCGACAGCTAAATGAAACATACAAGCTGTGATTATTTCCCCCACAGTACATGGATTACATTTACTAACAACCTGTCTTCTGCCTTATGTTTCATAATACCTGCAGTAGTTTAAGGAAAAAAGATGCAAACTAAAAATAGCTTTAAATAGAAAAGACTGAAGAAAAAGGTACACTGATCCAGTGTAATAGCTAAATTAATACCCTCAACAAGGACAAAATAAGGTGAGCAGCAATCAGGGAGATACTATACACTGTGATCATAGTGAACTTCAGTTGTATGGTTAGTTGTTCCATACAGAAACATATAATTTATTTCACAAATTTCACATAGTTCAAATTTTTTTGAACAACCTGAAATCTGGTTCTATTTGCATAACTGGAATCACCTGAAAAAATATTGCCCAATATAAGTAAACACAGGATGTTCATTCAATACCATAAGTAGAAACAATACCAAAACAATCCGTGAAGACAAACTACATTGAGCTAGTCTGTAAATCAAGAATACTGGACTTCAGAATCTGTCAGCAAATCTTCCCGCTCCTGCACTGTGGAAGGTTTATAAAAGCCAAATTCTCATCGTGTTCTGCAGAGTTTCTGCATAATGAGGTTTGTACGCTCAGACAGCTACAGGAAAAGTTGTGAATTAAACAGGACAAATTACATAAATAGCAATTTTCTCTTCCTTTTAAGTGAGCTAGCTTTTTTTTCTTGATAAACACCCTTATTAAAGACATGATAATACTAAATCATGTTTAAGAGAATGTTCCACTCTCAGTCACTGTGATACAGAAATTCCTGAAACAGCCAACAAATAACATCCCTTTATGAACATCGATTACCACAACGGATTTGTGTAATATCTACCAGGTAATTATATAAATGATCGAACTTTAAATGTTTGGAAGGAAATAGTTGTACCAGAAAACATGAACAACAATCAAGTAGTCTGGAAAATGACCTCAAAATAAAAACTGTCTTTAGTAGTGAAAGTGAGTATCAGCAATTAAAAAAAGTCAATTAACTCTTCTCAAGCCTCCCACCAAAAGACAGTGCTCAAAGATGCAGACTTGCAAACCTGTTAACAGCTAAAAAGCTACCATATATTAAGACAGTACAAATTTCCAGATTTGTACCTGTTCCATAGATGAGTTTACGAAGATTGGGGGTTGAACGTTGCTGTCTTAGAAAGGCTTCAGCTGCCTTCTGTGTAAGGTCCTCTTTCCACTTAAGTGCACCTGAAAAAGGCAAAAATTTGCATTCTAACTCCAAAAAAGAACAAGAGTTAGGAGCTACACAAGTAATTTCAATAAGGACATGACAGCAACAGGCTTAAGAAGCACAGACACAACCCAGTTTCTTTTTTTCATACTCCATACATACAAAGAAACATAAATTGTGGCTAACATTATATCATTGATTTTTTAGATTATCCTGAGTTGGAAGGGACCCATAAAGATCATCGAGTCCAACTCCTGGCTCCACACAGAACCAGCCAAATCAGAGCACATGACTGAGAGTGTTATCCAGACGCTTCTTGAACTCAGTCAAGCTCGGTGCTGTGACCACTTCCCTGGGGAGCCTGTTCCAGTGCCCGACCACCCTCTCAGTGAAGAACCTCTTCCTGATATCCAAATTTTTCTGATTAGTTCTTATTTTAGGACAAAATTTTAAGAGATTATTAGCAATAATAACAGATTTGATTATTTTCATGATGATACAGGTCATCTTCTCAAACTCACAGAATGGTTCAGGTTGGAAGGGATTTCTGGAGGTTATCTTGTCCAGCCCCACTGCTCAAGCAGGGTCACCTAGAGCAGGTTGCCTGGCACCATGTCCAGACAGCTTTTGAATGTCTCCAAGGATGGAGATTCCACAACTTGTCTGGGCAACCTGTTCTAGTGCTCAGTGAGTAGTTAATACATTTTAGTAACATTTCCCCAAGAATGTTTTATTCTTTCCAAATATATTAGAGCATCATAATTTGGTTTACACACATAGCCATAAAGATTAAAGAGATACGTATGCAGAATCAATGAAGTTTATAAAATGAATCACCTCCATTTTAGAGGAAGGAAACCTGAGACCTGAATACTGCATTGCAAATCAAAGGCTTAACAGCAGGTAATCCCAGGTTTCCTAACTTAAAGCTTGCCACTGAAAAACTAGATATATATTGGAGGGGCAACATTATATAATATTTACTAATTATAATATCATTTAACAATGAACCCAATTAAAAATGGACAGTAACATTTTTAAACTTTTATAGTCTACCTGTTGTATCAGTAGAAAAATCTATTTTTTCTTCATACTCCTCTTCCTCTCTCAGTAGATTCTCCACGTCATCATCATCCTCAGCTTCTAGAGCTTTAAGTTTAGTCTGTCTAATACTATCAGCTTTCTTTGCTTGAGTGTGCTGAAATCCCTTCCTATTTGCATCTTCATCATGTGATCCTTCTTCATCATCGCCCTCATCGAGGGAAGAGTTTTCAGCCTCAGATTCTGATGCCTCTTCTGCTGTGCAGTTTCCTGAATCTGTAGTGAGCACTGCTTTTCTTTTCAGACCGTGATCTAAGACTTGTGATCTCATTTCTGCATCTTCACTATTTATTTCGTACTGCTTGGATTCAGCAACTGTCTTGCTTGCAGCCTCAAATTCACTATCTGAGCTTTCATTTTCGTAAGTCCTTTGCTCATCATCATCCTCCTCCTCATCATCCTCCTCCATCTTGTTCTCTTCCAGGGCAGTTCTTCCTTCTCCTTCAGAACTCATCTCAAGATCATCATCACTGTCTGCAAATGCTGGCAGTTCATTCATAGTTTCCTCTCTAGCCATCTCTGTTTTCAGGCGTTTGGCTCTCCCAAGAGCCACCTCTTCCCCTAGCAGCTCTCTGTCACCTTCTTCCTCAGCATCATCTTCATCATCGCCATCGCTCCCATCCTCAGACATAGCTTCTTCTTCTTCTTCTTCTTGGTCGTCTTCCTCATCACTTACTGCATCGTCATTTTCTTTCTCCTCTTCTTCAAATAATGCCTTCCGACGTACTCTTCCAGTCTTCAAATCAACCTGTCTCTCTTCTTTTGGCATCACAAACCTGTTTTCCCAAAGATCACATTTAGGGTAAAATGATCAAGTACAAGAAAATTTCAGTGAAACAATGAAGCTTCATGTTAATATTTAATTTTTTTTTTTTTTTTTCAAACAGAGCAAGATTGTGGAGAACATTAAAAAGGCAATGGAGTTCTTTAAGTATGGAATACCTCTTAATTCAAGAATACACTCTATGTTATAGCCATAAATAATTCCAAGAAATGTCTTCATTTTCCACGGCATGAAAATAGGTTATACAGTGAATTTTATTGAAGATTATAACTGCCATTCTCCAAAACTCTGAAGAAAAACAGAAATATGTTACTTACGGCTATACCAGCAAGCAATTCCTGGAAGACAAGACTATACTGCTTGCAAATCTTCTCTAATATTAACTATTCCGATCTCAAAATACACACATGGCGTATGAGTAGTCTCAGAAGAGGAAGAATTAGGCAATAAGCCATTCTACTAACTGTGCTCTATTGAGAATTTTTCCTAAATTAGGGCCTGAAATTAGAAATTCATTCATGCTTAAACACTGCTCAGCATTCAAAACTTACTCTTGTCCTACATCTTCTGAACCTAGGGGTCTAGAGTCCATGAAGAGAGAGACCTTGCTTGATGCCATCTTAACATCAATGGCTGAATGCGTGGAGATGAGGCTCTGAACTAGTTCGTTATTTGGTCTCACTTCCTCCTGGAAAGTCAAGATTTTTTTTTATTTTTCAATTAAAATGCATAAACAAATGTCTAATGAACCAGCTAACAGTCATTCATCTGCCTAAAACAGTAGAAATATCCATATGCAAGAAAAAATTCCAAAGCATTTTAAGTAAACATTTTCTCAGAATAACAAGGTCTCCCTTCCCCTCTTCACATTTCAAGAATGCATACAATATTAACCCAAGAAAAATGAAAGAGAGCCTCCTTCACAGTATGCAACCACTGCAGTAAGTATCAGTAAGCACACATTATCATAGACCTAAATGTATTTAACATTTAGCACAATACAGGGGAAAACAGCTGAATTCAATGTTTGTATGTAATGTTTTCCCCCTCTCCCCTTGATCAGTCAAATCCTGTGTTTTTCCACAATCACCCTGCCCTGCAAAACAGGAGCTATAATGTCCCAGTACCAACAGTTTTTATAAATCTGTTATAAGGCCATTTTTGGAAAGTTTATGAAACTAACTTTAGTTAATTATTATTAACTGATCCTTCAAATGTTTTGCACAGTATCCCTCCCCAGGAATCACTAGGGCAGAAAAAGGAATTACTCACTATGGATATATAAGGATTGATTATTTTAAAGCAGCTTATTTTTAAACACTTATTTTGACTCTAAGGATAAAAAACTGCATTTTGCAAGAATTCAAATAACCAGCATTTCCTTACCTCTTCTTTTTGATGAGCATGGCTTCCACCAAGGTCAATATAAACAGCATCTTTATCATACACAATGCCCCCAACTCCTGAAAGAGGGGCATAGACTAGTTTCTCTTTCTCATTTAAAGAACGCTTCTTCTGCTGTTCAGGTAGAGCACAGGGGTCTGGTAGGAAACTCACATCACTCACAGTAAAGTCTCCTACACCTGGGGTGACAAGGGAAGCAATAAGGTTTTCACAAAGTTTTGATTCTGAAATTTGTACAATTCACCACGAAGAGATTACAAAAGAAAAAACAACCCCAAAATAAACATACAAAAAATAATTGCAGCATTCAGGGATTCATAAACAGCAAGCTCTGTATCAAACATCCAGTTCTTCTGCCTTACCACTCAACTTAGAGAAGTACACCTAAGCTCACCAGAATATTGCAAAGCTTTGGGTTTGTTTGCTTTTTTTTAAATGAGAAAACTAGCAACTCACTTTTCTGAGTAGGTATTATTAAAATATTTCTGAATTCAAGCTTTTAAATCATTCACTTAAAATATTAAATTTATTCAATGGATATGAGAAATTTTGCATAAGCCAAATTTACTTGTCACTATTACAGCTGCTATGTTTTGCACCTGAAGAACCTTTTAAAGCAAAATACCTTTGAAAAACTTAAGATACTGCAACAAAATGGCACAATTAAAACTATTAACAAGGATTTAGTCTTACAAAAACATGTATTATGACGAGTAATTTCCAAAAGCATAGCATGTATTTACAAAGATGAAAAATCTATTTTATGACATACAATTTAAAGCTATAAATCATTCCACAATAAAAACAGCAACACCTACGTTGTTGTCCATAGATCAGTACAAAAACAGTTTTAAGAATCTGATATATTACCTGGCATATGAACTTGACTTTTGCTTTTTAGGTGTGCTCCTCTCAAATATCCATAAAGTGATACCTTCCTGTCACATTTGGGATTGATTCGAACATCTTCTGGATTTGTCAACTCTTCCATTCTACCCAAGATTAAAAAAAAAAAAAAAAAAAAAAAAATTTGAATATCCAGCATTTCTAATGGTAACTTTTGAAAAAAGGTTATTTAAGAAAAGAGGATTGTGGCATCACTGCTGCCACTGCATGTTCTGCAGACTCTAATAATCAAAACAGAATGATCATAAGAAAAAAAAATCCATGGAAAAAAAGATCTTTCAAAAATATTTTAAAATCGTATTTCAAAACTTGTATAATGATGTTCAAGAATATATTTCCAGAAGACTTACTGACATTTCACTAGACATGTACTGCTTTCTTAGCACATTTTAATTACTGTTTATACACTTGCTACACACAACCCTCCTTATATCAATTTTGCCATTAGAGTGAAAACAGAGTAACAGCCCTATGACAGCTGAAAGACAATTCCCTGCAGCCACACAATACCTTCCTTTCCCTAATAACGGCGGTGAGCAACACAAAAGGAAAGGGCAGAGGAAAAGACAGGCAGATGAGGGGGAAACTCCTTCCAGAGCCCTTTTCTACACTGCACAAGGCAGGCAACACAAACACACAGCCAAGGAAGAGGATGGGACACAAGTTCTGGCTGCCACCCCAACAACCAAAAATAATTGCAACAGTTATAGCAACTTAAAACAATGGTACTGAAAGACTACAGGGGTTTTTTTCTCATTTTTCCTCTCTGCTTTGTGTATTTTGCAGGACTTCTCATTATGTTTATCTACTTCTCTGACAATTTTTTCTAAAGAATTAGAGCTTTGAAAAAGCCTTGTTCCAGACACCTTGCATTCTTGTGGGAGTTTAGTCATAACTGTAAGCATTCTGCCAATAAAATATGGAAGGTGAGGTACTTTTTCAAGTAGGCACAGCCACCATTGAGATTACTTTCACATTCCAAAGAGACTGTGTATCAAATGCTATACCTGAGGATGGAGCAGAAGGGATGTTCCAGGGAACTCAGAGGACTAATTCACCAGCTGCTGTTAAATCACTGGAATGCTGTTTCTTTTCAATATAATTCAATATAATCATCAACAAGCAGGATGATTTAAATTTTTTTTTCTGTGTTTCAAAAGTATTTACAATATACCAAAGGCCTATCTACATGATCCGATGCAAGTGAAAACCAAACAGCTAAAGTTATTAGCACAAACCTGAGGAGTATGCTTTCATTTCCCCAAAGCCATCTAGATAACACTAAATACCCATTCACAGATAGAGCTGCCTGGCTCTAACAGTAGAGGTTTTTTTTAAACAGCAAGGTGCTATCTATGCTGAGATAGAAAAACAGAGAGAAAAGCACACACCTGTCCACGAGAACATACGGGTGAGATGTTTGCCAAGTAAGAGGTCGGAATTTCATAACTGAGATAAAACGCCCCAAATTGTGAATTTCTTGCTTTTGATATTCTCCGTGAACCATCCCAGAGAGATAAAACAGCTTAGCACCCTAAACACATTACAAAGACATAAAAACATTAAACATCAATTTAATACCTACAGAACTAAAAAGTAATGCAATTCTAATTTGTAAATCATAATTGGAAATTGCAGGTTACAGTTGGTTCCAAAAGATCAAACTAGTTTACTTCAACATGAAAATTGCCCCCTAAATTTTAAGGGAAAACAATTCACATCCAGAAAACCTCGTACAAAGGTTAATTTGTCTCTGAGACCTACAAGCAGATCCTCCTTGCATAGCGCCTGCATAACAGACCTTTTTACTAGTATCACGTTTAGTAGCTCATCACGCTGAGACAGAGAATAATCACGCAAATATTTTAGCAAACAGAAGAAAGATTACATAATCTGATACATCATCAGCATTGTCCATTTATAGTATTATTTGAAACATCGAAGAACATAATAAATACTTAAGTATTGTCCCACTTTTAATTTAGCTTCCATAATGCAAAACATATGAAAAAATGAATGTTGAATATCATACCGGATACACTTCAGTCCAGAATCTGTGCTTTAACTTCTTTTTAGTCTTCTTTAATTGTTTGTTGTTCTTGAAGGTATCCAAGTGGGTAAGAACTCCCATAATTTTGGGAAAGCCATGTACCTGACAAATATTCAGGAATTCAAATGTTTCCATCTCAAATCCAAAGCTGGCATCAATAAGCATTAGAACCTGAAAACACAACATCAGCCTTTCATTACAGCAATACCACGGTGCCCACATGAGCTAATTTCAAAGACCACGCCTTTAAAGTCATAAGCTTCTTGGGAACCAAAATCTTACAAAAAGGTTTGTTCTTTATTTTCATATAACCCAAAGATCAACTTTGGCTGTTTGAGTAAAGAATGGAACTTAGCTGCTTTAGAAGTTAGTAGGGCTTAGGAAATCAAAACTCTTCTTCCAATCAAATCTCCTTTATATAGATTTGATTTGCTGCTTGTTTCTGAAAAAAACTATAGAAGAATAAAGCTGCTCTATGAATGCAATAACATACACTATCATAATAAGGTCTGAAGAGGTGTTTACTTGGTCAATTTAAAATACGCAAAATTGACTATCTTCCAATATTTGCAAGAATATCTGAGAAAACAGAATTTTTATATCTGTGTCTTGGATGCTCTAATGCCCCTAAGGCCACGTCTTTTGGTAAAGTCAGACAAACTTATTTCACACATTGCAATGACCATTATGCATCCCTAAAACGCAGTGACACAGAAAAATAGCACCCAACAGTCACATGAAGATTGAAGCAAAGTCATACTAGGGCCTCAGCAATTAAGAACTTAAAACACATGAGAGCTGATGACAGAGATCTGCATGCGATTAAGTAATCCCAGCCTCCTAACAATAAAACAAATAGATTTTCAGCATCACCATGCGCATGCAGAATCTCAAACATCTGTCACATCTACTAACAGAAAAATTTTGTATTTTTTAATACATCTCCCTTCATCAAGTAGAAAACATGCAAGTAGCACAGTATCGGAATTAGTGCATGCATGTATTTAGATAGTTAATATTTATATAAGGATCCCAAATCATAATCAGCTATGAACAATATACTCCAAATCCACACAAAAAGTAAAATTCTAAATAGACAAATGGAACATGCATTGGGTCCCCAAGATCCGTTGACATAATCCACTGAACCAGAAGTCACAAGTAAACTACAATGGTGACCACACTCCACTAAATCAATCGTATTACTACACAGCGATCTTCAAAGACGGAGACATCAGAATGCATCAGACAAAACCAACCAGTAAACCAATACATGTATACATTAGTTGAAAACTTCTTGACTGAAAAACATTTTCAGATTTTGCATGGTTGACCAAATCCCTTAACAAAAAGTCGCTTTATCACCTTGGCTTGTTACAATATCGTCCATTAAAAGTTTACCACTTGCATTAGTAATGAAGTTCAGTTGCATTTCCCTTCTTCCACATCCCCCCCACCACCACACACGCTTTATTTCCTCCCACCCCTGGAATAAGAAGAGTCCTAAGGGTTGTTCCAGAATATTAGGTCTATTGTTGAGCTTATCCAGTTTTGCTTTCAACAGCAATGGGTACAGAAATCAGACATTAGTGCAGTCCAGTCAAAAGTAGTATTTTCAATAGAAATTACAGTAGAAATCATGTGCCATTGTTAACTTACCAAATCAGCAACTTTAGCCAGGTCAATCATTGTGTTAATGTCACACCCACATTCAATAATAGTTAGCCTGCGTTTTTTACCTGAAAAAAAAACAGAATTAGGAATCAAAAACTCAATCAGAGGGAGCAAACTATTTAGTCCACTGTTTTCTTTTCAGGTCACATTCCTGAAGTTCCTAAAGAGTATCTGGGCCTCAAATTCTTGTCTAGCTTATAGATCATCCAACATGCACCAATGTAGAAGTACCCATTTTCAAATATTTATAATTCTGCTAAATTTTAACTTTTTGGTTTAAAATTACCAGGTTGAGTACATGTTTTCAAAGGAGTTGTTCGGTATTTTTCCAAAAATGATACTAATAGCAAAAAGAGTTTGGAGGTGTTTGGTTTTTTTCCTGTTGGGTTTTGGTTTTTTGGGGTTTTTTTGTTGTTTTTTTTTACTTTGGGAAAAAAACTCTCTACTACTTTTAGTGCCCCAAAGCTAGTACTGTGGATTTCATTTTACCGCATATTTTTGTTCTTTTGATATCATTAGGAAAAGCTACACTATTCTAGCTTTTAAAAAAAGAGTAGATTTACATATCAAAAACATTTATAACATGCATCCAAATGAGAAAAAAGTACCCAAAGTTAACGTGGCTTGACTAACTTGAGTTAGCTACCTGAACTTTAGACAACAGGATTAACAATTTTAAACAATAGACAACAGCTATCATTTTTTTTATCTTCAGGTTATCAACTGCAAAATTCAACTCTTGAGTCACAGCAGATCAATAAGTAAAACCAATTTAACACATGAATTTTCCTTCCCATTTTTTCTTTCCCATATTTGTCAATTACTCCTTGCAAAAAGGAGATTTATTAGTTAAAGTTTATGAAGAGTCTACCTGCATCAGAGTTGTCTGTGTCCAAGCAAGATCTCCCTCACAAAATGATAGCTTGAGCTGCTGTGGACTGTGCTTCCCCTAGAATTTCAATGATTCCTCCAGTAATATTCAGGGAAAAGTATGAAGGGAACAGACTGAGACAAGTGGAAACAGGGACTGAAAACTTAACAAAAAGGTAAAATAACTGACCAGGGGGTGAGGTGGAGAAACATAACTGGAAATGGCTAGCCAAATCAATTCTTGGCTTAAGAAAGAAAGGGCAAAGACGTGATTATAGGACAGGGAACCTGAAAGAATGGGAAACATGTGCAGAGGTTAGGATGAAGCCAGAGAAAAACAATTCAAAAGACAGAACAGAACCCAGTGGAAAAGAAAAATTTGGAAAAAGTTTAGGGAGGTAGAAAAAACTGGAAAAAAGCCAGACAGGAAAAACAAAAACAAAACCCCACCACCACCAGAACTGGGATCCCAGCAGGGTAGAAAACAAGCTTAGAGGGACAAGTCCCCCAGAAACCTAAATCTCACTATTCTTTTACTGTTAATAAGCATGCCTGGTAACACAACCAAATGATTACTTAAAAATGACCAAAAATTAATGAACATGTCCTAGCTCAGAAAGCAAGACAAATAAGGAGTGCAAAACAAGCATTTCCATTTCTTTTATATTTGTTCTCACCTGAAACAATTGTTACAGGACCTCGGATTTCAACCAGTTTTTGCCTTGTGAAGTTCTTAATGAGACATTTTATTAAGGTGCTCTTCCCAACCTTGGGAGGGCCGACTACAACCACCACCACAGGAGGTGGCTCCAAAGGAGTACGGTCAACCACAGGAATGTGATGTTTTTTAGTCTTCAAATCCTGAGTTCTGAGAAGAAATTTGTAATAAATAAATACAGAACTTAAAAACCAGTAACATTTATTCTTTGAAAGTCTTCAGTATTTGCAAAAGCTTGGATACAAAGGTTCACCAAGAGCCCAGATACTAACATGTATGTGGAACTCCAACCAAGTCTAAGGAGCTATACACATTTTTTCCATTAAGACCAACACAGCTGTACCACGTAACACAGATGCAGAAAGCCTCACACTTCTGACACACACATAAACTCTAACATGACCTGGTGAATGATGAAAGCTATGTGAGCACACCAGTGAAAATTACGTTATGTATAATTCTACACAAAGTAGGAAAGGAACCCCAGCCAACACCTATCCATCCAGCCGATCTTGCGTTTTCTATAACCAATTCCCGTTTCTTACCTATGGAAAGTTCTGGCCATCCGCACAGCGGACTGGACCGTAAAGGCTTTGGGGTTTCTCTTCCGCGCATTCTCCTCGTCTCCTATTCCTAGATCATTGAGGTAACGTTTCCTTTTTTTCTCTGCCTTTGGCCCGCTATGCTTTGCACGATGCTTTTTCTTCTCTTTTTCCTCCATCTTACTCTTTCAACAATTGTTCACAATCGAAATGACATAGATTGCCTGCGTGATACTGCGCGCACCTGGCATACGAAGAAAATGGAGTTAGTGCATATCGCATATGCATGCAGGATATCCGTGAGAGAACAGCAGCACTATGTAAACATTACTTAACCATCTCGGAAAAAACCAGCTAATTTACATCCTGCCTGGACGCACACGACAAGCGCCGAAGCCCGCCGAGGTAAAGCAGCACTCCTGGCAGTCCCCAGGCCCTGCGCGCCGGGCACCACGCTCTCGCCCTCACGGCCGCAGGGCTCGGCCCAGGTCCGGCTCCGTGCCCGGCAGGACGCAGGTCCCCGGGCAGGCGGCAGTCCGCTCCCGGCGGTGCGGGCCCCTCACACGCAGCGGCGGTGCGGGCCGGCGCGGGGCGGGGAGAGGGGGGGCGCTGCTTTACTCCGGCCAAAGCCGACTTCCACCGCGGCAGGGAGCTGCCGGGCAGGCCGCGGGCCGGCCCCACGGCCCCTGAGGAGGGGGAGAGGGAGAGCGGCCTCCCGCGGGGCTGCTCCCACCGGCCGCCACCCACCTGTCCCGCCGCGCCGCGCGGCCCGCGTGTCCGCACCGCCCGGCCCGCTGTAGCGACCCCCCGGAAACAGCGGCTGCGCCCAGAGTTCCGGGAGAAGCGGCTGCGGCGGAGCCCTATTGCCGGCGCACACGGCGGCATCCCGAGCTGCCCGCTCCCGCAGCGGGGTTAGGCGCGCCGCCGCGGTCCGGCACCGCCGGGCTGGACACCGAGAACCGGCCCGTAGCTGCGCCTGATTTGTGAATAAACAACTTCCTAGCAAGTGCTGCGAAGGTTCGCGGTAGCTGTCCGGCGGTGCTTGCCCCACAGCACCGGGGGCTGAGGAGACGTGCGGCCCCCGCGGCCCGGCGAGGGCTGACGGCCCCTGAGGGCTCGGGGGTTCCCGCCAGCTGCCGCGCAGCCCTCGGGGCTCTCCCCGTGCGAACTGGCTGCTGTGGCCCCAGAAATCCATCTGAAAAAGATCTTTTTTTAAAAAAGAAATAATTTCCAAGGACTATGAGCAGGCAAACAAGTCCGAGGGTAAAAATCTATGAAGGGCTTTCCAGTGCTATGAACTCGGACAGTAAGTACTGAGACGGGGTCTGTTTTCAGATACCAGGTCCACCACCCCATCAGGACATGACTAGGCATGCAGGAGTCAAGGTACTGTAGGCAAGAAGTGAGAAGTAGTTGTTTATCTCAACCCTGTGCCTACACCTTAAGGCAAGTCCTCCTGAAGTTATTTATAGGTACAGGCCCTGCTTAATTAAGCGGAGAGCCCTCTTCTCGGGGGTGATTTGCCTTATGCCCAGGAATGGGGAGGAGCAGAGCTGCTAAAGAGGTGTCCAGGTCATGAACCGCTATCTGTGATGCTGGCCAGATCCTGCCTCCCAGGCGGGACTGGCTGCTGCAGGGGCCGTGGCTGTCCCTGTCCTGCTGCTGGAGGAGGTGGCCAGGAAGAGGGGAATGCGCTTTGCCGGCTCCCACAAAATGAGGAACTCAAGACCCCTAGCAATGGGGTAGGCCAGCCTGATTATGAGACACATTGGAAAATTTGGATCCTCGCTATCTCTGACAAGTTACGTGGAAGAAAACAGCGTTTTCAATATTCAGCATGCAAAATCCTCCTTTCTTCTATAATCGGGAGCATTTTACAGGCAGTAGAAGAGTAGTCCAATACTGAACACTTGGTGCCTGCCCCACCTCTTCCTCAGCGTCACCTACTCGTATCACAGCAGAGATGCCTTTGTCATGCAAGTCCAGGGGAAGCTACTAGTACCATTGCCGTGAAAGTTAACTCCTATGTGTTGAATAAGCACGTAAATTGTGTTCTGGCATTCTCCACCTCATAGCAAGGAGTGAAAGTGCACAGAAATGTCACAAGAGAGTGTTGTATCCGCCTGCTCTGTGCAGATTTTTATTTGTGAAATATATGCTAGGTAGACCTGTTAAAAGCAGCTTGTAACAAAATCAGTAACTTACAGAAAAGCTCTACCCTGAGCAGTAGGTAGCTCTGTGATGGGAGAATGATTTTTTTTTTTTTCTTGGACTTGCTCACAAGAAGCATTCAGAGTGTATTCCACTTCAGCATTGGAAATGTGGGTTTGCCAATAAGGGGAGCATGTTCCCCAGAGCAGATGAAGGGGTTATAATGCCTGCTATCATTAGAGCAGCCAGGAGGGACAGCTCAATACCAAATGCCTAGCACAGCTGCCTCGATGCGGCCTTCTGAGCTCTGGCAGAACTGGGTGGCAAGGGAGGGAGAAAGGCAAACAGCTGGACGCACTGCAGAGACCTGGCTCACTTCAGAAAATGTGTAACAGCGACCCTCGTTATTTCCCCCAGACCCCTATGAGGTCGGGGTGCCCTTGCCCTACATTGCCATCAGCAGGGGAGATACCATGGGAAGACCAGGTGCTGCCTGACAGGGGGCCACCGACTCCAGGGAGGAGCCAACAGCCCACATCGTTGTTGGTTCAGTAGGGCATGCTTATTCTTTCAAATGTCCTTTTTCCTCTTCAACTCACTTTTTATGAAGTAAAGCTGTTTTGCTACAGTCTTTTGAATACCATTCTTGTCTTTTTCATAGGTTAAGTTATTATTCTTGTTCTGTATCTGAGAACAAGTCTCACTTCTCATTAAGTAGGGCTTATGAGGGAGAAGGTATATGTAAATAGAGAAATAAGTCTTTCAGGAGAGTTTTTTAAAAGTTTATTAAAGGAGTCACATATACAATCATAAATACAATCATCACCTTGTACTTAGCTCTCAGATACAACTTTTTGTGTTCCAAGTGCCTTGCAGCTATTGTCTGAAGCTACAGTTCTTCTGTAATACGTGAGTGTGTTCCAGTTCTTCAGGTCAAGACAACTGACTTCACAGCCACAGCTCAAAATCACCACCAAAAGTCAGGACTAATTTTCTGGACTTTTTGTGTACACAGCTTAATAGACGGGTTCTTCACAGAGATACCAACTTTATTAATAAAATAACAGTCTGTGTTTAAGTTTCATTTTTATTATATTTGTTTTGTTCTATAAACAAAGTAATTAAGTTAATAACATGTATTAAAATCTAGGAGTATTTAAAATATTCCAGAGCCACATTTTAAACACAAAAAAGGATATTCATTTATAGTTTTCAACATTCTAGGCTCGATACTGCTTTAATACACAACCATGGCAGCTCTCCAGAGATACACATGAAGAACACTTCCATGATTACAGTGATCTTCCAGACCGGCCATGGATCTTGAAGTCTAAAGACAGGCTCAATGTGCGAAGTGCAAAGATGGAATACAATTATATTTTTCTGTGAGTGCAGTTCTAAAAGTTCATTATCACCCAAGTAGAAAACCTTCTTTTGGCAAATAGAAAACTACAATTTGGGAAGAAAAAAAAAGAATTTAAAAAATACCATACAAAAGGAAATCACAAAAATATTGCCTTTTAAAAGGCTACACATGTGGTCATTTTTCAATGAAAACACTATACGAAAAGACCAGCAGTGTTGTCTATCAGGAACACACCTAAAACACAGACACACCCAGTGAGCCATCCCCTGCCACCACCAAGGCTGCTTTTCCCGTGCTTGTACCCCTCTCGCATTAATGCTTTCTCCACTAAAAGCTATAAATAAGTCTGTTTTCTACAGATTTCTTAAGTTAAAGAAAGAGAATTCTGAGCAGAATAGAAACAAAACCCAATGTGGTGGGGGCACAAAACCAGTGCCGTAGTCCCAAGCCTCCTGGCTGAATTAATCCAGCACAGACTGAACATGGACTAAATCTTCAGTACTGACACATTTGTGAAGATCAGCCTGCACATGCAAGTTAACTTGAGGCTGCCAATAACCAAACGCATGCAGGAATACTGTGAGCAGCTTGGTGACAGTTCCCGTAGGACAGGGTAGGGAGGCAGCACACATTCAGCAGGTTATTCTCCTGTACCCCTTGCTAACTTTGCTTATCTTCCTTCCCCTCAGAGCAAGCACTCCACACTTAGACCTGCAAAGCCTTAAGCCACTTTGGACAACACTGCCAATGGAACAAAAAAAATTGCATTAATTTTTTATCAAGCAAGCAGACCCACCGTCACAGTTTCATGTGTGACCCAAATGACAGGTTGAAGTCTGGCCACCAAAAAGGTAACTTTTTGGCCCACCTTGCTCCCCATTTTGCTCAAACAGTGGATCTAACCCAGCTCCCAAAATTTCATTTCTCACACCCAGCCAAAGAGGGTCATAGTCATTTACTGTCTCCAGCAGCTGCTGCCCATACGATGGGGCTGGAGCAGCATGTGTCCCTTGATACTCCCCTTCGTTTTTTGGAAGTACCAAAGGAGGACTACCGTGACTAGCTGCAGCCAGAGGTGGACTGTGCCTCATCTGCTCAAGCTCAAGCTTAGATTCCCCTTCACCATAATTAAAAGTGGAGCCCTTCCCAAAGGGAGAAGTGTTGGACTTGATATACAAATAGTTCTCATTCCCCAGGCCCTGGTTAGCATTTAAGTAGTTTAAGACAGGCTTCCTATACATGTTCTCTTTAGCTGCCAGGTACTGGTGATCTTCTATACAAGACTGGAAAACATGTGCATCAGAGTAGTAGCTTTCAGAGAAAGATTTCTTCAGGTATGGATATTCCTGCGCCTGCTGCACAGGGAGCGAGAGCTTGGGGGGACTCCCCACGCTTCCCACACCGAGTGGGACCCCTTTTCCCACGCAGTCCAAACCAAAGTGAGCTGGGGTCTGACCTGGGGGTCCAGAAGCGTTATCCAAGCTCCTGAAGTGAGTATCGAGCCTCGAGTACAGCTGCCCGGAGTAGGGCGACGGCTGACCGGGGAAACCCTGGTTCCCTCCCGGTAGGCCAGGCTGCAGATGGAGGAAGCTCCGGTCTGGCCCAAGACCCTGCGTCGTCCGGGACTTCTCCTGGCAGCCGCCGCCGCAGCGGGTCGGCTTTTGCTTGCCACAGGCCGGCTTGGGGTAGGCGGCGGCTTCGCTCTTCCTGTGGTTCAGCTGCCGGGCCCTCCTGTTCTGAAACCAGACCTGCGAGGCCACCAGAGACTGAGCGACCGCCCCCGCCTCGGCTCGGCCCGGCCCGGCCCGACCGGGGGAAGCCGCCCTGCCGCCCGCCCGCCCCTCTCACCTGGATCCTGGACTCGGGGATATCGATGAGGCCAGAGAGCTGCTCCCGCAGAGCGATGCCGGGGTAGGGCTCCTTCTCGAAGGCGCGGACCAGCAGCTCCAGCTGGGCCTTGCTGAAGGTGGTCCGCTTCCGCCGGCCGCCCTCTCGCCCCGCGCTGCGGACAGCGGGGCGCGTCCGGGCCTCGCCTGCGGGGAGAGGGGAGTCAGCGAGTGCCGCACCGAGCCGGGCTCCTCCAGCCCACCGCCGCCAACCCGCCCTGCCCTCCCCGGCCCCCGCCGCACCCCGGGGAGGCTTACCATCGGGGCCGGGGCTCGGGGGGAGGCTGGCGAGCTCCATACGGCCGAGGTCTGCGGACGGTGGGGCGGCACAGGCCGCTCCTCGCCTTATGAGGCCTCCGCCCCGGCCGTTAGCGACCCCCACCCGCCCGGGCCGGCCCCGCCAATGGGGCCGGGGCCGCCGGGCCTCCGAGGGTGACTCAGAGCTGTCTCCCACACCTCCATTGTCATCCCATCACCAAAATACACATAATGATGTCTCACCCCATTGAAGGAGCCAAAGCGTCTCCCAGCGAAGCCCCCGCCGCCGCCACCAACCCATCCACCTTTCTTTAATTCAAATGGAGGGTGGATAATTTAATGAAGTTATCTTTCACCTTCAGTTTGGCCCTCTGAGAAGGCTCCCCTTCTCTGCACCGCAGGCCCGGGACTCCCCCGGATGCGGGGAGGTGTCCACACCGCCCTTCTCCTGAAGGGAAACCATCCCAGCTCTTGGTGCACCCGGGTGACGGGTCCTTGTCTTCCCCATTGTGTTACCCCACTCCTGTTCCCATCCGTGGGACATTTCTCATTAACTTAGCTGCAGTAAATAAAACGCTGGTGCCTTTACTAGACATTGCATCAAACCCCACCATTGACGGTAAAGGACAAAGCCTTCCCCAGCACACTCTGTGGTCACCTGGCGAGAAAGAGCAGTCTCCCTCCCGAGCGTGTGCTGAAGAGCTCAGTACAACCTTTTCCTTCCTATGGCTGCTTTTTTTCCTCCAGACAGCTCTACGCATCCAAGTCATGTACAGAACAAGCAAGGTCTGTGCTTTCAGCCCAAGGTGAAATCATGACCAACATATTAATCCAAAAGAGAGGCCAAAAATATTATTTAAGAGAGCCAAGAGTGACAGAAGGGCTCACAGGGAGCAACAGTTGCAATGCTGAAAAGGATTAGATGTTAGAACAGGATTAGAACAGCAGCAAATCAATTAGTCAATGTAATAATTTGTCAAATGAGGCCATCATTAATGGGTATCATTGAAGGTGTTCAAGAACAACGGCATCATTACTTCATGTGTTTTTCATCTCAACATGTCCCCATTCATTTTTCAGACTTGGGACCTGCTCCAGCTTGCTCTGAAGCTAAAGGGTACGGGGACAAAATCTGCAAGATGTTACACACTATTTGCACTCTGCAGGGACCAGTGCGTCCACCATCAACACAGCCACTTTTGGGTTGAGCTGGGCGAAGGTTTTAACATTACACACACCACCACAGTGGTTCGCAACAAAAATGAATGTCCTTCCAGACAGGGGCAACAGTCAGCCCCTGTGAGTCTGGCAGTCCAGAGACTGGATTCCTTTAGCAACTCTGTCCATAAGGCAAGGTAAATGCCCTCAGAAACCACTTGACCTAAATAATGTTTTCAAGCGGAAACACATGAAGGCAGTGAAAATTTCAGAGGGATGACAGCAGCATGTAGACGATAGCTTGAAGCAATTTTTCAGTACTCCTTCCCTTCCTTCTATCGTAGCATTCCCATAAGCCTGGACTGTCATAGCACAGATGCATCCCACAAGATTTCTTTTCTCCCCCGGAGCTCCAGGATAGTTTGGAGTTTTTCCAGTCCATGTAAACGAAATCTGTATTTAAGCAAGAATTTTCCTGTGGGAAAAGGTAAAAAAGCAGCCAGGTGGCAAGTGGTTCACCAGTTCTAACTACAGTCAAGGTGTGCTGCTAGTCCTTCAATTTTAGTTCACTTTTAATATTCAGATACATACGTAGAGAAGGGTGGATGAAGGCTCGGACAAAATAAACAGACATATAAAGCTTGGTGGCATAGTTTTATTGACAGTCTTGTCTATAGCAAATCCAGCTTCAGCTATTCCTTCTTGTTCTAAGCACGCAGGGTACAATTCTACCTGCCTTTAAGCCCCCATATAGCTTCGCACACAGTCCTGGGCTTGCCACCTTCAGTGCGCGCTTGACTAGCAAATGAGCCAACTCACAGAGCTGCTCCTTCCAAAAAACTGATCACTTTGGGGTTTGGCCAGGTTAGTTTTTGGCGAGGTTAGTTCAAGCACCAACATAGGATGGGGGTGCACAGGAGCAGAGGGTAAAAGAGAGTTGGGGAGCCCCAATTTAAACTGGCATAAGAAAGTATGGAATTGCATATGACCTTTCCATCTCCCTACAATTCCAGTACAACTGTCCATGGGGCGCATAATAAACTGGATCAAGGATACCAAGGATACTTATAGGGTACAAAGAGAGCTTACTCATTCAGCCTGGGCACGGGGAACAAATGCTGTCATTTTTCTTTCTGGATTTCCAATTTTCATGGCAGAAAACATCATCTCATAGGAATAACTACAACACAAAGCTGACCCTGCAGGCAGCCTGCAATACTGAGCTCAAAAGGAGAGGGAAACCACCCCCCCTCCTACACACACATATACACCTTGTAGCCACAGCCAGTGCAGAAGAGATAAGGAGGAGTCAGTGGAGGCTTGCACCAACTTGCACTACTTGCTAATAGTGACTGTCCATCACTACTAGGGAGGTCAAATAGACCAGGCTTTTGTTAACATCCTCTGGCTATGGAGAGAGCAGTTCACACTTCCCGGAGTTATTGTTTCAGGCACTCTGCCAGGCAGCCTCTTTACACCCTTCATTTTCAGAGATTTTCTTTGCAATGCTAATTGATAGAGACTTAGATTGCCAGTTTTGAAGTGAGATTCCAGGAAAGAAGATGGCAATCTTTGCTTCCCCCTCCTCTTCCCCCTCTTCTGCGGAGACGTATGGACTTGCCCTAGTGTAAGAGCTAATTTCTGCTACAGTTAGTTTGACCATACCCTAATCCAGGCAACAACACTGACCAGCCCTTGCTGCTCGTGTTTCCTTGGCATCATCATGCTGTTGCATGTCAGTCATAATCAAAACAACTGTTTGTGAGCTCCCCCATCTCTTTTCTGAACTGTATCAGGGGAAATAATAGTATTTTTTTTCTTCCCTGTGTTTTTGGTTCGTTTCACAAAGCACTATAAAAACAGATGTCAACTGAATTGAAAGAGGGTAACGGGAAGAGTGTGGGGAAAGAAGCAGGAATACAAAACCTGACATGCTTAACAAAATCAGCATCTCTTCAGTTCATAGACTGTCTTCAGGCTCCCACCTAAATCCACGGAATTTTGCTATAGATTTCAGTAGGTTCCAAATGCGGAAATCCGCTGTGTCTTCTGCCAATGCCCCTTTATGCCAGAGTTGTGGTATAAGTGCATCCATAGAGGAATACAAGTCACACGTAGAATATGCTGAAAATGGGGGGGGGGGGGGGGGAGGACACGATGACGAGGGAGAGCATGTGCATGTAAATGATATTTAGGAGAGGCTACACAGTTATTAGACAGAGACTAGCCACAGTGCTCTTTAAAATGGCTCTGAAAAAAGGTTTGCATCTATCCTAGTCCAGACCATGGCATGGGGAGCTCCTCTCCTCTCTCCCTCCAGAGCAGCCCTAGTGTTAGGAGAAGCAAAGGTGACCCCAAAATCATGCTAGCATGAATGGGATGCCGAATTATCCAGTGCAGCACAGGCTCTGTCACCAGGCGCCTGCTTGGGGAGTCTTAGGACAAGCACAGCCTTCTAGAAATCCCTACATCAAACCTTTTCTAGGGCAGTACAATGCTATTGATGTTTACGTAGAACTTTCATCCTGAAGGAGGCAAGATCAATTTCACTAGTTGGTCTTCAGACATTAACACCTCATAAAAAGGATGCTCATGCCCTGCTTATCAGGAGTGCACCTTTAATTATCTTTTGGTACACTTTTTGCAGCCCATTACTTACCAGTCAACACTGCTTTAATTATGGGCTTGGCAGTAAAAGGCAGCTATTACATCACTGAAATAAAAATGCTACAAAGCAACCCTGGAGAATTGCAAAGAGATTTCATGTTCAAATGTAAAACTGTGGAATTCGGCAAAACAACATGGATTCTCCTCCACAAAGACTTCTCCCTATGCACAGCCCTGTCATAGCCAGATGCGCCCAGGAACCCTCCAAAGAACACGAGCAGCCAAGTGATGGTTGTGGTTTCACCCACTCTTCAGGGAAAGGAGCACTTAAAGCAGCCTGTCTTGTTTTGAAAATAATTCAATGGCTAGACATGCACACTTCCCTGATGTATCAGGGCAAGCAGGGTGGAGGCACATTTTCACCTTGAGCAAAAAGAGGGCAAAACTTATGATAACCCTTGCTTTCTAAGAACATTCATTTCCCAGTCCGGAACTGGGTTTTGAGAGCTGTCACCCACACCACTGAGCTTTCCCTTACAGTAAATCCCTTCCTTGTGCCAAAGCATTGCTCTAGCCTTTTTTCCTACTTGAAATGAATGTTGTTTCTAACACCCGATGGTGGAGGAAAACAACATTGCTGAAAATAACACAAACCATTAAGTCTTGCTCTGACTCAGTTTCCCATTAAACCAGTAGATTTCAAGGCAAAAGAGACATTAGGCCAGTTGAATAATCTTACACTTATTATTTACTTACATTTAACCGCTGAAATAATTCATGGCACTGATTGTAAGTATATGAAATCTGGGGTAACTGTAAAGAAAAGGCCATACCTGCTAAGACCGAATGTCTGTCTAGCCTGATATTTAACTCTTCAGCAATGGCCAAAAATGGATACTGTCTAGGAAATGTAGGTATCTATAGCCAGCTCAGTTAGTGACGTACTGGTACTTTTACCCAGTATATTTTCAGCCTAGAGACTTCCTGAGGTGGATGAGAGTTTCTAAGTATACAGAAAACACAATATGCTTCTATTTTGTGAATGTATTCAGTCTTTTTTTGAACCTATGTAAAGTTTTAGCTTCCAAAACATCCTCTGACTAGGACTTTCACAGCGTAACTATGTGTTAGATGAAATAGCACTTATTTTTATTTGTTCTTAACATGTTGCCTGCTAGAATCACTTGAGGCTCACTGCCTCCCACACAAGAATGTGAAATGACCTCCGCTGGTTCCAGCGGTTCATGCTGCCCATTATTTCATTGACCCCCATCACTTTCCCCTTTCAGCCACCTCTTTTCCACACTGAAGAATCCCATTGTATTCACCGTAGCTGGTCCACAGTTACTCACCCTATGGTAACTGCTCCATGCCTTTTTTGCCCTTTTCAGAATTTGGTCCAATTCTACTGTGTTCTTCTTGAGATAGAAAGACTAGAATGACTCCCTATTTAAGATGTAAATGAATCATGGTGTTTTAAGAATTATTATGGTGATAATAATTATTTTTTTCCATTGCTTTCTTAGTAATGCCTAATGTTTGTTTTGCTTTTTTGAACATCACTGAGTTGGCGTTCTCATAGAACTATCTCTCAAACTCCAGGATATAATTTCTGAGTTGTAATGGTCATCTGTCTGAACCTGAAAATGATTCCTTACTTGTACTGTCATTACACTGCCTACTGGTGAGTTTTTGAGTCCCATGAGAACCTTGAAAGAAACTGTCATCCCCTTCAAAGAGAAGACTGCCCTTAACTTTTAAAGAAAATAAGACCCCAGGTAAAACTGAAGTCAAAACATTTGCAAATTCTATGTCTTTTATTAAATGGTAGCCTGAGAGTACCCAACACCATTCATTTTTCTTGTGGGCAGTAGAAAAACATCTTGGGAGATGGATGTAGGAAAGCACAGACTTGCTGGGAAGGTAGTGATTAGTGCTCCCACTCTCATATTAATACAATGTCTCCTGCTCTGGTGGAGGAAATCTCTCTTCTGTGGGGTGATCTGCCTCAAACAGCCACACAGAACACCAGTCTAGAATTTGGACAGGCTGAGCCTGAGCCTGCAAAGAGTTAGCATGACCACAGGGAAGGGCAGATCAGCAAAGCAGAGTCTGCACCAGTGCAGGAATGGGCTGGAGTAGGATTTCCACTTTTAATAAGCCTAATGCATAGATTATTGGTATTCTTGTACCCCTTTGAACACTGAGTTGAAAAGTCACACAGGAACCCATGTGGTAGCAAACCTGTGTTCACTAAAATCCTGCTTCAAGGAACATCCAAAAATTGTGTATAAAATATCCTCCTGCAGTCCAGCCTGGACCCCCAGAGGATTACTAGTGCAGTCAGTCTGGCAAGCCCTCGCTTGTTCCAGCACCACCAAGATAATTACCGTTTCATTTAAATGCAGCAGTACTTCATGCCCAGTACACTCAGGTTCACAGTTTGCATTGCTTTATGGTAATCTTTTCCCTCATACTCCCTGCCGTCTCCTTCCCTGTCTCCTTTCCTTTGTAAGGACTGCCTGTAATCGTCCTCACCCGTGCTGTTTGTGTAACTGGCCGATGCTCTACGACTGATCAGCTCCAGAAACACTTGTGGACTCTTAGCACCTGAGAGGATCAGACCTCTGAACTGCAGATGTTTTAGGACGAGGACTATATCTTTTTCTTGTGCTGGCAGAATACAAACACACCCATGTGATACTATAGAAATACTACAAATCACAACATCATAGTCTGCCGAACTTGATTACGATAACTAGTCGCCTAAAGATGAGTGAATTTGGCCTTAAGGCTAGTCTGCTGGGACTGGAGACAAGTTGTCTGGAGTCTTCTCCTCCCTGTTCAAAGAACTATTGCTCTAAGCTCCCTTGTCAGTCCTATTCCTTCTCATCTCCCAAGTAACATCCCCACCCACATGGTTGTAATGAAATGTGCTTCCCACCCATCCACTAGTGACCCCATTTCTTTGCTAGGTCTGTGCTGGCTTTTTTGTACTACAGTTAGCTTTTCCATCACAATATTCCTATTCCAGACACGTAGGAGCTAGAAACTTGTGCCAATTGACATGACTTGTTCATTAACTGAGAAACACGATAAAAATGCATTAGCTGGTCCCAACAGACCCTCAAGAACAGTGAACTAATTGGAAACCTTTCCCTTTTCCCAACACTGCACTCCTGTGTTTACTGCCACACATGTGAAGAACTTCGCAACCCATGGCAGTGTATTTCAAAATAGGAAGCAGAAATAAAGAGTTAGGAATTCCTTCAGAGAGAAACAAGAAGTGAGATCAGATACTAACTACTATGTATTAAAATACACACACATCAAGCGGTTAAGGGACAAAACAAGGCATCAGAATGCTGATGGTTTGCTGGTTTGCTCCTTCAGCCTCCTTTAACCACTCAGTCTGTAATGCTGTAGGATGCTGGTATGCAGAGGCATGGCCCCTTACCTGTATGTAATACAGTTTTGAACAGTCTAAACTACTCAGGTTTTTCCAGCATGACCAATACGAACAAAGCTATCTGGTCACATGTAATTAATCTTTGCAAGGAACATTCAGTATTATTAAGTAGCCTCCCCAAATGACATAAAATACTTTTTTGCTCATATAGCTTTAAAAAATGCTGTCAAATACCTGTAGCATATATCCAATTAAAAAAATTCCACCAAACACTTGTAGCATAAATCCAACTCTTATAAACTGAGACTTCAAATGGATGGTGTTACCCTTTAATTTTTTAAAGCTACCTCACACAATAAAAGACAGTCATCAGAGATGTTCCCAAAATATTTTTAGTAGGACTAAAGTTATTGACTTCCAGCAGACATCAGTAAAAACAAATACAGAACTGTAAAATACACAACTGCGATCAAAACTGAAGCTGTCTGTGCAACCTGGACTTCAGACTGGTAAGCTTTGGCTGTCTATTTAGAAAGGCTTGTTAATGCCATGTTGGCTGAAGTGCATAATGAAAAAAAGTCTGTTTCACCTTTCTGCTCCTTTCTAAAAAAAACAGAAAAAAACCCCACAGTGATAGTGTTAGGATGAGCATATAGAACTCTGACATAAATTCATCCCTAAAACGCACAAACTGAATTTTTAGTGAAATCAACAAGAGAATCATATCTTTATAGCTTATAGGTATTACTTAGTTCTTAATCTTCGCAGAGAATAAAGTATTTGGCTGGGACCTTTATAGCTGACAATTTCCAAGACTTGAATTATGCTCCAAACTGTGTTAAAAAATTTGATAGAAGAGAATTAGTGTTATCAAACATCCACGGAATCTATTTACCTATGAGAAGGATACAGCAGAGATATATGCAAAGGTTTGTTTATTTTCAAGTCACAAAGGATATTCTTTACAACAACACACAGAAGTACTATACCCTATATTGTTTCTTCTTATGCGCATCTCATTAATTTTTATATTTTTTTGTAAGTACGAGAATCTGCTGAAAATTTTGACCATAACCTCAAAAATGTAATGCTTGTCATACTGCAACATGAAATGTTTTTAAAGATTGTACTTTTCCTTAGCTTCTCTTGTTTTAGAACTAGAAGATTACAGTGAAATAATTTTTAACTCCCCATTAAAAATTAAAAATGACAGAGGAACAGTCACATGTTAACTAGTTACATTAGGAATCAGATATTGCTTGCAATAGTTTCATTACAGCTTTGTGTCATTTAACCCTGATTAAAAATGTTTTATTGATAATTCCAACTCTTTAGGTAACTTTCACTGAATGCATCTCATCTCTTTCATACCAGCTTCAAATCCAGTTTAAAGTGGGCTGCAGTTCATTTCCAAGTAACTTCCTAAAAGAAGCCCAATCCCTTAATCCTTACTTATACAGAAAGTTGCTGTTTACACAAGTCACATCACCGACTCCAGTAAGATGACTCACGCCATAAAGGTTGGTCTGAATTAGACTAAACTCCCCCCCCCCTTTTTTTTTCCTTAAAAGAATTTTAAAAGACACAGAAGAGCTAACATGTTCTCTATCTTGTCTCTGGCATCTACCAAGAACACCAAACAAAAGAGGCAGACTACCTGGCAAATACCCTTTGTACTTCCCGATGAAAGTGAGATAGTCAATATCTCTAAGTTAGAGATAGCAAATGTTTCTAAGCTGAAGGGGGAACTAGTTTTCTCCACTGCTAGGTACAACAGAAACTTTAGTATTTGAAAAACCTAAGGTGGCAATATACTCATATAAACTGTGTGAAATGAGCCAGCTATGTCTCAGGGATTAGGCAGGAAGAATGCACAGGCCCATTTTATTGTTTTCAGCAGAACTAACTCATCTCAGTTTACATACTCAGTCACTAGGAAGACTTCAGGACCCTACGGATACAATTTCATAAAAAAAAAAAAAAACCACCTTTTTAAAACTAATGTAGTTATCTTTGAAATCCCAAAGAGGATCATACGTCCCATTTTCATGTTACTATATGGTTAGTAACCTAACCTGCTTATCTCATAAGAAACTTCTCTTTTGGTCTTAGATTCTTAAAAAGTACTTGTGGCTTTAATTACCAACCTAATTTGAAATCTAAACCAAGTGATGCAAGTGAAAGAAAAAGAAATGTTTGTACACAATTATGAGGGAACATGCTTTGTTTTATTTCCATCTTGGTTTTAGGATTATGCTTTCCCTCTCTTTTCTATGGCCTTGAATACTATAAAAATAGATTCAGTTTAGCAATCTGTGCAGCCTGAAGCAGGGTAAAGCTGGATTAGCTCATCTTCAAATGCTTACAGAGCCCTGTCATCGTGATGGCAGCTGTGCTGATTGCTAGCTACCAATATCTGCATGTTCTCTAGGATAGGAAAGGCCTGAGAAAGAACATGGAGCTGTGTTAATCCTGTCACAACAGAGATACGTGTTCCAAACTATAAATCTAAACCTGACTTCTAGTAAGCATGGCCAGAGCTGCTCGAACTGGTTGGCTGCACTCAGCCTTCGTGATATTTTGGTGTGTAGTGTTGAAGCCACAAAGGTAGCTAACCTATCGGTCCAAAATACAAAGACATAAATGCAAACATTTTGTAAAATATGATAGAGCAAGCTTTTCAGCTAGACTCTGGAAAATTACTCCCTCAAAATTAGTTCCTAGGTACATATTAACACCACCTTAGAAACACAAGAAAGTCTAATTGAAAGCAGCGGATTCTCTGTCTTTTGACATCTTCAAAATAAGATAAAATGCCCCTTGAAAAGTATGCTTTAAGTAAGTGCAAGTTACTGAGCTCATTTGAGAGAAAAAGGGTAATATTTAATGGCCTGTGCTGGCCAGACTAGATGATGCTACAGGACTTCTGGCTTTAAATTATGAAAACTGGAACTGCATTCAGCTTCTTAAATACTCCAAAGACTCCTCTCTCTGTCAAGAGAAGCAGCCTTTTTCAAAAAGTCAGGTTAAAGACAGTGCCCTGGATTAGAAATAGAACCACTGAAAGTCCACCCACCCAAACGGGCTGAGGAGGGAGTTGTCTTCACTATTTCACTTCCAAGCCCGAGGCAGCGGAGATGCCCAGGGCTGGCAGAGCTACCTGTGTCACCAGAGCTGGCAGTGAGTGGGGGCTGCTGTCACACATGAACACTGGCCCCTTCTGGTGGGCCACATGCTGGGCTAGCTGGTTTTGTGACCACAGTCTATCTGGGCCAAGAAGAATATCGCTTAATGTTAATGAAAAGGTAAATCAATTATTGTTGGCCAAAGATGAGTAAGCCAGCTACCCCTCTTCTGCCCAAGGTGACAACAGTGTGGGCAGTCTTCACTGGAATGTGGCAAAAAGGACAACATGACACCACCTCTGACCTCACCTGGCTGCTTTTGGCCACCAAAGCCAGTCTAACAAAGCAAATGTCCACAGAGATGCACAAGCAGCAGAGATGTGTGAGGAAGAGGAAGGGTTTGACTCCTTGTCCCCAGCTGCGGGTCACACACCCCACGACTGAGAGCGCAACACCTTTCTGCTCCCAACAACACCCTTCTGCTCCAGAAGCACCGGGTTGCTGACAGCCCGTTTCTTTCCTGTGTACTTGACTGCCCTCTCCAGTCAACTCTGCGCAGCAGCACAGCCATCCTTTAAAAAGTCATTTGCTTTTTGTTTACATTGTAATAAAAGTGCTTTATTTATGCCCTTAGAAGTTCTCCCTGTGTGGGGCAGTCCTAGGCACTTCCATCACAAAGCTCGGGCTTTCTCAGGATCTCAGCACAACCTCTGGACATGGACTTACAGGCAGGCAGAAACAATTTGCATAAAATGCTCTGAAGAGCAAGAAATTAAGGAATGGGCTACAAAAAATAGGTTGAATTTTAGAAATTTCTGCCAGATAGCAAGACGTTGTAGGTAGAGCCACGCACACTTTTCCCCTGCATCATCAAAGCAACCCAGGCGACTGTATCACGCAGATGGTACTCTATGTGGTCAGCTGCGATGGTTTTTATAGACGGTCTTCCAGCAAGAGTTTTACCACTGCAGGAATTTCTTACCAAACTCTCCTGTAATCTCCACAGAACACCTCAGCAAAGAAGCACAGTGCTTTGGGCAGGAATAGCTGAGAATGAAATAGAGAGACAGGGAAACAGAACAGTCTCGGGACAGAACAAAACCAACCCAACCACAGATAAAGTCAATCCCCTCTATAAAGACCCTTTTCTGCAACACAGTGCTCAAGCTAGTAAAATGTCAGGACTTGCTGCATCAGCTGTTGAAGAAAACAGCTTTACAGGCATGTCATTAACCCACAGTTAGAAGAGCAGCTGTATTTAGCCTTCAGGCAAGGAGAGACAACAGCACAGTCAACATTTCTCACACTATTTATCCTCTACTCTGTCAAAGTGACTGTCAAGCAAACAGGTAGCAAAGCTCTAAGGAAAGCATGAGATACCTCCCCCAACATTTCTGTCCGCGGGGACCTTTCCCAAGGCCCTAGTGACTTCTTCGCACAAGCTCGTCACCGAGTCCAAAGCCCCCAGTGGCATAGAGTAGAAAATGCTGGATTTAATATGCTTTAAGTCAGTCAGTAGTTTTCAAAAGGGAAGATATTATGTAGTATTCTAGGAATGTCTCATATATACACGTTTATAATATAGCATTGTATATATGCATATTGATATTTATTTTTTACCAGTAGTTCAAATAATACATTTAATATATAGCATGGATCTCAACGTGCTTCATACCCAGTTAAATCTCATAAACACAGGAGAAATTAACTCAGACCCCTCAAGCTCCTCTTTTAGTTCTGCCTGAAGTTGAGGGTCACCCGAGGGCACGACGTGTGCAGGCCCAGCCTTCCCCAGCTCAGCTGGGACCTTCTGGCTCCTCAGCCCTTTGGATGCCCTGTCCTCCCAAAGACTGAACCGCTCAGTGATAGAAACGCCGCTACCTGTTGATTTTAGCCCAGGGGCGAGAACTACTGCCGATGTGTAACCCACAGGTGGGCCGTGTCACCGACACTGTGCACACCTGCGCCAGACAGAGTCCTCTGCACCTTCCCGGGGCCGCTGGCGCCCCGCAGGATACGCCTCGCAACCTCCTTTCCCCGCCTTTGTGACCATTTAGCAGTCGCGCCACAAGGGAGCACCCTCGGCCTAACCACGCACCGGTCAGCTCCGGGATGAGACGCGAGGGGCGGCCCGGGGAGGTGCGCGGAGCTGCGGGCCGCACGCAGCGGTGAGGCCAGCGCCTGCCCGGGCGCCAAGGGTGCCGCGGAGCACGCCGTGCACGTCGACCTACGTCTGTTGTAACTGTCCGATTTGCTACACGTTCTGCTTTCTCTCCATCCCTAAGACAAATCGGTGTACTTCATCTGTAGTTTCATAACCGCGTTTCCTAAGCTGCGGTTCTCCCCCTCCTGCTCCAGGGGCAGGGCTGCCCTCGGGGGATGGCCGCCTTCCTGACCGGAGACCTGCACGACACTACCTTCCACAGCCGGCAGCCGCGACCGGGACGGGCCGCATACCGCGGCGGGGAGAGGCGGCCGTGGGTAGGCTCGCCGGAAGGAAGTGACGGGGCGCTGCTGCCCCTGCTAATGGCCGCCGCACCCGGGGGCATCCGCCGGCCCGCCCAGGTGTGGACGGGGCCGCTGCACACACACACACGCACACACATACACACGCACGCACGCACGCACGCACACCCCCACCAAGCGTAGTGGCACCGCCGGCCCCTCACCGACGGGGCGGCCCCGGCCCGGCCCCGCCCCCCCCGCGCGGTGGCCTTAGCGGCGGCGACGGCACGCGGGGCGCAGAGCGGCGGTTGGCGGCGGCCTCGGCGGGATGTCGGCGGTGACGGGCGCGGAGCGGCTCCGCGATGGCAGCTGCCACTTCCAGCGCTCCCGGCTCATCTGGATGATCGCCATCACCTTCGGCATGATCGTCCTCGGCGTAAGGAGCGGCGGGTGGGCGCGGGACGGGGGCGGCGGGACCCCGCGGGCCTGCAGCAGCTCCCCGCCACCTCCGGGGCTGGAGATACGAGAGTCAGGGGCCGGATCGGTCCCTCCGTGGGCTGGCTGGTGCCACAGCTAGCTCGGAAGCTGCGGGGTTTGGGGAACAGGCTTCGTTAATAGTCCCGGTGTCCGTGGAAACGGCACTTTCTGAAATACACCGGGAGAAACTAAAAGCGGTGCTGTGGCCAGGTCAGCTCGCGGGGGAGCTGAACGCAGCCCCGTGAAGGAAGCTCAGAGGAAAAAATAATAAAAAGAATTAAAATACTCGAATGGGATTCGAAAGTGATGCAAGGCTGCGGCACTGAGGGCACGCTGCGTCTCCGGGTATGACGACAACCCCCCAAGTGCTGTACCTTGTGTGAGTTTGCATTGCAGGCAGCCTGTGAAAGCGTCTTCAGCACTCACAAAATTGAAAAGACGTTGTGCGTCAATAAAACTCGGTGTAGGACAGCCATGGGTTAGAGCAATAAGTAAGGTGCATTTACAAGTGATGACTTTAGTTACAAACTATATTAACTGGTAACGTTGTTGGAAAACAGACTACTTCAGTCACTATCTTGTCTTAATTTCTTAAAAGGGATGTAAGCTAAGACGGATCAGATTACCAGAGTGGGGAGATTAATGACAGTTTTGATATATCTGACAAGTTTATGAAGGTCATCCATTGACTTCCACATGTTGTAGTTTTTCTTCTGTTTGCATGGATTTTCTACACATAAGAACCACCACTGAAAAAATGACAGTCAAGGTAGGCCAAACAGCTCAGAAAACAGCTTTTGGACTGCTTCAAGAAACAGGATGAGCTTTAAGCAAGTTCCCTGTTTAAATCCGTCACCTTGCCACATCCCTGGCACAGCCAAATTTACGTATAGTTACAAACTGCAGCATCGATACCAGAGGAGAGATAAGCCAGTGTGATCTTTGGCCCGGCTTAGTGTTTATCTTACATCCCCAACGGACTCTAAAGCGCAGAGCTCACCGACTCCCTGCTTCTCCTCCACAGCTTGGTAAAGTAAAGGTAGACAGTGATAAACACTGAGGACAACTCAGTGACAGGAAAGATACCCGAACACCATGTGCATCTTTGGTCTTGGGCTTCGTGCTCAATTACCTTTGTGCCCTGTTCAAAATAGAAGAAAATCTGACATTTTCTTTTTTAAGGGACAAAAGAAGAAGAAAGACCGATCCCCTGGTTATAGATAGTTATTCCTCCTTCTCAGTCTAGTCGTTGTTTGAATTCTTCAGGTCAGTTGCATCAGATTAACTTCTTCAGGACAGAGACAATGTGGGGTTTGCTGCTACCATGTGTAATAGGTAATGAGCTTACAACTTAAACGCCACTTAATGATGTGCAGATGCACTCTTGGTACACAGATAGCAACCTTAAACAGTTTATCACCTTGGTATCTCATATGTCAAGGAAAAGACATTTCATAGGTTTGAATGCTTTAGAAGGCTAGTGGTCTTGTTGAAGAATATGGATCTTAGACAAGGTTAATGGAATAAAAGAATTGAAATACTAATAATAGATGAGCCCTAGACAGTGTTCAACAGACATGGGGAGTGGGGGGAGCAAAAGGAAGCTAATTTGAAGGTTAAATTGATAGTAATTCTACCTTGAAGTAAGCTAATTTTTTTTTTTTTTTTCTTTTTTTTTTAAGTGGGTAACACTTTGGCCTTCAACTATACCATATAGTTATTTGGGAATATTTGGTACCTTCCTTAATTATTTAGTGGAAAACCACCACAAATGGGTATGCTATGGGTAAGTTATATTTGACTGTATAATTGTTTTATATCTCTCCTGTTGTGTCTCTCTGACTCTTCTGCTTAGTCTGTGTTAACAAGCTTTCCTGTAACCCGGTTGTTAATTACATTTAAAGAGCTCTCTTTTCAAGCTCATTACAACTAAGGGTATGGAGTAATAAGTATGTAGAAAACCAGACAGGCTAAGACCAGTGCAAAAGTTTAAACATTCAAATTAGCATTTGGCACCTGTGATGTTATAGTGAGAAAGGAAAAAAAACAATCAAGATGCTACTTTTGGACACATTAGTCCATATGTAAACATAGATTTGTAACACCTCCTAAAAGTGGTTCTTTAGTCACAATTGTTACTCGAGTAGTCTAATGCTCTCTTTCGGAGTCTTTTTTCCCCTCAGCTTCCATTAAAGAACATCTTCTACCCTGCTACTCACTTATCATGATCCTGTCCATGTGAGAAATAACCTGCTGAAGAAATTGCATAGTGTTAAGTTTTGCTGGATTACAAAACTTAGTTTTTGTTATTTTAATTAACAAAAAAGCTGGAAAATACTTCTCTGTGACCAGATCTATATTTCTGCATGACAATTTCTAGACCAAGTTTGACTAATCAAGTCATATTATATATTCTGAACCTGTACACATGGTTGTTTTCCTTAAACTAAACCTATAAAAACTTCAGTAACTCATTAGGACCACTAAAAATACTTGTGTAAGTAAAATGATAGATTTTGCATGTTTAACTATGAACTTGTACTGCTTTCCCTAAGCATTTGGCTTTTTGGCTTAATCTAGGTGCTGAAAGCTTTAGAAATATGCAGTGGGTTCTTGAAATGGCAGGTCCAGGCATATTGCATGAATTACAGTTCCTCTAATTTTCTCAGTGGACTTTAGTCCACTTTAGTGGGCTTTTAATACTACACTTCCCCCACCACCACCTCCCCAAGATAAGCACACCTCACTTTCTAGGTTAAAGTGAGATGTCACTACTGTGCTTCTAGTTTCACATTCTCTACATAATGCATCTTGGATACAACAGTCTTCTCCCTAATTTTTCAACAAAATATGTTTTCTTTTTATTAGGTTCTGGGTATCCTGGTTGATTCATGTAGTAGAAGCCTTCTACAGCGTTAAGTTATGCCAGTAAGTTGATCCTTCCCTCCCCCAACAGAGATTCTCTGACAAGGATTTCTGATAGAAGTGACATAAGCTGCAGGCTAGTTTTGGTGTTTCTCAGCAGCCATGTTAGTTCAGATGATACTGATAAAATTCTTGTTGCAGTGATCGTTTGCTACCCTCCGCAAGAGGTTACTGCCAATTCTGCTAGTGGTTACTGTTGTACAGCGTGTTAAAAGCAAGGGGTGGCAACTCGCTGAACTGGAGGCAGCAAGGTTTGCCAGAGCTTGTCTGCCTGCTTCCGAGCTCACTGCTCACTGGGTAACATTGTGCCTTAGGAAGCACAGGGAACAATAGATAGTGTGAAATAGTCTGATAACTTCATCAGATCTTACCTCATCAGAATTTTGGAACTGCTGATTACCTGTGTCAATGATTGCATCCATATTGTGAGAATACAATTGGACACTGCCATGTGGGACTGTTTAAGATCTACTTGTATCTGCAGGTTTGTGGGATAAAACACTTTGACTAATCAGACTAGAAAAGTAAGGCCAACTAAGTCTTATGTTAGAATAACAAATTATTTGGAAAGGTTTGCTTGTCCAAACACACTGTCCTTCTTTTGAATTTTGTTTGTAATAATTCAGAAGAACATAGATACTGGTTTTCATGCTCTACAGACTAGATGGCCAGTCTGCCATTGCAAAAATGGTCATTTTCCACTTCATTTAGTTTGGTTCACAGCTGTCTGTCACAGGCTTCTCAGGTAACCTCTCTTGGAAGCAAAGGGATTTTGTTCCATGGAAAGCTATTTAAGGTGATAATAGAATACGGATGAACATTTTCTGCCTTCAGAATGGGAGTTAGTAATAAATTTGTTTATTACTAACAAACAGGCTCCAGTTTGTTATCAGGCTCCAGTTTTAAATTATGCAGCTTTAAAGTTAGAACTTTAACTCTGATTCTGTAGATAGATAGGTTTATGGGCTTAAGGAACTTGATTACCAGTGAATGTACCAAATGGGTGTATTGTAATCAAGTTAAGTAATGAAGTTTTCGAGTACTGTTAAAGCCCGTAGAAAGAGAGAGCATAGATTGCCTGCTCATCGTCATTTCTTCAGGCATACTTCTGTAGGTTGCTAAACAGCTGTACTTTACTATGAGCACGAAACACCATGTACTTTTTACTGATGTGAAAATGATGTCTAGTTACGAAAATCACAAAGGAGGTGTGAGGAAGCAGATAAAAATTGGTTAATCAGTAGTAGTACTGTCATTAGCTGTTGGCCTGTGTTTCTTCATATGGTCTATTCAAGTAAGCTTGCTTTACATAACCAGGTAAATTTCGTAAGCCCTAGCTTTCCAGTTTCTGCACTCATTTGGAAACACTGCAGCTGGGATTATTAAAAACAAACAAAAAAACAAAAGGTTTGGCAAGACAATTGAAGAATGAACATTAAGAAATGTTGTGTTAATCAACACTTGCTGCACAATTGTTCTGTATGTGTAGGGGCTATGGAACAATTAACAGCTGAACTGTTCTAGCAAAGATCAGTAGAGGGAGCTCCCTTGTAAACTAATGAGTTGGAGCACAGTTATGCTTGACATAATTGTTTACTGGAAATGTGAAATCTGTTGGTTTTGCTATCACGTTTATACTGGTTATTTTCACTGAAAAATTCAGTAGTATTTCTCAACAACAATGAAGTGGAGGAAAAAGTGACGTTTTCTGTAATATACAGAAAAATTCACATATGCTGAGTTAAAACTAACTGACGTAGGAAGGTGTCTGCTTTATAAATCAAGTCAGGTGTCTTCAGCCCCCTGTACATGTATTTTTCTAGCCACAAATTCAGGTAACAGTGCTTCTCCATCCTGCATCGCACAGTATTTGTCAGGCCTCTTTGCCTTGCTAGCATACAGTCTGCCTTCAGTGACTGTAGTCAACAAGAAGTTATATACAGACTTGTGGATTAAGATTAGTATTAAGCTACTCTAATTTCTTGGTTCTTTGTACATAAACTTCTAGGATAAGTAATTTCAAATAGCATAGACTGAGATTGCAATTTATAGTTTATTGAGGAAATTGTATGCATGAAATCTCCAAAAGAACCTTTGTTCCATAGATAGTTTAAAATCCACTAAAATCACAAGAACAGGTATGTTTAGTTAGTACAGGAAATGAGTCTCAGTAGACTGAAATTAATGATGCTAAGTTCAAATGTTCTAATCAAGTCTGATGTATCAAGGATGGGAAGAAATACTAAACTTACTTTATAAGTATCACAGTATAGTCTGTAAGATAAGTTTTTTGATACATTTTATACTTTTGTTAATGTTACAGATCTAAAGGAATCACTGACCCGGCAATTCAATTTCAATGGTTCGTTCAGACACTTTTATTTGGGTATGCTTCCTTTGGTCTTCTGGTGTCTTACAAACCTTCAGCCAAGAAGCACTACTAGAAGATAGTGAAAGAAGTCGCTTCTCACATTTTTCATCCTCATTTTTCAGAAAATATCCTCACATGTCTAGGTGCTGTAATTAGCTAAATTACATTCCTGCTACATGATGCAGTGCCCTTCTACCCAAGTAACTCTCCTGTTACTAAACAAAACAATTAAAATTCACAGGGCCCTGTGGATAGTTCAGTAGAAATTCAGCCCTTCAGTCTTGGCACTACCAAAGTTTAATCCCATTTATTATACGAGAAGCCAGAAGTTGCTCCTCTGCAGTTTTTGACATAAACTGTATCCTCTGATTGCCATTGAGAAGTCCCTGACTGCTGGTAGTAGTGGTTGATAATTACCTTGTCACGTGGAAGAATTTTCCTCTGCAACAGGGAGTTAATTTACACCCACAAGGCAACTTGCACCTATTTTGTAATAGGGTATAAGTTTACCTATATTTTCTCTACAGGATGTTTTACTGGCTTTGTTTTTGTTGTTAGAGCCTGATCTTTCTACTTTGTTTTGCCAACTTACTGTTTTCCACAAAGGACACACCACTTATTGCTGCAGGCACATTAAGAAGAACAGGTCTCAGTTCAGGTTGAGGTGCAGTGATGAGCTCGGATACATAAAGCACTTTAACTTGGTTTAATATGTGTGCCTTAAATTTCATGCAGCATGACCTCATCTTTTGAATGAGGATTTTAATCTTTGAGTTGGTATAGCATAAAGTAGTAATCCTATAGCTTTGAGGGCAGTTTTTTCAAAAAGTAATTTATTATCCAAGAAAAAAAATAATCAATTAGCATTCTAAAACCTAGCTGAAAATGTTACATTTTAGAATGAAATTAGATGCAGTAAGTAAACATACACCACTGTTTCCCAGATGCTGATGTCCTGAAATCTCTGGTTAAGAGACCATTAAAGCCCCCCTCAGAGTATTCCTGTATGCATAGTGAGCCTTTTATCGTGTTGGCTTTCACTTTTGAACATTGGACAACAATTTAGCCTGTCTTGGTTTAGCACTTTTAAAAGTAATAACTATTTAAAGTACTAACTATGGTGTGGGGAGAGGTTTTACCATGCCACATGTGGTGCTACTGTTCTGGAAGAAAGGACAAGAAAAGGTTGTTCTTCCTCTAAAGATGAGCTCCACAAGGCAGTAACAAACTTACGCCTTGTGCAGTACCTACAGCCTGTAACACTTCTGATGGAGAAGTCTTATTCAAGCACAAGTACGTAAAGCTTTTGCTTTTCAGTAGGTACTAAAAGCATGGAGAACTCAAGGGTTTGAAATGGTGGATGGGTGGGTTTTTGTTTTTTTTTTTTTTTTTTTTTTAAAATGGCAAACTGATAACATTAACATTTTGTAGAGAAGTAGAAATTCATGTTTAGTGGCTAGAAATCCAACAGGAACATCAAGAGCCCAAGCTATGTTTTACTGTGTAACCTTCTATCTTAGTCTGTGACCCTGGAATAAAGATTTTTAAAAAAAGTGAAGACGTTCTTTTTCTTTTAAATTTATTCTGGAAATAAATGCCTACACAAAAATATATAGGCATCATCTTTACACCAGTATCAGTATTCACACTTGGAATATATAGGATCAGCTAGCTGTATGGTTTTCACAGTGAGTCCCACAGAAGTCTAGTATTTCTAACAGGGCAAGGTATTCATGTGACTTGTCTTTACCAAAAAAAAAAACCCCAAAACCAACCTCCATGGCACTAAAACATGTACAGGTATAATACTTTGTGTTTCAAGACAAATTCTAGCTGAGTACTTAGTGACCATTAACTTAAGAATGTGAAGGGATATGAGGAATAACTTTCGTTCAACATTTTCATGCTAATGTTCCTGTATAGAGGAAAAGGTGTAACAATAATGCCAAGGCTAGTTAAAGACTTAGGAAAGGTGGTAAAGGACTTTTTTCTTCTTAATAGGCATTTTTACCTGTTCTTGTTTGCCACTGTTCACTTTCCATCAGTGGAACTGCAAATGACCTCTGTTTGGAGGTTGCTAGGCATTGCTTATCAAACTTTTTAGAAATGCAACTACATTGTATTCATCTACCTTCAAACATTTTTTTCTGCCCTATCCTTGCTTGGCAACAGTTCAGTTTTTCCACTTTAAAAAAAAAAAAAAAATTTACTCTCAGCCTCTGTCCCGGAGCTGTGGGCAGCATGGTTTCTAGTGGTTTTGAAGCCCATGAGATCCCCAAATCAAAATCCAAGAAGCACAGGATAAGCAATGTTAACTAGCTTTTAATGTAAAATAGCCTCAAAGAAAATAAAGAAACTTGCAGAATGACAAGATTCAAAACAATATTGATATACCATTTCTGAATATTTGTTTATAGTGTCCCTAACATTGCAGCAAGATTTACCATAATGCTTTACAAAATTCCTAGTTACAAAAAGCCCGCAGAAGCCTGAATCCAGGTCAGCAACTCACTAAGCCCATGAAGAGACAGAAGTTGGTGGCTGTAACAGGCTCTTCATAACCAGCGCCAGTTAGACCAGGCACAAGCATTTCTCCAGGCTATCCCAACAGCAACAATAAAGGCTTACTCATGATCACGCAGAGCAATTCTTTCCGCTGCAATCAAAATACCCTTTCCACAACAAGAGGGGAAAGCAACAGAAGCATTCTTCGTGCTCTTACGGCAGCTCAAAGGCTAGGCTGAGCATCCAGCCATCTCCACGTCGACACCCGACCCACCCGGCCTGCCAAAAGAAAACGCTTGCAAATGCTAGTGCTTCACTGTAAAATATTTCAAAATATTACTTCCCACCAAAAGAAAAAACAAATGAAACTTACAGAAGGGCTTTTACCATTACAGAACACGACTATACAAAGGTATATCATCAAGAAAGCTAAGCTGACATCAAGAAAGGTTTTTCAGGATGGGTATTTCTGCCAACCAGGCTGTTAGCAGTACTGAGGAAAAATAAATACTGTTTAGTCATCCATTTCAAATTGAAAACATAAGGAGAAAAAAACCTTCCTGTGAAAGCCTATGTGCAAAACTGGGTATGTTTTATGCTAATAGTGTAAAGTAGATGTCAAGAACATTTAAAACAACAGTGCCTGTCTTTTCTAGACATATACAAAAATAAGGCATTATTTATTTGACCTGCACTGGTGATCAAAAGAAATAATTTCATACATGCCACAAATAACCACATCACTTACAACAGCACTTTTATGCTGTGATTGCTTGGTAACTTTGCTGCAGGACAAAACACAAAGAAACTACCCAGATCCATTTTCACCTTTAAATCATAATTTATGGTGTATGTGGAAATTAGTGTAATGTACTTCTTAAATTAAAGCTCAGCATGTAATCCAGCCAAGTAATCCAGCTCAGCATGTTTGGCAAATCACTGCTCAAATCAAGCTCTGTTGATGAGAGCCTAGCATCAGCTCAGAAACTTTGCTGAGCCTGAACAGAGGCAATGAGATACCTCCCATCTGTTTCTGAGAACTCTTTCTAAAGCCTTAAGGGCTGTAGCACATTTCTGCAAGGGGGCGATGAAAAACCTCTCTCAGACTCACAGTATGTTGTCTTGCTTTGCCTCTCTTTAGTGCTGACCTAGATTTTTCGAAGCACAAGAGTCAACTGGGCCAGCCTTTGGAAAATAGCCAAGCGGTGGTTCACTATGGAGGTTTACTTTGCCCTGGGGCTGGGCAGCTGGTCTCCTGGATGGCAAGAGAGCCCAGTTAGAAGTGGGGAATGGCCTCCCTGGCCATTGTCGGAGAGTCTGCAGGAAGCTTGACCACTATAGGCAAGGTCTTTGAAGTCCTAGAGTCTGCTGCTTGTGGGCATTCTGGTAAGATCACTGAGGAAGACAGGCAGAAATTACAGACCTTCCACAGAAATGCAGTAGATTTTAGAGGAACATGTTACAGCAAACAAATTTATACATTACAGAAAGCTTACTGATTTTAAGGCTTCCAGGCAAATGACCTTTGCAAAGAAAAAGCTAACTAATGCAGTAATGTTTCCATGAATGAGAGAATCTGAATTATATGTTCCTTCTTTATTTATACCTCATGTTTGAATAAAGAGGGAAGCATCAAATCACATTTTTCAGTTATGCTACTGTTGTATATGAGCCCTTGTTAATGAGTCCGTCAGTCTCACTTCACTATTTACAGGGCTATGCAGTTTAAAAAAATCCTTTACTTTTTCACTTGTTAATTACAAACACATACATTTTTATGCCCCTTCCTCCCAGGAGGTGATCTCCACGTACACAATAAAGAGATTTTTCTGGAGGGTTTTTTTAATAACTCTACTTATTGAGGGTTTAATGAAAACTTTTAGCATATGGCCAACAACCTATACATTCAGTTTACCTTGTCAGCAACATGTTTATTCAGACTGGTGCCTGTCTGCAAGGCCTACATGAGCAGCTCAAGAAATGTCACTGTTTGTTGAAAGCAAGAAGAAAGAAAAACTGCTCAACGTTACCTTAACCTTTGCTCTCCAGAGGAGAGGCAGCGATGTGGCGCAATCCACGAGCTGTACTAGAGCTCACAAGGTCCCTGCAACTCCAGGCATAACTCTGGCACGTGCACGACTGGGAAGAAGGAGGGGAGAGGAGGAAAGAGCTATAAGGAATACCATCGTATCATTTACCAGCATTCTTCAAGACTGTTCTCTCAAAACAAAACCTCTTAGGTGCCTCTTGAGGCAATAGACAGGGAGATGAATTTACCAAGCTTAGAAACCACAAAACTTAAAATCTCCTAAAGACACTCCAGACTTCTTATCAGCAGAAAAAAACCACAAGCAAACAACACACTTTTTCACAAATTTCATGAAGCATGAAAGATTAAAAGGTTCACAGTTGCAAAGAAAAGAAATAAAAGGCAAATAAGAGTACCTGCATCTAGAAGAGCTTTCAGGCACCAGCACAGCTGAAACCCCTCACCAGCCAACCCTTCCCCACCTAGGGCCAGGGCAAGCCCCTCAAATCCCTCCTGCAGATGCCACTCAGGTGTGGTTGGTCTGGCTCTGCCCCTTAAAGACTTGCCCAGCTCTTCTTTCTCTCCGAGAGACAGGTTGTGTGGGTTTAGGGATCCTGTTGTTACCTATGATCATTATTGATTCACTTCAAAACATTCAGATTTTATTAGAATGCTTTCCAACCACAGCCACCAATTTTTGCTGCAGCTTTACTTTAAATAAATAAAGTGCTTTTGAACAATGGGAAATTCATCAGCTCAGGAGGGCATGATGTTCAGCAGGACTCCCCCTCCTTTGGGATGTAGCAAATAGTTTGGAGCAGATGAAAGTAAAGGTTTGTAATAGAAAGAAACTGCAAACTTCAATGTCCTATACATAGCAGACTACTTAAACAAACAGCAAAGAAGGTGACAGGAGAACTGAGACCATCAAATCGACGACTGGCAGGAATTACAGCCCAGCCCTGGAGTCTTGCAGTTTTCTTATCCAACCACTAAACCACAGGCCTAGGTCGGGATCTAACAAAAGTTTGATGCAGCATGTCAAACACACCGACTGCATTTGGGGATGGGAAGGAGGAAGACACAATTCTAAATCTTCAGTAGTAGGCTAGATGACAAGGTGCTACTTGTGAGGACACGCCACCTGCATGGGGAGGTGAACTTTTCCTGATGCTATGAAAGCACATACTGGCAGAGCTTTAGATATTAATCCAGAGCTAATAGGACCTGGGTGAACAAATTAAGGAATCAATGTGGGAAGAGATTTTGTTTCAATGAAAGATAGGCCTAGGAAGAAGTTGCGCCCTGTCCTTGACAAACCTTGTATTCACAGGACTGCTCCCAAGGCTAAGTAGCTTAGCTCTAGTGAAATTACCTGGGTCAAAGCATCCTCTTCCACTGGAGACACGAACATGCACTTTAGCTGGTGGAGTCTGCTGCACACTGAAATCAAAGCATCGGTTTACCAAAGTTCACGATATTTGTGATGAGTATCTCTGCGATCCCATTCACCAGATATCACGGCCTCACTTCACGCACGCAAGCCCAGCCCAGGATACCTCTGCACAGTGCCCAGGAACACAGCCAGGTACAAGCAAGGTGGCGTTCGCACCCGGCGCAGGCCATGTAACAGAATCTCTTTCTGTGCCAGGAACGAGAGGAGCTCACCCAGCCGCGCTGCTCCGCAGTCACCCACCCGGCAGCCCAGAGCTCGATGGGCACAAGGATTTTGTGTCAATGTCAATGAGAGAGAAAGGAAAAAAAAAATGAACTCTGAATTTTTAATGGAAGGCTGCTATCAGTATCATATGAGAGAATGATAAATCTTTCATTGCGGAGGTGGCATAGCATAATTTTAATTATTTTTCAAATAAATACAATGCTTAGATTTACATTTTGCTGATTTAACAATTTGTGAAATTTTTACATAATCATTAAAGTTATTTTTTTCAAGGTATATCAGAACACTCTATGTAAAAATACTTCTTTAAATGAAACACTTAAAAACACATTATTAGATCTTTGAAATGCCATAATCCTATTATAGTTCATAATGCAAAATGGTTAGCAGCACAGATATTTCAGTTTCTTTTCCATTGCATACATTCATTTAAATGTTTAATTTTGGAGAGGTTTTTTTCCCTTGGAAGTATTTCTGCTTAGCTTTAAAGCAAATGGACTCATATAAAAGCAATATAGTATGGAAATCAACTCTAGTATCATGTTCACATATAAAGCGTTTACCACTGAAGAGCGATTTACAGTTTATGTTATACTTAATACAATAAAAAACAAAACCAAACTGCATATATCATGGTTGACATTGTAAGTAACTTCTAGACATCATTTTATTATCATTATTTTTTCCTTCTCCCCCTCCCTCAAAACACATTTTCAAAATCCTACAGTGATTTTGAGTTCATTGATTTTTGGTTGCTCTATCTGCTACCTCTCTTGCCCCAGTTTTGTGAAGACTTGCTAAATGCCGTTTCCACTGATTAGAAAAAAAGTTAGATGCTCTGAGCATCTAAAAAAATAAAGTCCAGGATAATGCAGGATGATAAACCAAGGACTCAGACAGCAGAAGCTGTTGGCCACTACTGAGAACATTGGTTATAAAATCCCATTTTCTTCTCACATAGATTTTGCCAAAAGAGATGAGAGGATAATTAAACCCTTATTTATAGTGGTTTTACATCACCAAATCTGCTCTTTGATGATGTGATTCATTGCTTCTTTCAATGGAAGTAGCACATACACAGTATATAGTCTGTCATCACATATTTCTATATGCATTTCTTAAACATTTCTGACCATGAAGAAAGGAGCTGTGTCTGGCAGGCTGTGATTTACAGGACATGTTCTGGAGTCCAAGCCCTATACCCATCATTCTGGATGGCAAGAAGGGAAAGAAACTAACCATTGGGGCATCAATAACTTTTAGTTCCATATGCAGACCAATGTGGTCCTTCAAAAAACAGACCAAATCAGTGAACTTCTATTATTTGTCCATTTGTGAGGGTCTCTTTCCTACCCCTGTTCCTTCACGAGCCACAATAAGAAGGAACGAACAAACTATTTCCTAGAAAAAAATACTGCAGAGACAGCCAGAATGCTGCCCTCTTCATCCCACCTTGCAGGCACAAGTTGAGTTACAGATATAGCTGGATATCCATATGCAGCAGACACAATACAGATGAGATCTGCGTAAGACTGGATATGCAGTTCCTTCTTTTTAGTCCGTAGGGACCCTCTGTTTAGGTTGCTCTAACTCTCTGGATGATGCCCTTCCCAGCCTACACCTGGACTAGAGTTAAAAGAGGGCAGAGAAAGCTTTCGTCTACCCCAGGGCATCTTCTCTTCCACATGGGACTTCTTCATTGTGCTGGAGAGACAAAAGTTTCCCACTGCAGCACCAGCAACGGAGACGTACCAGCAAGCCCACTCCTAATTGCAGGGGAGGACTAAAGATGAAGCTCAAATTATAAATCGTAATAAGAAAACAAAGGAGCATCACTATGGGCATCTTTCTCCCCAAAAAAGCTATAGTAAAAGCTGGTTTTCATGGACAGCTAGCAAGAGCTCACCCAGCTCTGCACGTGGGAACTGGAAGGATTTGATCCCACACAGCCTGTGGAGACGCTCGCTCTGACCTTGCTGGATTTTCAGCTCAGCTTTGCTAGGGCACTGCTAAATACATAATATTTATTTCATATACTTAATTATCAACTTGATATGCTAGAGGCAGGATTAAGACCTCTCATTAACGTACCTATACCCCAAATTTGGGTCAATTCCGGTTAAATTTAAGCAAGTGGAATGGTATATATTGGCTCTGTTGCAGCTGGCCTTAAATTGAATTTTGCACAAGTGGAGAGGTGACTATTGTACACACCCTCAGAAGCGGGCCTGAATTTCTCTTATATTTCTTGCCATCCCACTCTGTTACCTTATTAGCTGGTCTCTGCCTGTAGTGATGAAAATGGTATTTAGGTCAATGTGTTCTTTGTTAATTGCATTAGCCATGTGCCTGAGACTTAGGCTTCCTTTTCTGCTGGCACTGCCTTTGGCTATTAACATGTGGTCTTTAAATATATTTCACTCTTAACCATGTACTTAATCTGTCCGGTGAGGTGGATAGAGTCTGGTTTAGGAAGACTAAGATGATCACTGGAATGCTAATTACAAAATTCACATGGGTGGAGAGACCCCTTTTTATAAAGAAACACAAGCCATTTTATATGCTGCTTTTTATACCGAGTCCTCAAAAGTAGAGGGAAGAATTACATTTGTGTTCTGCATGAGATCTAATGATATTCAGAATCCTTTTTTAATTTTTTTTTTTATTGCTGCAACATCTTTTGGAACCTTACTTTATAAAAAGGATCATTTTCCCTTGGAAAAAAAAGAATACAGTATTGGCTTTTATCTTCCAAGGGGTTTGTGGTGGTGTTGTGTTTAAATCATATTTTATTAGCATAATTTTTCCTCACATGATAGCAAAGATCAGAGCAGAAGTGTGGTCAGACCCACACCCACGTATATATCTCCTGAAGCAGATTCAGCAAATGGAGAACTGCTTCTGGCTTGGACATGGAAAATCACTATACTAGTAGTATGGCAAAGTCCAGCAGAAGGAGCTGCACTACTTGAACTAGGGGCATCAAAATCATAAGACCTTTGAGAGGTCTACATTCAGATGTAAAGAAAAATGCCTTCTCCCTGTTTATTTACTGAACGCCATTGGATCCTACATACTAGCCAAAATCCAGACAGCCAGCTGGTAATGAGTTATTGAATTCCAACACCAGCAGAGACTAGAAGTTTCCCTTAGCTAAGCTAAAGTCTTGAATTTAACTTTATTCCCAAGGACATTCACTACATTCTGAGCAGGAAATAAACATCCTGAAACTAGTCGCTAACTGTTCAGCTTCAAAAGATAATATTTGTTCTGAATGCCTCAAGATTAGGGCTCCGTAAAATACTTGTCAGGGGACCTCGGCCCTTTCCCTCATGCTGTGCCCATCACCGCTCCGTCCAGGCGGCTGTGGGGTAGCGTTCCAGGAGCGCATTCCTCAGCTGGGCTGTGTGGATCTTGTCTCTGGTCTCCACGGTGCAGGTGACCTGGGAAAAGAATTAGGAACGTTTCTAACAGCATGGCAGCAATCTCAGACAAAGGCGCTTCCAACGAAATCCTAAAATACACTCATAAAAGCAAAATGATCAGTTCAGAACGTAAAAACTCTGGACCTCGCACCCCCTGTTTATGCAGGTAAGAGAACTGACATTGCAGACATCTGGGACTCTTCCAGCCCTTCTGCGTGGTCTTAAAACCTTCCAACAGCCCTACTTTGTATTGCCTTCAAAGTCTGCAGAAGATTGACTGATCCTCTGCTGGCTCCTGGGCAAGTACTTATCTGCTGTTCGCCTCCCTGAAGTCATCTGTTAGCAGCTTCTCTTCTCCATTCCGTGGGGTATGTACGTGGCGCGGCTGCCACCTCACCCAGCTCTGGCTCCTGCCTCACCCCATTTCCCCTGTTTCCAGGCAGTCTTTGTTCCATCCTTCAAGCTTTTTATATTCTCCTCCTCTTCCCTCTCATGGAGTTATCCCCCTGATCCTTTATAATCTCTGCAGTCTTCTGGCTGGTTTCATCTACTCACACACCTTCTTATTTTAACTCTGAGTTTTTGTTTGCTCATTGATTCACTTCTTGTTTTCTGTTATGGTTTTTCTGCTGCTAAGTCAAACTAAACCCAGGCAGACCTAATCTCGATAGTTTTTATTCTTCGCTTGCCTCCACAAGTATTATTGACAATCCTGTCATGCAGCTACTGAAGACAATAACTGCAATGTATTTTTTTCAATTCTTCTTTAATCCCTCTTTTCTACATACTCACATCTCTACTGCATCGTTTGACAGTCTGGGCTCTACCAAAGGTGAGGCACCAATGTGAAGGTGCAGAAGGAAAATTATACTTCGCAATTTTAGACCACTAACTTCCATCACCACTGACCTCCTGCTGGAATTATCACTGATGTTGAAAGTGCCACGTGGAAAAAAAGACCTCACAGAAACATGGAAATCTAGCGAGGAAAGGATCCAAGATGAGTCACGGTGCAACAACAGAGTTTATTGTAACAGGCAGATCTACAGAGAATAGAGTAAAAACTGGTCATGGTAACCTTAAGGTGGACTGCTAGAGACAGATGCGCTGTATAATGTTCCTGTCAGAGCTGCATCCTTTACAGAAAGCAACAAGGCAAAAAATAAAATTGTCTCTACTCAAATATGTTTATGAGGACATTTCTAAATAAGAACTTTGTGAATTCATCTTTCCGGGAATGAGCTTAAAATAACAATAAACCTTTAGAAAAACTATTGAATGAGAAGATAAAACACTTACTCCAGGTTATTCTAAACAGCCATGAGCTCACTTAATCAGAAAACTGGCCGTAGCTTCTTAAATATCCATCATGAAACAAGCTACATTTCTGATCTGTTCCCATAATTCTTCACCTCTTACCCTGAACATAGTTCTATTCTTGTTTGGTTCCTTGGAACACAGATGCTAATTTCTTTCACCTCTGAAAAAGTGGGATTGGGTCTCGAGAAGGACAGTCATAGAAGATAATTAATAATGAGGGAAGAGGAGAGAACACAAAGACTGGGAAAAGTATCTAAAGAATATCTAGGCACCAAAGTACCACATACCCATTATCCATTCCATGGCTTACACAAAATCCCTAAAGCTTTGCAAGTCATATCTTCAAGAGCACATACTCATCTCTCACTGAGTCTGTAATTAAAAAAAGCAAACTTTTTCCCCTTCCACAGCAGTCATGCCTGTTTTGTCCTGAGCAAATCAATTGCTGCACTTGGAACCAGTCTGGACTTGCCAGGTTCAGCTTCGAATATTTGGCAGCAAGCAGCTGCTCTGCCCTGGGAGCGAGCATGGGAAAGCGTTTTGATTTACAGAGCTAACTGTCCTCCTCTCCGCCCTTTTCTTTCTGCTTATGATTGAAGCCAGACAGACTTGGATAGATTGGAGCCAGAGAGCTTGCAAACGGTGTGGATAAACACTGTCTTTTTGTTCTGTGCATGCACACCATCCAACATGCGATACGGCCATTAACATGCTGCAGAGTATGATAAAAGTAATAACAGCAGCAGCAGCAATAATAAACCACTTCAGAAATTCACTTGATGATTGTTTTTTGGGTTTTTTTTACCCTCATCAAAAGTGTAGAGAGAATCACACTACACTTGAGAGCAGATCTGAACAGCAAGGAAGGCAAGAATTTGCTTTCTTGCTCAGGTTAAGCTGATGTACGCTGTGGTTTTACCTTCGCAGAACTCCTCTCTCTCGTTCGCTCTCCCTGGGAAGTACGATTTACATGAGTGTCCAACAGGGCAATCCTCATATTCATGGGGAGGTATGTGAGGATTATATTTATCTAGGATGAATAGTCACCTAGCTACTACTAGCTACAGGAGGTTGCGTACCTACTGATGAACTAAGAGTAAGTGCTCCAAACCGGTCTTATTTAAGAACAAATGACAAAATCTATTGCCTGATGTTTCTTATACTCCAGACAAGATAAATTTAAAGTCTTCTCTAGTTGTCGTGAGTTGTTTCAAACCCATAAGCCCTCAGTACTGGATGTAGGCTTTTGGATCCAGCAGAGCGCTCACTGGCTGCAGGACCATGTTTGCACAGTAGATCTTTCCTTTCTGTGTATCAAAAAAAAAAATCCCACAAAAACCACCACCACCAGAGTAAATTTCACGCATTTTTCTTCTGCATATTACATCCTTGCTGGATTAAAAAAAAAATAAAAATATTATCTGCTCCTATAAGACTTAAAATCAGCCAGACAGATCTTTTACTGCATTTAGAGTTCCGCTCTCTGTGGCAAGTAATCTAAAGATTGATTCCAGCCTAAGGGTTTAATTAGCTTGTTGGGGCTTTTTTATAGCAGGCCTTCAAGTAATGGAAGACAGAACAGTCTTCACTGAATATTGATGTCTTGTGGGTTTTATTTAATAACTAGAAATAATCAAGGGAGCAGGACAAAGGCAGAAAAAAAGATAAAGGAAAAATTGATCACAAGTTATTACTCTGTGCAACACCAAAATGCAGATGCATAAATTAAAATATTCATAGAAATTAATTCCATTTCAAAGGGAGGACAGTTCCTAACTTCACAAAAGGAGGAAATTTGCAAAGTTCTGTGCTGAATAATTTAGGCAACAGGGTGGGCACCTCTGGTCCTCCTTAACTGCAAGTCTTACATGTGGGCACTTTGCGCCTTTTAGATTATATTTTTCTAGATATTAAAAATTAATTTGGTGTGCCGCTCAACTCCCTGATGCCTGATATCTGTAGGTTGTGTGTGCAAATAAAGAGATTGGGTGGACATGCCGAGCCAGTGCTAGAGAGCAGAGGAAATGTGAGTAGCATTGCTCGAGCAACATATTTCAGTATTTTGTGCTTTTCCAGGCTCCACGTAAAGATAGATCATAACCAGCTAGTGCAATTCCTTATGTCCCCGACTCATCCATTGAACCTTTGTATCCCACTCCTTTAAGCCTACAAACCATATTCACCACCTTCTTCTAAGCTCTTGGTCTCGGAGGATTCATGTAACTTAATATTCATGATACACCTCGCTCAGCAACAGTATAGGTTTGTTTGCACAAAAATCGCTGGAGTTAGAAATGAAAACTTTATTTATATATACTGCTTTCAGTTCTATAAATAAAGCAAGGCTTTTCATTTCTATTAAAAAAAATTAACAACTGGGCAATTTACTGACTTATTCCATAAACACCCAGTGTAGGTTACTGTACGTTATAGCTTATTTGACAACAGCACTTCAGCTTATGGTTTGGGGATCAGCTGCCAGATAGTCCCCAAGGTCAGCGCAATGCTTGATAAAGAGCGCAACAGCTGCCACGGCTGACACTCGGTTGTGCAACCTGAGCCCTTATCTTTCAGCATACTCTTGCCTTCGGGTCAGTGAGCACGAGCAAGTTACTGTCACATTACCTAAGTCAGATAATAATCCAAGAGGTCAACTCTCAGCCTCCCTGGACTCAGGTTCTTATTTCTACAACTGGGTCAGGCTGTTTTGTACCACGTTAGTCTGCTGTGGAATGCCACGAAAGAAAATAACCAAATTCTTCTGGAGAGCCTCAGAGGAAATGTATCGCTGAACTTCCCACTCCAAGTATCTCCATTTTGCAGATGGGGAACTGAAGCATGGAAACAGTGCCTTGCCCAGGTCATGCAGGAAATGCTTTAGGAATGATAGCATCCTTCCTGTACCCGGACAGCTGTGTGCTCCTCTATATTCTCTTCACAGGACAATAATACGGAACATGTTGGCAACTGGGAACACTAATCCAAAATATTCTCCTCTGGTCTTTTATAAAATGCAAGCTGGCCCAAAGGAACTTACTCAAATTGATCAGAGCAGACTAAAATAATTTAAGGAGTTCTGGCCTGAGGCGAATAATCTGTATGGAAAAAACAGGCATTACACTACACAAAGTGAGACAGGAAACCCAGGACCGCTGGGACAACGTGCAATGTTATCGTAAAGAAAAGCAACATTTGATTCATGAATTAGTATTTTGTTGCACAGTCAGATGGAGAAGTAACGTGATGGATGTTCTTTTTACAACTGGTCTCTTCTGAGTTATTTGAAACCACAGCAGAGTGAAGCTCCCAAGAGGTCTGAAGGGAACAGACCAGACACTCCACAACGTCATACAGGACTGAGGTCAGAGGGAAAACTGCCACCACAGCTGCTTCTCTGTAAAGCTGCTGGAGCACCTCAAGACCTTGCAGGCCCTCGCTGCTCTGTTCCAGGACCCTTCTGTACCTGCCAGTCTGATCATGCTGCAGTTTCAGTAGTGAGAAGACTCTTCGAGAAATTTGATGACCTCAAAGACACTTTTTTTTTCCAGCTGAGTTGCCCGAGTCCAAATAGCAGACAAAAATTAAGCAGGCAAGCTGCTGCTCTGTCACAGAGCCTTGCATGGCTTCATAGCAAAGATAGATCTTACCTTACTAATTCGGCTTCTTGATTTTGCTCATTGACTTCTGAGTTGATAATAAGAAGAAATTAAAGGGATTTAAATGCTTATAAAGAGGTTTACAGGTGGAAGCAATTTAAGTGATAAATTGTCCCACATTGAATCTGAGGAATATTACTGGTAAAGAATAGGGAAAGTTCACAGAAGCAAGTTGTAACTTCCTCCCACAAACTGAGTAATCCTTTAGATCTCTAGATCTAGTTGGCTGGTGATACTAGATGAGTTTTTCCTTAGCTCTGATCTTTATTTCTGTCTAGATATTCCTGGTCATCTAACCTGCTTCAATAGCTGTGAAATGTGAAGCCTGCCAGACTGGTTATTTGTAGGATTTGCTAAGAGTTCTCTATTTCAATATTGGGACTTTGGAAACCATTTCCTAACTGCTCAGGTAAGAATGAATTAGGGTGTAGTCCTCTGCAAGACAGAAATCCAGTATAAGCCGCAGGGAAAGAGAATCTAAACTGGAGGTATGAGCAGGCAGCATCCAAAAGAAACTCCCACATTGTTCCAACGTGACCAGCCAACTCCACTGCACAAGGCACTTCATTAAGAATCAGCAGAATACAATGTAGCCATAATATTGGTTTTTAATTAAAAAAAAAAATCTCATCTTTTTGCCAGCAAAATGTTCCAAAAGTTATTTTTCCAGAAATGTAGTTTGAACATAAAGCTTCCTTTTAAAAAGTCCTTACTACTCCACACAATCAGACTATCAGCAAGGATCTTCCCATGGAGTGTTCCAAGCGTGCACCAGATGAGTAAACACTAACCCAGCACAGCATTTCACTAGAGGGAAGAAAAATGCTCCCTCTTCCTGACAAGCAGTGACTAGAAGCCAAGTTTCTCTCCTTTAGAAAGGAAGGGGTAAATCTAAAAAGATGATTAAGTACTGAGATGACAACCTTGGCAGGACTGATTTAGTGCTTCAGATAAGCCGCTACACTTACTGCTCTGTTCTGTCAAACGTTTCATCTATATCCACAGTCAAAAGTATGGACTAAAGGTAAAGCAGAGTGGGTATAGCTCCTATGCCTTTCTTATTATTACCACCAGTTCAACATGCGATAATTTTTGTTCTTGATCCAGATTTAAATGCCTGCTTAATTTAACATGCTGTGATTTACACTGACGAAAATGATACAAAGTTCTTTGCAGGTCTGCTTTAGTAGAAAATGCTTGAAATGTTTTGCTTTAACCCTTACAAGCAACAAAGAAAAAAGCAAAACCTCCCACACACGTATTAGCTTTACTATGAAAACATGTACTTTTCTTTATATCCAGTTAGAGCAAATTCATTTCAATGCTTAAAGATAAATTCAATATTCTACCCTTTTTGATTACCCTTGTTTTAGTTTTCAAAGAAAAGCTTCTTGATTCACTAGGTGTCACCAGACAGAGCTGCCTCCAAAGCCACTGAGGTCTATAAAATTGGATCACTACTTTGTACTTCACATCTAATTATCCGATAGCCTCTCCCAGGCTGATTAAAAGCCATCATGCAAATCCAACATCCAATTAAATTATTCAGGAACGCAAATTCCTCCCTTCAACCCTCTTGTAGTACAACACTGTCAGATTCTTGAAGTGGCTAGTCAGTGAAAATACAGCCTGTTTAAAGTGCAGGCAACAGCACATGGCACTGTTTCATCCAGGGACTGTATTTACTACAGATTCTGATAAAATTGCCTCATTGGGAGAGGTTGCAAGAGCAATGGGAAATTATTCTAACATTCCCAATCAAAACTAAGAGGGTGGATTTTCTCTAATTTACTTAGTAGTGTTAATAAAAATTACAAGCCTTTTTTTCATAAAAATCACACTGAAAACTCTAGAAGAGTTACAGGGTTTGCTGAATCTAGCCTTCAGTAAAAAGTTTTTTCAGAGGTAAGTTAATCACTGAATCAGAGGGATTTGTCTACCCTGTGCAGGTAGGCCTAGATGCTTGAGAAAACTGATAATATCATGACATATGTGAACATATGATATATGTTCTGAAAGACATATCTTCTGAAAGACATTTGTGACTACATTTGCTGTAGTCCTTTGCGATAGCCGTCTTTAATCTAAGCTATTCTTTAGATCCACAAGTGAAAATACTGAGCAGGTTTTTGCATCCAGGTGGGAAATGAGATGTAAATGCCAAAATGGAAGACCTTGCTTACTCAAGAGCATTACTGAATTCCAGTTATAAGCCTGTTTAGCAGAGATCCTTAATGTGACTTCCACCTCTGATTTCACAAACTAAGTCAAGTTGGACTCAGACAGCTGTAGCATGAAATCGGTGGAACCACACCTTTGCCAAACCAGTTGAAGTAAGAGATGTGCCCAGAGACAAACAATCCTTTTAAGAGAGGCCATTAACTGATAACACCTCCTCACTGTTACTTTATCAAATACTTAACAAAGGAATAATGATTTTACTCTGTGCTCTTTGTGGATAAGGTACAAAACTGAGGCCGTAGTTAAAAACAAGGATTCCTTAAGAGTCAGGGTGTTCTCCACATTGCTTTAAGGCAAATTGATCTCGGATAATTACAGCCAGCCTCCACAGCTGGCTCTTCAGGTTCTGGACGGATGCTGCAGCTTGCTCACCACCTCCGGCACACCACCACGCACGGAAGGAGGTTTGCAATAGTAACAGCTGGAGTGTTTCACCCACAGTGTCACAATAGCAGGTAAAACAGGTCCTATTTTATTTATGTGCCTGCTAAGTGTTTGGTGAGGCAAGATGCTGTAGAAGACAGAAGACATTATCACACTGCTCCTCAAATCACTGTGCACACACCACTGGACTTCAACATAGTTATATAGAGACATAGGAAAACAGAATAAACTAGGGGAGGCCAGTACTACTAGAGAAACTGAAACTGCGTCTCATCTTACCTCAACAGTGAAGAGCTCAGATGTCACAAACGTGCGTTCTTGTTTGATATCCAAAACTCTAGATCAAATAAGGGATAAGTTACAGATCACAACAATCGTTTGTCATTCTGAAATAGTTTCTGTAAGCGTTTGGACAATAGTCATCTTTGCTGCTTTCCGTACGAGATGTGTTCTATGCTGCAAAGGTGCTTGCACCTTGGAAGAAAGATGAAGGCAATAAAAGCTTTTTCTGAAATATAACAAGAAAACCCCTTTGATTACTTAGTTACTTACAGACTTGCCTTCAGAGGACATTTGGAAACATGTCCAAATCTTTAACAATCCTTGTGCTATTCTGTGGTTGTTTTTCCTTACTACTAGTCTGATTTACCTTGCTTCTTCCCGAGCTAAAATCTCCAGTAGCTTTGAAATGTCTCCTGGGCTGTCAGAAAGCACAAGGGAAAATCTGCACACTCTGTTATCGAGGGTCAGGGCACGAGCTATGCACTGTTGCAGCAAATGTAGCTCCAGGTTTCCACTGCATATAACAATGGCCACTCTGAAAACAGAGAGAAAAACCAGGATTTTTGATTAGCACTTGTGCGTGCAAAGAAACTGTAAATAACAGACATTATATTCAATATCAGCTTCAGATCTGCTAGGTCCGCCCTTTGATAAATAGGTATTACACGTCAGAGGGGCTCCCGGCTCTCAGCATCAACTGTGGGCAGGCAGCGGGAACCTAGAAGCTGGCTGCATTGGTTGGTCTGAAACTGGAATTTGCTGGATATTTTAGTCCTGTTAGAGATAATTAGCTGGAGCATTCTAGGTCTGTTTCAGATTTTTAAAATATGACATCATTTTCCCCCGGAAATTCTGAGCCTCGGCCTCTTAATGGCTAGATAACATGTATGTTCACAGCTTTCTGTAATCGTTAGCTAAATCCATCTCAACCCTGCAAAATGAGGACAGAAATGTTTGAAGAGCAAGCGAAAAGGCACATGGTTAGCCCAGGATAGTTGTCTCTCTGCAGAGTCAACCCCGATGCCTTTAAGCTCAAACCTTTCCATTTTGCCTCTTATTTGAGCTGTACTGAATTGGAATGTGTTGCTGCTCCGTATGTACTCTGTCAGCTTCGTCTGAAGAACTGCCTCAGCAGCATTTTAGCATACGATGCTGTACATTGAAAATTTTATTTTGTCTGGAGTCCATGTATTTAAATAAATTCTGGGCTATGTCCTGAGCCAAGGCTCAATCTGCTTAAGTACCGAGTACTCAAGCCCAGATGCAAGAAGGCACTTACCCACACGTTTAATGATAAGCACAAGGGTAATCCCATCGCCTGTCTGGGCAGTTCTCTGGGCCGGGAAGCAGGTGTCACTGAGCAGCTGCAGGAGACAGCCTAGCTCCTGTCGCACCACAGACAGGGCTGGTTTCCACAAGTGGAACAAGAGAAGACAACAGACTAACAAGATCAGGATGCTCTCCTGTCAGATGTGACCATGCCTTGTGGAGCTGTGTGTGACTGCCTTTCCCCCAACCATTTGAGAATACAGGAAAATAACAATTTGTCGGGTCTCCAGGCTGACATTTGTCTTGTTCAAGATGGTCTTCTGACCTGTGAGTGGTCCCTTCAGCCTGAAGTAGATGCTGCAGATAAGCCCATTGCCAGTTCAGGGGCAGGAACTGCCTCGTCACTCATAAAACAAGTATCTTCTATCTGTTTCCTGGGAGCAAGGAACTCAACCCCATGCTTTTGGCACAGTTCCCTGTTGCAATAGCTGCCATACCTTTTACCCTTCAGCTCGGGCAGCTTCCCTGCAACTAATGCTGCAAGTCCAATGGCCCCTTCTGCATCAACCGTGGCTCGCTCATACTCCAGCAATCTCAGCATTGAAACGAGGATGTCCTCCTCCCTGAAGGCAAAAGAGTTGTGTCAAAACAAAACGAGCTACCAAAAGCAGAGGATAATACATTTGCATATAACTGGATTCCTTCCATCCTCCCAGGTGCATACATACAACCCCAAGGTGATGTTACAGAAAGCTGTGCTGCTATCTCAGTCTTGTAATTAACTGAAAGACAAGATGGCATTTTTTACTAGAACCATTCTGCTAGCTAAATCCCAGCGTTAAGCATATTCTGCCAACTTGGCCTTTCTGCGAAGATTTAGAAGAGTTTTGTCAAAGGCTGCCTTCAAGTGTTGTAGAACACAACAAGGACAAGCTTACACCCAGAGCATGACCAGGTACTAGCAGCAGGTGAAGTTTTGGCCAAAGAGGTCAGTCTGGACAATGCTTTTAGTCATATGATTTAGTTTTAGGTAGTCCTGTGATGAGCAGGGAGTTGGGCTCAATGATCCTTTATGCATGTCTTCCAACTTGAGACATTCTATGATTCTGTGACACGTGGGACGGGGTTCAGTGTCCTCAGCGCCCCGCTTGGAAGGAAAGGCACCTCACCACCACCACACTCTCACAGCATGTGCATGATGGCAACTCTTGCCAACCCGCTCTCCATTGCACATGAAGAACCACCATACCCTGGTGGTACAGCACATTTTTCATGGTCACTGAGTATTATTCATTTCACTGCTTTTCTTCACCTACCTCACAGCAACAACTTTATCCACAAGTTTCCCAGTCAGCTGCAAAGAATTGCTGCCAAAGCAAAGCCCGCTCACATCTGCAGATTTCAAAAGACAAAAATATGAATCTGGATGCTTTAGACAAGTTCAACACTTTTTAGAGTCCTGACTGTTTAGTGCCCTTAATTAGTGCAGCACACTGCTGTTATACAATCTTAAGTTGCTTGATTTTTTTATATGACAAAAATGCATTTGGTACCAAAAGACCAAATGTCCCAGGAATATTTTGCCATTTTGGGCTCCTTTAAGAAAATTATGATTCTTCACTGGCATAGTTACACTGCAAGAGTGACTCTGCAGCCCAGCGCTTTTCACTGTTCAACGAGCCTTGAAGAAGAGAAGAACCAATTGTGGCACTGGGTTTGTTAGCTCCAACAGGACAGTTAGCAAAGGAGGGCAGAGATAGGCAGAGCTTACCGAGAGAGTTAAGAAGTTGTTGGTTTATAAAACTCCCATCTAACCCACAGCTTCCAGAGATTTGAGCATCAGGTAAACAGTAGATTCTTAAATTGCTTAACAGCTGAGGTTTTTTGAACAAATGATGTGGAAACAACTGTATTGTTTATAAATGCTGTTGTTCCAAGATCAGTTTTGAGAGTAAATATTTAAAGCACGTCATTTTCCTGCCTATTCACAAACCAGTCTTTTACGCGAGAGTTTTCCCGTTGACTTCACCGGTTAAGATGCCGCTTGTGAGCACAATCATCAGATAAATACTCTCATATTTCTATGCATTGGAACACTTCACATGCACTGGAACCAGTACTGTACTCCAGGGTGGTGGTGGAAATGTGTCAGAAGTTGCTCTTCCAGCATGAATTAAATTCTGACTCATTAGAGGTTTCATTTAAAATATGTTTGAACTGAAGTAATGAGAAAAGAATATGGTTGGAGAAGTCAATGAAACCCTTGATTTTACCTCCAAAAGAATAATCTATTTTCTTTACCTCCGTAAAAATGATGATTGCTGCAAGCCTGGTCTTCAATTGGGTGGCCAGCCTTTAAGGATTGTTGCAATACAGGGAAACTTTCAGATTCAACCCCCTGGGGAAAACAAGTGTTGTTACTTTTTTATTGATCCAGTTATAACAGAAGTCACCACCAAAGTGGACACCCAAAAAGCTACACAATGTTTCCTCTTAGAATTAGCAATTAATTGCAAATTGCATACAACTGTGTTACCACTAAATTTATCCTGTAGTTTATTTGGGACCAAAATTTTCCAGTAAGACATTATTTCAAAACACAGAACTGGATTTCATTTGCTTTGGAAGAGTCTTCCTACATTTTTTCTTAAATCCACCTAAGCAGCCAACAGACAGGAGGCTTCCCAGGCTCTCAGTAGCTCTTCTCCTAGGTGAAGCCCACAAGATCAGATATCCTGTCCCCAGCATTTGCAGCTTCTGCCAGCGTACCACTAGATACCAGTGCAGTGTTATCATTAGAGACCAGTGCCTTTTGCAAACAGCTGTGATGAAAGCCATCAAAATGCAGTACTTCATAGGTGAAAGGAAACTCACAATTACAGAAATGTGCGGGTTGAGGTGTTTGAGTGCAGCAGCCGACCCCGCCAGCAAGCCACAGTGGCCTCCCGCAGGGAAAATCACTGCGTCCAGCTTTGGCACCTGCTCGTAGAGCTCCAGCCCCACGGTTCCCAGGCCCGACAGGTAGACAGCACTGTCCTCCCTGCGGGAAGGAAGGAAAGGCACAGCTCAGCAGGGTTCACAGTTGTCAACACAATAATAGTTCACTCTACTACTTTAAAGACATCGTTCAGCAGAAAAAGATAAGCATGAGAGTAAATCACCAGCTTGAGGGCAGGAGGCGATACAACAGGACGCTGCCATCAGACAGACCATCGCGTGCTGTGTCAAGTGTGGCGTTACCTACTGGGAGAAAACTTGTGCCATTGACAAACCTCCCAAATAACCTTCAGGGCAAAGAGTACGTATCTCTGTTATTAGCAGTATCAGGTGTTTACAGAGCTGGTAAGACAGGTAATTTTTCCATTGCCATCACTACCTTGTGCTTCCTAAATTTTAAATGTGGCAGCCCAAACTAAAAGCAGTCTCGGAAGGAGATCTCCTTCTCTGCATTTACGAGCGGTTTTTAGTGTTTGTGATAAATGGGAATTTTCATGAAATTTAAGCACTGCGTTCAACCTCACAAATACCAAACAGATTGCTAACAGAGTTAAGTCTTTCCACAGTCCAGGGCCAATATCTGATACCTTCACATTACTCTGGAGACTCTGGAAGGGTAGGAGAAGCATTTAGTTGAGCCAAAATACTCGCTGGTAAAACACTTTCAAGCAAAGGCAATTTAATGAACAGAATAGGGACAAACAGAGTCAAAAGACTGAAGAAAAGTCCACTGTACAGTCATGCAATTGACTTGGATCTATTTCCAAACGCTGCTTAGTGTTTTATTTCAAAGTTAGCAATGATGTAAATGCAGAATGATATATATGAATGAAAAATACAAGATCTCTGTATGCCCGTATGTTCTGCTTTTTCTGGCAAACAGACACACAAACAGAATTATAGATCAATGACCTCACTTGATTTACTTGACTTGGGTTGCTGGGGTACTAGGAAGCTATGCTTTTATTACTGTTAGACATGCACAGAGAGGCTCAGCAGAGGAGCACAGAATCCCTGCAAGGTGGAGACCAAGGCCCTCTTGAGAGGTTACCTCACATACAGCAAAACACAGCAAATTCCTCAGGGTGAGAGTCTATATAACTGCACAAGAAAGGATGGGAGGAAGGAACTTTCACTCCTGCAGCACAACTAAAGATGAAGGCAAGAAATCATAGTGGGATGGCTAACCGAACCCTTGAATTTATTGTCTTTATCAAGATACTGAAGGAGGTCTCCCCTCATCCTTATATGTGACAAAATATATCCCTGGTCTCCTGAACAATTCTTCTGGGGTCTTATTCACAAATAAGATTCAGAACTGAGTTTGTGGAGTTACCCCTGTCATGGGTACGTGGGAAACTACAGGGACCTGCAGAAATGAATCAGGACCTGGGATATGTGATTTACAAGTAAAACTTCTCTAACAACTGAAATTTCTGTCCAAAGGAGACTGCTCCAGGCATGGACATTTATTAACAGTTTGAATGAATGTTTCAGATAATTATGTTTTCCTTGCTAACATCCAGTTAGAATATCAGTTCACTTTCAGCCTTCAGCTTTTTATAATAAAATGGGTTATTTTATTTGCAGTGTGACTGATTACTTTTGCTTTGTGAAAGCAAACATATCTCAGTATCATATGCCATAGAAGGAAAAACAAAGAAAAGGGCAGATAAATCTAAAGACTGTAGATTTAAATAAGCAGTTTTGAGTCATAGCTAGAAATCTGGCCATTTGCCTTCTGAAATATGTGATACATCAGCAATCAATGATGTCAGGCTTTGGTTTCCCAGTGAAATTTTGACATGGCAGCTAGCAGGCTCTGTTCCCCTGTTCTCCAAATAAAGGGCTTGAAAGCTCTCAGCTGTCCTTCCTAGAGTAACAGACTAACCAAATCACAAACGAACGAGGATCAGGGTATGGAGTTACACAAGAAAAAACTGGACTCTCAAGGAAGGAAGGTGTGTAATTCAATCTGTAGCATTCTTACCTCTCTGATTCACAAATCAATCTTTGTCACATCATCCCAGAGGTACTGTGTTACTATTTGGTAATCTTTGCATTGTGTTTATAATGAGGTCCTGAACATCTATAGTTAAAAATCCCATGTTACCTAAGCAGCAATGACAGACCTCGTGATTGAATTCCAACATGAAAAATCACATTTCCTTCCTGGAATGTCACAGGAAGTTGCATTTGAATAAAAAGTTTCCTTCCTCTAATTGAACTCGTGCACGATCATTTTCATAACACAGTATTTTAATTGCATTTAAGAAATGGAAGAGCTGACATTGACGTACCCAGCTACAGGATGTTGGCTGTGCAGGTAAAACCCAAGACAGTCAGGTAATACCTACTTCAGGAAGGAAAGACTGAACTGTTGGTTAAGGAGATCCAGACCCCAAATTGCTTGGGATTTTATGCAAGCTAGAATTAAACTGAAATAAAATGCCATTTCAGAAGTTCCATTCTGAAGCACAGGAGATCAGCTGGTGTTTTACAGACAGCTTTGGCGAGCCATGATGAATGTGTGTCAGACACACATCGAGGAAGACTGGCTATCCACATATGCATACATCTCTCTGGGAAAGCTCTCCCAGCCTACACCCAACAAAAATACGGTTTGTGCATCCCATTATGAAAAGGCTCACAATTGTAGTGGGATTTTTTTTTTTTTTTTTCTTCTCTAAAGTGTGAAGAATTGCATCTGTGAGGTTTTAATTAAACACAGTAACAGACTGAATAACTCTGTTTCTTGTAACCTGAAATATAATAAATCAGAGTGCTTTGGTATTATTAATGGTAACGCAGATATTTAGAGTTCCTCAATGCGAGATGCCAAAGTCGTTCACGTGCATTGTCCCTGGAGCTTCATGAACCAGAATACCTACCTTATGTAACAAAAATAATTATTTGGGGAGGAGAGGAAGATTAAACATGAAATTACAATAAAATTATTTAGTTCTTACATACAAACGTGATAGCTGATGCAAGCCAGCTGGGAGTTAACACTTCTATCAAAAAATGGCTGACAGAAATTCGGAAACCACAAGGTTATGGAAAGCTGTGGTTTTCAAAGAGGGTCTAAATGAGTTTGAAATTCAGTGGGATCTAGGACATCTCATTCCTTTGCATTTCTTTGAAAGCCTCAGTCTGGGACAAGGTTGTGTGCGCACACCGACCAGCCCTGTGGGTCACTTGCTGTCGGCAGAGCTAACCCTGCAGTTGAAGAGTACCGTTTTTAATATTGCCTTCCCAATAAATCAGCTGGGAAAGAAGTGAGGACTTTCTCCATTTTGCTCATTCTGGGATCCTCTTTCCAAGCAACATTACTCATTATTCCTATGTTTACTGCAGCAGAGCCTAGGACCCAAAGGGGAACGGGCACTCACTGCAGTAGTTGCCAAACAAACAGGAACTGGTGGATAAAGCCTGCACAGAGGCAGGAATGAGGAGGGAGAATAACATTCCAGGTCAGTGCATCAGAGGGACCGCCAGCTACCACATGCTAATGATTCACCCCTCCGTGCTTTTGGAAATCTTACTTGCAAAAAGGTAAGGAAAAACAAACCAAAACAAAACAGAAAAGGGAAGGGAACAGTGGAAGAGACTGCAGAGAAAAAGGGGGAAAAAAGGGGGAAACAGATCAGTTCTGAATATTTTTGCCTGTCTGATCTTATTCTAATCATGTTTTTACTAAATCGGGTTTGTTCAATGATGTCAAATAGTTCAAAATTAAATGTATACTCATCTTTAGCTACTTCAAATATATGTGTGCAGTAGCCTCTTAATCATCTTTTTTCAAGGCAGAATCACTGTTTTGTCAGTCACACCAGATATTTTACAGCGAAAATTTTACAGCATTAGCCTTCTCTTGCTCTACACTATGCCACTGAAGCCTTTGCATTAAAGATTAGCTTTTACCCACCTGAGTCCAGAGAGACCAAAAATGAACGTTAGCCTTAATGCTTACTGACAGGGTTCATAAAGTGTTCATACTAGCCCATATAATTCCTAATATATATATTTTTTTTCATATAGGAAGTTTGCCTAATTTGGGGGAAAAGAGGTGTGCTTCATTTTGGTTTCAATCCCCAACCGCTACAGAAAGATTTGTGATTTGTGCCTGGGAATATGTAACTGTCCACACCCCAGGTAATGGGAACATTTTGATGACTTGTGATCAATTTTTAATGAAGCTAATTGTTTTTGCAGAGCTGTGCAAGTATTTAATCTAATCTTTCTAATCAGCCTGACTTTCAACTTACTCTTCAAGGTAGAGGTAACCATTCTCCTGTGCCAACCTTCTTGCGTGCGTCTGGGAATCCTTAGCTGTAGTGCCATAGGATATAACCATGGCACCGTACTCACGGCATGTTTTCACTCTGGCCGGGGACGTGCTGGTTGACATGATGACAAATACTGGAATACGGAGCTCTGAGGCGTGGTAAGCAACAGCCATGGAAAAGTTACTGTCCGAAGCCACGATCACCCCCTTTCTTTGCTGATCCTAAAAAACAGGGTTGTTTATTGCACATTACATAGCATCACAAAGTTGTCCCATATGATCCTAGATCATTCTAATGGTCTGACTTCCTCCTTTTCCTCTACTAGCTGATCATATTATGATATTATGATCCAGCATATGCATGCCTGGTGTGATCTCAGGACTTATACACAGAGCTAAGACAGCACAAGATCAATCTCTGTTCCTGCACTTGTCTGGGTTACGTTCTTGTTCCACTGGAATTAGTTGCAAAACTCCAGCTGATCCCAGAAAAGCTGATATCTGGCCCCTCAGAGCCAATATCTGGTCCCTCTTCCCTGTCTGCCTGAAATTATTTCATTTCATTTCAGGTTTCCCTTTAGCAGAAGGATTTATTCATATTATTACAAAAGTGCAGGAGTAACCACTGTTTTGGGGCTGCTGTATCACGCTAATTACAATTACTATTGCTGCAGAGACTCATTAACCTCCTATGACAAATGATAAACAAGCTATTCATGTAATGATACTGAAATTAATTTCAAAATCAATTGGTGATCTAGATCTTTTTCATCACCATTGTAACTCGATTTCATCATCACTCCAAGTTTGATGGTTTCAACATGTCAGAATTGTAACATGCATACCAACACTTTCATCTAAATGCCACAGAAAAATGCTGATGTTTACATTTTGCAAGCTTTTCTTTCAAATATTTTTAAGCACTTCACCAGCATAAAGAGATAAAGTATTTTACATTCAGATACTTGCAGACTTATCTATGTTGTTCAGCACAGTGGTTCAAAAGGCAAGAAACACTGCGATTCCATGGACATTACAGGTAAAATTATCTTTAATTCTGCTCCATTTTTGTGAAGACCTAATCTATTTCTTTTTGAATGTTGACATTTTGTCATACCTGAGGCAACGATGTCAGAAGATAAAGTACACCTCGTTCCTTCACAGACCCTGTGTACTGGAGGAACTCTTTCTTTAGGTAGATGTCCATTCCATACTGCTTGGATAGCCTAGAATACTGGAGTACAGAAATAGTATCATGAGGATGTATCTAAAATTAAGAAAAGTCTTCCACATCCCATCAGCTCCCTGGTGAAGCATGCATTCAACTGTTATGTATGAGCTCCAAAAAGTAAATTTCATAATCTATTTCTTTAGAAACACATGACAGTCTGTTGTTACCTACCAGATTCTTCTGGTTTATGGAAGTCATTTTGAAACTTGCAGCAGCGAAATGTGTACCCCATGCCATTATGAATTCTGAAATAGCACTTGTTTTGGTCTTACTGTTCAAATCAAGATATTAAAATAAGTATTTTCAATTATTTAAAAAAACACCCTATGGTTTGATATTTTAGCACTTGCCAAAACTGGATATCAAATACTGAAAAAATAAGGTCATCTCCCAATAGATAGAAAAGCAGTTAGAAAATTCCTCCTTGAGTCTCGTTCTGACTTTGCTATGGTTTCTGCCACTGATTCACTACTGAATATTGTCCACTTTGCCTCCTAAGGCCAGTACGACATTAGTAAAGACATTTCTTACTTGAAGAATGATGGAAATAATAAAAAATATTTCCCAGGATGGCAAGTGTAAGCAGCAGCTGTTTGAAAACGCTCAGTGTTTGGAACAGAAAGGATCCCTGAGCTGAGAGGAATTAGCAAGCATAGTATAGGTGATACAGTGTCCAAGTGCATGATGTTTTTACTTCTTTTTTTTAAAAATGGCAAACCTTTATCATTTTTTTATAGTAAGACGCAGCATGCATTGCCGTATTAATTTCCTAAAATGTGAGTTTTAAACAAGATAACATACGAAATAGAGCTGCAGTAAGCCTGTGGGTTCCAGTTCCCTCCCCAGGCTTACTGCGTCTCTATTTCGTAATTGGCTCTATTTCTTCCCTTGGCTGCCAAAGCAAATGAGGACCTGGGGATCTAGGGGATCAAGCCCTCATTTATAAGTAACAAAGAGAGATAGATTAAAAGACAGTATGACAATGTATTCTAAATATTTACCTCAAAAAGTATCTGGCAGTGTCATGCATACTGTGTATACTGTGCATAGTAATACGTACTGACATTTTTCAGACTGTGGGACTTCTCAAAGTGAATTTATATAAACTAAATATATCTGAAACAGATACTTGCTTTAAGGTATACAATTCAACTAAATATTTCAGAGGAATGTTTCAAGGCTTTTTAGTGGATTTACAAGCAAGTTCTTCACCCATAGGTGGGGCCAGATTCTCTACATTGCTTCTGAAAATCCTGCAACAGGAGCTACCACTTGCTGCTCCTTTGCAAATCTGGCTGCAGAATTAAAAAAAATGGAAAGTGCTTAGTACACTAGTAGGATAATAGTTTCTATCCTAAACAGCCTGATCTATGGAGAATGTCTATGCAAAACAGAACAAGAACACTAGACAAGAAATACTGGTTCTTCACATACCATACTAGTTTTATAATTTTTGTTTTTGGAGAGAATCTTGGATTCTAGAGTGAACAATGAGAAAAAGGATTTAAGGAGGTGAATCCTGTGACTTAATAAAGTTGCTAAGTCTCCTAAATATAAAAATATGTGTAATTAAGTCACTCTCTACCACAGAGGTGGCATACTTCAGATTATTATTATTTTTCTTTAATTTTGATACTCTGTATTTTAACTCTTTAGGCTACCCTTTTCTTCCTCCTTTAACTGAGGCTTTTTTTCATGTAGCCTAAATATAGCAACTACTTCTAACAAAGGAGGTGTCAGTGCTATTTTCAGCTGTACTGACCTGATGCCTGACCTTGTAAGAGTCATTGAATCAGCCTGAAACTTTTGCCTTTTGTCACTGTGATCTAAGGACTGCAGATACTGTGTCTAATGTACAACACCCAGCACAGCCTCCATGTGGCATCCACAAAGCTAACACAACACAACCCTTAAAGTTCCTACATCAGTAACCAAACCAAGTGTCCAATTTAATGCTAATTCTTTGTTTTCCTATACTCACTACCTCTATACCATCTGCTACAATCATTCACAATGCCCTATCTCAGCTCCAGGCAAAGTCTTGCATAAGGATTCAGGACGCTCCATCCATGGTTTTACCTGCAGATTAGGAATCACCCTGTGTTCCTCCATTCAATTAAGTGAATGGGTTGTAGTCACAGTTGCTTTTTTAATCCAAAAAAATGTCCCTGAAAGGGGCTGTTACCGCTCAGTGATGAGTTAAAATAAAGGTTATCTGTGTTTTTCTTGACACCACTCTGTGCTTTCAATACTTTCCTTTTGAATCAGTGCATGAAATATATACTAACGACTTCTGCGGGAACATTACTTTGAATAGCAACACGGTCACGGGCTATTTTCACACTAAAACAAGTAGGGATTTAAGGTTTTCCACTATTCTGAGCATCCCAAAAGCATAGCTCATAAAAAGAGACTAAAGAAAGTTAGGCTGTTTAGCTTGGCACAGTAAATGCAGAAAGGGGATACAATCATGTTGCATAAATGTGCCTGGGACACCCAAGAGAAAAGAAGTATTCAAGTTGAGGGGCAAAGCTGCCTGAGAACAAATGGTGTGAATTGGCCAAAGAGACCTTAACTACTTGTGAGCAGGAGCAGGAGCAGTTTACAAAAAGTTTTGAATTACACAGATGCCCACAGGAGCAAAAGATGGACTCTGGGGCAGTCTCCCCTTTTCCTGCATTAGGATGTGTTGGCTGGTTGATTTTCAGAGTGGGAGCCATACCTTGGGAGCAAGTAAATGCTTCAGGGGATGGGGCTAAAGTGGACTTTACTAGTTTTGAGCTGTCGGTCTGATCCGTCTGAGCTGAAGGTGTGAACGAGGTCCTCCAATGACCCACGTGGACAGGGCTCCTGCAGTCTCACGCTGGCAGACGTACAGAGGCAGTATTCTGTAACTGTCTGGCAGAACTGCCCGATGCCCTGAGCTGCAGGGAAAGGATGATCCAGGCTACAAAAGGGTACAGAGCTAGCTCGTTCTGCTTTCCGAATTAAGTTGTGACACTCTCACTCTCCCTGCCCATAGACCAACCTTTGTACAGCAAGGTTGAACTCATCTAACGAATACGACCAGAGATGTCAAATACGAAGAAGTGCAGTGCTCGCTACCTGCAATATAAATGCAAGTCGCCTCTTCCTGGGACAGTCTCTCCACAAAAGCATAAGATTGACACTTATGTCCAGAGCACCGTCTGTGCTCTCAAGCGTGACAGTCTAAGAGTTTTGGTGTCACACGATGCAATGTGCAGAGTTTGGTACGCTCCCTCTGTTCACCCAGGCCCTGGCCCCCTCGACCACCCATACTGCACATGTGTTTGTTCACTCCCCCCACTGCCTTCCCAAGCAAGCCAACTTTTCCACTCTGAACGGAAATCCAGGTACAGCTTGCAGGATGGTTTACTCCCCAGTCACTCTGAACAGGCAGAGCATGAATGCAAAATACATCCAGCTTTACTCCCTGCACTCCAGCCAACGCTACCCTGCAATTTTTTTGTGCCACCATGCAGCCCCAAACAGTCTTGTATCACGCCCTTTGGCACAATACACACTTCTTCAGCCGTATGCTACAAAAAACACAGCTGTCCTTATTTTGGGTACTCTTAAGTGAAAAAAACAAAAATCAAAACCAAACTAACCAAACAAACAAAAAACCCCCACAAAAACCCAATGAAAGTAATTATGATGTCTCTGGATCAGCAGGCACCATCTGGGAACCAGGAGAACTGCTGCACCTTGCAGACCCAACCACTTTGCTCCAGGGACTGTTAACTCAGTGGCTCAGACCCCGAGGTCCTTTCCCTGTGCAGGCCAGAAGGACAATCCACAGCCGGCGAGGCTCGTGGGGTGCCCCAGGTCAGCAATAGATAGCATGACTTGGGACTGCTGCTGTGAATTGCCATTTGGCAAAGACAGTCTTTTCACCCACTGAAGGAAAAAGAGGAGATGAGCCACAGAGTGCCTACAGTAGCCTTCATGAAGAGCTCCCAACAGTAGAAATACACTACAAATTAAATAGCTGTACTTCTCTCATGCTTCAGCAAATGCTTGTATGTTTATGGGAGTGTCTCAGTCATTCTAATACCTAGACTGATCAATAGGTGCGTATATGTGTGTGTATATATCTTAACGTCCTCATTTGGTTGAGGACACACGTGGCAGAACAACCTGGTTGTGGAACATATGCAGCCTTGCCAGGTTGGCCAGGCTAGGAAGGAAAATCTGTACCTTCAACACCAGACCCTCCCACAAGACTGCTTACCCAAACACCGATAGTCTGCCGTCTCCAACTCGGGTTCCTTGTAGCAAGAGTTTTTCACCAGGAGCATAATACCACAATGCATTAAGTCTATGCCTAATGTGGTTTATCCTTTGTTTACAGGTCACTGCAATCTTTGAGGATTTAGGTTAGTGTAAACAGGTAAGAAGAAAATTATTATTGACAGTTAACAACAACTAATATGAACATGAGTCATCTTACACAGATCTATCTGCTGCAACTCACACATACTCTTCCTTCACTTCTGATCAACTATCATAAAGAAAACAAAAGAAAAGAAATGAAACATTGAGAGAATGCAAAGCCATAAAGATTCCCTACCATGCAGGGGGTTTTCTGAACACCGCACTGGATTTTGAAAGCTGCTGCACTAATATCTTCAAATCGAATCAGCTTGTTACTGCTTGACAGGCTGGTCCTACTGCTTGACTGAGGGATGCGGGAAAGGGCATCCCTGAGTAACTCCTCATTACGGCTCACTATCTTCATTTCCCAGGTCTTCACATCCCCGTTCAGGTAATCCTCCTCACCAAAATCTTTCAGTCTCTCAGGGTTGATAGAGGGTGGCTTCTGCCCAATAAGGCCATTTCTTATTGGCCCATCCTTGCAACAGTGAAGATCACAAAGTGCTGGTGCATCTTGTTTCTTGATTTTATTGTCATCCCTAAAAACAAATAAAAGAAACTTGTTAGGAAAGCTTGGATGATTAAAGGCTTGACATTTAAGAATTTAAGAAGGATGCACATCTCAGTTGCTCTTTGCAAGCCTCAAATAGACAGACTGAATTATTAACTGTCCTATTACCTGTCTTGTAGGTGGACTGAAAACTACTGTAACCAGCCACCTTTTAGAAAAGCCACAAATAACCTGACATGGGGACAAACCGGGCAACGGTCATACCCGAGAAAATAAGAAAGATAAAATCCATGCTGCCTGGGTAGTCAGACCTTCCTCAGTACTCATTCGGCAATGATCCCAGTTCAGGGCTTACTGGAATTGTATTTGCTGTATGCAACTCCATGTTTTTCAAAAAAGGCAAATAGCTGCTGCAGAGCATTCCCTTATACTATTAATAGCAGTAACAAATGTCATTACGTTGTACACAACAAGTCTGCTTCTCTGCTCTTGCATACTTGCAGAGGATACTCTTGACAGTCATCAACTGCCTCGTGACTGGAAGGAAATTACTTTGATAAGGGATAACGACTATATCCTACTACAGAGCTAAAGAACTACGTCTCCTGATCTGCGAGTTAACACTTCATAGGTAAAGCCACCTGTAGATAAGGTGACAGTGTGATGCCACACAAACCCCCTTCCCCAAGGAACTTTGGGGAGACAACACTTTGCTACAAAGATTTGGTGGTATTCCTACCTTAGACTCGCTTACTCTGTGGTCCACATTGTTCAGGAGCTCACAAGGGGTGATATAACTACAGTGGAGGATTTTGCAGTCCTACTACAAATAAATGCAAAACATCTAGGAATTCGTGGAATTTGGAGAGTAATGTGGAGGGAAAAAAACATTAAGCAGAAGACGAGTAATTTGTAAAAGAGCTGATACCACCCCAGTCTGTGGCTATGATTACACAGATGGTATAAGCCCCTTCCTACATGAAGGACTTGATATTAATCTATTTGGAAGAAAGAGTTTTCTAAAAGATATACATGTTAAATTACATCAGAGACTTCAGTATCATCTCCAACAAAAATATTTACCATTTTCATAAAATAATTTGGATTTAAGTTATGCAGTTATTCATCAGCAGGGTTGGCTAAAGAAAATGTCACTCTAGTTTTACAGCAGTGATCACCACTATAATAAGCATTGTAATAATTTCCAAAAAGAATTTAGAAATACTTAGAAACAGCTGTTTTTGGCAGTGTTATCCATTTTTCTTTGTGGTCCCATAATCTGTGCCAGTGGCTCTGCTTCCTATTACATATCCAGTTGTTCCACTAAGGACTTCACATAACAATACGGGCAGCACAAGAGGTTTTGTTATGTGAATCAAGTGATACACCAGTAGCATCAGTCATTCTGGCTATTCTCACAGGAGATGAAAAAAGGACAGCTTTTGTAGCAAGGTCTTCTCTCTCCAAAATTAAGGAGTTCAACACTAATTTTCTAAGATAAATAATTTACACATTTGTAACTTGTTTATGTTGACACTTATGATTTAAAATATTTTCCCAATATCATACCTTAAAGTTGATACACCGAACAGCAGGCATTCTGTTTTCAAATTAAACAGCTTATCAAGTAGCTCTATTCCATACTTTTCTGCATTTCTGCTCTTTTGAGGTTAGCGAGTTGAAACACTTCATGAAGATGTTAAGATTCCAGTGTTAGTTCTCATGCATTTTAGTTAGCTTAATGCCAAGATGAGAATCAGATCAGACTGCCTCCCTGTGAACTTGTCACGGCACAGCCCATGGCTCTGGGAACCAAACAGGACTGTTGCGTAAACAGCTATCATCATCCAAGAGGCCACATCTCTGTTACGAGTTCATTCCCTACTCTCCTCCCTCCCAAAAAACAACCCTCACCACAACCCAACACATTTTCCATATCACAGCTGCCCATAACCACCTCAAAAAGAGAAGAACATATACATCTTATTTCTAAATATATTATTTAAGATGTTTAGCAAGCATTGGGAATGAATGATATTTCTTACATTGGCAATGGGTTAAAAGGGCATGTGTATAGTAACATATACAGGTAGATCAAAAACTTGTAATTTTTCTAAGTCAAAACATTTTTTTACTGACTGGTATTTGAGATAGGAGATAAAGTCACACTTTTTCCTTACATCTATTGCAATCAACTACAAAAAGCCATAAAAATCCCAGCTAAAAATGACCACAAAAAGTCCATTGATGAACCAGGATTCTGCTGAAAAGTACAAACTACAGGGGAACACCCCACCACACTAGTGCCATTAAATATTTTCTTATCTGCAAATAGAAAAAACAAAATGGGATACTGATTTTTGGCCCCACTCTTGGCATTTCTTTCTTTTCTCCCCCCCCCCCGCTCAGAACAAAGGAGGGAAGTATATCATATTCTCAGTCCTTGATCTGCAGCAGTGCTCTCACGAACAGTGAATATCTGCTCAGGACCCTGATGGAGACAACACCTTCTGACCATTGGAAAAAAAGAACAAAAGTCAAAACAGATGTAAAATATGTGTGGGTTTTTCACACATATAAACCTTGAGATAGGTTTAAAGCACATCTAAAACATTACCATCTCCACATTTAATATGAAAACTATCATCCATTTGCATGTGAAAGGTCAGCAACTTCATAACCAAAGAAATATCACCATGCTATTATATATATATGGATCGTGTATATTTATTTCAGACAAATTTTTATTCTCCTTCTATGTACATATTTTTAGTTTACATTAGTGAACGACACTTTTCCCTATTGAACCCCTCTCTGTGTGCCACAGACCCACGGAGAGCCCTCAAACTCCCAAGGTAAACTGTGGGTTTAGGTTTGACAATCCATCACAGAGAGGCAATCAACAACCCTGTTGGGTCAGATGCATTTCTCTCCTCAGTGTGAATTTCTTTTGCAGGAACAGTCAAAGCAGGCAGCAAAGCATGCAAGCACTCACAAAAAGACAGCACGTGACATCTCATGCACAGTAACAAAGTATGGCCCCTGCTCTAGCCATCATGCCCACCAGATGAAAAGCTGAGCCAATATAAATACAAACCCCAGCATTAGAAAACATTGCTCCTTTCAAATGGATTGTTTTTCCTTTTTTGGAGTTTGTTAAGAAAGTTTTATTAAAAAAAGTCTGTTTATTTCTAGTCATAAAACAAATATCCAGCTGGCAAGCTTTGTTATATGGTTATAAATTACGACATTTTACCTTTAAAGTGATTAGTAAAAGCAAACATGAAAAAACTGTTTATAAACCTACTTTTTCAAGAACAGCTGCTCAGCATAACTGCAAAAAATAAAAGAGAAGATCCATATGCAGACATTCCATGAATAATTAAGGAACTGGAAAAAATATCATTTGTTTAAGCAGATAGCTTTACATAGTTTAAAGTCTCAAAGCCAATGCAATGAAATGTACTCTTAAAATGATAAAAAACAACAACTCAGAATGAATAATTTTTCTGTTTCCAATTTGTTTTTTTGAATACACTGATTATTTTCATCAAGTTAAATAGCACTGGGGAAAACAACTTCAGAAAAATAGTAATCTTAATAAACTAAGAAATTAATAAAAAGCAACAAAAATAACGTGAGGAAGATAAAATGCAGTAGTAGTGCATACTATACCTAGAGACCACAACTGTTGCCTTTGTTACAAGGAGAAAGAAATGCCCACGCAGTTATCCTGCAATGATGGGACCATTGCGTATCCCTGTCAGGTGATGCACACACAGATTGGCTTCCTCGCGAGCCATGAAACAGACTAAACAGATTAAACTGATATACAGGATCTCTTCAGCTTCTAACACTGAAGGAGTGAAAAAAATACGCAGAGTCACAGGTGTCCAGGAAATAGCAAACTGGGAAGGATTAATTGCCATTTTTCCCAGTAATAATGTTAGTGAGAGTTCATATGAAAGTATCGGACAGAAAATAATTAACTCGCAGAACTCATTGCCACAGGATTTTATGAAGGACAATGGTATAAATGAGTTCCTAAAAAAAAGTGCAACTATACAGAAGTAGGTCTAACAGCGACCACATCATTCAAGAAGCAATCTGTGATTCAGGAAGCCCCTAAGCACACACTTGGCAGTCTCCACAAAAGGGTATGAGAGAAAGCATCTTAGGTGGCTTTTATTCTTCTCCAAGTTCCTGTTACCAGCCACAGAGGTAGACTGCTCTTTGGTCTGACCCAGCGTTGCCATTTTGATTTGCAGGCGTACCCAACGTCAGCATTTGGCCCATTCGGCAGCTTTTACACTTCTTACAAAATGAGTCACAACAACGCGTTTTGAGGCAGAAATGAAGTTGGAATTATGGACAGACATTCCCATGTTACTGTGCTGCTTCACACATGGAAATTCAAGTGCCACAAAAGGAAACAAAGACATTTTAGTATAAGACTGAAAACGCAGCATTTCTTTGTCATTTCTACAGCAGTTTTTATCATCTGCATTCACACTGGTACACACTCACCACGAAGAGGTACCGACAGCATGGTACGAGTTCTGTGGAGTATTTTAGCATCCTTATAGGTGTACACCAGGACAAGAATTTCACAGTCCAACGCCTAACTTGGACGGATCAGCAGCATAGTGCAAATTGGTCACGTTAAGCTTGAAAACCACTTCAAACCATCCGAATGAATGGGGGCTAGCCTGCAATTAACTCATCTGCACACATATGCACATGTTCTCTATATGTGGATTTTTTATTTCATTCTTTTTTAATGTTTTAGGGGAAGGGGTTTGATAAGCCCGTATCTATATGCTGCCACCATCTTCAGGCTCCCTGAACATCTTCCCAGAGCACACTGAGCCACAGATATTGGTATGGTACAGTTTTAGATGTACTTGCCATCTGCTTTCGGGGTAAAGAGGCTCAGATCTTATGCCTGCAAGTTAGGAATACTTATTACAGCAAAAAGTGACCCCTTTAAGGTCACTCCTACCTCGTCTCTCAAAGTGTTGAGCAGAGGTGGGTCATGTACTGGGAGGGTAGGGCAGGGGGAGCAGCCTGCTGCAGGTAGCAGTCTGCTTGGCTTATGACTGAGATGTGACCAGGGCTGGAATCTCCTCTCAAGGAGTGAGAAAGAGGTAATCCCAGGATATGACAGAGAGGGCCCTTTCCCTCATCCAAACCCCTCTTTTACCCAGAACCTCCCCAGCTCCATTTATCCATCTTATTCCATGTTCCCAGCCCCGTTGCCTCTGACCCTTCTGGATGCCTGAGCCTTCCACATCCCTCTGACACCTTCCCCGTTTGTTGCAATCCCCTTTCCCAATAGCTCCTAAACACTCCTGTTCCATCCCAACTCCTTTTGGCAGCATAAATCCCTACTTTTGCAAAATTCTGTCTGACCCCACCCAGTCCTCTTCTGCACCCCCACCCCCAACCCCCGTCAAACACGCCCAAATGCTGCAATAGCAGCAGTTCTTAAAAGCATCTCAGCAGCTTGAGCAAGCGGCTCTTTTTGAAAGAGAAATGATTGAAAAATTGAGGCTTGCTGAGATACAAATGACAAGAAGCATCATAACAGATGTCACCTTCATTGATAGTAATCCTGGGTTACTGCACAGTATAGTGTCTGAGCGTCCTCCGCAGGACTACAGGGTGACAAGTAAACTCCCACAGGTATGGGGAAGGAACGTGCTACATCTCTCTTGGATAATACCGTTAAACCAGGCCAAAGACAATACTGTGCTCAAACATTACTTTCTCAAATTATCGTTATTTTGTATAATATTAGTACTTAGAAACACCCGTCAGAGACTGTATCACCCCAACCAGCAGCAACTGGAGGATGGAAACTTAAATGCATCTATGACTTTTAGATCCCAAATCCTACGCAAAGTAATTGTTCCTAAATCACATAGGAAACACCAGTATTTTCCCCTAAACAGAAAGACAAATTCAGTAAATACTAGCTCAACTTTATTGGTAGAAACTGGGGCACAGACAGATCGAGTGACTTGCCTAAGACTCCTGCAGGAAGTTCACAGCAGGGCTGCTTATCAGACTGTCTTAAAGATGAAGAGATCAGGGCTTAGTCACTAGCCTGTACGACACAAATGTTAGGGGATGTATGCACTGTGATCATCCAGCATAGATAGGTACCTAGGAACCAAGCCTTGAGATCGGGTAGGCATTTATAACTCTACTCACCATAGACAGGTCTGACAAAACTGTAGAAGTTATACCAGCACCAAGTGCAAAGAAAGCTCAGGTTCATGCAGGGAACAACCAAGCTGTGTTATCACTTCTGATAAAATACCTCCTTACTTTCAGTAATTCAGATTTACCAGAGCCTGAGCCTAGTACTATATCTGCCTTCATCTGTGGTCATAATCCGTTGCTCATCTTCCAGACACACTACTGAAATGCCATTGCTTACTTCTGGCAATAGCAATGAGGTGTCAGCTGCTAAATAGATAACATGAGGAAAGAAATCTGAAAGCAAGAACTCAGAAGGTCACCTCTCTTGGCTACCTCTGCTTCAACATCTTCCAAGTGTCCCTCAAACAGACCCATCCCTCTAAGCACTTCTTACACGACATTCACAGCTGTGAATGTCAGATGATCACTATTAAACACTGCGTACAGTTTGGCAATTAAAACTCTTCAGGTAATTAAACTTTTTTCCCCTCAAAGTTAAATCTATTCTGAATGTAGAGGTTTTCTGGTGATTAACACATCTCCATAATTCACCTGCAATAAGAACAAATAACACAACCCAAATGAGAGGAAAAAGCAGTCCTGTGATGAAAGGACTGGTTTAAGATTCTCCATTCTCTGCCGAACACATCACATCAGGTGTGACTTTGGGCGGGCCATTTTTTCAATGCAGAACTGGGATTGTGTTTTCCCTTTTGGTATTCCATGAGGGTTTATTAACAACATTAAGCCCACTGAAATAATTTATGTTTTAAATATTACCAACATCTGCGACAATTGGCAGGATGAAGGAAATGAGAATTGACCCTTGTTTATACCACATCTAGCAACACCAGGTTGTGCTCTTGATAGTGGTGTCCAGATAATGACATTGGGGGAGAAAACAACTGTGGAAAAGGTTAAGAGTGAGGCTGTGCAAACACAACCATGCCACATGGGTGCACACCCCCCAGCTGGTGCTGCGCAGTGGCACTAGATAGCTCCTAAATTCCCTCTGCACCATCCATGCTGGAAAACAGGAATTCGAGACGACCATACCAGAACAAAGACAACCACACAACATCTGTAATAGCAGGATCTGATACAGGCTATCCCAAGATACATTTTCAGCAGTTCATTGGCCTGTCTAGGGTTATTTCTAACGCCATAACTCAGGAAGAAGTGAAAAAGCTGAACTTCGTGGGCTTAAAGTACTCACAGCTCCACTGTTCCCAGTGGATGACCCCAAGAGCAACTGAACCACAGAACCCTGGGAGATATCAGAAAACTACAAACAAATTCCTTTTTTTTTTTCTCTAGAAAGTAAGGAAAAGAAAAAGAAAAAGAAAAAGAAAAAGAAAAAGAAAAAGAAAAAGAAAGCATTACCTATACAGCACAGCGACTAAATAAACAACGAGGTGAAGCAAAACTCCAACTACGACACCATAAGGAGGCAGGAGGGGTCCAGGGGTTGTCATGTCCATGGGCCTGGCCCTGGGCGGACCCCGAGGGCTGACCATGACCCCTGAGGGGGAGAAAGGAGCACTCTAGCTCTACGTCAGACAGCAATAGTCTCCAACCTTTGCCAGAAAGGATCGTAGTCTTCATCTTCCCTGGCGTGGTCCCTGGGACTTCTGTTTTTTAACACCCTGGAGTAGAGAAACTGTGCTGCAAAATTCATTGTAATTCCTGCTGCAAAGCAAAGCTGGGAGACTGTGGGCAGGGGACACACTTGCCTGTCAGAAGTGCCAGCCCTGCAATGCCTGGGTGAGAAATAGCGGGCGACGTGCTGTAAGCAGCTCTCCAGCGCTGGCTAGGGGAGGGCAGTGCCTTTGAGAGAGATGGGGCTGCTATTTAAAGAGATTATTTCAGAGGCCAACCTGTCCTTGTCAATTTGAGTCAGGGCCTGGATTATGCTTGGGTGACACTCTGTTAGCAGGACACTTGAAGCTTTAGTTACTTACTGCTTAGCTGTGGAGCATGATCTAGACCTGCTGTAGGGCCCACGATTTGACGGCATGAACTTGGGTCGGCAGAAGCAGGAAGAAAGGGATACCTTTTTTGTTACGGTTGAGTCACCTGCAGGGATCTTTTAAGGCAGCACACCAAGGGACACGGGTCTTCGTGACCGAGGCGCAGAGGAGACCGATTACTTTGTTCGGATGTTTTCTTGGTATGAGTCCTTGTAGCAGAAAAACAGAGATCCAGATCATACAGATAGAAAAGATAATCTAGGGAAAAGACTGCAGCAACAGATATTAAAAACCCCATCTAAATCTGTTCTTCACTGCCCTAAGGGAGCATTAGCAAAGGCAGTGCCAGATTTCCAGACGCAGGATGGCTGTGCAGTGGGGATAGGGTCCTTCTGTGGTTCCTGTCTTCTGGAATACAGAATGATGGAGCACAGGCTCAGGCTGCTCGGGACTGACCAGGTGTCCCTTTCCAGGTATCAGTGGTCTCTCAGTACCCTCTGCTTTCTGCAAAAAATACAAAATCTTAACCTCCAAGACATCGAACAGGCACATCATAAAATCTAACGCAAACTGTGACCTAACCCTCCCCACAGAGTACTGTGAGAAATACTGTAAACTCCTTTATACGGGAGACTCAGAATAAATGATCAAATAGTCTTCTGGGATCTCTAGGAAACTCTGAGCCGTGCTGGTGGAGCCTTCCCTAGACTGGCATGGCAAACAGGTCCGTGCTCCCCCGACTTCATCAGTACAGATGAAACTCCAGATTCGCCAGTTTTTCCTGTCTCCCCCACCCAAACCCCCTTTACCCTTCCCCTTCCAGGCAGCGGATGTGCAGGTTGCGGAGGTGACACGTGCTACACGTGGCTACAACCCAGCAGCACGCTGCTGCCAGAAGTGAAGGGACGGAAAGGCAGTCAGCTGCTGCCAGCACTTGCAGCTCTGAGACCCAGTGAAGGTCAGGCCAACTTCACCGATGCCTTGAAGCACAGAGAGAAGGCGGGTGGAGTTTTTAGTTTGCTCATAACACATTTGAAGTGGAATGGTGGGCAGGAACAGGAAATTAAAAGCAGTGAAAATCGCAATGACTAGCTTTTGGGCGTCTGGGAGTCCAGATCACCACGCTCAAGTCTTGGTATGAATTCAGCTCCCCACAAAATGAGGCCCTGATCTGTGATAGGCACTTGTAGACCACACAAAACCAGTAAAAGGATTTTTGGGACAATTTGGCCAAGCAGTTGGAAACAAATTTACCAAGCTATTTCAGGACAGAAGTACATGAAGCGTTTAATTGCTGTGCTCCTAAAACTCTCCCAAACAAGCAGCCTACTAGTGGAAAAGGATATTTGGAAGTTTCTGCTGTAGATTTAGACCCACGTCAAACATTCATTCAAAGCCCTTACCTAAGCGTGTGCTGGAAACGCTGACTGTGCAGTGTCTTAGAAGGTACTGCATCACTGTTAATTGCTGTAAGTTAACTATGACCATTTTCTGAGCTGCTTATTTCCTTAATGAGAGATAAACGGTTAAACACACACTATTATTAGATAGTCTTCCTTTCATTCTTGCCTGTCAAACTTCATTGTCCTTAAAAGCTTCTTAACGTTTTGTCCGCCGCTTCACATATCCACCTTCACTATCTGCGCACACAGAGAGGACGGTCCTACAGCAGCCCTGCTTTCTCTTTCTAGAGCAATTGTATTTCGTAACCTTTCACAGACACTGGTTTTTTAGTATCTGTGTGTCTTCTCTAAGACATCTCTCTCTGTTGTTGCTTGAATCCTTTAAATAATTCAGCCACCTTCATCTAGAAAGTTAATTTTGTCTCCTACTTTTTCCTAATACCCTTCTCCATGAAATTCTTATTTATTTCTTTGTCTTTACTAATGCAGTTATTAGCAGAAATTGGCATATCTGCTGTCCAAGAACCAGAACACTCCAGCAGAAGGCAATACCCCTGTAAATGACATTTTTTAGGGGCAGTCTCACATCAAAATACTTACTCTGTGGAAAAAATTAAGTACATATTTTATACTTTTTGATTCAAGGTTTAATACATTTGAACTAGATTAACCTGTAGTTTAACAGCTATTACAAAAACGGTATGATGGGGCGTATAGCTCCTTCCTGATTTCATTGCCTTTTCAGACATTTTTTCCAAGTAGAGCGCTGTGATTCTTAGAGGACCTTTATGCCTGACAAGGTGGATGCAAACAGCAAAAGTCACAGCAGCAGGGTGTCCCACAGCCTCCTTCCCACTGCCACCGGGAGCATCTAGTCAGGCGCTGGGATCCAATGGATCTAAGGCAACCCACCCCGTTACCTACGGTGCCATCTACTTCATTCACATCAAAAAGCACGCTGGTCTCTGTAGACCAGTTATGTATCTGAACTGGTTGGCTATAAAGGCTACATCCTATTAGTGATTTCCCTGATACCGTCTTCTGTCAATTCCTTTTTCAGACTGCGTGCCTCAAAACTGACTGTCTGCAAGGGGTTGTTGTCTGCTGCACTTGAAATTCCCAGGATGCCCTAATTTCTCTCTGGTTTTGCACTTACTCAGCAAAAAACTTCTCTAGTGCATTGCCTTTTAATAACTGATCCTGCAAACCTTTCACATATAATCTCACTCTTGGCTCTTAGCTTTGAAAAGCCAAATGCCTCTTAGCTAACAGAATGAAATACATTATTTTCATTATATTTATTCATCTTTAATAGGATCAGGCCAATCACTACAGCAGACCAAAACACATGGAAAATGAACAAGTTATCTAAGTATCTAGGGAATGATCCACTAACTGCCTGACGATTTGAAAATATGGACCATCAGACTAACCAAATAATTCACGCATGAACAACAAAGTAGCTGTCCTGGGATACGATGGGGTTGACTTTTCTGTGCCTTTTGCATTGATTTGATCTGAGCTATAGCCTATTTGGAGGCCCATTTTCTAACTTCCAAACAAGCCAAACTCTTCAAATATCCATTTTCCCACTTCTCTTAAACCATGACGTGGAATAATTTAACGTAGCCACTTCCAAACCTGTTCACAGTGCTTCGAAAAACACCACAACTACTGCAGGAAGGAAAAACTACCTTTCATCTTTGACTTTTTCCTTTTATACGAAAGGGAGAGGGACAAGTAAGATGTAATTACATTGCTGATATGGTCAAGTGAAACCCAACACAACTGCCCTGTAACTGCCAAGGACGACGCTAAGTTACAGGTCTTCCCCAGATGACATTTCAAATCCAGAGTTTCTTACCTCCTCCCAGCTGCTCTTTGGTGGGTCCTAAGGGAAGAAAGCCAGAGCCTCAGTGCTGTATAGCTTTCTGAAGGTTTCATTTACACCTTCCATACTGCCACCACTCACAGTTTTTGTGTTTGTGCAAGGAAATCATCATTCACATCTGCACGGCTTTAGGCGTGCCTAACTGAGACCTCAGTAAAACCAGCCTCTATCAGGGGCACTGTATACATCTGAAAAGGCAATTCTTGAGAAGTCTGCTTATCCACATCACCATACAATATTATCATCTTGTACTTAGGTAATTTGGAGTCCAAAGAAAAGAAAACGAACCACTTTAACCAAGGGACAGCATTGAAATTCAGTGCTCATGTACTAGTACGTAAGATCAAGGATTAGGACTGGAAAGAAGTGGAAAATCCAAGTCTCAGAATGCACTCAGCAGGTTGTACATGACTGCCTGCCTGCTGTCCTCAGTCCCTGGCACAAGAGCCATTAAAAGATAGCATAACATAGCAAGTAACAGCTGCTGCTTTTCCTAAAAAACCGTCTAAACAAGGTTATGCTGCTTTTTCCCCCAAACTGAAAAATAAAATAGGACCATTTTACCATGAACATGGCAAACAGTGCTTCCTTCTTTTGCAACCAGAAAAAACTCAGTTTGGGCAACACTGGGAAAAATAGTTATTACCATTGTAAATAAAGACTTTATTGAACTACAGGACTTGAAAGATGGTTTTAAAGAGTTAGCCAAGTTTTTCCCCACACTGAATAAAATTAATAACATTTCCAACCTCAGTGAGAACAGCACGGGTGGGAAGTGATAGTCTATCCAAAGCGGAGAATTCTTTGCAGAACTTGATCAGTTGCAGAAGGAAAGAGGGTGGAGACAGTCTGCAGTTAAACCAAGAAAAACAATAAAAGTTGTTCAGAGAGTAGCAACACAGAAAACCAAAATGATAATTTAGGATTATGCAATGTATCAATGCAAAGGTGGTGGTAAACCACTGTAATAGTTGGTATGGATAAATAAATACAGGCAATTTAAAAAGAATCGCCATTAAAAAAAAAAAGAATACACACCAAAAAGTTTCACATTTCCTTCTAATTTAGCACACAAATTTAACTTGCATTTCAGTTTCTGCATAAATCAATATTTATAAAGTAGACCAGAGTTTCAGCCCCCAGTGTTTCTATTTGTCAGATAGCAGGTGAGCCATGGTAGTGAAACATCACGTTTGTTATCTTTAGGGAGCTAAGAAAAGACTGATGAGGTAGACAGAAATCAGTAGAAATGGATCTAGCTTCCTCAAGCTGTATTTTTTAGTGGCTGAAAGAAAGGACAGACATCAATTCAAAGAACATACTGGCTGGCACAAGAGGCTAGAGGGAAGCCTGGGTGTGCTTTGTGGAAAGTTACTACATGGGACAGACTGTATCTGCTCATCAGCTAAACATTTTGCAGAAAGGGTGAGAAATTTCTCAAGACAGAGAGCAAAACTTTACATTAGAGGTCCAAAAATTATCTCCTCAAAATAATATTTATATCCATAAGAGGTCTAATTCTAAGATGCTGAACCAATACATTTCAACAGCTAGGCAAACCAGGAACTCCAGCGCAAAACTTGTGCTTTGCTGCTACAAAAAATGTGCACACTCTATTATTGAGACTAAATAACTGATAAGAACCAGCAAAACATTTTGTGTTGCTATTGGGGATATTTAGCTCTGTGATATCCTGTTTATCTCAATTTCAAGTTGTAGGATAACATTTTAATACATGCAGAGGCAGTAAATTAACATTGCAGATGCATGAAAGTATCCAATAATCCATTCGCATCCACCTCACAAAATATTAATTAGCAAAGACCGTATCTAGGTATCTTTGGGTAACATGAGATACCTTATGTTATCACTTACTCCAGGCTTTTTGTCCTTCTGCTTCCAAAGCATTGGTCACGCAGTTGTGTTCACATTAGAGAAAAAGTGCACTGGCTGAAGTCCATACAGTGAATCCCTGAAAATATGTACGTTTGTCTGCACGGAGCACGGCGACTGTGATCGGCAGCTTCACCTTCCGCTATTTCAAACGGCATTAGAACATCACAACGGCACCGTGTAATTTCAAAGTGCTGCTACAGTAATTAACTTTATTTTCACTAACAAAGCTCACCGAGCATTCAAGAGGCAAGTGAAGGTGAGCTGAAACGCAATTAGTGCTTTTTTTAACAGACTTACTCTCAAAGGTATTCTGATTTGCTGCAGTCTGTAGATCACTATTACGTGATGCTTTCAGAGGCTTAAAAAGCTGTTGAAGATGTTTGACATGTCACTGCTTAGATATCTAACAGCAGTGAAAATGAGATGATGGTTTCTGCTGAATGTAAATAAATGCTTTGCCGGGATGCCACACACAAGCCCCTCTCAGCATCAACACTTATGTGAACACCTCTGCTTCCCCACCAGCCTAAGCACGCTCAAGGTCAAGTACGTAACAGTTCAGGGTCTGTTACTTTGACCTAGACTCTCATTGATCTAAATCCTCTTCCTTCCCCTCCTGCTGCGTCTGATTAAAACGCTGAACTCTCGGTTGCAGTTCACGCTGAGCTGGAGATCAGCTCACCCCGGCTGTACCCAGCCTGGCCCTCAGCTTTGTCAAGTGCGGTAGTGGGAAGAGCAAAACAAAGGATCCGCCTGCACCGAATAGGGGGCGGGAGATGGAGCACCTCCTGGGGTAACCTGGTGGCCACGCAGACAGAAATAGATCACCTCACCAGCCCCCCACGAGGCAGTTCCCTCGCTGCCAGGTGATGTTTACCTGCGTGAGCCAGCCAGATCCCTGTGCTCCTTGCCCTGCCCTTCCGTGGGGCTGCTCCTGACTGCCTCGCCTCGTCTCGCCTCTGCACGGTCCTACGCTCTCTTTCCACCAACTCCATCAAGGCTGTGCAATCAAGTCCCTCCCAGTGGTTGCTTCCTGGTTTTACTATCTTAGAACACTTTCTGCGCCCTAGACTGGTGTAATTTCTTCTTCTAAATTCAAACCACAGGCTCTTGTCCTATCAGCTTCTCCTAATTCACTTTCCCAACGATAGTTTAAAGAAAAGAGATTACCTCAGAATTATTTATAGCATCCTGATGATTCACATGACTTCTCTATCCTCACTTGTGATGCTTCTTATTCCTTGAACACATACAATGAGCTCTCCGTTCCCCTTCCAGGTTTTTCATCCTCTAATCTTCTATTTCCTCATTTCTCCATGTTAATTAAAAGAGATCTTAGATAGTCACCGCTGTGAAACAGAAAATTATCCTTTCGTTATTGTGTAGATGGTGAAAAGTAGTATCCAAGAAGGAAAAAACAGAAAGCACTTACAGAAATAAAAATACAAAATGACATAGATGAATATCTGAATTAAGAAATAATATTTCTGTTATTTGTACTATGAGTTCCAGTGGTGTGTCTGAATTAAAGAACAGTTGGGACAGATAATTTAAAGCATTTTACTACATCTGGATAGAGTATTGTTACAGATAGTTTAATATACTTAGAGCCAACTGATCTCTTAAAGCAAGGTAGGATGTCCTAAAATCTAGTGTTAGAAACAGCACCCATGCTATCCTGATTTCCTGCAAGGACTTTGTTGCAGGTGATAATTCTTGTTCTAATTTGTTTAATCCTTAACGCTAACTACAATATCCATGCAGATGCAGCAAACTAATAGCAGGTTAACCATCATCCACTTCCTCAAGACATATGGAACTGGTCACACTTCAAGGATCTCATTAGAAAAAAATTCAAAATAAAGGGCGGAGGACAAGAATCCAGACTCCACATCTGTTTTGTAACAATCTGAATTAATACCCTGCCTCCAGAGCTTGTGGCGCATGCTAATCTTGTTAATCTATTAATTTGTTCATACTCTCACAAGGTTTTTCGTGCCTTGGATCAACTTTTAGTAAAAAAATTGTTCATGGGCGCTTCTCTTCCCATTCATGATTACAAAATTTCCCTGTGGCAACTACCACAAATTCTCGTATTAAATAGTGGCATTATGAAAGTATTTAAGTTGTCTTTTAATGCAGTTTTGCAGCTGGAATTAAAGTGAGAAGCCAGCACCATACAGCAATAGCTAGCTGTACCGTTGCGGAATCTTGTTGGACAGGATCCACCGTGTGATTAACTACGCAGGCAGTAGGATGAAAGAGCTCATACGCGTTCTTGTTCAGTCTCTGCCTAGAAGCATGTGTCGGAAGCATGCTTCAAGGAAAAGTACAGCTAAAGATGTGAGGGATCTGTAATAACAAAGGAACTACTACCATCCTGCTACAATATTCTATTTCCTCCGACATACGTATTTTAAAAGGAGTCTTAACCTGGGATTTTTACTACATTGGCTTTAAAATAATACATGTACCTGTGTTGGGTTTGCATGGCAAGGTTTTGGTAGCAGGGGGGCTACAGGGGTGGCTTCTGTAAGAAGCTGCTAGAAGCTTCCCCTGTGTCTGATAGAGCCAATGCCAGCCGGCTCCAAGACAGACCCGCCGCTGGCCAAGGCCAAGCCAATCAGCACCTCTGTGATAACATATTTAAGAAGAAAAAAACAGTTAGAGAGAGAGAGTTTTTGCGGCCAGAGAGAGGAGTGAGAAGATGTAAGAAACTCTGCAGACACCAAGGTCAGTCCAGAAGGAGGGGCAGGAGGTGCTCCAGGCGCCGGAGCAAGATTCCCCTGCAGCCCGTGGTGAAGACCATGGTGAAGCAGGCTGTCCCCCTGCAGCCCATGGAGGAAGGATGAGGGGGTGTAGAGATTCCACCTGCAGCCCGTGGAGGACCCCACGCCGGAGCAGGTGGAGACACCTGAAGGAGGCTGTGGCCCCGTGGGAAGCCCACGCTGGAGCAGGCTCCTGGCAGGACCTGTGGATCCGTGGAGAGAGGAGCCCACGCCAGAGCAGCTTTGCTGGCAGGACTTGTGACCCCGTGGGGGACCCCACGCTGGAGCAGTTTGCTCCTGAAGGTCTGCACCCCGTGGGAGAGACTCGTGTTGGAGCAGTTTGTGAAGGACTGTAGCCCATGGGAGAGACTCCATGCTGGAGCAGGGGAACGATGAGAGGAGTCCTCCCCCTGAGGATGAAGAAGCGGCAGAAACACCGCGTGAGGAACTGACCGTAACCCCCACTCCCCGTCCCCCTGTGCCGCTGAGCGGGGCGGAGGTTGAAGCCGGGAGTGAAGTTGAGCCCGGGAAGATGGGAGGGGTGGGGGGAGGTGTTTTAAGATTTGGTTTTATTTCTCATTCCTCTACTCTGTTTTGCTTGGTAATAAACGAGATGAATTCCCTCTCTAAGTTCGGTCTGTTTTGCTCGTGACGATAATTAGTGAGTGATCTCTCCCTGTCCTTATCTCGACCCATAAGCTTTTCGTTATACTTTCTCTCCCCTGCCTAGTGAAGGAGGGGAGTGATAGAGCAGCTTTGGTGGGCACCTGACCTCCAGCCAGGGTCAACCCACCACAGTACCATACATTTTCAGAGGAATGGCAGTGGAGTGATTAGCTTGGGTTCTGTCTCTGGCAAGTCATTCTTTCCCTTGTGTCTGTCTGTGACCCTGGGGTAGTTAAGAGGAAAGGAGAATAGGCTGACTAGTAATCGAAATTGGATTTATTTCCAACTGTTTCTCTGTTTCATTAGATATCTCCACTTCACAAGTCCCTCATATGGTAAATATTACCTATATTCAAATGCTTCATAGGCAAGGCTGATGCATTGCCTAATGGAGAAAGGTACACAGACATGAAGTAACACAGACCTCTGCTTTACTGCTGTTTGTCATGACTCGTGTTCAGCAAGGTGCTATTCAACAGGCGAATAGCTTCTCAGATATTAGCTGAGTAATACTTCACAGAATGAAAATGTTGGTCCAGTTTCAAGTAATTATCTCATTTAGTTAGTGTGGTTTGCAATATTGACCTGCTACAGACACTAGCTGAGTAATTCTAATTTGGGAATAATCAAGTACTTCCGCCGTGAGTCGTATTTTCTAGAATGTTATCTGCCATGGACTCACAGATCTATTTCACTTTTTTATGTGACTCAAATGGGTGGACGTAAAGCTATAACAGCAAAGGGACACTGTCTTCTGTAATAGAAAATACAGGACATAGATCACCGTGTGTGCAATACAAGACTGGGAGTCAAGAGTCTATTCCTGAGTCACTAATTTAGCTGGGAATATAGTTAATCCAGCTTCGCTAGGACAAAGTTTTCCTTGCTCTAAAATGGGCAGGCACATCGCATACGTTCATAGGGGTTTCTGAGGCATGGCCAGGCTTCACAAAATGCATGAAATCTGTTAAATAAAAGGATCTAACAACCAGTTAAAAATACAAACCAAACATCATCATTCGCTAATATTCCACGTGACCCACCTTCTCCTTCAGTTTTCCAATTCAGTTTCCTCGCAGATGATTGCTCAGGAAGCTGAAGCCACGGATGCAAAACAGCCCGAAGCCATCAGATGGTTACCTAATGCTGGCAAACAGAATCCAGCCTAGTGTGTTGGCACCAAGATGACACACGAGAGTCAATTCCTGTAGCTGACTCACCGTTGGCTTTAGGCGTAGTACAAAATGCATTGTTTTGAAGAAGGCTGGACCAGAGTTGTCTGCTCTGTGACACATACATTTGTTAACTTCTTCAGGGAGGGTACAATTAGACACAGAGCTGATCTTGATGGTACCTCATACCATCAACCATGCGATACATTTTTTTTTAACAGTGTCAAAGATTATGCCTTTATGACAATAGCAGGAGACTGTCACACTTTTTGATGTCCCTTGCAAATCAAGATAATAAACAGTAGCATAAGTTGATATATAACAGAATGGAAAGGAGATTGCACTGGCACAGAACCTAAAGGTATTCACACATTGAAGGTCGCAGCTCACAAGACCTGTAACACCAAGTGAGGTTGTCCCACGAACAACAGAGACATGGAGGCTCAGTGGAGACTGCTAGAGATGTGGTGCTTAGAGTGGCTACTATCAAAAGCTTTAAATGGCAACACCCACTTCATTCTGGGGAAATCACCACTGCAAGAAGCCTTTCATCTGTTCACCAAATATATGTACTGGTTGCAGAGCAAGCTTCTGCTTCCCTTAGCAGTCCAAAAGCTGCATACCTGCTCTGTGCAAATCAACCTCTCCAGGTAATAAAATTTTGCTTCCACATCTATCCAACTCAGCAGCCAGAAACTGAGTAAATTAAGAGAGCGAAAATAATTGACCTCTTCTAAAAGGATCATAAACCAAGCCTCATTTTACATCAGGTGTTCAACAGCCTCCACGTAGCAAGAACTGATTGTAAGCAGCTAGCACATAGTAAGCTTGGGACAAGAGCCCAAGGAATCTCCACAGTCCCTAATGGACACAAATCTTCTCCCAGGGGCAGGTAGGTAGGACACAGGTCCTTGCACTGATTTCATCATCCATCAGTGTTAAATCCAGGACAGAGATTACTCTCTTTCATTTCCTTTTCCTCAGTGTAAGGTGCTTTCCCCTCGCTACGAAGGCAGGTTTTCAACCATATTTTTGTTCCCTGAAGTAATTTCCACTTCGTTTTCTCTCTATCCCACTTAAAGTCCCAAGGGACTGCAGTACAGTGCACTCCAATTTTTGACAAGTGTATGCTCAGCTATATCCTCTGTCAGCCCACGCTGCAGGATTTTGTGCCCAATGACAGTATGATCTTTTTCACATGGCACATATGTCCTCTGCCGACATATGCCCTTTGTTTATTCTGTTTCCTTTCTCTATGCGCTCAGTGGGATCACTGTGCACTTATTTATTGCTTTTGCCAAGCATTTGACTAGCCCAAGAAAGAGATACAGAAAGACTATACAAAAAAACCCCACTTCCAAAATAGACTTAATCCTTATGTTTGCTCTCCCTTTCACCAGACTGCCTGCTGGCAAAAATTCACATCCCTGTTCACTGGTATGCTTTTTTTGGCTGCTGGTATCTTGGGAACATCTCAACAGCTGGATTTTGTGCAAGCCTATACTCATATGATCTCATTATATTCTCATATGTGAACATTTCCAAGATGAATGTGCTGAAGAATGCTTTCTCTGGTGGTAATCAGTTACCAACTAACTTTTCAGAAGACAAATAGGTTTGTATCATATTCTTTCTGCTGCTCTCAAATCTTCTGTCTTGCACTGAAAAATCTACTGTGCAACGTAATGATTTCTGTCACACACCCTGGATTTTTCTACTTCATGTTGCTAGTTAAGTTGTCTTCATCTGTAGCTTCATTCTGAGCATTTACAAATACCAAAAGTCACCTTAGGTAATTAATAAAGATCATCAACATTCTCAGGACAGGTAGTCCTACTGAAAACCAGAATCCCACTTGGCAGAAGTATTCTTTCTGGCTGCATTTCCCTGCAGTGGAAAAAGCTTCTATCTCATTACAGAAACAACGCCTGGACTAGGACAGTAGAGAAAACCCTCACTATTTTGTTTAGTTCCCCATGGCTATCAGACCAGCACCTCAATATGGTCAAACATAACGCAATATGTAAAAATAAGAAGCAAGTGCCTTGGAGTGACCAAACCGTTCCAGGAGCCTGAGAGTAATTCAGGAGGAACCTTGAGGAAACGTGCTGTAACGGGGATGAGTGACCTCAGCAGAGGTGGTCTGGAATAGAAATTGTGTTATTTTTTGTAGCGTGTTGAAGGGAAAACTGATTCAATGAGTGTTGTTTTTTCAAGAGTGGTATAGAGGACGGCAGAGAGCATGCAGAAAAGCATCCACGAACAAGCTCCCTTTGGGGAGGTGATCCTGCTTAAGCAAGTACAAAGGTAAAGGACAAACGCATTCAGAAAACAGCAGCCAACTATTCATAAATATTCTTCTGCCTCTCAGTCTCCTCTCTCCAAAGCACAGACAACAGGCAGATAATCTGTCACTTCAAAAATCATAGCCTACCACGTCAGCAACTTGTCACAGTTCCTCTCTAAAGACCTGTTTATAGCAAAATTAAAGTTTATGTAATTTTTCAGCAGGAATATCAGGTTTGTTCTGAAAAAAGAATATGTAAACGTTGCAGTATTCCTACGTTGTGATTTAAGCCAAAACACCCAGAAAAACAGCACCACTCTAATTCTCATGGCCGGATTAATTTTTATTTTGTAGAAATGTTAGCTTACCAGCCCCAGCCCTGAGAGCTCAACATACACCGAGGCTGTTCTGCGCCCTGTTCTGCTCAGTGCCTCAAAGTTACCAGCTAAATTCCAATCACAGAACCTCTGATTACTGAGGCTATTTTGCCTTGTAATTGATCTTACAATCTAACTGGATTTGGAAGTCACTGAGGATGATTGTACTATGAACTCTACGACAGCATCTCTGCAGGCTCACTTTCAGATATCTTATTCAAAGAACTTGATTTTCTGACTGCTAGAGAGGTGGTAAAGACTAAGAAAATCTGTTCTAGTTTGCAGGTTATTATTTTCAACAGCTAGAAACACTGTTTATCCTGGACATTAGGATTAAGTAGGACATCTTAATGGCCTTTCACCTTTTATTGGCAATAGTTTGAAAATAGGTAACTCAAATATGAGGAACAATACCAGGAAGGAGATAGCTTAAGTTTTTGAACACCAGTCTAGTGGGATCAAAGATTGACACTTACCAGTCAGCACCCATAAATCCTCAAGACAAACAATTAACATTTAATTAAGATCTTGCTAAAAATTACACGTTGTCAGAATACCAGTAGCAGCACATTTTTTTGCATGTGATGTTACCAAGTCTAACCTATTCCAAAAACCTGCCAAACTGAAAAGAGCTCAGACGGCTCCGCAGGAGCTTTCTGTTTGGATGGTATCATAGGAGAACCACAGACAGTTACCACCTCCCACAACACTGCCACGCTTTGTACTGCCCAAGAAAGATGTTTCTGCAGTCTTCAAAATGAAGAAATAATGGAAAAAGCCCTGTAAGCTCACAAGATCTAAAGATACTGTGTTTTCCAGCGTTCCTGCTTTCCCCGCCCTAGATGAAATCCTACAGGGAAAGAAACATCCCAGCACCCCTTCCTCCTCCGTTCTCCCTTCCTTTTCTTGCCCCACTTGCTGTATTTATAGGATCCAAAGGTCTTCAGCACATTCCAGTTGTAGTCTGTGTAAATAAATACAAGGGTAAAAAAAAAAAAAAAAAACTTTGGGGAGCTTGGACCACTGCCAGCTTGCCTGGGTAACTGGACTTTGTGTGGAGCTGGAAGGGTGTTTTTTAAAAGGAGGGAAGCAGAAGAGAACAGCTCAAGAATCTTGGCTCAGCCTGGGCATATTTCCTCCTAACTCTGGCTAAACCTCAGCACGAACGGCTGGACGGCGGAGTGGATGCAAAGCCGGGGAGGGAGGCTGCAGGGCTCTCCACCAGGACTACGGCAGAGCTTGGAGAGGCTGAAGCCATGCTTTTCCTTTGGGCGCTGGTGTTTGTTTTAGTCCTGCAGGAGCAAGATCTTTTAGGTAAGTGATTCCAAGCTTACAAAGCAGGAACTATAAACTATAGCTTAACTCTAGCATGGTCAAAGCCTTTGCATGAGGTGGGAGGGGGAGGTAAAGAATTGCTTACTCTATGGGGTTTATATGAAGGTGACACAGGTATGTATCAAAATTCTGTGGGAATATTGTTTTTAACAGGAAGAACTCCATTTTTGTGCTATTAAAGTTCATCCTGGAGGCATATTGCTTTGGTAGAGATTTTTCACTTCTCACGGGAGATACGATCAGTGTATTTTCAGAAATTTAGAACTGCATTCAGGTGCTGCAGCCAGTGCCCTGCATTTTTATAATTACTGTTCTGGCAGCCTTATTAACATACACATTAATTCACTCAGAAGTGAGATTGAAGTTCAAGGTGAATAGAAATTTTCCTTTATTCAAAACCTTCTTTTTCAGATTTGCTGGTAACGGCACCGCATTTTTTTTCTCTTCTGCTTTGGATTACTTACTCCTGAGATTTTGAGGCACGTAACACCTTCTCCAAATGCCTTGGGAGTACGAAGCATAAACAGAGAACATCTGATAAGCTGGCATCTGAATTTTACTTTCATTAACAACAGATTAGTGCTGGAATAACCTGTAATCACTTTGTAGCTGACAGTGTGACTGAAAGCATGACTGAAAGCTATTCCATTTGGCTAGTTGAAGGGTTTATAGTCCCCGTGTAGCCACAAACCTGGCTTCCCAGCCTGTTTGTATTACGTGTTTTCTGCTAGCTGAGGCCCAGCTTTATTTTCCCCTCTGCTCTTACTTCTTGACAACACACAATATTTGTATTTCGTGGCAGGGTAGTAAGTTTCCATTACAAGCAAAACATTGCCTGAAAAACTGTTAGTCCTTTCAGCCCCCTGGTCGCTCTTCCTTGCCCTGACTCCCTCCCACCCATGTTTATCAGTGATGAACTGAAATACCAATACCGCAGCAAGGGCACTCTAACCTGTTTTCACTCCACAGCACTCACTATCCTCTTGCAAGTTTTGCGAGCTTCTCAAAAAATTTTGTGAAATTCAAGAAGAAAGAAAAAGGCAGGAAGAATGTTTTTGTTTATTCCCCCAAAAGTATGTTTTTAAGCTGAAATCATTAGTAAACTCAGATAAAATTCAGCTAAACAGAATAGTACTTGAATAATAACTGTAGTGCAGACTAGTATCCAGTGTCATGCCAGGTGGTAGCTACTCAGGGAATAATTTTCACTGTCTCAATGGTGTACTTTATGTAAGATGGGAAATTTTGTGTCTGTCACAGGCTTGAAAAAGACATCCGCACTTTCTCTTTGCTACCTTTTGAGTCAGGGAATTTAATTTCCAATTTCCTTACCGATCCTCCCTCCCAACTGCCATGGATTCCTCTTAAAAATGGTCCAGCATTGGCCAAAGTAGAATTTATGTTTTAATTCAGCCATTAATTTGAACAATCTCATATTCATATTGCTCAGCCTTCAAACAGCTCAGGAGAGGCTGGCGTGGGAGCCCTTCTGGATGCAACCACATGCTCCTGCCTAATCGACGCAGTTTCTAGTTCTTTGCTGTTGCTGGGTTAGTTCGTGGGGTGCTGCTCAAACGTAGCATACAACGTAGCCTGGAGCACTGGGGCATTCAATACCTGCTCCATTTAAACACGTTTCCATTCTTACAAAAACCTCCAGGCAAATTGTTCTGAGGGGTGCAGCACCCCAACAGCAAAGTCTTTGCTGCATGTTTATGCATGGCAGAGAGGTGATCTGGAGTCCTCAGGTAAACAAGTACCTGGCGAGCAGGCTGGTCCCACTGACCAAATACTGAGCAAACCAAATAGTAGCGTGCTGCTAGGGACACAGTGACAGGAGAGCTCCAGTGCAGGCATTGCTGCTCAGTACTCCACACTGTGGCACAATTTGTTTATAAACAGCTGACATTTCCTCCATTTTATCTACAAGCTAAAGTAAACCAAGTGTAAGAATGTTTTTCTTCATTCAACTAACATATTGTGACTTGTCAGAATATTTTAGATCCTCTGACATGCACTTGCCATATCAAAGCTGAGAAGAACTATAAGCTAGATCACTGCCTAGAAACAAGACAGAAAAAAAAAAATCCTTTGAGAACAGCTTTCTTTTGCCCAAAATTGACCATTTGCATTCTCACAGAGCAGCGTTTTGCCTCCAGGAGATTAAACTACTGCACTTTAAAATTAAATCCACAGTCAAAATTTATGAGAGATGTTCCATCTTAAACCAGACTGTGACACATATTTCTCTACTAATAAACTATTAGTGGTTTAACCCATGCCCCATGTCATCGGTATTTTCTGTCCTTACAGAAACCTACCGGTGTCATTGTCTCCAGTGCAAGGATTACAGTCTTTGCAAACGCTCATCTCTGAGCTCCCACGAGGAAGGAGAAAAAGTTTGTCACAACAAAGTGTACCCAGATGTAGATGTGTTTCTTAAGACCATGAGGCATCTGAAGATGGGGTTCTGTATAGAAGTGAGCCTTTTTACAGATTTTATCCATCTTTAAATCCCTACCTTTTGTTATAGTTAGTCAAAAGGAATTTATTAAGTTCTCTGGATTTTGCAATCTCCATGTGTTAAGGTTAATACCCAACTCCAAAAACGTCAGGGGTTTAGAAATATAGGACTCCTACTGTTCATCTGCAGGATGTGACTGTATTTGTAAATGCAGCTGATCTGCTCTGGTTGAAGCAGTTGTGAGTCTTGGCCATGAATGCCAGGATCTAGTATGTATGTACGTGTATATATATACACACACATAAATATATCACTGTTCTACTTCCTGAGTTGTTGCAGAACACATGAAGCGTCTGCCAGAGTAAAATATATCTTAAGCAAGTTCTTAGGCTTGTTGAAGTCTTAGAAAAAAACTACAAGGATAGTCTTTCATTGTACTATCATATTTCTTTCTACTACCATAACTTACTCATATGCAAACTACACAACCACAGAGCTGACTAATAAGTCAGACTCACCTCACCCACTCCCGTGACTGTAGCTCTTATTACTAAACACAGACCAGAAGCTATGTCCTCATAAAACTGAAAAACTCTTTACCCTCAGATACCAGTGGTCACCCTCAGATTGATGATGACATCAAATACTCATGTATCTCACCACCTCCATTCTCAAACCAGCCTTAAGCTCACTCATTCTACACAACTTACTCTTCACGTGCCTCCAACACGGCTCCTCTTCTTTCTAAAACAGCTCATCCCCTTCTCCGCACACAAGTATGTCCTATACAGCTACTAGCTATAATTTTCCTAACACTTTGCCTTAATTTCCAAAATAAATATGTATTTACAGAGAAATAAATACATAATAAAGGGAAACTTTTGTTTACAGCCCAAAGCATCAGGGTACCCCATCGTAAGTTACAGCATGAATTAGAGAACCTACCTGCAAATTATGTAGCTCACATCTCTTATCAGTCCAATTCCTTGTAGTCATTTTCCATTGCAGCAGCAAGCACAAGAGGATATTCCCTGGGTGCTAGTTCAGAAGACCAGCATGCCGGAAACTTGTTCCAAGTTAACAGCTGCCTCACAGGAACATTTTATTAGCAACTTCCTTCCTTTGAATGAAAATATACCAAACTTAAGTGCTTCTTACAATCACAAATATGGTAACACAGCAGCAAAGTGGTTTTTCAAGTAGTAATTTTGCGGACAGCCATAGCAGAGGCCCCAGATTTTGTCATGCCTGAAAAAATGAGTGCCCACTGGCAGCATGAACCACCCCTGGCCTTGTGCACTCCCTCTCAGTCTCCGCTGCTGGGTAAGCAAGGGCTGAAGCTCCCTTGTGAAGTGGGAATGACACAGATCACAATACCAAACCCTGCCTCCAAGTGAAGCAGTTTTACACAGAAATACGTGGCAGCCATCTCCTAGTCAGGAACAATTTCTATCAAGTCCCATTTCTGATTTTGCATATTTCACAAGCACAAGTGAGGCACACTGGGACCAGAACACATCACAACGTGACATCTCGTATGTAGGTTGATGGCACAGACAAGTTAGAGAAGTGAGAACACCTTCACTAATGCAACACATGCCCCAAGGCGTGACGTTTCCTCTTTAGTCCTCCTCCTTCAGAGAAAAAAGAATTAAGTTCAATCTTAACTGATCTAGGATCTGAAATTATATTTATAGTGGCGTATTCTACATCTTGATAAACAGAGTATGAACCAGGTCTGCAAGTTTGGAACTTGACTTTCTGATATGGTTATTTAGCTTCTAAAATGAATAATTAAAAAAGAATTAATTTAATGGAAGAAAGTTATTTTGGGATGTTTCCGTTATTATTAGAGGTTCATGAATCTCAGATACCAGAGGAAGCCCTTGGATTTTGTTCCAACTTTGAAATCTTTCCAAGGCTTGGCATTCAGGTAGCAGTTGAAGTATACAGTGAATGTATAGATTACAGATTAATCCCTAATCATTAAAAACTTTCAGCGTACCTTCTTGAAGTGATTTTAAAAAACCCCAAACCAAACCAATTCTCCCGCACCCCACAAATTTCAGAAGACCTTTCTACTGTCAATTCCCCATCTAATACATTGTGCTTATCTTCCATCTCCCACTTTGGATATTCCGCATTTCCCCTGTATGGAATTTGCAGTGTCGTTCTGCCATAAAAGCTAGAGCCTAATAAAGGTGTGTGTACATATATATATATGTACACACACACATATATATTTCTATGTATATATAAGCAAACCCTTACAGTTGCCTCCAATGTAAAGCATAGTAACCTATGACAGTATATAAGAAGCTAAGAAATTTTACATATTTATTACAATTCCAGCAGTCTTTATTGCAATCACTAAAGGCAAGAATTCCCTTATCTTTAAGCAGCTATAAACTCTAAAAAGAGGTTCAGAGGTACCTAAATCACAGTTAAGCTTTAGGCAGCATTTTATGGATTACAGCCTGGAAAATGCTCTACGTCCGCTTAAAGATATGCTCCTGAACACGTAAGAATTTGAAGACAATCTGCATATTAAGAAGCATTTCCAATACAACATGTTCTATGCAAATCAGTTATCTTTAGCATCATAACATTAAAATTTGATATGGATTAAGTTATATATAATATAGCTTAAAATCAATTTGGGCATGCTGGTGAAAGTGAAAGTGGTACAGAAAGTTAATCCAGTACTTCCGTATCTAAGGATGCCAACGTAATTAAGGGAAATAACTGAAAACTAAGTTTGGTGCCTTTAAGAACAGCCCCCCCAAATTAAATATGGCTAACAGTCTTGGCTTAGCATGGTCTTAGGTCTCAAACCACTAATATTGATAGTATTAGTATCAGTTCAGGTTCAACACAATGGAAGCTTTCCTGTATTCAGCTGCAAGTCAACTTCACCACACACTTTTGTAAACTGTGAAGTGTAAACACTTCAAAGTTATATACGCACATTAAAGTGCAGTCCTACACTTATATTTAGACAAGGAATAACTTAAGCAAGGATCAGCAAGTCCCTTCAGAGGTCTGTTGCATTCTTCCCAAATTGGTTAAGGGGTTCACCAGGTTCCTCAAGTTCATGACCTTTTTCCTATTGGAACATAAATCCATTACTACTCCCTTCATTTTCTCATTAAAAGCTATCTGGCCACCTTGCGTTATACGCTCCAGGAATAAAATGATACTGCTAAACCTAAGGCAGTGCAAACAAAACACAGCATAGTATGCTTTCTTGAAGAGTTATAGATGTTCTCCTTTATTCCCCTTGTTCTATCACATGATTTCAGGCTTCCTTATTTGCCTTCTGGTTCCTGTTTCAGTCTCGCTTGTCTTTCATTTGAGTAGTGGCCTGCTTTGTTCTACCCCTCTCTCCCTACTGAGCACAACATGAATGCTCAGTTAACTTTCAAAACCACACTGGTCACAGAATAATGCAAAAGGAATTTTATAGGCTTTAAGACCAATAGGGAACATTATGGTCACTCAGCTTGGCCTTCTCCATAACACACACCAAAGAACCCAACCCAGTAATTTCTGCATCAAGCCTGTAACTTCACTTGACCAGCAACGCATCTTTAGGAAGCATACTTATAAAGACCTGCCAGATCTGTGTGATCACGTACTTCAGTTCTGTCAGTCTTAGTAACAGCAGCAAATGACAGTGAAGAGACAGTTGCTCAGGTTTCTTCTGATGATTAACATTAGCAACTACTTGGATGATAAAAATGAACCATTTAACAGCATCTGGATAGACAAAATCCAAGGAGCGTGTAGAAGCAGCAACATCTTGGGGGGTTGGGGGAGTATATCCAATGTACCGGAGGCAGAGGAGCTTAACTGAGAGGCATTCTAAAACTAAGGCCTTTGCTCTTCACCTGTTTGCTAAGGTTGTTTTAATTCTTACTTCATTGCTCTATCCCCTGCTATAAGATCAAGTTTTGTACAGTCAGGCTGACAGTGATACATAGACCTTTACTCTTCATCATGCTACTTCTTTCAACATTAAGTCTATTCTTCTATTAAACATATCCTTATTAACAACCAACTCAGAGCTGCTCCATTTTCCTGCTCCATCTGGTGGTGTCTGTATCGCAGCACAGCGTAGTTAACTACCCAGCTTTATGAGCACCATCAATGCAGCACAGAGGACTTAGAGGACAAAAGGCACAGGTCATTTTTTCTATCTTGAACAAGAGAGTTCTGATTCTTGATGGAAAATAACCACCTATATATGAGACAGAATGGACTTCAAGAATTGAACCTGCAGGAAGCATCAGGTGGGAATTTGCAGATGGGAAATTAACTGAAAAGGTAATGGTCTCTCTGCCTTACTGAAACATTACAACAAATATCTGCCTGAAGTAATCCATTAAGTTTCAAATGAGATATTCAAGACATTGAAATATGCCTCCCACACACTTGCTTAAGCCGTCAGAAGGTGCAAATACCCACACATTTTCAGTATGTAATTTATACAGCATACAAAGAACAGTTTACTTTTAAAAGCTGTTGGCTTTAAAATTTACTATCAAAGTTTTCTGCATTTTTGCATGTGCTTTGACACATAGGTAAGAAAAAATTCTAACTTACATTTTTAAAATGTTTCTTTGGCATCAAGAGAGCAAGTACATGGAAGGATCCTAAAAGGCCATTAGTGTTTTGTTACATGGCTTGCAGCCTTCCATTCTTCACTCCCTTTACAAGGTGACTGCTACTGTTACGTGAGGTGGAGATGCTGCTGGAGAAGATCAGTGCCAAAGGCAGACCGTGTCATTTGCTTTCACCAACTGCAATACAGAGTATGGCAGCGCTCATAAGCAACACATGATTCTCTTTGAGCACACAGAAATTATTGCTTCAGGTGGATTGTCTGACCATAGCGACCCAGATACGTGCCGTATTTACAAGGGACCAGCTGTGTCCCGTGAACAGCCCATCGTGGAGATAAAGGCTGCAGGATAAGAGCTAAAGCCAGACAGCAAAATAACGGTCAGGGTTTTAGCAGCCAAAGCCTCGAGCTAAGGCTCAGAAAACAGAAGGAAACTATGCTGACCAAAGCACAGGCTGCCCAGCCAGCAGCGGCAACCGCCCACCTGAAGTAGCCTGTTCCGGCGTGGTGGTGAAGGGGCACTCACAAGTGCAAGACCACCTCTGCTCCGGTGTGAAAGCTGCTAACCAGGTGCAGACTGGCAGGCCCTGGCTGAGAGGGTTTCTGCTAAGTCAGCCCTCAGCCGACCCCATACTGCGAGCTCTAGGGACTAAACATGCTTTGGTTTCTACTAACTCTTATCACTCACTAACAACGACTATCAGATGCTTCCTGAGTCACTTAGGCTTGGACCATTTGTCAGATTTTTTAGGCACTGCATTAGCCCTGTGGTTCTGGGTAACATCTTGCAGTCCTATCAAACTGGAAGGAGACACCTCCTCCTCCTTCAGTACGGCCATTACAGTTTATAAAGCAGCAATGTGCTCTGAGTGCCAGAAAGCTGTCTCTGTGTCAGAAGAGAGAAACAAACTGCCCCAAAGGACTGAGTGCTACTGAGCCCTGCACTTCACAGCAACCCCTTTACCTAGTTCTCTAGACATGCACACGCACACAAAGCTGTGCAGTGTTTTGCTAACCTCACAGTAAGATGCAACAACTTTACATTGGCTATACATACCTATCTCAGCATACTTTGCTTTGAACAAGTAACAGTCATCTATCATATCTAACTTCCCCACCTACGTACACCTGCCTAGAGCAGCAGCCAGCACGATGCTGAGGTTTGTGCCAGAATCCTCTTTCACACAAAAGGGCTAAGCTAAAGGAGTTATTAAAGTGGTGTTTTGGGTAAGACCTTATGTCATTTCTGCTTCAAAGAGTCACTTTGAGGATTTAAGGTGCTGTATCAGGAAAAGGTGAAAGGAGGCCCCGCACAGTGTCAATGGCATGCCCACCATGCTGTTAGGCAGTTTGGAAAGGCCAAAGAGTCTCTGGGTCAGAGGCTGATTTGGACAGGACAGACAGCTACTACTGCTTCTCCTACAGCACAGCTCTGGGCTTTCTTTAATGGATCAGCATGGTGTAAGATACATGATCAGAGAAAGAGAAGTGGCCAACACTAACTTGAGCTAGCCAACATTAACTCCCTTGCATTTTGCATTTCTAAGGAACAACAAACCTAAACAAACTTGGCATGTAACTTATGGCTGGCCAAAAGCTCCTTTAACAACCACATACAACTGGCGCTGGCCATCACCCAAACTTTCCATCCAACCTTGTGAACCAACCATCCACAGCTAAGGTAGTACAGTGAAAAATAACCTCCTGGGGGATTCTTAAATTCTTCCATTTGCTCTTAGTCCACCCTAATGAGTTCTACTGTCTCTTTCTCAGTTTGTTTGTAGTTAGATCTAGCAAAGTTCTCAGCAGTCACCAACCCATCTGCAGTTACCTCACTCCATGCCTTCTGCTTGCCCTTGGTCCTCTCTCCAGCACAATGGGCGGCAGTTCAGTATACAACTGGATCAGGCCATCAGGCCTGACGCTGAGAGCTAGAGCTGGGAATATTGGAAAGGTGGAAATTTTATTAATCTCTGAGAGTAAAATAGAGCTTCCTTTGCTATTATCCTATTATTAGGAAAGACAAGGTTTGTAGAGAAAGACTGACTGCTAGGCTGTAACCTCCATTTCTGACACAGAATTTCAGTATCTCCATATTGTTCCATCCATACTGGAAAAAACATGTAAATAAGCAAAAATTTTGAGAAATAGCTTGGTCACTTGACCACTAAGTTCCAAGGTAACGACACTCCTAAAACACCACTAGCAGCAACAAAGGGGGAAAAAAAGGGCAACTGCAAAGCAGCTAGCGTTAAGTACCTGCCACATGACAGCACTCTGCTGTAAACAGGCAGGTTAATTCTTTGGGATTCTGTCCTAACAGCACCACCTCGTGGTCAATGCACCAAAAAACCCAAATCAAAGCCTTATTACAAATAAACCAAAAATTCTCTCTTAAGCTCTGCTAAACAAATTTCTAAATAATGCCATATCTAATACATCAGATCACATTTCAATCTTCTCCTCCTCCCCACCCTCCACCCCTCAATTTCAAGGATACCATTCCAAGTCAGAGTACACCTCTCATCCCATACAACTGCAGTGGCTACAATTCCTACTGACCTGTGTTTTCCATCATCCAATACCTACACCTCCAGAAATCCTGGCACAGACTTGTGATGGAGCACTGCAACAGTCCCAAGTCACTGCTCTCACACAATAGTACTAAAGACAGAACTAGTTGTTCTTCTTATGTTTCTTACTGTTCATTATGACACAAGCTTAGTTTCCTCTGTTTTAATCAAACAACAACAGAATGAGTTACTGCTGGTTTCTTACTGTAGCTTCTTCAGGCCTCAAACAAGACCTAACTTCACCAACACGGAGCAGGATACGTTATCACTTTAGTGGGGTTTAAAACACTCTGCTGCTGTTCTGTGCGCACACATTCAAATCTAAATGTTGCTGAATGTTGCACAAAAGTTAAAGCATCGGCACCAGCAGGTACTGACCTTTCATGGAGTAGAGCCAGCAGAATAAATGTTCAAAGAGCAAGAGCTCATGAGTACTGAGAGATAAAGACAGATAACTGACAGAGATAAGCAACTTTATATATATCACAATATACAAGTGACTTGGTCAGCAAAAGGCATCAGCTGTACACACTTTCATTGCTTGCCTTCCCGTTGCAAAATCAGACTGTTATGGACAAGTTTCTGACACAGTGGAATCACCAGCCGGTATCCATTCAGGGCATAAGGGGACAAACTTAGCTGCTCTTCAAAGCTTTACCGTACCAGCTGCTTCTGAAGAACATCTAAGAGGAACTGATGTGTAAGGCAGATCTTCCCACCGCTTAGGTTTTATAGTTGTAGAGACAGAGCTACAAACTTACCCTACACAGGTAGAAAAAAAACAGGTTGTGTAAAACACACACACCCCCCAAAAAAGTACCCTTGGCAAGAAAAAACACCTTGTTCCAAACAACTTTGACAATGTGTACAGGCAAGGAGACATTCACAGCACTGGGGTACAGCTGTAGTTATTAGGAGAGGGGTTCAATTTCTACCTGGGACTCCTACATTTGGTTTCATAAGCAATGCTGTTTAGCATGCAAAGTACCACTTCAGAAGTGAGAAAGGTAAGGACTGCTATTAAAAAGCTCCTGCTAATTAACTGTGGTTGTTTTTCCAGCTGCTGCAGACCCTGTCAGTGTGTTACCTGGAAGTTTGGGAAGAGGAAGCTGGTGTAACGAACATGATACGATCCATGAACGCTTAGATATTATTGAAGAGGTAAGAACTATTGCGCTGGCACCTGGGCTATACTAGACCTCTGCCCTCATCCTTTTGACCAAAGAAAAAAAAAAGAATGATGTTTCTAGACACTGTCCCTTCTTGATTTTATTCTCTTCAAGGTCTATTTTTTTTCAGATGTCATGGTTTGTAACCATCCATAAAGAGATTATTACCAGAAACATTATCTTGATGAACTCCAAACAACTGATTAACCAGTAACATATCAGCCTTTTCTAAAATGTTTATAACTGTGCCTTTAATATAGCAATCTCAAAACTGATATTTGTAAAGTTTCACATCTGCTCATGGCTAGATGTGAATTCTGCAGGTAACTCCAAGACTGATGGAGAAGTTTCTGCTCGCTCCTGCAGACACTCCAGAGCTAAATGAATTCTGTGACTGGGACTCTAGGAAAGCTGCAGAGTTTTAATTTTATTCCCTGGTGTCTTAAGCGCTCACAAGATACATGTCCAGTATTAACTATTTCCAGCTGAGTAGTTGCCAAACTGCATGCTATTGGTTCTCAAATGGCAATGTTACTTCTCTCCTGCTCTAGTTCCAGCCCTCTTCATTCCACCCCATCAAGCTCATCATCCATCACCTGTGCAGATTCTTTTCTTGGATATGATGGTGGCTCAGAAATGAGAAAGAACTAAAAACAAATTAATGCAAAGCTCCCTCTAAGAAGTCAAATTATGGGTGATTCTTTAGACAGAGGTGCTGTAATTTAACTCTTGTGAAATAAAGTTTTAATACGCCGTGCCACTAGAGGCCAGCATAACACAAGAAATATTTAAGTCTGTACTGCGCAACATAAATTGTTAGCTGTTAGCATTATGGGATATTAGATTTGCACTTCCGCTAACACATTTGGTATAATTCCTTCCACTTGACCTTTTGACTAACCCCTTTCTCCATTTGCCTCCTTTGTTTTTATTAGAAGGTAATAAAAACAGTGGAGCATCTGGAATCAGAAGTCAAGTCACTCCTCAACATCATCAGTGAAACAACATCTAATATCCCCATCGCTCCAGGAACCCCACTTATAGACATTTTGGATGGTAAGTAACTAGTGGGCTATAACCTAGTTGAAAAGTGTTGCATGTGTTATCACCAAATATGCCTTCTTTTCTCCCCCCAAGATGTGAAGGAATCCCTTCAGTGCAGGTAAGGCCTCAAATGAAATACCAGGTGCAGTTTTGAACACCAAGTTTCACAACCACTAAAGAGGAGGAGGAGGAAGAAAAAGGGAAAAAAAACCCCACCACACAAAACCCCAGCCAAGGAGCTAGATATGTGAGCTACACAGAAAGGTTGTGAAGTTGGAGATGTCTGGTCTAAAGAACATCCAAGTAGCCCACCAGAACAAGTAAGGCTGCCACAAAGATGAAAGCTGTGTTTTCCTCCCCATTGCAAAAGTGAATAGAAAAGGAAATAGTGCAACAAGAAAGACTCAAGCAAAACACAACGCAAAGCTTTCTTACAAGGATAGTGAACCACTGAAATTATACGACTGCAGTTTCCCCAGCACTGGAAACATTAAACAAACATCACACCTTAGAACAGCAGGATTGACTAAGCAATGTCAAGGTCTTTTTCAGTTCTAAGACCCTGTGATTCTTCAGATTCATGTGTGACAAATAAAACAAAAGAGAGCAACAAAATACAAAAAAAAGGTATTGAAAGTATTACCATTTTGATATCTTAAATCCAATTTTGACATGCAAGCCCCTCACACAAGATATGCTCCTGGATGTTTTTGGAATAAATTAAACCACAACAGAAATTACTTGGACGAGTCCACCTGTTCTACACAGCTTCTTATAATGCTCCGTCCTCTTCATTTTCTGCCCAAATAACAATAATGCATTTAACAAGGTGAGAAACACTCCTGGTGGAAAATAAACCTCCTGTCAAAAGGTATGAGCATCCACAGACATGTTTATCAAGTGAGTTTTGTCAGTGTTGGGTTTTTGTTTGTTTATTTACATACACATGTGCATACTATAGTGCACTTATATGACAGAAGATGGGCTTGAAGTAGACAGCAGTAGAGTTGATGTTGGTTTTTAGTTCTTGCAGTTGTCTGTATGGATCTGGTCACCATGACTAGTATGTCCTCACCAACTTTGTTACTCCTTAAAATTTCCAATTTTCTGTGAGGGTAACAGATAACAATTAAGTTATTCCCCTGCAACAATAACTTATTTTAAAAAGTATTCCAGAAAGTGTTACAGTGAATTTAAAACAGAAATCCCAAGTCAACCTTGCACATTTGCAGTCCTTCTATAGTAAGTACTACTCAGATGGAGCTTGCAACCACTGCCAAATGGCTCAAGAATTGCAGAGCTCTAGGACCTTCCTTCTGTGATTTGGTGCATCAAAGTGACAACTCCCCACTTCAAAGTAGCAGGATTCATGTTTTAAACGATCCTGATCCTATAACAAAAAATAATTACATCAACTTTTCTCTATACAGATACCAGCTGAGCACTGCGAAGACAGAAGACATCTGAATATAACAGTATGGTTGTCATAAAAAGTTGCACTTTTGTTCATTTAATAAGCTTGTGTTTCCAAAATTTGAGCAGGGATGATCAATCCTCAGCTGTAGTTTGCCTTTGCTGTTCCCGTGCTTTATAATAAAAAGGTATTTGCTTTTAGACACTATTTCAAAGCTTTGTATTTTAAATCTTTAATCAGAACTGCATTTCAAATACAGCACTCTCAGTAAGAAAACAAGATCAGGTGGGGTCCAGGACTAAAGCACAGCTAACAAACTTCCCTTAATTCAAAAGCTCACTCCTTCCCTGGCAAAGAAGTGAATTCTTGCTATCGGTGTAAATCAATGAAGATAAACCTTCAGCTGCAATTTCCTCTCAACATATGCTTAGATTGTCAGACAAAAATGGGTATATGGAGTAGTCTGGCTTTGGACATAGTCACGTTGCTGCCACTGACTGAAACAGGCATCCTTATCTGCACATCCTAGTCAGAACTGGGACTAGTCAGCATTTGTCATTTGGATGCACAGCCACCTTATTCTGACATCTTTACCCTCTTCTCCCTTGCCATAGTGGCAATGCAACCCAGAATTAACTCCAACATCGACCCTCATTTTCTTCCATGACAAACAGCAACACAACTTCTTCTAGGAAAAAGGACCTGCCTGACCTTCACAGAATGGAGAGAGCATGCGTGAAATAAGAGCAGGAGTTTGCACATTCTTGATTAACAAGCAGTCTATTTTCACTGTCCTAGCTCCAAACCCTCTTCCTTTCCTTGTATTTTTTTCCTTTACTTGTTTCTACATTGAGAATGACAAGCTGAAGAGAATGCCAGCAGAGAATAAAAATTCAGAGTTCCAAGAGCCAGAGAAATTACAACATGCAAAATGAAAATACTGAGAAATAACTACAAATTACACATATCAAGTACAAACAAGTGCTCATCAAGAGCACACAAGTCTCAAACTCTTGCCCACACAACCATTTCTGAATAATTCTGTTGATTCAAGCAGAGAACTTCTATGGAAAAACTAGATTACATAATAAACTGAGTCATCACTCACATGTAAATCTACACGAACACCAAAAAAGCATAATCTGCAAAGAGTTAGAAGATAGCTTTAATTTCATAATCTCTTCTTACATACATGTATTTAAGGCACAATCCAAAACCTTAAAATATTAACTATAGAATCTTTACTACCGTCAATGTTACTACTGCCTTGTGACAGTCGCCCTAGTGAGAAATGTGGAACGCATCTTCCTTAAAAACAATCAAGGAAAGAAAACAGAACTTGACAAAACTTCTTTAAGATAGTCTTAACTAGACACAAAAACTCAAGACTGTTCTGTCCACATATCAGGGAGCAGGACAGCATGAAACCAACTCTGCATACAACAAAAAACTTGCATTAATATGTCACGTAATGTTTATACAAAAACAAAATCTTAAATCATACAACTGTGATTTTTGTTCCACAAAACAAACATTATTTCAGCATAATATAAGCAGAAAAGAAATAATGACCTGTCATTCATGGATTGCTGAGAGTACTACATAGAATCCTGAGCAGATGGCACATAAGCTTGATATTTATATTTTTTTGGCATTTATTACCTACTATTTTTGAACTCTAGATATATGCAATATTATCTTTAAAATTTTAATTGCTTTAGGGGAAACAGGTCATTACATATTTACTTCTGGAGAAAAATGATGCTTTAAAGCAAAAACATGAAAATAGCAGCTTTTCTAAGAAAAGCTCAATGCTCCATTTAGTCATTTCCACCACACAACTTGAGTAGGATTTTCCGGTAATCTCCTGAGGTATCACCCTGGAAAGAAATCCAGAAAAAGAAAAGTTGAAGACTTGTGCTTTGAAATAGAGGAAAAAGAGGTGTAAGCATTCTAAACATGACATTAACAGCCAAAACATATGAAGCCAGGGCTGAAAGAAAGCAGATGTTAACCTCAAAAAAAAAAAAAAAAAAAGTAATAATTAGAAATCACTCTAATAGAAGTACACAGTTATCATGGTTTAACCCCAGCTGGCAACTAAGCACTACACAGCTGCTTGCTCACTCCCCCTTGCCCCCTGGTGGGATGGGGGAGAGAATCGGAAGGGTAAAAGTGAGTAAATTCATAAGTTGAGATAAAAACAGTTTAATAATTGAAATAAAATAATGACAACTTGTAATGAAAAGGAAAATAACAAAAAGAGAGAGAAATAAAACCCAAGAAAAACAAGTGATACAAACGAAAAACAATTGCTCACCACCTGCCAACTGATGCCCAGCCAGTCCCTGTGCAGCACCCATACTCCCCCGGCCAACTCCCTCCCCTGCCCCAGTTTATACGCTGAGCATGATGTCATATGGTATAGAACATCCCTTTGGCCAGTTTGGGTCAGCTGTTCTGGCTGTACTCCCTCCCAGTTTTTAGTGCACCTCCAGCTTTCTCGCTGGCAGGGCATGAGAAGCTGAAAATTCCTTGACTAAGTAAGCACTACTTAGCAACAACCAAAATATCAGTGTGTTATCAACATTATTCTCATACTAAATCCAAAACACAGCATTATACCAGCTACTAGGGGAAAAATTAACCCTATTGCAGCCAAATCCAGGACAGCAGTAAAAATTGCTCCTTCCATAATTGGAACCGAAAGTGTCCGTAGAGAATATATTTCTTTAGCAAACCAAATTTGGTATACTGGTTCAACTACTTACCTGGGAACAGTTGAATAAAATACCTCTTACAGAAAAGCTGTCTTCCAGCAAAAGGTATGAAAATATGGAAAAACTAATGCAGAAGTCTTTTTCCTTGCAGTCAACGTGGACATTTTTCCAGGGGCAGCAAGTAAAAGTTTACTCTTTATTATGTTCAAACATTAAAAACAATGCCCTGATATCAAAGGATCTAAGGGGGTTTTTTTTCCACAATTAGAAAACATCTCTCTCATGTTGTGGGCAGTGAAAGTCAGTATGGATGCACACACAAACATGCACTGAAAAGATGAAAAGATTTCATGAACAGCAGCAATTAATCACAAAAGGCCTTGCTAGCCGAGTTTTGCCTGGTGCTCTTATGAGTTCCCTGGGAGCTGCTCATTAACTAGTTCTGGTTGATGAGGCTTGCCAAGCCTTTTCACAGAACAGTTTCAGCTACTGCATCTATCTCGTCCTTCATCTTCAGGTATGACTGAAAACTGTTTTGTCCAGATCAAAATTATTACATTAGTGACAAAGACACACCTCAAAGATCAGGATAAATCCTGTGCAGGTGTAAAGCACAATACACATATGTGCTGAAAAGAACAAACCAAAAAAAAAAAAAAAATAATTAAGAACTTTCTTTCCAAGGACATAAGAACATAAGAAGTAGAGTTGACATGCACGTAACTGTGCACATGCATGCCTCCTATTTACTGAAACCAAGTTTTAAAATCATAGAATTGTTCTGGTTGGAAAAGACCTTTAAGATCATCAAGTCCAACCGTTAGTTGTTCAGCCCATTAAACAGGTTTCTGAACAGTAAAATTATTTTAATGCTAGATCAAAAGGAGGGGACGAAAAAAGGACAAAAAAAGACGAAAAAAGGACAAAAAAAGACGAAAAAAGGACAAAAAAAGACGAAAAAAGACAAAAAAAGAAAAAAAATATGACAGCCAGCTTTTCCACCAATGTCTCACTGTTTTTTACTCACACATTGGTGGTTGCAGGGTATATAACTACTGTAGTAGAAGCACATCTTCACTCCACAGTTAGACACTTGGAAAAAGCTTCTGCTAAGTAAGGATCCATGTCATGAAAGGATGACATGGCAACTGAAAGCAGAAAGGATGTCACAGCAGGGAAGATAAAATCTTCAAGTCTTACAGTGATATCTGTGTAGAGGGATCTGCCATACATCCGCTTGTATTCTGCACGTATGTCCAGCAGGTCAACCTCGCTGCGTGATACCATGATTCGAATCAGAGTTCTGTCTTTCGTTCCCGCTCCCTGAATCAAACAAAACAACAATACAATGTATTAATAACGTGTGGAAATGCTGGATGATACAGCACTAGTAAAATAAATCATTACCCCTCAACCGCCGACCATTTACCAGCATAACCCCATTAACATCAATAAGCTTGAACAAAATTTGGCCTATCATGCTTTAATAAATTAAATTTACTGGTAGGACAACAACAGTCATTTCTCTGTAAAAGAACAGTTAGGAAAAAAAAAGGGGGGGAGGGTTGTCAGAGGGACAGGGGATCAGGAAAGTTTGGTGAGTTTAATGGCCTATTTAGTTACTTCAGCTTGATCTCCCTTCTTAAAAGACATCTTTTTTTTTTTTAATAAAATCATAGAATGTCCTGAGTTGGAAGGGACCCATAAGGATCATCGAGTCCAACTCCTGGCTCCACACAGAACCAGCCGAATCAGAGCACATGACTGAGAGCGTTATCCAGACGCTTCTTGAACTCAGACAAGCTCGGTGCTGTGACCGCTTCCCTGGGGACCCTGTTCCAGTGCCCGACCACCCTCTCAGTGAAGAGCCTTTTCCTGATATCCAACCTAAACCTCCCCTGTCATAGCTTCATTCCATTCCCTCGGGTTCTATCACTGGTCACCAGAGGGAGGAGATCAGCGCCTGCCCCTTCGCTCCCCCTCGTGAGGAAGTTGTAGGCCTCAATGAGGTCTCCCCTCAGTCTCCCCTTCTCTAGGCTAAACAAACCAAGGGACTTCAGCCTCTCTTCATATGTCTTCCCCTCTAGACCCTTCACCATCTTTGTTGCCCTCCTTTGGACACTCTCCAATAGTTTTATGTCCTTTTTGTACTGTGGCGCCCAAAACTGCACGCAGTACTCGAGGTGAGGCCACACCAGCGCAGTGTAGAGTGGGACAATCACTTCCCTAGACCGGCTAGCAATGCCGTGCTTGAAGCACCCCAGGGTACGGTTGGCCTTCCTGGCAGCCTGGGCACACTGTTGACTCATGTTCAACTTGCTGTCGACCAAGACCCCCAAGTCCCTTTCAGCATGGCTGGTCTCCAGCATCTCATCGCCCAGCCTGTATGTATAGCCAGGGTTGCCCCTTCTCAGGTGCAGAATCTGGCACTTGCCCTTGTTAAACCTCATGAGGTTGGTGATTGCCCAGTTCTCCCATCTGTCCAGATCTCTCTGCAAGGCCTCTCCACCCTTGACGGAATCAACAGCTCCTCCCAATTTGGTGTCATCCGCAAACTTGCTCACACCACCTTCTAGTCCTACATCCAAGCCATTTATGAAAACATTAAAAACTCCCTAAAACTGAGCCTAAAATTTCAATGAGTCTTAAGCACATCTGTGTTATACCAAGTGAAGACTTCCTTTGCTTAAGGTAGGGTTGTATGCATCTCTAAGCGGATCAAATTAGCTAGGTTTTTCCAGCTAATTTTCCTTGCATAATGACGACTGCATTTTGGTAGCCTACTGAAAAACACAATACCTTCAGCTGAACAATTCATTCCAATGAGCTGTACAAAAAAAACCAACAACAAACCCACATCAAAACACTGTAAGTTTCTGTATTGTGTCACAGGCACCTACCTTCATAGCTTTCTGCAATCTCTCTGCAAAAAAAGCCGGCGTGTTCTTCAGGCACTTAACTGCAAAAAAGAAACAGTATTAAAGAAATCAGGTATTCATCCTCAGTCAGAACTCAGAGTCATTTTTTGAGCTGACCCTATGTTTTTACATAAAGATATACTTGATACAAGGCAGTTTCCACCCCTTCAGTTAGTCGCTGAAGTGATTTTTTAATCCAAACAGGAACTGCAATAAAGAACCTACTACACTTCATGGCTCAAAGCAAACTTTTCAGTCACTAGAAACCATCAAGCATGAAGCAGCCATAATGAATCTTTAAAGTCTAACGACCAGACTCTTGCTTATGAGAAGAAAAGAGGGGTAAGTAGGGGGCAGAAGGCTTGAAGAAACACATACTTAGTGGTGCTCCTGACTTTTTCCTAACTTAAGAATTTTTAGGCCATGCATCTGCAAGGTATGACAAACTGAAGTCCCACCCTAATACAAGTTGGGAAGCCACCTGTGATAGAAGCTTCACCCTTACTTTAGTTACACTTTTTTTTTTTGGCCACAAAGTTCACCAGGACTCCTGAAAAATTCTTGATATGATCATTTAGTAATGACTGGATTTTATATTTAATTAGCACAGTTCATTAGAAATCTGAAAGAGCAAAATCTAAATCAAATTACTGTCATGTTAATCAGGATAACGAAAGAATCCCTCATCACTCATCAGCATTAAAAACCATACATACAAGTAAACAATCATGCAATCTGTGTCAAACTACACAGAACACAAACCACACCTGACTTATATTTTACTGCACAAAAAGGTATCAAAAGCAATCACATAAAATCAGAACAAAAGGAGTAAACCTAAATACGTATGTCACAGCAACACACATTCTATACAGGAAGAAGTACTTTTCTGAATAGGAAAATGTAGATGAGAGATAGCAGTTCATCACACACAATTGTCAATGATATGTATAATACAATTCAAAAACAAATGATGAATGAAATGCATGTTTCTTCATCACTATATTTAGCTAAAACAACACACTTGCACTTTAAGATGTTTGAAGATGTTATTATAAGTTACCAGTTGTACAATCCAGAAAGCTTTAAAGAAAGCAAAATTAAATATTTTCAATTAGAAATTTTTTTTCCTGAAAATAAGGTTCACAGAACAAATAACGCTAGCACCACTGACTGATATATATATGTATGTATATACATATATATACACATATATAAATAAAAAACACCAACCCAAAATCTATTCAATAAAGGAGTTATTCAGTGAATATTTAAGACAATTCTTGTTCAAAAGGCTGCTGACTTATTTGCAAGCTACAGTCCCAATTCTGAATCTGTATCTACATGGAGACCTGTCAAGTGACAGCAAAGCTCCATGAAATCAAAGGATTTCCAAACTCTGACAGTATAGTTTCTTTACCGAGGCAATCTTTTTCTACAAACACTGGGAAATATTTCTTTTCCCCAAGTTTGGCTTTCTAGCAATACTATTTGAAGTGACAAATTCTGAATCCTGGAAATGTATCACATCAACAGAGCTGGACCCCATTTCAGTCATTACAAGGCCACCATAGTGACAGCTTGGCCAAGAAGACTAAGAACGATAGTTACATAGTTCACCTATGCACAGGACAGGAGTGAAAAAATGAGGCTTTTAAAATTGATACCTATTTTGCAAGATTTTGTTAGAAACTTCCATAAAAAAAAAAAAGCTGTTGCAGCTGAGCCAAATGTCCTTTCCCATCTTGTTTCCAAGTGATGCAAAGTACATTTTCCTATTTATTTCAGTAGGAGTTTTTCTGGGGTTTTTTTTGTTACATCACTTTTCTAGTACTACCATATTAAAAACCAAGGAACAACACTTTTAAAGTGGCAGCTCTAGATACCAGAGTAAATTCACAGTAATAAACAGAAAAAGAAATGGAGATGTAAAGAAGCAGTCTTGTCTAACAGATGAGAGACAAAAGACAACAGAGATAAAGAGGCTGACAATTTTATCTAGAACAAAACATTCCAAATAGAACTACTGCACAATTTGAGGTCTTGTCCCAACCTCATAGAAACTAATGACTATCTCCAAACGGACAATACTAGAATTGAGGTAAGAATCTTTATTCTTCAGAAGTACTGGAGGCACTTAAAGACTTAGCAAAGCTGTAACCACAGGAAACGTGGAAAAAATAATCCCTTCGTAATCAAATTTAAGTTTTCTTTCTACTAAAAACAGGTTGAGATAACTAATTAGAGGTTTAATGCCTGTATTTTGCTTGATTTCCAAAGCTGTGCCAAATATTCCATCCTCACTGACTCAGTGGTTGGTACAAGTTCTTATCACTTCTTAAAACAATGCCAAGTAGAGTTAATAATTCTCTCTCCATTTTAACATGTGAAATTTAAATTCTGCAGCTGCCTGAAGCAAAAGCTTCATCTGTCATTTTGAGGTGAATTAAGTTCCCTGCTTTACTAACCACAAGTGACTTCACAGAAAGCTCAACATAAAAAGCAGAAAACTGGAATTATTAACTAAGAACATCATCCTTAGCTGGAGTCCCAGATGCCACCATCTCAGTCAGTTGCAGTGGAATACCAGGAATGAACTTGCTAAGACAACACATACCTACTGCCAGCATGCCCTTTTCCAGGTCTCCAGACATTTCACGACATATGCTTTTTTCAATGTCCCGGTTGCACATCCTCTGGTACTCGCTGAAAACTGTTAATGGAAGAGAAAGATTTCAGGAGTCAGCCTCACAAAAAGAGGTGGCACTGGTGCACGCTGGATGGCCTCATTTCAATCGCACTTCTCAATTTGATATTACAGTATACTCACACAAGTTTTAACATCTCAAAGACTAATATTATGTTATTAACCATATTGTCCCATTTATATGTCATCATGCTCCTTCTAGCTTGTCTAGTTCTGTCCTTATTTTTAAAGGGCTAAGCCAAGAAACCACTGTAAGGGAAATAGTGAAAATTCTTCTAGGAAAGCTTTGGTGTCAATAAAATTAAGAAAACATTCAGGTTCTCACATACACACCCATCCCTTTCCTCTCCATATGGAGCACACTGCACAAGTTCCATGTAGTTAGTAAAACACTTCCGCCCACTATAGACTGATGTAACACCAAATCACCAGAAAGTAAAAGGGGAAGGGAAGGATTGCAAATGTCTTGTGCACACACAAGTATGCAAAATTGCAACAATTCTAGTTTTTCAATTGTTTCATCAGAGAAACATTTGAACAAGTATGACCTCTGCCTGCTCTGATATTTAAGAAAGGTGATCATAACACGCAGCTCCTGTATGCCCTTTCCCTCAGCAGAATTCACTCTGCTTTTCATTGAGGTATCGTTACACTCGTTTTACAGAGGGCGGAAATTCAGGCACAGAGCAGTGTTGTACATTTTTATCATTACATACAACAGAATCAAGTTACTGTTTATGTAGAGGACACCATTACCTGCTTGAAGGTGGGCCCTGCTTCTTGCACACAGAATGGCATTGAATTTGGATTCATCGGTTCCTAGACGGTTCTCTCCAGCTGCATATAGCTCCTAAACACAGAAAGGAATTCACACTTCAGTACTCAGAAAAGCAGTCAGGCTGAAAATCTGAGTTACAAATCTGCTTCCTTACAGCCTCTCCTCCTTTTATACTTATTTCTTCGTCTATGTACTGCTGGAAAATAGGAGCAAGAAACAAACAGCAACTAGTTCTAAGCTTCCTACAATCTGCTATGCTTGCAGTCTTCCTAGCTTACTGATGCATAAGTGCTCAAACACAAAAGCTCCAGATTACTAAAGGGGGGAAAATTGTTTTAGAAGTACCTGAAAACTGTTCTTCCTAACAGGGCTTACGTTTGGCTCTCTAGGTATGTTCTGGGACATTCATGCCTTTTTGCTAAGGTATACTATGTGGAAAGCTAATTATATTACTATTTATATGATAGTGGGCTAAAACGATCCAGGGTTTTCTCTTTGCTATGTGGTGAAATGGAACACACACAAAAACATAATGGACCTAGTTAACTCTTGCCCTAAGTGCCCTATTTGCTGCCAAAATCCAGGTGTTGAGTAGATTAAAATTTAATCCACCTACGTATCACCTCAAATCTCTTTGGAGCATTCCCTTAATAAGCAGGATGGTGGAGTCACCCAACACCTGGAAAAGCCAGACAGCTGACAGAATAAGAGACAAAAAAACCCCCTATGGACTCTATTCCCAAGAGCTTCATCTCTGTAATGGAGTTACATGGCTGTAATGCTCTGTCAGGGCTTTTCGTATCAATTCCATCCCGTGAAACATAAGCACTACATCAGGAAAAGTCATAAGGTGTCCAAAACTAAGAGTAAGCAGAAACCACACAGTCAAATTCCAGCCTGTTGAGTTGACTATACTTAGATATGATGGAAGAATTTCTACTGACCTGCACATCTTTTTGGACAAGAGACATGTCAACAGTTGTGCTTTCATCTCTGTTTCCCTGAAAGAATTTGAAGGTACAAATGTGTTACTGGTGGAGGTTTTGTTTGTCTGCTTTTGGGGTTTTGTTTGTTTGTTTTAAAAAACTACAAACATACACACAAAATCCAAGCTCCAAAATCTCAGCGTGCAAGTACCTGAGAAAGTGAAATTAAAAGCCTCTGAAAGTGTCCAGATGTGTCACTTTTTATTGCTTCCTCCAGAGTTTTCTTAAATTCTGGAAGAGAGACACAGTCCATCACATACAACCTTGCTCATTTCATAAATTCATATTGTCAGTCAGTGATTAAGGAAGAAAAGGAAGACAATTTTGATGGAACCGTAACAAAGCTAACCTGCTTTATAGACCCTGTTGAGTTCCTGAATATGCTGATTACTGCGAGAAGCTAAGATTTCAATGAGACAGTTTTCATCTGTGCCAACGCCCTGAAACAAAGCATAAGGAGAAAACACACTCTTCAGATTCTCATCTTACTTCTACAGCCTAGTATAAAAGAAATGTAATAAAATTGTATAACAAAATACAATTCAGCATATAATCTTGTCATAGAAGTCAAAGTAGTTTAAATGCTACTTATAATGTTTTCAAGACAGAGATACGTATTAAAGATACAAATTGAACACATAACTAAAATAACTATGAAGACAGAATTTCATTTTAAAGTGCCATCCTTCACACCAGATTTTAGACATTTTAAGAATCAATTTTTTCTACCGTTAAAGATGAAATTGTTAATTATAATATGTAACTTTCACTAATAAATAGCAGTTACAATTACAATACAGCTAATATTATTCTTCCTCCTAGCTACTTTAAAATTGCAGGCAAAGAACGTGTAATATACGTACTGACTCAGTAATGGAAATATTTATTTCACCTTAATTTAAACATTGTCTTGAAATACAAATGTTTGATCAGTTTTTATTTTAAAAAACTACGTGTTTATAAAATAGTCTGATTGCTTTAAAGTGAAAGTATACAATACTTCCACAGTATTTTAGAAAAGGTTTAGCATGGGCTAGGAAAATACACTTTTTGGTGGGGGAAAAGATTAAAAGAAGGTACACCCTACCCAAAATCTTCATGAACCTAGTTTTCTGAACTATTCTTGAGCACTGAGTGTAAAGTCACTAGAAACTCTAAATTAAGTGGGTTTATATAATCAGTTCCATCACAGCTCAAAGCAAAAACCCAGAAACAAACGCGATCCATGCACTGACTGGCTTAGAAGAGAACTGCCTCAGTGGCTTACTCAAGACTATGTAATAAATGAACCTCAGAGACTGTTAGAACTCAGTTTCTGCCTTTTTTTTTGGTGTATTTATTAATATATTTTTGTTACAACACAAAAACCTATTAAATAGTCTTTACCTTTAACCTAGGGGAATAACATTTCTCAATTTTACTATCATATACCTCCAAGAAATGGGGTACACATCAGTCAAACAGTGGGTTGAGTATCTGGACGGAGAGGAGGTCATGTAAGTTCAAGTTTTTAAATGACTAACAAAAATTTTATCAGCTCAAATATTTCCTCTATCTTATAAATTTTTATCTCCTACACAAACCTTTATAGCTTCCTTGATTTCATAAGCATCAAACATGACAGGTGTCTTCATCATTGCTAAGATTGTCCTCTCAAAGTTACCTGATAGCTCAGACTTGAGATCCTTGATCAAATCCTAATGAGAAGTAAAAACAAAGAAAAAAAAATGCATAAAGATCAAAACTGACAAATATAAGCACCAAAACTGTGCAGTTTAATTAGAATTCTTTGTGCGTAAGCATCAATAATTTCTCTTCAAAGTGAAGCTATTCCACTTAACAACACTAAAACCAGCATAATGTAACATGTGTATCTAGGTAATTAATGCCCAATGAAATAGACTGCACAGACCAAAGAGTCAAAGTAACCATTTAGCAGAGAAACTGCTTTATATGTTTTATCTGAAACACTGCATGAAGAAATCAAGATTGAGTAAAAGCAGAACCCTGAACAGGTTGTGACTTGGGAACCATCCTCCTCTTAAGCAACTTCCAATCTTTTTTTCCAAACACTAAGTCTTCTGATTCTTAGTGAAGGAACATAGGCTCCTATTTCTTCTTCCTTCTGTTCTCATGATGTATTTACCTTTCCATAAGCTGTTTTGAAGGACAGGATGATCTGCTGCCTTTGTTTGTTTGAACGACTTCCAAGACAATCGATAATCGCCTGCTCATCAGTTCCTGTACATGCACACAGACACCACAGAATAAGCACGCGAAGACTCAGCTTTCTGTTCCCATTTGATCCTCTCTCTTCTAAACCCATTCAAAGGATACGTACGCCTTTAATCCATCTACAGTATCTCCTCTTGCATATGACTACAGAACTTCAAGCTCCATTCCCAATCACAAATACAGTAAGAACACAAAAAACCCCAACCCAACCCAAATACCACACTCATGATGTTGTTTATGCCTACCTGCACTTCCACTAATTCTTCTGATAACCAAGGGCAACGACATGTGAACTAGCCCACTGAGTACACATGTAACAATGGAGAAAGGCATTGCTGCATAAAAGCTGCAACTCTAGTTTTAACTGAAATATAAATCTATAGACTGCTCACCGAATCCCTTCATGGCCTTCCTTAAGACTTCTGCATCCTTCAGAGGGTCAAATCCCGGTGCATCGGTGATTGTGCCTCGGTTTCCATGCTAAAATCAGACCAAGTTGAGTTGCATATTAGCATTAATCAGTGAAAGACTGTGTTTTACTACTTAGAAAAGATAACCACTGCTACCATTTTCTTTTTTGTTAGAAAAGTAACATCTAAAAATCAAAAAAACCCCACCTGAAACAATTTGTTCATTTCTATACCCAAATTATGAGAAAATGCAAGGTCACTAAGGTTCACTGATATTAAATCTGCTGTCCAATTAATTACAGTTTGATGAAACTGTATATACAACTGGCAATACTTTGTTAAGTTAGGAAAGGCAAATTTCATAATATTTGAATTCACATCAAATCTTTCTTCTTGGATAATGTGGTAAACCAGCATTTGTTTCAAATCATATGAACCTATATTGCTTGCATTTGGAAAGGATCCATCTCTCTCTAGTCAAAATTCTTTTCATGACTTTCTTTAAACCGAGCCTAAAATTGAACACTTATATACCCAATGAAAACGTAGAGGAACACATGCACAGTCACATCTCAAAACAAAAACACTGAATGCTCTTACTGTTACAGGAGAGACCACAGGCCCTGTAGTTCCTGGGTAGGAGGGCATAGACGGATTCACAGCTGGGCCTGGTGGATAATTCGGCATGGGCTGCTGCCCTGGGTAAGTTGCTGGTGGTTGTCCTGGATAGTTCATAGGCTGCTGACCAGGTGGTGGTGTGGGCTGGCCTGGCACAGGGCCGCCTGGGTATCCTGGGTAAGCTGGCATTCCCGATGGTGGATTTCCTCCAGGGGGAGGATACCCTCCGTAAGAGGGCTGTTGTCCTGATGCAGGTTGCCCAAAGCCACCTGGAGGGATTGGAGGATAACCCCCAGGTGTGGAAGGATACATGCCTTGTGGTATGTTTGTCCCTCCAAATGTTCCTGCCAGGTTGGATGCCTGCAATGACAGCCAATAAAGCAAGAGACAGGAAGGTGTACAAATGGTTGAGTTTCAATAATGCGCTTAACGCCATACAACTTCCCTCCCCACCAACACAGATAGGTAGTTCTGCATCTGCAAAAGAACTTTACAATAATCATGTCTTACTAGCAAGCAAGACAGAAAACCCCCTGTATTCGGTTGACTCTTGCTTTACTGGAATCATCAGCTGCCATACATCAAGAAGCAGAATCAACAGACACATATCTGCCATTGCATCCAGCATTACACACCACTCGCACGGAAGAACGCCAATAGCCACACAGTTCATGCTCTAAAACTTATGGCAATTAATCCCAGAAACACAAAACTATGCTTATCCCTTCTCTGTCCATGGCTGCCTTACATGACCACAGCATCATCTGAGTGCAGGAATTTACTATGAGCTGTTGTACGATGCACTAGATGCATTAGTAGTTTACAACTAGCAAGAGTTCCTGGACTACATTTGCAAAGACATCTGCAGAAACTGCCACAAAGATACTCCACTCCACATGCAGCATCATCTTCCCACGTGACACACTCAGACCCTCTTCTACAGAGGAACCAGAAGAACTGACATTTGACAGCTGCAGCGTTCTCTGAAGCTAGTTGTTGTGCATATTGCTATGTGCACCCTAGATAGTTTGTTGCTCATTTTGACTGCTGGCTGCCAAATCACCTCATTTAATCATTGCCTCAGAAAAGCATCTATAATGCAAATGCCCTCCTACAAACTGTGCATTCGTTAGGCAGCATAACAGATTTCTGAAGACTAAGTTGTCAGAAGTGCCACTCACTTCTAACTCTATGCAAAAAAAAAGAAAAGTCACATTGGAAATGTCTGCATTTTCTTCAATGTAAAAGGGTTTTACTGACATCTGTTGAACACCAGTGCTTGTAAGAGACAGCTGATCCCATATTCTTTTCAGGAAGGGGTCATTGATACCTCAAAATTGCACAACTTTATTCCTTATTCAGACTGGTCAAAATCCAGGTCAAAGGCAAAATCTGGACTGTGTGTGTCAATGTAAATCTATCAGCAGTGGATACTCAGTGTTAATCGTCTCTTGCACTATTGCTCTGCACAGCAAAAGCCATGTTATATTACTTTTACGTCCACGACTTTTGAAGTTAGGCTCTTAAATCAAAATTTAACTAGCAGTCTCTTTTCCTAAAATAAGGAATAGCTTGCAGTAACTGTTTTCTTCAATAGAAGATATTGAATGTTCAACACCTAAACAGACTAGACATAAAAGGCCCAGAACTCAAGTGATAAACTCAGTGGTAATGCCAGAAACACATCTTTGTACTTAAGAAAGTCCAAGTAAAACACATTAAATGAAAGCAAACTCACCATTCCAGCCATGTAGTTGGGATTGAACTGATTAGCATAGCCAGCTACGTTTTCTAGACCAATTGGAGGTGGATTTGAAGGTGGATAGGCAGCACCACCCCAAGGACTGCTACCTGAAATCAAACACAGCTGTGCTGAAACAAGAAACGGCACCTTTTTAAACTTATTCCTTACTACTTTACATTTCTAATGTAATGTCTGTTCAACACTAGTAGTTTGGGAGAAGGATAATCAACTGACGAGGTGCAGGGTAGCAGTGCAATTGTGATATAAAGAGAAGCTTCACTGGATATTTCTAATCACATTAGTTATCATTGGATCTATAAGTTCTCATTTAAAACAACTCTAAACATATTTGAAGGTTAACACTCAAGACTAAATCCTGTAAACACCGTATTTTGACTAGAGAGTAGCTTCTCTTAAACTACCAAGTTGTCTGGGTGTTCCAGTAGGAAGATATTATTAATTTCTTATAGGCTGCTAATTTGAGAGATGTCTACAGAGCACAACAATACATTCACAAATACCCAAGTCGCAAAACATGGCTGCACACAGCAGTACAATCTTGTCCACACAGCAGTCTAACGCAGCCGGAATATTCTGCTAAGAAACAAGATTTATCCTCCCAGGCTAGTTTGGCTTCTCACTATACACTGCTTCCCCTTCCCAAGTTAGCTTGCCGAACTCCACATGTCACCACACTCATATGATTCGAGTCCTCTCTTTCTACCAATAGTACTAACAACTGTGAAGTTCATTACCAACAACTATAAAGTTCACCCTGATACCAGGCAGTAGTTACACATTTTATCAGCTTTGTGTTATTATAATCGATATCCTTTTCAATAGCCCTCTACAACCATCTGCCTAAGGACAGTGAATTAAGGATAATGTCACAATTAAAGCCCTAATTTTTTTGTGGGATATAGTTTTAAATTGTGTGACTGATTCCTCCCCATACTCATTTTTCTCACCAGCTCCCTTCAAGACTCAGTACTGACAGGACACTGTTCCTTGACATTTATTGATTTTGGTCAAATTATGACCACCTCCTAGTGCTGTGTGCTTCATTCAAGATGAATGAAAATGGACCTTACATGAGCACATGGTAGAGCACCCACATTATATAAATCAGAATCCCCAGCCAAGATAAAAATAGGACTTAACAAGAGAGCACAGAAAATTTGAGTGAGTCAAGAAAACCCTCTGCAGTCTTGTTCTTCATCCACGCCACCTTTCCACTCCAGAAAGGACCACCACTGCCATTTAATGTTTACTTCATCTAAACAACTTACCTGGGGCTGCTGGTGGATATCCACCCGCTGGGGGATAGCCAGGATAACTCATTGCAAAGATCTGAAAAGTATGCGTGGTACAGTTATTTTCTGTAATGTTTCACTAATTACACTACATAAAATTAACAGGCAACATGTTTGCAGCAGCCAGTTACCAAAATTTAGACATAAACTGCACAAGTTGCACAGGCTTTTCCCTAGGAAATCTCTTCCCATTTCCTTTTTGCTGGACCAGTAAACACGTTCAGATATCTAAGCAGTTGTCCAGTCACTCCTCAGACTACTTTTCTTATTCATTTCAGTTACTACTTACTGCTCATTTTGTCTATTAGGTTGTTAAGGATGTATACTTGAAAATGCGTACTTTATTGCACTATTAAAGTCTCCAGAAGTTTGCAACTTATACAGAACACTCTTATTAATCAAGAGTAGAAAATCATCTGACAAACAAACCGCATTTTCAAGCGAATAATTGTATGAGAAGTGTTGGAAGGCATTTCAATGCAAATGTCTGCAAAAGTGCAGGGTCAGAGTAAGCAAGCAGAAAGGACACACTTCATGCTTACAGCGTTGCTATAAAATATGAAGGGTTTACTGAAAGGATAAGATCATTAGAACAAATTGGATCTTTCAGAGTTGATAGTGCATCTGTCAGCACAGAAGTGCACAAAGGCATTAGCTGTCCAAACCAGAAGTGGAGGTCAGAAGGGAAGGACAGCTAAATGAAAGACAAAATGAAAATTAGTTTCCAGAATACGGAAAGCCTTAAACAGAACAACTATGAGGAAGAATGGTAAAAGTAATTCAAGGAGCTCGTTCTAGATGAAGAAAATATCCACACTCTTAACTTTTTCAAGGTTATTTTTAAGTAACACTTCCCAGTCTATTTTTGACCTGCTGTGCAAACAGTAGGCCCTTCCTTTCTTTTCCCCCGCTTTCCCCTAAAGCACTGCCTTTTGCACGTGGCTTATTTTGCCATGTTTTGGATTTCAGCTATGGAGTTTTGTTCTGGGTTTGGGTTGGGGGTGTGTGTGTGCTGGTTTTGTTTTGCATAATCATGCTAACTTCCCTTTCTGGTTTGCACGGCTCTTTTGCATAGCAACAGTGGAATGGAGAAACAGTTTGTTATTTGTTTTGTTTTTTTGAAAAGGAAAATGCAATTAGGAAATCTTCAATTTATTTAAAAATTCTTTGGACTTGATGCTGCATTTACTCATTTAAATAGAGATAAATTAACAAGCAAAAAGGCCAGGCTGGATGAGGCTTTGGGCAGCGTGGTCTAGTGGAGGATGTCCCTGCCCACGGCAGGGGGGTGGGAACTAGAAGATCTTTAAGGTCCCTTCCAACCCAAACCATTCTATGATTCTATAAAATTGCAACAAACAGAGCTGACTAAAAGTTATAGCCCTACGCTATCTCCACTCCATTGTGTAAAATGTTTAACAGACTCAACGAATAAGTGAACACAGATTCTTAGCATTAGGAAAAGCCTGTTTACCAGTAAATCTACAAGGGATGCCTTTAACTGGAAAAAAAATCTTATTTCCATGCAGGCAAATTTAAGTACTGCCCTTCCATCTGTGCCTATTGATCATTCTCCAACCCTCTACCAACAGAAGTGCGAGATGGGGTCAGCCAGCAGTATAACCATTACCCCACCATTACCACCTTTTCTGATGGGTGTAACAGAGTTAACAATTCACCCAGCTCCACACATGAGGAGACCAAGCAGGACACACAGCTGGGAAACCTGGTGACATTTTATAGAATCAGGCCTTAAGTGAATAAACTGTCAATCACACATGGCTAGATTTAAACCTCAAGAAAGGTCCAGGGAAGTCGAAGCTACCCACAACCACCATGGTCCAATTCTGCGTATTCAATTGTAAGAACAGACTATGGACTAACTAACATGATACCGTTCATAACCAGATTACATCTGAAGGGTAAAGGCTCACAGAAATTTTTTACATTGTATCAGATGCTTACAAGATGCTCCCCATAACATGGTAATGTTCTTCCCACATTGCCTTTAGCCTTGGTTTCCAATAAGATCTTTCACTGCAGTGCTGTCTAGGAGTTTTGGAATAACTTAAGTATCAAGGCTCCTACAGCTGAAAAGGCAACAGGCTTTTGATTATACAAGCACTTCTCTAATGACTAAGCTCTATGTAACTTTTCATTTCACGTGCAAACACAGTGCATAAGACCTACAGCACCAAATCCGGCATACAATTAGCGTGCAATATACACATGGGAGCACAAACTCCACACACAGCAGTCGTCAGGGAGGTCAAGTGTATTCTTCCAGCTGTGCCCAAGGCATACCCTATGTTAAGATTTGGTTCCTACCTATGTCCCTTTTTAAAGCTAGAAGTTAAGTCTTGGAAAAAGGTGTCTCATGGTCACCCCTGCAGTTCAGCAAAATAATGGATTTTTACTTTTGAATATTCACTGATGCTAAATAAAGAGCATAAAGGTATGGCAGCAGCTGCGTGGGGTCTTTTTCAGTGCTCTAGAGAGACAATGTTCCAGTCTCAACATCATCAAAATGCCACTGCACTTCACTGCAACTTTACAGAACTTGATAAAGCTGAACATTTCAATAAAGTAGATGCAATTTCAGGTTATAAAACTCATCCAAAGAGCACTTGCAACACATTGCTACCCCGAGGGAGTCATAACTGCTGAAGGCAATGCCTGCTGTTACCCATACAAGGAATGTCAACACCCCAAGCCCATGAGGCCAAAAAGCAGAACCTCAACATTTCAGATGAGAGCTGAAAAGCAAAACACGTTTTCTCCTCCTCCGCTGCCAAAAGAGCAGGTGTGTTGGTTTTGCGTGGCAAGGTTTTGGTAGCAGGGGGGCTACAGGGGTGGCTTCTGTGAGAAGCTGCTAGAAGCTTCTCCTGTGTCTGATAGAGCCAATGCCAGCCGGCTCCAAGACGGACCCGCCGCTGGCCAAGGCCAAGCCAATCAGCGCCTCTGTGATAACATATTTAAGAAAGAGAAAAACAGTTAGAGAGCGCTTTTGCAGCCAGAGAGAGGAGTGGGAAGATGTAAGAATATCTGCAGACACCAAGGTCAGTGAAGAAGGAGGGGGAGGAGGTGCTCCAGGCGCTGGAGCAAGATTCCCCTGCAGCCCGTGGTGAAGACCATGGTGAAGCAGGCTGTCCCCCTGCAGCCCATGGAGGGAGGATGAGGGGGTGTAGAGATTCCACCTGCAGCCCGTGGAGGACCCCGTGCCGGAGCAGGTGGAGACACCTGAAGGAGGCTGTGGCCCCGTGGGAAGCCCATGCTGGAGCAAGCTCCTGGCAGGACCTGTGGATCCGTGGAGAGAGGAGCCCACGCCAGAGCAGGTTTGCTGGCAGGACTTGTGACCCCATGGGGGACCCACGCTGGAGCAGTTTGCTCCTGAAGGTCTGCACCCCGTGGGAGAGACTCGTGTTGGAGAAGGCCATGAAGGACTGTCTCCCGTGAGAGGGACCCCACGCTCCAGCGTGGGAACAATGAGAGGAGTCCTCCCCCGAGGATGAAGAAGCAGCAGAAACACCGCGTGAGGAACTGACCGTAACCCCCACTCCCCGTCCCCCTGTGCCGCTGGGGGGGGCGGAGGTTGAAGCCGGGAGTGAAGTTGGGCCCGGGAAGATGGGAGGGGTGGGGGGAGGTGTTTTTAAGATTTGGTTTTATTTCTCATTCCTCTACTCTGTTTTGCTTAGTAATAAATAAGATGAATTCCCTCTCTAAGTTCGGTCTGTTTTGCTCGTGATGATAATTAGAGAATGATCTCTCCCTGTCCTTATCTTGACCCGTAAGTTTTTTTTCCATTGTACCATTTCTCCCCTGTCTAATGAAAGAGAGGAGTGATAGAGCGGCTCTGGTGGGCACCTGGCCCTCAGCCAGGGTCAACCCACCACAGCAGGTAACTTCCTCTGGCGCTTCACCACGCTCCTAACAGCCCGTACAGGGGCGTGCGTGACTGCTGCAGGGAGCTGCCAGGCCCCAGGCACGTGTTGGGACAGCGTACGTGGTGGCAGGGGAGCCCCCCAGCCGCTGCCCGCTCTGCTCCACCACTGCCTCTGGGCAGCTGTGGGTGCGTGGGAGGGAGGTCGGTCAGCAAAAGTAAAAATTAAAATTAAAAAAAAAATCAAGAGAAGGCAGCCTAGCACTTCAGAGCCTTGCTACATCATTAATTAGATTTACATAAGAAAACATAGCTATGGTACTAAAATAAAAAAGAATCATTATTACTCAAGTCACTCAAAAAGCCACCACAATCCAGATTCCATGCATAATGCTTATTAGTCAAAGTGTACATTGTTGATATACGGATTATGCAGCATTGAAATAAATTGTTGTATTTTTTCCCCCCTATGTGCAACCATATATTTATTTATTTTTAGCTTCACAAGGTAAATAAAATAACGACAGGACACTAAAAAAATATAAGATACCTTTCAATAAAGATTTAGGTACAAATTAAAGGCAAAAAGGCCTAGGATTTTTTTTGCGTTGGAGAGTAGGGAGCAATGGGATAGTCCTTGTTTTTCTTAGTGGGGTTATTTGTTTTTAATCTCACATAGAATGTTCCTTTCAGATTCAAAATAATTAAGAGAGCCTTTTGGCAATTGAAGCTGAGGTTGAGAAATAATGGCTAACTTCATTACCAAGCTGAAAAAAATGTTACTATATATAAAAACATTCCACTTGCTTCTTTCAAACACTGCATTTATGCAGGACTTTTCCAAGGGGAATTTTTCCCGTACTGGTAGGATTCCAGGCAAACTAGATCCACAAACACACTGACTTCTCACATTCAAAAACTTCCCTGATCACCAGCTTTTCTGTACTTCATCGAGTCTCTGTTGGCCATTTCTCTAACTTAGCAAATATTTACGCCTCTAAATTAACTTTTCCAACCATTCCCACAACCTTCTCTCCATTTCATCTTCTAAGCCCATCTTCCCAGATTTCTTCCACTACATCCACACACAAATTTTAAGCGATGAGCAGCACTTATCTGCTGACAACAAAATGGCAACATAGGCCAGGGAACAGAAGATGCCAAAGTCCACCCTGCTATACAAATACTGTGTGGGAGGACACAGGAACAGCAAGGTCTGTGTTTGCTCAGCCATAAAAGTAGCAGTGCAATAAGAGGAGGAAAAAAATCCAAACAATCAAACCATACAGAACAAATACTGTTAAGGTCCTCTCCCCATTCCCAGCAGAGGTCCACCCCAAAACCCTAAATAAAGATCTGAGGTTTTACTCCTGCAGCAGACAGCGCTATCTCGCTTCACAGCGTAGGCCATCAACCGCTCATGCTCTCGAGCATTTTCCTGCTGCTTTGGCAAAGCTAAGAGGGAACAGTACTGTTCATAAGAGATTAAATCCATAATATACTTTCAATGGGAATCTTGAAAATACACTCCCCTAAGCCCCAGCACAGCAGAATACAACGAGAACTGGAGATATTTATAACAAAAATACATATTACACAATGGTGGCAGAAGTAAAGAATACAATATTAAGGCAGCCAGAAAACTTCTGTTTCAAGGTGCAATAGAAATAAGCTCAGCAACAGCATTTGTGCCCATTCCTGGAATTTATTTAGTGGCTGCTGTTCAGGCTCCAGCTATGCCAAGGTCCAATAATTTGAGGGCAAAAAAGTATAAAAAGATCATGATCTATATTTGTCCAAAATAATTTGTTTAATTATGCCCGTTTCCCAGGGAACAGCAAGTGAAGTTAAACCCTTGGCCTCTCCTCCTCCTCCAGGTTAATTACCAGGATGTAGTACAAAAGGCTGCCTAAAGCTATAAATTACAGAACTCCTCTGTGCAGAAAGCAGAACCTGCTCCAAGACTAAGCCCCGATTATGAAACCAGCAGAGCAGAATTTATCACCTTAAAATATGCTGCAGAATTTCATCAGAGGTGAACTGAGGCATCCTCCACTGTGTTTTTGCAAGACAAGGACGAGCCACAGTCAGCATCATACTAGCTAACTGCCATGTTACCAGTTTATCAGCCTGAGCAAGATTTATCTTTCACTTACGCACTGCAGCATAGAAGTTGTTCTCTCCTATTCCAGGTGTAATGTTCTTCATCCTGACAGATAAAAAGCCCTGCAGTTTGGTTTTCCATTAAGCCTTCTGTGTACGCACCTCCCTGGCTGGCTTTCCGTTCACTACGGAAAAACTAATTTAATAGAAAGGGTTCGCCTTCCAACAAGGCTTAACGTAGCTGAGTTCATGCCAGCCAAACTCAGGAAACCTCTTTTACACAGAACTTCTCACCCATAGCTTGCCTTTAGGAACCTTTTCTGCTCCTCATGCAAAATGTATCTTTAAAGAGTACCAACACACCCTCCATTTCCTACAAAAAGATGCTTCATGAAAAAAACAAAACCCACAAGTCTGAATAGATGGCGAAACAGAAACAGATTAAAAAAAGGGGCCTTTTAAAACTATCAATTTGAATTCCTTGCCAGTATTATGAGTCAGGAACACTGTCGTTTTTATGATCCCTCTAATTCAATAATATCTTTATTATTAATACAGAAATACTTTATTGGAAGATAATCTAGCATTTTTTTGACCTGCAGAGGTAAGCAGAGTGTGTGTGGGGGAAGCATCAGAACAGGAGCACTGACAAGCCTCAGTCAAAAAGGGAAGAGAGATGCTACGTTCAACAAAGAACAGCTGAATGGGAAGATGGACCCATAAGCCACAACCCAGCTGTATAAAGGTTAAATAAGAACATTCATATAATTGATAATCCATAAATCAATAATTGATAATTTTCAGTGACAAAAGCACAAACCATGACATTACAGCTGTACCACTGCAGGAGATGCCAACACGAGGTAATTGTGTCATGGATTCTAGCCAAAAGTACAAATATTCACATTGCAATTCTCAATCCTCTAGCAATAAGAAATTAAATTGTAAAACCACTGCTCATAATTTAAATTACGTATAATATTAGCCTGCTTCAAATATTTTATACTGTTAAACACTACTTGAAGAGTCCTTTGAACAGCATTAGAAACACTTCCTGCAACAAAGAAATGCATGAGAATATATGACCAAAGTAAGATTCTCCAAGATACTGAAACAATTGTTTTGATGGTACTTGCACTAGTACAAATTTGGTATTTCATACAATAATTTTGGTTAGAAGGGACCTCTGAGGTCATCTGTCCACAAGGAATTTCCCAGATGACTCACTCTAACCTACAACTAGTACCTTTCATTGCTTGCTTTTATTGGCTAGTGAAAAAACAAAACAAAAATGACACCACACTCGAGTAAGACCTCAGAAGCCTGCAAAGGATAATTCTGATGTAACAAGCAATTCGGTGACTTCATGACAAAGTTCTTTAAACAACTAGTAACAACAACCAGCATCTGCCATACACAGGAGCAAACAGCGACTAAAAGCTCCAATAACCAGACCCTTTCTCTCCATCACGAGACCAGCACATACCAACTTAAATGTACTCTCCTCTCACTGGTACACTTCCTTGACAACTCAAGACCCACATCCTTCACAGAGGGTCAATTCTGAACGGACAAGTAGGCCAACCTCGTACTCCAGCTGCCGGCAGAGCTGGGACTGCTGGAGATGGCTATGTAACACTGCGTACCAGCACTGAAACACAGAAATGGCAAGTGGTTGAACAGAAACACACTTCTATGCTTGGTTTTACCGACCTTTGTCTTAGTGGTCCAAACAGCAGACAACGGGGGAGAGGGGAAAAAGGTAGTATAATGCTACCACTCAGCGGCAGCATTTCATCGTCGTGAAGATCCTGCCTATGTAGCTAAACATTTATTCCCCCAGCATATGGTTTCATTCAGCATCTGCGACTTTTCTGGGAAGATCACAAACCTCTTTGGTTTTATGTATCAGTCCCTGCACATATACTCATGGCAACAAAACCCAAAGAACTTAATGGAGCTGCATGGACTCTTGAGATCCATGTGCAGCAAGAGCATGAATTAATTCCAGGAGGCCAACTTCACTTTGGTTTCCTACTCTGCCCTGATCCAAGTGTTTCCTTTTGTAGTACACTCTTGCAATGTTCTCTTTGGAATATTTGCAAAACAGACAGTCAGAACATATATGACAACACAAATAAAGATACTTTCTTTGCAACACAACAAGCAAGAAATAATACCAAAATAGGTTTATGAGATGTTTGAAGAAATAATAGAATGAGGTTGTTCTATTTCAAACTCAGAACTTGTCATATGAAATAATTTGTTGTAAAAAACAGTCATGCTATAAAATAGTCTGAATTATGTTCTCAACTGACTAATGCCTCAGGGATTTATAATTATCTATTTTAAGTTCTACCATAAGAAGAAATTTTTACATCATCAGTGCAAGTCAGAATAGGTAAATACTAATCACTCCATTTTACAAAGTACAGTCCGTGTGGGAAATCCTACAGGACTACAGCAATAGTGTAACATTCAGTACTCAAACACAGTTACTAGAAAAATACCTGGCTGTTGATTTCACCCCACGGATTTGTCACTAGCTGCTGTGCCCAAGCCTGAAGCGCAGAGCCAGGGAGTGGCCCTGCAAGGCAACAGGAACAAAAGGCAGACAAAAATTTTGCATGAGGTGCTCTGCCAGTACTTCCTACATCTACATTGTTTGGGCTGCAGAAGCAGCCAAATAACACCAAGCTGTTCAAGTGAAACCTCCCCAAAGAAAGGCACACTTACAGGACCTTAGTTAAAAGCTGTAGGGATGTACCCTAATGCTGCGCACAAAACCTCCGTGCTCTGTGCCAGGCTGACGGCCTTGGGACTCCCCAGCTGAAAAAGAGCTAATTATGAGTGTGCAAATACATCAACTGTTTCTTAAAGGTGACACATTCATGCTTTCTAGACAGTGAAGGGCTTACACACACAGCTGTCCAGCAATGCTAGGAAGATTATGACTCATCAATGAGCTAACAGACACCCTTTGATCATTCCTGACTATAACAAAATACTCCTTTTCAGCTGATCGATTAATTCTTTACAGGAATGGACTTACTCAAGAAAAAAACAATAATTTAGTGTCATAAACCAGACAGCCAGGTATTTTGCAGCAACCGTAAACAAGCAAAGTTAAAAGAAAGCAAGCCTAAGGCCTTCAAATCTAGTCTGTATGTGGGATCACCAAACTTTAGTCCTTAAAGCTTATTACTGAAAAAGAAACATTTTTTTCCCCTAAATCTGAATGTTTTTAAGATATATTTATATGGAAAACACTGTCAAGTGCAGCAAGTAACTGGTTATTTGCACTATAGATAGGTGCAATGTTTACAGAACGAGCACAATTTTCCAAACTTGTCCTCGCTAGCCAAAATAAAAGGGATATTCACACTGCCTGCTTTGGGCAACTTTAGCATCTAATTTACAGCAACTTGCTAGGCCAAAATTAGAAATCTAAAATATTTTTTTACCTTAGTAAGGTGTTCGGCAATGGCGATTAGATTCCTAAATTAATCACCATTGAGTATCACTTCACATGCATATTGACTGAATGGCAATAGTAAGGTTTAGCACAGAGGCCTTGCGAAGATTTAAAACTCATCTGGATCTTTAATATGGGATTAATTTCGTTGATAGTTCTTAAGCCTGCCAGAAGCTGGGATCCAAAAAGCCTGAATCAGAGGCCCACCTCTTGTAATGATGAAATGAATACTAATTAACGGCTCCAAAGAAGGAAGGAAGGAAACTGAAGCTTCCTCGAGGCAACAGCTGAGCTAAAGCTAGAACAGAGTGACCTACTGGTGACACTCTCCCAATGCCCTCAAAAAAAAAAAACCCCATCCACACTTTGTAGTGAAAAAAACAAAAAAAAACCAAAACAAAACCAAAAATGTCAACACATAAGGAAAAATGGAAGCAATGTCTGGGAAGGACGTCTTTTCGTTTCTTTGCATATTTTAAAAAAAGAATATTGCTATTGATTGAACAGCACAATGATGCTCTGCACTGTACAAGAAACAACCAGGTAGCAGGACTCTCTAAGGTTTTTTTAAAAAAAGTTTGTTTAAAAAAAAAAACAAACAACACATGAAGCCTATTCAGTCTAAGTTCCTACAATCTAATGATTAGCACCGGTCCAGACTTGGCATGTGTGACACCTGAATAGTATGGATACAATTTCACACATGCACACAAAAAAACAGCTGCTAAGCATAGGCAGGATTGGCTGCCTGGTCATCACCAGCACATAATAAAATTGTCTCTCAGAAGGACACCACCAAGTCCCCCCTCTGACCCATAACTGACTCCAGGCTTGCCCCAGCCAGGATCTAACCTCCTATCAAGATTTTGTGGTGAGCTCTGATAAAATCTGTAACAAACATGGAGCAACAATAGAATAATACACTGTAAATACTTACTGCTGCCCTTTGGCTTACTTATCTGCCACTTGTGGTACTGCATTACATTCTTCCCAGCGCGGGGAACTGCCTGAAGGAAATTCAGCATTTACATCAAACACATCTGCTTTCAAATAAACTAGCAACAGCAAAAGCAAAGGGACTACCTCACCTTCAGTGCATGACAACTCCAGTTTCAAATGGGTGAAAGTGTTGCTTACAGGAGCATAAACAGTCCTTTTTTAAAAAAGGCTTTTGCTACGTTCTTCAAAAGCAACCCAAACCAAAAGTCACTGCATACAGCTGACAAGTCTCTGTCCTTATTTCCAATAGTTTATATAATATAATTTTAAAATGTATCCAATAAGAAACATATGTTTCAAGGTAGCAGACATAAATGTATGAAATAAAAAAAAAAATACATTGGTGCTGTTACTCTGCTGTATACTTAATTCAAGGGAAGCCTCTAACTGCAATACGAGGCTGACAGAGAAGTTTCTGTGCAAGATTACACAGGGCCTTAGCTAAAAAGAAATGAAACTTTTGATTTGTTAAAAAGCTCTGCTATTTCTGTAGCCACCATTAAACCATCTGCTATTTTTGATTACATCTCTGCTTTAACTATAGCTTCCTTTTTTTTATCCCCTCGATCACTATCACAGAACTAAACCAGGCTTTACCTTAGCTCTGATTAATGCAATGTTATTGAACAGACCCTCTGGACGCTCCATCTTCTGAAACTAGCTCGAGGTCTGGGAAACAGCATCTCCTGTAGCCTTTAAACCAGACAGTATATAGGACTATGAGTTTTAACTTGTTATCTAACACTACAGTCTTAACAATTTTCTTCTTTAATATACTGTATTGACTATATAAATGCCTCCATAAAATAGCTCCATCCCACTACGGTTTGGTTATATTTTTTAATGATTTTTGACATTTCACACAATTTCCGGTGTGACCAGTCAAAACTTCTTGGGACTACAGAGAACAAACTAAAGAAGTGTGATGACAACTCCAGAAATTTTAAGTCCAGATTCACAGATGTTTTGGCTCCTAACCTCATATTGAGGTCAGGCAAGAGAAAGGTACACAAATATCATTGTTGACATAGACATAAAATCATTAGGCTCTTCAAAATCTTGCTGAAACTTTATTATATATGGTACACAGTATCATCTATGGTGCTGGGGGAATCACAGGAGTAGCTACAGAGGCACTTTCAGGAAAAAAATTCAGCAGAGATACAGTGGGGACCAGGCCATAGATGAAATGGGAAGCAATAAGCAATGCCCAGTACAAGCTATCTGCTTCATCAGTGGGAGGAGAGTGGTCCGCATGACTCTTACAGCAGCTCTAAAACCAGGAAATTACAGAAATAGCCAAGCTGTAGGGAAAGCAGTCATGCACTCGAGCTTTATAGCAACCATACACTAGCACTAGTCAGAGCACTGACTCACCCAACAGAAAATATTGTGTGCTGGGGGCTTTCAGGGGATGAACTCCCCACCTCCTACAGCAGCCAGGCTTTTAGAAGCATAAAAACATACTAATCAGCTCCTTCATCAAAACACGCACCAGCACTTTTCTTTTCCCTCTTGTCAGCCTGTTTTCTCTGAACACCTTCGCCTCTGTCTTTCTGCCCCAATGCATCTGTCCCCATTTTTGGCTGAGCTGCTTTCCATGCTTCCGTTGCTCCCTTCAGAACGTTTTGCCCTCAGCTGCTTCTCCTTACCAGGAAGAGAATTCCAGGAACTACCATTAACCTGATAAATGAGGAAAAAATATCCCAAGAAGATATTCCCCACTGCCCAGTCTCTCTTCTCCATAAGCACGATGGGGACAGGGAAGAACTCTGCTTTTCTGAATATTTAAAATATTGAATATTTTCTGAAAATATCTGAATATTGAAAATTGAATATGCTGTTTTCTATCTTACACACGGCTAAGCTATAGCAAGAGTTTAAAGAGTTCTGATTTTCAAACACTTTAAGTACATGTAGTGTTAGAAAAAGTAAAGTACACTGCAAGCAGTCTGTAGAAAGGGATGTTTGGTTTAAAAAAAAAAAAAGCATTGTGTAACAGTTCTAACAAGACTACCATTTTAGGCTTCCTTCTCTTGTTAATCGCACGTATCAAAAAAAAAGTTCAAGATAAACTGAGGATACAGTACCGAACTACAACTACAAGAGCAAAACATGTATTTTCCTCTGAAACCACCTCATCTGCTTAAGAAACAAGAGCAGCTTTCTACAAACCGCGAAGCTGCTGCGGCCCCGACCTCCCCCCACAGCAGCCCTGGAGCCGAAGCCTGTCACCCCGGGCCGCTGTCTGTCACCCCGAGGACGCCACGGCCCCCGCCGCCCCGGCCCGGCGGACACAAGCTCCCCGCCACCCGGGAACACCAGCCCGACCCACAGCCCCGCGGCACACGGTGGCACTCACCCCTCTCCCGTCCCACCGCGGAGATCGCTCCTACCCGCAGGTCCCCAGGAGCCGCTGCAGCCACCGCCCCTCCTGACAGCTCAGTCGCCCTGCAAGGCGGATGCGGGGCCGGCGGGAGCGGCAGGAGGAGGAGCCGCTGCACCCGCGGCTCCTTCTGCCCGCCCCGCCGCCGGCCTCGGTGCGAGGGAGGGCCGGGGGCGGGGAAAGGCCGGCCGAGCCCGGGCAGTGGAAAACCTAACGGCTACGGCGGGACCCCGGCCCGGTCCGCCCAGCCCGCTGCGGCAGCTGCCCCGGCCCGCGGGAGGCGCCGTCGCGGCCCAGACCCGGCGCCGCGGCCGTGAGAGAGACGGCGTTCCGCGGGGACCCGGCCCGAGAGGGCCGGTGGGGCAGCTGTGAGCAGCCTGCGCCGCCCGGGGAGGCCCTCGGCAGGGCAGCCTCGGCGGCTACTGCCTGGAACCACAGCATCGGGTTCCACAAAACAGGTTTGACAAAAAGGCGATTTCCAGGGAGAAGGCTGTTTCATAAAAACCAAAACAAACAGGGAAAAAAACTGACTCCACCCATCACGTGGGCAGGCTGGGCTTTCGCCTGCGATGCATCGTCTCCTGAGGGACTGGGTGACACGGAGGCAGGAAAACCCAATCAAGGAAGTTACAGTCCAAGCCAAGGTTGTAAGCGTTCAGCGTAACATCAGTTTTAAAACCAGAAACTGATTGTTTTCACCAGGAATTCATAAAACATTCACAAAACATATTTTCCAGGCAAGGTGGGGTATAAACTCCTCTGGTTTGTTGCCTCTAATACACATTTCCTTCAATAAAATTACACAAAAAGTTTAGAGGAAAGATATCTTTTCATGTTGACCTTTCCTAGTGCAAGCAGTACTAGCTAAACGCATCACTAAACATCTTTTTTCCTACATGCATTCTTTGAAGATGAGTGAAGTTGCTCACATGGAAGCATTTAAAGAGACAAAACAAAATAATAAAAATGAAAAATAAGAAGGTTTAGCATTTTCCAATTATTTTTTTTTCTGCCGAGACACTTGTCAACATTACCGATTGAATCACACCATTATACAACTTGGGCGGGGACTGTTCTTTGCAGCTGTGAATAGGGTCTCAGAACCTCCTTTCCTACGCTTGCTTCCCTCATACGTAATACGTATGCTTTGTAACAGGCAATTTTGAACTTAACTAATTTTGATGGATGTGTTCATGATTCTTAAAGCATACGTCCTATTCACTCACCAACTCCTTTCAGCGCAAGGGCTGTTTTTTTTTTCTCCACCCTACAGCTTTAACATACCGTCATGGCCAGTTATTGAAATACAACAGCTGTGATGGAACTAAAGAAAATAAATTCCTTTTTTTATCCCCCCCCCCCCCCCCATCAAAATTTTAACTCAGACCACAGAAGCCAAGGCTGCACCCATAGGAGAAAGCTAAACAAAGTAGTCCAAAGCAGGTGAACACAAATACTTCAATTTAAGAATGGCTTATTGTGGTTTAGCATAAATTAGAAGTTTATTCCCAGCTATCTTAAGCCTCACTGATAAAGACATTTCTGATTAATAGGCAAAGCTAAACATCAGCACAGGTTTTGATGCAGAGTGTAGTTGATGCTCACTGTGCGGGCAGATGGAAAAATTAAGATGTGCCCACAGAGTACCTCACACACAAAGGCAGCCGGGGACCACTAAGCTCTCAGCATGTCGGTAGAGCTCCTCTTGGGAATTAACTTCCCTGGCTCATGCCAGCCAAAAGTGGCCACATTAAAGCTTTATCGGGACAGCTGTGTTAGCCAGAGTAATTTTGACTGAAACAGGTTAGGAGCCATTCAGAGGAGCTGTTACTCCCATCCAATGAGGACACAGTGACCTCTACAAATGGTTGCTTCTTCCAGCAGGATTTGGAAAATAATGTATTTCTGCAACTTAAGTGCTGTTATTTTCTCATGTAGAAAAGCCCTTTGAGTATCATGCTCAGGCTGGAAGAGATGTATGAGGAAACTTGTACTGCTGCAACCAGCCCAGTATTTATTCCAGACCCGGTTTGTGGTCCCTTTGAAGTCAATTAGAATGTTCCATGGATTTAACTAAAGTCCATGTTTGGCTCACTTCTAGCCACTGAGGCTGGATAAATAGATGGATTCATAGAAGTCCCACACCTTTGACACTGCATTCATAAACAGAAAACTGGGCTAGCTATGGCAGCACATGAAATATTTTTCTGACAAGGAAACTATTGTATGGAAACCTTACTAGCTGCCATTTTCAGACAGTCAGGGAACAAGGCATTTGCTTAACATATTTAATTTCTGGAAATTTTTCCACAGGAATGATAACCTCCAAGCCCACGCTCTTTTGGAGCTTTGTCTGGAGCAAATCCCTCTTCCTGCAAAAGCTCTTATGGGCAGCAAATGGTCTTGTCAGCAAAAGAAAAAGATAATCATAGCATAGTAGCTTTGGCAGCATGTTTTATCAGTAAAAATTCACCAAGTTGCATAACACCACCATTAATGGAAAATTTTCTGTAAAAACAGATGTTTATGACTAAGTGATAGATTAGAACTTTTTAATATATTGAAAACACTTTGTAAATGGTTACAGTGAGTTTCTTTCCCTTTCAGTGGAATAAGGGGAACTGTTTGGAGATCCATGTGAAGCTGAGGTAATAAGCCCGAGACAAATGAAGTCTTTCGTTAGAGAGATTGGTTTTGATTCAAGCTGTAAATTTGCACGAGTATCTGTGAGACTATTTATAATTTTGTTAGAGAAGGGTAGAATTTTGAACACTGGAGACCTTAAAACAGGAAAAGAGATTCCACTGAAACCAAGTCAGGAAGAAATCAAATCCCTGTACTTGCCTGTGCATGTGCCTCCGATGAAAGTATTTACGCTGTTACATCAAAATCCCAGCTTATATGTAGTTATTCTGGTTATGAAAACAGACAAATGAAAACCTAAAAAGTGATCCAAGTGTAAGCAACATAGTATAGCCTGCTTGGAAACGTAGGCAGCCCAAAACAATAATTTTGACTTCCACAGGCATCTTGATGGACTCTGAATTCCCAAACTGCCTCTGAGACAAGAAATAAGCACTGGGTGAAATTTTGTTAGCAATAGGAATGTTGCGATTAAGGCTTCATTATTCATTCAACGCCACGTTCTCTGGCTGTGGGGTTCTTACCTGCTCTGCTTCTCTCACGCCTCCACAGGGAAAGGGGTTCCTGGCACTCTCGGAGAGAAGGACACCCATGTCTCCATTCCTGAAGGAAGACACATATCTCCATTCTTGAAGAAGAAAGTAGATGACAGAAGGCACTCACTTTTTTTCAGAAAAGAGCAGTGAACCTTGTCCTTGCCTTTGTTCAACCTGACAAAAATCATAAAAGCCACTGAATTTTACAACATCCCTGGACAAAAATCTGAGATGGTGAGAATCACAAGAACAAGTACATGAAGAAATAATAATAGTTTCATGTGGACCATATATCATAGACACATGCATGAAGGAATTACATGGCACAGATGTAACAGTTTCCGAAATATCAAACAGGATGCCCATGTGCAATAGTAAATACTGGTCATGCTTTTGATATGTCCCTCATAAAGAAGTGGCTCGTGATTAAAAAAACCTACCACCACCAAAAAACCCCACAAAAACAGAGGTCACCTGTTTTGGTATATTACTATATTCCCATTTCTGTGGGTATGTACAGTTACGTAGTCATAAGTCTCACAAACGAACATTCACAAGTGAACTTGACTACTAAGAAGTCATTCTCTTGTATTCTATGCAAGGATGAAGATCTAGCTCCAGCAATGTATTTATGTAATTCCTTAACCCACTATTTCTTTCCTTTAATTCTATATAATACCTCATAGGTGGTTGGTTCAAACAAGTGACAAAGCTTAATCTGAAAAGTGCTAATTATTGTCACCCCAAACGTAAAAATATACAGTTACATTAAATATAGAAAGCATTTTCAAAGGGAGGATATGTGAATTTTTAAGTTACAGAGCTAGACATAACTTGCACATGAAATTATTGCTTCCTTTAGAGTTTATTAAAATAGAGATGTTAACAGGCCCTCCATAAAAAGCCCACTTCTGCTCAGCTTCAGCAGCATTACATCTGATACTCCCATAGAGAGGTTCACAGTATAGCTCCTGCCAAAAAGGGACAAGGCCATTCTCTCCACCCTTCGCTTCCAGCCAGGCTTTCTTTGATCCTTGTTAGATCACCTTAGCCGTAGCATGAATTCCTACCAGGAAGGTAGATATAAGAGCCTGAAGACTTCCGACTAGGACTCTTCTCTATATCTTTGTAACACATTTCACATCAAAAGTACATTAAAACAGTTCACTGGTAAAGTAAAAATTAAGTCACAATTTGCCTGACTACTTCTCTAGAGCAGAATATAACTGCAGCCATCTTCCTTAAGAGTTTACAAGAGGAAAAGTATGCAGAAACATGTAGCACAACATACTATATTACATATATTTATTATATGTGTGTTCTATTACATACATACATTTTAATACTGGCTTTCAGTCAGCTCAGTTTAGGAAACCTAAAGCCAGCCTGGAATTGGAGCCACTCCAGCACGCAGTTCCTAAGGTAAGCACAGAAGCCATGCTGTGCAGCTGATACAGAGAGGAAAACAATGATATTTTCTCCAGTTAAAATTACAGGAAGCCTACCAGCTTCATATCTAATTTTTCTTTTTTTTAGTCTTTAAGGTTTTAATATCTGATCTGGTATTTAGCAAGGATAGAGCCCCCAAACCTCATGTGTTATGTATGCATTTTGAACTGAGGTTTACTTTTGCTCATATGAACATCTGTCATTCTGGATTTCAAATAGGAATTCAGTAGGATTTCAAACCAAGTGCACATGGAGAGTCATGCCACAGCTAGGGTAAGACAGCAGCAAATGAGACCTAGAATCCTTGGTGTCGGGATAGGTGTGAGTTTGCATATCATCTCAAGTATGGTCATACTGCTTTCTGACATTGTGCCAATATTGACTCGGTACCAATTCAAACAGAGAAGTCTTTGTGGGAGAACCCACAAAATCACAGCAGCATTTCCTGCAAGCACTGCATTTTCCTAGTGCCTCTTCCAAACTTCAGTTCCAACTTCATACTTTTCCAAGTGGATTTGTGCCATAACAGCACACAAATCAAAACCGAGTGATGGAAACTAGTATGTTAATTCAATAAAACATCCGCACCCCTGATTTCACAGGTGCTGTCTTCTTCCTTTTTCCATATCCATTTTTCAGCATTTCATTTCCATCACTAAAATATTCCATTGGTGAAAATTCAAAGATAAAATACCTGAGAGTTTACACACTAAAAACAAGCAGAAACTACCAAAAAAAAATTTCTGCAAGTATTGTAACACTGTCTTTCAGGCAGCCTAGGAACCTAGCATACCAGCCAGCCTGTGGTACATTTTTGGGAGTGCTAGCCTGGAATCTGAGTGGTCCAGGTTACCCCAGAGGCTTCCTGCTTGGACTTGATCAGGTTCAGATCCTCTGAAGATACACGTACATACAGCCTACGGTGATTTTGAGCCCTGAGGAACGAATACACATCCTTTGTCAACTCTCTCTTATGAGAAAGGGAATTCTCACGGTCATTCTGGGTTATAGTTCACTTTTTTACAGTCCTGTTAGTTGATGGAGACTTTGTCTCCCAAATGCTTTCACTCTCTTTTAGCCAACAAAAAGCATTAATTTTCCTTCCTCAGTTTTGTTACAACTCCTCAGCATTCCTTAGGTTTTGTTGTGGTTTAACCCAGCCAGCAGGTAAAACCACCCCACAGTCGTTCACTCACTCCCCTCCCACAGTGGGATGGGGGGAGAGGATCGGGGCAAGGGGGAAGTTAAAACTCATGGATTGAGATAAAGACAGTTCAATAGGACAGAAAAGGAAGATAATAATAATAATGATGACAGAATATACAAAACAAGTGATTGCTGACCACCCACAGACCACTGATGCCCAGCTAGTTTCCAAGTCACAGTCTAAACCCCTGGCCAGCTTCCCCACAGTTATATACTGAGCATGACATCATATGGTATGGAATATCCCACTGGCCAGTTGGGGTCAGCTGTCCTGGCTGTGTCCCCTCCCAGCTTCTTGTGCACCCCCAGCCTCCTTGCTGGCAGGACAGTGTGAGAAGCTGGAAAGTTCCTGACACAGTGTAAACATTGCCTAGCAACAACCAAAATATCAGTGTGTTATCAACGTTATTCTCATCCTAAACCCAAAACACAGCACTATATCCACTACTAGGAAGAAAATTAACTCTACCCCAGCTGAAACCTGGACAGGTTTTATACTTACTTTTTTTGCATGTGGTTTCCAAGTCATGCAGTTTGCAACTCTTCTATTCACCTGTTTTCCTTCTTCATAGCTGGGCCTTCAGTTAAACCAGATCCCTGCAAGACAATATCATGTACCTGTAAGACAATATCATGTACCTGTATTTCTTTCCCTTGCTTGTTCCTCTACAGGTTCTTTGTACTGCTAGTGTATCAGGCTTGATGATATTTAAGAGGTAGCATTACCCTCGATCTGTATTACACTCCTGACAAAATTTTACTGCTTAAAATCCATTGCTTGGAGGCAAGCTTAGCTGAACTGATTTCTGCAGTCCAGCTTCATTTTTCCAGTGCATTCGTGTTGCAATGGGAGACAGCAATGTTTAATGACTCTGCATTGCTCCTAGCCTGGAATATATGTGATACAGCCTACGGCTTGACTTGATGTATGCTGAGGAATGCAATAATACAGCCATTTCGTAAACTGAACCAGAACTTGTGATGGACTGTACAGACTGCGTTATCAAAGGGCACCTACCTTAAGTACACAGGATTTTTGCTGAAACAATTTTCTTGCACGTATTTTGCATTTTTCCCAAAACAATCATGCTGTGAGCTTTGATCTGTGGGGCTGTCTATCTGAACACCTTGCACTGTTACAAAATTAATTCCAATTAAGATAAGAGCTAATTCTATGCTCCAGGCTATACAAGTTATGGAGTGTTGAGCATGCATTTGCATGTAAACCGTTACCATTCACATGCGGCAGAATATAGTTTTGAAATAAACAGTTTCATCAAGGAGTAACAGATGGAAGGGCTTTAGTTTCCATTTTGTATTAACACAAACTTGTCATTAAACTCCTAAAGCATTACAATTGAACAGCGCTGTGTTTTACTGCTTAGTGGACATAACCCGGCTTACTTTGGTGGGCTGGCATCTTGCAACACACACTCATAGAAGTCACTAGTTCAGCCCTTAGCAGGTCAGATTTTCTACAGTTTGTTTAGGTCTTCTGCTTTGGGTTGTATCTTGTACAAAATTGAATTCTGAACTCCAATTAACATCTAATTCCAAGTAATAGATAACAGGAAAAGGAGCTCACAGAAACAGACTGAGCTGGCCCTGGCACGCACACTGCACCTACGCCTGCAGAGTTTAAACTCCCAATATGGGAAAATAGATAAATATTTGCTAGTATTTTAAAGTACTTCCGAATACAATTCAGTTGGGTGACTGGGAAACCCATCTGAATGGCTTCTAGATCAGCCATTTATCCCTACGTGCCAACTGTGGCAGTTTGCAATACCATTTTGAATTCTTCATTGTAAATTACTTTCCAGCCCCACAAAATTTCTGAGTGGAACTTCATATGACATAAACACAGATACCTTCCTTTTTTTCCTCCCCCATTTCCAGGAGATGGAGTGTGAAGCAACTCAGGCAATCCGACGCTCAGCAGTATCACAGAGAGTTTTCAAATCAGGTCAGTAGTTGAGCAGAGGATTTCCTCCTCTTGGGCAGAAGAAAAGCAAGGTTCTCTGATAGGTTCACAGGAAGCTGAAGAGACTTACCCAACCGTATACTGTATTTCAACAGCACATTTCGAAACATGTCCTTTGCATTTTCAATTGAAGACTATTTGGTTTGCAGCAGAATTTCTGAGAAAATATAAACAAAATACGAGTGAAGACGTTTTTCTAGCACTTCCTGTACTCCATTATAGCTGGCACAGGGCAGGAGGTTGGTACTAAGCTGGCAGTGGGTAACCCCAGCCACTGTTCCCTAATAACCTGTATTAGATTCATGCTCTTTACTACTGGTCTTTCAGTTATTTTAAATAGCAAGGTATTGCACTGCTTTTCATATTACTCAAGCAGCACCGTTTTCTTTGGGATTTTCCATACTGCAAATACAGGTTAAAATACTAAGCAAAGACTTTCATTATAACTTGTATGTAAACTGAGAAAGCATAAGCTGTTACAAGTACCTTAACCTAGGATATCAGAGACTTGACAATCCTTGTGTTTACAGACATCATACTCCATATTTCTAGAGGTTTAGAAGAAAAAGGTTATTACTCACAAATATTAACAAATTACTAGCAAAAGGAAAAGTGCCAGTGTTTCGTGAAGTCATGCAAGTGACCTTTTGTCCTGTTAACTGACCTTGATTTCCATATGTCACAGGTGAATTATTAAGAGAAGTCATCATTGTGGGGTTAACCAAAAGGTTTTATTAAACAATGATTGAATTATGATTAAATTATTAAACAATAATTAAATGGTGATCAAACACTCTACTAACTACACTTCTAATAATTAAGCTAGTTTGTATACAATGTGCTTCAGATCTAATATAAAACATTGCTCACCTCACTGTAGATATCAGATGCCATGCAAGAAGTCTCTTGACCTCACGGAGCAGGCCCAAGAAGCGTCCCTGCTTAAGGGGAGATCACCGCCGTGCAGCGGGCCCGCTGCCATGAGGAGAGCTCAACAGGCTCTGGGGGCAACAGGTATTTGTAGCGTGAAGTGATTGACTCGTAGCCAATCTCCCCTTTGGTGTACGTGCAGGTGTGCCTCTGTAGCAGCAGCTTCAGTTTCCTCTAGTCCCAGCTCAGCCTGGTACTGTTAGCCCCAGATAAGACGTGACCTAAATTCCTTAGGTTCCTGAGAAGATACAGTTCCTCAAGGCTTGCGCAGCCAGGCTGCCTTCAGCCAGGCCTATTTGTGGGTGATGCCTGAACCGAAGTACTGTTAAACTGAGAGCAGGTGCACCTGTCACACTGTACAGTTTGGGAAACAGTTGTGGAAAACAAATATCTCAATTCTTATATCCCCTTACTTCCTATGTAATTATTCCATACTCTTGTCTTACAGCAATGTTTTTATGATTACCTCCTCCTTACTTTCTCATCACTTTGCACTTCTAATAGAAAAAGAAGATGGGATTTGGAGTCACTCACTCACACAAAGCTCTGTTTAGACTTGATTCTGGCTTTGACACCTTACAGCTCCTGTCGGGCCATGCATCCACAGCTTTTCACCTTTAGAGTGCTATTTGCTAGACCTGAAAACTCTCCCGTATCTTCTGCTCTTCTCTCCTCACCTTTAAATCCTACGTTAGGATACACTATATATTGAACTATCCTTCCATTCCCTCATCTACTACATGCTCCTCTTTCTCTCATTTGTGTGGTAATGTTGTGGGGGAAGGAGTCTCTATAGCTATTTATACATTAAGTATGACAAAACAATCATGGAGCTGAAAATATGACTACTTGGTGAACATCAAGATCTGGGTAATTTTAGCTCACTATAGGCCTAGTGTGTGACTTCAGCCTGTCTGTGCTTCAGATTTTCTTCCCTAAAATTAGACATAAATATCACTCCTCTATCCTCAGTGTCAGGATGAAACCGAAGAGGACTACATAAGGATAAGTATCCTACATATACAATTCTTTGTAATAGTCAAAATTGAAAGGCTTAATAAAAAAATTCCCAAGACTACCAAAACACAAAGTTCAAACTGTAGTTAAAAAGTGTAACTTCACAGACCTTCTGATCATTGAATTGAAAGCCTGTGGGGTTCATCCATGCATAGCAGGCTCCAAGGGGCTCCATCACCTCTGTGATGATACGGGTCAGCACTTCCTCAATACTTGCCTCCAGCTGCAGCAGCGTCCTGCTGTGGCAAAACACTTCTTTGGGGCATAACTCTTGGAACACAAATAAGCTAGGTCTCATACGTAGAAGTAGCATAATCTTCCCATGACTCAGCCCTGACTCGCTGAGGAGCTTTTCCCACATTCATGGAAGACCATGTCATTCAAGCCATCTTTAGCACAGATGATCTTTTACCCAAGATTGCTCAAATATTCTGCAACCATTAAGAAAAACAAGCAGTGAAAGATTGCCTTTCATAGGTGTCCCAGTCTCCCAGGTAAGCACCCTAACCACAGACTACAGACCAGATCCTGAGAGAGCTGGATGACACAGTATTTAACTGAAACTGAATAAAATCAGTTTTACATTCTGGGTATTGACAGCAACGAGGCAGTATTTCTATAAAGGAAAGAGGGTGAATTCAGATCTAAAGTTAGAGAGTTTTTCCAACAAACGTGCCTACTTAGCTGATACTTTGAATGAGAACACACTTCTTTCCTTGCCTTTAAATCGCAGGCAGCGAGAGTCTCCTGCTGGCTAGTGAGCAGCACAGCCGTACAGCATTGGATGGCCATGCTGTGTCGCACAGGTCCCTTCGGCAGCTTCACCCAGGATCCCAACAGTGTCCTATCACCACAGCTCTGCACATGGAGCCAGGGGAACATGTGAAAGATACAGGCTCAGGTGTGATGGCAATTCACCTTGACAAGGCAGTCTTCTCTTTTCCCTTCTCTCTCCAACTCAGCCAGCCCTAGATGGTTACAGTTGGCCTGCAACGCTTTTTTGCTTGTTGTTTTGCACCTTTCACCCTTACTTTAAGCCCTGCAAACGTCCTTTGATTGAAGTCGTAAGAAAGGGAGCCTCATTATATCCTGAACTAGACTTGCGTTTTCATATTTAGGAGCAATACGAAAAAAAAGCTTTGTTGATTTTTTACACAGCAGTTGCCATCACCAAAACCTATTATCTGAGGTAGCTCAAAGCACAAAGGAAAGACAGGCCAATACTAACATGTAAGATTTAGACCTTAGTTTACTAAAATACGTTACATGGTGAGTCAGAGCCCTCTCCTGGAAACAGGGAAAGACATTTTTGTCTTTTCTTTAAATAGTTGTGCTATTTCACCTCCACAAATATTTAACACCCACAAAAATGAGCCACTGACTTACCTGCTTCCTTCAATTTTAATTTAATCCTAAAGCAGGGAAAGAAAAATGTGTTAAGAGAAAATATTGTATGTGATGCTCAGATGTAAATAGACCAGAATTACAGAGGTGTCAAAGTTTACAGTTCATTTGCAGATTGTAGCTAGTTGGTTTAGTTTGTTTGTTTAATCTCAACTGTGTTAATAAAATTGCTGAGATTTCACAAAATAATTCAAGTATCCCAGCAAGGTTATGCACACAATAATTCTTATTTTATCTTATAGTTACACATAGATTTGCCAATAGAGGGAGTCCTTTTACTGTCTACCAAAACTTTATCCAAGTCAATATTCACAGAGGTTTCAAATAATGACTGTGTCCCTGCTGTGCAACCATCATTGCACTAATAGCAAGAATGAAAAAGGTTTGCAAAATAAAGTCACCTCAGGGTATTTAGCAGCTCAAAACATGGGGTAATATCAGCCATCCAATCACTAGAAGTGCACTGGAGAATTCAAGTGGCCGTTGGTGTCATTACAGCAATTATATCTATAGGCACAGCTATGAAACCTCTATAAGAGTCATTAGTTTTAAACACATTGAGAAGAATTATGTCAGATAACTATATAGTTCCCCTCTGTTGGCAAATCAATATTTAACCTTAAAATTCGTTTTAGTTCTTTCCTGATGTTGTAGTCGGAGCATATTGAAGAGCAGCTACTCAGTTAACCCCTGCTGTGGTCTGGAAAAAATAAAAATTAAAAAAATACCATCTTTCTTCTACATTGTAATTTCATTAAAATATTGTGCAATTTTAATCACAACCAAACTAACTCATATATAGTCAGACATTCCCAACTTCACTTGCCCTTTCATCACAACACAAACCATTCTTTTGAGCTATCAAAATGTTAATTTAGTATTTTGGAGCCATTGTTTGGATCATTACTGTTTCTGCTGCTTACCCTCTACGTGAAGCATCCAGTTCCCTTCTGACTTGATGGGAGGATTTCAAGAGCTGATCAGATGATGATATGAATCATGTTCCAGATTAGCTTGGACTCAGCATCTTAGTGCATTGAAGGAGGACAAAAAATAAGCAGAAATAACATTTATACTTATTACACCAAAGTAAACTCTTTACAACTACAATGTATTGCTAGGGCTAGCAGAGTTCTGTGGAAATATTAAGTAATGAAAGCAATCATGTTTGCTTTCCTAGAGGTGTGGTAACTTACTAGCAGTATCGTAAGGACAAAAATATGAGGTTATAGTCACATCATGTTACAGTAGCCCCTTCCTTCTCACAGAAATTGGCATTTTTACGGCAGTTAAGACTTAAGTGCTCATGAAGCAACTCTTAAACCTCTGAGATTTTTTTTCAGCTTGACATATCACAGAAAGCCTTTTAAAAAATAAAGATAAAAATAGAAAAGCAGTATTACCTGCATCAGTCCCCTCCCCTCCTTTCATTGGGACCTGGGTTTACACTGAGATTTCAGCAGCAGTCCTAATCCAAACCAAGTCTCTTCTGAAATCATTTCATGACAGGCAAACCAGCACCAAGGAAACTCAGAACTGAAACAAAACAGAACCAAATTGTTGATGGGAGCCAAATAGGAGGATTTGTTTTTTCTTCTTCACTTTCAAATGAGTAAAACTCTTCATTTTCTACTCCTTGTTAACACTGCAAACAGATCAGCTTCACAAGTTTTGGATGTCTGGCCATTTTAGATAAACATTCCAACCTTTTAAGTGTTTAAAGACTAAACTGCAGAGCTAAATGTTTATGTTGCACTGAATAACTTCAGCATTGTATTTAACAGAAAGGCTGCTAAAGTAATATTATTTCAATCAGTAGGTGAAGACACACACTACTGAAACAACTAAAACTTTAAAGGAAGATATTAGTACTCATCTATCCATAAATATTTAGCACACGTGTATGTAGTAGGCTTTATCGGTGGAATATATTAAACTTACAAAGTTTACATGGTTTCTAACTTTAAATCTATTTCCAGGCTTTTTGAAAATAATTATAACTACTAGTTTATATGAAAACTAGAATGTAGTTTTTTGGGTTTCAAATAGCGTATTGCTCTCCTAATTTTAGTTTAATATGAAATAAAACCTTGGCCTTGTATTTTAAGGAACATGGCCTAAGATATTGCTAGAAACAGGATTTGGATCCTATTGTTATACCTATGCAGGACAAGAGTGAAATGTCACTTGGTTTTAAGAATGCCTTGTGTTCATTCTGACCAGTGCAAAATTACATAGAGTGGAGAACTGGTCTGGTCCAGAAGAGATCATTTCTGGAGCAAAATATTTGTTCTCAATTAAATCTCTACTCAGTTTTAACTAATGATCTAGCTTTTGCCTGCTCAGGTTATTTTGAATCACGTCTCTTCCTCCTTGGCATTTACATTTTTCTTACTCTTTGGGGCCAGCAACAATATCTAACAGTGTGTAAATCTGGAAGTATGTCATTCACTCCAAAATACCACTTTGCATGCAAAATGAAAACAAACTGGGGTATGATACTGCTTCTGAAAAGAAAAACAACATGAAGAGAGTTGCATGGTGGCATCAGCTTGCAGGCTGCGTTACTCCTTGCTCAGCTTCTTATGTAAAAAACTTTCCACGTCAAAGCAATACAATGCAGACAAGGATATTTCTTAACTTCTGTGGTTAACTTGTATGTTTCCCATTTCACCACAAGGTTTGGGTATATGTGTTTTCTGCAAGGTCAGGAGAGTTTGCCCTGGATCGGCTCCTCTGGGGTTCATACCATTACACATTTCCTGTTTTGCACATGACAACACAGTAAGCTTTTTCAGAGACAAGCTGTATGTATAAGCCTCCTGAGCTGATTTACTACTGTACTATTGCAACAGAGTCAGACAGTACAAAGCCAAAGGAAAGCACTCTTGACTGAAACCTTTGTCATCTTTTTAGTGAGTCCTTCAGAACCTGAACTCAGGCCTGCAGCTGAAACAAGTTGAATTCAAAGAGCGACCACCTCAGGATTTAAACTGATTTTAGTTTTGTCTTTTGTCCGTTTTCTAGTCAAAGTGATTTTCACTGTGTCAGAGTAGGTCCACTAGTACTTGTTGAGTTTGGTAATATGAAGTTACCACAGACTCGGTATAGACACATCCTTTCTAACGAACCCAGAGGTACTCAGGCAGCAGTTCCTGAAACAGCTGTTAAAAACCAGCATCACTATTTCTTTTCCACAAACTGCCTCACCTGTGCTCAAAACAGCAAGCTGCTCCTCACCCCATACAATTTTCTCAAAGTTCCAAGTTATTTAGAAGTCAAACATCTTCACTGATTTACCATAACTCCATTTCTCTGCTATATTGCAGATAAAGTAGTGTTTTCAAAGGAACCAACATCTTCAAGACTCTTCTGTTAACATGTTGTATTTTAAAAGGATCTTTTTAAAGAGAAGGCAACACCAAAAGCATGGAAATTATGAAGAGAAGCGTAAAGGAAACAACCAGCGAGAAAGACAGTTTTGGGGGATTTTTTCATCAGTTTGAGTGGAGATGCAATTTAGACATCCATCTGAAAGGCCTGATAGTGATCTGTGAAACTGGTGCAGAGGAGAGGGCTATGATTTTAAGATGGTTTATATCAGCAAAGTATCACTGAAATTACGTCTGAAGACTTAGCACAGGTCTCACTTCTTCCAAGACTGCTGGTATCACGGTTCAAACCAGGATGATCCATCCCTCACATGCATTTCTGTCGTCATCTGGCCACAGAGCATCTTTGGAGCATCTTACAATTGTCCAAAATTGTCAGGTTTGTCCCAGTGTGGGACATGATCTGTAAATATAGCTGTTCTCTGGACATGAAACTGAATTATAAGGCAGGACTTTTGACTAATTGATAGAATCTGATAGCCCCCAAAATTGGGATTGTTATGCATAAGTAACAAAACTCTTTCCTATGAGAAAACTCTTGCAGTACGTAGGACAGCATGACAGGAGGGGATGAAGGCAGCCTTCATTTGTGGGAGCTGCAGCTCCTGCAGCCAGCTGGGCATCCCAGCCATTCAGGGACTGGGCCAAAGGCTGCTCTCTCCTCCCTCACAGTGCTTTTTGGCATTTTTATCTCCCCAAAGGCAGCTCTGCATTGGAGGCACCTGGCTTGCCTGCTCCTGCGACCAGGAAAGGAGAACATAGACAAAGCTGAGCCAGAACCAGTGCATCATCCTGCAGAGCATTCTTCTCTAAACTTAATGTTTGGAAAATTGAATCAAAGCAAGAATTTAAGAAAATACGTAGAAGCATCATCATTTCTTTCTGGCATTTCCAAGGATCCTGGCAACAGAGTATTTAATCAGTAAGCCACCAGCCTGTATCCAGCTTCAAAGATGGACCATCTCACTTCACACACAATGAAAAACAGCTACAGGGTGCAACCTGATGCCTGCTTGAATCCCTCAGCGAGCTCTGTGCCGGCAGATCCATAAACAGGGTGCAGGGGCCGCTTGCATGAAATTCAGTACAAGACTGGAGCTGAATTCTCTGTTCTGACAGCTGTTTGGTAGCGTGCAAGACCCTAGCTGGTGAGCTCAGATCAATCCTCAACAGGCACGTGCTCACCTCTTAAAATAGTACATTCTGGCAATAGGTTGTAAAAAGACCACAGATACACATGCTATAAAACCTAATTACCATCGCAGCCCACATCATGGCCTGCCATTGCCTATGATGCATAGTGAAGAAAGGTTTTACTCTTCAGCACTCTGACAGCTCAGCACGGTGACTTTCCACCCCTGCAGTACACTGAGGAAATATAGAAAAATAGATTAAAATCTCTCCTCTGATATAATGAAATATTTTTACAGGAGTGACATCATAGATGCTAGAAGTGGGGAAGAAATATTGATTCATCTAGCTGCATTCCATGCCAAAACAAGACTGATCCCAACTGTACGTTTACTCATGCTCCAGCCAAACTACTGTTGTATCTGAAAAAGTGGTTCCACTGCCTCCATCTTTACAGTCTAACAGAGTTCAGCAGAGCAGAAAAGTTTCCCTTTCCTGACTACAACCTGCTAGTCTCTATTGTACCACCCTTTCATTACTCACTTCACTCGCCAATGTTTGTGTATGTCAAGTATTTGACAGCATTTACCTTGAATTCTCTGCAGAGAGACTTCAACTCTTTGAGGGTTTGAAAAAACCTAAATTCCCTGTTCATGGCTCTACTAATGTACTAATGAAGTGCTAATTGAGTGCTAAATCCTTACTCTGCATATATTTTCTAGTCCATCCGTATTATCCAAATATAATAACTGGGCACTGAATAACAATTCAATGACCAGTTTTGGTCACTGACTTCTACACCTACAACCCCAAGCTTGCATCATATGTATTTCATTGCCAGAACATTGAATAAACATATTTAAGCTATGACATTAAAAACATATTTAAGCTATGACATTAAAAACATATTTAAGCTATGACATTATTGCCACCCTCCTGTATTTTTTAGTTTCTAACTATCCTTCCATAAAAGAAAGACAGCATATAAGCTGCAATGATCCATGGGAAATCAAATTTGTTCATTTTTTTACTCAAGCATCTTGTTTCCATAGTTATTTCTCAGCCCATTCTAACCTTTACAGTTTCCTCGCGATCTGGTATTATCTGAATATTTTACTAATATTCTGCTCCTGTTTTCTTTTACAGTAGGCTCATGATGTACTTTCAATTCATGCTTTTACAAACCCATAGATCATCTATGTACACGAGATTAAAAAACCAGAATAAACATTTGTTCAGTGTTATCTCCCACTATACCTTGCATTTACAATCTATTGCTTCTAACCCTGAGTTCAACTCTAAATTTATTATAATCTAGGATTTAAAAATTTGTTTGAATCTTATCAATTGAAACTCTATGGTCCTAGTAGTGGAAGCTTAAGAAACCATTTACTTACCATCTGTGTCTAATTTGACTCTCACTTCTACCTATATGATCAGAAAGAGAAGAGTTGAGCAACTTCATTTTTAAAATCTTTTTTCCAGGATTGGGGGGCGGGGCGAGAGGCTTTAGTAGTGCAGCCAGGTTACTAGATACAAGTTATTAACAGGAGTTACTTACCTTCTTTATTGATATATAATGAGACACTATTTTTAAAGCAATCTAGCATTCATATTAGATACCAGTGTCTAATAGGTAATAATAGACTAACGTCGCCAAATCACACTAAACCCAAGCTGAGTTCTGTGGGTAAGAGTACTTGCTTCAAAATATTCTGCAAAACAATTCCTGATGTTTTTAAGGAAAGTTTACATTCAAAATCCACTTGGATTTCTAGTCAGGAAAGGCCCAGTGAAGTAGGGGAGATCTCCCCTCAAGATAACCCTTTAACAGCTCTCCCTTGGAAACTGGATATGCAGACCGATAGGAATAGGGCAGCAGAGAATGCATGCTTAAAACAAGAGAAAATAGCAGCTGCTACTATAACTGCGATGCATTTCTGCTTGTAAGGCAGCTTGAAAGTTGCAAGGGAGTAGTAAGCACTACCAACTTTAAAAACCACAACCTCTAATTCAGTGCCTAATTCAGTGTGGGTAATTTTACCTCTGCTGAATGACCAGCTGGACACAACAAAACAAGGACAAGCTAATGAGAAGTCACAGGGAGATTTAGGTGGGATTTTGAGCAAGGTTCTAACTCCACTCCCAAAATCAAGTGAGCTCTTACTAATCCTATCCTTAATAAGTTATCGTTTAAATTGACACAGCTTCTGATCCTATTACTGGTTAGGTACAAAAGCCACTTTATATGTGCAATAATTCCACAAGCATTGAGGTTTCAATTCAACAGGCCATCTAATGTCTGCAGTTCAAGACTGGGGCACAGCACTTTTGGCAGTAAAAAAAAATTAAATAAAATCTCAGTCCTCAATGTAATTGCAATAAATTGATAATTAACTGCTTAATATGGTGTGTAATGAAAGGTTGAGGGTAAGGTGAAAGAGACGACTTTCACCTCTGATACAGTTTGATAGCAGGAAGACTCCTTTGGATCCTACAAATTTACATAGGCTGTTGGTTGAAAAGAAAACATTGTGTGGATTTCTATGAGGCTTCTGTGAGAGGCAACAAAAGTTGTCCTTTCTGAGAAATGTACCCAGAATAAGAATATCTCCTGCTGGATAGCTTGGACGAAGAACTGGAACTGCCAAGAGCTGAGGAAAGCTGCCAAAAGAGAGGGAAGAAAATTAAGCAACAGAAAAGCACTAACATTTAACAACAAAATCTTCAGGGTAGGGAACGGCAAACTTACAAATACCAACAATCACTGTACACAGAACACTCTGAAACAGCAAAGAGCCAGAAATTCCAGCTGGGGAGCACGGTAAAAGACTTTGAACAGGAAATGGGGATATCACATTACCATCAATCAAAACGTATGATTTTGAGGGCCCAGATAGACAATAAAACAGTTACAATCCTATAACCCCTTTTAATACTATGAGTAGTAAAAAATGTAACGTATGAAATGGAGTTAAGATGCTCCACAGTCTAACCTACAAGCACCCTTTATGGATTACCACCTGTAAACTCCAGGAAATAGCTTCACTCGGTGAAGCGTGATGCGCACATATCAGACTACAGACACTTTCAGGTAATGTTTTGCTGACGGTCACCAATATCTAGGCTTTGTTCAATTATTTCCTGGATTAAAATAAAATTTGTATTAATTGTTGCATGAAAACAATATGACTAAGTTATTAAGACTCCTATGCAGAACTACAATTATGCAGCCACTCAATTGTTACAACTATGACTTCAAAAGTAAACCAAATCTTTTTTCTTACATATAAAAGTACATGTAAGAATGCCTGCTTGGAATGAAGAAAAATGACAGTTTATTTGAGAACAGAACTTAATATTCTCTTGCTTCCAGTACCATGTCATTGGTTGTATTTTCTGGAATATGCTGGTGTTGGTTTGGGAAGGAATTTCAAAGAAACATCTTTAGGCTTTTTCTACTCTCATGTAATCAGGCCTGGCTTTAACAAGAAGTTACACCTGACTGTGGAAACTGAGCTGCTGTGTTACTGCCACAGAGAGATTAGATACTACTAAAATTAAGAACATGGAGCCACATGCCATGCTTTGCAGCATAGTTACTTCTCTCATTACAATCTTCAGCATATGCTTCTTCAGTAGTATGCAATTTGGTGTAGTTACATGGAGTAGGCGTCTATGCATTTGTAAATGCATATGCATTCTATATTCCAAACAAATGTGGCAGTTATCATATGTACCTGCTATTGGAGTTCTTATTTCAGCCTTAGCTGCACATGACTGATAGTATCATATTTTATTGGTTGGAATGTGCATATAAGAGAAGAAAAAATGGCATCCATTTATTTGCATGATTAGTGAAAGCAGTCCTTTGTAAGGAACTCTTGATTACCATTGACTGCGTAAATTATTATAAAAAACATACAGTAGCTGGCACTGAACTCTATGTGGCAGTAATGTACTAGCTCCGTCTGGACAGCCAAGGTTTAAAATAGGTAGAGGATTACATGTGCAGGTATAAATTAAGAAGGTATTAGTACTAGGGCCCATGAACTTTGAGGAAAAGAAACAAACCCTGAAAAAATTTTAAAGAATTTATCCTGCACAACTAGCAAAAACTGCCCTTCATCCTTCTGAGAACGTATACATGCTTGACAGTGTCTTAAAAATCTACTTATATTTTTGAGGTCATCCTGTCTGGCTCTGTAGGATCTTTTGGAACAGAGCTCTGCAATTTTCCACCCTAGGACATCTGATAGCTACACTAAAAATAGCCCCGTGGCAGTTCCTCTGTTGAAGATACACCTACTGGTATGTGCCATGCTGATCATAGTTTAGAATCCTCTCAGACCCTCAAACTATTGCTGATGCCCTAGGGCCTGTAACAGAATGCATCTCAGTGTGCTCTTTAAACAATCGTTAATAAGTTATGCCCATAACAATCCACATTACAAGTGTATCTATTTTCTGCATGTCAAGTATATACAATTTACTGTGTTCTCTGACCACATGAAGGAAGGTGCGGGATGCAAATCAATGAGGAGAGGGTATGAAGAACATCTTAGCATTGTTTGCACAGCTGTGGTGGTGGTTTTTTCCCTTGCATTACATTTTCCAGTATTCCTGTCCCAACCAGTTAAATACTCAACAAAAAATCAACAAATTACCTCTGATAATTTGTTAAGAGCCAACAGTTAGAAGAGCTAGACAAAGTCCTGCTTCTATGAATATCCACTCAGAGATATTTGAACTAGTCTTTCACTAGGGTTTCCCCCCAAAACCACCTCACCAGTAGGGCTGCTGGGATGTACAGTAGTAACTCACAGCCTAGTACCTCAGGGCACACTTGCATAGTTACCCTATGGCGGTTAGCAGCAGTGAATGCTGTTGCAGCAGGAACGTTTACAGGCAGGCTTTGCTTGATATTTTTCTTCATATACATCAAATAGTTGAACTCTGTGTGTAAGCAGTATGAAAAATTATATCAAAAAGAATAAAAATGCTTGAAAATTTTTAAGTGCCATTTGATAATTTATGCTAATTTCTCCTTAAAGGAAACTTTATAGTATCTAGCTTGCTATTCTAATTTTTTTTACCAAAAATCAATAGAGTACAGTGCTAAAGGCCTAAATTTCTGCACTGCAATACGAGCCTGCACTGTCTAGTTTGTTTAGTGTTCAAAAAGATGTTCCTGCTTTTTTCAGCTGATAAAATGGAATTTCTGGAGCAAGTATTTAAAAAAAAAAAAAAAAAAAAGTCTTCATTATTCTATCATCTTCCTGTAGCCTGAAGCTATTAAGACACTTTATCCAAATTAGTCACTTGATATCTCCAGTCTTGCTTTTCTTTCCATTTATGGTTTTTAGCAGTGTAATTATTGCATAGATGAACTTTCCCAATAGAAACCTACAGAACAACACAGTGAGGCTTGGAAAAGTCTAGCCCATTTCCTTGTTTCAAACATAAGTTTGTAAAAACCGTCTTATTGGAGAAGCATGGAAACTGAAGCCACCTCAAAATATGAGCAAGAACCAAGCTAATCATATTGATCATTAGCTAAGTTGTCATGAAACATAATATGCACCAAATGCAAAGAGAGGAATGGAGTAGGTAGAGTGAGGTGGAAGCATCTTGAAAAGCGAGAGCACATTTGATAACATCTTCCCGTAAGGTGTAGAATATTACTGCTCTACCCTCTGAGCCTTTCGTTATCGCTTTCCAACTGCTGCTTTCCACCTGGAGTGGAGGAAGGCTACCCATGTATGTGATCATTTGGTCAATTTATTCTCTAAGAGTTGTCTTGATTCAACATAAACATAACAAAGTCAAAAGTTAACAACTGCAAGCACATCATTCATCTTCCTGTCTTTCCGTGGATGACTTGCAGGTGTGGTATACAGCACTGTTGTTGCTACCTGGCTTTAAACTGGTAACATGGAGGTCTGTCCTCTGCTTTGAGACTAAGGGTACAGAGAGACAGGGAAGAGAAGTATATGGAAGTTGTTAAAGGATTCAGATTCTAGAGACTAACTTCAAGTTTTACTTTAAGATGTCTTTTTGAGAAGGCAAATAATAAAAAACCCTGTTTCCCCCAATCCACTATATTATCTGTAGAAAAAATTAAAAAATAAAAAAAATTCCTGCAAGTCCAAAATGATATACAAAGCTTTGATACTCAAAAGCAACGAACTTGGTTGGACTGACAAATTCCTATTAAAAGGAATTTGAAACCAGCATGATCCTTCCACGTGCTCCAGGCAATCCAATTTCTTGGATATACAATCAAGAGTAGATGTGCTGAATTTTAGTGGAAAAGTGATTTACCTCTATATATGGTATTGGCGAGGTGAACTGGAATACCGTGTACAGCTGACATCCATGTTTTAATGAGAGAGCAGGGTAGCAGAAATGAAACACTTAAGAAATTAAAATAAAAAAGCTTTTGAACTATTTTTTTTACTTAGTACTAAAAGGCCTTAAACTAATATAGCAAAATAAAAAGGCAATGTGATTACGGGACAAGAGAACCTCTATAGAAAGAAAGCACTGTGTAATTAAAAAAAACCCTCTTTACCTGGGAGGGGAGGAAGGGAAAAAAAAAAAAAAAAATCGAACTGATAACCAGTGGCTGAGGCTACCTTTAATGCAGAGGGTGTTTAATAACTGGAGCTGATGCCCTACCTGTTGCAAGGGTGTTTTTCAGATCAAGAAGATCTTTTTAGCCAAAGATTATACAATTCTTGGCAAAATTCAATAGCTTGCATACTAGAGTTGGTCAGAATAAACATTTCCATAGTCTCTGCCAGCTTTAAATTCTGTGAAGAGTAGGACTTTTGTCATGGTTTAACCTGTCTGACAGCTAAAACAACCACACAGCCATTCATTCACTGCCCCCCTTCTCCCAGTGCAATGGGCAAGAGAATCGAAAAAGGTAAAACTCATGGGTTGAAATAAAGACAATTTAATAGGACAGAAAAGGAAGACAATGATAATAATGATGAAAAAAGAACATATGAAACAAGTGATGCACAGCACAATTACTCACCATCTGGAGCCAATGCCCAGCTAGTTCCTGAGCTGCACTGCCTGCTGGCCAAACCCCAGTTATATACAAAACATGACATCATATGGTAGGGAATATCCCGTTGGCCAGTTTGGGTTAGCTGTCCTGGCCGTGTCCCCTCCCAGCTGCTTGGGCAACCCCATCCTTCTCATTGGCAGGGCAGCGTGAGAAGCTGAAAAGTCCTTGACTGCTTGGCAACAACTAAAACATCAGTGTGTTACCAATGTTATTCTCATCCTAAATCCGAACCACAGCACTATACAGCTACTAGGAAGAAAATTAACTCTATCCTTGCCAAAACCAGGACAGCTTTTTCAGGTGAAGTTTTTGATTCACCTTCCCCTCCCCTCCGAGGAACACCTTTTACTTTTTTGTGCTCTTCACCATAGACTATGTTTTTCAAACACCATGAAAATACTTCAGCAACATTTGTCAAGCCAAGGAATTAATTTGAAAACATTTAAAAGAGCAATTAATTTTTCCCTCTTATTCCTCTGCACTACAACCAATATAACAGTGAAGGAAACCTATTACCCTGCTTTTCATGATCCTGCTAAGAAATACCTGTTGCATGTACTGCAGATTAGAAGACCCCCCCCCCCCCCCCCCCCCCCCGACAGGTTGGTTCTTTTAAAAGAAAAGTATTTGCAATCCACATGGCATAGCTAAAGCTCATTGACAATAACTCTGACCCAAAGAGGAATACCACAAAGCCGCCCTATTTCACCCCAAACCTGTCACACTGTTATCAGTGTGCCTGATAATGCACAGCAGCATTTTGCATATGACTTTTAGGCACGGTAGATATGAAGTTGATTTAAAACTGGTATGTTCTCAGTGGCAGGTTTTATGTTTAGTCTTCCCAAACATCTGACCTTATTTGAACCCCCTGTGTCCAGCCTCAAGGTAGGGAGGAAAATTTAAACTATAAAGGCACTTAATAACTTTACTCTTCATTGTAAAACAAAGTGCAAGAGAGTGTAATAGCTACAGATCAAGGTAAGCAGGAGAATGGTGAACTTTATGTATCCGATCAACACCAAACTACATGATATGATCATTTCTGATCTTAGAAACTAACATACAGGACAACAGCAATGGACACGGTAGATGGATCTACGTAGATGTAACTGGACTATCCAGCCAGGCTTTGTGCCGAGCTTGGCAAAACAGCAAACAAAGGATAGTCCCTTGCTAAAAGGGCCAGACAATCTAACTAAGAAAATGGACAAAGGAAGTGTAAAGCAAGGAGTGAAGGGATTTTCCTAAGGCCATAGAGTAGTTCAGTGGCTGAACAAGTAATAGGAATACAGCTCTTCCCAAGTCCTGTCTATTGCCCTAACCACGAGATGTGCTGCTATGTACCAGCAATTATTATTCAAGATGAAGACTTTACTGTGTATTGATTCACTATTTAGAAGCTGGAAACAGACAAACAGTTCAGAAGTGTAGTAAGAAATCAATGGATCACTGTTAATTTCTTTCCCGGTATCCATTGTTCGTTATGAGATGCTTCAGCACAGCATTTATGGGAGCTCTCTAAGCAACAATGCAGCCCTTCTTAATCCAAGCAGTAACATACTTTTCAAAGTTTCATTTCCAAGAAGATACTTCAGCAGGTAAAAAGGTTTAAAATTTCTTAGTTTTCCAAGCTCTTTGGGATGAAAAAGAAAAGACTGGCAGGTGCAGCAGTGAAAACACATTCCCCAAAGAAGGGGAGAAGTTTGAGCACTGAATAGAAAGTGGAAAAATGGCCCAAACACGAGTTGTAGGAGCACTCTCTGAGTTTTCACAAGATCTCACATTTCTTTATAGACAATAACACATCTAGAGTTATAACAGTCTTCTGAGGTAGGTACACATGGCCCTTTCCCTGCAGATCAGTTATCCAAGGTACAAATAAGATAGCATTCCCAAAGCCTGACTTTTGCTGCACACCTAACAAATTCAGGTCAAATATTTTCTGGTGTTGATATGAAACTCATTGAAAACAGCAAGCTTTACTAACACACAATGCTTTAAACATCCTGCAGAGCAGCAAAGGGATTTTTGTTTTTAATGCAGCAGTATAGGAGCACTGTCATTTATCAGAGGCCCGTTGTACATCGTACTGACACCAACATTCACTTCTCCACATCATATAGCTACTGATCTATACTCACCCTTGTTTTCCTTACAAACATAAGTAATTTGTATTTCTACAGCAAACTAAAAAGTAAGAAAGAAATTTCTTCTTTTGTAGAGAAAGAACGCATCAGCAAGTCCCAATAGGTAATTACAAGAGGATTACACTGCATTAGCAAATATTTTGCAAGTGCGTTTAATAGGGGTGTAGAAATAGATGCAGTATTTTTGGCCAAACTATTTAAATGCAAATATTAGTTGATTATTTGCTACCATAGCTAAGGTTAAGAATTGATATTTTAAGAAAAACAAGTGGTCAGAACTCCAAAACACAAGTGCCCATGCATTCATTAGGTACAGTCACATGGCTGTGTGGATGCTGTGTAACAAACACTGTTAGAATTACATGCCTTTCTCTTCAGACTGCGGAAATGTGGTCCTATAAGAGTAGGACTAAGGTTTGTGGTTTACTGATTGGAAAAAAATGCTGTGTTGCTGTCTATATAAGCTGCATTGTGGCCAATGCTCGGCCAAAGGATAGATATATATGGGTTTACTATTATACCAACACATAGTGTCCATTGACAGATATGCTCAAGAGGCTAAACTAAACTAATCTGCTTCATCTCAACAGCTATGCAATTTAACAATGTTTCAAATCTATAGCTAAAATTTCAGGCTTTTGTAGCAATGAGGAGCTTTAACCAGTGACTATTTTCAAGACAGTAAAGCAAGACAAAAAAAAAAAAAAGGTCATGCACAGTCATCTGAATGAAGAATTCCCTTATGTATCCCTAGAGATCCCCAAGTTAACAGCAAATGCAAGGGGGTTTGGACAAATTCTGCAAGACAATCTAGCTTGAGCTAAATCTCAAAAATCTCATGTGATGTGTCAGATATTGGACAAGAGTCAAAGAATAATAATATGAAAGAAATTTGTCCATGGTAAAATATTCTTTTTTCCGTTAAAAATTAGAAAGTTGTTTTGTTTTTTTTTCTGGTCATATTTGTACATCACTTCCACAGAATCTGACCTAATCATAAGTTACTAAAAAAATGAAAAAACCCCACAGCCCATTATAACTAGCAGGCACCATTCCAATAGCCACTTTTTAAGCCTGAAAACAAAGAAATTTGCAATTGCTAATTTTAATAATTTCTGCTGGATAAAGCCTGAGTGATTCTCACTTTATCCTTAAGCCAGGTATAGCCTGAAGTAGGAGGCAGCAAACTCAGGTATTTCAAAATATGCTACTTCAAAAGCAGAGGAAAATACAAGTTTTTAGAGAAAGGAATTAACACAATTTAAAAAAAAAAACCAAACCTATCCTAACAATGCACATTAAAATTTAGCAGCTGTTTGAAATTTTTCATTTATAAATTGTAAAAGGGGGGGGGAACCAGAAAGAGAAAAAAAGGGGGCGGAAAGCATCAGGTAGAGATGTCTGTTTGGAGAAAGTTTGTCAGAGTATATACCTTCAGTCAATTCAAAGATTTATAGCATACAATACTTGAAAAATTATAGTTAACTGTAGTCTATAATAAATCATTCCTTTATAATAATCATAAACGTTTCAGTGGGAAACTAGTAAAAAGTTATTAAGGACAGCATAGTCCAACATTAAGATAAAAAGAATCAACTGCTCAAAGCTGTGTGGCTTCTTTAAAGAAAATCTGTTCCCTCCCTCAACAATTTGACAATGCTAATAAGTTAACAATAGCATTCATGTGCTTTTTCACAAGGCATTGTGAAGAGCTGTCTCAAATATTAACAAGGAAAATAAATAGCTGTGAGCACACATGCATGTAAACAGAGACATGCATGCATATTCCTGCTAGGGGAGAAATAATATAAAACTAAAATCTATTCTTCCACAGATGAAGAAAAATGAATACTGTAATAACCAAATCTCTGTTTATGAATTATATTATTGTTACAGTTATTAGAGATTGGAAAGCAGCACAAGAGAGTCAGGAAATTCAAGTGTTCTGAAAGAAAGGATTTCCAAAGGAAAACTCAGTCATTTACTCCAATCTTCATTTTTTAAGTTTTGTCATAGTTTTTTGCAGATTGATTAATTTCTCAAAAGTTATTTGGCAAGTCCTTCCTACAAATGATTTTTACACTGTAGATCATGTGAGAGCAGTATATTACAAGGATTGGCTATTCATTATATACAGCTGGCTTTGTTGGCAATGCAGATCACTGAGAGTTTTTCTGAGGACGTAAATGCATAGGAGTTCATACAAATATGCAGAGTATTGACAAAAAGTGCATTTCGGTTCCATTCTCTCCCTCCCAAGGCTTCTCAGCAGAAACTATGTGCAAGTGATGACTCACACCCAGCTGACAGAAAAATAGCAAGCATCCTGAATGGCCTGTGCAGGCAGATGGGTTCACACCGCACGCGTGCCCCGCACGATCAGGCTCCCATCAGCTACAGCGTGTACACCACGCGGCCAGAAGTCTCCTACAGCAATGAAGATGCTGACAACAACATAGCAGGCGGCAGTTAAATCAAAGAGAGCAAATATGAAAATTAAACAAATTCAACGCTTTAGTGAAACAGCATATAAAAGCAATGACAGCTTACTAAATTTTGTTTTTCATTTTGGTCTGTACCATTTAAAAAAAGCCAAAGCAAAACACAATGACATTTAATAAGACCAATGCCTCTGAACTTGTGAGCCAGGTAATTGGGTCACATCTAGCCTGCAACTAGTGGTAATGATATAATATGTTCTCAGAGTTACCTATCATCTTTCAGAGAAAGAGATTTTTGAGACCAAGTGCCTGAAACCATTTCCCATGCTTGGATGGATATACAGGGTTATCAGAAGTTCAGTGAGTTTACCAAAAGTAAGGAGGATAAGCAGAGAGGAGATGGAGAACAGCCAGGTCAGCAGGGACCCCTCAGAACTGCAGCCACACACTGCTGTACCTTCTTCAGCCACACAGAAGTATGCTGGTTGTGGAGGCAATAAATCTAATACCTTTTGTAACTTACACATTCACATTTTTCAAACTCCTGGTTTGAGAGAAAAGCTGGCAGTTTTTCTCTGCTATAAAATTACAACAAGCTTTTCAACTACCCAGCACTTTTGCCTGGGATTTCAAAATTGCTATTGTTCTTAAAAACCAAACCCAAAAAAATGCAAATACAAATCTGGAAATACTTATACCAGATCTGTCAGGGTAAATAAATACACAAAACAACTCTCATCTAAAGAGAAGAACAAGGGAGATCAAGAGGAAAAGTACATTCTGTGTCATGCTGTATTGATATACACTATAAATACTTAAAATGCTATTAGGCAAAAAGGCAGAGCTTAGGGTTATTAAAGAAATGATTGTAAAATATAATTTCTTAATCAAAATGCTAATGGGCATCAAGTATAAAGTCAAAACCAAATAACTCTGTTTTATATACCAGTAGGAACTGTTAAGTCTTCAACTTTAATACCGGTATATTTGAGAAAGTAAATCTTTAGTATTTTTAACAACCAAAGCTATGCACTGTGGTTTGCAGAGCAGACACCGGACTCCTTCCAGGAGATGGAAGCACTCCAGGTAGAGCCAGGATGCTAGGAGCAATTATGGCAGACCCAGAGCCTTCCCTCTTGTTAGAAGAAAGGGTGGCTTATTAGTTCTGGGAATCTGTCATGACCAGCCAGTGGAAAAAAGGGAGCTGGAGATATTCCAGGTAAGATGTAGCAAAAATGGTTTGCAAACAGAGGACTCGCCACAAACTAGGGCTTTTTGTCAGGTTTCGTTTTGTTTTCATTCTAAACAATATCCTCCAGAAATACCAATATCCCAGTTTAGCCTGTACCTACATTACTGCATGAGCAGAAGTTGGACAGTAACAGTAGAACTTTAAGTGAAAAAAAATGTTTGAAGTGCAAAGCTTGTAATAAATTACTAGCTTGGGCTTGAAACTTCAGGGCCTGGGCAGACACTTAAAAGCCACAAACATACACGTGGCCAAACAAACCCAGATTACTGCAGAGATCCAAAGCCACCGCTGAAAGTTTGGGTTTCCATTGCCTTCACTTGGTGATCAGTTTAGCTTGAAGGGATATCAGCGTTAGATGACATTGTGCAGTGAAGTGACTGTAACAGATGTAGCCGGTCCTGGGAAGAACAGGAAAAGCATTATTTTTGTTTTCCACAAGTATTCCATAGGCAGTGAGTGGGCTTAAAGTTTTAAGCCTATCCCAGCCTGAATGCCTAGGTGCCAAAAGGCAGCCAGGTTCTTTAAAGTCACTGCTTTGCAGTGGGGTTGTTCTCACTCTTAATAGTGGTGCAAATTTACAACGCTGTCTGAGCAGTGTGAAAAGAAAGGAGTAAGTGAAATGAAGGCTTTTACAGTTCCCCAGTAGTGTCTGTCACTCAAAACACAGCCACTCTTAATCCCAGTTCCAATAAACAGTGGAAACCATTCCCCTGAAATTCATGTTGCAAAGCAGAGTAAAGGGAAGGGTTCAGACGGCCGCCTTGCTCCCGGGCCCCGGGGGATGCCAGCAGCTTTAGCAGCCAAGTCAGCTCATTAGAAAAAGGCAGAAACTAGCTCAAAGGTAAACAAGACGATGAAATAAAGGAGAAATACTCTTCAAGTGTCCTGATTTTAGTCAGCCCTTTAAAGAGGATGAAATACAGTGGGACAAATAAATTTCAGAAGCGGGCTAGCTGGCTAGGGGTTGGTTGGTTTTTTTTTTTTCCACTGAACATTGTTCTTGTTTCAGAGGAGAACGCAGGATAGGACTTTGCATCCCAAATGCAGAACATTTTTCCAAGAGAGGGGATGTATTTCCAGAGTACCTGCTGTTAAAGCACACACATTGAATCCCTGCTATGCGGGTTAGTGGTTGGAATAAGAAATTTGAGGTCACTGCTTTGGCTGGCTCTGCCTGCTGGGAGTTCATGTTACCCACAGTCAAATTGTTTAGTTGCTCCAAGTTTATATACCTACAGAGTTGGCTTTAATAACACCTATCAAATGGATGCACTCTCCCTTATTTACTATCAATAAAGTACTTAGTAATTCTGGAGTACCATTCAGCTGAGGGTCATTAATGAAAAACATTATTTTTAGAGCCTGAAGAGAGTGACATAGGGACATTTTCTTCTTCCCCTGCTGGCTGAAACTTGGCTCACATCACTGATAAAATCCTGACTTGATGGCTGTGTGTGTCCTGTGTCAGATAATACATAGTTTTGATTCCATCCCAAGCAAATAAGGGATCATCAGAACTACATTGGGCCACTATTCATGGCATCGATCCTTCTGGAAGCCTCAGAAAGGATAAATAGGCTACATAATGGAAGAAATATAAAAGTATGAGTGAAAATAAACTATTCAGGGTATCACAGCATGAAAACACGTAGCGATTACCGAAATGCCAATATGGCAAGCATTCATATAATATTCTTTGCCCTTCAAAAACACAGGAGGGACACCTTACCATTTTGAAACTCTCTTGCTAACAGCAATGCTCAGTTGAGAGCCTTCTTTCACACCTCCACAGAGGAGAAAGCATGAAAAGCTACGTAACTGGGGAGAAAAAAACCCCAAAAAACCACAAAATCCACCCAACACACACAAGATGAAGAACTGCTATGATACTATAATCCGTCCTAAATGGATGGAAGGGGGAAAGGCAGGAATTTGCTTTGAGTCCTGAAACCAGCATAGAAGAAATAGAAGTATACTTCATCTTCCTCAAGAGCAAGGAAGAAAGCCAGAGGAACAGTCTAGTTCATGCTCAGCAGTCCAGTAGGCTCACCTAGAGAACATCTACATCAACGTTTTAGTCCAGACCAGGAACATGCTCCTGTCATAAATCTTGGGGCTGTTCTCCCTCGCTCTGTTTATATTCACATCTCGGAGCACACACAGCATGCTTTAAACACAAATCTGTGCTAAAACATGGTCTGACTGCTGAAGGGATATTTGGTCTAAACGGCAAGACTAGATCTTGCCCTAAGGAGAAAAAACCTGAAACAAGTAGAGTGTGGATGCCAGGTTCATTGATCATCCTTTAAAAAAAAAATTAAAAAATCATCACTGCTATGAGGCCACAGTCCTCACTCATGCATAAATACCTCTATATGCTATCCACCACTTGGGTTGGACTGTTACTTCCCCAAACAGACTTTCAAAACAATCAGCACCCAAACTGTTACAGGCCAAGAAAGGGAAAGAAAAGTTTACTGATAAAGAAGAATTCAGTAAGGAAAAGTGGATGATTAGAGAAGCAGGTTGAAAAGAATGAGGCCTTTCCCCCAATCTCTGGGAATTACCACAAGCCAAAAATATAAGTTTAGGAAACCCAGGCAGGATATATGACTCTTTCAATTTCTACTGAGTTATAACTGAATGGTTTTCAAGCTTTCAATGGAATATGCAGGTACCACAGAGCCATAATAGTCCGATTAAAAATGCATTATAGATTCCAAGGAGACTAAGCTATATCTCTGGGTAACTCAGTGGAATTTATTAGTCCTTGCAGACTAGCTGCTATTATGATCAAAAGCAATTATTCATGTTAAAAGTGTGACTGTCAGTTTAAAAACGTCCCAATGTAACCCAAGCCTCCTGCTAACATACAGTCTTCAAGCTATCCAGAAAACAGATCTTTAGGGGGCATAGCATGAATTATTTATTTACTGGCCTTCTAGAGCCATTCTTTATGAAAGAATTAAAATCACATAACTACGATCGTGGAGACAACAAGAGAATCTTTGAAGTGCAGAAACAGTACAAGATAAAGGTATTTTAAAAAAAGAGAATTGAACCAAATCTGAACCCAGTTCAGACTGTCCAACTACAACCAAAAATGAATTATTATTTTGGAAGTGCTTCACCAAATTGCACCTCCAGCTGACACCCCAGCCACAGTTAACCACAAATCAAAGCCAAACCACAACATCTTACTGGCAATATTAGTCGTCATTGCCAGTTCTTCTCAAAAGATTTGTAAAAGAATCATAAGTTTGGCAATATTTGCAGCACAGTCATATTTTCAGTTCATCATGGGGAAAAGTTTAAGAGAAGTTAAACAAAGGGGTATTATTTTCTAATATATTGTTATATTCTTTACTACATATAGGTAAGTTTAAGTGAAGTGAAACTTTTTGGTAGCAGTTGGTTTGCCAAGGGATGCCTGATATTTTTCTGCTGACACGCAAAAATCAAAATACAGATAAGTAGGATTTTTTCTAGCTGCATGAATCCTCTTATCTCACCTCAAGACATCTGGCAAGATAGGAAAACAGATGCAGGATACTGACATCTTCATTCAAGTCACTCATGACCTAGAAATAATCTGACTGAAAAGCATGATCCCTTCTCGTGCTGTGCCTCAGTGTGGATGTTACCATTTGTCATCCCCACTTCGCTATATTTTGATATGAATATAGTCACAATACACATGCTTACACCAGAGGCAAAATGACTAGCATGTATAATATTACATCAGCAATGAAGCAGAACATGAACTTTTTTCAGCAGAACCTATGGCTGCTCTGGACCCCTCTAGTTCTCACTAACAAGGGACAACACCCTGCACCCCTACTTTCAGGCCAGAAAAAACAGAATTTGCTTCAGAAGTAATCTGTGCTTGACAGAGCCCTAATTCTTAAAACAGTAAATAATAACCCATTTCTAAGATTTTAAGCTTTTTTTTTTTAATTCTCCTTTTCTTTGAACCCAAGAAAGGAGAGATGAACACAGACCATTTAACAGCAGTTGAACTCCCACTCACCACCACGTCCTTCATTCAAAATACATCAACAACTAAGTAAAAACAAGCTACAGATACAGAGGAAAGGTTCAATAATTTCATATGTTCTAGAAGTGGTAGCAAACTGCATATTCCACACATGTGAAATAAATAAATACTAAATAAAAATTCACCTTTTTTGCTTTTTGGAAAAATCTAGCTGGTTTTTGGGACCCACAGACTCAACACATTTGATTTTAATTTAGGTTTTTCTATGCAAAGATTGTCAACGAAGACAGAGTACTTTCTATGAGAATTTTTACCAATTCAAAAAGAATTTAACAAAAATAGTTCAGGTTGCTCAAGTACTGTTGTATTTCTCCCCAGAACCAATAAATTACGCTGTAGCATTCATTTATTAAAATCTTTGCTCAGGGATGGGAAAAATATTTTTGGTGAACACAATACATAACTGTGCCATTAGCAAAGCTGGAATTTGGCAATGGCAGGAACACGCAGTACCTTTGACATCACTGGTATGGCATTTGTGCTGGTGGGCTGAAGCCACCTTCCTGCAAGATGTTCCACCTGGAGGCATAAAAGACAACCAGCGTAGAGGGAAGCCATCACAAAAAAAGATTTAAAATGTGATTTTCTATACTTTCCTTTATATTTTCATGTGTAAAAACATGCAAGACCTTTTTCTATGGTTTGTAAGGTGAACATTAGGGATGTCCATACCGGGACATCCACCCATTTCTCAATGTCCTTATTTACCTAGCAATTCAGTTTTGACGTACTTTTAAGGAGTGCCTCTGACAGGCTTGATGGAGATGAGTGTTTTTCACTCAGAGGTTTACAAGGACATTGTGGCAGAAACTGCGAGATGGACACATGTCAGCTGGAGAATTTGTTTCTGTAGCTGGCCCTGGCCTACAACCTGGGCTAAGACAAGTGAAAAAAACCAAGGTGCAATCAATATTAAAAGTGAGGAAGTAAACTCCACACTTTTTTCACTAGTTCATCAGAAAACATATCATCTGTTCATTGGGTCTTCACATTTCCTAGCAAATATGACATTCCATAAGATAGAAACACTGGAAGGTTAATTTTGGAGCAATTACACCCTTGCAGACTTCCTCAGCTTTCATTTTTACTTTTCATTCAACAAGTTATTAGTGTTAATGATACCCTTGGCTAATCCCATCCTCACAGGACCAGGTGGTACATGTTCACACCTTCAAATTAACACCTATTTTAAGACAGAGACACTAGTAGGCTTGTTCAGCCCTTTATACAAGAAGCAGCTACTTGCCTCACTAAATGGGAAAGGGTCAGATCAGTACTTTTGGACTGGTACCAGGCTTAACTTAGGAGGTTCATTGGTCTGCAGTAGTGTCTAGACCAACATGGAGAGTAAAAAAATAAAGTTTCAGGTTAGCATGCAAGAAAAAATTTCCAGAAGAGTATACCATTCTGGCTCAAAATATTGCAGTTTTACACCAAAGAGTGGAGTATATTTCTTCCCTAAAGCATGAATGCCTATACTATTCCAGTTTGTTTATTTACTGTAATCTCCACTACAACTTCATCTTTCTTATTTAGGATTGTATTGAAGAAGCAAAGAAAACACGTCTTGCTAGAAGTTCACATTTTGCTTTTGGTTGAATTAAACAGAGCTAATGTGAATGTGAATTTGATCAGGGACAAGCAACTCTATACCAAGAACTCTGTTTTTACACAGGCTTTAGAACAGCACTTTTTTCCCTTGTGAATCTTTTATTTTTCTTGTTGAGCAATTGGACTACAGTACGTAGAGACTGGACTATAGTGAGTTTACTAACAAGACATATATGTGAGAAAGAATGATGTTTGGCAATTGTATTAATTGAGGTGAAAAAACAACCTGGCTTAAAAAAGGAAGAGGACAGATTTTAATGTGATCAGCAGTGACAATTTATGTAATATCACCATGATTTTTCTCTATAATTGATAAACATATGTATATGGAAAGTTTTTTTTTACTAGGGTAGCTTAGTCCATATTAATGCCTGCACCAATATCATAGTTGTCATAAAACCATGCACCAGAAGTGATGTACTAAATCTGATCCAAAACCTATGCACCACGAATCTGTTATAAAAGCTGATGACTTTAAGGCCCTTGATGGGATGGTGACAGCTTCTTCCTGTCCGGAGCTATAAATGGATCGGTACTTACTGTCACCATATTGCCTGCATCAGACGACTCAAAACCAGGTGATACCCAAAGACAAGTTCTAGATGATCCTGGAGAATTTCATAGGCATGTGAGGTGTGCTGACCGAGGCAAGAATTGAGCTCTCATGTGAGACAGAGGTCCAGGTTTTGGGACATGAAAATAAACATCTCTTGTCTTCAGGCATCTGCAGTTCTTTGATGTAAAGAACTACCTAAATCCTCCTTGGAGAGTTTCCAGTTCTGATATAAAGAGTGTATCAACACAAAGTAACTAGGAAACAAGCTTTCCTGCAGCAGGGTTAGTGCTAACTAAGAGAAATGCCCGCTCCAGAATCAACTTGGCAACTCAGAATGGATATGATGTATATACTCACAAACAGATGAAATACTCATTCTGTTATCTAGCCTAATGGACAGCGGGGATAAAACAGAAAAAGCAAACCTACAGATAATAGTGTGTATGCAAAGAAGGCATTAAGAAGAAATCAGTGAGTGTGCAAGGTTGAAGCAGGTGGTAGCAATATTCTCTGTGACAGCTGTGGTGCAAGCAGATTCCCAAACCTCGAATAAAATATAGCTTCCAGACCTGAGCTGACTTGAGGACTATCAGTACTTCCACAAAAAGTGGTCAAATAACCCATTACATTAACCAAAAGCAAACTATAGATACAATACCAGCTTCCAATCCCACCACAGCCACTCTGTTCACAGGTTCCACCAGTCCCCTCTTGTCCTCTTCATCTCCTATGAGCCACTATGACCTGTGCCATCCACTAATCATCATTTCATTTATCTTTATCTCTGTCATTCGTTTCCGGTTTTTGCAATTGCTCTAACTCTTATTTTCTCAAAGCCTTGTACCTCAGCAAGCAAACTCAGAGAGTTTATAGTTATTGGAAGAAAGAATCTGGTGGAGTTCCCAGGGAAGCACAGAGAAGTGGCAGACCAGTAGACACTATTATCTGGCTCCCAGAGCTTGCTGTACCAAGGGATTTAATGACAGAAGCAGATGGGCAGAGATACTATAAGCAGTAAAGGCACACACAAAAAGGTACAAATGAAACCTTCCACTTTTTTTTTTTTTTTTAAGAGTCATCCTTCCCCTCCTTGGGCAGTTTTTGAGTACTTTAATAGCATGCTTTAACACCAAGGTCTTTAAGGGCTTCATAGACAGCACCTATCTTCTTCAGTTGGTAGGCACTTACAAAGCACTGAGGATATTTAAGAAATGCCCTCAGTAAAGTGTCTCCTACAGCATAAGGCAGGTTAGAAGAATTCCCAGGTGACAGTAACTCCCTGGGCCTCCCCTCTCACCTGCCATTTCTCTGGCTGGTGAAGCCAGCAGCAGCAGTGGTTTCAATGTGGACACTTCCAGGTAAGGCAGAGAGGCTGCCCCTGCACCCGCTTCTCCTCTCCCTCACCGCTGCTGCTCTGCTGTCTTCCTTGGACTCCCTCTCTTAGATTCCTGGGTCAAGCAAGAGAAAAGGGCTAGAATGAGCTCAGTAAAAAGGATGAGATGCCTCAGCTACTGTTTTGGACAGGGATGCTGACCTTTTAGATCAGAAGTACAGGCAAGGAGCTAGTGCCTTTTAACACTGAAATAACAGAATACTTCAGAAGCCTGTGCTGCAGCTGAAGAGTCTGCAGAAAGCTTTGCAACACAATGCAAAAAAATCAAACCAGTATTTCTCACACAACTACTCATATCCAGGGTATCTTTCATGCAATTACTCCACAATGCACTGACATCTTAACATAGAGCAAGTGAGGAGGCCCCAAGACCTGAAACTGTAAACTGGCCAGGTGCAAAACCCGCGTGATCCAAGATGATCTGTTACACCAACTACTCCTTGGTGGTTTGAGGCAGCCTTGCAGGAATTGCGCTTCACACACTACCCACAGCAAATCATTACTGCATATGGTATATATTTACCAAAATTCTACATATAAATGAGCTATAAATTCATAATGATCCATTTCCAGAACTTTCTATGTCAAAGCTATAGGAGGAAGAGTAGCTTAGAGGAAGAAAACAGTAATTTTGACTTTTGTACCTGAGCACTAGGTTGCAGCTGAGCCTTTAGATAGGTGCAAAAATGTGGTGTAACAGCACACGCATTTCCTAGACTCACTTTCACAAAATTTGGTTTATGCTATGTTTCATTGCTGGCAGCAGAACCACTGTACCTACATAGCAAGCACAAGTGGCTGTAACGTCCATAACTCAGAAGTGCTGCGTGCAGATGTACTTTTACAGTTTACAACTCTGCTGAAATGCCTTCTCATAACTTGAAGAGCGCTTACACACTGTTTCCACTACACAGCTAAATTATTTCATAATAAGATAAGAATCTCTGCTGCAGCATATGAAAAACATTCACTTAGAATATGCTGGCTACACCACAGCTGAATGGCCTGCTGCATTATATATATCCCAATGACAGAAACTGGAGAATACAGTGGTGGGTTCAAGTTACCCGTTTCCTCTAGTATTATTGGCAGTTTTGGGTACTCATTCTATTTTCCTTTTGGAGCCTTATCTAATCTAGAAGACGACTAAGATGACAGCAATTCAGACCAAGATGCCTTTAAAAGCATGAGAATCCAGGATACTTGCTATTAGGGCACATTCATTTTTAAAATATGGAGTACCATTAAAAAAAATAATTAAAAAGTCACATATGTAGTTTAAAGGCTGACATCATCTAAAGGTATGAACACTGAAAGCAGGAATATAACTACATTAGATTATGAAACAAGTCCTGGCCAGAAGTGGAAAATTATGTTCCTCACTCTGGCAAAGATGCCTTAGGAAGAGAGCAGCCGCAACAGGTCCAGCTCACTAAGGGGACAAGGCTGTCTGAGCAGTTATAAGGTCATTTTGAATAAGTTACATGATCACCCACTACTCAGGCAATAGGACTGAAGATGCTGGATCCTATCTCTGTGTCTGCCTTTGACCTGTTTCAACCCTTCTATTTTCCAAGTCGCTTCAGTAATTCAGATTATTTAAAGTTTCATGTTACAGTTCCAGTTGTTTTTTTACTTCATTAGCACTACTCCTGAATAAAATGAGGAGGATAAATAAATAACTGTTTCAGCACCATAAGGCTGATGCATAATCCATATAGTTGATGTCACTTATACTCCACCCCAATATAATCAATAGGAATGTACATACGTCGTGAAGGCATCTTGCAGCCATTGGACTGTCTCACTGGACAGCTTTGTCTCAAATATTTTTGATGCAATTGACCTTGATAACTTTTTTCCTTCTACTGCCATGTATCTGCTAAACAGACCATTTGTACCAATCTTCTCACTCATCTATGACTTCTAGAAGTGAAGAAAGAGGGGACTTAAAATGAAAACAAATCACTATCTTGAACATAACTGGACTGTAGCAAATAGCTCAGCAAAATGCTTATACCATAAGAGCAATGTTAAGTCCAGAAAGGGAGGGGAACTTCCTAGAAACTATTTTCCAGAAGAAACTGCAGCAGAAGACCTGGATGACAACTGAATCTCAAAGTGTGGGTGCTCTTTAGTTAAGCTATTCATAGTGGAGGCATTTGCAACCTTTCCCTTTCTTGATATGCTAAATAAAGCATCTATTTGATTCACTCATTCACAGAATCATAGAATGTCCTGAGTTGGAAGGGACCCATAAGGATCATCGAGTCCAACTCCTGGCTCCACACAGAACCAGCCGAATCAGAGCACATGACTGAGAGCGTTATCCAGACGCTTCTTGAACTCAGTCAAGCTCGGTGCTGTGACCGCTTCCCTGGGGACCCTGTTCCAGTGCCTGACCACCCTCTCAGTGAAGAGCCTTTTCCTGATATCCAACCTAAACCTCCCCTGTCATAGCTTCATTCCATTCCCTCGGGTTCTATCACTGGTCACCAGAGGGAGGAGATCAGCGCCTGCCCCTTCGCTCCCCCTCGTGAGGAAGTTGTAGGCCTCAATGAGGTCTCCCCTCAGTCTCCCCTTCTCTAGGCTAAATAAACCAAGGGACTTCAGCCTCTCTTCATACGTCTTCCCCTCTAGACCCTTCACCATCTTTGTTGCCCTCCTTTGGACACTCTCCAATAGTTTTATGTCCTTTTTGTACTGTGGCGCCCAAAACTGCACGCAGTACTCGAGGTGAGGCCGCACCAGCGCAGTGTCGAGTGGGACAATCACTTCCCTAGACCGGCTAGCAATGCCGTGCTTGATGCACCCCATTCCTCTGCGTGGCTCCTAGAAGCCAGCAGGGCTACTGTCAAGGGGAGGTTACAGCCAAAACCCCTTCAACGTTCAAACAGATCGGGCGGAACACATGGTGTCCCTAACATCATAGGAGTTTGTTGTACCTCTGAATGCAGCTGCTGTAACAAAGGGACTCTAACTCTGCCTTCTCTTGCCCCACTGCAATGTGTACTGCATTGTCCAATTAAAACAATCAAACCAACCAACCACAATGAGGGCTACATTCAGTTTGGGGGAAAAGTATCAACATATACCAAAAACTCTTCATCCAAAACGTTGTATGACCTCAGCCACTCTGCATTTTGACCTCTACTACTACAAGAACCCTGTTATCTTCTCTGCTTGTTCAGAAGAACAAGACGCTTCACAGCATCTTACTAAACGGAGTGAACAGTGGAGCTGTTAAAACAAAATACCTGTATTTTTATTTATCACGTAAAAGAGGGAAGCAATAAGAATAGAAATTGTCTTTAAGGAAGGAATTAGCATGCCTACAAAAAGTTCCACAACAACAAAACGAGCAACTTCAGCCTAGTTCCCCCTCCTAGACTTCTATCATACCCTGACTTTACTACCATCATCTGCCAGAAAGGCAAGTTCCTCAGATGTGATCTGTGTTTCTTGTTCTTTTTCCATTTACCAGCAGAGCCTGAAAATCCTCCTCCACTATTAAGTCACTAAGCCTCATTCACCTTTTTGCATCTTTAAAACACTATGGAACTGTTTGAGTTTGAGATGCAGTTTGATTTAATTCTTCTGTTATCTATGATCTATGCTGTGGACAATTACAGAGTTAGAAAGACCCTTTACACTGGCATAGTTTGTTCCTTCTCATGCTGGTACCCAAATGTGCTCCAAAGGGCTTATAAACCAAGACACCTTACAAGTGAGCAAACTGCAGTCATGCTGCAAGGACTTTGTATTTTAAAAGAAATAAATAATAGCACCGCTAAAGGAGTTCAGTTTGGTTCAGCTGTTCCAAACTTCGCCTCGCCCTGCAGTTGTGGAAAGTTACAGTCTTCACTTAAATTCCTACAAGCAGAGAGCTGTGCTGCCTTAACTACCTGCTCTCAGAAGTAAAATGCATCCATCTTTGGTGTCTGCAGCTGACAATTTAATAGCATTTTCTACTGTGCGTACGCTGATGTGCATTTTCTATTGCTTGTACCTATGCCTTTTCAGAACAGCGATTTTTCTTCCATCTTGGCAGAGACACATGGCTCATTACAGCAAACCTAGATGCCAACTTTGATGTTTCAAAGGTCAGATATTTTTTGTGTTATCTAAGTAAGGAAGGCATTTTTTCCCCAAGACCGTACTGGGAAGACACATTAATTTTTAGCCTCTTGTCACTCTGGAAAGAGCACAAGGAGCTTTGCTCATGTTTTTAAGTTACCTCCTGGGAGTTTCTTTGGTTTTAAAAAGACAACTCCTAGTTTGATTGCTACAGTGTTTGTACCCAAGTGAGAAATAGCTGCCCTGCTCCACTCCGCACATCGCAGAGAAGGCAGTGGGGAAGAGTTAACTGTTAATTACCAGCTTATCCACTCAGGCTCCTTCCTAAAAAGAGAATCATTCATCATCCTCTTTTGTGCTACCGACTCCTTAAAAGGCCTACTCAGCTTTAACTCTAGTGTATCCCACCGCAGCCAGGCTCCCCAAGAGCCTGCGCCAGGGCTACCTAGATGGATTTCAAAGGGAACATCGCACCGCTTGCCTGCCTTATTTGGGAAACCCGAACTCTGCAAGGCTTGGCACAACCGCAGTGACCGAGCAAGCCTTGCTAAACCTGGAGCTCTGACAGGGATTTAATGAGAAGGAGCCTCAGAATACGATGAGCCCCTAGCACCAGCAAGAAACAGAAATGAGAGTGAAAAGGGAGGGCGGGCTGACGAGATACAGAACGAAACTTGCAGAGTTAAAAACCACCCCGAAATGGCCCGGCGCGCAGCCCTCCGAAGAGCTTTGCGCGTGTTTGGCGTAAAAACCTTCAGGAAGGAGGAAAAGGAAGGCCGGGGAGCGAGCCGTCGCAAACCGGGCGGGCAAGCCGCCAGCGACCCGGGGACACCCCCGGCCGGCGGCATGGGGACCTTCCGCACACACACACGTATGCACGGACACAAACACATGCATATACGCACATACAGAGAGACACGCAGCCGGGCAGGGCGGGAGGCGGAGCGGCGTCGGGACGCCCCTCCATCCAGCAGCGCGGCGGGCGGGAGGCCTATGGGGGCGCGGCGCCGCGGCCGGAGCTCCGGCAGCCCCTCCCCGCGGCTGCCTGCGGGAGTGGGAATAAAGACAGATAGCGGGGCAGGCACCGGCCGGGCGGGGAGGGACAGCGCAGAAAGTTTCCTGCGGAGCCCGCGGGCGGCAGCAGCAGCAGCGATGCCCGTGCTGCGCGGAGCGCTGGGCGGGCGCCGCCGGCCTTAAGGGGAGCGAGAGCGGCGCGGGGCCCGGCAGGGAGCCTCCGGCCCGTCCTCTCCTCTTCTCCGGGCGGCGAGGAGGAAACACCCCGGGCAGGGACGGGAAAGCGGCGCCGGCTGGAGCGCGGGGAGGGGTGCGGCACCGCGGGGACAGCCGCCGCCGCCAGAGCCCGGGGGGGAAAGATGAGCTTGTTGTCAGCCATCGACACCAGCGCCGCATCCGTCTACCAGCCCGCCCAGCTCCTCAACTGGGTCTATCTCTCGCTGCAAGACACGCACCAGGCCAGCGCCTTCGACGCCTTCAGACCCGAGCCCTCCTCGTCCCAGCACCCCGACCTCGGCTACACCAAGAGCACCCCGGAGCTGGGCTCCTCGCTCAGCTCCAGCTATCTCAACAGCTTCTTCCAGCTCCAGCGGAGCGAGGTGAGTCCACGCCGCCGCCGCCCGGCGCGCTGCCCCCCGCCCGCTGCCCCCGGCCTCTCCCCCCCCCCCCCCGGCTACAACCGCCATGATGCCTCGGCAGCCTCCCCCCCGCGAGCCAGGACCGAGCCCGCCGGCGGGACGGGGGAACCCCGCTCATCGCCCCGCACGGTGGCGGCCGGGGAGGCTCGGCCGGCCGCGCACGCTCCTTCCCCGGCTCCTTCCCGCGCCGAGCCTTCCGCCCCGCTCCCCCGCGCCGCCCGCCCCGGCCCCTCGGCACTGGCGGCGCCCGTCCCGCTAACGGGCCGGTGGCCGGGCCGGGGCGAGGCGCCGCCGCCGGAGCGGCATTGGCGAAGCCGCCTGTCGCCGCCTCCTCCCGCCGCCCGCGAGCGGCGAGGGCCGCCCGTGTTGACAGTCTGGTAAATGGTTACACCGATCTCCCGTGCGCAGCCGGGACGGTGCCAGGGGTGCGGGTCGGGGGGCACGACACAAAAGAAGTGCTACAACCGTAATAACGCGCAAAAATCCCCCTCCCCACACTTTTTTAGGAAGCTTGATAGAAAGAATATATATAGTTTAAGAGAGATCAGAGGCCAGCATGATTTGAGAGGAAGAGATATAAACAGGAACGTGACAAAACCAGAGTAAAAAAAAGTTTTGCGCACATTTCATAACACAAGAACGAGACTAAATGAAACCCAAGGGAAGGAAGCTAAAACACTGGGGTATGCTGAGACAATTCACTGTGGAACTCCCTGTCACAGGAAGTTGTTGAGGTCAAGCACTTCTGCATTGGAGGGACTTCACTTGCGTGGGGATACTGCAAGGTGGCACCTCACACACCACAGCTCCCAGCCTCTCCAGACGAGATCCAACAATGCCGTTACTCCCTGCCACCCAGCTCTGGCTTACAGACATTCAACGGTGGCTCTGTTTGATGAGGGTTAGATGGACTAGGTGTCTCGCCTGTTCTAGCAGTTCCCACAGAATAACATTTCAGAGTCCTCCCAGCTCCATTTAAGTTAAAGCATAGGTTTGAGAAGTATTCTCAGTCAAAATAAACATTTCTGTTCTACCAAAGGTATGGAGTCGTTAATTGAAAACAAATCAAATTCCCTCCTGGCTACAGTGTCAGAGCTGTTCACAGTTAACAGCCAGTGGTAGATATACACATTCTTTTTTCCTTAATTAGAAAATCTTTCTTGCTTAAGAATTTCACAAAGCACATCCAGTCTAAAAACAGACACTATTTTTGAAAGTATATAATTCAAAATCCTTTCAGTCTGATATACCCAGCCTTCTTAAGCACAACATCACATACCCTGTTTAAAAACACACAGACTTAGAAACATTGATTTTGCAAAAATACTAACAGGCAGTGTTATTTAAACTTCCAGCTACCTACCTGTTAATTTCAAGTTGTAGGTTTTGCCCCTTTCTGCTTGGCTTACAAGCTTCGTGGTGCCCAGGTAGGGAAGAGACTCCAGGGGTTTGGCCTACACGGACTCTCCCCAGACTGGGACTCTGTTCAGGTCTGTGTTTGTTCAAGTCAGGATACATTCTGCTCACAGCAGGTCTTTTTTCTTCTTGGGAGAAAAAGGAAGAAACAAGTAAATGGAGGCTGCATCCAGGAAGCCTTTGAAACAGTCTCTAAGAAACCGTTTTCTTCTGCTTAAAGTCCCCCCCCCCGAGTTCATTTTCTGCGCCTACTATACTGCTTGCAAGTAGAGGCTAATCCTTTTGTAACACACTCTCCCTTTCCACTTGTCTCACATTTCTGCCATTCCGCCCCCCCCAACTTTTCTCCTTTCTTCTGGAAAATCACTTTCCCAGTATGCCAGACCTTCCCCAGGCCTCTGCTTCAGCCCCAGCTCCGAGTGGTCAGCCCCGTCGCAGTGTCCCCTTGGCCACACTGCTCTGGCATCCCAGCAGTCACCTTAGCTGCATTTCTGCATGGATTCCTATCATCCATGAGCTGTATGGATGCAACTTCAGTCTGCTCTTTTTAACCTCGTTACAGTTGTCTGAAGTACATGAATGACAACGACTGAGAATGCCAGCTCTGCAGAAAGACTAGAGCATTCACCGTTCAGAAACTAAGGAGCCATTTAATTCTATACAGATGTTTTAAAAATATTGAAAGATCAAACATGTTAGTTTGTTCCAGTTAATTTTGTAGCCTGTGACAACAGCAGCATTGACTATGTGGCTAATAGAGACACTTCTATGTTTCCCACGTTTAGCTGAACTATGTGTTAGTAGTAACCTGGGTACTTTCAGGGTACCCTGAAAGGAGGGAAAGGGGCACAGCCATCTCCTACAGCATGGGAATGCATCCGCCCTGCTGGATATACCCTGAAGAGAGTAGGGAACCCTTTAGTTCCCCAGGCTAATGCTGCTTGCTTATACAGCAGCTTTCATTCAAGGGTTTAGAAGGTGTTAGAGATAATGTTGCTTAAAAAAAGTTCTGTCAATATGTTAGATGCTCTGTTCTTTCCAGAAACTGGAAACTAGACTGCTTTTTTGGCAGGAGTCACCCAACAGTTTCCTACAATGTCATGCTCTTAATTCTTGAGATTCTAACATCTGTTTATTTGCAGATGCCACGGGGTATACACTATGTATTTCAACTGCGTAAAATTATTTTTGGGAGCATTAGTACTGTATACTGCTTTTGCATCAAGTGGGCTTATGCTATCTTTGGAACAACACATAGCTTTCCACAGTTAAACTGTTGACTGTTTTCTACACAGTGCTTGCTTTGGTTGGCTTTTTTTTTTTATTCCCCTCCCAGTTTTGTCCTGGGTTGGCTTAGCCTGGAGCAGAGCTGTGACAATGATTGACACATAGCGGTACACAATATTTGGAAAGTGACCTAATGAGGGGCCAAAATAGCAACAGATTGAGAAACGATAGGATCACAGAGTGTAAAATAGTCACGCGTCCTGTATGTTGCCTTGCAGTTGAAAATTTCTGGAGGAGAACGCTTGGAATAAGAGACAGCACTTGTGAAAAGTTGCTATTATACTGGATTTGCAAGTCTGCATGGCAGTGCCTGCGTATGTGACTCGCATGCTGACCGAAGGAACCGGACAGAAAAAATAAAAGTGCCAGCACCCACAGAGTAGTCTTGCACTTCACCAAGATTTTTGTCCTCCAGACTTTTTCCACTACAATGGACGCCTTCTAAATAAACATGATGAACACAGCTGTTTGGTGCATAAAAGCCCATTGTACCAGGGAAAAAAGCAATAATAAAGGTTTAAACAGTAAAGCGACAATGAGTGTTTTGTTCCATAAGCAAGACTCATTTTGCAAAACAGGCCTGCTTTAAATAAAACTTTACTGCAGCATTTATTGTCCTAGATATGAAACGAAAGCATGTTAGAACATTAAGATGCATTAAACTGGCTATTGAACTGAGCTCCACCCTCATTATAGCACCATCCATCAGAGCCAAGTATTTGAGGTTTTGTTGTGGGGCTGGTTACATGGGATTTAATGCATTTGAGACACAGCCAGGTAACTGTGGCTTTGTGTCATTGAGTGATATAATTGAGAAACCTAGAATAACGGTGTAAGAGTTATATGGTATTTTTCTGTACTCACAGTAGGCATCCTACCAGATCAATGCTGACTTCAGTCAAGAAGGGTCAGCAACCAGTAACTAGGAATTACCACATTATAATCATCGAACTTGTTTCTTTGAACGTGGAGTGCTAATTCTGGCGCAAGCCAATATTTACACACGAGAAGCAGCCTGTGTCCTAATGAATTCTTTGCCCATGTGCAATACTCTGCATGTCTTTCCAAGAGGGGAATTCCTTCCAGAAACCTCTATGGCAGCCACTTTTCAGACTTAAAACAAGATCTTATTTGAGCACAAATAACTGCATATACTAGATTAGAAAAGAATCACTTTTTTCAAAAAAGTAATTAATGTTTCTGACTCGGGGACTTCCAGATCCAATCCTTACAGGCAAGAGATGAACTAATTGGGAATGAAAGAACATGAGCTAGTTCAGTTTGCTACAGTAAGGTGTAGATCACTCAGAAAGGAAAATTTGTGGAATTAAAAATGTTTAGACAGAGTACTGTGGAAAATAATGTTTAAACCCCTGTGTAACAGAAGCAGGACTGCAGCCCTGGGATAGATATTGCTTATCAGACAGCTTCCCAAAGAAGAAGAGTTAGTATGACAGAGACATTCATTTATGAATAGCAACACCCCATGAAACACTGTCAAGAACAAAATGTATGGAAGAAAGTTGGCATTTCTACAGAAGATACATTTCATATCAGACAAACTTGTTTTCCATCTGTCTTTCATAGAATTAGAGGAATACACATTAGCCTGGTACTTGATGAAGAAAGATCTGTGATTTAGTCTAGATGAGTTAATTTGGAGGATGCTTATAAGATTAAAAATAAAATGTTTCACCATTCTCATAGCATCAGGGGAACACAGGGATTGCCATACAAGATCAGGCCATTGACTCACTAAATTAAGTCTCATATCTCTGAGAACAGCCATGATTAAGATATTTAAAAGAGAGAGCAAAACACCTTATAAGAGGCTGCTCACAATCAGTACGGTCCTAGGGCAAATACAGCAGAGATGCAGATTAGCAGAAATTGCCGTATGCTCCAAAACATTTTTAATTCTCTTCATTTTTTGTGGAATATTATTAGTTATTCTCGCATGGAGCATATTTCTGATCACAGAGTACTTAGTGTGCTCAGCACTGCAGTCAGGAGTTCTTGCTTCTCATGCAGGCTAAACCACCACAGTAATAGCTCGTCTTATTTGAGCATAGTTATTGACAGAGTAGTGCAGCGTACAGGTTGCCTGCAGTACATGAAGGTATCCTTTAATAACAGTGATTATTATTTGATTGATTTCCTCATCTTCATTTTCCTCACTGTTCTTCATGTAAGTACTAACATTTCAGCGCCCTTATCCTTCTGCAAATTTTATTGAAAAGGCAATAGCTCCACAATTCTGTGTTGGAGGAACTTGTGCTCTCTGCCTCAGGATGACTGTACATTACAGATACTTTGTGGCTAATTAAAGTGCTGGTCAACTCCTTTCAAACTGTTTTTCAAGAAGTAAAGTGTCAATTCTCACATTGGTCTTTGTAAGAGATTCCAGGGAACTGGATCTCTGTTAGTCAGGAGGCAATATGCATTTGGGGATCTTGGCAGCATCAGCCTCCTCTGTCCTTCCACACAGCCAGCTCTAGAGCCCTTTTGATGATATTGCCTCAGCACATGAAGCATGGCTTTCACTGCCCACTCTCTATTCTGGACTCACGAGTCTCAGATCCTATTACAGGTAGTTGAACTAACAACTACTATAGTTCCAATTCCAGTTGGATCTGTGCTTTAAAATGGGAAATTTCAGGTTCTTAAGTCTAGAAGACTTCTTATTTGCTCCCTGTTCCTATTTCTGCAGCCATGGCCTCCTGCTCTGTTACTTCTGTCTTTGGAAGACAGCCTCTTTTGCCGGGGAAGAAAAAAAAACCAACAACCAAACCATACATAAATGTACTATAGGAAGTAGAGTCTGAAAATAAGATAGATATTTTTTAAGAAGTGGGAAACTCAAGTTATCATACAAATTACACTCTTCCATTTGTATTGCCTAGGTATGTCTTTAGACTTACCTACTCTCCAGAATTAAAAAAAAATAAAAATTTAAGAGCACTGTACTGCATATGGTAGATACCCTTCTTGTTCTTCACAGTGAGGCTGAATTACCTAATAGCAATTTGACTGTAGAAGGGAATACACAAGTGCCAAATTTGGTTCTCTTAAGCAAGTACTCTAAATACAGTTACGTTGCTTTTACTTAGGCTTCCTTACCTGAGTAAGAACTGAGCAGAAAGCTCCCAGAAGTAAGACCTGAAGGTGTGTTAAAGTTACTCCAACAGCCACAGCCTCTTTTGTTGCTTCCTTACCTCCCACACCTGAAGTAAGTGCTGCTGTAGCTCTGCAGCACACCTGCACTTCGTCTAGCTTTAACTATTTCAAACATGATTTACACCTGGGCTTTAGTTCATGGCAACAAAAGTATTATCCACCATAGTCTTCTGCAGCTACTTAGTATCACATCAAAAGCTGAACAATGGAAAGCTAGCAAGAGCTAAAATATTAATTGCTGAACCTAAATCATGTCTTCCAGAAGAGGGATATGGGCTTTCTGTTTAACTATTGATTTCTTTTTTTATAGATTCAGAGGAAAAAAAAAAAAGTTAGCAATAGAAGATAAACCAATTATATGTATTCTTCCTGATTAGTTGAAAATTATTGCCAACTCTTTTAAATCACTTGGGACTTTGTATTTATGCAAACTCCTCATTGATAGAGAACTGGCATTCACTTTCCATCTTACAAGTCCATGTCTTGGAAAACTGGCCAGGTAATAAATAGAAAAAAAAGCCCACCCATAACTGGGGGCAAAACCATGTAGAAGTCTTGTTACAATTCTGTTATTTTATAAACACAGCTTGCAGTTACAGTTACTTTATGCATTTACAGTGTCTTCCATCCCAAGGCACCCAAACAAAGGGGTGATGTAACTCTGTGTTGGGTAATGATTTTTCATCCCTTCCTCTTTTGCTCTGCAGACACAGACTCAGTTATTCAGAATAGAAGAGGAAGACTCTTCTCCACTGAACTGCAGAAATGATCATACAATCAAGTCTGATTTGAACCAATATATTCATTTATGAAGTGTATGGGATGAATGGATAACTAAAAAGTGTACAAAACTGCTTTTATCCAAAAGCCAGTCCTCTTCCCCTCCCTCCCCTGCCTTGTTGTTGTTTGTTTGGGGGATTTTGTGGAGTTGTAGGAGATAAATAGCAAAACAATTTTATCAATGGTCCTGTTACTTTGGTAATAAACAATCAGAAGAAAAGAGCACATAATTTACAGTCACTAGGTGAGGATTAATACAAAGAAAAGTTTTCTAGTGCAGAGTTTTAAGGGGGCCATAAAAGGACTCTAACACCTGATTTAAGCGATATTTAAATCTGTGACCAGAGGATCTTTCCCATGCTGCTTTCAGAAGCATAAAAAAAAAGGACCTGTGCAGTTGCAGAAAGGTGCAGGCACAGATATTAACAAAGCTAAATAATACAATACTCATAATATGCATTTGCCTAGAAACAAAAGCAAAATGTTCTGTTACCTAAACTAGATACATACATATAAATACTGCCTAAAAAGTGATACTGGCTATCACCTTAAAGCTTCTGAATGTTTCGTGAAATGTAGCGGTTAATATTTGTACCTCTCCTTGGTTTCTTTTCCCCAGGAAAATTGCCAGCAGCCTGATACCCATTTTGCTACTCTCCTGAATTGCCCTTCTTCCTCTTTTAAAAGCCACAATGAAATGATTAAATTAAATGGGAAGAATATAAGTCTTTGCTTCACGGCAGTTTACTTAGGTTCTGTCTGGGTTCCAGAGAAGTTATAATGGAACAAAGGAAATCAAAAATCTTACAATAATGCTGACCTAAGTCAGACAGACAGTATTTCATAAATGTCACAACTTAGATCACTTCTTTTTTTCCTGCAGGTCAGTTTTTATTCTCAGAAATGTTACAAACAACCTGTGATCTACTAAAAGTAGAACCTAAAATTATAGACAGATTCACTTGAGGAAAGCAGAATAAATGCAGGGTTACAAGGCCTGGGCTTTGTCTGTATCCCTCATTGGCAGTCAGGCCAGCACAGCTGTTGGGAGTTTTGGTGATTTTTAAGTTTTAACATATCACAAGCCGAGCCCATTTCTTTCTGTAATGTGTTTTGGTGTAAGCAAATACTAAACAAGTCCAATACTTTGACTAAGAGGAATTTAAAGGAGCCTTTCATAGGCCCTTCTTCTTAGCTCTTTCAACTGCTGCTGATAGGAGAGCTGCTACGTGGTCTTCTAAACCTGTATCTTGGGAAATACATTTTTTGTTTCTACAGATACAGTTTGAAGATCACCAAATGCCCTCATGATCGAGGACTCTTGCTCTCATATCCAAAGCAGAAATATGTTCCTGCTGTATTAAACCACCACCCACACCTACTCCCTGCACATGACAGGATTTGGTGTCTCTCTTGAATGAACACAAGTGTGATACCCTAGAAGGATCACAGGAATCTGGAAATCTATATTTACATCTCATCCAGCTAACTGTCAACCAAGCAAACATTTTAAAGGTATCGTCTTGCTCCCATAGGTTTCTCTTGCCAACCTAGAGGTTCCAGGTTCCTAAACTTGGTTGTGATTGTAGCAGGGGAGTTGGAGCCTGTATTTCTTCATGCAGAGCCAGCCTGCTAGGCAACTATTTGGGTGTAATCACTGAGGCTGGTGATACCTATGGTTGAACAGAAAACAAAGGAACTATTTTACAGTCATTGCATCCTGAAAATGGGGGATTAGCAAGAGCTCTTAAGAGGGTTTGAGCATCAGTGGTCCTTGAAATATGAAAATGTTCTTATAACCATCTTTCTCCAACATACATCGTAACTGAAATAGAGTAATAGATTCATTCCTCTAACAGACCCAACCTGGAAAAAAAATCCTTAAGTCTACTTGGAAACCAGATTAGTCAATTGTTGTTTTATAATTTATCTGAAGCAGATTGTAAAGTTTTAGGTTTACTTGCTCAGATCACACTTCAAGCTGTGCTGTAGATAAAACTATCTAAAAGCTGGAGTCACAAAATGAAATTCCAGCCTGTCATTTAGTACATGGAAATAATTTATTTCCTCACTATATTGAATTTAATAAAAGTTTTTGTCTTCCCATGAGTGCAGGAACTGAGGCCCTAAGCGCATTGCAAGGGGCCCGTTCTGGGCAGATGATGTATTGTTTCTACCTCTGACAGTGACCTTAGCTTTGCCTCTTTTAAACTTTGGCAGCCATCGCAGAGGTTTCTGTGCCAAGAAGGCATTACTGAATGTAAATGATATAAACAACACTGTCTGAGACTTAAAGTTCTATTTAACCCAAAATGGACATTTCTTGGCAAAACCTTTCATCATGCAAGAGCTGTATAGGAGGTGAATGCTTTCCTAAGCGTGTCTTGAACAGGCACATATCTATTTCCGGGTGTTATTTTTCTTATGTTTGGAGTGTCAAAAGACCCACCAAATGAGAGGAAACCCGACTCTTGTTTTTCAAACTACAGGTCAGATTGAGACAAGATTTCCTGCAGGAAACAGAGATGTTAACAGAAAGCGCAAGGGTCAAAACATGTCCATCCGTTTCTCCCCTCACTTTATGCTATACAACGTTCATAACCTCCTCCTCATCCCAGAACCCTGTCTCAACAAAATAGGCTTGTTTTTCGACAACGCGAGGAGGCAGTGGGATTGAGGTGTCTGGTGGAGGCCCTCCCTGCAGCCCCCTCTCGGAAAGGTCAGGGAGGTTGGCCGTCTGCAGCCTGGGAGAAACTCAGCTGCAGGCAGTGAGGGACAGGCCGAGGAATGAAAGCTCCTGTGGGGATGTGTTAAAGTAATTTACAACGTGAATGGTCTCCCTTGTCCCTAATATAGTGCTCATGTGTTAGAGCTTCTCTTTAACATAAGTGGGCAGTTGTTTAGTGTTCGGTGGATGAAAAGGATCCCTGCGGAGCTCGGTGCAAGATTTAGAAAGTTCCTCCAAGACTGCACGCCTCTAACCAGATGAAATCTTTATCCTCTCCTTTACCACCTTTTCACGTCTGCCATTAATGGCTTTTTGTGAGGCCTTTGTATATCGTTTAAAACAAGCATCCCATACTGAGGTCCACAGTAACCCTTTCCCTGAGGCTGAAATGAGGAGGCTCACACTACTAGCAGAGAGCTAAGAGGTCTACCTGAGCTTCAGCAGTCCTGATGACGGTGGCTGAGCAACTACTTAACCGTCAGTGTTTGTTACTTCTGTACCACTGTATAGTAGAGGAAGGAGCAGCATTTTTTAAGATCTGAAGATTTGTGAAACTCATTGAAAGCTTTAGATCAAAACGTTAAAGATCAGCAGATTTAAAGCAAGGTGAGATGGTGGCATGCATTGCTCTTCAACCTTGTTGTGAATTGAAAGTATGCCAGTCACACACAGAGGAGCACCCACTTGCTCTTCTGCAGAGTCTCAGCAGCGATGAGCAATTACGACCCGAGAAGCCGCAGCCACTCAAGTGGTCAGGTCTGGAATAACTAGATTCAATAGATCTATCCACTGGATTAAAGATTCATTGTCCTACCATTGACGCGCTTCACAGCTACTGACAAGTCATGCCACATTCATAGTTGTCTCTTTAAGATACTGTTTCTGCAAAAGGAAAGTCCTAGTGCCATCGATCTGAAAATATTTTGAAGTAGGCATTAGTGTTAGCAACTTAATACAAGCATGTATCTAAACCCCCTACAGAAGGATGAATTAAGGTATACTTGGCTCATCTAACTAGCCAGGAATGTGTTAATTAAGGTTTACTTGGCTAATCTACATTTATCTGTGTTTTTAGATGAGGAACTTGAGTAATTCACATTTTACTAAAGTCAGCCTAAAGACCAGATTTTTTGACAGCTAACTTAAACATTGACTTCAGATGGAAACAGAAGCCCGAGTATTTTTTTTCTTCCTCCAGGCAAACATTTTATTCACTGAGCGATGAGCTTTCCTTGCAGTTGTCCAAGGATAAAATGTTACTGAGTAAACTCTCAAACTGTTTTCTGTAGAAGTATCTATAATTTATCAGAAGAGCTAAGGCAGACATAAGCCATACAGGAGCAGTTTTTGAGGTTTTCTAGTTCAGCCTTGGTAATTAAACTTGTATTAATTTGAGCCAGAAGAAACAGACAACTAAATTTATAACAGTATTTTCATTTAATCCCTCTATTTTCAGAAGGCTTTGGGGTTGGCCATAAACATTGATTCTGCATTAGATATTTTCTTTGAGGACAAAATCAGGCAAGTGTTTTGACCAGTTATAAAGAGCTGAAGCACAGAAAAGTCACAGATTTGGAGTGCTCTTCTCCACACATGGTCATCTTCAGGTGCAACTGTTGTACTTTCACACATGTGTCATGGCTCCACAGATAAATCCCATGCCAGAAGCAAGCCTTGGGGCACTAGCGGAGAAGACAGATATAGGCCCTCAGGCTAAATTTTGCATATTAGCACGGAGAAGCCACTGAATTACTGTTTTGATAGCTTCAGATTTCCCCCTCATCCAATGCGAAAATAGCAACTGAGAGCAATGACTTGTCTATCCTACTGTTTTACTTACAACACAGCATGGGGATCAGTTCTTATCTTCATGAAAATCCAAGCTGATAAACAACCTCAGCACCTTTTGACATTTCAGTGCAGGACTAATAATTAGCCTGGCTAGTCTGGTTACCATCATACCCGCTTCACAGACTGGAGAATGTTTATAATTTATAGTATATGAAAACCTTACTTTTTCCACATTGATAATAGGGCAACCCAACTCCTTTTTTCCAACAAACTTCAAACAGCCATGGTGCCTGCTGACTTAAACTTAACCCTGGAAGTTAAGACTGCTTTATTTTTGTTTGCTTTATTAGGTTGGCAACATACTAAAGCAAAAATAAGCCACCAAAAATTCTTTGTTCATCACTTTCCAATTACAGACTATTTCATGTAATGAAGAATCAATGACTGGACTACATTATAGGAATACTGAAATGCTACAGGACCTCATTTCAGTATGTGCAATTAAAACAAATGTGGAGAGAACCACTGGGAGAAATCTTCTTAAGTTCTTATCAATTTCTTCTTATTTTAAGAGGTGATATATTGTGTACGGGTACCAGTGTAGTTTCTTCTTTGGGATGCTCGTGAGGGAAGGAGGTCTTCAAAGGGGCAGGTAAAGTTATTTTTAAAGTATAGTTCTAAAACAAAAATAAAACCAAACAACCCCAAGAGCACCAAACAAATGTACTGGCCAGGCATAGCCCATCAACCACTTCAGCCAGCACAGGTCATGCTAACTGAAGGTAACTAGTGGATTTGTACCCTTTCATCACTGCCTGAAAAGTCCAGCAGCCATAGACAGAACTTAGGGCAGAAACTGAACTTTCCAAATATGCCTCTACATTTCCAGTCTCATACCTAAAAGCTTTGCTTCTTAACTCCTGTAAGTCCTAATAACAAGGTGCCATTCCCACATAAACAGGTTGCTATTGCTTATTGATATAAGCTCTTCTGGAAAATAGGTCATCCCATCACCTCTGGGCAGAATTAAGTATTGTCACAGTTGAGATGCTATCACGCAGTCTGTGCTTTCTGCTCACCCTTAAAAAAAATACCTTTACAGCTAAAGCAATAGCCATACCATGGGGAATTTGGAAAGGAAGACTTACCACCTATTTGTTCAAATGTTTCATTGCGTATTTCTAACAGTACTATTGCCTTTACTTTCAACATGATACCGTCACTAAAAAAGAAGCTAAAGAGATAAATTCTGTTTCAGTATTTCCTTATCCACCTCTTGGCACATCAGTTCCAAAAGCTGTCTCGGAAAGGCAGGGACCAGCCAAGAGAATCAAGAGCATTTGCCAGATCATTCACATAACTAGGAATTTCTTAGAGGTGATTTAAACGCTGGAACTCTTGAGTCACTCACATATGTTACCCAACTGGAAATCAGAGTAACACAGCTAGAGAAGACAATAGCTGCCTCTTTCACAAAGGACCACACTGTAACCTTAGAGATTATGTGTCCTTTAACTGGAAACACTTAGCAAACAAATAACAAAGGAAGCCTTACTTCCCAACATCACCACCAGACGCAGCTTAAAGATCTACTGAGCAGAGAGCTTACCTTTGGAAAGTACAACACCCAATTTTCAGTTTAGTTCACATTCAACTAAGTCAACAAGTTTCATAGAGGAAAACAAACCCAACAAACTTACATTATCAGCCCCAACTTCTCACCAAGCCAGTTTTGAAGTTTTACCACCAGCTCTCCCATCCTCCCACTACAGCAAGATAAGGAAATCCTGAATTCATTGCAGCTGGCCTGATGAGCCTTGTAATTAGGACATGCAGTGTGGTCTTTCTGTTCCTTGAGAGCACTAACCCTTTCACTGCCAAATCCTTTTTATCCTGCCATAGCTCAATCTGAGACTCCTAAGTGTGAGGCATTATTTTTGGTTTCAAAGCATTGTCTTCTTTTGAAAGAAATAGGTTGGTTTTGCTAGTTGCACACTGTGAATGCAAAGCAGTCTTTTTTTTTGTTTTTTTTTTTTTTTTTTTTTTTGTTGTTGTTGAATTCATCAGAGGAGCAGTCTCCCTGCCACCTCCCAGATGTGGACCAATAAGCTTGAGACCGGAATGGGTCAGGATGCATTTCCCTCTTCCTCTCTATTTTCCTTTCTACTGTCATCTGTATGAAACCATCAGCATTCTCCTTGTCACTCTGATCATCCTCTGGACATCCCTTTTGAGTGTGAAGCTAATTCAAAGTTTTTGTTCAAAACCCTTTGGAAAACTCCTCTTTGCAGCAGCGCAAACAGTTAGTAAGGGCTGAATTGCTGATTTGCTCACTTAAGTGTCCCAGACAAAAAAATACTGTTTTATGTTTCTCAGCAATATTCATTCACTCCTTATCTTCTGCAAAGACAAAATGGACTAAATCACCATTTGCTTCCATCATATTCATTACATGTTTCTGGGCTTTTGCTATTGGATTCCAGGGACCAGGATGAACTTTCCCACCACCACCCTTATTGTATAACTTGGCTTTTTGGAACAGCTTTTTTCCTCATCTCCTTCTGAGGAACTGGAGATTTCCACAGCTAGCGACAGGATGTAGCACAGTTTGCACTGGTGCTCTTTATAGCATCTTTCAAGTGCCAGATTGATGTGTTTTTCACATTGACTCTGAGTTAAACTGATTTAAGACCATTTTCCAGGTCAGATTGGCAGGAACCGTTGAAGTGGTTTTCCTGACTCTGTACCAGGAGGGACAGGCTGCATCTTGGGATCATCTAGGAATTTTCCTTAATGAATTCATTGTTCTTTGAAGCACCAGTAACATCAGCAATGTCCATCTCCTCTACTGTCATCTTCTGGGATGATATATTTGTGTCTTTTCCTTTTTCAACACTGGGCCTCAAGATGATTATAGGGAAGTGTTTCATGGTAGTGTATGTAGACTGGATGTTTTGGCGTGTCCAACTTCGGCACATACCGCACTAATGCCCTGGCAGCTGAACCAGGTGGCCACTTTCAGAGCCATATATCATGCTTCAGCCACAGAGCTATTGGTGTCTGCTAGGGTTATGATTTAGTGTTGGTACAGCGTATAGCCTGATGGGATCCTGGCCTTTGACAAGGCTTCTGGCTGCCATGGTTCAAACAAAAGTTTGTAAAGGTTTGCTGACAAAGCGGGCAAAACTTTGGTCATTGCAACCCTTACATTTCAGTATTGACCTGAAATGTGCCAAGAAGGGTTGGTGGAGGAGTAAATTATGTAATATCCAGTTGTGGTGCCACATTGCTCCCTTGTAATGGGGGTAATAGCTCCTTGTAAAGGATATGTAGAAACAAAAATAGTGACCACTGTGAGCCATATATTCAATTCAAAGCCCACTGAAGGCAGTAGATATGTATGTTTTGTTTGGTCACTGGGTTGGCCTGGGGGCAGAAATAGCAGATTCCTGATGGGCAGGAGTTACATATTCTACATCCGCAGAGGATGTTCCAGTTTTTGACAATGGGTAAAGTGGGATTTCACACATTCCGTGTGTCCATACACCAACCCTTCTATAAAAATCAGATAATAGGGAATTTGCAAAGTTACTAATGGGTGTAATGTATGTGAAGTACTTTAAGAACCTCTTGGCAAGAGGGGCTCTTAAAAAGAAAGATTTTTGCATTATTCCAAGTATATGTAAGTGAAAGTAGCTCCTAGGGAGACAAAAACTTCTTGAAGACCCTTAATTAATACTATTTTGGCATCCATAGCACTTCCCCTTCCTTTTAATAATCTGATGCCAAGAATTTCTCATTCCAATAGTGTCCAATAAATCCTAGAAAATAAATTCCAGTGACCATTGGAGGTATCTTTGGTTGCTTGATGACTAAAACAGCTAAAACCTTTTTTTTTGTTAGTTTTTTAAATAGCTTTTCCTTTTAAAATGTACAGGCTTAACCCCTGAAACAAAGTGGCTGATTCTCCTCTCAGCAGTGGGATGGGATTCAGTGATAGCTGGGACTTGTCCAGGTAATTGTGCCTAGAGCTTCCACATAATTCTTTCGGTATGTGACTGTTACCCAGAAAACACATTCACTGTGCAGACTTCCTGAATGTTTGAGATCTCTGAGATAAATGTAAATCTATTTCAGATTTATTTCACGTACTCTCTAAATAAATTTCAATGCAAGTCTTCAATACATATGTAACATATATGACATATATAAAGGCTGCATTGAAATATTTGGATTTAATAGCACTGAAAAACAAGGTCTCCACAGCAGCACAGACTGGGGACCTCGTCTTACCTCACTTTCCCATAAGCCAGCAGGAATTCTCTGATGCCAGGAGAGTGACATGAGCATTACTGTGAGGTGTATCGGACTGAGCATAGAAACACCCTGCGAAATATGTCCTAGCATTTCAGGGTGGAGAGAACTGTCAATAATTGGTCCTGTTTCTATAGTGATTCATTACCATGTTAATTTTTTTTTTTTAAAGTTAAAATTTACTTTTAAAACTCCTACTGCACAGTTTCTTTTGAGCCTTGACATATTAAAGTGAATGAATCCTTGTTATCTCCATCAGAGAGATTAGCTATTTAGGTGATTATGGGTTTCCTGCTGTTCTGAAACTACTGAATGGCAAATAGGAGCTCCTGATTTTGATTTGCAGATTGAGAGAGTGAAGATCCCATTGAGGTGAAGTATAAAACCTAGGTATTTACTGTTTATCAGGAAATGTTTAAATCACAGCAGGTTTCCCCTTAGAAAATCCAAGACAGATGTAGTTCTGAACATTTCTTGTTATTGTTCAAACACGGGACTCTATGTTGACTGTCTCAATCAGATTAGAAATTAAAAATTACTTTACATTTTTCTTGGTTTTCTTTTCCTTTCCCTGACGTCGGTATTGTTTGTGTAAGTAGTTTTGGACACAAAAAGATTCCCTTTTGTGGGTTGTTCTTTCAGCTTTTTGCCTGCATATTCTAACCATGAGTGTGGTATGATCAAACACAAAAAAAGCAGGCGTTGCTTAGTGGAAAGGTTGGACTAAGTGAACCATGGCAAGCTCAATAGTTTCCTCAGCAGTGGGATGACCAGCTCCACTGCACTGCCTTCGTGAACCCTCTTTATTAATGGCTGTATATTGCTCTCCTCAAATATGCAGCCATGTTCTTAATGAAAAAAGAAAAAAAAAAATCACATTTTTTCTGCTATTTTTATCTTTCCCCTACTCAGGTCAGCCTCAGAACAATCCTTAATTCAGTACTGTGTTTCATATGACTTTTTTCTTTTTCTTTGGCAGGCTCTAAGCAGCAGTCTGTACAAGAGTGCATCACCTTATGGCTCTCTTAATAACATTGTGGATGGGTTAAGCTCCCTCACCGAGCATTTCTCTGACCTATCCCTTTCTTCAGAAGCCAGAAAACCCAGCAAGAGGCCACCTCCTAACTACCTGTGCCACCTTTGCTTTAACAAGGGACACTACATCAAAGACTGCCCACAGGTAAGGAATATACAATGTTATGGAAAAATCTTCATCAAAATTTTCACCATTCCTTGATTTAGTAACACAGAATTTGACTGAAATAGTTCTTTAGAGTGAACAGCACTGAAGAAATATCTTGACCAAGTGCCAAGCTAGTCATGTGTTCTTTTAATCTATTCTTTATCACAATGCTGATGGAAAAAATATGCTATTTCATTTGCCTAATAAGAATTACAAAAGATATTCAACTAGGCACACAATAAATAGATTTTAGAAACTTGAAAAAAGGCTACCATATAACTTTCTATCACAGAGATTATGTAAAATATGTTTTCAAGCAGCATACTGTATAGTCAGTTTGGCAATAGCACTTAATAAAAATATAACAAGTTATATATGCTAAAGGAGAATAAATTGTTACACTGGATGAGGATATTGAATCAGCATTGCAGTAACACAAGCTCCAAGTGTATCCTGGTGCAAAATGTCTTCCGTCTCATAGAAGAGGTTTGCTGTACTTGGCCAATGTGACACTCTTGGACTCCCAGAACTTTTTTGTAGTAGCAAAACCTGGCAATATTTATTTCCTTAGAAAAGAGGTATAAAGTGCTGTGCACTAAAACCACTCACCAATCTGCAATTTTCTTTTCTGAGGCTCCAAGCCACAACGTGCGAGGTTTCTCCACCCTCTCAAGTTTCACCTGGATGCAGGCGTGTTGCTGGCTTAAACCTTCACAACTCCAACAATATTCTGCTGTAGAGTCCCAAGGAAATTAAAGTGCTGCCAATACCCTAGAAATATAGATATGGACATTACTGACATCCACTTCATTATGGCTTTAACCTCCTACCCTCTTAACGTGTGATTTTCAGCAGAAGTAATCTGCATAGAATTAACTACAGTTAATTCGCCCATTGAGGATGTCAGACATATATAAGCCAAATCACAAGCGGAAAAGCATCTGCCAGCTGAGCAAGGTCAGAATGGCATTGAGTCTAATGTCAGATGAGCTTTAGCTGAGTGTATTCCTTCTGCTGTTATGCACAGACTAAACTGTTTTCGTCATGGACTTTAGCTGTGTATCTTTCATTAATTCTAACAAAAACTGTGGAATTAAAGTACATTTACAGTCTTGGGTGGGGCACTTGAAAATATTTTTACTTCATGTTATTTCAATATACATTGAATAAGACAGTTTTCTTTAGGGAAAAAATATGAAATTTTCCTTGCTAGATCAAAAATATTCCTGTTTGTATATTTCTTTGTTTCACGTACTTAGTTTAGCTTGTTACAGCAAAATATAGAGATAGGACCGTGTAATAGTGTACATTACTTAACAAGGAGATTAGAACTACAACTACTAAATGTGCGCAGAGAGAGATAGAGTGCTGAACTGTGGGAGATGGCTGTGCCGTGCTACGTAAGAAACCAAATGAAGGCAACAGGTCCCTTGACGTGCAAGCTTCAGCTCACGCAGACAGTCCCAAGTGAATGTATCAGAGTTGGAGCAGAAATGCATTATTTATTTCATAGGTATTGTTAGAGTTTTGAGGCATTAGAGATTAAAGAACAGTTAATGAAAATTAAGGATATATCCTCAGAAATCCAGGAGATGCAAATAAATTAAGGCTCTTGCAGGAAGATTAATTTACTTAAATTATACATCCTATATAATTTTTTTTAAGATTTCACTAGTAACATCTTCAATTTCTCTGTGAACCAAGAAAAAAAGACTTCCTACAGAGCATACTCTGGCTGGCCTATGATCTAGTAAGAAATGAGTGAAGAAACACAGGACCGGGAGGCATCTGCTTGCTCACTGCACGCGGTCTTCTACAGTTACAGGCAGCCATATCATAGAGTCCCTTTTGTAAACTGATCAAGTTTTAGCTGGGAAGTGTTTCAGTATTTTGCCCTCACTACTGCTGATGTAGGAAGCTGCTCCAGAACCTCGGTCCTCTCTTAATTAGAAATCTTCCAATTTCCAGGAGAAGTGTAACTTGTGGCCACTTCACAGTCATTTGTTCTCCTGCCAACATTGTCGTCCACTGAAATAGCTCTTCTCCCTCCCTGGTGTTTATCTCAGGATGTATTAATAGACTGCAATCGTATCCTCTCTCAGCATTCATTCTGTAGGACTAACCAAGCCAGCTTTTCTCCATCTCCTCACAAAAAGTAGATGGACACTGTTCCCCAATTCTTCTTATGGCTGTCCTCTTGTGCTTTTCATCTCCGTGTGCATGCATGACTACATGTACATATGGCATCCCAGAACAGATCTCATCAGTGCCTTTTGCTGTGTGTGCCCCATCTGTTTCTATAGATCCAAGTTTGTGTTACTTAAGAAACAGGAGATACGAAATCAGTTCTGCTTTACTGGAGATTTCTAACACAAGCAAGTGTTTTATGGTCTAGTCAGCATATAAGTGCTTTCTTGAAAAAGAGCAGACTTAAGTGTTCACAGAAACTTAAGCACTTCCCTTATTTTATCTAAATCTGAGGACAGATCTACAGGGGATGACCCCGTGTGCACGAGTTACATTCAAAATGTTGAAAACATTGTGCACAAGAAGGGAGCGCCAATGGCAGGGTCAGGCCTTTGTTAGAAGGGCCCCATTGGTTACCATGGCTTTTGACAATAACTGATTTCTTAATTTGAACATTATATGCCCTACTTAATAGCTTAGGTTTTGATGCTTAGTTTTTCTAGTGCTGTCAAAAATGAAATTTGTTTTGCAAATCCTACCAAAAAAGGGCTGTAGCTATGCATTTTTAAAGTACTTAAATTTGGATAGAGCAAAGAGATAAACTAATCTGATTTGGACAAAATGCATATCAGTAAATCATATGCTATTTTTATTTTCTTTTTCTGTAACTGCCTAATAAGAAACAGATTTTGAAATGGGGTATTTTACAGAGTTTTTCCTGCATAACAAAGAAATTGTGTAACAACTTTAAGACTTTATATCCTCCCCTAATTCTGCTTGTTATAAACACTGTAAAGATGTGTTCTTTTTCTGTTGCTGTAGAAGTTGATGGCATACCATACTGCTGAATATACATGTATTGGTTCAGATTTATATCGTAAATGATGATGGTATTCCAGAAGGTTAAATAATTATAAATAAAAAAGGCCAGCTTTACTATTTCAGTACCTCAGATACATGTAGTTTGTCCAATAACCTGTCCAAAATTATCTGTTTGGAAATTGAAATGGCATTCAGCAAAGTTCTATTATTTTAGCACGTAGTTTGTGTGATCTGTAGTGGTAGAAGGTGTGTTTTCTGTTTTAGAAAGTACCAGAAATGAGAGCAATATTATGACCAGAGTTAATAATTTCCAATTTGCTACATTTACAGAAACTGTTTGTTGCAGTTATTATGTCTATAAAAAACACAGCGCTTTTTATCTTTAGTGTCATCTTTATAGCATACCTACATTTTCTCTGAACTAATTTTTGAGTTTCAGTGGCTTAGATGATAACATCTTACCCCTCTGATGCTCTTGCACATACAGCACTCCCATTGACTTGAATGAATTGAAAAAATGTCTAGAGAATAAAGTATAAAAGCCTTGCTCTTAAACTTAATATAGTGGGACTCTTAAATTATCATTGAAAGTGCCACCAAATATACAAAATAATTCTCTTTAAATAGCAAGGAAGGTGAGCAATGAGAGTACTTTTCCTATCTCATTTACTAGTAGTTAGTTGCATGATATATAAATATATATGTATATAGATTTGTCAAAACTTTGTTTACTTGTGTAGTCAAAAGTACCATGCCAGCATACATCTTGTGCAGGTGTGATAACCATAGGTTTTCTTTCCCTTGCCAGGACAAATAATGAGCAGCTCTGGGCCAGTAATAGTTAAGATAAATTAATGTCATGAAGAATCATATATCTAGCAGATATAGAAACTCATAGAAGACCTTTTCTAAAAAGTTACATTGTCTGTTTTCACCCATTATCAATGTAGTCTATATTTTTAAATCCTACAAAATATAAACAGTAGGATCGTTTGTACTATGCATGGCCCGTACAAAAGGAATCTTGCTCCTTTACAGTACAGGGATGTTACTGACATTACCATACTTCCATGATGTCATCACCCTAAATTCAGACCTATCATATAGGTTTAATATGCAGAAATTACAGGATAATGGGGTAAGGTGTTAGATACAGTGTATATGGACATTTGTGAATAAGCCACCTAGTTCAAGTTCTTAGAAGTTGCTGAGTGATTGAACCTTTGCTATGGCTCAAAATCTTCTTTGGGAAATAAATATGTGGATACAGATCCTAGACCTCATTTATTGCATACGTCATTCCTCTTGTTAACTTGGGCAGTAATGGATTAACAGCAAAGGCAGCACCAAAGCTCATACTCGTAGACGTCCAAGCTCAGAGCTCCAACAAAGTATCTCTGTATTCAAAGTTTCAAAACTGCTCTACCTTGTGTTTCTGCCAAGCACCAGTTCCATCTATTGGTCTCTCTACCCTAACTTCATTCAAGTGCTGTCAAATCCTTTTGTGAAAACGTGTACAGGACTAGTCACTCAAAAAATACATGGCTCCAGCCATGTTTTTCGAGTGCTGAACAAGGAGACTGCTCCAATCCCCGTGCCAGTGCCAAGCTCTCTGAAAAAAAAAAATCTTCCTGACAATTCCTGTAAATTCCTCCACAGGCAAGGAACTCTCACATCATGGAGACTTAGTGGGGGGGAGTGGGGAAATACCACCATTCTGCAGTCAAATCCATGGTGCACAACAACTATTTAGTCTGGTCCCTCAGAGATACAGAACTGTTACACAGCGCGTTTCCCAATTTTACACTATACTCGTAGAGGAAAATGCATGTACGTGCTCATAGAAGTACAGACATGCTACCACAGACGTATATGTAATTGCAAACAATATTAGCCTTATTTTGCACTGCATTTTTCAATCTGTGAATGAAATGTATGGCATGATCCATATTAATGAGGCCAACAGTGATCTTTGAAGCAAATCCTGTAAAACTAAAGTACCTTGAGAACACATATTCAGGTCAATGGGAGTAGTAGGTAATTACTGTGGCTGCTTGAGTTTGCATAGATTTGCTTTTGTGGTTTCATGCAGGATGTGGGAGAAATCAGTGTCAAGCTGAGTTTAGTCCTTTCTTCTTAGTCCATAGCTTGGTCTGCCAGATCATGCTGCCCTGAAGCTGTCCCTCCCCGTGGTCAGATAAAGTGGATCTTTGGCAGTGGAGTTGGCTCAGCAGGCAGCTATTTGGCTGCAAGATTGCAGTGACTCTCATGCCTGAAGCATTAATCTGATTTGTCTTGTGCCTTATGGTTGTGCAAGGATCTCAAATGTCAGCAAAATGCAAGGAGTCCACAGTTGTGCTCCCTCCAGGTACCAAAGGCTGGCTGAGATGGCAATGATGAACAAGCTGCTGTCTTTACAATGATGGAAAGATTTTACCTTTCTGGGTTTTGGCTTAAAGATCTTAATTTAAAAAAAAAAAAAAAAAGGCAAAACAAACACAAACCTTTTGAAATTTATTTTTCTTTTCAAGTGGAAGATGATGTTTCAGAGATCTCTGGAATGAAAGGTGATCATAGACTTTGCAAAATCTTAAAATTCACTCTGAAAATAATAATTTTGGACAGTTGCTACATTTTACAGTACTCTTGGATATTGGCTGATGGCTTCCAAGTAGACACATCTTTTCTCCATTGAACTGAGTGAAATGTTGGTGTTCTTACTCAGTTATAGGATGAGGGGTCAAGCTCTCCAGTGCCTCAGGGATCTGAAACCCTTTATGGCTCAATTTTGCAGGCTCCACCATAGTTTTTGATTGGAGTATACTTGCTGGCATTTGATATGGTGCTGTACAGGAAAAAGCTGTTAATTTCTACTATATATAATTGTTTTCAAACTGCATGTGGCACTCCAGAAAACAAATCTATATATATCCAGCTCCTCCGTTCTCTATCTTTGAAGTACATTTTGATATATTAACTTATTTCATATAGTGCTTATTTCTTCACCTAAATATATCTCTGCAAGAAATTGTAATTCCTAGGTGTTCATTCTGTAAATACCTACACACATACTAAACTTCCACCTTACGACATACTACAACAATTTGAGGCTCTCAAAAGTCTTGTTTATACATAACATACTACTTTAATTTATTCATATTTTTCCACTCAGAACCTCCACAGAATTATTCTAGATGATTTGGACTTGGCTAAGATTTTTTAAATTACTTTTTTACCACATGCAGCCACTTTGACAACTCCATAATATCAAATATACTACAAAATTTATTGGAGAGTTGTTTTTTTGCTTAACTCATATGCTTGAACTTAGCCCTGCCAAGTTTTCTCAGAGTTTCTGAGTTTAGCTGGATATATTTTCTCAGATAATTTCTACTTTTATTATGAAGACTTGCAGAAATTTTGTAACAAAAGATGGTGGGCTGTAATTTTGTCACATCCATTTTACCTCTGAAATTGTAAGCTGTTTAAGAGTCTGAAACATCAGAAAATCCTCATTTCTCTCTGTTTTGGAAATTCTGAATAAGCTGTGCATGTCATGGCTTTAAACCATTTATCAAAGAGGCAAGTAACTTGGACAGCTGTATGTGAGTAGAGGGGATCCAAACAGCCCTGCTTTGACAGCATGCTCCCAAAGTACTAGTTTTAAAACTGGCATTTATGTCCAGTTGTTTGATAAACTGGGTGCTTGGAAAGAACATACTGAACCCTAACGAACGAGAATAAGAGCAGTTAGATAGTGAAAAAGAAAACAGAAATATCTAGTGACCTGTGTCTGTGCCCCTTTCCTGTCTAGAACACTACTCAATATTGCATTCCCAAAAGTCTGGAAGACCGGCCAAAACAAAAACTCCTCCTTCAGCACCGTTACTAAGCCATCATTCCTGCGGTTCTGTCTTTATTACTGATATGAGTTCAAACTTTTTTTGCTGTGGGAAGTGCAAGGTAAACAGATGCGATAAAGGCAAATACTGTAAGAGGGCATGCTTGCTTGGTCTTTGTGGTGGCCTTGGGGTGGAATCTCAGGTCCTGTGCGATGGTTACCAATGGACTGTGTGAAAGGTGTTGGAGGATCACCTGCCACGGTTTCATTGAGGTTTTCCAACTTCTTGTTTACTTTTGAATCTTATTTACATATTTACTCTCTAGATAAATTCAAGGCAGTTGCCCACTGACAACAGGGTGATAACAGGAAAAGAATGCTGTTTAAATGGGTACCTGGCATTTTGACTGGATAAGGTTTCAGCCTTGGTAGAGCCTCAACTAGGTCCAGGTTAAGCACAAGAATTCAGGGAAGACTGGAGAGCAGAGAAATTCATTTGGGATCTCTGAAACATGACTTCTGTTGAAAGACTGAAAACCTAGTGGCGTTTGCTCCCACAAAAAGACATATTAATAAGTTGCAAACACGTAGAAAACCTTGCATGAAGGCACGGTTTGTTTTCCAGATCCACAGCTAATGAGTCCAGAATACTGGACTTGAACTAGGCTGCTCTTTCTAACAGCGAGGCATTGAAATAGAGTGCCTGGAAGGCTCTCTATTATTGGAAGACTTTCAGAACAGCATAGATAAACATCCATCAGGATTTTCACAGGTCATCTTGTCCAGGGACAAGTGAGACAGCATCCCAAAGCATCTCTCAGCCTTATGTTTCTAGTATTGTGTATCTGCATACTAATAATACAACTCATTATCTTAAATATGCATAATTTATATTTTAAAATCGTGCACAACGGACCAGATCCAAATCCTGTGGAAGTCAATGGGAGACTTTTATAAAAGTCCTTTGAAGTAGACTGAACATTGCATTGGTCTAAATCTGAACTCTATTTACCAACAATTTGGTATTTGCTTAGTTTGCAGTAAAACTCCTGATAAACCATAATTAAGTGCTTAGCTTGGAAATGAATACTGAGAGCATTCCTCTTGAGAGGGAAAGTAATGTCTGGTTTCCAAGCCCTCCACAAGCAGATTTATAGATAAGGTAGAGAGAGAACTACCAGGTCAAAACCACACTAGTTTATCAATTCCTCATTCGTACTGATAAGAAAGGAGTAACGCAGGATTAAGTGAATCATGTTTTCTCACTTCATAAGAGTATTTTGGTTTAGTGTGAAATATAGGTTGTGGAATTTTCATCCATGCTTGGAAGCATTCAAGATTTGACTGGGCAAAGCCCTAGGAAACCTGACCTGAACTCAGTGTTGGTCCTGCTTTGAGCAGGAGGTTGGACATGATGATCTCGAGGTGCCTTCCAACCTTAATGATACTGTCATTCTATTCTGTGATAATTAACTAAATTTTCATGCTCTGCAATAAGAGATCACTAATTCTTCTTCAAGATGTCTGTATCTCCCAGCTGGAATGCTACCACAGTCCTTCCTCACTGTGCTTTTAAATAAAATACTCTTGCAAAATACAATACTGCTAAAACATAAAAGTTGAAGCAAACAGGCATTTATTACAACAAATACAGAAGACAAAAGACTTGGAAATAACACCTGTCAAAATGTCCATGCACAAACACCCTGTGTAAAAATGTAGCTTCATTTAATCTTTATTTGGAAAGTCAATCAAATAACTTTTTCAAAAGGAATTTTCTCTAGGAAAATCTTTATTTCAACAAGGTGTTCAGTGGAAAAAGCAAAAGGTTGAAGCAGACATCTGAAGTGGAAGAAACATTCTCTGCTTTGCAATATTTCATAAGTTCCATTTACTCAAATGAACATTAATCTCTCATATATATCATTTCCCAGTTTCTCAAAAGTGAAATTGCATTTTCTGATAATCTGCATGCCCAATTAAAGAAGGCCTACAAGCTCTGAGGCTGGATGGCATCAGATAAATGGGGCATGCTCTGGCTGTGGAGGAGAAAACGAACTGCCTCGTCTCTCTGTCCCTTTTCCACAGTACAAAGGAGGAAACTGGCAAACAGCAAGAGCCATGAAGAACAAGAGCAAATCACTAAAAAGGCAGAGCAGTTTCCGCTGGCAACAGCTAGCAGCTGCAGCTCAGCTTCTCCTTGCTTTTCTGATTGTCCCAGGACAGTCTGTAGACTGTGAGGACACAATTTCAACCCAAGGGACCCCTCTCTAATTTTCCTGCTTTCAAGATGTACCAGTCAGTCCTGCCTTTCCCTCTTGCTATGCCACTTCCCTCAAGAAATTAAGATGCTAAATGCAAATTAATCCCTATTCTATTTCTCTGGTATAGCACAAGTATCAGTGATGTTCAGCTGTATCTGGTTTATGTCAATAAATGTAAAAGGAGCCTTAGATATTTCAGTATGACCCCTTTTATAGCTAAAAGGTCTACTATGATGGAGTTTCTCATGTAACTAATGCCCATCTATGCCTTGTGCCATTTCATATATCCTTCAGACTGGCTGAGCAAGCTAGATCAGAAGCAGGAGAAAAGGCAGCATTGCATGGCTCAGGAGCACAAGTCTCTGTGTTATACCGATGCATGGACGTCGGCCACTCAGACATCAAGCTCACCAGGCATCACGCAATCAGATTATATATTCCAGATGATGCTACAGAGTATACTATGTGAGTTGAGTTCACTTATAATCAGCAATCCTGTGGCTATAAAGGAATACCTGAGGATTAAAATTGGTTTAGAAGTCATTGTGCCTATTGGAGAAGAGACCATTTGATCTTGGTAGTGATGTTAATATTCAAGAACCTGTTCAGCATTTGTAGTCCTAAAAAGGCTCTCCTCTGGACGTTAGAGTAGCCCTCCAGTCACTACTCCCTCCCAGAAGGAGCACATTTTCATACGGCCACCATTTGCTGCCCCACAGCAAAACCCACGTGTTTTAGCCTTACATTAATGGTAGTTTAGACCAGATGACCTAAAAACCGACTGCAGGTTCCTTGTTGTAGCAGCACCAGTCAGCACATACCTGTGAAAGGATAGTGTCTGTAGATTTCCTCAAAACACCAAACCTGGAGGCTTTGAAGACCTGTGAGCCCTGGTCATGCTAATTTTCTTGCAAATTCAAGTGAGAACAGAATCTCTATTTATTTTGAATTTGGTTTTTTTGACATAGGGCCATTCCTAGTGCTTTCAATGTTATAAAAACTGTTGATTCCCTAAAATAAGTAGTATTAAACAGTCACTTCCATAATTTTGTTTTTCCCTGTTTATATTCTGGAAGCATCAGCTCTGACTCCACTCTGTATTCAATATATTTATGTTGTACAAATGTATAATGTGACTCTGAGAAACCGAGTAACTTCCCCCACTGTTAGACTGAAAGAGCTGAGAACAGAACTTCAGTTCACAGACACAAGTCCTGTTTTAACTCCTAGACTATTTCAGCTCACCAAAACCAATAGTAAATATCTCAAATTTTCTAATTTACTTTTAATAGCAAAATACACCTTGCAAAAGAGTAACAGATTTGCTGATAAGTTTACTGTAAACTCAGTTCCTTAACATTTTGTATTTTACACTAGAATTTATCTGTCATGTTACTAATAGAAGACTATTATTTAAGGAGACATTGCCCAGGTTTGTGGAAGGTTTGTTTTTTCTTCCAAATTTCCTTCATGGGGCAGAAAAGCTAAAATGTTTGCATAGTAATTAGAGAAAACAAAGAATAAGCCTTTCATTTCAGAGCCTGGTCAGTGCCAAATTATTAGCTACGGCAATAAAGCCCACAGACGAGCACTTAAGCTGAAACATTTGGGGATTTTATCAGCAACAGCAGACATTTTGGAAATGATATAATCTTGATTACTAGTTCATCCTCAGATTTGCATCTGATTTTCCACAAGACCCTTACTAGTCTGTGTTTCTAACGCGTTCTCTGACTGCAGAAATGTGCGTAGGAGTACAGCAGCACCTTTTGAGATTTTCTGTATTACTGAGCCCTGTAAACAACTTCTTTTTCATTCTGCCAAGAGTGAGCATGTTTCAACTACACTTAGATGTCATCTCAAGCTGTAATTTTGGACATGAGTTCAGAGTAACACTGAACATTTCCCAGGTTCAAGGGTTTCATATACAAAATACTAGTTTCAAGTCCATTTCTAATTTTAACCCATGGTACAGGTGTGCAACTATAGATAAAACTCTGCAACAGCACAGACAAATCAATACTTCCACCTGAGCCAGTGTACCTGCACCACCTGGCAGCCACCAACACCAGCCCAAGCATGCACCCAGCCCTCCCAAACACTGCCCTGTGGGTCTTGGGCAAGGAAAGGAGACCCTCCAGGGACTTCATGAGATCAGAGATAACCTCTAGAGATAGTTCTATGTAGCAGTCATGTTACTCTTACTCCTACATGCCTGATTACACAGCTGAGGAGATTAGAAAGGCAAAAAGTAGGGGAGAGAAAGAATCCTTTCAAAGAAATGGCAAACAGCAAGGCTTTCCCAGAAGATCGAAGAAGATTCATCATTAAGGTAGAAAGGCAGCTTTAGTTTAAATAGTCTTAAAAAGCAAAACTTAATAGTAGCCATTCCAGACCTGCATTTTGTATTTCTCAATGCAAGTTAGAGCTCTGCAACTTCAAACAGATTTCTGTAAATCCTGGTTAAGAAATTTAGTAGATTAGAGCTAAATGACAAAACTTCACTGTGATCTTCATCATTTTTACCAAAAATCTTGAAAAATTCCTCCTGTAATGTCAGGTGTCCCCAGGCCTCTGCACCCTTTACATGAGGACAAACCACCACCAAAATGGCCATGCTGGCTTTTGTGCTGCGCTTTACACAAAACATGGGAAAGCAGAGAATCAAGCCCAGCAATTTTCAGGTTTCCTTGAAAATGGTTACTTATGTAAATTTAGGGGTTCGTTCCTATCCTGAGATTGTTCTGTGGCTGACAGGTCAAATACATATCCACCTGCATTTCACCTGTGACAGGCACAGAACTTTCTCAGGATAGGTGATATCCATATCTCCTGAGATAGCATAGCGTGCTCTTACACATAGAAAACTAACCATACTCAGTGCTAGTCGTTTTTGCATTAGTGACCAAAGGTTTCTATTGGTTTTCTGCTACTCTAAACATATTACACATTTGTATCCTACCTGATGTAATGTGGACGTAAAGTGTGTAAGGCTGAAGCTCTGAAGAGGGGACAGAGGCCTGTTTCGAGGACGTATGAAGTTTTCTTGAGGTGACTCGCAGGGCAGCGTGAAGGCCTGACTTCCACATTCAGCTTTCCCTATTATCTGTAATCACTCTGCTTTCTCAGCTTGTCACCATTTTGTAATTTTGTTTGATTCCTTATCCTAGACCCCTCTGATCTAAAACACTACCAAAAGCTTCTTGTCTATCCCCCTTCCTCTGTGTGACCCAGTCACAAATGACACTTCGAGTCTCCTCTTCTCCGCTTAGTACCCTGAGAAGACAGGGTACTCTGACATGGCGCTCGTGGTCTGAGCACCAGACGTCCTTGTGCGCTGGGGAGGGACAGGAAGGGTAAGGTGGGCTCTAAAGATGGATGCTGCGTGCCTGCAACCATCAGCCTTAGCAAATAAGATGAGACGTAACAGTCATCCAGAGGTTGTTAGCACAGTACCGTGTACAGGGCTGACAGATGGTTACTGCTTGTATTACTATTGCTGTTGTTGAGTAATCAAAGCTGTGGTAATTAATAACAGTCTGACTTTTAGATCACTGCTAACATTCCTGTTAAACTTGAAAAAAAAAAAAATGGTTTCTTTTGCTGGTGTCATTTACAGCAATATCCTGAGAAGCAAGTCTTAACTACAATTTTATGGTTGGTTTGTGATAAATTATTCTCTTGCATACTATATTGAACCTATTTAAATAGAAGACAGGAGACACTATAAACCTGAAAAGTGGTGGTATTCATGTGAAACTATTGGAAAGGCGCTTTTTTAAAATAATGTTGATATATATAAATAAATAATATGTTCTTCTCTGTAGCTGCTTGAGGCACAATATATCCGATATACCAGCGTAAGTGGGTACAGCTAATAAGGGCTGTACTGTTTATGCTGAGGTCACAATGTGACTCAGATTTTGTGTTTGTTTGCAAAGTTGGAGAGGAGAACAGGGCCTTTTTTTTTTTTTTTTTTTTTAGTATTAACATAACTTTAACTCTCATCTGCTTTCTTCTGAGCTCCCATTCCTGATTCAGCACGCATGAGTCTGCTAATGAAATCCAGATGTCAGACGAAAAAACAATAAGCTCTCCCACCCATCTGGTGGATCAGGTTTCTCAGAGATTGGGGAAAAAAAGAATCAGGAGAGATTCCTAGAATGTCTGAAACCTTAGATTTCAGTGTGTTTTCAGAGAGCAGAGGGCAGCGGGGGGGATGGTTTGTAGGTAAAATTGATAGGAAGTCAAGATTCTTGGTGGAAAAGTGAGAATAAATCGAGTGGTTATGTTATCAGTTTCTCCGAATCCTAAACAGACCTAGTATATCCCAAATTCAGTGCTGCCACTGAAAAATTGCACTAAGCATCACAAATAGCAGTTCTGAGTCAGAAATAAAAAAAGTAATGTGATATGAATTACTGAATTGTTTTATTCCTTGGCTTTGTTGTTTCAGGGTCCCAGTCCCTCCAGACACTCAATAAACCTGGGAGGAGAAATTGTAACATCAGTCCCCAGTTTACTGTGGAGGATTATTTGCAGAATCTCCAGCTGTGACTCTGGGCCTCCTCTCTTTCACAGCTTAAGCCTAACCCTAGTCCTAAGTTTAGCTGTACACAAGATGCCCAAGCCCTTTCCAATACCAAGACTTGTCCTCAGGGGACAAGTTTTTCAAAGCCCTCAGCTTCTTTGGCAGCCTCTTTCTAGCCCAAATCCAACTGTAGCTTTAGGCTTTCTCCTTCTCTCGACCCTAACCCTGACCATAAACCTAAACTTTAGACAGAGCAGTCTAGTCCTTCCTATAACCAAAGCTTTGCATTTTTTCTTTCTCTCTACTATTTTTTGTTTCTGGAATGTATCACAATCCTTGAAATTTATTATACCTTAGGCCTGACAAGGGGTCAGAAATTTCTGTACCAAAAGACTTGAGATGAGTAGCCAATTGGAAAAAGAAATTTGCTTCACTTTTAGAGCAAATACTTAGCAACAATCAATTTTACTCAAGCTTTTTATGTGACTAATTCAAAGGAATGTTCCCAGTAATTCTCAGACAAGTGAATAATTGAAATAAAAGTGGTGTCTTCTGTACTTCAATAACATTAGGACGCATTGGGGTTTGCTTTGACTTCGAGAGGCGTGTTTCCATCGGCATAGATTGTGAGGCATTGCAAGCTTCCCTCATTTCAACTGTATTTGACTTAAAACATGCCAAAGTTGCTTTTATGCTGCTTTGGCATCTATGTTTCCACAGCCATGCTCCTCTAGATTGGCAAGATAGAAGAGTTTTATAGGTTCTTTGCCAACTCTGTTGCAACAGCAGACTTTTCTACGCAGGCACTTCCCTGATCTGTGGATGGTAGGTTGGTGGCCTTACTGTGAAGAAAAGCTCCCTCTCAGTCACTCTGGTCCGTTCTATTCACTTCTGTTCCCCTTTCATATAATTTAGCATCTGAGCATTCTCAAGACATACATGCTTGTGGTTTGCTCTCCCAGTCTCTTGTGCAGTAATGTAGTGTTTCTGTTTAGTAACTGTTTTTCTTAAACATCAGAAAAATGAGGTCAGATATATGTACCTTGCACTTGGAATGGGAGAAGGCTCCTGGGGAGCTATAGTTCCTGTGAGAGCCTGTAGCGTTGTCTCAGCTCAGCTTGTAACCCAGGAAAGCTCCCCTTTGCCTACTAATGAGTGCTGCCCTGCTGGAAGAAGTTTCCATTGTGCCAGAAAGCAGAGCGGTCGACAGAAGTGGCCTTCTCTCAGCAACTGCACCTCTCCCAGATGTGTCTGACCACAGTGCTTGCGAACCTGGGCAAGTTCCTCCTCTGCGCCAGGGCGGCTGGCCCAGGCTACTTCTGATCCAAAACTCCTGTAACCATACTTGTTGAGATGTAATACAGCATCCTGTAAATTTGGGGTTTTCAAATGCCATAGCTTTGCATGTGTGAATGTTGTACTGTTTTCCATGGAGGACTGTGGCTATACCTATTATGATGGAGATAAACCTCCCGACCATCTCAAAATGGCACAATTACTCGTGGGTGCTACTTAGTGGTAGTTCAGCATCAGCACAGACTCCAGGAGCTCTCTGCTGTCAGACTGAACAGAGCTATCGAACATTTGTGCCTCCTACGAAGGGAGCCGCTCTGTAGCTACAGGCACTTCAAAGTACTTGTTCACTACTATGTATTTGGTCCAGGTTATCGAGCTGTTCATTATTCATGAGCTGGTCTTATCTGAACCCTGGTTCACATTGGTGATTACTTGTGATGATGGATGGTTAGAGCTAGGTGCAGCCTGCAGACTTTGGATTACAGCCTGTGTTGTTTTAACCGGTTCATCTGGTGGTTGTACACAAAGATTCAACAGCATCGGTGTGCATGGAAACCACAGCAGGGACCAGCAGCAGAGCTGTAATCAGTCACTGCTCTTGGGGAGGGGAGACTGAGTGATCCTTTCCATGAAGGATGCAAACCACCTCAGTGCAATCCCTTGGACCTTACCCATCTATCTCAGGAGGAAGAGCAGTATCTTATGAAAGCATCGCTCTTCATAAACATTTCTTATCATGTCTTTTCTCTCTACCCCATAGTCTTCTCTCTTACAAGCTCCTAATACATTTGATGGCTGATAAGGGCCAAAAGCAGAAGCTAGTAGAGATAAGAACCAGGGAAGTGTGAGAAGCGAGAAGACAGCTGTTGCCTGAAAACTGCCAGCTGTTGAAAAATAATCAGAGAAGGCAGTGTACAGCATCACCCTAAGGTTAGTTAAATAAGGACTTGGTCTAACTCCCATCTATGTCCGTGAAAAACACCTACTCATTTCAGAAGGAGCTGGAGACAGATACAAGCAACTTTGGATGGTCGGCCGTCAGAGACAGGCTGTTGTCTTGCTCCAGCAGAATTATTGGAGCACATACAGAGGTCTGACCCTGCTGACCCCATGTTCTGTATCCTGTCATACCCTCTCTTTATCTCACCTCCATTCCTGAGATTCTTTCCCAATCAATTCCCCTCCTTATCCAGCTGCTACAGTTAAATCCCTCATTCCATTTCCAGAGTATCTAACATCAATATTTTGACCCATTCGGTCTCCTTTCCAAGGTGCCTTCCATTGGTGTAGGAGAATTATGCCTGAAGAATGGATATTTGGCACACTGAAACAGATGTAATGGGGAATGGAAAGTACAGCTCTTGTATTCCTTGTATACAGTTCCCAGAGACACAAGCCTTATCTAGCTTTTCCAAACTCAACCTTTTTTCCTTTATTTTTCTCTTTTAATCTTCAGCAGCTGTCATTTCATTCATCACTGTCATTTTATTAATCACTCCAGAAAATATGTTATCTGCTTAGCACATCTTGCAAGTTAAGACACAGTGGTTGCATCTCTGGATATTTTTAGCATACCTTGAGTGGTTATGTTACAACGAGGAACCATAGCCAAAATGCAGTGAGCCCCAAGAGTTAAATCTATAGATTTAGATCTATAGAAAGTTCCTTGAAGTTCTTGAAAAAGCCCATAGTAGGTTTTAGTAAGACTCTGTAAGTCAGATTGTCAGCCAGCAATTGAATATCCAGCAGTAAATATTCAGTCTCCTTGTAAAATGGACGTATTCCATACCGCTTCTTTAAAAACGCGATTTCTTCTCACTTAAGGCAGATCTAGCTGGGATGAATAACTGAATTTGGACACTGTAAGAAACACCATACTGCACACCTTCAGAAAACAAAGCTTCTTAGAGCTGATTTTTCTTTTAAGCCCTCCCTGACTTTTCTGTTCGAGTAAATTACATGGACCAATCAGATAAACATCCCACAGAACACAGAACTGGTCTTCCACCACATGTAGCTGAGCCTTTTCTGCTAGTGTAGCCCCGGTTCATACAGGTAGAACTAGAGAACTATCCTACAGAACACAATATAGGACATCAGTCTATTTTCATATCATTTATTATCAATTTGGGGAAAGGAGTTTGGGTTTAGTTGAATTTGAACGGTCTAGCATAGTTTTAACATGCAGCTAGATTACCAGTATTCTAACATTCAGGTTTGTTGCTTAACTATGGCCAGTAACTAAACTCATGTGATATTGTTCCTTACGACAAAAATAGCAATATTGCTTTTCCAGAGATACTGTACCAGGAAGTGTGTTTGCTCAATTTTTTGTAAAAAGTGAAGATGGTTGAAGACAACTCACTAAAGATCAGTAGATATTTAAAGAATAATTTGTCATACAGTCAGTCCTCTTCAAAATCTAGTCTCATGTACTTCTGCAGTCATAAATAAATAAAAAAATGAGGTCTTCAGCACATCCATATGAAACTTTTGAAGTTGAAAAACCCTTAATATTTGCAAACTTCCCCAGTGTTCATACTAAATACCACTTTTATTCTCCCTGTTACTGTTCAGAACGCAGGTACTTTACAGGAAACCTTCCACATGATTCTTGAATATTAAATCACAGAATCAACAGAACTGCTGAGGCTGGCAGGGATCTGGGGAGATTGGCTAGCCCAGCCCCTGCTCAACACCACTCGGGTGTTGAATATCTCCAAGGATGGAGACACCACAACCTCTCTGGCCAACCTGTGCCAGTGTTCAGTCACCCTCACAGTAAAATAGCTTTTTTTATATTTAAATGGAACTTCTAGTATTTCAGTTTGTGCTCATTGCCTTTTGGCGATGTGTCTCCTCTGCCACTGGATACCAGTGAGAAGAGTCTAGTTCTGTCTTCTTTAATCTCTCCCATGCTACATACCAGCTACACAAAGCAGAATCTGGGGAGCTATCTGAATTAAGTATTAGTTGTGTTGAACAGGTTTTCAGTATGTGGGAAGCCATGATGGCCATGTGGCATCATTTACCACCTGTGATCCAAAGTCTAACAGGGTTGATACTAAAATAGCCGATTCATAGGATGTTAAGAAGTCACTTGGACCTAAACTCTGGCTTGGCTCAAAACAGTTACACCTTACGTGTCACAGTGCACTGCCATGTAGAGAATTAGGGTTGCATGCATTGCAACATGTGATTTCCAGTTCTACAAGTAGCTCCTTGAGAGCTGCTATGACACAAATATACCCTACAAGTCCCATAAAATAGAAAATAAGAGGTACAGTCATGACAGATTACCAGCTGGAAGACAGCTTTTTCCGTCAAATACTGAGTACACTCTCTGGGGAAAAAAGCCAAGTCAGTGAACTGATAGAATTTTGCCCATCTAAATAGTTGATACAGAAAATTCCCTTGAGGCAGGCAGTACATTTCAGATGCTGGGGTGAAGAAGCTCTGAAAACATTGGATTAAAAGATGCGGAAGTTATGATCTGAAGTGAAATAATGATCCAAGTAACATTCTGACCACCTCAAATTCCACTTTCTCTGTCCCAGTTGAGTGGGAGAAAGGGGAAAGAAAGAGAAACTAAAACCAGAACTCCGTTGAAGTCAGAATATCTGCACTGGCTTTAGTATTTTCATCAACTTCTTGACAGAGAGGGTTCTTTGCACTGCAGATTTTGTGTTGCAGGTAATTTGCAATCAGCTCTCCATTTTAAAGAGAATTACAGGACTAGGATTTTCAAAATCTTTACTCCCACTTCTTTTCTGTCCTTGTTTGGTTTTACATCGCAACCTCTCCTAAATTTTTAGCGGTGTTTTGTGTGTTAGGCTTTAAGGCTGAAGGCAGGCAAGCCTGACGGGGTCAGTGCTCAAGGAGAAAGAGTGTGATTCTGTTCAAGTCTGTGGGGATGCATCTGTTTGTAATATTGGATGATCTAGCCCACAATAACAAACAGGAAAAGCCAGGTAATACTGTTAGCTGAGAATTTCAGCTGGCATAGCATCCTGACTTTATTTAGCTGCCATGTTTATGTGATGGAAAGAACTCAAATTGCGCAATGGATATGTGAATCTTGAGTCAGAAGTGGCAAGGCAACTCCCTCAACCTTTTATTGTAGCTCTTTTCTATATGTTTTCTATGCATTTCCACATAAACCAAACATTTCTCATTCTGTACAATGCCCCTCATTAGAAAGCTAGCTGCTTCTTTCTGATCCAAGGCTGGAGACACAAGTTTTCAATACCGGCATCTCAGCTGACACCGAGACCCTTGGGTCAGATGTACCAGCAGTGCTGCAGAGCTAGCCTGCGGCAGATGCACACTTCTGTTCCCACCATTTTACTGTCCACTTAGGTCCTTGGAACTATTAAACTTTCTGCTTCTTTCTGCACAGCTGACCTAATTGCTCAGAGAAGTGAATTACAGTATTTTTTTTTCCTCTTTTTAATGACTAGTCTTGATTAAAACCCAAATCAAATGACAATGTTGTAGCGCACAAGATCATCAGTGACGAACAAAAAGTTTTAATTTTTTTCATAGCGTCACACTGGAAACTCAAGTTTAGCTGACTGACAGTAGTGGTATGAGGTCATTTTCAGAATCGCTCTCATATACTTGCTGTACTTATGGTAACAAGTTGTTCTCCTCTAATTTTCCATTTGGCCATGCTAAAACATGGTTGTATACAACTTACCCAATGATCAAGATCACTGTATCTGTTACCTGACTCTTCATTATTTACCACACTCCAAACACTATCCTCTGCAGACCTTATTAGCCCTTATTTTACCTTTGTCACTCTTTTTGACTACAAGTCAATGTAACATTATCAAACTGAAATAAAAGAAAGGTGTTGCTTCAACATCCACATGTTAAAAATGATGAATTTTTATTTTCAGATTCAGCTCACCCCTAAACTGCTTTTGACAGTGCGAAAAGCACCTTGTTACAAACAATTCAACTACGAGGATGATTCAGGGAATGGTGAATTTGTGAGACTGAATTACTAGTCATCATTATGAGTAAGAGTCAAAGTTGTTCTAGTATTTTTCCAAAATATAAAAGCCTTTCTAATTTTGAATGTTTGAATTTGACCCCTATCTATATAATTGTTTGTATTAATGTAGTTAAAATTCTCCTTATGTTCCCTTGTCCTATAGAAATATTGTATAATCACAAGCAGGTAATAGAATATCTTAAAGGTTTAACTATGAAGACTAATAAATAAAAATCCTAGGAAACCTGTGCATAAAAGGGTTTAGATGAAAAGCACTTCAAAGTTGCATTTGATGAAAAATCATGGGATTTTTATGCTTTGATGAAAGTAGCAAAACTAAAAAAAATAAGAGTTGAAACAACATAGTTTCTGTTTTATCAAACTAGTGGAACATTTAGAAATAAAACTTAAATATTATTTTCCGAACAGGGTTTTTTATTCAAATAATTTTAAAGAAAAGTTATTTCACTTGCTTTTATGATCACCCAATAACGTTTGAATTTGTGATGCTAGTTACTTTGCTATTCTGGTACAGAAGGTTCTCCAAAATTTTTTTTCTCCCTCCTCATTTGCTTCTTATACTTTCAGTCAAACTTTGTGGGCTTACACTAAGGCCAAGATCTCATTTCTAAGTCCAACAAACCAATGCTGAACACCTTTTGCACCGTTAAGTACCTATCATCACTCAAACTAATGGTTTCTAAATGCCAACAAAAGTTGTTGTCACTGTTCTAATTTCTCTCTCACTATTAAATCAACCCAACTATGATTTCCCTTTCAACTTTGTATTTTCAAGAGCTGTGGCTTAAGCTAGTCAAGACACACAGGAACTAAGGACCAGGAAGGAATAAGAAACAGTTACACTAGACATCCACATTTTTGGCACTTAGTGTTTTGATGAGAGTTGTATCATGGTGGTCATTCCTCCTAGAGCCATTTATGAGAATATTTTTGTCTTTATCCTATCTTCACTTTTAACTAACACTGTGTCACTCTGGAGAAGGCTACCTCAGAAAGAGGAGAAGTTAAACATGTAGCAAATACACCAATGTTCTGCCAAAGCTTGAGGGAAAGCAAATAACTCGATGGAGTGCAGGACTGGAACAAACCTATTACAGGCTACAGATGCAGGTGCATTTGAACAGCAATCTGAATAAATGCTGCTTTCTTGTGGCCTTTTGGTCCTAGAACTTTGACTGACTTCTCATTCAAGTCAACCTCACAACCTTGCTTTAGTCCATATGGAAAAATGTTGTCTGGGAGTTTTCATATGCTTTACAAAAAGTCCTATTCTCACGATCTTTCCTCTTTAGAAAACACTCTCCATCACCATAATCATCAACAGTGAGGAAATACCTTCAACAGAAAAGTTCAGCATGCACTTGTGGATTATTATTCTCTGGAGTGTCACTAAAGATACCAGGCTCAAGATGGAAGTCAACTTATGAAAAATTCCAGCCTAGAGGTGCTGGTCAGTGTCAAAGCACGTTTTCCCCATCCACCTCTTGCAGACTGTCATTCACCTTTTGGATATCATATGACAAGAACACGTCAACAAAAGAACAGGCATCAATGTGCTTCTGCCCAGTTTCTTCCATCTTTCTGGAAAGCGAGTAGGGTATGTCAACATTTGACAAAGCACACAATCTATCTTCCTGTACTGCATCTTAGCTATACAGGATGATCTTAGCAATGCCATGCAGAGGATGCTGGCTGAAGAACAAAGAAAGAGGATGTCTATTACAAAGCAGCAGTATTCTTATTTGCTCTAAAATTCTCTTTCTCATCAAAACCTTGGCCTCCTGCATTTTACCACACTGCAATAGCATTTGTCAGATACATCATGCAAAGTTGGGTACAACAGACATCTTCCTCTTTTATAATTTTCTGTTCCTACTCAATTCCTCATGTCCACAAGGACATGTCATGAAAGCAGTGTTTTTTCCTTAGATCTTTTTCTGAGACGAAATTGATCAAGGCATGCGTGCTCTGTTAGTGTGGAGCACTGATTGCAGTGTGACCTCATGCAAACATGAGCAATTGATGGATCTTATGCTTCCTGAAAGGAGGAGCCAAGATAGTGCTTCTCAATGAACAAGAAGATGGAAGAGGGAAGACAACAGCAAGAAAAATCAAAAGTACCTTGCCTGCATGGAGAAAATAACTATATATCTCTAGTGAAACGTGGTCTGAAATACCTCAATAGCTTGCTATAGAGGAGGAGGTGGAAGCAGGTTCTACTGTACTCCCCTGCTAGGGACGCTTTGAAAAGCTGCACTGACAGCTTTCACTTTTGGTGCTAAATGGCTTTATCAGCCACCTTTCTAAAGCACCATCTCTTTCTGTGTTCCTCCTGGCAAACAATCCTCTGTGTACGATATGCCTCACTTCTTATTTTGATTCAGTAGAAGTAGCGCACTAAGTCTTTTAGAGTTATCAATGAATTGGTGGAGGTTAAAAATAGCCGCTGGTCCCCTTACATTGTTGAAGAGATCCCTGCATGCCCTGTTCTCAGACTTTGTCCTCATGAATTCTCCCATAACTGATATATGAAACAAGGAACTACGGCTCTGGAGGCAAGGATCTCAGTGTTAGTTTCACCAGCTGCATTAGTGATATTTTTCTCTTTTTAATCTTTGGTACTCTGCATAAGGTAGCAGTTCACAGCATTTGGCAAATTGGGAGCTCAAATCCAACCATAATTTCTATTTAATCAGTATTATGCTTCTGTTGTCACAAGGAAACTAAATAAAAAGGAAGATCCTGATTACCTGCCTCAAATTATGTATTACATGTTTTGTTACTTGGAAACAGCAAAAAGTGTGCTCTTCCCTTAAGGTACACAACCCCCAGGAAATATATAATTGTCTCTTTAGCACAAAGAATCATAAATCTTGTATGATTCTAAGTGCTACAATCAGAATCCGTCCTGATTCAAGTAAACACAAACTTTAGTGGCTACATGACATCCGACTAACCTCCAAATGCGCTGCTTTACAGCCCAGCTCTGTTCATACTTCTGTTGACAGGTCAAACTTGTTAAAATCTAAATTAAGAAAACAGACAACACGCGAAGAAAGACCGTGTGTGTACGTGTACGCATGCATATGTGCGTGGCTGGCTGTGAGGGGACAGGGAGTGCTGAGGGAAGGCGGGCTTGGAGAGGGAGCACGCTCACTCAAATTCCCCGAGAAGGAAATCAGCCATAGAGAGCAGGAGAGAAGCTTCCTGCCAGCTGCACAGAGCTGTGCAGGGGGATGCAGTCTTCCTTCTCATTTGCTGATCTAACAGAGAACTTCCCTTTGCTGTCACTTGTCAGCCAAAAATGAACTCCTATGAATGGCTTTCTTACCAGAAAATTCTAACACACATTTAAAATCTTAGTGGAGGTGAAAGAGCGGTAGAATGGTCACTTGTCATGGATTCACTCTGCTAGGCATTGTTCTTCTGCATAGTCACAAAGGTCCCTACTCCCACAGGGATGCAAAATGTCAACAGTGGAAGAGACAAGTACTTTACACAAAAGAAATAAGTAAAATAAAAGTAAGAAACCTTCCTAAAATATATCAGGTTTTCTATGAAAGACTCTAGTCTTTCTCATGGCATCCTGTGTACAAAATCCACTAACAATGCTTTGCCTTTGTACTTGATCAGTGTGGAGCACTGCATCACAGCATCTTTAGGCCAAATTAGGCCAATACTTCTAAATACTTTTGATCCAGAAGCTGGTCTTTGAAACTGCCTCACATATTAAAGCCTAAACAGTTCCATTCTGCTCAGTAACTTATGAAAATATTATAAGCCTAGAGATAATCCCATTCACTCTCCAGTGAGGACCATTCCATCTGCTATTGTCTTTGCAGTACCACATAGTCGCCACAGAAATACAACAGAGAGATTGTGTGCGGACCTCCCCAGTTTAGCTGCAGTGTGCAGTATGCTAAGGAATTTCAGTCACAAAGAAGATCCTTTTTTACAAGAAGGCGGTAATGTGCCCTTAGAATCCATTCGCATCACATAAAACAGAGCTGTGTTTGTTCTGCCTAATGGACTTTGCATGGACCATCTTTCTAGCACAGTCAGAAATATATTCCTTGGCTCTACCAGTTTGCCCTGAGGCACTGCAGTACCCCACATATTCTCCCCAGGGAATTCAGGCTTTTCAAAATCATAGCCAGGTCCTCCTCAGTAAACACGTGTGTCCCTCCCTGGAACTTCGGTCTAGCATGTTGCTACCGGCTACACGTTCTAACTGTAAAATATAGGTTGGGAACAGCATGGGGGATTTTGTGCTATTTCTTTAATCTAAAGAGTGACTGGACTATGTGTCTGTAGTTGATCAAAGTCAATCATTATTGCTTACTGCATTGAGAAAGGGAGCTGTTTAACGGGAATCAGGTTACTACTGCAATTACATTATAGCAGCTAAAATATAACATGGCTTTCAGTAACTGACACTGAAGTAATGGAGAAATTCCTGGAGAACTTGACTTCCACGGATGCTCGCTGAGTCAGCAAGCTCTTCCAACTTTCTTCCCTTTCTTTGCTAGTTCCAGCACTCAACTTTGCAGTCATGTATTCTCAAAAATATATCTTTTTCCTCTGCAGGTCATCATTGGTTTTACTAGTTGTAAAACCTAGGAGTTAAGACTTATTTTGACTTTTAATAAGCACTGACATTGCACATATTGACTTTAAAATCAGTTCTGCTTACTGTCTACCACAGGCACAACAATAGAACATACAAACTTATGTGGCTGGAGTGAGTTAGGCTGACTGTGAACTCACTGAGGCGACAGACTGAATCCCAGCCAGCTTCCTGCACAACAGGCTTTTCAGATATTTTTGTTTGCATTTAGACTTCTTGTAATGTGTAGCACATTCATTTGGATGTGAGAGAATGGTCTTGTGGTTTAAGCTCTGGACTGGGATTAAAAAAATCTAGGTTGAATGCTGACCGGTTGTATGCGCTTGGGTTAGTGATACTGTCTACCTGTGTTTTATAGATGAGAAACTGCAGCAAAATCCCACCTTACCTAACAGAGACTAAGGTCTTGTGGCCAAAGTATTTTTCTGTCATTTTGTACAACTCCTACTACAATAGACTCAGGATCTCTGCTTAGTAGTAAACAATAAATAATTTTTAGACAAGAGTTGAAAACCACTTCATCACAGCTTGTCTCAGCAGGTCTGAGGATAAGCGTATCAAGTTAGCACAGCTGACATACCACAGGTTTACAGAGTACTATTTACAAAAGAAACCAAAGAAGAATTCAAACATGGTTCAAAACTTCCAAGTGAAACCTGGTTTAGCCTCCTGGACGTGCCAAGCGGGGCTGGAAAGCAGACGAGAACAGTTTCATGAGATTTTCCTACTTCTGGTCAGGCCAGAAATTTTGCAAGAGCAGCCTTTCTCATGATATTTGGCACTTTTGCTTCTGGTCTTGCCTGAAGCCTGGAGGCAGAGCAATGTGAAAACACTAATGGAAAAAGCAACTTCTCTTAATGCATTTGATCTTCAGCTACAGCCTGAAAGATTCATGTTCTTTCTCATACTTTATCTATGCCCAGCTGTTATTTGCAGGTCTAAATGTTTTTAACTCATGCCTCCTTCCTTTGCTGCTGTAAATGTGCAGCCTCACACACTACTTAATCCCTCTTCATCAAACTCTCAGGAAGAAACTCAAAACAGAAAATGAAGTCTCCATCTTGAGATGAATTTGAATAAAGGAAAAAAATGTGCTGTCCTTAAAGCCAACCCTGAAACTACCATAATACCACCATCTACTTTACCCCAGAACTTGCCCACTTGATGCCAGAGCAGCATGGCTGACTTGAGTGTGGACTTGATGCAACCACCATAGTCACTTAGAAGACCACTAGAGCTGATACCATGTACTTCATGGAGCCTCAGAACAAAAGTAATCCTACATGGGTTTTCCCATGCCCAATCTATGTCATCATCTAGAGGATAAACTCCTTGGGGCAGGGACTGCTTCTGTCCATGAGTTCCTACCAGCTCTAGCGTAACAGGCAGCTTCTCACAAATAGTGAATAACAATGTTAAAACGAGACCTTTCTCCTCTGGAGCTTTTACCATCCGTGTAATGTAGAGACTCACGGAATACACAGGGGTTAACAGGAAAGGCTCTCCGGCCCTCTTACCAGGAAGCTTTGCTTCTACCCAGGTGAACAGAGAGTCTCTGCATTTTCCCTTTGACAAAGGAGATGATCTTGGCTATGTTTAGCAATCAGAAAAAAAAGTTAAAGTCACACTTCCCCTCCACTCAATTTTTCTGATGACACTGTTCCCATGAACTTCTTATCTAACTAACCTGCTTACGGCTATTTGCAGCATTACTCTAAATACAGTGACATTTGTGCCAGCATGCCTGCCTGATTTCTCTCTCACCCTGTTTATCTGCAAACACTTGTTCAGCGCAATCATCTGCCAAACCCAAAAGTTGAAGTTTGGGGGATTTATAGTAAGAAACCTTGTGGGTTTTTTTCTGGAGTGGGGAGTAGGAGGGAATAGGAGATGAATGGACTGAGCCTTTCAGTCTTTCTTCAGAGTAGCACAGACCAGTGTCCTCACCTAATCATTCTCACCCCAGAACACATGTATGCATATTAAGATCTATCACATATGTTCTCAGACTGCGTTCTGGAGACAGGTGATAACCATACTCTGGACCGCTGAAATTTCTTTTAGTCTGCAATTTATTTCTTGCTTTAACTACAGCTGTTTCTCAGATGATAAAAATAGGCTCCTGTGCTGGTGCTATCTCTGCCTATTTTGATTAAAACAAGATGCATGACTAGAGCCTGTTCTGATCCATATGATCCAGAATAAGGGAAGGGTGAAACAAAGCGTTCTTTCTAGCAAAATTATGGAGAAATGGAGGGGAAAATGAAGAGGCAAGAATCAGGTGGTTACTTTCCAAACCTTCAAGCCTTTTTAAAGCCTTTCCTAGAGTTTGCAAATTGCAACGTGTGGAATGCTACACTGCAGTTGTCTCAATTTGTTAAGTATGTATTAATAGAAGAAAGGTACGTGCCATGACAAAAACCATTAGCCCAAAGGGAAGTCAACAGCTGATCCTTGCTTGTCTCTGTGACAAGCACAAAATAGTTCTGCATCACTGTCCACACGCCAAAGGAGGAGTTAAGGACTGGAAACAGGTCTGGCATGAGCCTAGGCAGCAGTTACCACAAACAGCAATCACTGTGTCGGGCTTCAGGTGGACTCAAAGCAGTCACTTCCACTGCGCTATTCTGTTCCAAGTGGGTATTCTCAAGGTCTGTGCTTCTCTCAAATCACTGTACCAAGTCAGAGCTAAATAACTTCCACGCATTCAGAGCCAGGTTCATAATGGGCAGAACTGGAAAGGAGTAGGATGGAGAGAAGTTCATAGTTTGGTACCAGCAAACTTTGTACTGTCACAAGAGTGGTAAGCCTGGCCTGGCCAGAAGAATGCACATGTCATCTACCCTCGGAGCAGATAGAGGCAAATACTCTGCACAGTGCCCTGTTAGTTCCAGTACTGATGAATTTCCTGTCTATAGAAGTCATCCTTATAAGACTTTTTGTACTGTTTTAGAAACCCTACAGTAATACCTTCAAAAGAAGATGTCAAAACTAAGATTTCAGGTGACTTAGTTTCAGTGGCAATACCGTACTTGGTCTCAAATATCTCTAACTAGCATAGATCTTACTCTCTTTAGAGGACAACAGCAGCAATCAGAATTTAGGAAAGAACACGAGGCGAGCTAGGGATGCTCAAGTAATCTTGCAGTTACGTGCCTCAAATTTGACTAGTGACCTAATCAACAGCTTGTGCTGTTTGCATGCATCGTCAGATGCTGACTGTGGAAGCAGAGCAAGAGTTTACTGTTTTCAGTCACAAGAGTGAGAATACTTACCAGGAATTAGAAACAGTTGATTTAATTGTATCAGAAAAAAATATTACTATTTGCAAAAGTCTGCATTGAACCAGATTCCCAGCTAACCTTTCATGGAGCTCTGAAAGAGTACAGATATTTGGCTTTGCCTCATCGTGTTGCATGTTTGTAGACCTTTGCTAAGCTGAATTGCAGAGGGACAGAAAACAGGCATGCCGAGTAGTAAAGGAAAAGTTATTATTGATTCATTCCATACAACCAGGGTACATGTGATACTGAGAGTCTTTCATCTAGATATATCCAATTCACTTCAGCAAGCATAGAAAGTTTTTGGTAGGAATCCAAACATGGGAATATTTATCTTAACCTCTGCAAATTCTGCCATTATCAAATAGGATTAGAAAAGAGAAATAATGTAGCCTTGATCAAAATGAAGAATATCAGGTTACCTACTAGCCCTGGATGGGCTAAACCAAAAATTTATTGAATCCTTACTCTAGAAAAGCAAATGTACAGAAAAGAGTAATACTAAAAGCCCAGAGCTTCTTGATAGGACACACAAGAAAAAAGAAAAACAAGGGAAAAACACCCACAACCCTCACACCCCCCCGCCCCAGAGTGTTGCTTCTATATCTTAGACATCTTTGTAACTGGACATCTTTGATCATGAAGCACCTGTCATCCTTTAGTATCGAACATGCAATATTGAAAAGAACGAAATGCTTTATTAAAGTATTTACTTACAGTCTTTGTGAAAGCATTTCATAGTTCGGCTGCCTGGATTGCTTTCTGCCTTAATCTGGCACAGCTTTATCTCACAGCAAAAGGTGCTAAATCATCAAGTATGTTCAGGCACATCTGTGATGTCATACCATATGCAATAACGATATATTTATTATGTGATGTGGTGTGCATCTGTCCTAGTCATTCATTCCTATCATTGTCTTGATCAGTGACAGGCTTGCTTTTTTTTTTTTTTTTTTTGGTTTACATGTGCAATGTTTTGTTTTACTTCGAGAGCACAGACAGTTTCAGGATGGACTCAGCTTTATAAGTTAGCAGTTGCATGGACCTAACTGGACAAGTGAGCTGATCAAAACCAGGAGATAACAGTGTATATTTATAGGGAGATACGTTTATGGAAACTTACAGGAAAGGCCAGCTTCCTTTTCAGAGAAGACAGAGGTTGTACATGCTCATTACAGCTTTGGAAAGTTTTCCTGTTAGCATTTTTCGTCATATTCTGAGTGAAAGTTAATTGCAAATAAATTCCTGTTTCTCCTGTCAGCTCTAATGCTCTATTAGGCTTCATCTTAATACTTCGTCATAGTTCCAAAGTCTTTGGGACAAATTCTCTCCTGGCTTAACTCCACCAACTGCCATGAAGCTACATTAGAATGGATTTGGCCCTACAGTTTATCTTTTTTTTTTTTTTCCCCCAGTGGTGCTGTTGTGCTTGGCTCCATACGTGACCAGAATATAAAGATGGCAAGCTTACATTAGAAACAAGTCACTAGAGAAACTAAGAAATCTTTCTAAGCTATCAAATGTCTTTTCATGGGCTGTAAATGACAGCACAGTTCATTTCCTTTCTTTTCAATATCTTCTGGAAGGAGGACAGCACTAACTGTCATGTAAACATCAAGTTTTACAACAGATTTCTTGAAAGTAAGTAAAATACTAGTTCGTGTTGCTTAGTTCACTTTCCCCATTGTTTATACACAAACCTGAAATTCCCATTACAGAGTTACAAACATAAACAATTACAACCCCCAAAAAGGCTCTTTTCAGAGGGCATAATCTGTTTCAACATATTCATGGTCCACATTAATGTTTCAGCTGGTACAACAGCCTCCCGGGTTTATTGCCGATCTGCTGTGCAGCAGACCCCTAGAAATCCTGCCTGAGAATGCCTGCTCAGTCATCTAGGTTAGCGCAGTCTTCCCCTAACGCAGGATTTTCCCCCTCTTGCTGTCCCATTTTAAATGATTCAGTGATAAAGCTTCCATGCTTCACACTGAAGTCAATTCCACATTCTAATTAATGGTTTGCTTTTTTATTATTATTTCTTTTCAGGGTTGAAAGAAAACTGCAGCCTTAAGGCACATGGCAGGAAGAGATGGAAACATTTCTTTCATAATCTCTGATTACAGAGCCCTTTGATCCTAAAATATTTACATTCAAATGAAAAACAAAATGAAATTAAACCACCATGTGTAATCAGTGGTCACTAATACAACTTGGAGTATCTTATCAGGCAGCCTAATAACAAATTGGCATAATCTCACAGAGACAAATATAGAAATATCTGTCTGCCAAATTATTTATATTAAAAAAACAGTGGAGGAGAAGAAATGTATCCAAGGTTTTGGTTGCATTGTGAATTTGAAAGAGAGTGTCACCCTGTTAGTGCAGAAGAATGTGAAGATGATGGAGACTGGAGCACCAGGAGAGCAGGGCTCTTCTCACATGGTGTGCCGTGCCAGCAAGCTCTTTGCTTAAGATGACACAGTGATGAAGTGGTGGCTTAAAGTTAGACATTTCCTAAAAAGAGAGCTGTTGGAGAACTGTATAGGCACCTAAAACTACACAAGTAGGTATCTTAAATGCTACTGGTAGCATTAAAGTAATGGTTCCTTTTATGTTGTCACATAGACCTAAATCTCACCTAACCTGCACATATATATCTGTGCCAAGATGGGTTGCTGCTTTCTGCTGCTGAGCCTACTGACTTGGAAACTGAAGCATAACTGTTTGTGTATCTTGTCCAACTAAGGGCATGAGAAGGATTGTCTTCTCAACTCTGGAAAGTCTTTGTCTCTCTTCTAACTAGAAAGTGAGGAAATTGGAAAGGGGGAAACAATAGACACGCACACGAAATTTCACACTATTTCACCCTAGTAGATATTTGCACAGTTCTATCTGCAGGTGAAAGTCTGAGCAGGATGGAGGGAAAGGATACTGTTGGAGGCTTGGAGGAAGCGACAGTTACAACCCAAAATGGAACAGCCATTCCATGGAGTTCGCTTTGCCATTTCCTCAACTGAGGCTGCTGTGTTTCAGGCAGTATATTCTGAACTGTTCTAACAGTTTGACTTCAAATAGCTAAAAGAGTGGTATTTCTGCCATTTCCTACCCTGACAGCTATACCTTACTGTTAGGAATTTTCTTCTTAGACATTCAAACTGAAATAATAATAATAATACACCCACCACCACTTTACAGTAGCTCAACACTCTTCACTTACAATACCTGCAATAATTTTTTACTCCCTTTGAACTTGGGTTTGATATATCTACAGAAATATCATTCTACTTCTGAAATCTACAGAATATTTACTTATTAGGAAAACAACATCTAGACTGGGATTTTGTCACCAAATCCTACTGCAGGTCCATGAAGTTAAGTACTTGATACATTAAGGCCCCCTTAGAAAACCTGGTGACTGTTTTGGGTTTTTTTTATCTCTTGGGTCATTTTTCCAAGTTTTGTTACTTTATAAAAATCCTTTTTTGCTTATATCTTAATTTATGCTAACACAGGAAGAAAAGAAATTCTGAGCAACAACAGATCTTGCCGCATCAAACTGTGACTTCCATGGTCTGAAATCCTAATCACCAGCATTTTGGAACCTCAGTGCAGTACAATAAAGCCACCTCATCCAGCAAGGCATTCTATTTTGATGACCTTGGGGAACTACTGCTGTTTTAAATGTCAGCTACCAAGTTCCTGAATCAGTTACCAATAATTTATTATTCCTAGCTGCAAAACCACCTTTTTCCCACAACACTTGATTGCCAAAGCACTTTTTATCATTTGCTAGATTCTTAACTTGAAAGAAGAAAACAAAACCTAATATTTTACTGACACTTGCGGAGCTTTCCCACCCTGCTGGGGAAGCCTAAATACAAGCAGATTGGAGCAGAACAGGAACAAAGAAGCCGTGCTGGAGGAACTTACTCTAAAAACACAGCTGAGCATGCAGAGTTCCCAACGCACCGGAGATGCAGACAATAATATAAAGTGAGGATGGAAGCTCTTGCTGTGAAACCTCTTGTTCCCGTGCATCTCTAAGAATATCTTCAGCCCACAAGTATTTACACGAAGGCCAGCATGAGGCTGCATGCCTCAGATACAGCCAGAGCGTGCAACTCCACATAAAGCCTTTTGTGCTTACAAGGGGCCAGTCTTTTGCTCAGGGAGCCATGTCTTATTGTTTAGCCACTGGGGTGCTGCCTCCTGCTCCTTATTAGGGCCCCTGCCTCTACAGGCATTTCTTGGTACAGTTAAAAAATGCTTGCGCTGACTATTACTTACAAAATGGCAGTGGCTTCCCCAAGGCCATATCTTTGTTTCTTTGTACAATGCTGTGATTGTGTAAATTGTCTTGCGTAAGCACATCGGCCCACTCTGGAATTCATTTTTTTTTTTCCCCCTTATGGCCTTTCATTGTTGTTCTTTTATGGTGGGATTTGTTCTTTTGCCGTCTTGTCAGAAATCCATTTCTGTGGCTATGTCACTTTTAAGGAACAGCATGGCTAGGTCTGGCCTTTCAATTTGCCAGAGATCTGGGGAGTGGCTACTTCTGCCGAGAGCTGTTGCCAGCAAACGGGATGGGCTCTCTTGCACTGCCACACAAAACTGCAGAGTTCCCAACACCATGAAGCCCAAAACAGCCACTTGCAGCTCTTATATCCTAGTCCTTTCCTGCATATAACTCAACAAATTAACTTCTGAATCTAGTGGTTTAGTGGCTTGTGACAATAGAAAGCTGGGGAGTAAGAGAAAGCTTCCTCTTCAAGCATGATCAGGCAAAGCAAGTCCTTTAATCATGAATGCAGACACTGCAAGCCTCAGCATCACATACGGATATTTCTCCTTTCCTTCGTATACAGAACAAACCACAAGTGAAAACCGGAGTCTGTTTTGATGATTAGACGGTAGCACAGTTCTCTGGAGCGTGCTGTCTCTACCTTAGCTTTAATTCCACTGCAAGGATGGTGGCAGTAGGGCACATGATCTGTCTCTGGATCATAGATCCAAGCCCTGTTTCCTCAGTTGCTGATACCAATCTGGCAAGTTATAAAAGGATGACCTGAAAGCACACATAGAGGCTTTCCCATTTTCTTTTGCTACAAACAGAAGGGGGTTGGCTGGCCACTGGGCCCGTAAGGTGTGTATATGGAAGGAGGCAGCTACAAGACAGAGCCTCAGCGTTTGTTACAGGCCGTGTCTGCAGAAACCCAGAAACCATCCCGGTCGGCACTGACAGCATTGACCAAACTGCCAGATATGCCTGCAGTAGCCCCAAATAGGCCTCAAGACTACAATAGTACACAACCAAGGTTGGGCGGGAAACAGTTAGCTATCAGGCTTTCTTGGAAGAAAGGAAAATTGCTCTGAATTACCATGTGCCACCTAGAAGCATGAGACTATGTATGTTTTTAACCAAAGATCCACTACAAGGGAACATATGAATCAGGACAGATATTGTTGATTTGCCAACAAGGATGTAATCCAGATCCCTGTGTCCTAAATATGTTGGTTCATCATTAAAAATCAAGACCTATAGAGGTTACTACTTACCACTCGTACAAAGGTAGCCACATACTCCACTGAATGACCAGTAAGGAATAATCTAAAGCCTGACTGAAGGCAATGGAAAGTCCATTGGCTTTCAGCAAGCTTTGAAAGGAGCCTGGATGGATGACACCTACTCAATGGACAGAATTTTTAGATAGTTGCTGCTCTTAATACAGTTAGACTTTAATGGATAGTCTTTCAAGAATAAAAATATTATGTGTAAATACTCTAAACTATGTACATAAATGTCTTCTATTAATCATGCTTGTGCTTGCACATTGAAAAAGAATCAATATCCTTAATGCTTGAATGCTATAAATGTTCAGATCAGATATCACAGACAAACCACAAAGCTTACTAAAACACAGGAGAAATGCCCTTCCTGTAAATACATCATCTTCAACACTTAATTATTTAGGGTTATGCTGCCATTGTCAAGAGAAGTTAAGGAGCTTGATGTGGGTTAGAAGTATTATCCTTTTCTTTGAATGGTGTGACCTGGGTATCATCCCTGAGTCTAACACTAGTTTTTATTCAAATAAAATCAATTAGTATAAAGCATAAATGCTGCACTTAAAGGAGAATCTGCCTTTGTAACAGTGACTCTCCAGGTCTGCCTTGCTCCCTGTTTCTCCCCCAAATGTACTCGAAACTGCTTGCATGTATTTCTGATGAGGTGAGAGCACCACAATCCACATTTCCTAAAAACACTTACGGAAGGCTGCAAGTCTCTATGATCCAGAATTAAATATTCTTTTGCCAGCATAGTGAAGAACAACTGCACCACCTCTTTCTCTTGACATGTGTCAGCTTTCTTGCGCTTGTGTTTAAATATCAGAGCTAAATGTTTTCAATTCAGAATTGGATCTGAAGTGAGGACATGTTTTATGGGCTAAGCCATTATTACTGAACCTTGGCTTATGCTTCTGAGGCTATGTTTGGCACTACCATACGTGAAACTTGAGTTCGGTCCTCAGCTAAAATGCTTTATGTTGTTTACTGGTATTAGTATTATTCATGTCCATGTTTGTATATCCAACACACCCGCTCACTGAATTTCAAAGGAAACTTAAAGGAGCACTAGGGTGCTAGTTGCTAGCTAAAGCTGACGAGTACCTGCCTCTATACTCTGCTCGTAGTCCCCCTCCTCACACCAGCACACATTCTTTTCATCTGCACTTGTTTGCAGGTTGGCCTAGCAAATAAGAGCAAGATTTTTGTTGTGTTAGGAAAGGAAGATACTGAAATACAATGAAATGGGAAATAGCTCATTTGGAAATGACCTGATTGATCATATTGCTTATACAATAACCTTAGGAAGCTTGGAAGTACTCATTCAGCCCATACTTTGGCTTTAGGTGTAGCAAAAAGCATTGGCTGTGCTGTTCATCTTGGTCTAAGCAAGCGATGGAGGGAACAAGTTTAACTACAGAACTAAAATACAGAGAAGGAGCAGGAGATAATCCCTGCTTTTTGCCTTTTTCTTTGAGAAAATCCTGAAATACACATAGGTAGCATGGAGAGGTGTCAAGAGAAGATGTGCAGATGATCTGACTGCAAAGATTGAGATTTCGTTCAAGAGACAGAATGAAAAGATCACCAGAAAGGTACACGTTCAACTGTTAAATGCAGGTCATGACAAAAGGGAGAATTAGACATGTATTAATCCTAACTTTCAATGTACTAAAAGCCAACACAAAAAAAAGACATACAGCTTTATCCTCCAGTAATAGTTTCCTCCCTACTTGGCCCAGGTTGGTGCCTCGCCAAACTGACACAGCCAGTAACCAGTGGTGCTCTGCACCCTTTGATGTATTTTGTATTACTGATCAGAGGGGTTCAAAAGTCTCTGTGTTACATGGAAGGAGAAAAGTAGTAAGGCATTTTTCTAGAAACGTGAGGAACTAGACTTTTGTTTTCTTCCTGGTAAACAGGCGAAACAGATTTTCATGTTTCTTGCCAGGGAAACTACCAGGGAATGAAGCTATAAAGCAACTCATCATTTTCCAGGGTACACAGTGAGGATATTATGCATATTTAGAAAGGGGAATCAAACACAGCATGAGAAAGGCTCAAGTACATAAAGCCTTCAAATATTTGCAACTCTCCTTTTATTTCTGTTTTTGATGAGGCTGTCCTATAAACAGACATTTCTGTCCTCTTCAAACTGAATGCTAAGGACTCCAAAGTTAGGAGGAAAAGATAATCACCATACAGACCGGTATAACAAAAACTGCTTTTAAGGATCATTGAACTAGACCAAGAACAATTTCAGTGGCCAGGTTTATGTGCTGCTGACCCTGTTTAGAAATACCATCTCAAAACTGTTTACTTCTACACCCTGTAGCTTAAAGCTTCCATAGTTAATTAGGTGCTTAGCTCATTGAAATAAATGACTGTTGATATATATCCCCTTCCCAAAATACACAGCCTGGAATCAATATTCTACTAGGAAATCCAGATGCATCCAAAGAACTGATTCAAAAGCCATCGACCCCATCGCCTATCACACAGAAGATGCCTGCAAAGAATTTCTGCTTTCTGTTTATTGTGGAATTGCCCGACTATGGAAGGATGGTGAAGGGCAAGAAGTCATGATATGGATGTATGTAAACACAGACCTACGTTTCAAAAGGAGTTTCTTATTTTCAAAGACAAAGCCCAGACACCTCCGTCTGAGCCTGCTTAGGCAACAAGTTCTTTGAGGTATCACCCAGAAGAGGCAGGAGTTCAGTGCACTTGTACAAAAAGGAACCAAAGATCCCTTCCTTTAGGCTGCAATCCTGAAATTAACTAGTGCAGGGTGGATTTTTAGTTTTCAAAACTGATGTGATGCAAAAGTGAGCTATTGGGAGGCAGAAGGATGGTTTCTCTGCTCTCCATGTTGCGTTTATTTCCCCGTCTGAATGGGGAAACACATAGTTTGGGGGTATGTAAAAGCCTGCAGACAACTCAGGGCTGCGCACAGCTTTGCAGGCTCTGCTAGAAACATCCCATCCCTTTTGCTAGAGAGCAGGGTGCCAGCAGGGAGTGATAAAACAGAACACCACACACACAGAGTGAATTCTTTTCAAAACTCTGTTACAGTTCTTAAACACCAATAGGGACCAGCCACCAGGTATCACCCCTGAGAAAAAAGGAATTTCCACTCTTTGAAGCCGTTGAGAGTAAAATCAACCTGTACCTATGCATATAGATGAGAAAAATCAGTAGACAGAGCTGACAGTTTTCTCTGGGTCCTCAGCATAAGTGCAGGCAAGAGCTACAACTTCCGTTCATACATGGATGAAGGTTGCTCAGTGTCCCCTGCTCCTTTCACAAGTTTCATTCAGTAACCTTCACGCCAGCTTTTCTCCAGCATCTGCGCCAGCAAAAATAACAGACCAAAGAGGAGCTCAGAGCTGGACTAAAGGAGACTCCAGTTGTCCTGAGAACTTTTCCCAAACACAAATCTTGGCCTGGCCAGAGTGCAAAGAAGGCTATGGGAAAAACATACAGAACGCAGGAGGCCAGGATGGCCTGACTTGTAGTAATGTCCTACGGTCTATCACTGCCGTGACTTGGAGAGCTGCTCACTTAGAGGGGCTAATGAGGTCACTTTGAAATTGGGGTCTAAAAGCCTTTTTTCTCCTCTTTCTCCCTCTGAGCCCGGACTTCCTTCCAATAATATTTCATTGTCCAAAAGAAACAGTCAAACCCTCCAGGTTTAAAGGAATACATCATACATGAAAGTCTCTAGCCCAACTGGAAAATGAATAATGATTTTTTTTTTTAATTTTTTTATTTTTAAAGAGATTAACTTGATACCAACAAATCTTTAAGTATAAGCCTAGGATCACAAAGCCTGCAATGCATGTGAGGGTCCTGCTGACTCAACTGAACTGAGGTACAGGGCTTTCCATCTGCATTAACCTTCATCACAGCCCCTGCCTGAAGTGGGCAGCGCATTGTCCCTGCAACAGACTTAAGTAGCACATGGAGGAGTAAGGCATGATCTGAGAAGCCAGGTTCAGTCCCAGCCATCTCCTGGGAAAGCAGCCCGTCCCAGCCCAGTCCTCACCCACAGAGCTTTTGCCCCAGAATGATCTCCCCTCTGCACACACTTCAGTGTAAAACCAGCATTGGAAATGAATATCACAGAAGCTTCTGTTCTTTGAAAATTACATCTGATATCAGCCTACTGGCAAAACACATCAAGTGCAGGCAGGGGAGAGCAGGAATACAAAGCGGAGGATGTGAACTTCCACAGAGCTCAATAGCAGAACTGTTGTTATCGTTGGCCTGGGTATTGTGGCTTTACATCACAAATTACTTTAAATTGTAAAAACATTGATAGCAGGCCCAGGAGAAGAATCCCCAGAATGGCAGTAAATAAAGAGCATCCTGTCCGTTTTTATGCCACAGTTAATGTGGGAGGTGATATAAAATCCTCGCTTGGCGAGTGCTGCACGTCAGAGTTGATGAGTTGAAAGGATGTGCGTGAACACAGACCCAAACAAAGAACTTCTAAGCACACAGAAAAATTACTGCAGTAATTACCTTAGATGTTGAACAGAGCAACAACATTTGCTGTTATATTTTGGACTAGTTCTCCTGCATTTTTACAGAAGCTCCTATTACCCTGGAAGCAGCAGGTGGCTTTGCCGGGATCCTTGGGGCTGGCGTCATGGGGGAAAGTTAAGCTCACAAAGTACTTCCTTGTCAGACCCCTCACCGCCCTGGGAAGAGGACAGATTTCTCTTTCTGTTTTGTCCCAGGTCTGGACTCCTTGCTTGGGAGTCCCACCTGCTCCTGCAGCTCACATCCCTTGAAACCAGACCCCGTCCAGCAGCTGCATAAATCATTACGAACAGGGCTGCAGCAGGGTGTCGAGCAGTTGGCAGCACATGGTGGAGCGACTCCCTTCTCCCTTGCATGCCTCCATCTTCCCCTAAAGTAAACAACGGCAGTCCCCACTGTGAACCCGGTTGCGAAACCGCACGGCACTGAACTTTATCTCTGCGCCGAACAGGCCTTGCAGGGGCTGCGCGGCCGAGAGCGGCTCTGGTCTGTGTTTTCCTGCCGCCTTCCAGGCTGCTGCCAGCCAGGGAATTCTTTCCATAGCTCGTGCAGCCGCCCTGGGAAAGGAAGCCGGCTTGCAAACATGCAGATGAGCGTGGTGGTGTGGGCAGCTTAATAACTCCTTTTTCTGGGGCCGAATCAGGTCTGAAAACGCATTTCTAGAAATTGCTAATACCCGTTTACATGCAGTTAGCTCCACCAACATTTATCTTATGTCACGTGGTTTTTATTTTCCCCTAGAAGCTCTTAACATAAAAAATAACGCAAAAAAGCAGGCCAGTCAAGTTGCAATGTTCAGTCACAGATCAGAGTAGCGACTTCCCTCTGACTAGATAATGCAAATGATTTTTGCTTCAGACATAATTATAACAGCATGTTGTAGACACTGATACGTGGTGGTGTTTTTTTTCCAAGCTGAAATTTCCAAAACTGGCAAAAGCTACCACATCACAAGTGAGGAAACCACTCCCTTGGTGGAGAGAGGATGGTACAGCATTAAATCAGGGGAAAAGAAAACCCTCAAAAAGCCAATATATTCATTGAAGCTAATCCATACGCAGAAGTGGTGGTCCCGGGATCTGAGCAGTAATGCTCTGCAGATGCCTCGCAACCCAAGTCATGTTTAAAGGAATTCTTAAAGTCTCACCCACACAAGAGATTCTGGTTTAAAGCCAGCTCCAGGAAACAGCACTCTGCAATGTTTCTTTCATATAATGAGGACTTTTTTGAGTTCTCTCTTCCTTTATAATGATTCTAGCAGCCAGATAAAGAATCAGGACCCAACTCTGCATGCTGAGAGCAAGTTTATCCCTCTCCAGCTAAAGTTTGATCTCCTACCAATATTTTGGTTAGACTCATTTATCTTTTGTGCCATGACCTGAAGGAAGGGTACTGTCTTGAATTTTTTTCAAACTATCTGCAAGCATGAAAAAAACGCTCAAGTTATTTATATGAGTTCTTACAGAATAGAAACAATGGCTCTCTGTGATTTAAATTTTCTAACTTAAGGGTCTCATTATAAAAGGCTAAACCACTGTTTTGGTTGAAATTGAGCTTTCAAGCTGGGTTTGGGCTTTATTACTTGGGCCTTTTCTTTCCCACCTGTCTAGAGATAAAGATATGCCTGTCTATTCCCAGGCTTTAAGAAGTAAAAGTAACCTGTGTGCATCAAGGGAAAGAACCTGACAGCAAGAAAAAGAGGACTCTGATTATGATTAGAACTGGAAATGTATTAAAACCAGGAGAGAAAGACCCAGCTTCAGGAGAGCAGGTCGTTATACTGGAGCTAAGCCATGTTCAGCACACAGGCTCTAAATCTCGCTGTAGTGTACTAAGTCTCAGGTTTCTGAGCCCTGGAATATTAGCAGGCGAAGCAGTGGTGAGATGTACTGTTCACAGCATGTTCGCTGGGCCCTCGGGAGAGAAATCTCAGTTTAGTTCTGCTTTTATAATAGACTGTTAGCCATCACTTTGGATGTGAAAGTGTGTAAATTTATTACTAAGGTAAATTGAACTGGGCTCCGTTTTTGTAGCAGAGGGGCAAATAGGCAACAGCAAACAACCTGCCATGGGCACACATACACACATAAAACATCCGAGTGAAATTTGAGGTGACACACCATTTTAGTGTATTTTGTAGGCCATGTTCCAAAATGCCAGCTGTTACACTGTGTGTAACCCTCCTGTAACTGCAACCAAGCCAGTTGCTGCTCGCTAACTATTTGAAATTACTATCACTGCCATCATGCCAGTGTTGTTCTACCAGAATCAGCTCTACTTGCTTTACTCGATCTCTTATTTCCTATTCTATTGGCCACTTCACTAGTAGGAATGGGGAAGCATTAGATGTCCCAGGCCTTCCTCAAAATCTAGGAGCTTCCCAGGAACATCTGCTCCTGCCCATGCTTTTCTACCAGTTGGAAAGAGAACTGTTTCATGCCACACACACCATCTAGAGAGAGGAAAAAAAAGGGAAAAGAGATTTCCTCTCTCCCTTTCTTTCCACAGCATGAACAAAACACTAACTAACTTTTCAGGCCTCCCTTGTGCAAAGATACCTAAGCAAACCATCCTTAGCAGCAGCAGCAGGGTGGCTGCCATCTCTGGCTAAAATGCATCTTCACAGGAGTATTTTTTTCATGACTCCATTATGTATCTTCTTCCAGTTAGATATACTCCAACTGAGTACAGATATATTGGATATATTCCAACAGAAGAACAGTCTCCTCCTGCAGTCGAGCTCAAAACGTGGTTAGCACAGGACTACGCTTTCAATGCATGGCTTTCCCCAGCTTCTAATGTATCATTTAAAAAAAAAAATCACCTCTTTTTGGAACACAATCTGGTGCCAGAGGTTATAGCAAATTCTAGCAACTAGACAGAAATTTTCCTCCCTAATTTTGTTTTCCTCAAGGAGTTGTGGTTTCCACGTAAACACTTCTATGAGCAGGCCCTTTGAGACATGCCTGGCACAATATATATTCTGCCTAACACATATCCACCATATCTTAGCAGCTAAGAAAAATAATTCTGCGGTCTCACTACATTTCACCACTATCACTTCAGCCTGGCTGAGCTAAAAATTAGAATAAAGAACAAAGTAGTGTAGGTATGTTGAGAGAAGGCCATAGCTGATAACTTCACTGTTGTTTCTGGATTTTGTCCCATCTTTTATGCTAGATTTCTAGCTTCAGGGAATAGTGTTTGAAACCCATGAAATATGGTAAATAAGGCTAGGGATAACATAACCCGATATTCATTTACTTCTCATTGCAGCATGGAGCAGCAAGCAGCACCAGCCTGTGACATCCAGAGAATTCACTCTAAAATTTAGATCATCATTTCAAAACATACGAAGGACTTTTTTTTTTTTTTCTTCCCTCTGTTTTTGTGTAGGGTCTGATACACATTGTCTTACCATAGAAGATCCCCTTTGATGTCCATGCACGTTCCATAAGCCAAGAGCAATATAGTTAGGCCCCTTGGAGGACAAGAGGAAAAAATGTAAATGTAAGTTATTCTTGGAAATAATTTGGATCCCCAGCTCCAGACCAGAGAATCTTTGAACCTGCCTGAGCAAACTGTTCTGTGTCTGAGCCCAGCCCAACTCTGGGTTTGCAGTTATAAAAAGGACAAAATCCAAACCATGGACCTGGATGCTCAAAAGCTCCTAGGCATTTGATATTTCTGGATTCAATTTTTTTTTTTTATCCTGAGACCACTCCTAATTATTTATACAAGACATCTCTGAATCTTTTGGTTTGGGTTTTTCCTCACATGCGCTCTCTTACAATGTCAGAAAGCCATTAAATATTTGTAATGCTTACTAAGCAAGGCCCCGAGTAGCGTGTCTGGATCACAGCACCCAGAGATTTCTTCCACAAATTCCAAGTACAGGCTCAAGAAAAAAAGGCCGTTCTGGGATTTACAATTACAGGATGTTTATCTTTAAGGTGTGCACCTCCAGTAAGCAGGTTCTGAATTCATCTTGCACATAATCATTGACATTCTTCCCTCTCAGCAAAATAATAATTCTTTATTCCAGTGGAACAAAGAGGGAGGTGAACAGAGCAGAAGAGTATATGAGTATGTGTGGAAGAGCTTGTGGTCTGGTCACTTGGTGACTCAAGGACTGCAAAACAGAAACTGAACCTTAGCATGACAGGACAGGAACAGAAGAGCTTCACGTCCAAGGGGTGACATTTCAAATACGTTGGGTATTTCCCCCCCCCGGCCCCCCCGCTTCAAGCAAAGCATTTCTCTGGGAAAGTCCACTTCCCCAGTAGAAACCCAAGCCCTAAAGTAGCTACAATGCCTTTTCTCTCTCCTGTTGGCCTCTGCTTCGTGGCTTCTTGGAAAGAAGTTTTTTTGAGCAGGAAATCATGTTGGTTAATGGCACAGGGCAGAGCTTTGAGAGGAAAATTCACCTACAGCCATTGTGAAGGTTGGTAATGAGGTGGTTTGTGGTCCTTTCTTTTTTCCCTAGAGAACGAGACTGAAAACCAGATCCTGATCCAAATCCTGTAGCTCTTAGCTTTTAGGCAGCTGAGCACCCGTTATTCCCCACAAAGCCTCCAAGAGATGCCAGGTCTCAGAACAGTGCAATAAACTTACCAGACGTCGCTAAAATTTCCAAAGGAACCATAGGGAACTGGAAACTCGAGTCCCACTGTTTCCCACAACTGTTGTCTTGCTTTCAGCTTGCAATTCTTTTGGTTTATAGGCATGCCACGTCTGTGTCTTATTCTTTGTGTTCAAGCAATACATCTCCATTTTCTTGTACTGCCCTAATACTTCTTAGTAAGCAAAATGGTACGTGTGTTTTTGCAGTTACTGCTGATTTTATATCTGAACTTTGTAGTTCCAGAGAGCTTTACAACAATCTGCAGAGCTTTAAAGAAGTAAGGTAGATTGGGATGTTAACACACCAGTTGGCTCCTTATCTATAATCTAGGTCTTTTCTCTAGATGCATATCAGTAAAGACCCAGCTAAACAGCCATAAACTTCTACTTTCAAGCAGTGCATGTATCCTGCTGTGTAACAGCCCTGTTGATACTAAAGATATTTCCTGTCATGTTTTCTTCACTGCCAAGCATTGATTGTTGACATAAGTGTTTCATTTAATAAATATTACCAGTGTGTATGAGTGTGAGGGGATGATTCAGCAGTGTCGGGGGCCACGTGGCAGCAGTCCTAACAAGAAGACAAAAGTGATTGCTTCATAGCAAATAAATCAGGCCCCAAATCTAGATGACTTAGAGAAACCTCATTTTTGCACTAAATTGTCCTGCCTCAGGGTTGCATCAATAATACCGACATATGCATAAGCAGCAATTTGTCAGGACAGGCATTTGCATGTCTGGCTGTCAAAAGGAAACATACAATGCCTGAAGTCAGGAACTGAGCCCAGCGCCAGGACACCTGGGTTCTCCTCCCAGCCCTACTCCTGCCCTGCACATCTTTTCCATCCATCCATGCCTCAGTTTCTCCTCTGTAAAATGGGGATCATGACATTCACCTCTGTAAAGCAGCCTCTAGGGCTGTGTTAGCTCATTATAATAAGACTAATCAAAAAACCTTTTCCATGCACTATCCTATCAGCCATAGCTTTTTAAAGCCTTTCTTTAGAATCAAAATAAGTGGTCCCCACCAACTGTGCCACCTACAGCTGACTTTCCTCGGCAACCAGCAAAACACATTAAGCATGCAACCAAAACCTCATAGCCAGTCTTGGGGAACTGTCGTGGTTTAACCTGGTCGGCAGCTAAAACAACCACACAGCTGTTTACTCATTCCCCCCAGTGGGATGGAGGAGAGAATTGAAGAGAGGAAGAAAAAAAAAGTTAAACTTGTGGGTTGAGATAAAGACAGTTTAATAGGACAGAAAAGGAAGATGATAATGATGATAATAATAATAATATGCAAAACTAGTGATGCATGGCACAATTGCTCACCAACCGAAGCAGATACTGAGATAGTTCTCAAGCCACACTGCCTCCCAGCCCACCCCCAGTTATATATGAGCATGACATCATATGGAATGGAACATCCCCTTGGCCAGTTGGGGTCAGCTGTCCTGGCTGTGTCCCCTCCCAACTCCTCGGGCACCACCAGCCTTCTTATTGGCAGGCTGGTATGAGAAGCTGAAAAGTCCCCAACTGCTTAGCAACAGCTAAAACATCAGTGTGTTATTCTCAACATTATTCTCATCCTAAATCCAAAATACAGCACTATACCAGCTACTAGAAAGAAAATTAACTATCTCAGCCTAAACCAGGACAGGAACTCACTGTGATCCTATTCCTTTTTTTTTTTTTTTTTTAAATGTGGAAAATTGATAACAGACTTCCATAGTTAAATTCATAAACTCTGCCCATCCTTGAACTGCTATAACAAAAAAGACTGACGTCTTTTATAGCAAAAATGCTGCATGTGTAAATACTAAATTACAAAAATAGAAGTGTGCGCTACTGTTCCTTGCTTTGGTACCTGAGGACTTCAATCCAGCCATTAGGCTGTCATAGCATTTTATCTAAACACACAGAGTTTCTGTGAGGTATTAAAAAAAAAAAAAAAAAATGGAGAGAACCACAGTTTTATAGGTGCCCACAGATGAAGATAAATGTTGAGACATTTATTCATTCAGAAGGACCACATGCTCACAAAATAATTGCATTTGCGTCCTTGTGGTTATTCGTGAATGAAAAAAGTATTCAGTGAGAGGAATGAACATTCACAAAACTTCCTTAAAGAAATCCAAATGTTTAAAATTTTTTTTTTTGTCAGCAGCAGATTGATTTGTGGTAAGAGTCTCTTTCAAATTCATGAAAGGTAAGTTTACCACATTACTACTGGATGAATTCCAGGGAATCTTAATTTGAGGCTGGTTGAAGAATTAAATGGTATTTTAATTATTAAACATCTGTGTAAATCACCAATCCTGTCTGTTCCGTGTAGTTTTTCTAATAGACTTGGGTTCTAGTTACTGTTAGTTTCCATAATGTGTGTTGAATAGGCGTTGTACTGTTAAGTATTGTGAAAAGTGTCCTTTCTGTTACCTGACACAGACAGGACTGATCCCACTGCAGACCCCAAGTCTTTGAACATTAAAAGTCTGCCTGGGACGGGAACACGGCATGAGCAAATAGCAGAGCCAAGTTAGACCTGCAGGATTACTGTGTGTTCTTGCTGGATGAAAATTCTGTTTTTAAATTGACTCCGAAATAAATATTTAGCTGTAGACCTTTGAGAGTCCTGGTTTGTTTGGGTTTATATTCTGCACCAGCACGTCACAGTATTTGGTAATACGCATCCCTTGGGGTGGCTTCCTACTTAAAGCATTACACAAAGAATGCATTTTCAGGCTAGATTTCCAGTAAATAACCCTGCAGTTCCAGGAGATGGACTAAAATAGCAGCATGCCTGAAGCTCAATGCCACTTTAGTTAAGTTCAGATCTCTCTCTGTTATTCTGATTATATCCTCTTCTGTCCCTCCCCCAACACTAGCATCTTTGTCAGTGTCCTCTTCCTGTGAGCATCTTGGTTTTCACTAAGTTCTCCACAACCCCATCTTTGCTTGCCACTATACTCTTATGGCATCCTGCACTTCCAGCCCTTTCCACAGAGTCATCATCTTCCACCATCAGATTCACAACTGCTGTGTAAGTTCTGCCAGCACTGCCAAAAGCCTGGAGATACTCAGCACCTTTTCTCAGACTGACAAGAGCAGCCTCAAAAGAGAGATCACTTTGTAAAGAAGAATGACTGAACAGATACTTCAAGAAGTTTTAAGAAATCCTCCAGTGGATGTAAAATCTTAAAACAATGTGACAAAGACACACTTTATGAGTTGTAGTTGCCACATGTCTTGCAGAATAATGGTTTTTATTAATTGCAGAAGAGTTTTTACCATGCCTAACTCATTGTTCTCACTCTATAAATCCCTCATTCTGGTTTTGAAACCAATTCGGTTCTCAGTTTCAGTGAGTGCCCAAGATTGGAACTGTGTATTATATAGTGCATATTTCCTTTAAACCTTTTCAGTGTGCTATTTTCTAACTCAGATTAACATCCTCCTCTGCACAAGAGCTAGGATAACTTTCCAGTATACCCTCTCTGCACTTCTGTCATGTACTCGTTCACTTACTGCGTCTGAACAGTCCCAGTGTTTATTCGGCCTTCATAACAGTCTTCTGAAGCTCTACATGTTTTGCTACCTGTCTACAGATTGCTTCAAGGGAAGTTATTGACACCCACTGCTCTCCCCTCAGCCACAAATCCAGTTATTTTATCATAGAAAGCAATCGGGTATGATTTATCCTTGGTAAATCCATGCTGACTGTTCCTGGTGACCTCCTTCATGTACCCCAAAGTGGCTTCCAAGAAGACATGCCCCATGGTTTTGCTAGGGACCGAAGGGAGGCTGACCAGCCTTTATTTTCCCAGATCACCCTTTTGGCCTCATCACAGCCCAAATCGAAAGAGATAGCAGGTTCTCTACAGACCTCATCTACAACAAGCAGAATAACCAATGCAGGTTTTAGCCCCCTGAGGAGAAATTGGCCAGAAATACATTGCCAAATAAGAGGGAAATCCATGCTGGACAACTTAAAGTCATGAACCTGAAGAAATATTAGTTACATTTGTTTAACTTGCCGACTAAATTAGCTCTGTGGAGGTAGCCTTATAATTTTGCATACAGCTACCGTGCTTGGTTCAGACATTCCTAAAACGCATTGTTCTCACCCTTTTTGTCAGCTAGCTTACTCCAGGACAGGGTGCTAACTGGCTGGCTGACGTATCAGGACGAGTTAGCAATAAGTTATAAGTAAGAAATAAGGAAATGAGTTATAAGTAAGGAAATGAGTTGTAAGTAAGGAAAAAACCTGAATGCTGAAGAAACGTTATTTTGGGTCTTGTTTTCATAGTGTTTTCTGAGGTCCCTTACTTATCACTTGATTTTCTTTTCTCTCCTCCTTATTTTCCTTTCATCTCCGAGTTTCTTCTCCTCTCCTCTATTCCACTGGCCTACATTGGCAGGAGGTATCACTGAGCAGAAGAGAAACCTCTCTCTTGCGTCTCTATATCTTTACTACTACTCGCTTTTCTAGGGCAGTACTTCCACTTACCCCATATTTCACTCTGCAGAGACAGCTTGGCCAAAACGTAGCACATTTTCCAGTCACAGATGTCTCTGTCGGATTCATGCCTGGTTCTTGGAGACGCAGTAGAAGGGATTTTTTTTTGTTGTAATTCAACTAATATAAATGATCCCAAGCCAACATAAAGCAAATTTCTTTATCCTCTTTGCCTCATACTGGAAGGTCAGATCTTTCTGACCGCATGTGTTTGCCTCAGTACTCACATGAGGAAAGGCTGATGTTTAATTCCAAATACACAATAACTAGTTATTCTATTAAAGGCAAATGACTGAATTTTTAATACATTCCCTTTGAAATGTGAAGACATGTGGCTACAGCTCTGGTCTTACAGTAAGTGACAAAACATACATTTTCAAGGTCATGAATTTACAGTCAGATCCTTGTGTCTATGAAAGTTTTCCCTAAACTTCAGGGGAATTTCTAACTGGACTACAGGTCATCCTGCATGAATCCAATTGCAAGATTGAAACCTAAGATCATTATTTTTTTCCCCACAAAAACTCTAGCTGACTGCTTTTAACTTCTGAAAAGGAGAGTGCAATTCCATTGTAGAATCTGACTGCTCTTTAACAACAATATGTATGTTTTCAGAAATGAGAACACTGCAGTTCTATTACCAAAAAAAAGAAAAAAAATAAAACCTATGAAGACAAGCACAACATATTAATAAGGTGACATTTAAAACACTGGTTTTTTTCTGATCAGAACCGGTTGCTGAACTGGTGCCTGGTAGTGATTCTCATGCAGAAATACCAGCAGCAGGTCACAACAGAGTAGCTCAGTTTACAGGAATGCAGCCAGCAAGCATGTGTGCAGACCTACACTTCCAAATTTTTTTAATGCATGGATTTTAAATACAATGGGAAAAAGCGGTCACCTAGTGTGATCACATCAACTTTCTCAATCTTTTATTTTTAGTCCTTTCTTTCACTTTCCTTCTTTCCACCATTGCCATACAATGGAAAAAGGTGCAGGGGGAAGAGGGAGAGAGAGAAAGGAGCAATGGATTTCCTTGGCTAGTCCAATTCAGGCGCATTCAAAGAGTTCTTCTGGTCAATCTTGCATTTAAGGTTTTAACTCTAGTCAGAGTCCAGAGAGCAATGCCCTAGTGCTCCACAGTAAAAGGGGAAATGTCACTTTGAAACAGGCTTTCTGTACTTGGCTGTTATCTTTTCACAGCTTAAGAGCTAAGATAAAGTGGAAAAGTAAATTGGTCAGTTTGCGCACAGGCACTGTTTCCGCAGAGCAACACTCCTAGGGAGAAGCAGCGGCTGCAGCAGAGGACAACCCACAGTCGGCATCAGGGTGCTGCGCAGGCAAAAACTGGGATGCCTGCCAGTTCTCAAACTGAATGAGAGCAAAACCATAGGTATACAGTCGCTAACTTCCACAGCTACCGGGAAAGTCCATGTTAGATCAGTAACATTATAGGTCTCCTGTGACGGCTCATCTCAGTCAGTATCACAGCTCTGATTTTAATTGCATCTGAAGTGAACTCAGCAAAACCATCTTTGTCCTGAGTGATGGACAACTGTTTACTTCCAGTTTTATGTAACTCTATATGCACATCACAAGAAGAAAAAGACAACACCTACCCATACCAATGAATTGTTTCTCATGGTGTTTCTGGTGCATGTGAGCAAACATTATAAAGCACTACAGCAAAAACTGTCACAAAATCCCAGACCCAATGAAACAGTTGTAGAGCCTAGGAATTAGCTATTATCATGTTTGTTTACATCTAGCATCTATTTGACTTTGATGGATAACATAACAGGGAAATGTTTTAAAACCTATCTTTATGTATAAAGAAAAGGCAGGATTACCCATTCCTAGCACAGTTTTTCTCAGAAACAATTACGGACTCTGTGGCATCTTGCGATCTTGGCAGCTCCACTGTCGTCTTATATGGGAATATAGATGCATGTTTGTCTTGAGAGCTCCCAAATCCCTGCATTCTCCATAGGAAAGAATGGGACAGGAAATTTCTGGGTTACTGGGCTCTTTGGCGCAGCTGTCTCTTTTGCTTTCACACGTATTTCTACAGCAAGATGAGAGCCATCTTAAGCAATGGAAACAGAGTCTCATTCAGCAATGGTTCTTTTCTCTTTTGTCTGCTCTAAAATAGTCCGAGTGTTAGGAAGAGTAACAAGCACTGAACTTTTCCCCACATACACAACTCAGCGGAATGAAACAGGGTTGAGATAAGAATTTTTTTTTCCTCTTTAAGAAAAAAACCAGTTCAAGTTGAGGTTCCTTCAAATTAAGTTTACTATTGGAGTCATAAGACCACAATCAGGCAAAATTTACCTGATTTCAGTATAATTTTTCAAGTGCTTCCAAAGTTAAATATGTATTGAAGAACTTGCTTACTTGGGTGATTAGGCTTGTGACAGAATATACACGCAAACACCTAGATCTCAGCTTGCATGCCTACAGCTTCATGTATCGAGTGCCAAAGACACAGCCTCTGCATTCTCAAATATTTTGCCATGTTCTGCAGTCCTTAATCCTTAAAATAAAAAAGAGCTTTCCTTGTTCAGTAACAGAACGGAATCCATTTTTCCTCTTATTTGTGTGTTCTTAGACTCTCTTTTTACTCTGTTTGAGCTACACTGCTATAATGAGAAGAGTCTGAAGTTATAACTTTGCCGTACCACGTTCCTATTAAGCCAAAAGTAACTAGTAATCTATGGGGAAGTGTGAGGAATAAGAAAGGTGACAAGTCCTAAGTGCCATAGTGTAATTAAACTCTTTTCCCTTCAGGTCTTGTTCTAGCTCTGGAAAGGTTTTTTTCTCTTAAGGCAGGTTCTCCTTCAGCCATATTTTGTACTTTATATCCAAAAAATATAGGTAAGTAGAGGCCTGCTGTGAGAAGCAGAAAATTATGTCTACTCAGTATTTTGCATAAATAATTTCTGAGTAGAAGTTTTGGCTTTTGTTTTGTGATATAACCTGAGAAACAATAGTGGCTTGCTAGAAGAGATAAAGAATACGTACAAAGGAAAGAAAGAAAGAGGCAACCAAAGTGCTGAAGATGTAACAAGACCACAGGCTTGAGTTTTCTGGAGGGGCTACAAGGCTTGAGCCCTTTCTCCGCACTGGTACCACCCAAGCAGCTGCCGCGCAGCTCCACATGATGAAGAAGCTGCATCCTCTCCCTCCTGGCAGCAGCTGCTGTCTTAAAAATGTGGAGGGACCAAGATTTCCCAGTGATTATCACTTCTCTCTAGTGACCTGTTTTATACATATTTAAGATGGCCTAGGAGGATGCTTAGTGACTTCCAAAAATATCAGGCTTTTTGGAGGGGCTGACAACACGGTACCTAGCAGATAAGGCGCTGGCGATGCAGGCTTAGTCCGGAGTGCACAGGGGAATTGGGAATTCAAAGTGATATTTTCACAGTGCTTCAAAGAAAGCACAGCAACAAATGCAAAATATTACCAGTAATCCTAAGTTCTGCATCAGTTATGAGGGTCTCACTAGAAAAAGTTTTAAAACTGCTAATCTCTTAGCACTTAATATTCAATTCTCCTCAAACCAGATACAATTTGCAAGTGAGAAACTGTCACTGCACCTCTATTTAAGTTCATCCCTATGGGAGCCGCACCTTTTTCCCCACTGACTTCTACAGCTCAACTTCTGCTGCCATCAGTGGCGCCCGATTTCAAACCACATGGGTCATTTGGTGCTCTGCTATCTGATTTCCCCGTGGATTATTAGCAGCATGGTTTGCCTGTACCATAATCCGTTCATGCATTCTGACAGGAAAACGCACAGCTCAAGAGGCATATAACATAAACCACCATTTTAGGCCTGAACCTCAAAAAAAAAAAAAAAGGGGGCATTAAACAATTGCCGCAGAAATAGCCAACGTCTATATTTTGGAAAAGAACAAGATAGTATCTTAACATAGAATATTTTAGAGCAATGTAACCATCTTAAAACTGCTCACATTTTAACTGATGACATTTTGACCGCAGCATAAAATCCCCAGACATGCAATTTACTGAGTATAAACAAGACAAAAGAAGAGGGGAGAAAACTCCTTGGAGTCTGCCACACGTGATAGACACAAGCGCTGCAGAAATCTGCTGATAATCCCCTTTTCGGTTTGTGCTCGCAACTAAATCTACTTCACTTCCTATGATACTGAACATTATGCAGTCCTTTGAGGTCCACCACTAGCCATAAATCCCAGGCAGGAAACAGTTTTCAAGCCTAGGAGGAAAGACAGCGTTTCATTTTCTAAAGCCAGCCCAGAGTAACCGGGTCAAACAAAGTTTGGAATTGAAGCTCTTAAAATCCAGGATATAATTGTGTATGTTTTTCTGTTTGTTTTGTTACCGGTTAACCGGATGCAACAAATAAAACCATTTTCCTTTCTTATTTTCTCTCTCTCTGACTGTCTCTTTGGGAGCCAACCTCTCCCTAAGCCAGTGCTTGAGGTCATAGTTCCCTAACTTTAAGACATCTGCTAGGTCAGATATACTTGAAGAGAATCAGCTGCTTGCTGCAAGCACATTATTAGCACACTGGAGTCACAGGCAAATGTTGAAGGTATCTTTCTCTTTTTTCATCTCTCTGATGAATACTTATATCCATGTATCCCATTTAAAATTTCTTGTCCTGATCACAGCTCTACCTCCAATGCCAATGCGGAGCATTAGATTAAGAGTTCAAACTCTTAAATGTTTGAATTGTAAGAAAAAAATTACAAAACAAAATACTACCTGCTCCTTTAACTCTAGGTACTGAATTTACTCTGTACTGTCCTCCTAATGTTCCTAATGAAAAATCATAGAAAATACAAAAACCCCCTCTAATTTAGTGTGTTGAACACCTGAAAAACAGATTGATGAGCTGCACTTTGTGAAAACAAAACCCCTTCTTGATATCCAAAACTGAAAATCCAAATCCAGAGATTCTCCAAGGCACTAGCTGCTTATGAAACACTTGGTGCCCCTTCTTATTATTTATTATTTAAAACATTTCACTTGTTTCAGTAGCATATGTAAAAAAAAAAAAAAAGGCAAATAAATACCCAGGATTCATGCTCATATCTTCAGTAACAAAACTATATATACACAGATGAAAAGGAAAAACATATTTTATAAGAAATTATTTCTTCTTTTTAAGCCACCAAAGGCTAGAGCTCCTTCAAGCCACCTTTTGCATACTATAAAATTAAATGTTATTCTAAAATAGAGCAGTCAGTTTTTACAGTAAGGAAATAATCTGCCTGGAAAAAAATACACCAGGCTTGATTCAAAACTTGCATGCTGGAGTGCCAGGTTGGCAGCAGTTGAAAGTGCAATGGAATTGAAAGGTTTCCATCTTGCCACTAAGCTTTAACACAGTGCGTTAGATATTCACGCTGCTTTGGCAAAGACCCGCAGCCCCAAGCGTACTAATTTCTGTCAAGGTTTGGAAACTCATTCAGGTGCCTGAAAAAGCAGAAGGTACAAGGGAATTAGTAACATACCCCTCAGGGACTACCTAAAAGCCAGTCAGAATTGCAGCAGCTGTATTTAAGAGATCACAGTAAATATCCTTCCACACAGTTCATCCCTATAGTAGAGTTTAAGAGGGAAATGCTAGGAGCTAGACTCACAGCCACTATAAAGCCATCAAGCTGCATTTACCCATTTATATCTGTTTAGGCGAGCTAAGGATCAGTCCTAAACCATGTAGCGTTATGCAAATAAAAAGGAAAAGTCATCATGTATTAAATACCCTTTTAAGCTCTGTCCACTTCATTCTCTGTCATCCAATACAATTTATTCTTTCCATGTATACTTGTAACTAATCCCAGTTATGCTTCTATTCATTTCAATTCTGCTAAGACAGAAAACATTAAGGAGGCAAGGTACATTCAGAAATTGGTGCAGTCTCTCTACAGGACTGTAAGTCTGTCTCTGTGCTTTTGCAGTAAACAAAATCTTAAAAGTAAGAATAAGGGAATAACCAAACAAATTTAGAGCATTAATTTAAGGAAGAGTTACATTTTATATCTCAAAGCATTTTCACTATATTTTATTCTGTTTACATCATAGTAAGAAGATAAAAAATTGGTTGAGACTTAAGTTTTAAGTTTTCATTTGATAGCCCCTTAGAGAAAGCTATTCTGCTGGTCTGCAAGGACCGTACAGTCTCTGTGGCAGTACCACCCTTGTACTTCTTCCCCAAGGCTGAGCCTGGGTCCGGGGGCTGCCAGTGCAAGCTGCCCAGCCTTGCCTGCACTCCTCTCTCTGCCCTTGCAAGATCAGTGCACAGGAAGAGAGTGAGCTCCGGTAGTGGCTTTTGTCTGCAGGAGTTTGTCTTTCAGGAACTGCCTTGAAAAGCGTGTCTTGATAAGTCACTGACACAAGCAGCATGTTTAAACCAAGACACCTCAACAGAGAAAACAGAGCCTTTTATAAAAACATTCTTGCTAATCTCCTTGATACCATTTGAACGTCCAAAAAGTGTAAGTCTGAAAACAAAAAAAATCTTTTCTAAGCTGACTGTAAGCCATTTTGATTCTATCTGCATCATTCAAGTTAGAAGGCAAAGCACGGGGAACATAAGGATTTTCACGTAGCATTTGACAGTCACATTGTTATCTCCATCCAAAACAAGAAAACTGAGAGTTTAGTCAGTTGTGATTTTTTTATTAGAAGTGATTGGTTAGCACATCACCACACAGTTATTCATCCGCTCTTTGTCAGCTGGGCTCTATCAGATACAGTACTCAGATTATATTTCTGAGCAGCAAGGTCAGAATGGAGTTTGGAAAAAGGTAGCACCTCTGGCTTGGGGCATCCCTGAACTACAAGTTGGTGGAGGCTGGGAGAGCACACTGGGCTAAATACTGGTTTACCCTTAGCTTGGTTTTGTAGTCTCCTCTGACATCCACTGCCAGCCCTGCCAGGGACTGGACTAGCACCTTTGTCTGGCCCAGCACAGTAATTCTGAGGTGTATGTGCTTGTACAAAATGAAACTATTTAATGAAGAAAATAACTGCCTTGAGTTACAATAAAAATAAGAAGGGTCCAACTCCAGAGAAGGCAATACAGTTACCATAGCTACCATTAAATCTGCATTAACAAAACCTTACAGTATTAAGCATGCCATGGTGTAAACCAAAATCTTGACACAGAACCACCTGAGTGGTTGCTGATAACAGGCACCATTCAAGATGTGATTCGAATACTGGGTAATAACAACCTTAGAAATTCTTTCAGTTTGTGGAGAGAGAAATAGGCTTGCAGCTCATTTATTACATACTATTTGGGAACAAGTAAAGAGGTTAATTAGAAAATCACAGGGAACCTTTTATTTTCAAATACAGTTTAGATTTTATTGTTTTTTTTAAAAAAGGAAAAATGAAGGTTGAGACTGTACTTCATTGCATCGGGGGTGATAAAAAGGCTGCATTGTTTTAGCATTCAGCTTGGTCTGATCTGGTTTTAGAGTTGGAAAGTAGCACAATTCTTTGACAAAATAAGACAGTTAATGTTTTTAGCATGTCGTCAAGCAGATACATAAACTTATTCATCACGTGCCCCTCACTTCATTTCTGAATGGATTTACCGAGTGCATTGAGATGTGTCAGCACAGTCCTTGGCTTGTCTGACACACACAACGACTGGGCACACACAGGTCAATGTACAAACACACCCAGCGCTCGGTTTCTGAAGCATCGGCTCACACTGAAAGTCCCATGTACAGAATCTGCTGAGAGGTCGCCTTCTTAAGCCCTGTTTGATGTCAGTGCTGTCAGCATTCAGCTCCTCTGCGTTAATGTTAACACAGTAAGAAAAAGAAAAGAGTACATTAAACATTAAAAATCTGTGAAACGTACACTAGAAACAACCCAAAACTCCTCTCTGAATGATGCATCTTTGTCAGCCCTACACACAAGGACTACCAAAGCACAAAGGGAAGAGATGAAAGGGTCCTTTCTGCCTGTCCAGGAGATGGGAAGGAGAAGGAAAGGCACTTGGGCCCTTTTGTCATACCTTCGGCCCAGAACATCAGGTTTCAGCATCTTTGGGGTTTGTAAGAGCTTCTTGGGAAGAGAATGGATAAGCAGAGGATCTGAAATCTGGCCAGCAGTTTGCCTAAGGTTTTGAGCGTAGATGGTGTTTGAACAATGAGACAAATGGATTTTTGGACTTACTAGTAAATCTAGAATCAAACTTGTAGGTTTGTTTCAAAACTTTATTTCTTTTTGAATGGTGGTTTTTGCTGAAGTTTTCTTTTAGCAAATTAAACTTCCTACAAAGACTACTTTAAAGGAGGTTTTTTCTGCAAAACACCCATTCCCATGCACTTACCACCCCTCTCAGGAGATAAGGCTGCAGCAGAGACATGACTACAGCAGATACCCTTCATTAAAACAGAAGGAAAAGCACAACCTGATATTTCTAACGTGCAAACAGGACAGCTATCTCATCAACCACTTTTCAAAGGCAACAACAGGAATTCTTTCACAGATTTCCATATACGTAGGTGCAATGTAGAAACTTGCCCTGACCTAAAGCATTGGCAGCTAAACTTGACTAGAATACAGGTCTCCAACCACTGCAGTCTTGCTCTTAGATCTCATCCTTCTGGAAGGTGAGAATTAATTCCCAGGAACAGGGTTTTTTGTTTGTTTTTTTAAGGGGGTTGAGGTTTTTTTCCCCCCATTATTTTACATTCCCTCCCTCTCGTCTGCTTTCTGGCTTTCCTAGTGAAAGTGCCTACTGCTCTCCCATTCTTGCTCCCCTTCCCTGATTTCCATGGTTCAGATGTTTGGAAATGCATTGTAGAATTCTGCAAACTTCTTCCAGCCGTGCCAAAGCAAACTTGAACTCACAGTCTTCTGAGGCTTTCCCAGCACTGCTGACACTCTCTTGGTGATCTGCCTGCTATGAAATTTTTGCTGGGGTTTTCTGACCATTTTTGCACATCCACTGTGTTACAGCTAAATGAGCTATGGATGCCAAGGGAAAAAAAAAAAACACAAACCAACCCTACATTGTTTTCCTTCAGTTAGTTGCATTACAGAGCTGTTTAAATGCAAAAAGACAATGAAAGAGAGGAGAGGAAGGGGCAAAAAGAGAGAGAAGCAGCATGCCTGTGTGTACTTGAGAGAGCAGGGGAACTGCAAATGAAGATGATCTTAGTGAAAAGAAGTACTGTCTCTTTAAAAATAAAATGAAAAAATATCCTCAGTGTTTTCTTTAGTCTTTTTCGTTCTTTGGCAGTGTCCCAAAGATTTCACTGTCCTTGTCTCCAGCATCTGGAAACCATCAGGGTAAACAATGGAGTGCTAGGAACTGGAACCCCTGCCTCAGCTCCCATGGGACCTCGCTCTGGAGAACATGAGAACACAAACCATTGGACACCATGTGGTCAATTACTTCAAACTAACAAATCTGTGTGCCTTCCTATTTTCTGTTTTCCTTGGCACCACATGACCCTTTCACAATGGAACCCAGCTGTTGAAAAAGCCAGACATTTTCTTTTTTAACCTCTTGCTTACTTTTGCGCTTGCTTTCCATAGCAAGCTTAGGGTTGGCATGTGCCCTAGGTAGAAGTGTCCCGCTTATTAAAATCCTGGCTGGCTGTAACGTTTGCCTGCATTAGTCAGCAGAGAGGCTTGAGCGTATTAACTTAACAGGATCATACCGCGGTGAGGGCTCCACAGGTGGTCCTGTGTTTTCTGGGTTTCCTGACATTGCATGCCAGCACTTAAAGCAGATACACCAGGACATTTTTATAGCTTGCCTGGTTTGTGCAATCAGTAATTGCATGTGCAGTTGTGACCTGCTTTTTAAAATCTGTTCCTAGTGCAGGTGCTATATTGGCAATTGCAAAGAGCTAAAGTCATCTCAGAACTAAAGACTACTGAGGGGGCTGCCCATTTCAGTGCTGTGAAATAAACTTTGCTCTGGATTAACCATGCCAGCTCCGGGACTGATGTTGGTGGTCACAGGGGGCTGACAAGTCCTTGTTGTTTCCAGGCTTCTGTTTCAAAAGGCCATCTTTGAACTGCGTGAAACAGTCCGGGGTTACTGACCATACACAAGCTGAGACGTCTATACTACATTTAGATGCATCATCTTGTGCTGTGTTTTACTTTCAATAGCTTCCTCCAAAGAGCAGGGATGCTGAATGGAATGAAATTATGCAAGAGATTTAGGGCTTCATCTTTAAGTCACCTTCAAAGTTGCTGAACGTTCCTAGTGCACACTGAAGAAAAGCAACTGGCATTTCATATATAATCACACACGCTCTCAGATTTTATTTCTTGGAGAAAGATAGGTACATATGTAACACTACAGCTACAAGACAAGAATAGTGCAGGGACATGCCATGCAGTTGGATCCTTGCAGCTAGCAGCGCACCCAGAGATGTGGTGTTACATGCATTTTTGGCACTCAACTTGACCAGCTTTGACCTCCAACAGGTGATTGCTTGTCTGCTGAGCAAAGGCAGCCAGTTACATCAGCGTGTAAAGGTTAGGGAGTTGGCACTAGTGTGGTCAGGAGACTTGTTCATGGCAACTAGATTCACAGTGCTAGCTATTTTGATCCAATCTGTATCCCAGTGTGAAAGAGCTACGGCACTGAATTGGCTCATCCTGTCTCCGCAGGTTGATGGCAAGGCTAGCCTGGCCTCTGACTATGGGAGGGTCTTTCTAGGGGTTAGCCAGTCAAGCTTTGACATCTTGACTAAGCACTGAGCACTAAGCACACTTCATTCATTTCCAGGGTGCTATATTGAACTATACCACCTTATTTCTGTGTTAAGATACAGAAATTCATAGAAACTTAGGACCCTGCCAATTTATTTCCATTTCCAGCAAGAAATGGAGATTTCTTTTTTCTTTCACCCTCTTTGGATTTATACATAAAGCTTTTTCACTGTAATGACTTCACATCAAAACACAACCCAGCTAATACAAACAAAATGAAACAAAACAATAATCTGCACCTATCTGCTGTGAGCTGCAGACACCAACCATAATCACAAAAGTTGACGAGTTTAAACTTAAAAGGCAAACAACCCAGGAAACCACTTGGGTAGGCTGAATAAGCAAGAATGCTTTAAAGTGTTACTGCAAGCTTGTGAAAGACATGCTGCTGAGCCTAAGACTAATGAGATGGATGCCTGGAATTGGTGGATTCTTGTTCCTCCCCTTTCAGTGAAGTGCAATATGTATTTTGTGTACAATTTTATAGTTACATTTCTTTTAAGACAGATGACGATGAATCATTAAATGGGTTTGCTGGAGGAACTCCTATGGCAAGATATAGGCATTAAGCCATTCTGTGGCCAGTAGTATAATTTTTTTTTTTTTTTTTTTTTTAAATCCCAGATCCAGCCTATAGTTCAGCAGCAATAGCAGGGAAGCTTTTCCCCCTTTTCTGCCAGAGTTTTTTGATCCCAAATGTTTGCAGAATTGATTAGCATGAAGGGCGGAAGCAGGTAGGGGGAAGGGGAGGGTTAAGACAATGCAGTAGCAACTTGAACAGCACAGTGCATACTTAATCTTTTAATAGTTATGAAAGGCTTTGTTAATTGTATGGCATAAGTTCAAATCAATCTACTACTTCCCTGTGTGAACATCTTGGACAGATTCTTGTCTGGCTGACAGATACTCACAAAAGTATAGATAAAAATACAGTTCTTTGAAGGAATGCTCTGCCTGTGACAAAAAATATGTGCCTTACAAGAGTTAAGGGAGTCTGCCTTAGCTAACTGAAGCAGTCCCAGCACAGCTTGGATGCAAGCCAGGACACAAATGAAACCAGTATATGGCACTGATGGATGACCTCGTTCTGGCAATGAAGAGAGAACACATCCATTATCTTCATTCTGCACCTCTTTAGTATTTGACACTACTGGCCATGAGATACAGCTGTTGCACCAAGAAGAGGTGGCAGACAACCAGAGTGATGTGTTAAGATGGCTTCTGTCTTTTTCAACAGGAACAGCACTTCCAATAGTTGTCCCCTTTCCTTGGCTCAGTTTTGTGGGATCCCACAAGAATCAGTTTTCCCTCTGGTCTCTTACAGTGTCTGCGTGGTTTCATTTGCTAGGTAGGATGGTTGCGGTTAAATGCCAGCAATACATATGTGTGTGACACACATAGCACTAACTAGTTTTCACTGCCTGCAACCATATTACTTCTACATAGGGAGCCCACGTTCAGTGGGGTGAATTGAATTCACGGATGAAAAACAGCTGCTTGAAGCTGAACAAGAACTGACACTGGCAGCCAGAGGAGAAAGCTTTTGGAAATGTGTTAGAACTAGTGCAATCTCAAAATCAGGCAAATTTAGTCACTCTTTTAGGACTATTATAGTATTACTCCCCAAAACTAACTTGTCAATTATCAAGCAACGTTTTTCTTTCCCTGTCCAAATACAGCAGTTTAGCCCCTCTTTGCAAGAAATGATCTAGCCTGCTTTATCTGCATCTTCCTCACCTCTCTGCTCAAGTGCAATACTGTGTACCTGAATATGACACCTATACCTCTTCAGAAACTAAGGGTATTCAAGAATAGTGCAACACGTGTCCCTAGCAATTCAAGAGTCAGCTTGTCTTCTACAGCTTTCCACAAACAGAAGCACAGGCTGGATCACATGCTGAGATCCTACAGACACCTTCACTGAGTTCATAGAATATTCTAAACGTCTTTGTGGTGCATAAAGTCATCTTCGAGGTGTTTCATGAACTGAGCCAGATTACCTACGGGTACCTACAGTTCCCCAGTAAAGATCACAAATAATTGTACTAGCACTTGTCCCTGAGGGCAGCAACCTTTATAATGGGGGAGTCTTAGCTTCAGGAATAAGGGTGCTCAGGAATTAAGGATTACAACAAGCCTCCTCGAGTATACTGTGTGTGCGTTTTGAGCTTGTCTTCAAGTAAATATGTATTGAGGTGTGCATGTTTACAATATATTTGAAAATGAAAAGTCCTGTCTAGAACAACATTTCCACTGTACCGAAGAAGGGTGGGAGAGATTGCCGAATGATGTTATGACATAACATACTGGGTGGAAGTGCTTTGGTCTTGATGTTGATTATCCTGGGATAACAAACTTTCTAGGATATTTTCTTCCATCTTTCTATGCATCTAAAGGATGCATATCATCTTGCTGGTTTTGAACCAGCAGGGCAATGCAGAACACTCCTGCTCTTGCACAGTCACTTTACATGTGTTAGTAATGTGTTTAACATGAGTTACTGTTTGTGATAGCTCCCTTTTTGAGAACACTTCTCTTTCCATCAGTCAAGAGCATTTTTTTTCCCAATCAAGTCTGGGAAAGTGATTGCAATTCTGATGTTGTAAGAGAGGTAAAAAGCAAATTTTCAAGTTCCCAGCAAGTTGTTAGCATTATAAACAAAACCATCATTTACACTCATTTCTGGTTTGAAACTCAGAAGAACCCAAAGCCAATGTGCAATATTTTCCCATCTACTACAGTTTCTACACTCAGCTGGGTCTCCTGCTCAATTTTAAATGGAACTGGTAAATCATTAATTGAAAACAGTTTACTGGTACAATTTTGTGTTTAAAAATAATTTGGAAGTTATATACAGTCAGATTTCTGTGTCTTTTTCAGTAATTGTTACAGCTTGTGTGTCTGTTTCTACAATAGATTTTAATAAATAGATCCATAAGCTGCATTTCCTGCAACTACTTAGAGTACAGTCCTACATATCACCACTTCTGATAGATCACATAGACAATAAAGTTCTACTTCTGCCTCATGGGGCAGAGTTATTGCTAACCACCAAGCCCCACAGAGAGAAGTCTGGTTATCATAATGTGACTAAAAGGAACAAGTAGTCAGGGTGGAGGACAGTGCTGAAGGGGGAGAGGTGTAACTGGAAAGAAAGCTTCATTTGCAGATGACAGAATGCTGCTTTTCTGCAGAGAAAAATGACATAAAGGAGATTTTACACCTAAATTTTTCCCTGCACTGTTTTCTTTTGAAGTTTTTAAGCATTAAGAACACTGATCTTGAAAAGAGAAGCAAAGAAAAGAATAAGGAAGAGCATGAAAGTCACAGCAGGAAGGAAAAAAAAAATATGTAAGAACTCTTAAATAACCACTAATAAGCACAGACTGATGGTCATTTCGCCTCATTTGCTCTGCTGTTTTCTACAAGAAAACTGATTTCAGACAGCTGATCATCAAGAAGGATGCACAAATAAGCGAGGCTGAAAAAACCAACTGTATATTGCTCACCATGTTTCTGCTGAGGGGAGACGGGGGCACCAAAGTCATACCTGCCTTTAATGCTGCTCAGCATTTTGGACAACTCTGTGTTTCCCTCAGATGTAATACACAAACTTTTGTATTTCCATTTAACTGACCAGATTTCCCACCGCCTGCAACAAGTGTACATTTTGCATCTATTTTGTGACATTTGGTCTGCAAAGCAAGCTTTCAGAATATTCCCTTCAAAAATCTGCTACTGCACACTGCAACTTCTACTAAGAAAGGCCAGGAGAAACCAAGGGGAAGCAACACATTGCACATACTATGGGAGAAAACAGCATTCAATTTGCTGCTTCTGTAGTCAGGTACCTTCGTTTAACTCTGGTTCAGCTACCATCTGGGCTTGTTTGTTTTCAGAAACATGTTTACATGACTAAGTGCTTGGCTTATGGAAAGCAAATGTGCAAACAATGCAGATGCTGCAAAGGGAAGTTCATCCTCGCGCTGGCCAAAATGGTCACAGACCTTTTCCTCCTATTGTATACCTTGCCATGGTAGTACATCATTAGTCCAGGACTTTCGAGGGAGCTGCAGGAAGTCAGTGTGCCCTGGGTGCTTAATTCCTCCTGCAAACGCTGTCTTGTCTTCAGTGCAAGTGCCCATTCAGCTCTCTCCATTTAAGGGAATGAACATATCCTCTGCTTGTGGGGATATTAATCTCTATCTGAATGGTCTAAAGATAAGTACCATATTCAAATGAGTGCAAAATTCTGGGCCCTAAGGCTTTTATTTATTGTAGTAAACAGGTTTGTGAATAGTTAGTCTGTATTTCCTGGACAGAAGAAAAATTCTCCATCCTTTTTATATATGCCCTTTTACTGGCAAGGTCCAACTCTTTCCTTTTGTCCTTCCTACTCCCCAGTGCAAATACTAAAATGATCTACTCCCAGCTGCTGGAAGCCCCACACTGTCCCAGTCCCCCTGCCAGTCCCACTCCCAGCCAGGAACCGGCAGCTGTTACTGCGCACAGCACAGGCATTGCAGGCTCAAATCCAGGCAGTCTCAATCACTGCTTTTCTAGGCAGAAGTTTTGAACTGCAGTTTGAAAAGCTCTCATCACTGCCAGCCAGGAGCTTTATGTGCAGTTTTACTTCTGTTCTTCGTTAATCCATAATGCTGGTTAGCAGAAGAGTCATTACTTTTTTTCCTCTTGGTTAAACACTTGTAGTATAACCCACTTTTAGTTGGGCTAAGCATTTGAGAAGGGAATGTAAATCCTAAGTTAGCCCCACACGCCTCAACAGACTATTGTTAAGATATGCTTGAAAGTAACTTCTTCTGCAAGTTTACAAAACTGCCTTTGCTCTAAGAGGGCTGCCTTAAATTTTCAGCACAGATCTCCTTATACAGTGTTGAATGTATCCTTCCACAAAGTCCCAAAACAGTTTCCAGTGAATACAGAGAAAGAGAATGTTTTCCAAAGCATCATCCTATGCAAAAAGCTGCAAAGTTGTGTATACTTAGCTGGGACAGACCACCCAGCTTTTATGGGGGCACTTTAGGTCTGCCGTGACCCACCCCAGCCACCTGAGCAGAATCCACACACATCTGCATCACAAGCAGCCTGCCTTCTGCCCTGTGCATGCCTGGGTCTGGCTACAGGACAACAGCACCAGACCAGAGGTGTCTGCTCCCTCCTGCGTGATGGGTGCTTATCCAGTGATATGACGGGACCTGCAATTTAGGCAGATACATGCAAGTTACCCCAGTGACAGATGTATATGGACAAACAGGATCAGCACTCCTAATCTTGTGTCCTGCACGCTACCTTCAGCTCAAGAGTTTGACGACACCCAGCCCTAGTGAGCCCTTCTGCACCCTCCCTGCAGAACCGTTCTGCCCAGAGATGGTAGCTGTGCAGTCTGCAGAGGTCACAACTAAAATCTGAACTAATCATTTTAATACCCCTCTTCCTTCATTAACAAAGTCCTGTTAAACACAGATCTGCCAACATAGCAAGATGGCTGCAAATAGCTCCAACTTTTCTACAAACAGGTATGAATAGTGGCATTAGAAGTGCTCCAGTTGTTTCAGACACTGTGAAACAAAGCAATTCAGTTTAAAACCACAGATCAAAAAAAGAGGCAGAAAAGATTTTGCAGTTCTCCTGCCCTGAAATTTGTGGTGCTTACCTCCTTTTTTGGAACACTTCTTTGTTTCACAGTGCCTTCAGAAATATACTGTTATCACAACCTTCTTGCCAAGTACCACTCCAAGCTGGTTATTCACCACTACCCCTTTCCCAAGTCAAACTGTGCATTTCTAAAACACTTCTTGCAGTCATCAAGGCTCCTTCAGGCCAACCTGTGAGGTAATCAGCTGATCTCTGATTCCTCTATATGAAGCAATGAAACATCTGTTTCATAAGAGAACTGAAAGATAGTCCTTGTGTGGTTACAGGTTTTTGGCATCAAAAGTTTTTTTGGTTTTTGTTTTTTTTTTTTTTGTGAAACACCTCTGGTTTGACAACTTTAGTCATAATAGATCACTCAACTGGCACTAACCGCAGGGTGTCGTAGATATAGACTAATTGGGGGGACAATCTCAACTTTGAGACTCAATTTTTTATTAAAAGGTTTGGGTAAGTTCTTTTGTATTTCCCTACCTACCCCTACTTACACAAAATATGTATATGTTTTAAGCTTTATAAGTTTTATATAAAAGAACAATGTGTCAAATAACCCGTATAAAGCCTGAGAAAACCAGCACAAAGACAGGCAATACTAAGAAATGAGCTCCATCCCACTTCACACGCATCTACCCTGACATGCTGAACAAGCATATCATAAACCTAAATAGAGTAACAAGGATTCACTGTGTTTAATGGCCCTGGGATGTTATCAAATATCCACAGGAAGGAAAAACTGATGGCTATATTATCAATGATGGCAAATGAATTAAATTCTAGAGGCTGTTCTTAAAAGCTTTTCAGAAATTTTAGTACATTAAAGATTGTTAATATCACATGACATGGAACAGTGATTTTTTTTTTGGTCATTTTACAAATTGAACTGAACCATAGGAAAAGCAAATAATTAAAACTACATACATAGACATCGCAACTACTGTTTTCACTTTAAAACACTGGACAGCTATTGTCCCACCCCCCCACCTTCCAGAAAAGAACACTATTTTAATATGAAATCTTTTAAGAATAAAGCCCACTGGAGGGGGTGGGGTGGTGGAATGATCAGTGAAAGAGCAGGAAACACTGCTGACTGTTGGAGAAGCTACTGAGAGAGCATGGATATGCCCTTCTGACTGATGGGCACATCTATCTCTGTGCAAGTTTGTTTGGTATTAACACTCCACTTCCTTGCTACACTGCAAATTACAATGAATATGTGATTCCACACTTTTTTCTTACATCTCTTTCCTTCATAACACATTATTATGTTTCTCTTTTAATCCACTCTTTCTATTGACTTCCCTACAGATTATATTTAAAGTCCTTAAATTCCATATCCATGCACTCTGAAGAGTTTTCCTTACTTGTTCTTCATATATTTCTAAGCAGAAAAAGAAAATATCTACTCCACTGTTTTATATCCAGTGGGGAATACAGGACAAGGAAGGGAAGAGAGTTTCTAGTACTTCCTTGCCTGATGTTGAGGACAGGGGTTTAAATAGCATGAACTGAAGTTCTAAGTGTTGGTTTAGGAATAAGGCTCTTAATTGTGTATGCTTTAGAGAAGTGAAGACACTCTGGATTCCCCTTTTACTGCATATGCAGATAATTGGATGAAGGAGGTGGCCTTTCCTGTTTACATCCCCATTTCATGTGCAGAGCCATGTCCTTAAAAAGAAGCGGGTGATGGGCAGTCTCTGAAAAAGATTTCTTGCACATGTTTCCTGAATGCATCCTGGCACCACAGAGCATGCTGCCCACAGGCCAGTCTGACAGCTGTACCATCTTCTTGTACAACCAAAGCACTCCCCACAACCATCAAAAGAGATTAAAAGTAACATGCTTGACACATATTTCTTCCTTTTATCTTCAAGAAGGAGCTGGAGTGGCTTAGAACACCCAAGCTGGCTTGGCTGTACCAGCCTTTAGGAAGCGGTCACCTGAGGCACCATCCCACCACTCCAGAGTCTTCTCTGACAAGTTCCATCAGCTCCCAAAATTTAGTAAGGAGCTATTTAACTACAGCTTCACTGATGATCCATCTAGCAATAATGTTATATCAAACTGAACTGTGACATTCACCATTCTAAGGAAAATCCCCTACATTTGCTGCATGAATTGTATACCTCACACTAAGTGTACATAACATACTCTTGTTTCCATTCATACATCGAAGTTAAATGCCTAATGAATACATTCTTATCTTTCTATATCCTTTTCTTATTGGTGCTGTTGTTAATCTTATATTTAGACTGATTATTTATTATAAAATTGTTTCAGCTTCTCAAATCTGATTGAAATCCCATTGTCATTAGCACAGCCTTGCATTTGATAGATATTAGAAAAAGCTTCTCTTCCTGAAGACTGAGCATACCCCAGGACTTTTAGACAAAAGATTTATTACTGTGAAGAGTTAGCAAAATGCAAAGCACAGACTGGTACTGCTCTCAACCCCAAAGGTAGCTGCATTTCCTTACCAGCAGATATACTCTGTATGATTTGGTGAGTGCTCTGGAATGGGACCAAGTGTGAAATGGCCCAGAGTATGTTATTAATGGCCCACAAAATTCATTTAACTCTTCACTAAAACACAGCAACCTCTTCAGTGAGGTATGATAATGCTTTAACACAGCCTCATTAGAGGACAGTTTAAAATAGAAAGATAAGATTGTCAGAAATTAAGCCTTCCCAGATCTCCATTGCAGCATAGTGGAGATCTTCATAACACAAATACCCCAGGGTTAACCACCTCTGCACATCACTCTGAGTAGAAAGATTTTCAAGTGAGCTCTGTGCTTGTGCTCTGCTAGTAGGTAATGCAATATTTAGAAAACCACTAGATCTGTTTTCAATAAAGTGAAATATTCTTGGTTATGTGGTGTTCTACTGAGCCATCTACTTGAATTCAACAGCAAGTGTAAAAGAAGCCAATGCTGTTTGTGAGGAGGACTCTGCTCACTCCTTAAGCAAACTGTCAAAAGGCCTCACTCTCTCCACAGGGTGTTGTTGACATATTTGTCTCTAGTGGAAATGTCTACTGTCCCTCAGCATCCTGCAGGGCTTACTAGGATGTCTGTGGAGCAGGCTTCCCCTGCTTCATCTTGCTGCACCTCACTGGTACCTCTGATAGAGCTCAAGCTGCCCCTGCTGCTGGCAAGGGCCTCGTATTGCTAAGTGTGGGACAAGAAATACTTTGTAGCAGTTATTCTAATACCTAGTAAGTGTGAAGGTAAATCCATTTCTTATAAGTTTAATTTTGCCAAGCAAGAGCGAACCCAGCTGAGCAGTAGAGCTCTACAGTGGGGCTGCCCCAGAAGAAAGGCCCTTTGTTGCTAGTCAGCTGTCCTAAAAAACAAACCTGAATTTTCCCTGCGATCCCAGCTGAAGACGTGGTTAACGCAAGGCAGCCCTCTGTCTCCAGTCTGGTCAGACCTGAAGACAACCAGCAGCTCCGGTGGAGTTCAAAGTTTGACAGAAGAACATTTTCTGTCCCCTCAGAGGGCTTTTCCTGAGGCCCTCTGCCTGTCTCCCACTCAATGAATGCTCTCTTTGTTCCCACCAAGTTGACAAATGCCAGTGTTACAGAATAAGGATGACATTTCTGCTGTGGTATTAGGGCCGAGAAAGGGGATTATTCTGGGCAGTGCCGGCTGGGAGGCAGCACACAAGGGACGCTGCGTGACGCTGTTGTTTGTGCCGCAACAAGGAGGCCCTTGAAGGCCATGGCCAAGACCAAACACAAGACCCGTGTGTGGGGAGATGTGCACACGCACTCGAGGCAGCATCCCCGGCCAACTCCCTGGCCCAGCGGCACACCTGTGTCAGCTTCCTCCCAAGCCCTCCTCATTATGCCTGAGCACACAAAGAGGCAGCTGGGCCGAGGACGAGGAGCTCACCATGCTGGCTCGGCCAGGGAGACCGGAAACCGGGACTGGCCGCCTCTTTTGTCGTGTTTTAAAAAATCGAGGGTTTGTGTTGAGCCTGTGGAGGATAATGAGCCTCTCACCAGGCACACACTGAACTGCACATCCGCCTAAAATGCAGAGCGGATAAAGTTAACTGGTTCTTCCTTGGAAAGACTGAAAAAAAATAAATCAAGGGGCTAGAAAACATTTGCTACTGTGCCAACCTCCGCACAAGAGTCTGAATCCATGACTTACTAGAACAGCACAGCCTTGACAGTACTCCTTGATTTGGAAAAATAACACCCTAGACTCAGAGACCTTATAGTAAGTCAGGTGGGATACACTTGGTTCTGTTAATCTTCTCTTTTATCATTCCATATTGATGGTTTGCCTTTTTTTTTTTCTTAAATCAATAACACTCCTGAAATACTCCCATGCAGAGAGGAATACCTTCATATGAAAACCAAAATCCTGATAAGGTTTTCTCAGTGGTTTGGATTTTCTTCTCCTCCAAGATCAAGGCAAATCCACTCCTACTGCATCTCTGCAAGCAGAGCAGGCATAAATCTATCCTTAGACTAGCATCTCTCGATGGAACAAGTATCAAGGTGAAACAGGGAAGGAGAAACCCAAAAGGGATAAAGAACTGCACACCTCCCTTTGCCAAATCTTCATCCCACCTCTCTAGTCATCATCTACAGCAAACACTATGGCAAGCATTTTATACCAGATGCTTTTCACACAATACCCTTTCAAAAATGAATAGTTTCTTAGCCTTGAGCAAAGAAAAGAGACAGACAGCATCTAGTAAAGACATTTTGCAGCGGCCTGTTCACTGTCTGTGTCAGAAAGACTGCCTTAGACTTTAGAAAAGTTGAAGATGGCCTTGGTCACAAACATGTTCCCATGAAAAGTACTGAACATAGCACAAAGCCTTGTCATGCCTTCTGTGCCCTACAGCCCCTTGGTGGATCTTCTGTTCTCATGAGGTTTCTATTAGAACATGCATTCATCCTTTCTATTGTTTGATAATAAGCTTTTCACTTTACTTGCCTGTGGGTATTAAAACTGTCTGCTAGGACGAAAGTGGAATCAGATATTCTGAACAGGGCAATGTGGATAATCTTTAAAATAGAGCTAGCACCTTCGGGGGAAAAAAAATGTACTCCTGAACACGTGCAGTAGTTGAACACCACAGCTGTCCTTCACACATGCTTTCTGGTGCAGCATGTTCTTCACTAGTAAGAGATCCCTAACTTGGTGGTGGGTTTTAGTGTTGGTTTATTTTTTTTCTTGAAAATTTTCTCCCTTTAGGGAGAAAGATTAGTTACTCTGTAAGGCCCATTTGTCTCCCAGTCCATCTCCCAATGTTGCTTAGTTCCATGTTCTTTCACGTATACTGACCCTACTAGTTAGCCTCAGGCTACTCCCCCATTTTGCATCAGCAGCTAGCAACAGATCTGGGGAACTGGTAGCATCATGTACTCAAAGATACCCAGTGTGAGACTCCTGTGGTGACAGCTACTTCTCCGTACGTAGGCAGGAAAGTGGTGACTTTCAGGAGGTGAGATTTTAGGTATCCATGATAAAGAAATGCTGTGTGTGAGTGTCTGACAATAAAATGCTTAAATATAGGAAATACTGTCTGAGGCCACTGCACAAACACATTGTGACAGTTGCAAACGGTTGAATAGTGTTGCTTTTTAAAGAAGGAATAGGCAAAGAGGTAATGAATAAAAACTGGAATAGAAGCATCATCTACTTGCATTAAAGGAAACTGTGATTACAACTCACTTGTTTAGACAGTTACCATTTTGTTTCACTTTTCTGACTATATTCTAGCCAAAAGTTTCAATTCAAATTTTTTAACAGCAATGATTAAGATCATCTCAAAGTTCCTGCTGCACAGCCGTACAGAACAAGCCTAGAACACAGGTGTCCAAAAGACTTAATTTCTTACAGTACAGCCAGGCAGACTGATGAGTCAGACATGAGTTTCCTATTTCAACACATAGAGATTTTCTTTTTCTCAAAAGCCACAGTTATGGATCAAGACATACAACATCCATGGCCTGATTCAACCTATGACCTTTCTGTTTCCTAAGAAATTTCAAATAACAGTTCTTCTCCTGGCTTGTTTTGTGACAGAACAACAAAATAATTAATAGAAGAGATAAAGAGTCAGTTAACTAACTGTTTGACAGAATCTGAATCACTGAAAAGGCTATAAATTTTATTCTGTATCTTTTCCATGCATCAGTCATCTCCTAGATGCCACTTCTCTCCCTTCGGTCTAACCAGAACTCTGATGTGCGAAGTCCTCTTCACCCAACACTTTGACTACGTTGTATTCTCACCCTTCAGACACCTATTAGCATTCTCACTCTGTACGTATTGATTGCATTCCTTACCTTCAAGGCCCTGCATATTTCTGCACATGATCAAGATATTACGAAGGGAACCAGTTTGCCTCAGTTCCTTTTTGTAAGAGTTTCAGTAAAATGCTCAAAGTTCTTCTAACATAACAAACATCAACCATGAATGCCACAGAATGGTTAACAAAATTTGGCAGCTGCTGATGCTGTTTTGGTAGCATGACAAGTCATTCTTTAGATGATTCAAGCTAGCTTTGCACATAGTGGAAAAACACAGTGAAGGAACACAGTGGAAAATGCAAACACAACTGCAGGAACAGGATGGACTGGAAAGGGAGGGAAGGATGGAAGAAAGTAGAGGTGCAGATTCATACTATATTATCACAAACCTCACACCAAAGGATGGTTATTCTGGGTCATCTAAAGTATACGTGTATATGCATATACATTTCCACTGTAAATCAGTGGATATGTTTAAAACAGACTTTTCTGATGCACTTCAAGTAAGATGTTAAAAACCTGGTCTTTCATAATAGAGAGAATGAGCCTACAGTAGAAGAAAACTCTAGCAAGGGGTTCCTCCCAGACACCTGCATGTGCACAGGGATCTCGGGCATGTGAGCAAGGAGCTCAAGTGAACTAAATCAGGTAGCGGTGATTGCAGGGCCTTTGAGGTCAACAGACTTAACTCATGGCTGCTGTGGGCAGAAAGGGTGGATTTCTAAGACTTTCTTCTATGTATCACGCTCAGGTGTAATCTGGCAGAATTATTTCTAGAGGAGAGAATACTGGGACCAGAAAAAAAGTCTCTCTCACATTAAACATAATAAACATTTATGCAGTTTAGATAGCAGCAGCTGAAGTCATGTTTCATTTTTGGGCTATGCATAGCATGTCTTTTTCCAGGCTCAGAAAGAATGCTGTAATTTAAAGCAGGCTGACTGACTCAGTCAATGTTTTTTGCATATCATCTTGGAGACAATATGGGGGGGGGGAGGTGGAGGGAACAAGGCTGAGGTGGAGAAAGGGAGGATGGTTGCTCATCTGGTCTTTATTTCCTTTCCCTGTTTCTTAATAGTTCAAGCAAAGGGCCCATTCCAGCTAGAAATGATGACAGTCTTGCTGTGGTATTTCATCTCAGAGGAGGACAGGCCACAGCCCACTCTATGTGTTAGTATCCTGGGAGCCTCCACCACTACACTGCTTTGGGGTGGGGACCTTAGAGAGGGTGTGGGCAGTCCTTGTGTTGTTTTTGTTACAGTGGGAAGATTTCTAAAGAGGGCCCATGCTTAACCTTTTGCATGAAGAATTTCCTAGCTAGAAATCCTTATAACATGTACTTGCCTTACCTTCTGCCATGTGGGTTTTGTTTACTTTTTTAATGACATATCAGTGGAGATGTCACAAGCAGTTAATGGAAAATGACATTTTTGGCTACTTTAACCAGTGAGATTGTAAGGAAAACATAAAATGTATGAAAGTGAAAACATCTGTTAAGCAGAGCCTTTTAAAAAATTGGCTCAAGAGGTGTGGTCAGGTTCACTATTGACAGGCCTATAAGCAATCCTCATTCAAAACCTTATCTGAGACTTGTATAACTCAAAATTCATGCATACTGCTCACTTTTGTGGTAATAAACATTAATTACAGGCCCAGAACATGAAGTACCCTAGTACTGCCTGTACTCCTCATGAAAAATTGAGGCACAGAGAGATCAAGTAACTTGTCCACATACCCACAGAAAGAGGTTATAGTCAAGCCAGAAATGAAGCCCAGGCTTGCGGAGGCCCAGTCCAGTGCCATAACCACAAGAACGCATTCTTTTCCTCACGACACGCACTCTCCCATTGGATCTTTGTTACTGTAGCTATACCTATTCTTATGCACTGCGCAGGATATGCCACGAACCAGGTCTTGAATCCTTAAGGATTTAGCGGGTAGTTGAAAGAGATCCTGTCCCTTTCAGAGCAGAAGGAAGGAAGAAGGCCAAGTTCTTCTAGAAACATCCTTTCCCCTGAAACTCGTCCTTATCATCTTAACAATATTTCCTTTGCTCTCCAAGAGTTGTTTTCAAGAGATAAAACCTTTACCAGAGCAAAAGCATTTCTGATTCAGCCTAAAAGACATCCATCATTATTATAATTCATACACCGTTGAAGGGAACAAGAAAAGAGTGTGTCAGTCCAGAGTGTGCAATGAGCAGCGTAAGTCAAATCAGAGCAAAACAAGCAGTTTCCTGAGTGGTAACACATTGCATTGTGCAATTGCATTGAATTAAAGTATTCTCTGCTTTGCCTCCTCCTCCTCCCTGCTCCATGTATCGTCAACCTCCCAGTGCAGTACCTTCCCCTGCATACTCCCTTGCCCAGCCTGCAGAGAGCAAAGTGCTCATCTTTTGGCCACCGTCAGAGCCCAGGACAGAGACTATTCAGCAAGCTGCATAGGTACTTGATATGTTTCTTAAAAATTTATTTCTTAATTAAGGATAGTAAAATATTTGTTAAATCAGGTTGACCTTGCCTATGGCTACATATTGTTAGAAGAAAAACAGATAATGCTTTGGGATGACACAGTTTCATTTGGAAACTGGGCAAAGAAACTAATGTTATTTTTAGATATATGAATAATGTCAAAGCTTCTCATTGAAATAAAACCATTATTGATTGTAATTGCCTCAACATTATCAGAGTCCTACAAACCACTTTGTCTCAGAGGAAGAAGTACCTTAGCATAAAGCAGTGGTCTCTCCTGATGTCCCTGGAGATAAGTAGATTTTTTTTCTAATGAACATGCAAAAGTAGCAGATTCCCAATTTGAGGTTTCTTCTTAAGATCACTGTGGTATTAAAGTGATAGAATCTATTGGAGATCTGCAGCTGCATCTCAACATCATAATTCAGTCCAAACCTTCTCTTCACACGGAGACTTGGCATAAGCACATCTCAGAACAGCAATGAAGCAGAAGGCAACATCCCATATTTTGAATGGGTCTTCAAAAGCACTCACTTAGATTCAGAATAAAATGACCTCCAGTGACATGTGCCTGCCTTCCTATCTGTTTTGCTTCTGGAAGCGTCCCATGACCTATGGGGAGGCAAGGGGGCTACCAGAGCTCCACTGCCTTTTAAAGGACAAAAGATCATCATGTTTAGACTTGTCAGCTCATCACTAGAGCAGCACCCCAGCTGTGCCACATTAGCCATAGGAGAAATCTGAAACCCACACAAAGCCCTCTAAGGTAGGCTAATTAAACAGTCCCAAAAATATGAATGTCAACCTCAGCTTGGAAGAGGTAATGCCTGATTATAGCAAGGGTGTGACCCTCACTGGTCCGAAACTCTGATTCCAACTACTGAACAAATGCTGACATATTTAATATGGTGTGCTACCAGAGGAGAAGGGGGAGGGAGAAAGGAGGAGGCTATTGCCATGATATGTTTTCAAGCAACAGATGAAGAAGGACAAAAGAGTCCACACATCAGGAAACTATTAAAATGAATACGTTCCTAGTTTCTTCATAATTAATTCAGCATGGCCAATTTTGTATCAGAGAAAGGAAAAGAAAGATTTCAACCACTTCCTTTTATCTCAAGCTGTTTGGAAGAATATGATCTTGTAACACTGAAAAAGAAGTGCATCACTGCATCCCAGCAGGCAAGTGTCATTTTAACTCTTCCATGTGCCTAATTTGATATGCAAATCCCTATTTTCTATATGACATACAATACTTAAGTTATACAGCAAAGACCCAGGTTCATTTAGGCACTACCTATCCCCACTTTCTAGCTCCATCTCCCTTTTTACTTCATATTGCGTTAATACATTGGAAATGGTTTTTGCTGCACAATTTCCTCAGAAATTTTTTTTCAGTAGTTTGCTTTGTTGTGAGAGCTAACATTTGGTTCACATTTTGATGGTCATCTTCACATGCATAAGGACCAGAGACCTATTCTTTCCTTGTTCTTGAAATCTTAGGTTCGTGGTTAGGCTGAGTTATGCAATACTTTCAAAAGAAGATTCAGTAGTCAGCTATTTATATGCTCAAGTAATTCCCGTTTTCAAAGACCTATGGGAAGAAATGTTAAAGCTGTGATTGGCTGCAAGTATAGATAGCCAGTTTAGGGGCTCTCCTACAGTCATTCTGTAAGCAACGAGTAGCATGCACAGGTAAGATAATTATCTTGGTTAACTGTGCTTCAAGAACTTACGGCTTTCCTTAATAGAAGATTTGGGTAGGTTTAGTTGAGCTCTGTGACTCTGAAAGTCTACCAAACATATTAAACACTTGATCAATGCCTGTTACCCTGTAAATAACACTTGATACAACTGAATATACAAGCACTCTATTTGAGATTCTAAAACCTGGAAAATTCATGCGAACATTCAACAAAAAAAAATATCTGAGGTTAGAATTGTGCATGCAAGGGCAGTTTCACCTTCTTATTAAGACTGTACTGACAAACTTCATCTGGAGAGAACACGTTTTGTGCAATACACTATGTGCCCAAATTTTCTTCTATGAAAAGGATTGACCTATAGTTTTGAGAGTGTTATTTGCTTGTTATGTTGTAACAGCACTTGGATAGCCCAGATGAAGTTCAAGTTCCGTTATGCTATGTTACCATACGTAGCCCAAAGTGGTTATACAATGCCACAAGAACTGCCAAAATGGTGGGGAACAGCAAAAGGACCTCTTCCCCCCTGCAGATGAAGAGCTGAGGTACAGTCTGGTTACAAGACCTGTCCAAGATCAGACAGGAAATCTGTTAGGGCTACATACTCAGTCCAACACGGGTCCTGTCACCACATTACCATTCTTCCTAAATGTTTTTCTGTTACACAGCTTGCTTGCATCAATACCTCCAAGTCTTTTTTCATTAAGACAGAGGCCTATGAAAACAGCATGCTATTATTTAATCAATACAGTTGTTTTCTCAGACTGTAATGGTACTGAGCTTTTACATGTTTTCTACTTCTATACTAGCTGTGGAGTGATGACTAGGATTTGCAAAGCAGGAAACCCACACTACTATCAACTTCTCAGACCATTCAGTGTTTAGTAATTGACACATCAGATACTCACTAATATTTGGCAATTCTGCAAATATTATGCTTCAAACTGAGTTCACTCAGAAATTACTATTACATATCTTTGAACCAAGGATGGTTCTAATGATCAGCTCAACTAGGCATTTTGTAGCAGAAGAAAAGCCTTTGTTCCAAAAAGCATGGCTAGGATTCTGAAAAATCTGCAAAACCAGATTTTGATTTAAATGTTAGAATGTTTGCCAAGCCGCCAGCTTCTTGGATTTCTAGACTTTGATCAGCATGTCCATGACAACCATGCCTATTGCTTTAATCATCTTCAGAAACCATGTGCGTGTTACTAGTAACAAGTACTGCCAAATCTTACTCTTGGTTTACCATCGTGGAAACAAGATCAAAATCACAGTTAACATACAATATGTTGACAACACTGATTTTTCAAAGCCACCAAGAGATACGTACTCATATATTGAAATGACAAATGCAACATTGGTCTATTGCCATTTCAAAATTTACCTATAAAAGTTCATTGGCATAGCTTAAGCAATATACTTTTAAGTGTTTCCCAAAGAGTAAGACTTGCGGAATGAAAATGTTTGTAACGGCACAAACAGGGTATTTGTTCAAGCAAAATAAAAAGACTAATGTTATTTTGGTTTGCACACTACATACAGTCACATCTTTTGTTCAGTGCTCTGCTCCTGGAGAACTGTGTTCCACTCTGAACACCACCCTGCTAGAAAGACATTGGCTGCAGGGCCAAGAAAGCAGAGTACTATATGCTCAGTAGAAAATGAAATAAAGAAAGGAGAAATGTGTATAGGAGCAAACTTCGTATGCATTTGACTGAAATTATTGTCCACACAAGGAGACAGAGTATACTACTAGCAAGAGCACAGTATATGGTAGCCCGTGGAGCAGCAAGCAGACACACAGAAAGCCTAAGCAGTCTTACTGCTTCTGCTTTTACATTTCTGTGGGAGGCCAGGCATCAGCTCCAGTAACTCACTGTCTCCTTTTCCCCAGCCCAACACGCTGACCATGAGCAGGAAGGCTACAGTACACATACTGCCCTAGAGAACAGGTGCTGAGAAGTCCTACCAACTTTATCAGATGCCTGACTGTAATAGTTCCCTTATTTAGGACCTCAGTACAAAGCAATCTCCTACCTTGATCAGAATTTAAGAGCTGAAGCAGTACAAGTGTCAGAGAAGGTTTCAGATCAGCAATAACAACTGATGAGCTTTAACTGCCCAGAAGGATGATGATAAAAGCCATACAGTAGACTCCCTAGTCAGAGGCTGAAGTAGCCCTAAATATTGTGACAGACAAGACCCCTCAGAGAATTCCAGTCAAATAAAACACATAGTGGCCTCCTCTGTTAAATTACACAAACAAATTTAAGTTTTCTTTATTTTTCAGCCATGTCTTGCTCAGATATAATTTGTCATAAATCCTTAGTCTGGAATATGTAATACATCTAGAAATTCCATAATATCTGTTGTTCAGTAAATCAAATAGAAGTTTTTCTTTGAATAGTAATGCTGTAATGGAGAGTCTGCTTTCAGACAGTTATCCCCCCTTTCCTTCAACTGACCCATATCAAGTAAGAATTCTCATCATATCACTAACACACAAATTATACCAGAGACAAGAAAGCTGAAACAACGCATTAATTTGGTTTCTGTATCCCCTAGATGCTCTTCCCATATTGCATGTACTAATTAAAGATGCAGCAACAGTTCATTTAAATACCTCAGGAGTCTCCAGCGTCACACATCAGCAATATCATACACCAGCAACATGGACTACACACAGCAAGGAAAAATAGACCAGCTACACTGGATGTCACTTTCTAAACTTACAACCTTTGTGTCTGTCTCTGGATTCTGTTGACACTCAGATTTAAGTGAATACAAAAGTCAGGAAGGACAAAGAAAAAAGGTTGACCAATCTAAGGATTCCCTTTTATGTGCCATTTTGGCATAAGCACTCAAGTGCGCCTTCATTCTTTACACAGCCTGCGCAGAGCTGAGAAAGGGTCAGAGGACTTCATTGTATTTCCCACTCATACAACTTGCTCCAGAGTCAGGACTAGGATGCCAGGACACCCAGTACACCAAATCAGTCCTAAAACTTTCTTTTTCCTTTTGCAATGGAACACTTTGGGTATGCTTTATCATCATAATTTCATTTCTCTCAAACCTATGCAAGTGGAGTAGCACAAAATAAGAGCGCTAGGGTTTTTAACACCATCTCCTAGTTGTGCTGCCTTACAATTGAGAGTGTCCAAGGGCTCACATTTCAAAATAAAACTTTGGCACTCCCACTCCTACAAAACACTTGGGAGCCAGTCAGTGCATCAAGCTGTGGTTTGCTATTAGTGCTTTTCTGCTTTATTTGATGAAGCATCCTTATAAGCAGAGCCCTACAGAGTTCTTCTAGGAAGGGGACCCACCTACCAGTGGCATGCTGACTTCATGTTCCCCATGCTGTATGCCTTTCAGCTGTGTAATACACAAACTTGGAGAAAGATGAGGGGAAAAAGAGCGTTAAATACGTTGTTCCTCCGCATTTCACTTCGAGGGAACTCTCTGCCTGTTGTTGTTTATCATAAGTCTAGTTTTAAGCAGGGCATGTAGGGGGTTTTGTTTGGTTTTTGCTGACTCTGCAAACTGATACTTTGAGGGAATTGTTTGGGGAAAGCAAAGAGTCCTTTATTATGACCGTCACTGCCAAGTAATTTGGCAGATTCCTCCATGAGATGCACAGTCCGATAGTTTGAGAGAGCGCTCGGCTGGCCAGTTACCAGCAGAAAAGCTCAACTTAAACACTTTTAAAATCTTACTATGGCCAATTTGTGGTTTTGGCTGAAGAAAGGAAGAGGATGAAAAAACAGAGGCAGCTGGGTGTCAGCGAAGGATAGAATAGCAATGTCATTTTTGTTGCTGTGCCACACCAAAAATACTGGCTTTGTACATACATTGGATCTAGCTAAGGTAAACACGTGCACTGGCTAGGTAAACCTGCAAAGATGATTTCATTTGTCTGGAAGACCAAGGTGATGTATCACTGTCTCATAAATTGAAGGGCAAGGTCCTTGCGTTTGGCTAAGTGCAGGTGGACAGAATCCATGCTGCTTCCCAACTTCAAGGCCAGAGGGAATCCCCTTCAGCTCAGCACTAACACCACCAGTCCGAGACTGGCTTCAATTTGTGCCTGAGAGCCACAAGGAGGGAAGCCACAGCTCCCACCACAGGGGTACCTTGGGGAAGGAAACCTTGCAAATCCCCTGCCGATTTCCAAAGTCGAAGCAGCACAAAGAACCTGTTGTGTAGTTCTAGGTCTGGATATTGAGACATACTTCAAGTTATAGCTAATTTCTGGTCCTTCTAAAAAAATCTGTTTGGTTTTGATCATCCCCAAAAGCGTACCTGTCCTGGCCCCATTAAATAATCTTTGAAATGTCTGGATGAAAATACATGTATCTGTTGGAGAGCCATACGGTCACATAGCAGGAGAAATGCCAGACGCTTTGGTTCTACAACATAAGCATGTCAAATCAGTGTAAAGCATAAAATTGTCAACTCCCCAGACAAAAAGAATGCTGAAAACATAAAAACTTTGTTCACATTACAGTTTGTAAGCTAGTTTGGATATTATTTCAAACATGGTAAGATGGATGTCCCACCAAACTTTTGCAGCCAAGGGTAGAAACTGGGCCAAAGACTACCTGGACCTAAAGGCAACAGGACAACATACGTTAACATGGTAACAACAAAATATTTTGCCTTTATGAATAGGGGCATAACTTTGCCAGGTTAACTTAAAACATAAATAAATCCCTATCTGCAGAAAGAGTAAGAAAAGATAATGCTCAGTGAGGGAATTGCAGGACCTAAACAGCAACCAAGGTTTACTATTAAGCACCATTCAAATTGAGCTGGAGCGGGAAGGGAGTGGGAGGTTAATGGTGTAAACAAGGTAAATCCCACGTTTCGTAAAATAAGAGCCTTTAGGTTAATACCAGCAGACAAAATGTGTCGTCTTGCTCTTTTTTGGCACTTAGTTAAGAAAAACCTTTGATGAGAACCATTCTTGTCCTCCAGCTGTATGAGCACTGAGACACCTCTGTGGCAGAGCCCCCGGGCGCTGGAGCACCCTGCCGGGCAGGGCTGGCTGCCGCTGTGCCACGGAGCAGGCTGTTTCTCAGAAATGTTTATGCAATTCAACTGTGCTGCTGCTGAAGCCAGACACGAACAAAAAAAAAAAAAAAAAAAGAGAACACCCAGCCTCAGACCTCTCAGGCCATTAGTGTATCTTGCTCAGGTTTTGCCTTCCACCAAATACTGTCAAATATCTGTTTTGTTTGGACCTGAAGGGTGGAGGGAGTTGGACAGTTGCCTTCGCTGCTGTCAGTGCTTCCTAATGATGTTTCTCACTCCAGAAAATGACCTTGTTTGTTTGAGAATCCAAGTTCCCTGTGGGGCACAGTTTGGGAAACTGAAGATATGGGAAGGAAAATAATATCCTTTAGGGCAAACTATAAACATCCATAAAGCAGCATAGCGAAACACCTACAGAGAATGTTGTGGCTTTGCCAGCAAACTAATTAAAGTCACTGACTGAAGAGGGAGCTGTGACAGCTGAAAAATTAAAATAAAAATAAATCAGAAGTTTAGTCTAGCAATTATAACAGGAAATTACTGCCGGAGTCAGGGCTTCTATGTTCTTTTCCTGGTTCTGCTTCCGATTTACTGAGCAAGTTGGAGAAGCCAGATTTTAAAGGTAGCTTCTAATTTGGAAAGCCTCCATTTCTGATGCCCAGCTGTGCACACAGAGAACTTTACCAACTACCATCTTCAGTGCCCTTCTGTGCATTTGTGAAGGCAGAGCGTTTCAGGGCATTGGTGTCTCTGAAGTCAGCTACCTGACCTGGAGAAACCTGCAGTTATCGGCCCACTCCAAGGGACCATCTCCGAAAGTTTCCCCATCTGTGAACTGTGGCTAGCACAACATATTGCTGTGGGAGTCTGATGTTTAAATGCTCTTTATGGCTGGCATAACATATTGCAGGAGGAGTGTTATGTTTAAATCCTGTTTGTAAATATTTACAAGACTTCTCAGGCATGCTCTGTCTCCAAAGTCAGTGCCATTACTGTTGGCAATAACGTGCTCTGTGACCTGTACATTTTCTGAAAGGACTGCTTCTTCATAGAGGTAATGAAGCTGCATTTGCAGGTCTGACTGCAGGAGGAGTTTAAGTTGAATGCCACTGAAACCGAGAATCAGAAATAATCCTTACCTTCTATTCAATAACATAGCTCCAACTGAAACTACAGATAAAGCAATCTGTGACGCCTCAGGAGGAAGGGGAATGTCTCTTAATCGTGGGAGCTCTCTGTACACAGGGTTCCTATCCAATTCCATGAGAATTTCTAAATGAAGAGAGCATGTGGCTCCTTCTTACACTGACTTGAGTCATGCTACAAATTCCTTAGAGGCAGAGCCAAATTAAGTGTCCAGAATAAGGACGTCTCCATAAATTGACATTTTCCTGCCCTACATTCAATTACCATCTCCCATCCTTATCAAGGGACACCATGGATCAGAAGATTACATTGTGGGTGCCTGCCAGCACTCATTCAGTCATGGAAATCCAAATGTTTCTCATTATACCAAGGAACACTTTTTTTTCTTCTGTGCAGTACTTCTGTAAATATATGTGTCCTAGTGGCAGCTTCATTCTTGCTCTGCGTCCAGAATATTTACAGTGACTTGTAAGATTGAGTGTCATGAAGCAAGTTATTATAGATGTTTGCCTATTTGTAATAGAGGTTGCTACCACATCTGATCTTTTAAAGAATATGGGTATGCTGAGGAATATCCATGAAAAATAGAGAATGTTGTTTATTGACACTACAGGAAAGGAGGAAAACAGAAAAAAAAAAAAAAGAAGAGGCCAGAGTAGGTTTGGGGTCCTCTTCTGCAGTGCACTCAACATTCCTTTCCCACATGTGACTGGGGGGGTAACACAGCAAAAACCATCTCCATCAGCCACGGGAGCTCTAGTCTCAGAGCTCCTGCCAACCACAGGTCTTCTGCCAACCACCTGCTTTTTCAACCCATGTTTTCACATGGAAAGCAATTTGGACCTACGCACTGAGAAATCATACAAGCTCCCAAAACAAAAAACAAACCCTTTCCCAGCATGATGGGTCATTTAACTTTTGTAAACCTAATCTGTGAACCTTAAAAAAAAAAAAGCCACAGAGGCATGGCATATAAATATATGACAAAGAATCCTTTGATAGGTGATCATGCCATTCTGCCACTACACAGGCAAAATATCTCCCTCCAGGCGACAATAAACAACATGGGCTGTATTTCAACACCTGGTAGAGACTCTGGGTAGATACCTTCATCTTAACAGCTGTCTTTAAGACAGCTGCGTGCAACACTCATCTTTACCTTAACACATTAGCATATTATGTACCTTACTATACTTTTGTTAGTACAACACAGTTTTAGCTAGTGTATTTAGAAAAAAATAAAACCAGGACTTGCATAAGGTCATTGTCTACTCTGTTAGCTTCCCTAGATAAAAAGGCTTTCTTCAGGGGGCATTTAACATTTAGACATCACAACAGTCCATTTGAGAATCCCTTCCTATTTCCATCAAAATGTAGAAATCAATGAAACCATTTACCACAAGCAAGAAACCAACTGATGTTCATGTAATTAATCATTTCCACTAATCAAAAACATGTCTTTCCTTCATACTCAATTCCAGTTTGTGCACTCCCATATACTAGTGCGTATCCACATACTAATGAATTGCCAATATTTCATTGTTCAGAGGCTGTGAAAGCTGAATTATGTTTTCTTAATGATAGGTTCTAGTGGGGAACAGACAAGAATCTAGTTAAGAAATACTGTCCTTTACTAGTGAGCTACTTCTCCAGATGCTATATATAATACTAACAATATGTACTCAAGAGAGATTATTTTATATTGAAATGGGTATTAAAACTATTCATTGCAAAAAGCACAGGGGCATATTTCTAAATACTATGTGTCACAAGTGTTACAAATCTTCTTGATCTTTTGAATACTTCTTACAGAAGTAACTCTCAGAACTGTTAAACTCTAGCTTCAACTTATGAACTCTTCATTAAGGGGCTATGACCTTCATGTCTGCCTCCCTTATCTTTTGCCCAAAGTTTCCTAATTAAAAAACTCTTAACTTTTCTACTACTTCCCACACACCCCTTGTTGGTCATTCATTGCTACTTCCCTTTGTTTTGTAGGCTCGTCCAAAAGGAGAAGGCCTGACTCCATACCAGGGCAAGAAACGCTGTTTTGGTGAATATAAGTGCCCCAAATGCAAGAGAAAATGGATGAGTGGAAACTCCTGGGCTAACATGGGACAAGAATGTATCAAGTGCCACATTAATGTTTATCCTCACAAACAGGTAGGAGAAGTACAGACCTGCTGGCATACAGGCTTGGAACTAGGCATGTTCTTCACTTTGTAAAGTGTGGGTAAGACTTAAACAGGACTTGACGGGGACTACAATATGTCACAAAAAAATTGTTCCCCAGATGAGCTGCTGTTGTCAGTCCTGGAAATCTGGGCTGGCATCATCAGAGTTGCAAAATTCAAATGTCCTATCTTCTAGTAAAAACACCTCCAAAACAAAATCTTTACCTGCCTTTATTATAGAAACAGACTGTGGGGCCTTATAATTTCAGATGGAGTAAAACAAGTTCAGCAGGAGCAATGGGCCTCCTAGTTCTTCTGATTCTTTTCCTATTTACACCAGTTTAAAGTTTCATTGCAGTGGTGTCAGTGGAGTTATTTCACATGCGTACTACTTTTTTCACCTACTGAAATAAGATTGGGTTTGGTCAAGGGGCAATGTCTAATTTATAGAGATTAGTGATAAAAGAGAACAACACTAAGATGACTCTTGCCTACAGAATTCCTTGGTTAATGACAGTAAAGCAAGACAGCCTGGTTAAAGAGAGGTTTCTCCATTTCCATAATACCAAGTGATGTCCAAGCAAACAATTTCAAGAGAAAGCCTTTTATTAAGCTGAAAGGGTCAAGTCTAAGAAGTAGCTCTGCTAGGAAAGCTGTATCTGCCATCCTGTCAGCCGCAGCTCATACGGTACACACAGCCTGCCTTCCTCCTCCCTGCAGATTGCAGTTGCATCTATCCCTTGAGATAATTTCCTGCATTTCCAGCTCATGATGGGAAAACTGTCAGTTCCTGCTTGTATCCCACCAGATGTGGTCACAAGCAGTCAGCCAGTTCAGTGATCTTTAGTGGGAGACAGACAGACCAACTGCATGAGCTCATACCCCTTGTTTGCCCGACAAATCAGGCCACAGACTGGCTGTCAAAGCTGACTTCTCGTACAGAAAGTCACTTTTGACAACCCCATGAAAAATAAATTTGGCCATCATGGAAAAATTTGAGGGGGATTTTGCAATATTGCAGAAAATTGTGGATGGAAAAGGTGAGAATTATTTTAAAAGAGTTTGGAAGGTGTGATTTGCCTCAGGTATAATTCAGCCTAGCTGAAACTTAGTAATAAATAGAGCTCTGCATGGGTCGAGTTACCTGCTGCCCACTCAGAGACTGCTCAAACCATAGACAGATCATTTGCATGTACTTGCAATAGGTGCAAAGGAAATTCCATCAGGAGCCTTAGGTGTCTCATTAGCTACCTAAGTGCTTACAAAATTCCTATAAGAAGCTCTTTCCATGGTCTCTTAAGGAACACTTCAGACCATGTCATGAGATTTTGGAGGGGTGGCTGTCAGGAAAAAGAGTCCTAAAGGAGGATACTGTGACTTTATTATGATGAAAAGGCAGAGCAATATTGAAATTCATTGCAACAAGCAGGAAGAGGAGATGCAAATAAGTTTATTAAGCTTTATCCCACCCAGAAACATCAAATCAACTATACATGCACATATGCATATTCCATCTAATTCCAAGGGCAAGATTTGGCTCAGTCTCTACAACAACATTGCATTCCAATATGCAGCCAAAATATTGATTTAGAATTGCTAATATCTTGAAACAGTATGAATTGCAGTTAAAACGTAGTGTTTGAAGCCTGCCACGCTTGTGGCAGAAGCCTTGGTTTAAACTTGACATACTTCACTACAAGATGATCATCCCTTCTTTCTATCATAGGAATTGTTCTGCTTTACAATGAACTTGTAGAATTCCCTGGCTGAGCTAGTGAATAGCTTTATTTTTGTTGGCTAGTTGAGATGATGTGATCAATTCCCCTTTCCCTGGGCTAATGCCACTCTGATTCCAAACCTGAAAACAAGAGGTCATCTTTAGAAACTGCAGTCTACTTTCCCTGGCAAAACTGTGACTGGAAACTATGTTGCAAATGAGGAAAAAAGCAAGGACCTTTTTTTTGTGGAAGCATATATATGGAAGGAAAGCTAGGCAATTTTCTTTCACTAACTTACATGAGACAATCTCAAAGCTTCCAAAGGTCTCTGGTTCCTTGCCACTGTTTAGACAGCTTGTGTAGACAACTGCACCAAAATCCAGGCTGGGCAATGAAATCATTTATCACATGCATGGAAGTACAGTCTTGAGGGTGAGAGAAATTACAAGACCACTGATTTATAACATGAGTTTATAAATATTTACCTTGTTCTTCTAAATTCTTTCCATCATTCATGTTACTGTTCAAAGTGTCACAAGAAATCACTCAAGAGGTATCCCATCCACACTATATGAGAGGCATTATAGACGTGGGAATAAGTATATTTTTTAGTAAAGAACGTTTGTAAGTAGTCCCTTGGGCAGAGTTGCCCCTCGTGGCAGAGCTAGAGGAATCTAATCTGCATAGCAGTACTAAAGGCAAAGACACAATATAGAAGGGTTGCAATCTACAGTGCTTCTATAAGCTGTGCTTGCCTTGGAGCCATATACATGGTGTTTACCAGGGAAAAATCACAGCATGTGCAGCACAGGCTTCCCACAGCACCATACTGAGGATGTGGAAGAGCTTTGCTCTTCTTATCTATCCCTGTGTTCATGTCCCACCAGTGGGTATTGCAGCTATTTGAGATCTTCAAGAGTGCGCTTCAACTAGGCTTTCAGATGTAAATAACTTGCAGCCAGTCACCAGTGCTCCTTTCCAAAATTTGAACTTAAAACTTTGAGTTGAAAGATTTTACATCCTGTTGTCTCTGCCTCATCTCCATCAGCTTCTATTTCTTAGTGTTACTATTGTCATTCTTTCTATTCTTTTTCATTCTTCCAGAGGTGCCCTGTACTGCTTCTGATTAAACATACCAGCAATAGCCAGACAGTAAAGAAAACAGCATCAGTTCATGCACAGAGCCAACAGCAAAGGAGAGTTAACTTAGGCTGCGCGAGGTCAGCGCTGCATCCTGACAGAGCCTAATGTTTGCTAACCCATACATGTTTTTTGTCCAAGCATCCAGCTCCACATCAGACTCTCTCTAAACATTTATCAACATTCATCTGTGTGGTGTTATTCTGCAGCATTTTGGAAAATATGCTCTACCCAGTCACCAGTGCTCTTACACTAATGACTATATTTTGTGAAAACACAGTAAGATATATTCAGTAAGAGTCCAAGATTTCTAGTTTGAGAATTAAAGTATAAAAAATTTTATTGTGCACATAAGATTTAGTAGTTTGGGGTTTTTTGACTAGCACTGCTACACCACCTTAACATTTTCTGTCTATATTTCCTATTTATTCTTTTGATTTTGATTACTTTGTTGGCACCCACCATAGGAGAGTCCTCATTCACGTTTGAGTTCCTATACACTTCTAGAAGCTTTTAGCAATCAATTGTTTCCCCTCTCAGTGCATTAGTGGATATCCTCAGCTAATTATGTGCTCCTATTGCCTTCATTATATGGGATTAGAGCATTTTCACTGTCACCTGAATCTTCCATTAGACAGTTTTTCCAGCTTAAACAATTCATTAAGAAAAGATGCTACCTTATCTTGACATCCCCTTATGTCAAGTTACAAGAGACTCCAAAACTACAAAAATTACTTAATTGCAAACAACTCAGACCATGTCTAAAACCAGTCAGGTGCCACATTTCCCTGGTGAGGACATATTATAAAAGTCTCCACTATTGGGAATCAATACAGAATGAAAACTCACACCAGATCACATCAAACTCCCCTATTCCACATCTGATCCTGGGCAGTAGGCGGCACTTATAGGAAGGTGTGGATACAGGACAAGACACAGCAACCGCCTCTGAGGATACTTTTCCATCCTCTGGTACCGCCAAGTAAGTATCTCTGCATCCCCCCAGTTTCTCACCCAATAAATCAACCTCTGTAGAGTCTATTCAACAGCTGAAATATAACTACATGGGCCACCAAGCTTTGCTACACCATCCTGAATATTGGAGATTAGGATGCTTTTGTCCAATGTAGGCGAAAAAAATGAAATCCTTAGATTCAGGATTGCTTGACATTCATTGCAGTGAATTAGGATCTTATTCTCAATTCCCAGGCTCACCCTCTTCTCCATCTCTCTCACCTTCCCCAGTTACTTTCCTCAGTCTATGGACTCTGCAGTCCTGTAGGGCTTGTCCACATTGTCTCACAAGGGATGGTTCATGCCTGAGTACTCCCATGTAACTGGCTCAGGTAATAATATCAGAGTACTGAAGATAATCATCTCCACTCTGGATAGCCATTCAAGCACATATGCTGGGTCTGTGGATGGCTTGTGCAGCTATGCTCACATCTTGATTTCCTATGCATACCTTTCATTAGTGAGTCCCTGGAGAGGAGAGCAGCCACACTTCCCTGCCACCTGCTCTTTGTTCCTGAAGGCTCGTTTCACTCCAGGAAATGATCCTGTGCCAATTCTCCATGTCTCAATTGAGCCCTGTGCTCTTACGCCACATACCCTATCTGTGAGAATGAGCTTTTAATCTCTCTGGGGCAGGAAAAGTCTTCTCAGCAATTTTACAGCTGTGTATATACTTCAGAGTGCTCTATAAATACAGCTTTAAATCTCTGCATTTAAAAGAGATGGTGGAGCATGTATTACAAGAAGTAACACATGAGCCTGATAGCAGGGCTGCTGCCATTCATTCCCCAATTCCTCATCCACTAAGTGGGCAATCAGGTGGCTCTCACACCTGAGCTGTGGAACTGCTCCTTGTCCCAAGGAAGCTCTGTATGCATTTTTGGTTTTGTGACTAAATTGTGCCACTGGGTTCCTCCTTATGCATTTCCACCGCATCCCTCAAGCGGTAGACCTCCCCATGGGAGTGCTTATAGGAATTCACAGGACATTGGGCAAAAATTGGAACACAGTTGAGCTCAAGCCTTACTGAGGAATAGGAGACCAAAGAACTACCCTGACAAAGCTGCTCTATGGATATTCCAAAAGCCGTTTCCTGGGTAGTTACTTTAGCTACTCCAAACATAAACAGAAGTCTCACATGGGACTTAAACCTACCTCTTACTCTTCCAAGGAATTTGGATTTTCTAGTTATTTATGCTCCTTCTTACCCTGCTCCAGCAACAGAGCCATTCCTTATAGCCATTCACCAGCATTTTTGGTGCTCTAACAGTCCAGATGCCAAGCTTTGAATTCTTATTTTCTTCCCCCGCCCGCTACAGCGGCAACATCTGTGCCTGTGGTTACTTCCTCGCTGGCCTCTTATCAAGGCTTCTTCTCTGACTTTGTGGCTAACTCCACTGCTGTTTGTGATGACAGCTGTTGCACTGGTGCAGAACCAGCCATCTGGTGACCGACTTGTCCTCTTGGACACTATTTTCTTCCAGCTGTCAGGAATTTACTGTTGGACTGGAAATAATTTAGTATGTAAATACATTCTTCATGATATCCAAGCTATTACTTCCATGGGCAATGCAGTGGTCCCATCACAATTCCCACACCCGGGTGCATCCACAGCCACCTCTCTTCTCTCTCTGGGGAGGGATGTGTGTGATCACTCAAGCCAAATAAACTTTTCAACAGTTTCAGGCCTACAAGTATGATCTTTTCACTCTTTAGATTCAATAAACCCTGTCCAGCATGCCCATACTTGTGTGCTCCAGCAGTGGGAATACAGATCACCCCACACTGCTGCTTCTCTGAACTCTAAAAAGAGGTTTTTGCCATTTAGCTCATGCAGTTATCATTCATTCCTAGCTGGCCTGTCCCAGAGGCATGCTGCTGACAGAGGCTGCTTGCTCTCTCTGAGCATCATGCCTCTGATCTGCAGTCTTACCATCACTGCCTCTCAGATCCACAGCGACAGAGAGCCTTGTTAACATCCCTGTTTCCCCCAGGGAGACACAAAAGCAGAGGGTCTGCTGCTTAAGAATGCACACTGCATTGCGTCCTTTTCCCCCAGTGCATAATTTATGATTGGACTAAAAACTTACAAATTCATCATAGCTTGTGTGTCTTGAGAGAAGCATAGCTAGCTATGGCTCCTTAAGACTGTTAACCTAACAGCTATAGTTGTAAAACCCATTTCTGTTCACATATCTAATCTATCATTTAATCATCTCATTTGTTCCATTAAGACTTGAGGTAATGAGTCCAGAAAATTTTGTGTTTTCTTACATTTCAATTTTATTGCAGTCCTTTATCCATCAGTGGTGCAATCACATTGTTCCATTCTACAGCAGAAAAAATTTAATCGTCTGCATACAAACATAAGCAGCTCCATTATTCCGTTCTGCTGCTTAGCAGAAGCAGTTTTCCTCAAGGATATCCTAGTGATGTTTTCTCTGACACCTAACGCTTCATAAGGGTGAGCTTTTGGTTTTGAGGCTTTTGGGTTTTTAACTGACTTGTGGAGAATGCAGAGTTCATTCCCCACATGTAGACTGAGACAGCAATAGTTCACAATCAAAAGTTAATTTGCAGGACAGGAATTGCTATATAAATTTAAATTTCAGCTTCATTCCCCTGAGGCAACAGCTTTAGTCACTACCATCAAATGCTTTCCTGGTAGAGCTGCACAAGATTATTTCCACGCGGTAACTACCAGGAGAAAATTAAAGAAAGGCGCACAAAAGTGAAGAGTGTAAGAGTGCCCATCCCTGTACTTTTTACTAAAAATACAAACTGCCAAATCCTGGATGCTTGCATTTAAAAAACAACAATGAAAATTGAACTATTATATTTAAACTATTTAATGGAAATAAGCATACCTTTCCCAGAGAAACATAACGGGATTTTCTGCTGTTTTACAAGCTTCATTTCACCTCTTTTTAAGAAAAGGAATTTTTCAGCCAAATAGCCTGTCCCCTTCTCAACACCCTCTCTAAACACATGGCTGAGTTTTCTTCCTACCAGCTTCTCGGCAGCAGCACAGAACTCTTGCAGCCTCCTCAGCAATTTGAGTCTTCCACATAATTCAGGCAAGCCCCTAACTTATACAGGCAATCCCCAAAACTATATGCAGTGTGAGCAGCCCAGCCCTGCTCTATCCTTCCTGTGCCAGCATCTCCTCCTTTCCCTCTGCTTCTACCTTCCACCACACCAAAGCTGGTGAGAATTGTCCGAGGTCATCCTGTGCCAAGTAAGTCCAACCTTGATGGACATACAGCTCTGTGGCTATCTAATGGTCCTACCCTTTTAGCATGGTGTGAGAAAGGTTGCAAGGGTGTCAGGTTATTACTTCAAAGTCCTCCACAATTAGTAACAGACGAATAGCAGCAGGACAGAACAGTTGCTTCTCAGGGTGTTTGAAGGCATTTTTTTGCCTTACAAGAAACCCATGAAGAGAAAACACCAAACAGAGATAAGCTGGGACTTCATTTTATGCAAAAGTTGGATTAAAGTGGTTTTCTAGGACACAAAGTATGCGAGCACACTACCATTTTTGAAGCCTCAGCCCTCCACCGCCTCACCAGAAATGTAGCCCAGGCTCTGCTCAGCTCCACTTCTTCCAGCTGGCCCTTGGCAACCTGCTTTCCTGCATTTGTAACCCCTCTCTCCCCAGCCTCCGTGTCGTAACGCGCTGGTAACAATAACATTTCTGAAATCAAAATCCTTTGCAGGCCAAAAAGCTGAGCTCAATCAACGCAGGGGGAAAGCAAACCACAGAGAGCTATTGTTTCTGAAAACTGTCCAAAAACTCTTGGCGCTTCAAGGCATTCCCAATGTCCTTTGCACTATTTCCAGGAAAAATTATTCCCAAGGCCTTGTGTATTAAAAAAAAAAAATCTGGCTTATATCAATAAACATGATAACTGCTGTATTTTTTCTCTTTAATCAGAGCACAGCTAGCATGTACAAGCAATCAGAGCTGAGTCAAATAGCCTGTTTTAAGTGTAGCATTTCAGAACTAAATTTATGCTTCTCAATGGAGAATTTAACTCCTGGGACTCCTGAACCCAAGCATCATCTTTGACAACATTTACGTAATGCAAATTCTTGAAGAAAATTCATGGGCAGATGTTGGTGGAATAAGTGGTAGAAAAGGCAGAAGAGCAGTTTTTCTGACCCAATAGACTTACTCAGCTTGTCGCTGTTGTGGCAGAAGCACTGTCTGCACCAGTAGCTGGGTTGCAAGCCTAGAAACATCATTGCTGGTTCTGATCCCAAATCCGAACATACTGACTTCCAACAAGTCAAAGCGCAGCGAGGTTGCAGGGGAACGTTAAAGGATTTAGATGAGATGAGGGGTCCATCACTCTCCTTACCTCCTACCTGATAGAGGAAATCCAATTTGCAATTAAATTGTAACTCAAGTTGAAGACATATAGTGTGTGGCCCAGGATAGACAAACTGCAGGCAGTATCACGGGTAAGAACATTGACTCAGTAAGAAAACTATTGGCAAGCACCACTGAATTACGCCCATATATTGTTTTTCCTAGCTGTGCAATATAGTAAGAGTGTTGCACTTATAATTCAATACAACCAAGCAAGAATTTCCATACATCCCTTGTTCAGAATAATAGAATATATTTTGTCTCATTTTAGCTATTCAGTAAGATGAGAAACTGTTCTATTCCCTGGATTATGAGCTGTTCTCACAGTGTTACACAGCCAAAAAAAAATTTTGAATGTCTCTGTTCTTCCTATCCAGGGCCTCAGGTGGGTGGCTTTGGAATGAAGAACTTGTAAATGAAAACTGAGGTGATCAGGTGTACTTTAAGATTTTGCAGCTAAAGGAAAGTCTTCAGGATTTAGAAAAGGTGTGAAAAGATAGATGGCCATAATTTTGTAATTTGTATTTATCCACCTCCTGCTCCAAGAATCATATTTTGAAGAGATAAACAAGAGTCTAGTATTCCTGTGAGAACAGTGAGAAGCTTATGGATTGTTTTCAGATTTCTCACCACATGCTGTCTCTACCACAGTCCCATAGAAGAACTGCTGTCTTCCTAAGAAGGCACTGTGCAATGAAATAGTCTTTCAGGTCTATGTCACCAAAACAGAGAAATTACGTGTTAGGGAGTTTGGGTTTTTTGTTTGTTTTGGGTTTTTTCCAAACAAATGGTGCACTTTATGATGTCCTACCTCACATCACTATCAGCTCTCTCAGTGTTAGACTTGCCAAACACTTAGCCTTACTGCAATATTTAACATGCGTATTTTATTTTCAGAATTACTGTGAAACCATTTATGTGCCATGGAAAATTAAAAACCAAAGATCTACTACAAAAACCCAAACCAGTCAGTTTCACTCCCTCATTTAGCCAAATCTACCTCCAGCCCCCTGATTTCACAAATATTATTAGAAATACATAGTCAATTTATTACTCAGGTTCAGGAGAAATGGTTGTGTTGTGAAATTGGGGGCTTTTTGTTTGGGTTTTTGTTTGTTATTATTAATAGCTTTGCAGCTGCTCTACTTCAAAAGTTTCAGCCTCAGAAATATGGAACTGAGTATTGGGAAAACCTCATTTAGCTATGCAATATCTGTGCATGGTTAAGTCAGTTTTCTTGTAGCAGCTAGTCCTAACATTGGTGGGTGATGGGATTCCCATGCTTGAGGTGCTGATGCCTTTGGGACATCTCAGTTACTGGAGCCAAGAGAATGAACTCTTCTCTGTTACTGCTTTTACAAATATAGTCAGTCTTTTAGTAATTTTTCTACAACAAAGTTACCACCACCTTTATGAAGAACAATGATGTTAATTTGTGAGGCCACTCCGAACCAATGCGGTGCTGAAGAGCTTAAAAAAATATTTCATCCCTTCAGGAAAGGGATACAGTACCTTTATAATTATTAGGAGAAAACGCAGTTAAGCATAGAAGTAGGCTTCACACGCGTAGTAAAGAGCACGAGTGACAAAACCTTGGATCTAAGCTGATTTCCTTCTCTTCACTGCAGAGACCCCTGGAAAAGCCGGATGGCCTGGATGTTTCGGATCAGAGCAAAGAACATCCCCAGCATCTGTGTGAGAAGTGCAAAGTTTTGGGCTACTACTGCCGCCGTGTGCAATAAACCTTCAAGTGGCCTCTTCCCGTCCCCATCATCCTTAAAGATCCTCTGGCAGCACGCGATCAACAGCAACACAACGAATCAAGATAAAAGCTAAAATAATTGCCAATATTGCCTATCTAATAATATGCCTTACCATTAATAGAATGTAACATTTCTCCTGTGCATACACATGCATGCCACAGGTATTTACAGGACTGATTTATATACATACATATATATGTAAATTCATATATATATGTACACACACATATATAAAGTGTTACTGATAGTGTTCACAACAGAACCGTGGTTGCAGGTTCTGCTGATTGTTTACACAGACCCTATATCATGGCCAGGTGAAATGAAGTACTAGTCAATAGGCAAGGTATAATATTCACAAGGAACATATGTTGTATGTATGGCCTTTGCAGAGGTTAAATAACTGTGGGGCCACTAATCACAAGCACTTGCCCACAACATGAACATTATTCCTATTATATGACAAGACAAAGGAAGATGAAACAAGCCACAGCATAAAAGGAGGAAAATTATTGTTTTCCCAGTTTTAGAAAGTCTGAGAGTTTTGTGCTGCTGCTTTCTTGGACTTTTTCTATTTGTTACCATCACTTGGGCAGGGCTTAGGCAAAATCATTTTTGCAGGACGTGGCAAAAAAGTGAATAATTGTTTGAGGGTGTGGGTTGGGTAGAAAGGGAATGCCATAATGGGACCCAGAGCATCAGGAAGGATTCCAAGAGGTTTTTGAAGGAGACAAAATTGGCTTGCTTGTGCAACTAACAGGTCCTTCTCTTGTCATATAATCCCGCCGAAATGGTCCCTGTATGTGTATGGGCTGTTCATTAGGCCACAAGCACACTAAATTTACTGTGAATAAGGCGGGGGGGGGATAAGAATACTTAAAACTGTCCCCAAACTCCTTAAATTGAAAGATTAGCCAAACTTACTATTTATAGTACTTTTAAAGCCACTTTCTGGAAATATTTTTATGTCCTGTTTTCTACTGTACAAATTTGTTATAATATAAAACTTGTTAGCCATGGGGGTGTTTTGAGGCATGGAGAACACTCTATATAACCTTCCCTCTTTATGTCTTCCTGAAACACCTACATACCTGAGGAGAAATGTAGGAGTTATATTTCATTGTCCCATTTCAGGTAAAACTTTGTGCAGGGCATCCTGCTGCAAAGAAGTATCTTATCAGGGATTGGGAAGTATCATGAACTGAAAGTACCTCGAGACAGTATCCTGTTTGTATGTCTACATAAGAGTACATTGGCAAAAGGACAAAACAAGCAATTCACTTGCATTATTCACTAAAAAAGGGATAATGTTTGTTTGGGTTTTTTTTTTTTAATCATCAATTTCTATTTTTATGAAGTTACCTTTAGAGATTTGTGTAAATGATCCTTAATGGAAATACTTTAAATCCTAAATAACTTGATGTGAATTAAATTTCTTTTGAGGATTAATTCCATAACGCTAAGACAGAGGGATTTTAATGCTAAGTTATACCAGGATGTTACCAGTACGTACAGTCAAGCTCTTGTAAAGCAAATTGAAAACTTACAGTGAGCATTTGTATAGGAAATGTGAAACTCTACAAATTTGCTCTAGGGTGAAGCTTTTGCCATTTTTCTGCTTTGCTATAAGCAGGGCAAAATTGTTTCTGCTTATTCTGGTGGTAGTGTCATGTACATATCTCACAAACTTTGTTATTTATGGGTAGTCCAAGTAAGCCAGCCTACTGGTTGGAGCGATGGATAAACATTGGGACTCCTGGCTTCTGACTCTAGCTCTTCCATTAGCTCCCTGATTTTGGGCAAGTCACAAAATCCTTCTGGACCTCAGTTTCCCCGACTGCAAAATGGGGATAATAATACTTCAGTATACCTACCTCACAGGAGAGTTGTGAGGCTTACTTAATATCTGTAAGTGTTTTGACATCACTGGACGAACAGTGCTATGTAATGCTAAAATAGTATTAACTAAATTAATCACTTCAAAACTAGTTTTGCACAGTTGGCAATTCCATCAATTAATACAGCTGAAATAATATTGAAAGCTAACACTAACAGCAATTCAGTTGCCTCAGTGAAGATAGGCAGTTTTAGCATTTTCAAACAGAAACACATTCTTTTGCACAGGCTCACAAATTACCTTAGAGACAAATTCTCCAAACAAAGATACTAATATGCCCATAAGAATAAGAAAATGCACAGGTAAATCTAGGGGTGGATTTTCAAAGTTTGATCTCCAGTATTAACCTTGGTATTTAGTTTCAAGCACAAGTAATGTTCAAAGAGCTGCATGCTAAACTAGATCTATTTTTTCCTCTTGAGTACTTAATAGTACATGAACAACAACAACAAAAATTGCCTTGATGCTTCACAGCCAGCTAAAGGACTTGTAGAGAAACCCACTTAAATGAAAGTAAGGAAAAACATTATCTTAATTTCTCCCTGAAACTAAGATGTTGCTATCAACCATTTTTTCTGTGTTGAAATAATTTCCATTTTAGGATAACCACTAGATCAGTAAGATAGCGCATCCCTTGATATAGCTACATCAATATACAGCACACCACCAAGTTCTGAACAAAGGCCAACTAGAAGATACCATGATACGCAATTTCACAACAGTGCCCTGCTAAAGATTGTTTATCCAGATTCACCACTGCATGGCAATGCCTTTTGCTTAGGGATTTTGAGGTTGTACTAAAAATACATGTGATCAGCTTTAACACAATTAACTTCTATAGGTATAGAATAATAAGTCTTAAGAGCACACTTAGAGTACAATATTTATATCATTGATATTTTCCTAGGCAGCAGACATATAAAGTATTTAAGTAATATTTAGCATATTTGAAATAAAGAGGAGAACAGATTGTTCCCCCGCATTCACGTTGGAGAAAAGCAAATAAAGAACAAAAGGCGCAGAAAAGCAAGAAGCCACACTGCCACAGTTTGTACTGCCTAACTCTGAGACCGCAAATCTGTCCCGGTGCGGGATGCAGATGCGATCAGGCCATGGGCATCCCAGGGCTGGAAGCAGCCTGCTTGCCTTGCCATCCCTGCCAAAAGAGGGGTGGGGAGGGAGAGTGGCCGGGGGCCCCTATGGAGCAGCCACAGCCCCCCTTCCCTGCAGCCATGGGGCTGAACTCCAGCATCCCCCCCAGCTGTGTGGGGGCATGTCCTTCTTTTCTGTCCTCGCTGCACAGGGCTGAAGCCTCATCTCCCTAACAAATGGTGCCTGGGGAGGGCTGCAGCACCAAGCTTGCACAACAGGAGCGTTCCTCTGTCCCTCCCTGCGCAAGGCTTGCTCGTAGGATTGCAGCCTTCAGCCCAGGGCATTTGCTCCGCACTCAGCTGTATACAGGTTGGGGGTTGCTAGAAAAACACATCCACCCAAGTTATGACCATTGGCTTTTAGTTAATGGCACAGAAGGGAAATTTCTGAGTTTTGATTTCAAAAAAGATTGACTACAAAATATAGTATAATTTCTCCCCCCCCCCCCCCAGGGTAATTCAACCTATAGATCTAACTCACTCTTCCCACACTGGAAAAACCTTAAAAATTCAGATTTTTGACTGTAAGAAGATGAATTGATTTACCTCTTAGATTTTTCTGAATGCTCTCTGATGTTCTCTGACCAGCTCTGTATTTAGAACATCAGCTAGTAATCCCTGAATGCATTTTTAGACAGCCTTACCAGAAGCAAAGCAGGCATCAATAAAAAGAGTTTCCAATCAATAGGGGCCTCCCTAAATTGAGTATTCTTCAGGGGTGTACCTGAGAGAAATTTGGCTCTGTGCATTTATTTGGCAAACTTGATTTGTAACCTCAGATGCTTGCTGTTGCCTGCCTACCAATCGCACCTTTTATGTTCCCCTTTTCCTCCCTCTTTGGAGATTTTAAAACTTTCATTTATTTCTTAAAAAAAAAACCCCACAACTACACACAATTTGTTTCCTCAGTCGGTCACAACATTTCACATAGAATTCGCCCTTGGCATTGGCACTGCTCTGGAGAAAAGTATCAGTGATTTGAAATGCATGGTGTAGGTTTTTAGCTGCTTTAACTTGATGTGGCTCCAGTGAAGTTGTTACAAATACTTCATTAATGGTGATGAAGAAAACTCTCTGTAGTTTAAAGGATTGCCCCTTTTTAGCCAGTTTTTACTGCTGCTACCACAGATGTAAATCAATGCCACAAAAGCAAAGTTTGAGGCCTTTTTGTCTCAAAGTTGCTTTTTAATTTCAGATAAATACACAAGAGTATATATTATTTGTGAAAATAGGTGTATTTTGAAGTTCCCCATTATATGGGACTTAGTTTGTAAACTAAAAATGTGAAGTTACTTATGTCTGAAAGAAGCCTTATACCGAGAAGTATTCTCTATATTTTACCTTTTGGTGTAACGTTAAATTTAGATTATACATAGGTTGCATACCTGTGACACTCTAGCGGTTATTCCAAAACTAAAACTAGTTAAAACATTAAAAGTTAAGAGCTTTTGGAAATGTCAGACTTCATAGATTAGTTCTCTTTGTCCTGCAGTCACATAGAATATTTTTTTCCTAGTATGGATCCTAAGAGTGGTCCACTGAACAGTATGCAATAAATCATCAACATGTGCTTTTCAAGTTAAGTGAGTTGACATATATTTTCCACTTGCCTTTGCCAACATCTTTTAAAATGTGACAGAACTATCCCCACACAAAAATCATTCTTTAAGATATCACTCCACTCCTTATTGGGCTTCAACCCGTATCTCTTTCCTATCTGCAAAACCACTGCTGTCCGTTCAGTTTGCTCTATTGCTGAAGTGCTCAGAGGGCTGTTTGAGATCTTAGATATAGGGATGATGGTTTGCATTTCTAGGATGAATTTCAAAGGGACAATCGTGTGCAGTTACTAGCTATAGATGATTGATATAAATGTTTACCCCTGTATGAAGTATTTTACAGTTTTACTTGCAGATGTGTATTTATCTTGAGTTATACTTGACATAGAGTTTCTTTCAATTTTTTTTTAATACTATGTGTGTATTTTGGAAACCTTTTTAGATGTTAAAATTTTTGAATGGTTACAAATATTTCTTGTAATACTGAATTGTTATCTTATCTGGAAACTCTTTGCAGTAACTTTTTTGTATATATTTGAGGGCCTTTTTAAAAAAGTATTGTTTGTTTTTTGGGGAAAAGTTTTTACAATTTGGAAGCTTTCAGAAGGGCCTTCCTCTCAACTAGGATACTAACAGAGGTAAGAGTTTTCTTAAGTATTTTGCAGAACTAAGGATGTATCCTCAAGAAAATATTTATGGAAGTAATTTACTTTTTTTTTTTTTTTTTTACAATGCTTTTGTCTGTATAAAGTATGCAACAGAACTACATTAAGAAGGAAATATTGTCTACATAAAATATTATATGAAAGTTGGTACATAATTCTGACAAAAACCTTGCAATTCTTTAAGCCATATTGTTTTTGTTATCCTTGGATGAAAATATCAGTATTAAGTAACCAATATATTATTCAAGTGCTTAGACTTATATGAAAATGCTTATACAGTTTATTTATGTGTATTTGGGGAAGGATTGCTAGAAAAAGCTATCACTAGACATATAGCAAGTGAGGAGCAAATAACAGTATACTGTCACTTTATGGCCTTATGAGAGACGCAGAAGATGCTGAAAGCACCGCGGAGACTCGGCTTTCAGAAACTCCGAAGCACAAGTGTTGGGTTTCAAATGGTGGTTCTTTCCTTTCCCATAACCAGAGGGGAAACGAGTTGGTTGGGACGCTGTTTGACAACTTGACTTTCACAACTCTTTGCAGACTGTGAGCTCAGCTATGCAGTATCGGCTACAGCAATAATATCAATCAAAGGATGTAAGAGAAAAGGATTGAAGTAGATTATTTGTAGGGGTTTATGTTTATTTTAATTAGAACTCATAGCAATATAGAATATGCATGTGCATGTATTTGAAGCATTTTTACACTTTACATTTCATGTAGTTTGATTATATTATGAAGGACTGGGGTTTTAGTTTGATATTTTACCACACTAAAATGGGACGTCTGCCCAACCCTGTACTGGATTCTTGTTTCCTTTAAAAGGTTATTTAGTACAGCACTCACTGCATTGTGTACTAGTTCTAAAACTAACACTGTATCTTATGAATTTCTTCAGCTTTACAAAAATTAACCTAATTATTATTACCTTTGTTTAGCTGTACCCACTGACCTTGTCAGATTCAGTTGACAATTTGTATAATTTCTTTTTCTGTAACTGTTAATGAACTTGTACAGCTAAAACAAACAAACAAAACCTATGGACAAAGGCCTCAGAGGTACCAGTTCTGCTTCAGCAGTCAAGATGACAGCTTGCTCATCTGATGGCGGTGTTGCTAAAGAGACTGTACAACCTCTGTTGTGGATTGTCCATAAAACGGCATTCCGACATGTGCCTTATTTGCTGGATAGTATACAGCTTTCCTCTAGTATTCTAGCATTTTAATGCTGTATTAAAGTACTGCAAAAAACCATCAAGAGAGTGGTATGGTTTTCTTTAGAGTTCCTTCCTGCCAAGTTTCACTACCAGCTGCGTTGGGTTCCCAGGGATGGACTGGCCAGCCACAGCCTGGTGTTTGCAGTGCAAACCTGCCCCAGGGTAACCGTGACCCAGACCATGTGAAGAACAGTTTCTCCACTGCACCTGAGCCTAATCTACAACAAGCCTGGCCACATCCTGGGTGAGAGAACTTCACCCCAAGTCTCCTCTGCTGGTGGAACAACTGGGGTTAAAGGTGCTAGCTCTTAGGTTTTTAACAGCCTGCTGCTGTCTACCATTTTTTCTGAAGAAAAAAAACCCTCCTAATGTCAAAGCATACTTCTATTCTTAATAGCTGGATAGGAAAGCTTAGGTGCCAGAAAGCTGCTATAATGAAAAATAACATTCACAATTTTTAAAAGTCATTAAGCTCTATCACTTAAAACTTAGGGGAAGGCACCTAATTCATTCTTTGTAAATACTAGAACTTGGCAAGAACTAGACCTACTAAATGCTCATTGCTTTTTAGCAACGCTGTTTTTGCCTCCCCAAAGTTCAACAGCAAGCAATTTTTCTATTGAGACTGCAAAGATTGTTGTGATTGGAAGTTAAAATAGTTTTGTCATAAGATTAACTTTGGACTTCCAGTATCTTGCCTCTAACACAAGAGATCTTTTTCATTTAAAAGAAATAGGAGATTTTTAATAGACACACTGGCGCACAGTTCTTTTAGGCCTGGATCATCCCTACAAATGCGCGTGTTTGATATTTGGAGTTCTATATCATATCGACACCATTTATATTACATAGCAAATAACCAAAAAGTGACTATTTCATCAAATGATGAAAGACATCCTCCCAGCTGAGCCCCACAGAAAGGAAAAGCACATAGAGCTAGTTGGTAAATTACTGTTTGCAAAACATACTGCTCTTCACTATAAAGCTTGCCAATAGCACTGTTCCCGTAGCAAACATGAGCCGCAAAGCCAAGTTCAGAACTGAAACAAATCTTTCCACCAGAAGAACTGGGGGGTCCCCAAACACAGACGCCTCAGTTTTAGCTCTCCATTGAGACCAGAAAAAAATGCTGAGTAACCAACTGCAAAGTCCTAGTTCTCTATCACCACATATTCTATGATTCCTCAAAGAAATAACCTTTTCAAATTTAAAGCAAAAATAAGTTAACACAAACAATGTGGCATCAACAGAAATGATCAAAAACTTTCCCCTCATTTTTATTGCCAAGTGCTTCACCTTCCTGCTTTATGCGAATGAGGTCAAGAGACAATGCAACACCCTGCTCGTAACCAAAGAGCCACATAATTCCCACTTTAAGAGAAATAATAGGAATTTCAAATAACAACCATACTTTGAAATAAAAAGCTGTTTCATTATTCTTCATGGAAAAACAATTTAAACAGTAAACAAAGGATAGTATTTTTCCTGTTAGTCGCATCGCATCAAAACCACTATCTGCGATCTTCCCAGTATATTAACCGGCACACGAACTAGACCTGAAGTCCCAACTAGGAAGGACAAACAGTCTGCGTGTTGCACTTGTACGGTCTTCCTCAGGGTTCCCACACATACCAAGTAAGTTAAAAGGCTCCCCCTTTCTCCACATCCCTCTGAAGAAGGATGTACACAAGAGACATTGGCAAGAAAGGAGCCTGAAAAACCAAAGTCTAAATTCTGACTCTCAGGTCTTTCCACTAAGAACTAAGAAATCAAGAACTAAAGGAACCTCCTAACTGGAAGAACATAAAACCCTTGCTCCTGAGAAGCACAGAGTACGTAAATCACAGTTTGTGATCCTGAAAAAAGACAGTACAACATCCAGCTTCGCTTTTTTCTAGTATTCACCTCCCAGACTTTGAGAAATAGATCATTTGCAAACTCCCGTCTCAGTAACACCAGCTACTGGGCCCACACCTACTCACCAAGCACTTCTGCTTCACTGACAGTAACACAATCATTCTTCCTCATCATCCTTATCTCAAGAACACTTCAGACAATAACAACAATCCAGAAAAATGGTCTTGATAAAACCCCAAAACCACAAATCCTCAAATGACACAGATAAATACCTCTCACAATCTTTTTACGAACTTCAGGAGGCATTTTTAGTAACTGAACATGCTAAGAAACACCTACCTCAGTCAGGAGTCTTGTTCCAAAGGGCCAAAACTGAAGCAGAGACAATCACATCCACAAGGAGTTTGGGCATCCCTGATTTGCAGCCCAGGTGAGCAGAGACAGCCAACACTGCTCTGCAAGAGAATGGGACACCATCAGCCACCCCCAATTAAAGCACTACCCAGGTACATGGCTCTGCAGCCGCTCAGGAGACCACAGAGGCAGCAGCAAGCCTGAGCATTCTTTAGAGACTTTGCTTCTGTGCTGTGAACTTCGCTAAATAAAAAAGCAGCAATCATTGACTTTTTCCTTTCTTCTTCTTTTTTTTTTTTAATAGAAGGTAAAAATGGAGTTTGCATGCCCAGCTAACCCAATCAAACCCCATGCCTACAGGGAAAGCAAATCATAGCCAAAAGCTTTAGGAATGTTTTAAGTGGAGTAGGGTACAAGCCAAAGATTTTATTTTATACTCTAGCCTCCTTTTCACCAGCTGAGAACAGGAACTAGAATGCCCAAACACCATAAGAAAACTTTCTCTTCCACAATTTCTGAACGCATCTAAGCAGCGGGTAAGGGAAGCCTAACTGCAGCCAGATTTTCATAAGGCTTCCTTACAGTTTTTCAACATAACAAGAAGGTAAAACTCAATGGACTTCCAAGGAGTCAGACATACTTATGCTCCATTTGATTTCAGCCAGCAAAACGTAGAAAAGTAATAATGCAAGAAAACACTGCAGAAATAATAGGAAGTAAGCCCTCAAAATTCCCTGATTGGAAATAAAGCAGCAATAAACAAACAAACAAATACCATAAGCTTCAGCAAAAACCCCACATTTGTTGAGTACCTTCAGGTAGAAGAAATTCAGAGAGCTAGCACCCACGGTCCCTGAGAAGGGAGGTCGTTACCCTCCGCCTCTCTTACCTTGGCTGCCGGGGCTGATTGCTGGGGGCTGCAGCCGTGCTGTGCTGCCCAGCTGCGGGGGCTCCGGCTCCTGCCCAGGTGCAGGTGCTTCCCGCCGGGCTGTGCCCGCTGCACTCACAACCGAACAGCCCTCAACGAGCACGGGTGCCCATGCCACCAACAGGAATCCTCACGGGCATCTGGGAGGCGAGGGGCAGCTCAATTCACATCTAGGAGAGAGAAATAACTCTCATTTTAATGTTCACAGTGATTGAAATCTCAACACAGTTAAGTCTTAGGCAGCTGTAGAAATTTCTTTAAGGAAATATCCAAAAGTAAGCTTTGGTGGACAGAAACTCAGACAATGCACCTTGTAATGAGCCAATTCAAACTGCTTTCCAACATGCCTGGCTAAAGTTTCTAAATGCCTTGGACAATTTTTGAATGCACAGTGATTGCATGTATCCGGTAGTACCTTGCCCAGCTTGGTCTAAGGTGTGGATACTTCTTTGGGCATTTGGCTACCCTGTGTATTTGCATGGCTTTAATTAAACTGAGGTAAAAGTGACTGAGTTAAGTAAAGACAACCAGTACTCACTTGCACCAACATATTTCAGGATTTGAAGGAACTGAACCAACTTTATTAAGCTAGTATTCCGTAGGGAGGGGAGCAGCAATTTGCTGATTCAGAGTAGCAAAAGCAAAACCAAACATGAGGAGTGGCTGACAGAGTCCCTGACACTCAGTGAAAGACACCCCAAATGGTATATATTCAATTATAGATTTTAATTTAGCTAGTAAGAGCGTGGTGTTATTTTGGATAATTCAACTGAATGGTCATAATAGTTTAAAAATAGGGTGGTTTGTTTTTTTTTAAAAAAGAGGCAAATAGAGGATTTGGAAATAGGGACAGGAAACCAAAGAGAAAACATCACTGTATGATCCTTATCACTCTAAAAGAATAACTCAGAAGTAAAAAATATCAGGAATGATGGAAGGAAAGAAATAGTTTCCCTGTGAAAAGAGACTGTGCACTGGGCCTCCATCTCCTGGAAAAGAGATCACTGAGGGTGGATGTGATAGTGGCCTGTAATATAATAAATGACACAAATAAGGGAAGAAATATTCATTGCTTCTACAATGCTTTCCTAGAAGCAGGGAATTTTGGATAAAACTTTCTGAGGTAACATAATTAAAACAAAAATTTCACACAGCAGACTGAAATTCCCAGTCATGGGATATTCTAGCTGTGAAAAGAATAAAAGAGATCAAAACCAATTACAAAACCACATTTAAAAAAAAAAAAAAATTAGAAAAAAAATTCTGTAAGGGTTATTAACCACAAGGAAGTCCCAAAGCACAGAAGTAGCCAGCAGCAAGAGACAACGCCAGCAGATGGCTGATCGCCTCTTTTAATATCTTTTCCCACAGAAAGGTGTTGTAGAAAGGAAGATACTGGAGTAGGTGCTGGTCTGGGAGCACCGCTCTTTGTGTGACAGTAGGAGCTGCAATGTATGAATGTAAACATAGTTTCAGCTCTGTCTGTGAGGAAGCACTTGCATGACACCCATCAGGCACCTGATGGCTGTCAGGGCAGGCTCGGACAGGCATCCCCAGGGAAATACCCAATAGTTCCCCAGCATTCATGCTTTGGAAGAAAACCTTGCAACTCACCTATGCTCACACTTGGTTGGGCTAATTGGCTGGAAACTAATTGAAATTTGTAGGCTACAACTGAATATTGCACTACTGTAGCTAGTTTGGTTGTTGGGGTTTTTTTTTAATTCACTGCAGATACTTTTGTTTGAAAAGCTGGTCCTAATTAGCTGTGTTTAAAGTTATTTTGAATGCATTCGCATACTGCATTCCTGCTCACTGGGCCACACCACCAGCTCTTGCTCTCCAAGTGGCAGGACAGGGTTTAGCCCTCGATTAGCCTCACCATATGGTTTTCTGGGGTCACAAAGGAATTTACTGAGCCAAGTAAAATTTCTAAGAGGTGTTTAAGCATCTCCTAGCATCCTAAAGGTACAGTAAATGGATCTTATAAGGATGAGGTCGTAGGCTCTGGCTGAGCCATGCGCCGTGCTGCAACGGGGACGGGAGGCAGCCAAGGCGTGTTGGGCTTCCATGATGGGTTTCAGCCATGCTACACTATGCCCTTCCGCCTAGCTCCGAGCCATAGCCTAAGACATCCCAAATTAACGTGGAGGTTGGTTAGCCTGCACCCGTGTTTCCCCATCTACTGATCTTAAATGATGTCTTTAACTCCAGGGGTACAGCTTCGCACCCAGAGATCCCCTCATGCTGCTCAGAGTCCTGAGCCGCTCTTGTACAAGTAAAAACGCACAGGAACTGTGGGGAGAGCATGAGACCTATGGAGCTGGATTGAGAAACACTTCACAATTTGTCTTTTCTGCCATAAATATCTCTGCCCATCTCTCTACGAGGGGAGGAAATGTCAGTCTAAGGCAGACAAATATTCAGACCAAAGGAGTTACATCTGGAGGCTTTTGTGAAATGAATGTAGCCAAGAGAAGAAAGTGAACTTTTTCCCCCCCGATTTCCTTCCTACGTTGAGCCCTGTGCACCTCCTCACAAGAATTTAGCACAACGGGAGAAGAAATAGAGGCTAAAATAAGGCTTTACAGCCCCAGGAAAGGTGAAGTTCCATCTCAGATATGTGTGATTTGCTCCCTCAAGGACCGTACATGTGAAATATAGCTTAGGTTTATTTTTTTTTAATGAAAATTTAATACACTTCATAAACTTGATCTTCTCTTCAACACCTTACCAGCAAACCTGGCAGATTTCAAACAGCTTTGTAAATATGAAAAGTAGGGGAAATTTGTCACCTGAGTTCTTTTTTGTAAAGGTAGACAATACAGCTGGTAGTGTTTAACTTTGCAGTAATGGGCATATAAACCTCACTTTCACTATTGGCAAGTATTCTTGTTTTCTTAAGAGTTAAAAACTGCTTTTCTTTTAACCCAGGTACTGCCTGCTCTCTAGCATGTCACCAATCCCTTTCAGGGATATCTAAGGAAAGGTAAAAAAAAAAAAAAAAAAAGAAATCTGCTATTAATTCACTCCAAAGCTGTGCCTCGTTGCCCAGGTCAACCAACCAACCAAAAAAAAAAAATTAAAAAAATTCCAATAACTAATCTTCTAAAAACCCCAGATGGTTAAAGCCTTTTCAGTGACTGGAATGAGACATATATTTAGATTATAAAGTTGATCAACTTCAGCAGAGGCTCCTTCACCTATAGCACTTTTAAGTGGTTGTGCATGAAATAACTGGAACTGTAAACTTCAAGTCCCTAGATGCCTCCTGCCTCCTTGGTTTCTCTTGCCTCTCTCAGCTCCCCCCCGTTGCCTGTATTTCAGAGTTGTTGGTCTTCTGTGGCCTCTTTATTTCAAGCCTGAAGTTATATTACATGCTTTGCACCACTCCAGGTTTTTCAAAAGCAATGTTTTGTGTTACAACAACATGCTGTCCCCTCCCCACGTCCTTAATAGCGTTCTCACCCAGATCCCAACCAGCCCCTGCCCCATGCAACCTGTGATGTAGGCCAACGCCATGGCGCTCTCCACTTCTAATTTTTTAAGAAAATTATTTGTTCTATAGTGTTGAGTTTGTTTTGGGTTTTTTGTTGGTTTTTTGTTTGGTTGTTGTTTTTTTAAAAATGAGAAGCATTTATTTATGAAGCACTGAAAGGGCCTTAAGTTTGTTAGAAGGACATGGAGAAACAGCTAGGCCAACTACTCAGGCCTCAACCAGCACCGAACCCTGGCCACCTCTAGACCAGAAGGAAGCAGGTGCGTGACCACAGGTATTTCACTGCCCTTGTGGGAAGCAAGGCGAGGTCTCTGTAATCAGGTCACGGTTGTGGTATCTGGTCTTTCTCACATAGCCCTAGTCACTGGCTCAGCGGAGAACCAAACGTGCCATGTGTGAGGCAGACAGCACTACTCTGCAAGGGATGGGAGCCAAGGTTTCGATTGCCCTGATAGTCCCCAAGTGTGGCCACATGCAGCTGGGTTACAGCCAAATAATTCTGACCTTTTCTTTGTCCCAGAGCTCCTTCTGTCACTCCTCAGGTAGCCCAATAGCTCTAAGAGGCCTTCCCATCAGGGAATCTGATTTTTCTACCCCATGAATGGCCTGTTCGAAGCCCTCTTCATTAGTTTGGCCAGGTGGAGCCACCGAATAGCTCTTCAGGGAGGAAAGCACATTGCTTAGGGGAGCACTTTGCTCCCCTGAATGTTAGGGGAGACAAGTGACACAGTTGCAATGGTTTTGCAGTGCAGCAGAAAAAATATTCCAAACACAGTAAGCCGGGTGTGAAAATGATCTTATTGATTTCTCCTTTTAGCACATTTGGTTGCCTAGTGAGAAGGAGCCCGAGAAGGAGTTAGCAGACGGGTCTGCAGGATCAGTGCTGGCAAATGTGGAAACTTTTGCAGCCTCTGGCTCCGGCCCCAGCTCGTCCCCACTTTCCATGAATGCCTAATTGAGACTGCCTGGCTTTTTCCGCAGAGGTGGGAGCCAGTTTCCAGGCAGGGCATATGGGCGTATTCTGTAAGTCTTTGCCTTGTAAAGTTTTAGCACCCAAAAAAGCCTCCCGTCTCCAGTATGATTCAGTTGGCTGGCAAGGGAGCGGCTGACAGGCAGGGGTGATGGCTGTTGCTGTTGGCAGGAGAAACCAGAGGGGCGGAGTGGGGACAGAGCAGCTCTTTTAAAGAAGTGATACCAACAGCCATCATCTCATTTTGTATGGGCCATGAAACCCTCACAAGGTACTATGCTAAAGTACCTGCAAGACAGAAAATTTGCGTACAGAGGCAGCAGAGGTACGACAGGCAGAGGCATGAGGGCGAGGGTGTAAGCCATGGTGCGCCGAGCAGCCGAGAGCCAAGCAAAGCCACAGCTCAGCATCCAGAGCAGGACGGGGCTGCCCATGCCATGAGCTTTGCCCCCCACTGATTTACTGTAGGTGACTGAGTCAATATTAACTTACGCCCAGCCTAGATAGGCAGCACTCAGATAGCACCCAGCTAGGAAGCTGTCTAGGCTCCCCAACACACCATTTTCACACCATTCCTTTCTCAGTGGTCCAGGCCCTGCACCTGCCAAACATAACGTGGAGGATGGAGCAGCCTGGCCTATCGTGGATGTTGGGATTTTGTATTAATCACATGGAAATCATTTTGGACAATTAATCATACAGATGAAAGGCCAACTGGCTGCACATGTTGTGTGGGGCATGACCTAAAAGCAGTCCCAGTGATTGAGATGATGTAGTGTGAAAGCTGGATTAAACAGGTCAAGTAAATTTGGAGCAGCTAAAATAAACTGAACTCTCTTCCAAAACATATGTTGTGCTTGCCACATAATATTGCCGTACTGTGGTAGCATATCCCAAACATGCCAAAACTGTGATACACTTGTTCCAGGGTCACAGTGCCAGAGGGAGAGGCCGACAATGGTTACTTTGGAAAAAAAGCTGGTCAGAAAGCAGTTCTGAGAAAGTCACAAACACTCCTGAATGAGCTGTCTGATAAGGCTTTGTGCGTCTTTCTTGCAGCCAACCTGCCCAAATACCCCGAGCCCTAGGAGGGGATCCAGGCTCACACTGAGCAATCAAACGTGAATGAATGTTCTGGGCTTTTGCTCACCTCTATAAACATTTTCCAGCTAGTGGTAAGCTGTTTTGAAAGCCCCCAACGGCTTGGCTGGGAGCTGGAGACATTTTATAACATCTGGGAACGATTCCTGAATCACTTCCCCACATACACCTGTATTGAACTCCATTTGCAGCCAGTTTGCTGTGGAAAGCCAGCCTGCATTGCCCATCCAGGGCCGGGAGGGCATCACCACCAGCCAGGCTGGCCAATTCCAGCCCAAGCATGGTTTGTGGGTGCCTGTGGCGTGGAAAGCAGGGGAGGCTAATGGTGTGAAATACTCACCATTCCTCTGTGCTGACCTCACGTTGAGCCATCACCAGCAACACACAGAGTGCAAAATGGTGATATGGCCATGTAGGAAAGTAAAACAGCCCTCAACCACACATGGGCTGACTACCCAGGCTGTGCATTAATCATAATGGGAATACAGGGAGTCCAGAGTGAGTTGCAAAAGGGCTCAAATGAACTGCAGTCCTTTCCCATCACACAGTCCTCCGTGGCCACTCCTGCCCAGGTCAATGCTGCTCGGTCTTCCACAGTGCTCTTATTTTATTTCCTTACCATTTAATTGCCATATGCTTTGTGTTATCTTTGTTTTTATTTTGTCTTGGTCATCCAGTCCTTTGGCTACACCAGATAATCAAGAGTTGTCAGCAGTAAGCCATTAGATAGTAAAACACAGCACTTAAAAGACAGAAGATGTTAAGGGTCGACGCTTCAAATTCTTCCTTGTATGGAGCTCTGCAACATGTAAAGGGTTTTATCCATCTTGAACTCATCAGTGGAAAAGTGTTTTTAGCTTGTATGTGTGGTTTCAGTGCTGTTCTTTTGAATGGCTGTATTTCAGTATCATTAACTGCCAAAGCCCTGCCTCATTTGCAGGGGCCATTGCATGTGACATGAAGTTCCCAGAGCAAGAGAAGGTGGTAAAGGCACACTGCCCCAGAGATGCTGGACAACACAGTCTTTTTTTTTTTTTTTAATTTCTCCATGAGAATTTGCAAATGTACCAAAGTTCATGAGTTTGCAATTAATGTTCTAGACATGAAGCATATAAATGCACAGAAAGCTTTGTGAATGAAGGGCAAAGTAGCTGGAGTAGGTAGAAAAGCTGACCTAGAAACTTGGTGATTCCCATCTAACCACATGAGGGAAGGAGAGCGTGCTGTACAGCATGCTGCTGCTGCTGGCATTTACATTTGCCACACTGGTGGCGTGTGAAATTCTCGGGTACCCAAGCTGCCTGCTTGGAGGCAGAGGGCAGGGCAAAGGGAAGGTCAACAGATGGAGAAGTTCTGAACCCCAAATTAGTGTGGTTGTTCCTGAGGTTCACAAATACCCTCTGGAAATGGGGAAGAGAGGGCGTGAGCCTTTCAACTATGGATCCCCGGGGATGTCAAGCTGGAGAAACTGTAATTGGTTAAGAGGGGAAAGAAATCTACTGCTGATAATCAAAGTTTTGGTTTCTGTGCTTTATTTTCTACACTTGTCATCTTCTATACCTATTTTCTAGAAAATCTTTACCTGAAGGCTTACTAAATAACCGTTTGCTTTTTTTTAGTGCCAGCCCCATTTCCCTGGCAGCATAGTACAGAGAAAAGCAAGACTTGCAGGCAGCCTGGTGACCACAGGGGTATTTTGGCAGTGCCTGGGAACTGCCCTGACCGTCTGCAGAATATCAGAGGAGAGTTTTTGCTAGGCTTTGGAAGAGTGCTTCTTGGCTAAAACAGGCAGCCTGGCCGTAAGGAGTGGGTGACAGTAAAGCACAACAGATAAAACCCAAAGCCTTGCAGGGTTTGTCATACATTTATTAATGATTTATAAAGCAAGCATGGCGCTGACTGCAGCATAACAACCCACTGCCCTTCTAAAGTTACACATGTATTTGAGACTATTCCTTACAAATAAATGAGATGGTCAGCTTCAGTGCAACTAAAACCTCAGCACATCAAGCCTTGTTGTCTATCACCTGTTTTCTCTGGGTGAAGGGCAGGTACAGCCCCTACTTCCGAGCCCTGCGGACCAGTCCTGTGCTGGAAAGGAAGTTGTGCAGTTTTCACTGATGTCAGGGTGAGCCCAGCCAGGCTAACTGCTCCTTGGGTACGCCATCATGCACTCAGGACGAGATGGAAAGGACACAGTGAAATGCTGATGGCTTCCAAGAAACCCTGCGTGCCACCTCCACGGCCAGTCCAGGGATTCGCCTACTGGCTTAGGCGCAACTCGCTGGCACGCACCCAGAGCGATTCCCACCAGTCCCAAACCCCCAGGACCCCAGGGCTGTGCCAGCAGCTTGCCTGGTGCCGGGGGGCTGCGGCGCTCCCCCGTCGGCTGCCTTGCCAGCCTTGTGCCGGTCCCCAGTGCTGCAGGACGCCCCGTCCCCCCCAGCGCAGCGTTCATTCACTGCAGCGTGCGTTACACTGCAGCACCGACAGCGAGCCCTGCTATGTGTGTATGTGCTCACTGAGGCCTGTTTTATTTATGTCCAGAAGTATCTTTTATAAAATCAAACATCTGAACAATGTCTGTGCTGTGTGGTTATTTTCTCAAGGCTGCGGCAGATTGTTTCTGTGCTGTCATGTTTCTCTAGAAGACTTTTGCCAGATGGCTATACACGGCTGCGGTGTTACTGAGTGCACTGAATGGAGACCTGATGCAGACAACCCCTGAAAAACGTTTGTGTATTTAGTTTGCCAGAAATACAATGACTTTCAAGCCGAACCAGAGTTTTAAAGACAAATCTGAACTTTTCTAAACATGTTAGAGCTTTTCGCTTCGGAAAAACAAATGGGGACCGGTGGTTGCATGCTGCAATTACACTGCCTGGCTGCCCGGATAATAACATCTAGCATTTCGGTACAGCCAACACGACCAGAGATGTAACGCTGCAGCGCGAGGTCAGGCCAAGGCTGAGCATGCCGGTTTCTCCATCCCCTGGCCAAGGAAAGAGGTCCAGTGGGGAAGTCAGAGGATATGTTCAAGCTTTCCTGTGCTGCGGAGAGGAGGAAAGGGAAACCTGTACACTGGAGACTGGCAGAGCACTGGGAATTACCTCTGATGGCCGTCTGGTCACCTTCCTGGTAGTCGAGGCAGTAGTGAGGGTGGCTGGAAGCACAGCATCCCTGGCAATAGGCGAGGGCTCCCCCAGCACCCCTGGGTGCCGCTGGAGTCCCTGCAGCCCTGGTCCTCACACAGCAGGGGGTCAGGTCCCCAGGATGGTCCCTCCTTGCCGGCACTGAGGTGAGGCTGGCAAGGGAGGACCCTGCTCTGGGCAGTCAGCAGAGGCAAAATCCCCCCCTGCCCCAGTCCTGCTTCTGCTTCTTGCTCCCTTTGGTAGATGATTCCCCCCTGCCCCAATAGGTCTTATGGTACAAATAAGGGAAAACTGCTTTGTGGTTGAGCATCTACAGCGCTGACAAAGTCCAGGTTGCTACCACAGTTATTTCCTCCTGCGAGTAAAAGGGGAAACTGTGGTATCTCACACACCTCTGGGCAGAAATAGCTGACAAATACCAACTTCTTCATGGCAAAGACTGCCGCTAATGGCATCTGGGTCCCACTTTGAGATGTTAGACTCCTAATTCCAAATGCTGCCTTGTGATGTGAAACATATTTATAGTTGGAGCAATCAGGGTGTTTTGGGAAGACTTGCCTTCATAAACAACCCTCTGGCCTAGACATTGACATCACTTTTACAGTTGCCACCCAGCTCCCAGAGCTCGGGGATGAGACCAAACCACGGCCCTACTCACTGGCCGGCTACTTGTGCAACACAAACACGCACAAATTAACATCTCCGGACATCTCCAGAAGCAATGGAAACTAATAATTCTTTTGGACAGGATGGATTTCCTGCTGAATTTAATAACAACAGTTGGAGACAACCGTCTGGATACTTGCTGCTTTGAGATAACCAGCCAGTAAAATAACTGCGGTGATTTTCCTTGCAGAAAATTCGTATGTGACAGCCAGACATGTACTCTATTATTTCTAGTCATCATTGTGTATATTTATAGAACCCCCATCAGAAAAATGCTTAAGATGAAGGAATAAAACTCAAGACAGCCCACTATCAGCAAGCTTGCTTTTTATGAGGTTTTCAAAGCTACACTGAATTTCAGGGCTCTGGGTTGAGGCTTTCACAAAATCTGCATTTGGCACCCAGTTCCCTTTGAATTCAGATGAAGCTGGGAGCCTAACTCCCTTCAGAACCTTCAAAAACCCCAGTTTTTGTCTGCACTGGCATAATAAAAGCAGAGAGAGGAAAAAAAAACCACCCCTCCTCCAAGAACCAATGGAGAATAAGAGTAGAAAGAAATGATAAGGAGTGCCAGAAAGCCAAGATTCACATCAGGAAAGAGAGGTTTAAATGCAGTTGCAGACCAAAAGGGAGCATTAAAACATCTATTCTGACAGCCTGTATGCTACAAGTCATTAAATCTCAGCCTGTTACTCTCATATTTAGCCTAATAACTCTTCTGGCACATCTTCTAAGAGAGGCATTTCATCTTGACTAGAAGACCCGCATCAGATCGTGGCTTGGTCCAAAGCTAATCATCCTCACTGGTCAGACATTGATCCTCATTTCCTATATTAATTTGGACACCTCAGATTCCAGGTGTTGTGTCTTTTTGTGCTTTCATATGGTAAGTTAAGTACCTAGTATTTTTTCCCACATTCCACTTATATAGTGTAATTAAGTCACTCTCAGACCTTTCCTTCCCCCGCTCCCATTCTGTTTTCCTTTACGCTAAAAAGTCCCTTTTTATAAGGGATTTTCTTCTAGTCCAAATAATTTCTGTGGCTCTTTTCTGTGACTTGCTGAGTTTTTCAACATCTTTTGAAAACGGTCCCTGAACCACACAGAGCACACCTTTGTTTGTCTCTCCTTTTTAAAGGCAGAGCTTCCCCCTCCTTCTGCTTCCTACCCCCAGCAATCTCAGTCGCCCTTTTGCTGCAGCACCGTAATGGAAGCTCATGCTGAGTTTTGCATCCACTGCAGCCCTTAACTCCTTCAAACATGCAGGTTTTAGGATGCAATACTCAGGCTATCTATACAAGCTGCCTCCATGTTCTCAGAAGTATAGCTTTGTAGTTGGCTATATAAAAAACGCTTTTGTAGACATGAACCCATCAAGTCACTTTCATTACCGTGCCTGACTTTCCTGGTATCATCATCACCTATTTATCATAATTCTGTCCATAAGTTTTACCAGCAGTTATTTTATATTGGTATTGATGAAAATAATTGATCGGGAATCTGTTTAGAAGTACCAACCCTTGTAAAATGCCACTGACTACACCCCTCCACACACATTTGGTGACTACTTCAGAAGAGCTATCAGGTATCAAATTCCAATTCAGGTCTTAAGTGCTTTACTGATGTTATTTTTTTTTTTTTCTTAAATCAGAAAGCCATGATGTCCTAAGTCACGTGTGATACAGACAGTGAAGCACATCATGTCATACACTTGGTTTTATCAGCCAAATCTATAATCTCTTCCAAGACCACAGCCTGGATTCCCCAGGTTTTAGGTGCTGCATGGCAGTATGGATGGGGAGCTCAGGGAAGAGTTCAGGAGCCACACTGGGTTGCACAGCCCAAGCCGTCACATTTGCCGCTTCTGACATGATGCTCTCCGTCTTCTGTGCACACCAGGACTGCCTAGACATGACAATTGGCCTGTGTGGAGGTTTCATATCTCCTCCACCTGATGTGGAGGTTTCATGTCTCCCAGGTACATCAAAGGCCCCTCTCACAAATCACTGCCTTCCACTTCTCCCACGCCACCCAGCCAGCCCAAGCAGGCTGTTGCCGGAGGCACCAACATTTCAGGCAAGCAAGTCATGCTCTAAGGTTCAGTTTTGCCAATTATATGAAACTTCTGCCATTAATGAGCATTTCTAATTCATCTCACTTGCTATTTGCATGGACATATCAGCTACTGGAGAAAAAAAAGAAAAAAAAATCCTGAATCTTGCCTTTGGGGTCCTGTCAAAAGCTCCTGCTCCTCCCTGCTGCCTGCTCCACCTGGGGAAGGACAGGCAGCTGCCTGCAGTAGCACACTCCCTATATATTCCCTGGTACAATCGCAGTCTCTGTGCTCCTTTGGGATCGTAGGCTAGGAAAGCTGAGCTGTTTCTGCAGTCCTGTATCTCTTTCTGGCAGTGGTACCAGAGTCATACGTCCTGGCAGTCCTGGGGCAGGGATGCATCAGCCTGTGTGTACCTCAGCATCGCCTCGTCCTTGCGGGGCCCAGGGTGGAGGTAATCTCCCTGGGACACAGCTATATTTTGGGTGGGTGTGAGGGGCAGACAAGCCCGTCTAGTCCTGGATGTGTGACAAGTATGAGTTCATTAGGAGAGACTGCAGCTACAGCCCAGCCTTCCTCCTCCACCAAGACAAAGTCCAGCAGCACGATGTGCTGTAAGACAAATGAACTGGCTTCTCTTAGGAAAGCTTCTAAAATCTAATGGTGTTTGAGGGAAAGCATAGCTTGAAGGAATTAAACTTGATTCCAACCTGACTGCAATCCAAAGAGAAAATTAATTCCATTTAAAATATTAGATTTATTTCTTTTTAATTACTGAAGCAGGCTCTAAACTGGATCATCATCTCTTTTCCTGGGCCCTCACCCCTAGCATCAGAAAAATTGCTTTTATAATTGTTTTGGGTTGGGTTTTTTTCTGACAAGGGTTACTTCCCCCTCAAATTATGCTATGCTGAGCTGCTGGAGCAGACTGTAGGGAAGAAAAAGAAGAAAAAAAAAAAAGAAAGAAAAAGAAATGTCTAGCACAGGCTGGCAGGGAATCGCAATAACAGACCAGCACATTTTCTTCAAAACCAAGCACTTCTGCCAGGCCATTTAGAGACACCTTTACCAAATTACAAACCCTTCAGGAAACCTCAGGGTCCATGAATGCTCTTTGGTCCATCTTTGGTACAAAAGGATCTCGCTGACTGAGGTCAACAGAAAACATCGTTATTGCAAATCAAGGTTTATAGGTGTCGTTTTAATCACTACAAACCCTTCCCTTCACAAAACCCATGCAGTAATTCAGCCGTATGTCAGTAGCTGCTTTTAGTTGAAGCCATTCATTTGTCACTAGAGATTCCTATATCTCCCCAAACTACAGTCGCATCAGTACCCTGCCAAGTGACGAAGCCAGCGGTGGGTTATCCGGAGGAAGGGCTGGCCAGCCCCCGCTCACCCTGGGGCTGCATCTGCTGAGCCTGAGCCATAGCCCACTGTCTGACCATGGGCCAAAAATGACAACATATAAACGGTGGGGAGACAGATTACCTCTTTTTTGAACAAATGCTCTCTGCGGGAGTTGTAAACATAAGGAGCAGCCATCCTTGTGTGTTCTCCCAGATGACCGTCTCTAACCGAATGGTGAGGGTAAACTGCAGGGGGATGAGGTGAGGGTAAGGGCTCCTACAGACTCCCCTCCCAGGTCTTGGTGGAGATGCCACCAAGAACAAGACCCTGGGGACAGCAACCTGGTGGCCCAAAGCTCATCCTGATCCGGCAGCTCGTGGGCAAAACCCAGCACCCACCAGGGTGGTGTTACGGTTAGCAGGGAGCGCAGCGGCGCAGGCAGCTCCCGGTTTGGCCACGTGGCAACCCGAAGGTTTGTAACCCCTGGCAGCTACAGCAGAAATACAAAGCACAAAAACCAGCTCCCCCAAATGCCAAGTCAGCAGTTTTCTTATCGGAGGAGAGTGAAAAACAGGGCTCTGAAATACACTGGGAGAGTTTCCCACTAAACATCAACTACCAGGCCTTTATTTATAACTTATAAAAGTAATTGCATTTCAAATCTGTCCAAGGGAAAGAGGGGCTGCTTTAGGTTTTCTAAGTTACAAATTTTTTTTTACCAAAAACCTACTGTATTAAGCATGAACGCTGATTATTAAAAAGCAAAGCCAATAAAAATGATCCAGAGGACAACAATCCTTAATGGAGACCATAAAATACAAGGACAAGGGCAGGACAACTTGGAACAAAGTGATAGGAAATTAATACCTTTTACTGCCAGTTAGTCTTACAAACAGAACAAATCACATCAATGGACTTTTTAAAAAAATAACAATAATATACTTTCAAACTCATCATTGATCATATATGCTTGGGAAGAGTTTCAAGCGGGATCAAGTTTTAATCCTCAGACACTGCTAACCACACTGGGCATTTTGCCTTTAACATTAGTGGGCAAGGAGTTACCCCGTGAACCTAATAGCTTTGTACGTCCAGGCGTGAGGATTTTTGTTCAGGTAGGGAACTAAGGAAGGAGAAATGAGTTGTTGTTTGCTGTTGTTATGGGCTTGGTTTTGTTTTAAACATTAGAGACCAGTTTTCAAAAGTTGCAGGGTTTGGATGCAGCCATTCAGACACAGGCAGGCAGAGGTTTGGTCTAGGTCTAGTTCCAGTTTTAATAAACCAGTGGCTGTAATAAAGAACAAGGAACTTGAAAATGTGCAGGGCTAAGATATGACATTTGATAGTTCATCCTGCAAGGCAGAAACTTGATATCTCAGTAATGCATATTAGAGGTTGTTGGAGAGTTTCCAAAAACAAAGGACCTAGCTTATTTTTTTGTTTTTATTCATTCTGCTCTATAGTCTGTGGTTTTGGTTTTTTCCAGCTTTCCATTGCTCTGTGCCAGCTAGTACAAAATAGTGTAAAATACTGTCTGTCCTTATTTATGCTGATGATCTGCTGGTAGCAATGAAGCCACCTCAACACTGAGACTCTAACACTGACATGCCCCAGCTACAAGACTATAGAAAAAAAGCTAAGAAATAACTGGCTATAAATTGTTTCCCCAGGAGGAGAGTCTTGTCCTAATAAATTACACTGGATTGGAATAGAGTAAAAATTTCGCTGATTACTGAAGATCTGTATCAGCTTGAGGATTGTACCACATGGGCACAAGTCATTTTTCCTAGTGTTTTTCCCCCTTTGAGCTCACTACCATTTCCCATTTACACGACTAAACAGCAGGGCATGAGCCAGAGATGCCTGGGGTGGGGACAGGATCAGCCTCAGCACCTCGCTCAGCGGGGAACCAGCTCGCCGGGTGAGCAATGTCAAATACAGACAAGATCAGAACTAGTTTATCATCCAGACACATATTTCTGCCAGGGTTTGAGAGAGTGACTGAAGAATACATGTTGATGCTATGACTTTAGAGACGGGAACACTGAAATAATAAGAAATAATAAAATAGGGGGAAATTCAGGATAACAAATTACATCAGTGGAACAGGAACAATTTGGGGTCTTGTTAAGCCCAGGATCTTAGTCAGCAATGACACGCTGGGGCAATATTATTTTAACCCTTTGACTCCTTGATACAGAGTTCAGTCTGCTCTTTGAGGGGCCCTGCTCTCGAAGAACAACAGGGAACAAACCTACATTATCTGCAGGCTGTTCGTAGCCATTGAAAAACTGTCAGCTTCATTCCTGGGGAACTGAGGCAGCTGCTGGGCTGACGAAGCTGGCACGGGCCGTGCTCCAAACGCCCCAAAAGGAGGGAGAAAAGAAACTGAGTTCTCTTGGCCGGGATACTAACGACTGCAGCTGCAAAGTCCCACTGAAAGCAAGGCAGAGCCCTGAGGCTGTAAGTTTAAGTTATATTTAAAGGCTTAGGAGGCAACGCTGCCACACACTAACCGTTTCTGCAGAAGCTTGTCAGCCGGACGGAAACCACCCGCCCAGCTCCCAGGGTGACCCCCCGCCCTGCCGGGCAATCCTCCTTCCCGTGGCTGCGCCCCAGCTCCCGCGGGGCAGGAGGGGTGGAAGGGCTCCCACCCGCCCGGGCCGCAGAGCGGGATGGCTCCGGCTCCGGCGGTGTGAAGAAACCCCTGAGCCAGCGCTGACAGGAGGAATGGGGACGTGGGCATGGGCAACGTTGCAGCCCTGCAGCGGCTGCAGGTAGCTGTGTGCTCTGGTCGTGCCTCCTCCCCAGCTGGAGGCTCAGATACACAGCTCATTTCCCAGCTGACATATCCATGCTCTCCTCTTTTCAGTTTTGTGGCTCCTAAAATACATTGGTGTACCACAATTTATTTTCTGAAATCCTGTATTGATCCCTCTCCTACAGATATAAAATATTCTTTTCTTCTGTATTCTAATGTACCGCACCCACGCTGAGCTGTTTTGGTTTCAGAATTGTTTCTGTTTCACTGACCTACCTGGCACTCTGCTGCGTGTTACCACGGCTTTGTCTCTCTTCAATCTCGCACCCTTGCTCTTTCACCTGTGCTTTGAGTTTGGAAAGCAAAGAAAACAGAAAGTGGAAGGAATATGTTATTCTGCCCCCACGATGCAGAATGCTGCAGCAAAGGACATCCCTCCCTCCGCTGCTGGCAGGTGGAGGTGCCCCCTGCCACCCTGCTCCTCAGATGCCCTCTGAAACAGCTATGGAAGGAGATGATATAAACCTCATTAACTGGGACAGTAATTAAATGGGAGTAAAAATATCATCAGCAGCTGGGAAATGCTGCTGTGCTGCCTGCAGGTGAAAGTAACTGGCCCCCGGCTGCCCCACGCCCACTGCCTCCCCTCCACCTTTCTGAGGAATCAAATCTTAATGGCAGAGAGAAGCATTAGCTGCAAACTTCAAAAGTCACATTTTTGAGCATGGCCAAGAAACAGAATTGTAAAATTAGGGGCCAGCCACAGCTTTTAGGTTTGCATGCAGCAGGACCCCACAGGAAGGGCATGTCATCCAGCCATCAGGGTACAGTTTGGCTGCCCTCTCTCTCTTGTGAATTGTGTGCTGAACCAGATGCAGTTTTATAACTCTGCTTAAGGAGATCTGGGCCAGGATGGTTTCTGGAAAATTATTTCATCTTATTGTGAAGAGAAAAAAGCATTTCCTTTCATTTCTGCATGAAGGAGATGGTGCTGACAAGGTGGAGAAGAGCAAGACATAATTATCTTTCCTCCCCACGGTTCCACACCAATTTCTATGCATTTTGTAACTAACCATCATATAATCCTCCAGTTCACCCCAGAAATGAAGTCATCCTTACAACTAAAAGTAGTACCTAGTTTTCCTTCATTAGGTACTCCTGCATCTGTGTGCATGAATAGTTTTCCAAAATCCAGGGACATCAAAACACTTTTCCAGTGGTTTTAAAACAACTGGAAAAGAAACAGAATAAATGCACTAGGAAAATGAACTGCTTTGCCTTGACCCAACGCGACAGAGTGAGTTCCCACAAGCAGTTTGTAACAACAGCTACCCCAGAGGTGGCCAATCTACTGGTGATCTCCCCTTTTGCTGTCTTGTGTTTTCAGTCCTCAAGCTCTGTGCGATCCCGTTCACCCTGCTGTCAAAGGAGCATTTAACAGAGAGTGGGGTTTTTTTTCCAATATATTAAATCCTTGCATCTCTTTTAGCTCCAGCAATTTGGGATTGATGCTTTCAGCCAGACAGGCTAGATTTCCCATAGAGGGATGAGCCTCCAACCCAAAGGGATGCTGGAGCACTGCTTGGAGCCAGGGCAGCTCTGTCCACCTACATCCTCCCAAGGTGGGTCAGTGACAAGAGCCCGAGAGCTGTCGCTGGTGGGTTTACTGGAAAGAAGATGGTATTAAGGCGTGAATTCAGGCGGGTGACTCACAGGCAGTCGAAGGAACGGTGCACTCTCGCTCCAGACGGGGAGAAGTTACTTTAGTACAGGGCACGATCCAGCTAGGGAGTGCATCTTCAGGCACCCAAATGCCCGTGTAAGGAAAGCACAAGCAGCAGCACATGTGTTCACAACCTGCCCGGCTGTGCCCGCTCCTGGTGGCAGCACTGCCACCGTTGCCACCATCACATCCCCCTGCCCGTGCCATGCTGCCTGACCCCACCGCCAGCCCAGCGGCCGGGGAAGAAGAGCCAGCAACAGCCACAACCTCCATCTCACGTCACCCTGCGGGGAGCAACACCTGCAGGGCCACCAGCCTGCAGCCCTGAATCCAGCCCTGCCTTCAGAACCTCACGGCTGTTGGTGCCACAGCTGCGAGCACGCTGCCGTATCGGGGCAGGTGTGGAGGACAGCCGCGCTGTCGGAGAGCAGATCTTGCTCTGGGAGCTCTGCAACATGGAGGCTGAGCGCGCTCCCTCCTCACAGGGCCTGGCAAAGCTCTGCCTGCACCCCGCTGACCCAGGGGTGCCACAGTCACAGCCAAATCTTCTGGTAGTGGGCTAAACTGCAGCTTCCTTCAGGTTTCCTCTGTGGGGTGGAGGGAGTAGGTATCTCGGGACTGAGCTGCATGGCCTCAGATCAGGAGCCAAGGAAGAGTTCTCTCTGGAGCTCCCTTGCTCTGAACTCTGTTGCTTCACATCACCAACTGTGCACAGAGGAGAGCAGGTGATGGCAAGAGCAAGAGGGGAGGCATCCGAGCCAAAGGGCTATTTTTTTCAGGCGGCTTTGGGCCCGGAGTTGCTTGACCTGGTGTACGTACACCGTGCCCTGCAACAGTCGGCCCCAGTTCTCAATCCGAGGTGCTGCCACAGACTCAACAGCAATCAAGACCTCCCTTGTCAGCCATGGGTAATTAATGCTCGCAGTGCCTGTCAGGGCAGCAATCTACATCGTTTCCCCATTGCACAGGGCCAGCCTATTGTTCGTGTACACCAGTGAGCCACGGGGCCAAGGGTTAGTGGGTTAACAGCTCCATAACGTCATGCTGCGCTCGGGGTGGGGGACACGGGCTGTAGCTCTGCGCTTGGGTGTAACTGCGCGCTGGCCCCACGCTATAACCCTTTCACCCCTGCCCAGCCAGCCTGCCTTGGCTCTGCTGCACACTCCTCCCACGAGTTGTACAACCCCATACCGAAAAAGAATCAGACCAAAAAATGCAAAGCTTCAGCTTCTGCAGTTTAAGCAAGGAAATGTTCTTTAAAAAAAATGGAGCAAAAGCATTTATAGGATCCTGGCGACATAAGCAAAGCATGTGACAGGCTGTGAGGCCGAGACTGCGTGCTGGCATCTCCTGGTTCTTAATGTACAGAATCACGCAGCTTTCTCCAAGGACACTTTGCACTTTGTTTGGCCTTGGCAACCATCACATTAATAGCAACACTGCTTCCAAAAAAATAAAATCCTAACCAAATGCTGACTTTCGGCAGGGAAAAAAACCAAACCCTAATACACTGCATCATTTGGAGCGTGCACTGTTTAGTACTAACGCAAAATTTATTGCTCCAGCAAAGCCTAAGCGCTAGCAGCTGCCGCCTCCTCCTCACACTCCTCTGCATCTCTGAGGCCCGCCTCGTGTCAGCTGTGCCAGTGGTGCGGTCGGAGCAGCGAGTCCTCCGAGAGCCACACGAGCCTGGCCCAGGGCTGCTCCTTGGGGCCCGGGGTCCCGGCGGAGGCTGGCGTTGCAGCTGCCACACATCACTAACAGATTGCCTTTGGCTCGGCTGTGACAGTGGTTGTTATTAGACACCAGCGACACGAAAGCCTCTCTGGAGGAAACTGCAGCAAGCTGGGGATGAGGTAGGAGTGGAGGGGGAGAGAGTGAGCAGGAAAACCACAAGACACTTGTGCCTGCTAAAAATGATTTCCACCTAGTAATTTTAGCAGCTGTTGTGTTCCTCTGCCTACCTTCCTGGATGAATTTTAAGTAGGAGGTGAGTGAAAATGAGAATGGTGACAGAGTTTCCCCCCCCCAAACCTCTGCATCTGCACATTTTTAACTTCTCCCTGAACCCATCTTAAAGACACAGCCAGTTATTTCCCCTGGTTACGTGGGTTCTGTCCTGGCTGGTAAAAAGAACTGGGAATCCACACCAACATTTCTCAAGGGTGGTTAAAAATAGTGACCTGTCAGAGGAGATGGAGCCGCCACCAGCATCCCTGGTCCAGCCCTGCACCCCAGCCCACGTGGCCGGACCTGCCCACCTCAGACCTCCAGGTCTGGGATATGGATGCAAAAAGAAATGCAGCTTCCTAATAAATACTAAATGCCATGAAGCCATTGCTCCTTCCCGCCTGGCGAGGGACAGTTTCTCTCCGGCATGTGCCGGGGTGCACCTCAGCAGTGCCCTGCCTCTGCGCAGAGGTGTCCCTGAGGAGCAGCAGCGCAGGGCGGTCGCTGTGCCTGTCCCCTGTCCCCTCACCCTACACACACTTGCTTGCAGCTGCAGCGGCCACATTTGGAGAGGATGGGGGGAGGACGACTGGAGAAACCCTCTCTGAGCGCTGCGGTTAAGCAGGTGCTCTGCTGCAACACACGCACGTTAAAGTACTCGCAGGAAGGATGCTGTTTGGTTGGAGGTATGCTGACACACATAAGCTATAACCTGTGTTTTAATCCTTAAAAATATATATGCATAGTAAGCATGGGCTAACATCAAGCAAAGTGCATTCAAAGCAGGTGAAGAATTGTCCCCTCGGTGGGGACAGGTAGACCGGAGCAGCAGTTTTAGAGCTTGAAGTCTGGTTACTGGCTCATTTATGCTGCTCTTTTCTGGGGCCTTTGGGACCTAAATATTTTGCTGAATTCCTGGAAGATGATGAGGTGTGTTGCTAAGTAAGTTTTCCTCCGTTCTTCTCAAACTTCATCAATCCCAATGACGATTGAATTTTAGGGTTTTGTTCACTTAAGCAGCTAATAAATAATGAGCTATTTAGAGTCAGCATTAACCTCTGATATGGTTGCACCAAACTCAAGTCAAAACTACCAGCAACATTTTATTTCCAGCTATGTCCCAGGACATCTCCCTCACCGCTGACAGAACAGGCAGCAGGTACTGACAACCTTCTGCAGCGAGGTCCCTCAAACCTTTCTCCATTTAGATACAGCATCTGAAGTCAAAAAAGCTCATCCTTGTTCACATCCCCTGTAAGAGAACCACCTCCCTCTCTTGCCACATGCAGTCGCTTCCAAGTCCCTTCATCTTCCACCATTTATGGCTCACACTGAAGGTCCTCCTGCATCCCAGCTCTTAAATCACACCCTTGCCAGTCCCCGGCACCCTTGGCCTCAGCTCTGACAAAAGAAAAAACCCACCTCTTGGCTCCTGTTTGCCTCCCAAAGCAGTGAGTCACCTGCTTCCCCAAGCCCACCTCTCCACCACGCCAGGGCACCATGGGTGACCTTGTGCAGGAGCGGAAGCTCCTCCTCTTGGAGGTTTTGGGGAGAAGTAAAAAAACCACTGCTAATCTTCATCTGCCTTTCTGCCTGCCCTCAGCCAGCTGGGTACTGCTGGGAAAGCAGTTTTGCTCACATGAAGCAAACTGTACGCAATCCCCTCCCACGAGGATGAAAATTACGTACAGAGGAGCGAGGCAGGGGCTCAGCCAGCCTGCGGCACAGCACGGCCCTGCTGTGGGGTCCCAGACCTCAACCCGTGCAAAGGGGAAAAGGGTTACATGGGAGAGGTACTTGTGCTTTCACCGGGCTGCAGCTCTCTTCTCTCCCACCATCTGGCAGTGCCCCCATGGCTAACGTAGAATGCAGGCTCTGGGTGGCCGTGGCACGCCATGCAACATCCCCTGGCAGATGTAGGGACCGCACGGAGGCAGGAGAGCATGGAAAAGGCGTACCCAGAGCTGTACTGGAAAAATCAGAGTTGATAACTGGCGAAGGAATGTCAAGGCTCAGGACAATTGTTGCCAAGGTTCGACAGTGCAACAAATTGATGTTTTGGGCCAAAATTCACCTGTGATCAGCTGGTTCATACAATGTCTTTAAACAGACTCAATACAAAAATCTGCAGTTCAAGATTTGAAAGTTTTTCACTGGAAGGTCAATGTCTTCTTTAGCCTGGCTACTTCTAAACTGGGTAGAAAGTGTCTGTCCAACTACAAATTCTCATCTAGCAGCAGGACATCCAGATTGTCCTTGAAATGTCACGTAAAATGATTTGTACTCTAAGTAATTAACTTCTTTGAGGTTCTGATTGTTTATATATTACTACCAGCAGAGTATATGGCATTACAAGAGAGAACAGCATTTTGTACCTCGAATGTCTTGACTTCAAAGCATTTAAACTTTATAAACAAAGAGACATAGCCTCAGCCTAGCACCAAAGAAAGCAATTTATGTAAGCAGAAAGTCTGGAACAAATAATTAAAACATGAGACTAAACAAAAACATTTGTGAGTTTGTTGAAACAACTTTGAAATATAAACTCTTTTTTTGTGTGTATTTATTTGGACTTTACCTAAGGGTGCCCTCTGAGCGTGTTATTTCTTACTTGTGTTACATGTGGAAGTCCATCAGTGGTAGCCACCGTGGAGCTCACTCCACAGGCTCTTTTGCCTGCATGCCCATGCCTCGCCCCACAGGCAGCCTGGACGTGCCAACCTCTCTTCCAGGGTGCAAACTTTTATGCTAAACATCCAGGTGAAAACCTGCAGTAGCAAACCTGCCATTCCTCAGCTCATCGCAAACCACAGCTCCATAGTGAATACCTTTTTTTTTTGTCTTCTGTGACCTAGTAGAATTGTGCAAGATTTCTAATCAGTAAGTCCCTCAAAAACAGTTTCAGACGAAATACTCCATTTTAACATCTTCCGTCACACCTCTGTAAGCCACAGATCATGGCAACGTGCGGTTGGGAAAGATGTTACTTTACTAATTTGTCCTCTCATCCTGCATCCCGCCGGAGCTGAAGCAGTCCCTCAAGGGATGGCGGGGTTTATACCCAGCAAGCTACGCCACTGCAGCTTTTGCTACTTCAGGAGTAATGAAATGCAGCTCACCTCACCCCAGCACAGCTGCAAGGAAGCTACAGGACAGCTTGTTACCAACACTACTACCTGCTCCTCACCTGAATTTAGCGGTGCTTTGCCATCTCCAGCTCCTTCACGGTGGTTATGAAGGAAAAGGCGCCACTGCAGCCGTCAGCGCTGGCGTCACGGCAGCGGTCAAGCACGCAATGAGCAATGGTGTGGTGCCATCTCGTGGGGAGCGGGACAACAGCGAGGCTCCTCCACCTCCCCAAACCCCGGCGTTAGGAGCGGGGGCCTCCACGTGAGGTCATCGGGAAGGGTACAGGGACGCAGGAAGAGGGAGGGAGCGAGCAGTTCCTTAACATCTGCCAAAGACAACTACAGGCACCGATTTATAAATTGTGTCAATTGCTACAAAAGCACTCACTCTACGGTGCAGTTTGTGACCAGTGACAGTGTCCAAAGATCAAACCATTTACAATCTAACCCACTGGGGGAAAACAGTAATTTCCACACAGATGATTTGGTGGGGAGCTGTATTTCTTGCAACAGAAAAGCACAGATCTGATGTAATCCTCTGTTCCGCCAAACCAGGGACTCCCCCGCGCTTCAGGAGACCTCAGCCGAGCGCCTGCTTTGCAGCTCTGCCCCAGAGCTGCTGTGCCAGCAGCAGCGCTCAGTGACAAAGCACTGGTCAGGGGACGGAAAAATCACACTGTACTTCCACTTGCATGGCAGAGATTTTTCACATTTTTAATATAAACATGAGTAACATTAGTTACTCTGGGATCACTCAGCTGCTTTAAAATGAACCATGCTCTGAACTGCTTTAAGATCAATGCTTTTCTACCAGCAGAAGAGAAGGACAACACAGCCATTTAACATCTAAACGTTACATCTCACAGTTGAAGTGGATTAACTTTAGAAGTCAAAGTCCTTTTCTGTACACAACAGAGCTGTGAGGCAGTTTATTGTTGTAACACATATCATTTTGCTATGAAGCGGTACAAAATCCTGGAGTAGGGAAGTCACAGACAAGCAGTGGCATAACCTAACTCTTCCTGTTCTAGCCCATGATTTTAAGCCAACAAAACTGTCAGGCAAGGCTGCAAAAGGAGAGCCCTCTCTATTAGCCCTCATGTAGTACAAACAGCTACTAGGAGAAAAGACGGGCATGTGGGATCCTGGAGAAAATTAGAGCCCAGCAGAGAATTGCTTGCAAAAGCCGATTTCTGTGTACTTACCCATGAACCGCATTCCCGACTTCGGGTTGCGTACAGAAGCGGTGAAACTCCCTGAGACTGACAGTCACCAGGCCGCAGAGGGCTCTATAGGGCCGGCCAGCCATCCCGTGTGCCAGGGTCCTGCAACCCGTGCTGTGGTGTCCTGTGGTGCCACAGCCACCTCCGAAAATCAGCTCAGGTATACTTAGTACAAGCTGCAGTCGTGCATTTTCAGTATAGGAACGCTCTTGCAATGCTGCAGGGTGCAAGACTTACACTGGAATAGAGCTCTGTGCCTTTTCTTTTTAAATAAAGGGAAGGGGCAGGAAGGAAAAAAACAGGAAGAACAGAACGACGGAAAAATCCATTTTGAGGAAGATACATTATAGAAAAAAATTTTAAGAGATTGACCTGTTTTGTTTGTCAAAACATTAAGAGTCACATTACACTGCTCTAAGCACCCAAGCAGCACAGACCTCCTCCTGGGAGAGAAAAGTACGCAGAGGACTTAGGGAACTAAAGCCAGCCCCATCGGGACACTGCAACCAGCAGTACCACCACAGTGATGCTGCAGGTTTTAATATCTTCTGGTCAAGATCGTGAGCCTTGATGGAAAATTTTGGCTTTTACATTTCCGAAATTAGGGCAGAAACGTGTCTGTAAAAGCCAGAGCAGCACATCATACATTATTATAACGTGCATAATACAATTACTTATTTAAGGCTTAACACAGTTCTGAGAAAATGGACTGGTTTGTGGCAAAGCATCTTCCATTCCAGCCTACAAATACTGCTGACAGAGATGAAGATGCTAAATTCTTAAGGTCATCTCTGATCACACAGCGAAGGAAGGAGCTTTTCCTCAATTATCCAGCAAAAAGCTGTAACTACCCACTTTTCAAAATGGAATTCAGAAATTTAAAAATAAAAAAATCCAGTAAATTTACACTTTCCCCATTCTCTCTGCAAACTGATGGATTAAATCAGACGAGAACAATCTCAAAACCTGAGCAGCTATCCACATACTGGGTATTTTGGATTCACTAACAAGCAGCAAAGCATGGTGCCATGACCCTCCCCCCCACTGGCTGTATCACTTAACGACAGCATGGCTTCTGAACTCCACTATGTCTGACCATCGCAAAGTGGACGGAACAGAACAGCCTGACTAAACACAACAGGATTCACCTCCTCACATTCCTGTGAGGAGTGTGCAATGTCGTATTTAAAAAAGGAACACACTTTCTTTGTGGTAGAACTGTATTTAATTATTTTTCATACACAAATTAAGAAAACACACACACAAAAAAAATCATTATTCTAGCAAACTGAAATAAGCCAAACTAGCACAAACTAATATTTAAAAAATACTACAAAGAAAGATGAAACAGCCACAGTGGAAAGAATAAAAAGCTTTTCAATTCCATTTTCTGCAAAATTACACTCTGAATACCACCTCACACACATAAGAATGCTGCCCTCAGTGGAAAAAAAAAAAATACAGCGCAGAATAGTTTTAGACCCACATATGATCAGAACACAATGGAGGTAAATTCACATTTGAAGAGAGCCATCACATTATTTTTCTTGTCAGTAACAAGATTATTGCACAAAAACAGTCAAGTGCTTTTTCCCACAAGCATTAATACTTTCTAAACACGAAGTACTTTCTTTCGATTCTAAAAGCGATGTCGTGTGGTTCCAACACTTGTTACTGCTCAAACACTCCACGTAAAACATACCAGTTTATACAAATGAAATGTGTTTACCTGATCAGCTGAATTCTTTCCTTCTCATGCATCAACCCCAACAATAATGATTTTGCTGTGCCAATCAGGCTTTGTGATTTCTGGTGACCAGTTTTGACTTCTGATGATGATGCATGAGAAGAAATCATAATCCAAGTGATACCCTGTCTTCACAGGACCAACAGGACAAAAAACCAATGAAACCTATTTCTCACTCAAGCAAGCTCACTATACTCTGATTATATTCTCAAAGTGCAAAAATAGGCTATCTATTGAGAACTGTGCTGTGCTCCTCACAGAACCAGATCTCAGAGCAGAACTGCACTTCAAGTAAGTTCACAGTTGCATAATAAAAAAGCCCCATGATCTTTTGGCTAATTTGTGGTCTTACTGCCCAGGTAGAGCTCTAGTAGTAGGCTACCTCAACCTAAAGCAATTTACCTAACCCAACAGTCAAATTGCTCCACTGAAGCGAGGTAAGGTAGAGTCCAGTTTTAAACAGTGGTCTGAGACTACAGAAAAGAAAAAAAAAAAAAGAAAAAAGTTTAAAACAGAATTAATTTTAAAAAACCCACAACCACACATAAATTCTATTGGACAGACTTAAGAAACACAGAAAGAAAACATCTGACAGTCATGGTACAGACAGCCTTGAGAGTACTAGTTAGTACTTTTTTTTTTTTCACAATGATGAGCTGAACAACAGAAAAGCATTTATTAGCACCAAAGGAAACACGGTATTTATCAATTTATATCTAATTCCCAGCTACAGAACACTTAGTTGTCAACTCCACCACCAACTCTAACACCTGAAACATATTAAGAACGGTATCAAGGTGGCAGTCAGATATGTTCTGGGTGACCGTACTGCTTCTTTCAAAACGCAATGGGACTCTACCGAATCAGTGTGACAGTGTGACTACCAAGGTAGCTCAGTTAAAACATTGTTTTATTCTAATCAATATTATTCAATATAAATATAAAAGTTGGACCAAGTTAAATAGAAAATATGGTTCCATATGTGCTACTCATGGGATCAGAAATGTTTGGGGGTTTTTATGACTCATTTTTCACAGCGTCAAAGTTGTCCTGAATGGTAGGGCAAAAGGCTAGGACAGCTGGCCACAGTCAGTAATGACAATCTTTTTAGAGGTCTTTCCACTCTTGGAACCAAAGCTCTCAATTTTTTTCACGACATCCATTCCTTCCTTTACATGCCCAAAAACAACATGTTTTCCATCTAGCCTGTAAAACAAATAAACAAAGGAAGTTTTACTTAAAACAACATAAAGACTGAACCAAACCAAGCTCAATGAAGCGATGTTAGCAGATCTTTATAGCTCTCACCCATGGATCAACTCTATAGCAAAGGCACAACTGAAATACTTTTAGCCCTGGACCTCAGAAGCATTATGAGGGACAGTGGCCTAGTTACCCTCACAGCCCATCCTCTCTCAAGTAGCACCAATTTATTTTCCATTATGAGCCAAGTAATTTGGAAATTAAAACAAAAACCCCCAAAACCAAACAAAAAACCATCAACCCACAAACACAAAAAAACCCTAAGAAAATGCCAAACCCTGTGGATCCAGGCATCAATCCATCAGGTTAATATGCAGGGCTGGGAACCTACCAGTCAGTTTTTGCAGTGCAAATGAAGAACTGAGATCCATTTGTATTGGGTCCTGCATTGGCCATAGAAAGAACACCTACAACAGCAGCAGCAGCTTATTAGATTGGTGTAACCAGTAGGCAGTGGAAAAGACAATTTTTCTCTGCACATTTAGACTAAAGATGGACAGACAGAAGATCTGATGGTCTCACATTGTCCTCAAATGATTTCTAAAGCCAACTTTCTGTCTCTGACTGTTCCCTCAAGCCCAGCCTCACATCTTCCCACAGCAAGAATGTTAGTAATGTAATTAATTGTACACGTCCTGAATGTGATTAACATCAGGTAACCTCTACTGTGGTTCAACAGCAGCAGTAGTTTACTGTGATGAGGAAGTAACAATCCGAAAAAGAGACTACAGAATTCAGTTACATGTTCTTATGTATGGCTTTCCCTTTATTTTTTTCGTGATTTGAGCTTAAAAGGACGTGCCTATGTTATCTAGTAAATAAGAAATCCCAGATTGCTTTGGTTTACTTCTGCAGTAATCATCTAAATAAAAATTCAAGTCTATGACTTACAAAAGAAGAAAATAAAAGCAGTAATTTCACCTTTAGTACAATTTGTAAGTAAAATAAAAAAAACCCATACTATAAAAGGGACTGCGTGAAATAAAGTAAGAGCAAGAGCGGCACTGTCACCCGTTACAGACTGAGTTCTATTCGTACAATAATCTACGCAAATAAGCAAGTGCCAGGAACAACGCGTCATTAAACTTCCTTGGTATTTCTGTAACTACTAAGTGCCCCACACATCTAAAAAAACCCTTACCTTTTAAAAATATATCTTCATAGACAATGTTTCATTATAGGTTTTAGTCATCAGAAGGTAGAAAGAATATGTTTACTTACCAGGTCCTACATGCTTGAGTATGAAATTTTCATCTGGAAATCTACTGCCATAAATGGATTTTCCACCGGTTCCATTATGATTTGTAAAGTCACCACCCTGAAACAGGAACGGCTATTAACTTCACTAGCACACAAGCATTATTTTACGTCAGAAGTGATGCTATTGAAAATATACTTGCTTGGTCTAATTTAAAAGTAATAAAATCAGAAAATTTTCTTCAAGTTAAGAATGAGTGTGGTCACATGAGGATTTAAAAACATTTAACTAGATGAAGATACAATCAAGCTAAAAGTAAATTTCTGCTCCAGACATTGCTGATATTCTCCAATTGACATCCATAACTCCAACAATCACCTTTCTGTGTTACCAACCTTGTTCGCAAATGCAATTAATAGCCATAATTTTAAGAAATACCTCAAAGGCCTCAAAACAATATCACCCAAATTCATTACAATAGCCAAGACCTGAAAAGTTGTTGTGTTTTTTTCCTCTTTCTTTCTCCCAAAAGATATAAATCAAAATCTCTGTTATTGCTGTTTCTAGGTTTTGTTGTTTAAGCGTTAACGCCTGAGCTATTTTAAACTTCCCTCAGCTACATGCTGTTTGCTGGGATAGATGTGACCACCTGCCTTACGTTAGAAACACAAACCCCAACAAACAAACTCCCAAAGGTGGCTACTAAACACTGCTTCCAGCAATCTGCCATCGCCTCTCCCAGCAGTGACACCACCCATACTGGCAAACAACTCGTACCTAACCAGTATTTCATGTGATGTTCATCTTTCCAGTATCACCTTGAGCAATCTATTACAGGTGGTATTATGACTACTCCCACGCAGTCCCAGAAGTATGCTCTGCATACTTCTGGAGGTATCTGAATTGCCAAGTTGTGGGTATGATGACTTCCAATTACGCTATACCAATTGCCTGAATCATATTAACACTCCATCTCAACAAGTGGAAAGGCCTCTACTGCTTCCTCTCACTTTAAAATATTTGAAACCTATGACAGTATTTCCACTTTAGTAATGATTGCCGAGTAACTCCTAAACATCAATTCATTGTCTCACCATACCACGGAGTCGACCATCTAGTATCCTCACTTGGGTCTATTTGTGGGGAAAAAACAAGGAGGCAAGGAGAACAGACTTACACAGAACTTCACAAATTAGTGGTAGAACTGAAGAGTAAGATTTCTATTTTTCTTATGTGTTTCTGACCCCAGCAAGACTTCTAAACTTTGTTTCTTTATCAGTATCACAAAACCTTAGTTTGCATTTGAAAGGCAAGAAAATAGGCCCTTTACAGCACACTTATACCCTTTCTGTTCTTAGAAATAGGTTGTAAGATTAGGGCCTCTTGTTCTGACAGCTGTATTTTTAGCTTAAAAAAATAAAAAAGTGAGGAGGGGAGACCATCACAGTTGTCAATTAATAAATAAAGTATGCTTATTATAACCTTCATCTTTTTTTTTTTTTTTTACAGAGCACTTCTACAATGCAATGGTGTTAAATGTAGCTTCTTTTGAGAGAAGAGAGGACCACCAAGAATTATACAATCCAGTACACTACAGCAGCTGAGATCCTGCTCATCTGCCAAGCAGAGCACAAAAAAGGCTTTCACAAAGCCTTTTTCTGTGTTTTTTGTTGCTCCTGCCATTTAAGAAAAGATTGCTAACATGCACGGACTTTAATTCACAATTTTGATTCATCCTTTAAATCAAAACAAAATCAATTTCAGGTGTGTCACCCCAAAACTCTACCCCAACCTACCCTTTTGGTTCCCTCCTCCCCTCCGTATTAGGGAGGTGTACAGAAAAAAAAAAAACAAAACACATTCTCTATTGTGAACAGATTATTCCACTAGGAATAAAAAAGGGACACGTTGTTTTCTCAGCTCACTTAGAACACAAGATTCATTGTCATTCTACCCACAAATGCTCCTCCCAAGCAAGCGCCATTTTGCCAAATATGCCCCACACTAAAGAACACTGTTATACAAAAGCAGAAAGCTTTAAGCCAATTTTTTTAACACAGTTTACACATAATTTACACTTACTTGTACAAACAATGTGCTAAGCAACAGCCACAGCAAAAAGATCAGAAATGCAAGTCATACTGTCACTTCTTTATTCTGTAGTTAGCAACTGTCAGAGCAGAGCCACTTAAAATGTTACTACCTAGTCTAACGGGTTCTAAAAATGTATCAATAACGTACAGATAAATTTAATAGCAAAAGTAAAACCACCCAAAAAACCCCACCAAAACAAAAAAAACCCCATTACCTGGCACATAAATGAAGGAATCACTCTGTGAAAAGTGGATCCTTTATACCCAAATCCTTTTTCACCAGTACAAAGAGCTCTGAAGTTTTCTGTGAAAACAAAACCACGTGTTATGTTGCCATACATGGCATATAATGTAATCAAACACAACTAGATTAACTATGTCCCAAGTTTATACACTTAAAAAAATTTATAAACTGTTTAAGGTATTTTTGATTTATTAGTTGCTTCCATGCTTTAAAAAAACCCTCTGTTACAAAGAAGCAAAGCTTGTTCAGCCTCAGAACAGGGTACAAACACAACCCTTTTCCATCTAATTTTCCTTTTATTTTGCTGTTGTATCTTAACTCCACTCCCCACCTCCCCAAACCCACCACTCTGGAGTCAAAGAATTCACTTAATGACTTTTATGCCTTTGCTCTCTACAGTAATTGTGAAGATGATGCCTGGTTTTTGGTTTTTTTTTTTTTAAAAAGCACATTCATCTACTGGAAACTGAAAGAAAAGTACAAGTTTTTCAGACCCACTAAACAAACAGATGAGGAAGGAAGCACCTGATAAAACACAAAATTGGTCAGCTTGTGAAGGAAAACAAAACCCTGTATGCTCTTTGGAAACTCTTAAGGAACACCATCCCTTTGGTCTACCCTTTCCCATTGCTTTGTGGTTTGATTTTAATACAAACTAATGTGTTTTTAAACATATTTATTGACCACTAATAATCAAACATATGGACTGTATCGCCTTGATACAAATTACAAAATGAAACTATTTGGAAAAACAACAAATCATAACTCCACACTCGCACTGTTCTGACAAAGTTCGTATCATGTTTCTCTATTTAACAAATGGGAAGAGAACATAGGAATAGTTTCCAAAAGGTAAGAGAATGTTCTTGTTCCTGAAATCACAATCTAAACCTTAAATATTTAAATATTAAATTCTGGAGATGCTGCCTTACCTGCTGTCTTTGGAACCACATCAGCTTTCAGCTATTAAAGAAAAATAAACAAATTACTATGTTGTTTTCTTCATACATACATAGAAAAACTTTTGCGTGGGAGGCTGGTACAACTGAACCCTCTTCCCAAGGTGATGAGCCATCTGAAATCACAAGCCACCCAAAACTCCAAGAACACCGTAAGACTTTCCAAGCATTTTGTTAGTAATTAAAAATATCCCCTCAATGCAACTTTTAGCTAGTTATTGAAGAGCAACTTGAGCAGTGTCTAATGATTTAACACAATAATTTAGCAATAACTAAGAAGAATCTTTATGATAAACCCTATGAATCAAAGCTAGCTTGGATACAACTGGAGAGATCAGTCTCCCCAGCACACAGCCATCCACTGAAATCTGCAGAAAAGGTGAAGTACAAAGAAGAACAGAAACCGTCTATCAGAATTGACTCATGATGTTATGTACCCATGTGTTGCCAACAAACATTTCTCATTTTCATTAGTATGCATCTTTTCACTAATCTTAAAAATGTATGATATTATAACTGCTTGGAAAAAGTGACATAAAAATGGCCAAATTGGGTCAGACCAAAGTTTTATCTAGTCACTGACAGTGGCCAGCAGCAGACACCTAGAAGCAGCATGGCTGTGGCAAGAAATTCATGTTCCTTCCCTAGGGTGCCTATAACTTGCAGCTGATTCTAACCACAACTTGGCCAAAGATTCAAGGCAATGATGCAATACATTCAGATATTCTGTTAAACTAAAGATCTTTAACATAGAAATGAAATGCTGCCACAAGAAATACAGTAACATTAACGCTATTTTTTTGTAATACCATCCAGCTATTTACTAAATCTCCCTGACGAATAAAGTGCTTGCACAGCAATGTTCTTACCTATGACTACCTCAAACACCGCCTCAGGAGAACGTGAGAGCTGGTAGTGTCCAATTAATTTATGTGCTGACACTTCCGGGCTCTAGCCTCAAGGGAAACCCTTTTAGACAGAACCCTTACGAACTACATTTAAAAAAAAATTAAAAAATCTGTCGATACAGACTAAGGCAGAGGCCCACACCTAATCCCCTCAGAGAGCAGCAACTCAGAAGGGCAGCGCTCCCCCTCCAGCGCATGGCTCTGGAGCTTTCTGCTGAATGGGTTTGCAGACTTTTTTTGTGAACATTTAACATTTCAGTATTTTCTTAATTCTAACTAGCTGTGCAGCACTGCGCTCCTTCCCGCACGCAACACGTTTACTCAGAGGCACGTACCCGGCCCTAAGGACGCGAGGTACACTGCAGCCAAAGTGTCAGCGCTCATCGTGCTGCCCGCAACAGTGGAGCGTGCTGCAGTTTTCCTGTTCAGGCCTCTTTAAATAGTTGAGTATTTCAGAGACTGAATTTTTAATGGTAAAGCTGGTGGCTAGCTGGCTGTTGAGCTAGCTGCCGGTTCAATCAGAGCTGTGTAAACCTTGCAATGCGCATGAAGCAGAAAGCTCAAAGAGACAGTACCTCTGAAAACCAAAGAATAAGAATCAAACAGTGAAAAATAAGAATCAAACAATAAGGACCCAGGCAAAAAGGAAAAAAAAAAAAAGAAAAAAAAAGAAGAAAACCAGGACGTAGCACGAAGACCGGCTGAAGACCCCACGGGCGCGCTGCCACGGGAGCTCGCCAGCCCCAGCCCGGCCGTTCACTGAGAGCGCAGGACCCCTACAGCCGTGGCGGGGGCTTCGGGCGCTTTGTCACGTCTGGAACCGTGCTTGTGTCTCTCGAGCGAGCGTTACGCTTCACTAGTAAGTTTACTCCTGTTCAGTATTCCAGCTTTCATACTATGGTCCAAAGTTTTCCTCCACTGATGCTCCCTGCCACAGCACGGCCCACCCTCCCCCTCAGGGCCGCAGCCGCGTCCCGAGCCCCGTCGCGCAGAGGGACTCACTCACCGAGGGCTGACGCAGGCGAGCATTGCCGCGACAAACCGAAGACCGGTGCCCAGCTCCAGCCCTCTTCCGACCCCTGCTCGCCTCCCACCTGGGAGGGAGCCACCTCACCGCCCTCTCGCCCAGGGAGCAGAGCCCCGAGGGCGGCCGGGCAGCGGCTCCGGCAGCCCGACGAGGACGGCCGCCCCCCGGGCCCCTCTCACGCCCGCACCGGGGGCGGCCGTACCTTACCCGCGGTCCCGGGAGCCGGCGCTGGTCGCCGCGCCAGCCGTGCCCCCCCGCGGGCCTGCCCTGACCTTGCCGCTCACCGGCCGCCATGCCCGCGCGCCCGGCCGCCCTCGGCTCCCCGGGCACCATCCCTTGCAGCCCGGCGCCAGGTGAGCTGCCGGCAGCCCCCAACCCGCGGCAGCTCGTGTGTCCCTACCTCCAGCACGACGCGTCCCAGCGGCTGGTTATCAGCGCCCACGTCCAAGTATACCACCGGGTTCGGCGGGCTGGCGCCGGCCCCGCAGCAACCACGGGCACCGGCCGCCCACATGCGCGCGAGCCCCGGCAGCAGGTCCCTGGGCGGACGAAGCAGGCGGCGGGCGGCGCTCAGCGCCAGCATACCGCGGGCGGACAGGCAGGCAGACAGGGCAGGCAGACGGTCGGACTTGCACGCACGCACACCGGCACACACCAAGACACGTGGCTCCTGCCGCCGCGGCCTTTTATGGGCTCCGCCGCGGCGCCACAGCGCCCGCTGGGGGCGGGGCGCAGGGCAAAATGGCGGTGGGGCCGTTGTGGGGCAGAGTGGGGAGAGGCGCCCCGGGGCGCTGGAGCTCGCCGGCTGCGGTGAGGGCTCAGTTAAGGGTGCCGGCGGCCGGCTCCGGGCGAGAGTCGGTGCTTTCCCCTGACAGTGGGCCGCTGCGGGCTCCAGCTGCCCTCACGGCTGCCGAGCAGGGCCTGTGCAGCCCCCTCAGCACCCACCATTTTGCAACAATTTTTAGGGGGCTGTTGGTTTGGGAGGTTTTGTTTGATTTTGGTTGGTGTTTTGTTTTTTGTTTCCACATTTCCTTACAGCCGTTTAGCTCAGGGATCAACAGTGACAGGAAGTTTCTAAAATTTCGTAATTCCACGTGACGCCTTTGGGCTTGTCCCGCAGGCCCCAGGGGAGCAGTTAGGCGGGGAAGGTCAAGCTGCCACCATCACACGCACAGGATAATTGGGTGCAGTGGAGAAATGGGAGTCATGGACTGCCCGTGCTGCCTTACTCACCAATAGCACCCAGGGAATTACGGTATGAGCACATGATGAAACAGGTGCACACAAGCACGTACCTGTGGCATCACTGTGGCATTGTAGACCCCCGGGGTCCCCATTACATCATTTCATAAATGGTTTATAAAGGGAAATACTGTTCATGTTTTGTAAGATAATAACAAAAGTTATCACTTCGATCAAAATACTTACCAATTATTATACATTTTAGTTGTATTCAGATATGGGCAAAGTCAAACAAAAAAAGGAAGCCTGCAAAGGGTAGAAGCAAGGGCAGGTAGCCTGGAAAGAATACAGAGAAACTGTCCGAGCAGACAGGGATCAGGTTAGGAAAGCCAAAGCCCTGAGAGAAATAAATCTGGCCAGGGATGTTAAGGACAACAAGAAAAGCTTCTATAGGTATGTCAGTGATAAAAGGAGGACGAGGGAAAATGTGGGTCCCCTCCAGAATGAAACAGGTGACCTGGTTACCCAGGATATGGAGAAAGCTGAGGTACTCAACGATGACTTTGCCTCAGTCTTCACTGGCAAATGCTTGAGCCACACTGCCCAGGTCGCAGAAGGCAGAACTGCCCACTGTAGGAGAAGATCAGGTTCAAGAATATCTAAGGAACCTGAAGGTGCACAAGTCCATGGTACCTGATGAGATGCATCTGTGGGTCTTAAGGGAACTGGAGGATGAAGTGGCCAGGCCACTCTCCATCATGTTTGAGAAGTCCTGGCAGTCCAACGAAGTTCCCACTGACTGAAAAAGGGGAAACATAACTCCCATTTTTAAGAAGGGTAAAAAGGAAGACCCAGGGAACTACAGGCCGGTCAATCTCACCTCCGTGCCTGGCAAGATCATGGAGCAGACCCTCCTGGAGACTATGCTCAGGCACAGGGAAAATAAGGAGGTGATTGGTGACAGCCAACATGGCTTCACCAAGGGCAAATCGTGCCTGACAAATTTGGTGGCCTTCTATGATGGGGTTACAGCGTTGATGGACAAAGGAAGAGCAACTGACATCATCTACCTGGACTTGTGCAAGGCATCTGACACTGTCCCGCATGACATCCTTGTCTCTAAATTGGAGAGACATGGATTCAACGGATGGACCACTCGGTGGATAAGGAATTGGCTGGATGGTCACACTCAAAGAGTTGTGGTCAACGGCTCAATGTCCAAATGGAGAACGGTGACAAGTGGCGTCCCTCAGGGGTCAGTACTGGGACCAGCACTGTTCAACATCTTTGTCAGTGGCATGGACAGTGGGATCGAGCGCACTCTCAGCAAGTTTGCCGATGACACCAAGCTGTGTGGTGTGGTCGACACGCTGGAGGGAAGGGATGCCATCCAGAGGGACCTTGACAGGCTGGAGAGGTGGGCCTGTGCGAACCACATGAAGTTCAACAAGGCCAAGCACAAGGTCCTGCATGTGGGTCGGCGCAATCCCAAGCACAACTATAGGCTGGGTGAGGAATGGATTGAAAGCCGCCCTGAGGAGAAGGACTTGGGGGTATCGATTGATGAGAAGCTCAACATGAGCCGGCAGTGTGCGCTTGCAGCCCAGAAAGCCAACCGTGTCCTGGGCTGCATCAAAAGAAGTGTGACCAGCAGGTCGAGGGAGGTGATCCTGCCCCTCTACTCGGCTCTTGTGAGACCCCACCTGGAGTACTGCGTCCAGCTCTGGGGGCCCCAGTACAGGAGAGACAGGGAGCTGTTGGAGCGAGTCCAGAGGAGGGCCACAAAGCTGATCAGAGGGCTGGGGCACCTCTCCTGTGAGGACAGGCTGAGAGAGTTGGGGTTGTTCAGCCTGGAGAAAAGGCGGCTCTGGGGAGATCTAATTACAGCTTACCAGTACCTGAAGGGGGCCTACAGGAAAGATGGGGAGGGACTGTTTATCAGGGAGTGTAGTGACAGGACAAGGGGTAATGGGTTTAAGCTGAAGGAGGGTCGATTTAGATTAGATGTTAGAAAGAAATTCTTTACTGTGAGAGTGGTGAGGCACTGGAACAGGTTGCCCAGAGAGGCTGTGGAGGCCCCATCCCTGGAAGTGTTTAAGACCAGGGTGGATGGGGCTTTGGGCAACGTGGCCTAGTGGAGGGTGTCCCTGCCTGCAGCAGGGGGGTTGGAACTAGATGATCTTTGAGGTCCCTTCCAAACCAAACTATTCTATGATTCCATGAATATTTTGAAATGCACTACAGTTACCATCCTCCTTCTGTATATGAGAACTTTCGAAAGTTTTTCAAATTTCTTAGTGCCACCAAATGTCTTTGGATTCAGTCCTGGTCTGTGAAGTCAAAGAAAGCTCTTCCATCAGCATACCAATAACAAGACAACTCCTCTCATAAGCCAGTACACATTCTCACTAAAAAAAGCAACCCTGTTGAGATATTTTACAATCTACATAGATTTCATTTCATCAGAACAATCAACAGTGTAGTTCCACACTGCTAGCTGAACCACAACCTACCACTTTTCCAGCCAGCAGTCTTATCAGTAATGCAAGCCCGCTGGTATCCGAGTCCAACTTTTTTTCATAGAGACCAAACAAAGAAGTTCTGTTCTCCACAGCAAGCTCACGCAAGCGTGCTACACCTACAGTGTTCTGTCCCATTACACCTGAACCAAAGGACACCCAGGATGTCTGATGCTTTTCACTTGTGATAAACCTTGCTGTTAACAGGACGCAACTGGACCACTGAGTCTCTGCAAAATGAACTCTGCACACACGACATTCTGCCTGCTTGCTGTGCTCTCTCAGCTTCCCAGATGGAAGTATGATGTCTATTAAGACATTTCTAAAAAGCATGTATGGTTTTATACATTACTTTAAGGCAGTACATTGCCAAAACTAAATAGCAGTTATCTCTAGTACTGCAGGTTACCCTTGTTAAAAATTGTAACGCTTGATTGTGAGAAAATAGCTCCTAAAGTGATTCTTAAAAAACCCAAAACAAAACCCAAAAAACCCCCAAGAAAACCAAGGATGAGTCTAGTAGTAGTTACACACCTGAAATGTCAGGTTCCTTGTATTATAAACTAAGTTATTGCAATGAAGGTTAGAGTAATGCAACCATGTAACAGAGTATGACAGAATCACACAAAGACAGCCCCTATGTGAGGAATAGTAAACTTTCAATCCTGCCTAAGTTCTTTGTTGTCAGTAAAATAGCAGCTAAAAGTGACTTCATCAGTGACATTCACTGAATTGTCACAAAGCTGTCAATCAAGTCACTGCCCTGACCACAAAGTTCAGGGCAGAACTACAAGTTAAAATTACAGACAACCGAGAAATCCTAGATGAACACCATTTTTCAGGCACACACTCCGGAGAGACCCATACTTCATGCCCATTAAGTGGAAGGATTTCAGGGATAAATTTAGCAAGATAAGAGTTTTGAGATAGCAATTCATCAGGTGGCCGCATTGTAGAGATGACAATAACACATACCATGCTTTGTAACTACAGAAATGTATTAGGCTGTGCCAAAGGGTCTGTTTTGCCCCGAATCCTGTCTCAAAGGAACACCTAAGGAAGAGTGAAAATGCAAGAGGCGTGTTGTAGGCCAGTATGCTTTCAACCTCCTACTGCTTCTGCTTCAGAGAACTTCCCGAGTGGGATGTAACTTTGGTACGTAGTAATCATTTCCTTTTTTTTTTTCTCTGTGGACTTATCCACTCATTGGACCTGTCTTAACTCCTAGGATCAGCAGCTTCCTTGACAATGAATAGGAAGCTGCCCTTCCACAGGCCCGCTGCCCAGCACATCAAGAATCTGTTTGTTTTGAATATTGCTCCCATTAGCTTCATCTAACGTGCCCTACTTCTTGTACTGGAGGAGACAAGTTGATTGGTATCCATCTTTGTCATACTGTGCATGATTTTAGACCTACATCTTTTCTCCTCTCAGTCATTTGTTTTCAAGACTGAAAAGTCACAGCCAACTCAGTTATCTTTGGGATCATCTTTATTGCTCTTCTCCAAGCTGTTCCCACTTTTATGGATTTTTTTGAGATGAGGGGATCTTTGCACAGTACCCAAGATAGGGGTGAACTATGACTTTAAACATACAGTGCCATGCCGGTGTTTTCTGTTCCTTTACTAATAATCTAAAGGTGATTTTTATATTTTTTTTAATAGTAGCTAAATCAGTATGCATTTTCTAGTTACCTTGTTATATCATCTCAGCTTCAAGTCCATTTTTGGGAAATGATAACTTGACTTAATCTAATCATCCATCTGCTTATTGTCTAGTGACCATGAAAAACCTCAGACTCTTTTTAATGTTGTTTTAATTGTAGCCACGAGAACAAAGCTCAAACCAAAATTAGCACTTGGGTGTTAAGTTCTATGCATACCTATAATAACAGACAGTTTGGGCCCTGAAGGATTTATTATTTAATAAACAAGACAAAAGATGAGCAAAATAAAGTACCATCTTATTTCACATTTGGGAAGCACTGGCAGAACAGTTTGAACTGTTTTGCCTAGAGTTCGCAGGTATCTTTGGTAGAGCAAACAATGCAGTTTTCCTCATTTGGCAGGCCATGGTGAGATGGCAGAACAACTGTCTGTCTTTCACAGTGGTGATTTTTTTATTTGGGAATATGGCCTGAATTATTATCTCTAGGCTTATGCAATAAAGCTACTGAATCACTCATTATGGTCTACTCCTGCACAGTCAGATGAATTAAAACTCATGCAGACAGTAAGACTAGGAACTTGTGAATTACAGAGGTCACTTTCCAAGGACATTAAAAATGCTCCAAAAACTCTGTCAAAGATCGCCCTAGATCACTACCAAATGAAGCTTAGAGCTAGCTCAGCAAACTGAAACGATTTTAGAGGAGCTTTGAACACATCTGTTTGAAGATACGTTCATTATTGGAATTCTGCAACATCTGGCTAGGTGATGAGTACACTTGGCTAGAAAATGAGCGCACCCAGCACCCCTGCGCTATACAAGGCAGACAACAGAATGTGGTGGCACAGACAAAAGTCAAAATAGATGCTTCAGCAGAGCCGTTGGGGAGATGGGTACCCGCCCTACCAATTGCATCATTCTCTCTCCCTTTGCCCAATCTCAAAAGACAATATAGAAATTACAGATGGATAAACGAGGACCCTTTCAACTAAAGTTTCTAAATAGGTATTTTTAGAAACACACCTATTAAAGGACCCTTATGTCCTAGCAGAGAAATTCCTGCATAAGAACCTTAGATGATACAATAACAATATTTAATATTGATACATTGCTTACAGCTTAAGTCTTCATAAACAAGACTATGAAGTAACTGAGTAAATATTACCACCCTTGTGTCAAGATGGACAGGAAACAACAACAACCATTAAGTGTTGTTTCTAAAGAAACAGAAGGAATAAATGCTTGAAACATGACCTAAATTTGGGGATTTTGATTTCAAGGGGCTTGAAATGGTGTTACCTCCCAGCAGACAAACACTGCACTGGTAAAAAGGTGATACATATTCCTGATCCTAACTGTCCGACTGCATGCCTACTTGTTTGTAACACAGGAACGTAGGTTAACTGTATTACTCAATCTTGGACTGCTGCTGTTGGATTGATCTTGGCAGCTGTGGCAAGATCACCTTTTGCAACCTACTGACTGCAAGAATGCAACTAGATGCAACTTGTCTTTGGCACACTTCAGTATGCTCTTCATAGGGCTGTATACTTAGACTATGCAAAAGAAAACTCAAATATAGACTGCAGCAATCTGCTATTAAGTGGATTTCACAAGAACATCACCTGATACTGTGTTATAGGGATTTTCCATGGTATTGATTTTAACATCGATTTTAAGAACCCTTGCACATGTGAGACAGTTATCTCAAGGACTCTGCTCTTAGCAGAGGGAGAGGTCACACAGGCACTCAGCTTGATTTGAGGTGGGGAGAGCAGGGATTTGCAGTGGGCATTCCCACCCTCCACCTGCAGAGCCTGGATGTGCTGCACTTCAAAACACTCAGCATAATTTTTTCGTCAAGGTTTTGGCTAAGCTAGAAGATGAGTTGAGAGCTGGAAAGGATATGTATCTGTGATATGCATTTATTTATGAATGGGGACTACAGTGGAGGAGATGGTGAAAGACCTTTCCATTATACTAAGTGATTTCAGTGTGGAATTAAATCATGCAAGAGCTCAAAGGGCATATAATAGCCACACAGGTACATTTACAGATAAAAAGAAAAAATGCTAATAAATATTTCCCCTGATCAAGGTTTCCTCTTAGGAACTTGTAGTAACCCAGCTCACAACACGAACCTTCTCTCCAGTGCATACTGTACATAAAGGAGGAGTTTCCCCACATGACTTCATACTAATTACCTACAAATAGTCATACAAGAAAAACCTCAACCCACTCATGCTCTTTACAGCCGTGATTAGCATTTTTGTTTCAGAAGTTCTGAGTGACATCGCTTGCTCGGAATTCATTACTCAATCTCCCTGGATAATGTATAGAAACTCACTACAAATACTTCAGATTACACAGCGCCTTTACGCAGTGCCCAAGACACCTTGCAGCTGCCTGCAGCTTCCCAAAAGATTGTCCATACCCCACGGCGGCTGGTCCATGAACATTTACGGATAGATCACAACAGCCTGGCAAGGCACGTACGACATTTTAAATGCATGTTTTTAGGCTACAAGAAAAATGCAACTATTACTCCCACTGGACTCTCAAAGCTTCGGGACGTCTAGATAGGTGCTTTGTCTGTGGGTGGGTGGGGAGATGCTTTGCATGCTCATGAAACGGTATTAAGATACAGCAAAATTTACAGGAGCACTTCTATCTTCTAAACCACAGAAATTTAATTTCTAACAGAACTTGAAATTTATAGGGATCAGTTCAGTTTATTTACCTGCAAAGTACCACCTCTGGTCTGAGGAACAAGTAATAAGGTAATAGTATCAGAAACACTTTTAGAATTGGAGTCATGCTACTTCATCTTGTATGAGTAAGATGAGTCTGGAGCTGGGGATGATCTTATGGAAAATGGAATTGCCCAGGAATTACTCATCAGAGGAGACTCTTAGCAGCTCCTTCCTGAGGAGTGGAAGTCAGCACCACATTGCCCCCGGTCCATCCCGAGAGGCTCTTACCACACCCCCTCGTGCATCTGTTCTCTCACCACTACCAGTTCCCGCCATGTCTTGTCCTTCTCTCGCTGTGACTCCATTGACCAGGGCTTGTTTCTGTGAGACAACAAATATATAACTGATAAAACCAAAGACAGAGAGGTACCAACACTTCCTATAATCACTGTCAAGAACGCTAGAAAAATGCAGCCAGGTGAAAGAAAGGGAAGAACATCACACATTTAACATTTTAAGACTGACAGGGTGGTAATATAACATTCTGTGTTGAGGTGCATTTTAGAAGTTAATTTTACTTGTAACTCAAGTGGGAAATGGTTGCAGTGTTCACAGAGGCACAGGGCCACGTGGGACCCATGTCACCAGTGGCACCCCAGATTTCCAACTGTGTGTTTTCCATTCTCCATCCTTGCTATAGTAACTTGATGTTTTGGAATTATTTTCTCATGGGTCCTTGGTTCAATTTGGTCCCTTTTCTGATCTTGTCCTCTCCCCAATATTTAGCAGCCTTCCACACAGTTATTTTCCTTATATTGCCATGTCTTCGTGACCTTTCTTCTCTATGCCGTTTCTCAAAAGCTCTGCTTTAATTGTCTGCCTGGTAAAGCCTCAGGATTTCCTTTAATTTGTCTTGTGTGTAAATCTGAACGATGACTCTTTGAGGTAACAGCTGCCTCTGTACCTTGAAAAAGTTGAATTATCCTGCCTGCACTAAACTAATTCTAACAATAATAATTGTTTTGAGATGTGTTTTTTAGTTGTACAACTTCACAACAGGAGTTGAAAGCTAAAAATGGTCAGATAGCATCAGTCTCAACAAGAATCACCCAGAAATTAAAAGCTTCACAGATGTAACAAGACTAAAAACATTCCACCCATTTTTCCAATGAACAATTCTGCTGGAACCAACCTCACAACACAGAGTCTCTCAGATTCCTTTCTGCTTTTTTTGCAGTTTCACTACAGGAAGGATTGCTTACCAACAGCATATAACAGCATTACTGCATTAGCTAGCACAGAACGTTATGACATACTTATATGACATAATTACATGTGACAATCATCTGAATACACAATGTCCCACCAACTGAGCTAACAAGTTGTCAGATGCAAATTAATGTATGTCACATTTACAATTGAAGAACATAATTTTTGGATAATGAAATGTTTGGTGAAATACTTAAAAGCTCAGGGTAAGAATTTCTATTAGCATTCAGAGGAGCAAGGAGTCTAGGTTTCCTTAACTTTTGATTCTGTCTCAGTGTAACTCCTGCACATTTTGCCATCAGTCTGATAGTGGCAATATGAAAATAATGCTTCTTCCCAGGGAGACCATCGTTCATAATTTAGACAGGAAAACTGCTAGCCAAATAGCATTTCTTGTGAAGCAACATATTCTGCATAGCTTTATGAACTGGGTGTTTTCACCAGTCGCTAACTAGGACAGCTAATCAGACGGGTACATGGGTAAGTCCAAAATTCACTGATTTTGCATGTCTTAAAAATGTACAAAGTGGTCATTTTGAGAAATACAGAAGCAATAAGCAAGGGAAAAAAAGAAGCATTGATTATAAATTTGAAACATAAGAATAGCTGGTGAAAATTGGAATCAATTTAAATATGCATTAAAACCCCAATAAGACTTCAACTCCAGCATTTCATTAAATGTGTGGGGTATTTCAATAGGTTTTACAAACCAAATGAAGGAAAAAAAAAAAGAATACAACCCTAACAAATCTGAGTATTTTAAAAAAAGTTAAAATTTATTAAAATTAACAACCATGTTCACCATAATTGATGTGTTGATATGTGAACAAGGTGACAAATGAAACTAAATGTTCCAGAATAGTTCACCAAAATCCAAAAACCCAACATCATGAAACAACTATGGACAAACAGGAAAGTCTAGATTGTAAGATTCAATTAAAAAATAATTGGTCAAAATGACCTTGGGGAAAACCAGAACTGGTAATCCCAAAACTCAGAATGTAAAATAAAGCCAAAAAAGAGTAGTGAAACAGGTGTATTTAAAAGTGGTAGATACTAGCATTTCTGGAGAAGCTAACTTTACTGTGTGTAACTGCATCTATCAAAAAATATAGTGAGTTCAGTAACTGGAAAGATACTGGACAAACCAAGCAGACACATTCAATAAATGGGGGGGAAAAGCTTAATCTCGTCTAGTCCACACGCTTAGAAAAGAAAAGGTTTTTAACAGAAGGATAGACTTATGGAACAGAAACCCAATTATGATGATTTAGGCCAGGAGTTTCTGGAAATGCAGATGAACTACATAGCAAACAAACCAGTAAGTCCATCTGTACCATGCTGTATGTTAACGCCTGTAGGAGTCATGATATAATTGCTGTCTGCTTGCTTTATAAATGAAATTGCATAATTGATTAGGTTCCTTACAAACTATTTTTTACGTTCCCCTGGAAAATTCTGTATGGAGACTAGTTACCTCAGCAGAAGATTTTGGAGATCTGTCTGGTACAAGAGAAAATCTTGTGTTCCTTTTAGAAAGAACAAATGTGAATAGTGCATTGACACAGTGACAGACAGCAGTAATATCCGATATAAAGTCAGTAGGATTTCAGTGACACAGAAAGTGGAAAACTGTAATAAGGTGACATGCTGGTAATAATTCAAAATGTAAAACAGTAAGGTAATCGTTCATGACTGGAAGTTCACAATACCGGAAGATTTGTACAGACGTGGAATTTAAGGAGAGGGAAGTAGGTTCTGGTTAAATACACATACAATTATAAGACTAGGTACACAAATGTAAAAATATGTTAATTAGTTTTAAAGGGAAACAGGGAAGAAGAGCAAATGACAGCGTTATATATAGCATATCAGGTGCAAGTTGTACAACTGTTTCATATGCAGTCTAGCTTACTTTAAAAGAAAGCAAGCAGCTCTATTTACACACAGGAGTCCATCCCCACTGTCCAAGCAGAAAACAAAGAAGGTCCTTCCTTGTTTCCAATTGTTTTCAGTCTCTTGCTCCTGTAAAAGGCATGATGAAGTGCATGGCAACAGAGCATGATGTGCACAACCAAAGTAATATGATTCAGAGATCCATATCCATTAGAAAGAGCAGAGAAAAAATGCAGGGAAATAAGAGCGTTCTGAAGTTCACCAATCACTAAGCACACCGATAAGCAGAGAACTCACAGACAGATACTCATAGGTGGCTGCCTGGAAGCACACGCAGAGCGCGCGATGCACAGAACACACTGCCACAACGCGGGATGGGAGGCACCGGCATCAGCTGGATACACACATCATACCTGTCCTGGGGTCCTCAGCTCACGTGTGGGAGAAACTCCGCTTTCAGAATTGTTGTGGCTGCCTCAGACTTCAAAGTAAGCTTGGAGAATGCACAGCGCCTAAGGACAGCATTCGAGCTCTTCATAGTTCTCTCCAGCCGTACAGTGCCGAAGCGGGTTTGCACAATGTCTCGCTGACACTTCTTGGGAGCTTCCAGGAAAACAGAACACCAAAACCACAATATTCATTAATTATTGGCTGGAACGGATAAATATTTTTTCTGTTTCACTGCTGAGTCACCTTGTAACTCAATTTTATTACGCTATCCTAAAAGCCCATTCTAATGGGTAGTGCCAACAAGGAAGGCAGAAGTTGAGTCAGAAACAAATGATTTTTCCCAATTTTGAGAAAATAAATCCCTAGTCTAGATTTATATATAGTTGCATGTGTATCAATCAACAGTAAGGACTTGTGTCTTGTGGAGCTGTGAAGTAATTGCTATATTTCAATTACATACTCGTATAGCTACTCATTCTGAAAGGGCTAGGTTGTTCCTAGGTATTTGAATAATTTCAAAGGTGAGTTTAGACTAAAAATTCCCACAAATGCCATTACAAATACAGAGATACGCAGTAATTCTCTATTAAAACAAGTTCTCAGATGCAAAGCAACTGTCATTTGTGGCCATGGCTGCATATGGGTGTCAAACTGTGCCGGGACAGGACTTGTGCATGCCATGGCTGTTGTTGATATGACCCCGTGCATATTCCTTGTGTCATGATTCGGTCTGCTTACAGTTAAACAGGCAGATAAAGTAAGCTGACTTTGTAACTCAAAGCCTGCATTTTGAAACCAAGTCCTTCAACTTCAAAATGGGGACACTCTAGAAAAAAAAATATCTCTTTTTAGTCATCTTCCAAGGTCACTAATTCCACTTAATGGCAGGCTCCAATTGAAAGAAAAGCATCACACTCATGAGAATTTAAAACAAAGCTAACCATCTGCTGTGTTGGATGTTTAATCCCTCTGCATGCGCCAACACCAGAGACAAGCCCTTCGTTCCTGTTATTCGTATTGTGGAAAGATTTCATTTGAAAGTAATTATTGCTTGTTTAGGTGCTACACAGTGCCCTGTGTACTGCACGTCAGCAACACCTTGCTTGGCAGGGACTTTTGTCTACATGATCCCGTGCCTACCAGTAAATTTGCATTCATCAGCTTTTATTCTGTGTCTCTTCCGGGGTGGTTCACACCTTTCCCTTCCTGCAGCAACCCCTGCTCCCTGAAAAGGTACATCCTGTGCAACTCACTTCCACATTAACACAAACCAGGGAGGGCAAAGGGGAAGTCAGTTGTTTCAAAAAGAAACTCAAAATTTACAAAGCAGCTGCCAATTAGCCAGACCTTAATTTTGCAAATTTATTTAGGAAAAAAAAATTTAACATGAGCAAATGAGAATACTTCAGTGTTACAACAGAGTATATAAATGTCTAGCAATAGTCAAATAATTTGATCTTTAAATACAAAATAACCACATGAACACCTAATATACAGGTTTCATCTGAATACATATTTATTAGATAAATATTAGGTTGTCACATCATCTAACTACATACAGTTTTGCAAGACTAAAAATCACAATTATTTTTTCTGACCAGTTTAAAGTATGAAATGATTGCATTGTACTGTACATACAATGTACAAACAAAGACAATGGCCATTTTTGCATGTTACTTCAGATTGTACTTTTTTTTTTAATTCTCCTCTGATCGTGATATCAAAAATTGTACAAAGTATGAATTTGGTTACAATTTTTTTTTTAATCCCCTTATTTTTCTTCATTATTTCTGTAGCACCCTAAAAATACACAGGTGATAGACTAGTACACGTAAGCTAAATATTACATGTAGATAAAACAAAACAAAACAAAGGATCAGAGTATATTACAGAAGTGAAAGTGAAACAAATGCCGAGACTCCACAAACGCTAACAAACAGGATTCATTTTCCACATAAGATGGAGCTTCAAGCTTTTTTTTTCCTGCGAAATAAAAACAATGCACATTCCAAGGAAAATGAATGCATTTCTGGTAACATGTCTCTATTTGTCATTTACATATGTACAGCTGTCCCTTGAGTCTCCGCTGCAGACATCGGCGTGTATCTGTCAGTCCTATAATAATGTCTTGGCAGCAGAACTGTAGATCTCTGTGGGTTCTTTCCCAGATGAACTTCCATAGGGAAACAATTAAAAAGTAAACAAACAAAAAAGAATAAAAATACTACTGGAATTTCATATAATAATAATTAAGCTTTAAAAGAAATGACTGTGATTACCCTATTTGCTAGTTGTTTTTTTTTCCCACTAAACTTTAATACGGCAGTGAACAGATAATAGCTAAATTTTCATTTAGAAGCTTTTTCACACTGACTCCACTATACAGTACCTGATTTTAGCTGACAGATAAGTTTTAAAACTGTCTCAAAAGTCCAACATTTGGGTGATGGGTAAAAAATCATATTTTCTCTCAAGTTCTGCTTAGAAACCAAACGTTTCTGTAAGGTTAAAAACGTCAACCGTCCACTTTAATTCTTCTCTATTACTGCACAAAGCAGATGCAAACACTGCTCCAAACATATTGCTAGTATCTATGGGGTTTTTTTCCCTTTATGCTTTCCGACAGGTACTTTTGAATGATACATTTCAAATACTACCAGTTAGCAAAAGGTCAATCCTTAACATACCTGGTTTAAAATACTAATGTTGTGTTTAAGAGAAAAATGATTTCAGGTGACTAACTTAGCTGCTCAGGAATCAATGGAGGGTGGAACATTAAATAGAATCAATTAAAAAAATCTGGGCAACTAGTTTCAACTAACAGTGAGAAATCTTCTTTATTCCCAAACCTATGGCTTAAAAAACTTCCCCCCCGAAACAAAAAAACCCAAACTCTAAGGGCATAAAGTCATTTTATCCTTAGCCGCCCCTGCAAATGACTTCAATACCTATATAAACAATGCAGCAAAAATACAGGGGGAAACTACTACAGTAAAATGGCTACAAAACACATCTGTATCTGAAGAACAGTCTTTCCTAGGAACTGCGTGATAGCAGCACCACACCACAACCATATCACCATGTATTACACCAAGGTATCTTTAATATTCTGCAGAGATCCTCTACAGGTTGTCAAGCCTACATAAGAAAAAAGACACTTCTAAGCAGAATAAAATACACTCTACTGTTTCCCTCCCCCACCCACCAACATCCCTAAGTGTGTGTCACAGTGCCCCAGTTCAGAGACAGGAGCACCGGTACAGTGATATAAATATGGTACCTTAGGTACTTGCTGCTTGCCTTAGTGCTCACCTTTACCTGTTCAGATCAGACAGCTGGTCCCAGGTGTTCTGCTCGCTTGGGCAAGCGAACAAAATCTCTGCCATTACCAGCCCACAATCACCCACAGTCAATGAGCATCGGTTGGTTAGTTGGGTTTTGGGTTTTTTTTGCCCTAGGCAATCACTTATTATGCTTCCAGGACAGAGCTAGGCCCTGATTGTCCAGGTACTGCTTGATCTATCAATTAATTCATCACATAAATGGATATGAAATTTAGGCTAATTTATCAAAAGAAAATGGGGGGGAAAAAAAAAGAAAAAAACAACTCCCTTATTCTGTTAAAGAACCCTCAATTTTCTTTTTTAAAAAAGGACCCATATTTTTCTTCAGACAAGGTATTTAAAAACACCAGCAAAAGTATAACCAGATCATGAAAATGTTGAATATTATCAAAGACAATACTAAAATATTCACAAAGATATTTACAATAGCAATTCTTAAAATAATTGATTTTGCATAATGAACAGCGCCTTTCTTAAAAAAACTTGAAACAAGAAAAATATAAGTGTGGGACCATCTCTACATAATATGTTTGACAGTTTCAATACTCCTACTGGAAAATAAAAGAACTAAACCGCCATTTCCTTTAATATCTACAGCAAGGTGCTGCTGACTAGCATATATATATCATGACGCATGTACAGCAGTAGTGGGAAATGTTAACAAAAAGAGCAAAATAAAAACAAAAACCGCAAAGAATTTACAAATATGACTTTGGTGAGGAAAGCAAATCCAGAGTCGTAAGCGCAGAGCATGCCATTTACAGCATTGCAAACTAAACACAGAGGGCTAGGAAGCTATCTACTCAAACCAACAGGAACAAACAAAATTTCGCCTGGCACTTCAGTTTAAAACGTATTGCGGCGAGCAAGCGAAGGGCCTTTGATTGGATTTGGGATGAGGAAAAGGAGTAGGGTTAAATTTGCTTCAGTAACAAAAAAAAATGAAACCAATAACTGTACAGTGGGCAAAAGCTGAAATGTTGCACCACAAGGGCAAAGTTGGCACACATGCACTTCTTACACAGCTACTGTACATCATTTATAAGAGAGAGAAAGAGAGAGAGACGAAGAGCACAGGGATGGGCACAGAAGCAATAGGAAGCTCATGCAGGAGCAGCAACCACAGGAGCAGCACAGATCACAGGGGCAAGACAGTGATTGTGGCAGCAGGGTCTCTCGAGGGCAGTAGCAATCTACCAACAGTTACTTATTCTCCCCATGCCCGGTCCTTCAGGAGAAAAGAGCTCATCCCAACAGCCAAAGTTTAAAAGAAAGAAACTGAAGGAGGAGAAAAGAAAAAGGCTGAATTATCTGTAACAGTCACGAAAACAGAACACAAAGCAGAACAAAAAATGAAGCTGTAATTTGTCTGTCCAATGTCAATGCCCCTTCTCAAGCTGATTATTAAAAATAACAATGCAGATAGTGATGTTACTCTCCCTCCATCCTGCAATGATTTCCTGGCTGCCTTCAACCCAGCTTGTCTTACTATGTATTGTGCAGTACAGACAGCGACACAAACGCTCGGGTCACTGAAGGCTGTAGGTAATAATCAGGAACAGTTTGGTTTGCATCCCCCCTCCCTCTCTTTTCCATTCCATACGGCATACATGGCAAAATGATCTATTACAGCAATCTCAACAGCTGGATGGTGACGCAGCCACAAACGGTACTGATTTGAAACCAAAACCACTAAAAAAATCCCTAAACATTGCAAACAATTTTTTTTTTTTTTTTTAAATTTTTCCTGGGTGTTTCCAATCTGTGTGTTTGGCCAGAGGAATCCTCTGCAAAGAGATGGTTAAGATTCCTGCGCTTGCAGAAATACCCACGGCTGCAGCCTGGAGATTCTCAGGACTCCGTTACTGAAGTTGCATTAGGAAAACTGCTGGCTCCCTCTGACAGGCCTGTACATCTTCCCTATCTTTGCCACTTGACTGTAGGATTTGTGCTTTTTTGAGCTTTGTATGCATTTTGTTTTCTTTTTGTGTGTGGCCAGGACATATACTCCAACACAAACCTGTGGTTGGAGGGGGCAGAAGGGAGGTGGGGTGGAGGGAGATACAGTTTCAAAAAAATGGAAGAACACACGTTGGAAGGACACTCTGAGATGGGTCAATTAAAGACAGTTCCATTTTGTTGCCTTTTCTTCCCTTGCCAAGATTCATTTTTGCCAAGATACTTCACACTATGTTTATCACAGAATTCTCTCTCTAGAGGATGAACAACAAATGGGGTTTCCAATAGTTGCACAACTGTCTATCTTCTTTGTCACATGTAGCACGGCAGACTCAGAGATTACTGCATTTATTTATTTTTTGTATTTTTTTCTCCCATCACTTTCGCAGTCTTTGAAGCTGACAAAAGCAGTTCTGAGATGAAGAAAGCAGGGAGTGCACCATTGGATCAAGTTGTGAGTTTGTTTTTTCTTCTCTTGTGGAAAAGGAGTGTTAAAGATTCCTCGCTGTGCAGCCACACACGTGTGAACAAGTGAAAGGGATGGGAGAATATATATGGTTTCAGTTGTTCTCAAAGAGAGACAGAAGGTCATCATTGCTATTGCTTGGCAAATCAGGAGGATCCAGGTACGAAAGCAGCTCATCTGGATTTGTGAGTTCTGGAAGCAGCTATAAAATATAAAGATAAAAGGAAAATTACAGATAACAAACAACTGAGGAAAAAAAAGGGACTAAACACCACACATTCCTGGAAACTGGCTTTCATATGCATATATCCAAATAAATCAGAAGGCAGTGACACAAACCTAACATCCCAAGATAATGCAGTATCCACTTGTTTGTGAAAATCTGTTTTCACCTGTGAATTACATTACCATCTCAATCAGGGTTTCTCAATCAACCTCCCCATCACAAAGTTCATCAGTAAACAAAGTATATTTCCTGGCTAGTGATGCTGACAAAAACTTCTCGACAAATGCTCATTATGTATGTTAGTCTCATATAAAACACTGAATAGAAACTTGAAACATGCAGTTTGAGTAATACATATTTGAGCTTTAAGGTAGATTCACAAAGACTGCTCTGACTCGCAGATGTCAGCGTGATGATCACCTGATTCCTGCATCCCTACAAAAAGGGGCAACCCTGTCCTTTCCTCAGCCCTCAGCCAGCCCCTAACGCCTCTGCGCACTGATGTAGGCTCTGGCGCAGCGAGCTGGGGCGGGGAACTCACCCAGGGTTAAAACTGGCCCAGAAAGGAAAAACAAAAAAGAGAAAAAAACCCAACTGAGGCGTATGGGAAGAGGAGCGGCCAGGCAGGTGGGCAAGTCCTCCTCCTTTCTGGGGCAGTGAGGTTACAGTGGTTGCAAGTACTTCTACAACTACAGCATTACATGCAATTCCAAGCATTTTTAAGGGTCAAGGCATAACAGCCCATCCAACAGCAGATTGGATTAGTCTCCACAATGTTTTAAAGTATCAAAAGGAATAGTTGTGGGGCTTTTATTTATATTGTTATTAATACTGTGTTTCAAACAGAAAATTTTGGTTTTCCAACCATCACTCAGATTCTTTTTGATCTGACAAATAACAAGCAAATCGTCACTCCTGGGTTGTGTACCAGGCAGTTTTCTCCTTTATACTGCATCTCGCCGTATCCTAGTCAAAATTAAAAGTGTCATATACAAAAAATGGCAGGGAAGAGTTTGTAATAAACTCCCTTTATATTCAGTGCTGTGCTAAAGCAAAGACAGAAAAATATGGACTGCTTTAACAAACTTAATAGTAGGTATGAGAAATTAATTTTAAGTTGTTCTATGTTTTCAAATACTATAAAAATAAAAGCTTGACTGCATCATATTTAGCATGCAAATATTACATTTATATGCTTCTATTACTCCTGTGCAAATGCAGCTTCATCTTCTAATGTTATATGGATGAACGTATTTTTCAATAAGCTAAACATGAAATGCCAAAAGTAGTTTATTACTTCCTAAGCATTTAAAAAAAAAAAAAAAAAAAAAAAAGCAGTGTCAAGTTTACATAAACAGACTCTCCCAGAAGGAATGCTTTTCTTAAAATACCACCTCCTTTTTTTCATGGTAAAAATGCCACTGTCATAGTACTAGACTAAAGATATAAGGCTTTTAAATGTATTTCACCTGTTGTCATAATTTTTTATGAATACCTAGTACAGAAGCCCAAAAGAAAACTGCAACCCCACCAAACGTGTAGTAAGTAAAAAATGCTTGAATTTGTCCTACGATTTTACAACTCAGTTCTTAAAAATTTAACATAACATCTGTGGTACAAGTGCAGATCACCTGTATCTATCTCTCTATCTACACGAGGTATATCCTTTATCCCAGGTTGAACCTTAGACTGCATCACAGTGAAGTCCTAAAGAATTAACGTGACTCTGTCAGTAGGGAGTGGACCAAGTTGCTCACGGTACGTCCCCTGTTTGGTTTGTTGCCTGGGACTTTATTCAGCCTGGTTCCACAACACAGCCACTGAAACTTAAACCCATTAAAATAATCCATCTGACCATGACTGAGCTCACAGATATTTCAAATAACTGCATTCCCCACTGTACAGCACTTGCCTTCTCATTTAGCTAAGATAATTTCAGCCTCCCATTAAGAATCCAGCATGCCTCCATCAGTGATAACCACAGTACTGTGATAAATGTACAGGTTTTTTTGACTTTGCTTTTCAGCGAGGAATGAGTGCCTGACCTGTAAGAGCACACTTTATGTTGCTTAAATATTTGAAGAAAAAAACCACCACATTTTTATTTCACCTATTAATATTGCTCATACAGGGTCCTTAAGGGCTCAGAACTCTAACTGCCACATGAACTATCGTTCCCAAAGGATGTGCACGTGACTGCATTGTGTGAAACAGCGGCAGTCTGGTTCAGAGAGAAGTTACTCCACTGAGCGCTGGTCCTGTAACCGGAGCATCCGTCCCTCCCCAACTCCTCCCCTCTGCCAGGCTGCCTCCCGGCACAGTGCTCGTGTGTGACAGGGAAGACGTAAGTATACAGCAACAGTAAATACAGATAGAAATCTGAGGCACAGAGGTGAACGTTTCTCTCAGAAAATTACACTATGCAGCAGCAGACTTTGGGACAGACAGAAGATACACATACGGGAACACATGACTCACATGAAAATCCAATCCTAGTGCTAAGGAATTTGTATTTCGGGAGGCAGGTGGTTAACCAGAGAGATATTCCAGATAATTCACTTCCGACTCCACCGAATGGATAGTAAGAGACGGAAGATTACTTTTGGCCTTAAAACGAGGTTTATCTTTGTTCAGTTACGAGCTGCCTCCCATAGCAGCTAAGGAGGCAGAAGACGTCCTTGTTGTTTATTTTCCTATGTGGCGTACCGGGAGGAAGAACTTCCGCTGCTGAGCTACCCGCAGGAGCGGGTACGGACGGGCACAGCCTGTTTTTGTCCGCAAGGCGCAGGGACAGTGCCACACGGAGGGCCAGCGCATGCCGCAGGGCTCAGCATGCAACTTGCTTGACACAGCTCCGCCACCATCAGAACCACACACGGCTGCGTCCTTCCTCTTATGCAGGCACTGCGATGGCTTCAGGGTCTAGACGAGCACATGGGAGCCCCCATCCAGTGAAGAGGGGGAAGGGAGGAGATGTCTCCCAGCCTGGTGCCCGAACTGCCGGCTGAAGAAATGCCTGCCTTGGCGCTAGAAAGAGGCTACGGCTCGCACGCCACGCAGCTGCTCAAACCAGAACCACTCTCCCAGCAAGCCAGGAGCGCCCTGTCACTTCGGCAGCAGCACCTGCACCCATGTACCAAAGCATGAGAGGATGGCATGTGCTGTGGAAGCGGCTCCCCATCCCCACGCCCTCCCCGCCCTCCCGCCGCGATGTGAAGCACACGCTATGGCAGGCAGATGATAGTATGACACAGACTTACATCCAGCGAGGGCTCCGGCATGTCGGGTGCTCCCTGTCCACCAGCCTGACCCTCTAAGGCTGAGGAGGGATTAAAGGTCAGGTCACTGTGTGGATGGTTGCTAGAAGCGGCCGGGGGCGGCTGCCGGGACTGCTGGGTAGGAGGCCCGCTGTGATGTAATGGCTGCCCTGACTGGCTGCTGGGGTGAGGGACGTGCAAACCTTGCTGCATGGAAGTATGGGACTGATCAGTGCTGCCGGGATGAGGGATCTGCGGAGGAGGAAAAAAGCAGGAAAAGAAAGTGAGGCCACAAGGTACAGTGCTCGCGGTGCCTGACTCTGTAACCGCATGTTACAAAAAGAAATAAATTAAAAAAAGACACACATAAAAAAACCAAACAAAAAACCCACAACAACAACAACAAAGAAATAAAAAAGTGCAATCAAGAAAAGAAAACTCCATATCCCAAAGCTGGAGTAAGTGTTTCAGCTTTTTGAAGGTTATCTGCAAGGGGGAGATAAACACATTGGATTTGTGCTGTTGGTTTGCTTCCTTGTGATGTGGGAAATTGCGCTTGAAGATGCAAAATAACAAACCCCAAAGAGGAGGGAAGGAGGCTTGTGGGTGCTGCTCAGCATTAGCAAAGCAGATGCTTTTGCCCTAGAAAATCCCATGAATGAATGGAGAATTTGTTGAATAACGATCCCTACGCCAGGAAACTGATTAACCGCGAAAAAGCATCATTTCTGCTCAGCTCCCTTACTGGGTAGCTTCCTGACACCACTGCCTATTCCTGTTTCAGCTCATTACAAACATCTTGCAGATGCCAGTCCTTCCCCACTCCTCCCCTCCTTTTCTTTTCAGGATGCAACAACCCTTTTAAGGGCTGAAGATATTCCTTGCTGATATTCATGGGCTCTGGTGGTTGACAAAAACGCAAGTCTGCTCAGGGAGCAAGCTCCCCGCCCATCAGCAGAGCTGCTGTAGGTGGCTGCACACCTGCTGACTGCAAAGTACAATGCAGGTCTGCAGCTAATGACCACACTTCTATCTTGCATTCATGCTGTGGGTACGTTCTCTAGCAAAAACTTAGTATTTTTTTTTTTATGTTGTCCATGGGGAATAAACTACCAAACCGCATGCATCTTCCAAACTCTATTATGGAAAAATGGGGGAAAAGTCTCTCTCACATGACAGAGAAGCAACAAAAATGCACAAGCCCAATTCTTCCCTCTGCTGCATGTCACATTTATTGCTAGTGGATTCTCTGGGGCTTGACCTTGGTGCCATGACAAAGTAGCATCTGAATGCTTCAGAAACAGATGTCTGTGTTAATTGGGTATATGGAGAAGCAAAAAATGTAAACATTTTTTGAGGAATGCTACATATTGCCACAAAGTGGAGCTGAAATAAAAGAACAGATACATACAACAACAGCATGAAATTCATCCAGCCAAGCCAACAGAAACCAGCAAAATGCTATGTCAGCATTGACCCTTTCATATCACAGTAAACTGCAAGGTTATTTTAACCTCATTCTTCAGTTTTGGAAAGTAAAAGGGAGGTTATTACAAAACTTAATTCAAATGTTCCAACAAAATTAAAAAACTTACAGAAACAAGCATTTAAAGAAAATACATTTGACCACTCTTCCAGAAACTGAAACCTGAATACTGATCCATCGGGACTGTCATACTCAGCTACACGGAGGTCTTTTTCAGTACTTTGGTAGTATGAAGGTTGGTGGAAATGAGCAGGATACTATCTGCAACACCGCATTTGGGCTTCTTTCCCATATGTGAGTTTACAGTAACTGTTAAATGTACCGATACACGCTCTTCTCTCCATTAGGGTCACAGTGTGACTACTTGAAAGGTATTCTGCAACATTACTGCTGTTACCTTAGGGGTAAACTTGTACAAAATCTGCCCACAGACCACACCTTAATGTAAATGAATCTGCAACCTAAAAACTTTGCAAAAGTCCAAGTGAAAGTAGATGTCTATACCAATAGTGTGTTTCCTTCTTCATTCATTAAGGACGTGCAACAGAAAGTGTGGAAATTAAGAAAGCTTAATAATAACAAAAAGTAAAAAGCAATTTAAGACAGTGTTGCTAAAGTGGGAAAGCAGTTTCCAGGAAAAAAAAAACCACAAACCAACCCAAACCCAACAAACCAAAACAGTATTATCTTTTATAGTCTCTTAAACTTATCCCTAAATGCACAAAGAGTCATACTGGCACGTTTATAACAATAGTTTTTTAAACCAAGAGGCATTCTTATGTTCTCAGATATATTTCAAAACAAATAAACAGGTTAGAAATTCTACACTATGTTTATATATGCAAGCATTTTATATATATAAACGTTTAGTTGACAAGGCAGTATTCTTTGGCCCCGAAATAATTGTTGGATAGAGAGTAATTGTTCACTGTAAGACTGAAGGCCACCATAATCTTAAACAGCCACCGCAGGTTCTAAGTCCAGCTGACTTAAGCCACAGACTCCACCAACCTACCTGTGAGAAAGCAAAGTGGCTCAATACTTCAACATTTTTCTATTTGCATTCAGCTAACTAATGGTAAGTTTGCCATGCTGCAAAAACATTCTAAGCAATACACTTTGTGTATGTTCAGCTTACATCTGCAACTCCCATAATTTTATTTTTAAAACACTAACCCACACTGTGGACACGGAGTGTAACAAAAGGTGCCTTTGCTTACATAGCAAGGTAATTCCAGAGTTGTTTTTCAGAGTGTAAACTCTGGCACTCTTAAAACATTTACAATCTATAAAAGAAAAGCTTATAGCAGACACAACTACATCTTCAGGTTAATAGCACAAACCAACACAACTCTTTACGAGCCCAACAGTGACCTCTAGGAGCGCCGAAATGTATAGCTGTAGAGAAACAGGACCTGCCAGCTGCAGAACAATATTCCTTTCATCTCAGGAGAAAATTGATAGTGAAAAAAAAGGATCAGCAGGTTAAGTCAATGGTTTATACGTCTCTCCATTACTGGGGTTGTAGTTTTACCAACTCTTTTGCTAGGTTAGCTGGCAGACCCACTGGAAGATGCCATCCTGCCCTGCTGCTGTTCTCGGCCACTTTTCCCGTCCATGCCTTGGCCATCGGGTGCATCCTTGCACACAGGCAGTGAACTCAGTGGGGGAACTGACATGGATCAAAGCTAAGCTTTTTTGTCCCCTCTCTGAATTAGTTTTCAATCACATTAGTACCTGGATATAGATCACTTCATGGCTGCAGTAACACTTGTGTTGGTGTGAGAGGAAGAAATTAAAATAGAAACAAGCAGCGATGGCTTTTTACAGCAGCACCAGCTCAGGTCACCTCACTGTGTATACGAAACTATGGCATGACCATCCACTGCTCGGTCACGTACCGCTCCTTACACTGTCCGCAATAAGCTCTAAGCTAGAGTTAACTCTGAATTCACTTTTGTCTGAAACTTGTTTACAATTTCTGAAAACAAACATGATGCAATTGTGGCAGCTATTTTGTAGCAATCTTGCACTGACATAGAAGCATCTGTTCTGTAGTTCTCACAACACTTGACTTTGAGGAAGAGGTATTACTTCTAGCCATGTTTCAGATCTTGGTATTTTCTTCTTCCACAGGAGCGGAACAGCAGTGTTGAGAGAAAGTATTTCTGATGATCCAGCCCTGGTTACCCAGCCCTACCTACACTGGGCAAACATCCGCATTTCCTGAAGTGACCTATGGAATGTGCCTGGAAGGATCAACTTTCTCTGCCTACCACTATGTAAGGGCCGCCACATAAATCTTAGTAATAGGAAAATTAGGAACTTCCTCAGTAGCATTCAGCTCCAGTTAGAGACAGACCTCGGGTCTAAAAGGACTAAACATCTGATCCTGACTCACCTTGTAAACAAGAAACGGTCGAAGTGAACAATAGATGAAAACAAAATACACACTAAATATGTAAAAAAGGAAAGACAGAAAGCCAGACAAGAGCACAGGCAACATCTTAAAACCTTAGCTCAACTACACAATGTGATTTTTAGTTATTTTTGTAGAGATGTCTGTCCAAAGACATTCAGCTACACAATTTAAAAATGTGTTAATGGCATGCATTTCTTTAAAAGCAGTAATTTTAAAGCTGCCTTTCCTGAGTGTCTGCTAAAGACAAACAATTCATTTTTGAGAGAGAAGAAAGGAAGAAGGAAAAAAAGAGAGAAAGAGGAAAACAGAGACTTTATAATACTGAAAAAGCTGTGTGGGAGCACTAACAGTCCTCAAATGTGGCCTCAAGACTGCATGGTCACAGTGACAAGGTCAATCTAATTCCCTTGTGCCAACAGACCTGAAAACTGATCCTTTTTAGAGAAAATCAACCATTGACATAAACTAGGTGGAACCTCCTTCAGTGCTGCTTCCCATTCCCAAACAGTATAGCTTGTGGATCACGACAGCTAAGGGAGAAGTGAGGCAAAGGTTTACTTCAATTGCCAGCTATCATATCGAGTATCCGATTTGCTACAGACTGGCCCACAGAACAAAAACAAAACCAAAAAAATCTATTAACATTTGCCCAAATACCCTCTCACAGCTCTGGAACATACATAGCCTTGAGCAACTTTCACCTTTGCTACCATCTGTAAGCAGTCCCATTTTCAGAAAGCCACAAATTCTTCACTTTCATATCCAACCACTTCATATCCTACCACTTCAGAAATTTCACTGGGGCAACTACTATAGCAAAGGTATAGCAGTTAACTGAAGAAGTCAAGAGGAAGGTGTCAAGTAATGGCAAGCAAAGAATAATTCCCTGTGGCTTTGATTCAAAGGAAAGCAGCTGTGAGTGGTTCAGGTTGGTAGTATTTCCCCTTACTACTATATTCTAATGCTGTATGGTTGGTTCTGATGCAAATAATTCAGACTGCTCTTTAAGGTGTGTATGTAGAATTTGCCTACATAAAATTAAGTTTACAGCATGTTTGTTCTGTCCTTTATTAGCCTGTAAAGTGGCAAAGTCATTATGGTTTCTGGACTCTTCCTTTGCAGACAGTCTTGTTTCTTGGGATCTCTCCAAGCTATACTAAGAACTCATTCTCCACTCTCTTCCTACTTCTCACCATCCTCCTTTGAAAAGCCACTGCCAGCTAGAGGAGACATCGAGTAGGCTTTTGCTGAGCATCTGCTACCACATTTCCTCATTACATTCTGAAATTGTCTTTAGTATTCACTAAAGACACGGCACAGATGCCTTGTCAAGTTAAACATCCTTCCTGTGCAGTAACAGCACACTATAAACCCCTGCCCTGTAACTTAAATGAACATAAAAGGATGTATACACCCACCCCGAGTTAAAATAGACGACTAGCCATGCCTAAGAGCTAAATGCTGCTGGTAGCTTTTCTATCACCTAGCTGCTGCAGTATTGCATTTTCTGGAGATATAGAAAGTTCTGTATACAAAACTCACTGCTCCGAGCAAGCTGCTTTTCCAGTGCACAGTTCTGCCTCTCCATCTGAGGCTCCAGGAACCTCCATTTTTTAGTCTCTTACAGCAATATACTCTCAGAGCAGTGGCAGCATCTATCCTTGAAATCTCCAGGGTTGTCCTATCCCCAACAGCTTAGAGGTGCCTTTCATGCTACTTGAGTAGAATTCTCCCTCAGAATGCTGCGATGCAAACTTTGCCCTCAGGGACAAAACCAGGGAAGATACTGTCCCTGTTTGGAAGTCATTCAATGTCTTGCTATAATAAGCTGTCTGCTGAAGATGGATATTCACAGACCCTGCTGGCCTAGGGAATGAAGTCTAGGTTTTTTGAGGTGTCAGAGCAAAGCGCATTAACACAAGCACACCGAGCCAGGTTGTCCCTTTCAGATAAACAAGCTTAAACGACAATTCAAAAAGCTCAGAAATCCTTCTCCAGAAACCCCAAAAGGCCAGAAACTAAAAATTGCTTTTTTGGCATTTCTCAGGACTACTCTATTTCACAAACTTCCAAAGTGAAGAATCCACAAAAAGTAAAAGCAGTTCACAAGGCAAGTCTGTTAGCTGGATAAGAGCTCCTTACCCCCACAAACGAAAACCTACGTGCGCGGCACCATTACTTACAGTTTCCTGCATGGGGTGACTGAGAGGTTTGTCGAGCGCTGCCATGCTGCTCGGCATGTCTGGAGGATGTGACAGCTGTGGCCCATGCATGAAGTCATTCATAGACGTGCCACCAGGATTCCCATGCGGGAAGTCAAAATTGCCATGACCTTGGTAACTGTTGCCTGAAAGAGAAACACATGTGATATGAAAGAAACTGTTTGTTTCCCAACATTGATCTCTCAGAGTATCTTGTAAAAGCTGAGTGGCATGGCATCCTCCCTGCACAGCACAGGGCAAGTGCAACACTGAACGTGACAACACTGTGCTCCCCACTGCTGGAGCGAGCTGGAGGAATAGGGAGGAAAAAATGGCACTCAGCTTTCCAACACTGTCTGCTGTAATAATTCATGCACCATGTTGTAACTAACTGAAAACTGCTAACGTTTTGAAAAACTACCATCAAGTCACCACACAAACTTAACCATGTTGAGAAGTGAAAGGGATATTAAATTCTATGAAATATTTGCATCTGGAAGCATCTCAGTGCTTATTCCTATTATTTATAGGACACCTGTGTTTATGTCCACACTTCTATGTGCTCAGTAAGATTGTAGCGTTGCTTCAGTTTCTGGTGAAGCTAACTGACAGAACTGTATCAGGAAGATGCCGGAGTACCAGTTCACACCACAGCATCTATTTTTACCTCTTCTTCTGCAGTACAAACAGGCAACTTCCAATAAGATAGCGCAGAAGAGGCCTTCATGTCTAATTGGGGTTTGTCATGTAATTCTTGCTCCCACAAAACCTAATAAAATTCACTCGACTGTCTGCAAATACAACATCAATTTTTCCCTCTTGGATCTATTCTGCTCATTTTCAGAGTTACAAACTGGCTGCCACTAGCCTGCATTTCAGCACATGGATATGCACACTCGTAATGAAAAACTAGTAACTTTATGAAATCCACCTAACTTCAGCCTGAAGTGATGTTCTCCAAAGCACCAAAATTTCATACCAATTAAGAATAAAACTTCTGTATTTATCCCCCCCAACATCTAGCAACAAGCCTGAAGTCCCCTGCTGATCTGCAGAACAAGTACTGTATGACCATTGTCGGTATGTTTTGATCCGTCCCATCTCACTGCAGTCATCTTGACGTGAATTCTAAAGCAAGCACGTGTTCCAAATACAGGGATTTTACTCTCCATATTTTGTCCATCCAGATCCCTCTGTTAACACTTCCAACTGAAATACCAAGTCTGGTGGCTTATTTGCTATGAACAGCAAAAATCGAACTAAAGCCACTCAGCTATTTCGTATAAGCAAACGAATTAGATGAGACTGAGCTCTGACAGAATAGCTTTGGAGCTTGCACGGAGAGCCTGCAGTTCGTCAGCTGATGTACAGCAGCTTTAAATGTTCAAGTCAAGAAGGGAGTTTGACAAACTGAAGTAGCTGCATCATTTGCTCTTCAGCACAGCTTCACAAGCCGAAGTTTAATCTCAGAGGAATAGAAGTCATTAGCCGTGTAAGAGTATTTCTCAAAGAAGTCAAGACTTTGATCTATCATGTAAATACTGTGGAGCCTTACTAATTCTCATTTTGTTAATCTGCAAACTGGATGAGTCTCACAGAATATAGCTGGTCTTGCCTTGCTTCTCAGGAAAGATTTAGTAGCAGGGTGCTGAAATAAGGTCTTGTATTACTGAGTACTTGTTATATTTGCAAATTAAACTTCAGTATGCTTACTGTCAAACCCAAATAAACAAACATAAACCACAGTAGTAATACTACTACTACTTTGCTCTAGAGTACTGTTAGTCAGAGGACATTACCCAATTCTAACCACTAAGTTTCAGTGCATGTATTGATGGAGAAAGAAGATGCAAGGCAGCATGCCCAGGGAATTACAGCCATGCAGCAGCAAGCCCTTCTCTGGGGCAAGAGTTGTGCCACATGCACAGACAGACCTATAAAGACACGGAGGGTAATCTGCTGCTCTGCATTGACATGTCTGTTGCAGGGGAAATAGGAGAGCGTGGGTTTCACCTGCCATTGATGAGTAAGAGCTCTGAGCAGCAATGACTACCTCTGCTACAGGATCCACGGGGGAAGGCAGGGCAATAACAGTGTAGGCAGTAATTGTTACATAAACCCTAACCCCCACTTTATCTGACTACCCTGCCCGTTCCTGATTATGAGCTAGAAAGATGATGAAGAATAGATGGCTCTGTTCTCATGGTCTGACTGCACTTCACTCCTACTAAACGAGTGAAAAATTTGTGATTCAGTGCTTTTGGCTTTGTTATAGTAATCATTCATCTGTTTGAAAACCTGAAAGTTTTATCATGTCATCAGTTCTGCAGTCATTGGAGCAAATTAACCATATTTTGCATGTAATCTATATTCTTCTTCAAATGCCTGCAAAAGCACATATATCGCCTTGTAATCAATTTGGGGGTTCTGATGGTGTGAACAGGTGGTCTTTTCCCAGAGCCGAACCGAGTCAGATCATATTACTTGCAAAAGAAACAGTCCCTGGTTTCATATTTTCAGAATTGTCACTATAGTTGAGTTATTCACAACATACCAGTCATTTGAAAACCTATCTCCACTGCCTGTGTTTAGTCCCTGTTTCTCAATGTGGCAGCACATGCGTAGAGGAACTCAAAAGTAATTTTCTAATGCAAAGGTGTTTGCAAAGCAGTTAAAAGCTCTTCAAAAGTCATCCACTTTCTGGGTGGCCTACCAAATGTCACCCACCTGGCCACAAGTTAAACTTAGTGGCCTAAGTGTCCAAGTAGCAGGGTTACTGGGTCAGGTTCTCTACTTTGTAACTTCTGTAGCACTAGAAACCTTCACAGGAGAGTGGAACAGAAGGAAAATGGACAGAACAAAAAAGAGGAAATATGTATATTGTGACAGGCCATGAATATATAAGGTAACATACATGAATATATAAGGTAACATACAAAGTTTGTTGATTCAGGGAGGGCTGTGTGGCAATAAATATGATATGCACCAATTTCCTTACTAAAATATATTTTCCTCTAAACAGATGAATCTTAAATGAAGAGACTGATGCTGAATTTCAGAATTGCACTCATATAATTTTGCTTTCCGTAGACATCTCTCTGAGAAGATGCACTGACATACTTGAATTGCAAAGCCGACTGAACCACTGACTTCTGGGTGCACAAAGCCATAAAACTCACCTTGGTTACCATATTCAGTGGAGTTGTTGCCTCCTGGAGGAGGGGGTAAGGATGGGTAAGGTGACGGGCCAGGACCCAAAGCTGCAATCATCTCCATCACGTTTGGCATGATCATCTGGCTTGGACTCATGGTCTTAAATCTTTTTGAGGGAATGCCATCTGGGTCATCTTTGATGTGAATATCTGACTTTATAGGGACCGGCCTCCAACTGCAAGTCGGATCGATGGTAACTTCTTCAAACTCTGAGCTGTAAAATAATGTGAAAAGTTTAGCACGTTAATTGATTTATTTTTTCAAAAATCAATTTTGTTGAAGTTTCCATAAGAACCTACATGGTAACAAATGTTCTGAAATGCTCTACTATAATACAGCCTCTTTCAGTCCTCAAGTGTGTGCTGAAAGCAAGTTTTAAAAGAGGCAACTGTGAGAGCACATTTCTGTGTTTATCCGCACAATGAAATCCAAACATTTCTATGTGGTCTGACACATGTGAATCAGAAGGACTACTTGTAAATATGACAAAGCGTTTAATCCTCTATTCTCGCTCTTCCCTCTACTTCATTGGTGATGCTGCCATCAAGATACAACCCAAACAAGATGTATTAAGTAGACAGAAGCCAATTCACTGTATCACTAGCTCCACCAAGGAGCCATGAAATAGAATATTCAAGTTCAATCACCAAGACCAACTTTGGCATGACTATCTCAGTACTCATTAACATATCTCCTTGCTGCTTAGTCTTGGATATCAGAAAAGAGTGAGCTCACTTACTTTTGTATAGCGTTCAGAATACCCCACATATACTGGTCAACCTCCAAGCCCTCCAACAGAGCAGTTTTACTAGAAAGGAAAAAAACACCCAAACCTCATGTTAGGATATCACTACACATGACTAAATAGCGATGGAAGAAGGATAGGTTAGTGATAAAATCAGCAGACTGGGATTCACCAACTCACTATTTGTAACACATAATTTAGGAATGATTTGGGGCAAACAGTTTTAGTTCTACATCTGCATTACCAGGATAATAGTATTCTACATCAAATAGATGAGATAAGGATACTTCTACTTGTGTGTGTCCACAAGCTGTTCACATCCTTTAAATCATTTTTTAGTGGAATGTATTGCAAATTTAAAGGCATTTCAAACATAGCAGATCTCTCCTGTGAACATCAGCTAGCACCTTTTTTTTTTTCAAATTAGATCTTTTTTTTTTTTTGAGCTACACAGTAATATGGCTTCAAAGTAACTATGTATTATAGCTATGTATTATAGCTATTTTCTTAAGATCAGCACAGATGGGGACAGAACAAAACAAAACCAGAAATGATTTAGTTATGTAGGCACTTAGATCTGAATGCAGGTGCTCATACTTAGGGAAACAGGACAAAAAAATTGGCATGGATGTATGAATACATAAATTAAGAAGCAAGACATCCAATTCTTGTGATATTTTTAGCCTAACTTAGAAAAGATTCAGGTAGTTCATAGAAAGCACCTGCACTTTAGGACATGTATCAATCACGGACAGTCATCGGAACAAGCTCATCTCAGCCTGCAATGTCCACAGAAGCAGATGGAATGGACAATCTCCCCTCCTGTTTATACCTAACATCGGCTGGCAAAGCAGGGATTGAACTGGAGGCTTACAGAGATAAAGTACAAGCTGCTACAGGTCCTTGAGCTGAAGAGCCCTGGCTCCTCAGCTGAGGCTGGAACAAACTCATAACCTGCAGACTGCACACAGTTGGTTCCAGACGCTGAACTGGCCTGCAGACATTCTGCGACTCTTTCTGCCCAGTTAAACGTAAGAAAGTGCAGCCTGTAACCACTTCAAAGCTTTTTGGTCCATTCCTTCTGCAGTATACTAACGCTCTGGTCAAAACATAAGGTTGAAAGTAAGCCAAGGTATCCTTCTTTTCTGTTAAGCAACCACTCCAAACTTCTGCTCCTCAGAAATCTTTTACCTTTTTTAAAATCAGGCTTATCCTGGACTAGAAGCCTTCCTGCTTTCTGCTCTCACTTTAATTTGCACTTGATGTTGACTTTGACCTTGGAGGATCCAACTTCATTTCTTACCTAATTACTGGAAAATGTTGCAGTCTCCAAAATTCCCCTTCTCCTTCAACACTGCCATTAACTGCTTATCTATGTGACTCGAAGCATAGTACCTGAGACAGTTATTTGGCATCCTCACTTCATGTTCAGCTAGCTGCTGAACACTTTAGTATCTATATATTTGAAGTTTAGTAATTTGGGCATTACAACTGTAAAATTATACAAAAATAACTCTAGAACAGACTATCTGTTCTTTTGCCATGGCACGTTGTCTGATAGCTGCTTATACTTTATAATCTAGGGGAAGACAAACTCCCAGTTTGTTCATTTATGTAGATACCTGTCTTATCCATGTAAATATTTGAGCTTCTTTTGAACTCTACGCAACTCATTGATAGCCTGTAATAAGAGCTTGCAGATTATGTATTTTGTTAGAAAATATCTCTTCTTATCTGTTTTTAAATTTCTAATAATCCAGGCCATTCCCTCAATTTATGAAATATTGCAAGAATTCTCTTTGGACTTCCTGCTATTAGGTAAATGTAATATATATACACCTTACTTCCAAGCACTTCCTTTTTCTCCCCTCCATAACCTTAAATACGATCTGAATTTGGCCAAATTGTGTACAACTGCATTTCATGTAGTGTGGTTGCACTTACTTGCATACTGGACACCTCCAAGTTCCTCTTTCACAGTTCAGTTGCAAGTAAGATTCCAGATCAAAGCACTAGGTATCAGAAAGAAACAAAGAAAAAAAACCAAACAAGAAATCAAAGGACAATACTGTATTACATGAATCAGTTGGTCAAAAGTAAAACTGCCATGAAAAAAAGCCTCCTAGCACTGAAAACTAAAACCAAATAGCTTACCTTCTCCCTCTAGATTAAACATAGAGTTAATTATTTAGGTTGGTAGACACAAAGAAATCCCATTTCATTAGGCTCTCTCACATGATAACCAAGCTAAAGGTACTGTCACAACACATTGCTGAGGGAATATTGCCAGGCCACTGGCACCTACTCACTTGTACATGCTTGCAATCGTGACCCCTTGCTGGGAGCTGAATCCGCCGGAATGTGATCGGACACTTCAGAGACACTTTAATAGCAGTTTGCTCTACTCCATCTTCCCCATTTAGTGTCGCATTGCCAGAGGATGCTGCTACGCTACTGAAGTTCCTCTTTACTGTTTAGGAAGAAGGTACGTATATGTGTGAAAAAACACAAGTGTACTGTAAATTCTAACGCAGAAGTCTGAAAGACCAACACTTCAACCATTAAGGGCCAATGTGATAGACAATTTATCCACATAGGTGTATTCTGTGTAACTTAGAACATTCTCCTGAACAGACAAACCATCACACACGTGCATATCAGTTACACCCTCAACCAAATAAAGTGCCATACAAGCACTTAAAGCAGCCCCAAAAAAATAAAGACTAATCTTTCTATGTGAGGCTTTTAGGTAAGTCAAAAACAAATATGGAGGAAAAGCCAGAGGGATTCTCCTGGAATGGTAGAGTCCTCATTGGGAACTAAGCTTGTGTCCTTGGCATTTTGTTACCCCCATCCTCAACGTCTGAGGACACCAAGCATTTAATCTATGCACATGATGTTCTGGAAATCCCTGACAAGTACAGCTTAAGGTTTTCAATAAGCAAGTAAATCTTGTGTAGAAATAGCTTATCAGATCTGAACATAGGCATTCTGGAAAGTCATCACCCACACAAAATGAAAACTCACTCTTAGTGATACAATGTTCTGCTGGGAGGAGGCGTTTCTTTAGTAGACCTTGAAGTACAGAGCGAACTGATGGCCGGTGTACTAACTGCAACACGAACAAGTGTGACTGAAAGAAAACGCACTTTGTTACCAAGAGAACCAAACACACACAGTAAGTACGTTGCTGAACAGAGCTGCATTCTTCCCTCGGACACGTGGCTTCCATAAGAGCCTGATGCTTAAATATGAAAGCTGGTTCTGCTCTGCTGCGCACACTCGCTCCCTTAGGGATACTCTACATGCTGTGCAGTATGTTGTTCTGTGCTCCAGGAGCATAACGTATATAAGGGCTTTAAAAAAAGCAAAGACTTTCTCCATTTTGTCCCTCCTTAATATTCAGAATACATAGGGCTAATGTATTCATCTCTGACATCAGGGTTTATTTTTTAAAAACCCTGGGTTCTTTGACACAGTCTAGCCTACCTGTCTGCCCTCAGACTACGCTGGAAGTTGCAAAAACGATTTGCTACTGATGTGCCTGGAATCAACCGAATCTTCTTCCCCAACACAGAGCTCATTGTGGATTCACAGGATGCTGCCCCTGCTCTTAGCCACCAGATAAATGACATTATGTGGAGAAACATCAGTGTGAAGTAAAGCAAAATGGGTGGATGGCTTCTTGTCAAAGTGCCTCACACTGCGACCTTGGGAGAGGTAGCAGCTTGCTTTCTTGTCAGTGACAACAGAACAGTCAAAAGCTCAGACTGCATGTGTGCAACAGTCTGCATTAGAAATACAGTACTCGTCTCCGAGAGTAAGTAAACCATGGAAAAGGACAAAGGGGAAAGTTGCATGGTCTAGACTGCATCATGGAATATGAGTTTTTCATCTGAAAAACTATTTGAAAAATCATCGTCACCACCACCACGGATTATGGTGTTGATGTTCTCATGTCAAACCAAACACAGTTTAATATCCCAGGTAAATGAAATCAGAACTGGACAACAGTCTGCATCACAATAATCTATTTGTACATTAATACACTTTAGCTGCCTTGTTACACAGGCACACGCTAAATAAGTAGGTGATCAAACTCCCTTCCTCGCCTAGACCACAAGCCTTTTCAGAGACATCGGAAGAACACCACTACCTTCTGCAATAACTTAGCAGCAAAAATTTCCATATTAGCACTCTGACTGTGTCAACATCATCAAACAAGCGCCTTACCATAAAAATACGTGGGGAAACAAAGGAGAGTAGGGCTCTTTCAGCTAAGGCAACATTTGCAAACTGTACTAAATAGCAAACTCAGCATCAGCAGCTGCAACCGTGAGCTCAGTGTACTTACACAACAACATGCTGTGACTGTAATTTGAATCGTGTTTCTTCCCGGCTGGCAGACGTGCTTTAGGTGCAGAGGTTTATGAGATGTCTTGTTGTCGCCACGTTCGATGGTAAGTGGGGTTGCATTAACGCTGACCTGGACTGAAGCTGGCCAGTTTGTGTTCATTTGTCTGTCTTCATGGTGATAGCACTTGAACTGTAATTCCAAGTCAGACCTGTACAACAACCAATAAATCTTCCTTTAACTTTGCTTTCACATTGCAGAGGGAGGCCGTTTTGATGCTAGGAATGCTTTTTCTTTATCAGTCAGCTTATTCTTCTAGAATTATTGACAGTAAAGGATATAACATACTTTCTTCATAAAAGCCCTTAACAGAAACAAGTCATGATGAATTAATGATGCAAACATGCCACAAAGTTGTTGTTAACATTTTACACTTCTAAAGGACTTTCCAAGGGAACATTTCAAACCACTCTGCAAAACTAGACCATGGAACGATCCTGCAGAAAGAAAAATGTTAACATCAGGTAGGTCCTTCCTGTGTGTTCAGAGTTAAGAACAAGAAAGTGATACACTGCAGTGCGTTGTGCTGGAAGACTGTGGATTCTTCACTACTTCAGACCATTTAAAAGAGCATTTGAATGCACACTTGTCAGACAAAATACAGAGACAGCTAATCCTGCCTTGGAACAGGTAAATCAACTAAGATCAAATGACCCCTGTATCTCACTCCCTGTCTTTCTGTGATTCCAAATTAACACAGCTGTGGATTAAATCTACCCAATTTAGACCTTCTTTCAGGGCACGAATTCCTCCCACCTCTCCAATAACAACTTCCACACACTATTTAGCTCCTCAAAAATTAGTTTTATAACACCTCCGAAAAAGGAAGAGGCTGAGATTAACTTAATCACAAATTAAGTGGGTAGAAAATATGACTTCAGTTTCATACATGGATGCTAACCTTGTGTTAGGAATGAGTAATTCAAAGACGACAATTAAAAGAACATAAAGAACTGAAATGTCAGGATTCTGCTGTTTATGACAGCAAAAGACTGCTGAATGTTTATCTTTTATGCTTGAAAATCTAGGTGCTCATTTCTTCATCTTGCCTGAAGGAAGATATCTTTGTAAGATCCATGAGGAACAGCTCTTTCAAGGAGATCATCACCATAACTGCCATTTTCCTTATCCAAACCCAGAGATTTCAATTCTGACTTAACATCGTCTTTTCTGGATTTCAAAACATGAAGATTTAGCACTGGATAAAAACATGTTTGTTTTTTAAAAAAGAAACGTATAGAATACAAATTACCTGACCTTTCAACATAATCCATCTATATTAAGTATTCTCAGGCTTTTTTCCAATATTTTATTAACAATTTCTTGAAGGCGCTCTCTGTGAGATCCACTGGAGATTCTCACCTCAGGAGAACACACCGCAGACACCCAAACCCAGAGGGATGCAAGGCTTGGCACCTCTGATATAAAACCCAAGCAGATTAAGTGCATTCCCAAGGACTCTGAGCAGGCCTGCTGAATGTCACAGAGCGGTGACAGAGCTCAGGAGACCCTCATGTTCTTAGCATGTGGTGTCTCCACCGTGGGACACTATTAATAACTGAGCAGTGCTAAGACCAAACCAGCTTCAAGGAGACATTTTCCCTGCCTTCAACCTTTCCGTTTCTCGTAACCATGAAAAGTTCCCAGCGGGGAGAAAAATAGTTGCATTGCTATTCATTATGCCTGTACACATGAGAGGTTTTGCCGAATATTTTAACTGGCAGACAAATATTCAGAATTGGCTTGACTCCACCATTCTTTGTAAAACTGAAATCCATCCACACATGTGACTAATTTATTTTTCTGGAATCCATCCAGCCCTGAGTTAAAAGTGAAATGACTTCATTACAGGACCATCCGTTCTCCCCACTATTAACAAGCTTTTCAAAACAGCAGACCTGAGCACAGTTTACCTATGAGTCTTCATTAAAATAAGTTTAAATAAAGGCTATGTGTTTGGTGAGCTAAGGAAGAAAGAAAGAACAGATATTAAGAAACAGTCTCATGCCTCAGTGCAGCACTATAAATCTACTGAATGAGCCAGCACAATCCCCAGTAGTGATTACTTATTAATAAGAACCGGCAAATAACTGCCAAAACTCCCTCTGCTGCGAGTACTCTATGATAATAAGATGCAAGTAAGCAATAACTGACCTCAAAGTTAGATGTTAATTATTGGATGTGGTCTGGCTGCAATCTCACTCCCTTCCAAGGCCCAGGCTACCTCAGGGGAGGGCACAGTGGCAGCCAGGACTCCTGCATCGCACATCAAGCCTCAGCCTTAGAGCCAGAGTCTGCCCGTGGGGCAGGGAACTGAGCCCACCTCTCTGCCCACCACACCATGAAAACAGAAGTCTCAGGTGGATTCCAGTGAATGGGAAGATCCTCCCAGGGAAAAAAGCTGAAGTTACAAGCGATCACTCCCATTAAGGTCAGGGGTATGTGGTCCAGGCTTGGGAAGAAACCAAAAGTGAGGCAAGCGTAACAGAAAATGTGCTTAAGATGCTGCATTTTACCATCTCGGCTGCTACACCTGTGAAACAACCTCCATACAAGATCCTGAGCAACTAATCAGCCTCCACAGTGCACAGAGACAGGCTCAACCAATGTCATCAGCAGCCACAATAAACACTGAGATACTTTCTCAGAAAAACAGGAGGAGGAGACCAGATTATTCCATGGCATATACAAATAAAAAAATTTAAGACTCTGACTGTCATTTGCTCTAAGTCCTTCCATGAGCACAGTAGAATCAGAACATAACCTGGAATCACTTTTGCAGATCTACATTAAATGCAGGAAAGTACCACCTAGGAAAAATATTCCTGTGCTGGAAAGTAGTTCTCACTGTGAGTGAAAACCAGACACCTTTGTATGTAGAAAGCTACGCTCTGTTATTTCTGACCTGTCCTTACTTGTGGAGTGATAGGATAGGGGGGATTTAGGAAGTTAGTTTCTACTGTTTGGAGAATTGAAGCATTTTTCTTCCTAAATGATTTTACCAAGTCTCTAAATCAGGTCCTTCATTAGTGTGTTATTTTTCATTACCAGATACTCTGCACCATTTAATTTAGGCATGAACACTAACAGCCCTGCATACTTACTCCTGCAATTAACATTTCACAGGCCACAAAGCACCTAGGACTTCAGAGTCTCCCAAACAGAAGTTTGTACTGGTGTCAGTCGCACACGTCCCACACCCGTTCCACCCAGCACAGAAAGGATGGAACAGTTGCAATGATTTTTCAAACACTGAGTGCCATGCGCTATCAGCAAGAAGATGCAGCACAGATCAGGAAGCATTTTAGAATGTTTTGTCTCTGAAAACTGACAGGTGAGAGTATCTGTGAGTTTAAAAGGTATTTTTTCCTGTCTAGGCCACAATTTTTAAAGTGAAATTCATGGCAAACCTAAATGAAGTTCATCTGGCCTGCCACTCCTCCATCACTGGGTGCAAGACTTCCTTGCAGCAAGGCTCAGCTTACCTCCACATCAGCGTCTGATGAACAGTTGGCCGTAAGTGAAAGACATGGTTACTGACTGCCAGGTTGTGTTCCAGACGGAAGGGTTCCAGTACAACACCATCTCTCACGGGAAACGTCAGACGCAGCTCATCATTGTGGTTGGCTGGGATCGAAGAGGGAGAGAAAGCGTGAACTTTCCCTTTAGCATCTGCAGTGCAATAATAATGTGTATATTTATACAGAATAGTAACAAACGGCACAGTGATCTGCTACTGGGTCTAACTTAGGAGGTTCATACACACAAAATAGAAAATAACAAGTAACTGCATCATCTAACCAATACAAGCGACAGGGCTCAAACTGATAGCGATGGCAAACCAAAGACTTCTATTCTCCCACACTTAACATCAGGATCATAGCATTCTGATCACAAACAGAAACCAGGCATGGCAAGAATTCCTGGTTTTTATTACTGGATTGGTTCTGTGTCCAGGCTTACTCTGTTGGCAGAAGGCTGACAGCAAATCTCTTAATTATGGCAAACTGTGATAATGCTTATTTTCCCCACTTTGAACTGGGATCAACATTACCCAGTTAGTTCCAATGGTTTCATCAGCTGAAACTATCCAATGACCAAAGACATTGGTATTTAATTACTATCTGATCTCATAACATGAGGGTTTGTGGTAACTTACAGCTGATCTATGAAGTCCAAATGTCTTTAAATGCTGTGTTCTTGCCCCAATAATACTGCAGGCCACCTTCTTCGACTTCATTTTTCAGCTATCCTGAACTCCAAACACTGGTTTCAAAGTGCTAATGCAGCAGCAGTTATTTTCCAGAAAACATAAAGGTTCTCCCAGTTCCCCAGTAAATGATATCTCCTATTGTTCATCAGTCACTTCAAAACCTCAAACAGCTTGTGCTAGTATACAGTCAGAGGAATCTTGTTATTCCTGCCCTGTTCATAGCCAAATGTAGCTGTGACGTTGAGTGGCTTTGAAAGGAACATGTATCAATTTTTGGCATACTACTGAATATTCTTAAGAACCCTGTACGGATCGCAACAGAGACACTGCTATAAATATTCACAATTTACCCTGTTCTGCAGTGATGTTCAATGAATGGCTTTGCCCTTGAACAAAACAGACCACAAAGAAAGTTCATACAATAAACAAGCCTAACAAGCACACATAACGCAACCCAAAATCAAGTATTTTATCCTCAGGAAGCATATCAAAGAATAAATTATTCCAGAGTAAAATCCTTACAAGTTTAACTTGGAAGAACTTTTCCAATACTTATTTTAAGAGGGGACAGCAATCTTTCTCTTTCCTGGCACTGGCTCTAGTGAGCCTGCACCATGCATGCCACCTATCACAACTTAGCAATCCGAGCCTCTCCCAGAGCAGCAATCCGAGCGAGTTTCCAGACTCTGAAATGTATGTGGCAGAGAACAGAGGGACAATAAATGACTGTGGGGGCGTTCTGTTTGCTACTCACTTGGAGGTGGTGGTAAAGCATTGATATTTGGTTTAATGTCAGGTGGGAATGGTGGTTTGACATCCTGGTTAGGTGACAGGTATGGAGGAATATTGCTCCCTGGAGTCATAGGTGGCGTGGGGTTTCCTGGAACAGGTGAATGAGGGTAATTTGCCACAGGTACAGGCCTTGATGGCTAGAAAATAAATAACATCACATTGTTATTGCAGTCTGAAAATAAGAATCATAAGCCTTGTGAACTGCACTGCTACCAAACACCAAAGACTACGAACAAGGTAGGGAGGCCCCTCTGTGGAAGGACAAGAAACCACAGGACGTCCCACGAGGCCTTCGGGGAAGAGGCAGACTAGGAGAGCAAAGCAGGAACTGAAACCAGCAGACCAGCCAGCCGAATTCAGGCAATGACCAGATACAAGCAAGGCTGCCAAGAGGCTTATCGTGCTTCTCTGAACGCTCTCTTTCCAAAACCAACCAGCCATCCGCTTCAGTTTTTCCATACCACCCCAATCCACCCAGCCCTTTGTATTTCTTTGGCTTCCTCCCAAAATAGCCCCAGTGCACAAAAGTCTACATGAAAAACAAAATCCAAAGACATGCAGTTAGAATGTCTGTGTGTCTTTTACTTCCATCTATCCCTTCTTCCACCTCTGTCCAACTCATCTACTCAGAATGAAAGCTCTGGGGATCAAGGGATGTCTTTTATTCTGTGTACCTACAATTTGATTCTGTTCTTGGTTTGCTGCTAAGACAAACTAAGAGAAAAAGGATAGTTAAGTATAAATAGTAGCTATAGTATTAAAACACCATTGGTTTTGTTTCCTGTAATTAAGGAGATGGTTGCAGTTAACAGAATAAACCAATCATCATGATGCAAAGGAAGCTGACATTAAACAAGACTGCAATTGCATGTCACTCTCTTTTAATAGGGTGCATACCATAAGCATATACACATGAGACTGTCAGAAGATGACAATCTTTACAGACAGCCAAAGTATCAGGACTTCAAATTTGATTCTTTGTCTAAATGCTGCGCTGCTAGCCCCGGATACTCTAGAAGTACATAAGAGAGCTGCATTCTGAAATCTTAAGCATTACATTTCCAACTATCTTTGCTTTTTTCTTTAACACACACAGTTGTTATCTCCACAATCACTACAATCCAAATGTTCAGGTCCTGTCTGTGGCAAACTGGAATTTTTCCCATAGCCAGGATAATCTTCCTTCTTAACAGGTCCCTTATTTTCTAACTGTTTCCAGAATGGTCAATATTTGAATACATAATAGGGGATGCATTGGCTAGACCACAGATTCCCTGTTCGAACTATCCCGAAAACAAAAACCTCAAACCCCATCTAAAATAAACACATGTAAAATGTATTTAAAAATCTGTCACTTAAAAACTTCACAGAAGTCTGCTGTTATTTTAGCATAAGTGACTGCACTGGAATTACAGTACTTGAGGATCTGTCTCCTCCTTGAGTTCTTCCTGGCAGTGTAGTGCAAAAACTGCCACAATGCAACAGGCATTCCTTTGGGTACCACAGTGGACAACTTGGTTGCACATAGAACAGATGCTCTGTAGTAAATGGTTTTTTTCCCACCCTTTTTTTCAATAGTGTTTTCTGTGTGAATCACACCAGAACAATTCCAATTCAATACCAATGTGCAACTTAAGAATCTTTCAGCCTACGTTCAAAATCAGAATGAGGTCCAGAGACCTCAACAGTTAATGCTTTAAGAGCAGGTCAGACCATTGATGGTTCTCCTCATTTTTACACTTGCTGGAGTACCTGTGTGCAAAAGATCACTTTTGTGTGCATTTCAAAGACATCAAACCTCAGCAGGCCCTCAGTACAAACTCAGTTTGGATAATACCAAGTGCTCAAGATGTATCCATAAAACAGGTTTTAGGCAACATTTTAACAATTCTAATTCTTGCCCAAAACAAGCAGCACAGAGGGAAAAGAAGAAGAATAGGAGAGGGAGAGCTTGGACAAAGTCACGCAAACTTCAGTTCAAAGATGAATTCTACAGCTGGAACAGCTTTTAAATTTGGGCTGGTTAATCCAACAGTGGCCACTGTAGGCCTGAAATTGGGATGCTGCAAGGTAGAACTTGTTTATTACAAATTTCCAAAGTTACATTTTTGCAGGGTGCCATGAATACGTGAAAACATTACACCTGAATCCCATTAGGTACTTCTTTTTACATGCTATTTTTTTAAAGCAAAACCAACATTTTCTTGTAAAAGCCTCTAATGAGCTGCAGGGACATTCAACTTTCTTTATGAACTGCTCTGAAGTTACAATGCAACTTGGCTCATTGACTTGATTCTATGATATCCAAAACATTAGTTAAAACATTGTGGTTTTGCCTCTCTTAATTACGTAAAAGCAGTATCTATGAAGTCATTAACGTGACTTCATTCATAAATGTCTACCAGAATGCAACAAGATAATCTCAAGGTTCTTACCTTGTAATACTGCCCCATGTTGACCGTTGGCGGAGGGTATTGCCCTGTGTTTTGCTGGCTTGGCATCCTCTGTCCAGGATAGTTGGGAGACGTAAGGGGTCTTGGAGGGTTGGGAGTGGGGTACTGACCAGGCTGGTTTGGAAACTGGCTATTTGGTCCATACTGCTGGTTTCCATAATTCGGCTATTTCATGACAGAGATGAAAAGACAAAGATCCATTTCATGCAAGCAGCTGTCTTGAATTGATTATTAGCACACATTCAATAGTGGAATCAAAACAAACAAAAACCCCTCCAGGTGAATAGTCCTCAACTGAGTGCCACTCATGCCTAAACCAGGGCCCGGATGGCTGGAAGGGAATACTCACTCAGAAGCACAAAAGTTCCTCAAACCAAAGTGGGATAAGAATAACTGTGTACCTTAACACACACACACACACTCAGCCTTGCAGTGCTGTCAAAGGGCACTGTGTCTGAAGAAACCAGAATTATAACCAGATGCAAGTTCACAAAATCTCTGTGTTTTTGCAAGTGCTACCAGCTCCATCCCTGGGGCTTCTTTTCCAGATGGAGAATGAAAGCACAAGAAGTAATATTAAAAAAAAAATAAAAAAATCCTGGAATGGGCAGAAAATAGAAGCTGTGTTGTCCATGTCTGTCTTCTCAACCCAACTGCTATGCTGGCCCTGTGCTAGAGTGTTTAGCAATATCCTAATAACTAAAGAGAAGCTACTGCTAGTCCTAAATACCTTGCTAGGGCTAGCTAGCACTGTGCTGCAGTTTTGGAACTGAAGTAATGAAAACTGGAACTTTAAAGGTAAAGTGTCAATTTGAAAAATGAACTTATTGATAAGAAGGTTCCATAAATGAAGCTTTCAAAAACGAACAAGCAAATAGCACCTATGGGACCTGCAGAATTCCAGACCAGCAAACATGTAACATTTAGGGCACCGTTCAGTATTCACTTCTTGGGAACATGATCTCATTCACTTACAATGAAAAACCTGCTTCTGAAGCAGCAAAAAGGGATTTACAATCTTCCTTAAAATATGAAAACCGAAGGTAAAAATTATCTGAACAAGCCACATTCTGTGTTTTCTTCACGTATTTGTAGAGTAAGTGGCAGTATTTACAGAGTGAAAAGCCTTCCTAGAGAAGCAACTCCTGCAAAAGCACATCACTTTTTTATTTCGTTTAAAAAAAAAAAGTTTACAGATCAGGAAAGAAATGTGGCTCGTTAATAAATGTTTGCTATATTTTCTGCATGCCATGCTACTCTTTGCCATATGTTTTCTATAAACTCTTACTACCATTATTATAGTCAGGGTAGTATCACAATATTCAAAGCTCTACACCTGGAGTTATAGCTGTTGTTGTAGTCACAGTTTAATACAGGATTTCACCAGGAAATGATCCCTGAATCTTGTAACTCGTAGCTAGATTTATAAAGACATTATAAAGCATACAGATGCTGAGAGAGAGTTGGTGGGATTCTCGAAAGCATCTACTGCCCCATTCACGCTAATTTGAATAGTAAAATGCATTGGTACTTTTTAAAATCCAAAATCTTGTCCATCTACATCTTTGGTTGTCTAAATTTCTTAAAAATCTTGACCCTAAGTGTTTTGCCCAAGGTTATAACACAAGTCAATGGTAATGGAATTTTGTCTACAAAGCCACTCAGATCTCATATAACAGCATGGGAACTTAAGACAGAAATATCACACTCCAAATAAACTTGTATTAGATAAATGCTGACACAGAGGGATTTGAGTTCAACATGATTTATATTCATCTCAGTGCCTATTAAAATCAAGCCTCGAGAAGTTTGGAAAACAATTGGTCCTTAAAATAAACGTTATTACTACTGGTGTTTATACAACGTATGCCCTGTATTTCTTTAGAACAATAAAACCACCCAAGAAAATGCAGATCACATATGTATTGGGCTCAAATGAAGTATTTCACCTTCAACATCTCTTTTAAGTTGTCACTTTAAATAAATCCACTCCTGTGAAGGAAGTCTGCTTAAGGTCTATGAATTCACCATCTAGCATGAGAATCTCAAAGTGACATTTTGAGGGCTCAGCTGGTTTTGGGCCGTTCTTGGTTTTAAAGACTGTCACCTTGACTAACACAGCAAGGGCCAACCTAAATACTTTAGAAGCTAAAAATGAAGACCTGCCACCGGTTGTATTTTAATGGCAGTATTCCTACCAAGGCTGGAACAAAGAAGGACCTGTCTTACAGTAATGTACACCACACATTACCCAGCATGTTGCAACCTTCAGTCAAAATAATACTGTACACAAAATATAATTTATTTTATTACCTCTCCTGGGTACGGTCTCTTTATGCCCTGTATAGGCAAAGACTGAGGGCGCGGGCCTGGGTAGGCTTGCTGAGGCATCCTCTGCCCATGGGTGCTGAAGGGACTCATTCCAGGAGGCCGAGGCTGGTTCATGCCCATGGGTGGCCCACTCATGCTGGAAGGCGTCATTCCTGCTCCCATGCTTGCTGGGTTCATGTTGCCTGGCATAGATGCAGGGCCACGAGGACCAGGCTGGTTCATAAACTGGTTGTTGTAAGCCTGAGTTGGACCCATCTGGAAAGAGGAACAAACCTTCAACGGAAGAAGAAGAAAAAAAAAAAAAGAATAAAATGCGACATGCATTTAAAATGGGAGGAGGGAGCTGAACATGCTTTTGGGGGAGGGAAGAAGGGGAGGACTTATGTCGCATTTTCCTTCAATGTTCTCCAACATTTAATGGGCGGTGACATTATTTAGAATAAAACTTCAATTGGAATTGTGGAAGGCATAAGAGAAGACAGACATAAGTCTAAAGTGAGCAATTAAATTGTTTAAATTGACTAGTGTATTACTGTAAGGTGACAGGTTAGGAGCTGGCTGTGTAAATACAGCACAACACTACAATTTCTAAGACACTGTGCTGCTTTACATCACCTGCCATATGGGCCCATATACTTCACAACTCAAGAGAGGTAAAAAAGCTGAGGAGAAAAAAACTGGAATTGATAAAACCCGTGTTTAAGAAAAAATTATTACACGAAGTCATAACATGCTGGAGGCTATGGATCACCAGAAATGCATGTTTCGCATAGCTGTTCTCAGAGACAATATTATTAAAAAGCAAATCTCTTTTCTATGGTTGTTTCCTTGTTTGAAGAGAAAAAAACCCAACCAACTATAGTTGGCAAAATAAACAATTACCCAAGTGGTACAAAATCTATTCCAAGATTCTGGAACATTTCACTGGGTACTCAAATTTAGAGGTTGGCAGGGCTGGCAAAGGCAGCAATAATATATCACATCAGATGCAGCCGTAACATTGGGTAATCTTCAATTTTTTAAGGGGCAATCTCTAAACTACAAAATACAGTTAGGCAAGATTTATGGGAAAAACACAGGAGACCGATTCATACCTACATACACGCATTCCAGCAGTTTTTCATAAGCATTTATAACCATGCTCATGCACAAAAAAAAAATAGCGTAGGCACCCTAATAAACAGGGGAGTAAGGACAGCCCAATTCCCTGTAATGGTCCAGATCAGGCAGGTATGAAGACATAAGGGTTACTCTCTTACCGGTCCATACTGGTTCATGTCCTTATTCTGCGTTTCCTGAAGGGCTGCCACAGTGGCTGTAGCTGTAGCTGTTGCTGTAGCAGCTGCAGCTGCAACTGCAGCAGCAGCGGCAGCTGCAGCTGGCTGGGTGAAATCAGCTGGGGGCCTCGTGTGTGGGGGGATCCCCATTCCTGCAGGGGTATTTGGGCCTCCAGGGTAACTAACAGGGAAGAAAAGAAGAAGAAAGAAAGAGAGATACAATTAAGACGTGCCTGGTGGATTTCACTTTGAATGCTGGTGTGATCCTCATCTGGAACTGTTCCAAAACCACATATCAATGCCTAATGAAAGCCAGCAGGACCGGGAATTAGGTGTGTACATCAGATGCACGTGTCACTCAGGTGCAACAGTCATAGGGCTGCCACCGGGATCGCGAGGCAGCACTGTCAGCTGTTCTGGGGGCAGCGAACTGCTATGCAGCTCTGTAGCTTACTGCAAAGTTGAACTGAAATCCTGAAAGTTAATGCATGCTCCATTTCCCAATAGTGTAGGGGCAGATTGCGCAGCAGCACGAACAGAGAGCTTCCACCACTACAGAGCGTTCGTCTGCCTCAGTGCTGAATTATGCCAAGGGTTCCTGATGATGTAAAAGCATTCCTCCCTGAACCTCAAGCAGAAAGGCCAGGAGAGACCCAATCAATCAGCTCTACTGGATCCCACACAATGTATTTTGCAGTTCTACCTGGCTCTCCTATTGATCATAAGACAACTTAAACTAAACCATGCCTTTCCCACTCCAAGACATCACCTATCATTATAAACATGGGCCGAATGCTGTGCCCATTGTAAAGACATTAATAAAAAGCTAAAGAAACTTTCTGACTTGTTCAAGGTCACTCAGTAGATCAGTGGCAGAGATGAAAGGAGAGATAAGATCTCTGAGTCCCAGGCTTATATTCTTCACACTAGACTAACTATGCTAACAACCTTGTCAGCAGGCTTTGCAGAGGGACCATAAATAGTGGTTTCAGTTAAGTGCACTTACCACCCTTGTTTACAAAGCGTAGACACAGAAAGTCAAAATGTAACAAAACCCAGGCTATTAGTTTTGGCTTATTTCACTAATACAGCATCTACTTCCCCAAAATAAATACACAGCTTGGCCATCTCTCTTAACAAACATCTTCACCCCCAATTCTATTCAAATTCCTGCTGTGCAGTAGGTCTTTGGACAGAAATAGCACATTGCATAGGAACCTACTTTGCCTATTACTCAAGCTTATTCCTCCATATGCACGTAGAAATTATACCATCAATACCTTTCACATCCTGGTCTTATTAAATGTTAATCATCCCTAAGCCTGCGGTCTGTTTAACAATCTCTCTTAATTAAAACTTTATTTTGGGGGTTTATTAGAGCTAATTGATTGACCTAAGCCTTTTCCATTTACCGTGATGAATTTCATTGCAGTTTGGGTAGCTGATTTTCGAAGCTGTAAAAGCAGTACGCACTTCAGTTAACCAGCATAAAATAGCTACTGAGACTTTATATAACTAAAATAAACCCATGACACTTCTGCCAGGTCACTAAAACAAGCTTCATCAACTAGTTACATCCATTTACCACTTCACATGAGTAAATCTTACCTGCCACCAAAGCCTCCACTTCCAGGATAGTTTGGTCGTCCATACATGCCCTGCTGTATGTACGGCTGAGTGGAGCCTGCCTTGGCTGAAAATTGTTGCTGCTGTCCAGCAAACTGAGGGGAATTGATTCCAGGGTTGCTGGTGGTCATCCCAGAAGCCATGGGATTTCCTGCTGGGTTCATAGGGTTGTTAGCATTTGCCATTGGATTTCCCAGCACCTGTGAGTCAAAACATGAGAATAAGGGGCTGTACCTTGAACTACATCAAGCAAATTAAGTTGATTTGCTGCAATCGATAAATTAAAATATAACCACCCTGTACTCTGAACTCTAATGAGCATACACCTTGTTGATGTCTCGGTGCACATTCCTGGTGATTTCTCCTTTTGCCATTTCCAAAATAACCAAGAGTTTCTCATCTCTGATTATCCTTCGCAGGAGATTTTTAACTAGATGGAACCCAAACTAACACGCTTATGAAAAAAGTTACAATAAAGACCTGCTAAAACCATGCTCTGCAGGTGACAAATTCATCCGATTAGGAGAAATTACATGCTTTTTTTTTTTTTGGATGTAGTACTTCAAAATAACTTGCAAATAACTGGCCAGTCCCACTGGCATACTGCAAAGGGCACTACAGATAAAAAACTGTGAAGGAATATATTTCAGTGGCTTAACCTGTTCTTTAATCTAAGCGTACAGAAATATGTCAGTTGTTTTTATTGCTTTTTTAGAAAAGAGTTCTCTGTTTTAAAAAAGACTTGGTTTGCTTGTTTGAAGCTTTTTTTTTCCCAATTGAACCAAAATCTACAATTTCCATTGAGAAGTAAGCATGGCTGTTCACGAATCACCTGCAAGGAAATCTATCTCCTAATTCGGAAGAAATTTAGTGGTCATGAGTTTTGCAGAAGACAAAGTTGTCAGCTTTGGGAATTTGTGAAAGGGAATCTCTGAGCCCAGGTCATTCCTTTCCCTTAGGGAGCAGGAAGACTTATGGGAAACCCTGTCATTGATTTCAATCTGCTCTGAACAGCTACAACCAAGCTGTTGGTTGTTCCAGGGTTTCAGCCTTCCCTTGTAGTGATTCTGAAGCAGCATTTTCTTTGTTTTACCAAAGCACTTTTTTTTCTTTTATTGCACATTTCTCTGAAGTATCATGAAGAGTTCAAGTTACATTACAGTGCTCTTATGATAGAAGTAAACTCGGAGTGTTTATATATATTTTTTTTTTAAAAAAATTATTTTCCCTTTTTAAGTGTGAAAGATTTCCACAAGAAACTATATTTCCATTTTCTGGCCAATGTATAGACCTATGTGTTTACTCAGGTGTTTCTCTCTCAGATGCGATATCTTATCTTTTAAGATGTTAAAAAGAAATCAACAATAACAAATCATGCTACAGATCCTGTAACTATTTCCTCTCTTTAACTTTTGAAGAAAGAAATTGCCACAACCAGTGCTTACGTAGCTGCCACGTGAGTATCTATATGACTTGGCACCTGAAAAATTTTTTTCAAATGGCTCAATTCATAACAATTTTGGGTTTAATTTTCTGACGAAAATTAAAATAATAAAAAAAATCCACAGAAAATTTTGTATGGGATGTAATGTCACTTGATTTCAAAAAGGTAGAGAAGACAGGTTAGATTTATGTACCATTTGCACACATTAAAGATGGTGATGTGTTTAGAGCACTTCATCTACGGTGTAAGAAAAGGCTAGACTGAGCGCTTGATTTGTGACACATCCCTTGAAGAGCACATTATCACAAATAATTGGCGTCTCCTTCATTAAAGCTGCTTCTTTTTGTATAGCATAATTCAATATACATTGCAGCAGAAAAAGAGAGGTAAGAGCGGAGAGAACCAAACGAAAATCCAGTAAGTACGGCTCCCACCTGGAAGCTAGGAGTTCATGCTTTGCTCCAATGCACATTGAAATATTTTTGCCAAGTGAGGCAGTATTAACAGGAGAGGTTGAAGAGAGCACAGCCTACAGCTGGCAGTTAGCACCTCAGCGTGGGCGTAGACTTGGCACTGGATTTCACCAGCCCACAAGTACGACACAACCTCGGGTAAGATCAACAATAACTGTCATTTGGTCAATCTAGTTAGAATTTTTATTTTTAATACAACAACTCTTTCAAATTCAATTTGAAATTCCCAACAGGTTTGGGATTACCCCCAAAATCATGCTTTTAGTGTTGAAATCATACAGTGCAAAATATGTGCTAAACCCAAGCCTGACATTTGCATGCAGCTAAAGGAGTTACTGACTCAAGCTCTCAGATGCCTCCTTTCCAATGCCACCAAAGAGAACACGACTGGAAAAAAAAAAAGTACCATGTACATCAAAGAGAACACAGACACTGTTAAGGATTCCAAGAGAATTTTCCATAAAGCTTTCCATTTTGCAAACATTAGTGAAAACCCGCATCTAGAGGGGAGGGAGCATAAAAACAAAGCTTACCTGGCTTTGAGAGGTGTTAGTCACACCCCATACTGTGGTGACCACTGATAAAGAGCCTGGTGGCTGGTTGGTATTTTGCTGCCAGGGAACAGAATCGTAGGGGAAAGACCCATCACTGCAAAAACAAATGTTTAGGAGGGTGAGATTTTCGGAAGTTTAAACCATGGCAAGTTGCTGGCAGGGACAAAGGGATTAAAACCTGACGTTACCTTAACTCCTCACTCCTTCTTCCATTACTAGCCAAGTACTCTCAAGAGACGTAAAGTTTTTTTAATAGCAACATGATCATATAAAAACCTGTGCTGGTTTTGGCTGCGGCAGAGTTCATTTTCTTCATAGTAGCTAGTATGAGGCTATGTTTGGGGTTTGTGCTGAAAACAGTGTTGATAACACAGGGATGTTTTTGTCACTGCTAAGCAGTGCTTTCACAGAGCCAAGGACTTTTCTGCTCCTCACACCACACCACCAGCAAGTGGGCTGGGGGAGCACAAGGAGTTGGGAGGGGACACAGCTGGGGCAGCTGACCCCAACTGACCAAAGGGATGTTCCATATCGTATGATGTCATGCTTGGCATATAAAGTTGGGGGAAGAAGGAGGAAGGGGAGGACATTTGGAGAGATGGTGTTTGTCTTCCCAAGTCACTGTTACACGTGATGGAGCCCTGCTCTCCTGGAGATGGCTGAACACCTCCCTGCCCATGGGTAGTGCTGAATGAATTCCTTGGTTTGCTTTGCTTGCGTGCACAGCTTTTGCTTTACCTATTAAGTTGTCTTTATCTCAACCCACAAGTTTTCTCACTTTTACCCTTCCGATTCTCTCCCCCACCCCGCTGTGGGGGGAGTGAGCGAGTGGCTGCATGGTGCTTAGTTGCTGGCTGGGGTTAAACCACAACAAAACCACACAGAACTAATTAATTCCTAAACTATATTGAAGCAGAGAGCTTTTACCATAAAGGTCTGTTACCAATGAAAGTAAAAATAAACTCAGGGGCAGAGTTTCAAACAAGGACACTAGGCAAGTTTCTCAGAAGCACTTATTTTTTGCAATCCATCTCAAGCTCTTCAACAATCACTGCTTCAGCTGCCTTGTATCAATTCAATTAGATTTTGAGACCAGACTGCAGCTCCACTGTCTGCACCGGGTCCCCAAATGGCCAGAAAAGCCTGTAAAGGAATAGCAGTTCAACATCATTTTGAAAAGTAAATTGAAATTCAGATAGTGTTCTCCCACATGATGGATAAGCTGCATGCCAAAAACAGTATTAGCTAATCAGCATTCTAGAAAATCAACTACAGATATATAACACATCTTTCAGATAAATATGTGGATGAGAGGATTGGGTTTTTCCATTAGCTTTGTCCACAGATACAAGCAAACATTTCTTATAGTTCTTTTCATTCAAAAGCATTGGTGGTTTCAAAATGAACGCGTATCTAGTGTAATTAATGAAATATGTTAAATTCAGTGAAAGTAACTATTAATCCCATAAGTGTAAAATATATCCCACTTGAAATTTGCTTGTTCTCATATTATTAACTTGTAAATTAGATTTCTATTTGCATATATGTACACATATACACACACACGTTATCTTTCCTCATCTAGATATATATACACCATTTAATACACACACATACACACATATTGCTCTTTCATTTTCAAATGCCATTGCCTTGTATTTTAGATCAAGAACTGCATTTTTGCCTGGACTACCAGCTATCACCGGAATTCTGTACAGGGCTACCTTGCCTAAAGAATTGATACAGGCTCTACGAGTGCTGTATCTGTGTGCTTCAAAGCCTGTATGGTAAGTGCCACCCAATTAACTCATACAAGACATAGTGACATAACCAACCTGCCCAAGTGCTAAAAAGGGCCCCGTGGCAGACCAGGGAGCTGACACTCCCATGTCCCCAGACAGCACTCCAGGCTTGGGCTGGTTCTCCTTCCTTTTGTGCTGTGAGCCAAAATCAAGGACTACCCACGTCTTCATTCTTTACCTTGTTCATAAACCCTAGTGCAAATCACTTAAGAATAGGAATTGCACCACACAAGTGTGCACGCATGTGATAAAAACTGCCTATGTCCCAAGTAACCAATAATCTAATAACAGCAATAGCAACTGTGTGAGGTAAAATGAAACAATGAATACATTTAAGAACTAGAAAATTTCAAACAAATTCCATAATGCTGTGCTAGCACAACAGCATTGTATTAGAACATAAGTGTGAATTTGAACTTACTTGTTTGTTTCAAACACCCACATTGAATTAAGCAATAAAATCATTTTCCCTAACAAATAATTATGGAAAATTACTGTAAAATAGTAATTCTCTATAAGATGCTTGACATGTAATGTTTACTTTAACAGCATCCATATAAAACAATGTGTGAGTGCTTATTCAAGACCTTGCAATCAGTAAATCCTCCTAGTACTTTTTTTTTTTATATATTTATATTTTCTCTCAGAAGGTGGAAAATCTCCTCTCCCCCCCCCCAATTCAGGGGCTCCGACAACAGCTTCAGTGACTAACATTTGTAAGTGACTCAATGCTCCAGCAAGTCCCCTCTACCAGCATGGAGACAAATGATGACTAAGCCAGAATTTGTGACTGCTATGAAGCCTTCCTCTTTTTTCCTGCTCTGAACAATGTCTCCTACTCTGACTGGTTTTGATGATGTCTCTTCTGTGATTTGTTTGGATATTTATGGCACATATGAGTTTGTATACTTCAATGACTACAAAGAAGCTCTCTCCATGACACAAGCAGTTAAAGGACTCACTGCAGCCATTCCTCTCTATTCCCCAGTGATGTGCTGTGGACAGGTAATAAAACCTGAGGGACAAGGCAAATATTTTGCAAATGTATGAGTAAATAAGAAGGGTAATGACAGGCAGGGATCAAACCACAGAGTCACTGAATGTGGTTCTAATACAAACATGTCATACGGTTTGTATGCATATTCAAACTTAGAGCTAGCGATGCTTTAAGCCTGCTGTTAAAAAGTTACAACCATTTCTTCACTTTGCCTCCGAAGTATGTTTTTCTTAGACACTCCTCTCTTCTACAGTACAGAAGAGATTTTATGTACTATTCATCCATACTTTCCAATGGTAGAGTCAAAGTATTTGGTTAGTGGAAGGCTGTACTGGGTTCTCAAAGACTATACAATCACTTCTAATTACATAGAGGAGTAAATAACTTCATTTTTACTGTATTACAGTTAAAATGGGTGACACCTCAAGGAACTGTATTGATGACATATGATAAAGGCCTCCAGTACAGAACCCAGCATAACACAGGAAAGCAAAAAAAAAAAAAAAAAAAAAAGACCAGGTATAGATATGCTGAGAAATATTCATTGTGCCCATTGAATCACATGACTATGACATTATCCAACATAGGACTTAGCTTTAAATTGCAGACAACAGTAGTATCAGAAATTATGGCGATATTGAAATAGCAATCGATGTGCCTTGCAGAATATCAACTTCTACACCCTAATATGCAGTTACTGCGCTAGACGTCACTTCACTCAAACTTCACTTTAGTTACCCAATGAGAAATACATGGCATTCTCACGGTTTGCATTCCCTAGCATGATACTCTGGCCCATCACCAACTACATGCGTGTTTGAGTATGACTTTTGCCATACTGGATACAATACCTCCCCTTCCTCCACCGTGTGAAGGCTTCTTTGGTTTCAAGCAGTAGGAGATGCTGAAACACGTGCCACTCAATTGAAGGATTACTGGTCCCTCCACTTCGCTCTTTCAACTTGCGTTTCTGTCCTTAGACAACCCAAAGGAACACTCCCACCATCAAAGGAAAATCCATGTAAGTACTGTAATGAAACGTGACCAATCCAATTCTCATTTGCAAGACAGCAGTGGCTTTCTGCTGTTATTATACAAAGCTGTGAATTATCCTGAAATCCCCTTCTTTAAACTTGAAAATGGTAGCCAATAGAGAAAGAAGCTTCAACCTCTCCAGCCACCGCAAAATGCTGCCCACGATGTTGTTCCTGTTGAACGGTACAAGGGTAATTAAGTCTCTCACTACACCCTGGAGGGCAGTGAGTCAGTTTGGGCTCAGCTGGAGTCGACTAAAAGAGTATTGACTATATTTATAATAGTGTTAATGAACCTATACATACTACTGGTCAGCATTAAAGGCCAAACAGCAGAGGAAGCCATAGAGCAAAGAGGAAGAGATGGAGGGAAATTACTCCTTAAACTATGATGTAGTGAAACTGCAATCAAGGAATAAGGAGGAAGGATTTCTTAGCTGTCAGCAAACGTACTGAGACCACCAGTAATACAACACTCATGTCGGAGAAGTACATCAGTACTAAGGTCTAAATATCTTCTCTTAATCCCAGTACTAGGAAAACAGAACCAGGCATATATCCAACCTCTCTGGAATAGTTCCAGACTTCATGTTAGACACAGACTGTTAGTTAATTCTAATAAAAGTTGCTTAATAAAAAGTGAGCTCCGTATAGTAAATTAATACTAGTGAATTACTGTAATTTATACATGATTTATGGCATTATTTGAAAATGCTATATTTTAAATATGTTTATGTTGTCATTAAAGCAATTGTATGTGTATCTGATACTCTGTTTACATGTCTTCATTGATTGAGGAAGGAGAGATTCAGATGGTTTAGTGAAGTACGCATCCCTAGAGCATTAGTACTTCACATGCTGTGGAGGAGGGTAAAAACTGAAATGATACCTTCCCGGTGATTTTCCACATCACTTGTTGAGAGGGCCAGGTGTCTAAACCACTACCTTTATAAAGCATCTATCTCCATTTTCAACACTGAAAACCTATCAACTACTGCAGAAAAGCACCAGATGTTGTTTTTCTCAAAAAATCTTTTCACTCCAAGCACGGGCATCAAGTCTCCCACAACTGGGCTTTCAGAGATGAGTTTCTGTTGCTTACCCTCAAGCCTGCTTTACAGTTTTGCAGGGATGTTTAATGTTTCTGAAGCACAGTCATTGCACCTGACTGGTATGTGACACACTCAGAGTCCACACAGTCCTTTAAATCTACTGACTCTATCATAACTTCTTCAGCTGACGCCAAGATGAGCAGGTAATTTCCAGTTTAACACTGACTGTCATTTCTCCCGTGTCTTCTTTTGTCACCCATGTGGACACCAGGAGAGGAGAGCATCTGATGACAAGGAGTGAGGTATCAGAGATCTACCCAGGCCAAACACTCCTTTGCAGTTACAGATGGCCAAAAAATCAGAACGGTCCAAACACAGCCAAAACCTAGGGCTCCTCATCTGTTCTTGCCTGCTGGCACTTCTCTGTTTCTGCACCTTGCTCTGCATCCGCAACTGCCTCTGGGCATGGGTGTGCACAGGGTGCCCAGCACCCCTCGGCTGTATTCTTGGTTGGAGCCTCTAGGTGACACTACTTTAATACAAACTACAACATAACAATTTCCAAACAAGGATTCTTGCTCCTGCCTCACCAGTCTTCCCCCCCCCCCGCCCCAAACCTCACTCGTCTGCAGTGGAAAAAAACCACAAACCCCACAATCAGAACAGGAAATAAAGCCCTGGGTAACTGTAGCGCCAATACGTGTGCTTCATGCCTGCATTGTCTCACAAGTTAGGCAGCTTAACTTCTTTCTCCAGGTTTAGTTTTTGTTCTACTGCGGTTTCTGAAATGAACACCCCTCACGTAGCTTTAATTATTAATATGGATTCAGTTAGCAATTCTCTTCGATTAGGGCACCACCATAAACTTATTTTATGCATACTCTTACTTAAGAAAAAGACTATTTTGCATGATGCAGTGGAAATACTGAATTTGAATTGCCTTTTCGGTGTGCTCATTTTATGGAACAGGCATGAATTTCACCACATTTTTATAATTTTCATATCAGCATAAACAAAACCTAACAACTTCTTTTAAAATATTGCAAGAACAGATGGAACACTATTAGCCGTTTCCTGCAACACGAAAATGCTCCAGGAAGGACTTCAGTTAATTTTTCCCCAATTTGGTAAGTCAGGAATCCCCAACAATCTATCCATAAATAACAGATCAAATGGATGTTTTATTTATTTCTGGTCAAATTTCCACTGAAAATATCCTTGGCCTTGACTACTAATTTGAAAAAAACAATGTGACACCTGAAAGCCAAAATTTGTTCCTCTTACTGGCAATCAAAAACATTTCAGAGATCTGCTTTTGTTTTCTTTTAAAAAACCCCGGACATTTAGAAGGAAACAACTGACTTCTCATTTTTCATTGAGATTTTTTTTTCAGGGGGAACAAAACCAACGCCTCACCAGCTGAGATACATGCACCATCTTCATACGGTTAAAGTGCTTGGCTAAAGTGTTTCAATTTAAACACTTAAAATTAGTTTTTAGTCTAGTTAACAGATATCAAAACCACATTGCTATTAAAAAAAATTTATAACATGGTATTTAACCAAGCAATTCCTTGACCTTTTGTGCTGTGTTTTCAGTAGACTGGAGAAACTAGTCTACACAATCCATTCTCTGTTCACACAGAGGAACATAGCAGAGCAAGGAGACACCCGTGTAGGAAGGACACAAAGTCCCCTTACAGTCAGCAAGGAAATATGAAGACATATTGTAAAGAAAACAAAGAATAACTACCTCTGTATATCACACACTGACATAAAACAAACTAAAAGCCGATGTTGTCTACAGGTATCCTAAGGTGTTTACATTAAAGATGAGGGGAAAAAAAGAGGGTGGTGTGATAAGTATGTTACTGACTTTGGATGGCTAGCAGTAATTCACTTTTGATTGATGCTGCCTATGTGATGCATGCCTTCCTCAAATACATTCCTCTATTTAGCATCATTATTTGAAGAAGTTTAAATAGTGTCGCCATAAATGAAGGCTCCATCCTCTATTTCACTAAACAAATACATAAGACAGAGTCCCATCCAAATTACTGGGTGTATTTATGTAATGCAAAAGTGAAAAAAGTCAATTTGGAAGCATTTAGCAGGACTTATTTCCCCTCTACTTCTTATGGCACGATGCCAAACATTCAAATCTCACAGAGAAAATATACAGCTCCACAAATCATCCCCCCACAATTTCTCGAGTCTGCTCTTTCCCTCCAGTCTTTGCAACTAAATGAGTATGTTCTCTAACCCTTTGAAAAGCTTTGATTCTCCCAACTCCAAATGCACAGTGGATCCATACCTAGTCCTTCCCTATCAAGAAAGAATTACCTCAAGTGGTGTTTCAGTACTTCATGCTGCCTGTACTGGGCTACGAGCAATGTAAACTGAAGAGGAAGAGCGAAAGCGGTTAGAAATTTCATTATTTACCATAAAAAGAAGGAAGGTTGTTTCCTGGCAAACAGTTTGAAAACACAGAAGCATTCTGAACCCGTTCTAGGTGAGCAGATGCAGGTGAAGCAGTCAAAAGGTGAAAGCAGCAAGTCATTTATCAGCTCGGTGCTTTGGATGGCACCTGCAGCTAGCAGGTGGCTATCACCCCCTGCCTCCGCTCTTTTAAATATCAACACACATTTACAATAACCATTCATGCAGCCACACACATACACACAATACAGCCGCTTTTGCAGAGACTGAGATGGCAAAATTGAGCCGGCGGGTCAGCAGGTGATGCGAAGTACCTCGGGAAGCTGAAAGCCCTTAACTTTTTCTTTATAGTCCTGACAAGGCCTGTGAGGCCTGGATGACTTATGACTGCTCAAGGTGGGAACGCTGCCTTCCATTTCACATTGGGTTGCTACAGGTCAGGCTGTGACATGCTTGCTGCTGCTTCCTGGTGCCTTAACTCTACAGTCTCATCAGTTAGAGAGTCATGCCTGCACAGTACCACACTGCTCAACGAGAGTTAGTGCATCTGAATCTAACCCCTGAAATTAGAAAAATACATCAGCCAAATAATTAGATTAATTCAGAAGTTTCTGAGCCTGCAAATGCCCGCCTCCCCCCTGCACACACAGAGTCCTGCTACGTTATAGATTTCACATATGTCCATACACATGTGTGTGCGCACGCGCGCAAAGACACAGAGATAACACAATTTACTTCTGTCCATGTGGAACAAACGATCACAGCTATGCAGGTAAGAAACAAAAATACTACTGAGACCCGCTTCTGCCTCAGAAGAAGCTGAAGGGGTTACCATCGTCTGACATTATGGGACTACAGCATCCATCCGATCAAAGGAAAAAAGATTAAAGCATCACACCCAGTTCCATTGTCACACAAGTAGACCATGCAACGCATTACTACAGCCCAGATTACAGTTACAAAATCCACCGGTAACAGCCCTGTTATTAACATGCCACCTGTTACCTTTTTCAAAATGCTGAAATTATCTTATGATCGTTTTCAGCTTGACAAATGCAATTTAATCTTTATTGCATCTCACAGCACAGACCTGCTTCATCCATGTCTTATTTATCTCACGTGTGTCGGAATGCAACCCCGAGCCCTCAGTCCCCCCCTGCCACCAGGCATCCCTTCTGCTCTGCTTTATCAATATACCTGGGTTTCCATATCCGACTGCTCCTTTACAATAAAAAACACACCCACCCAGTATTCTACCATTGCCTGTTGCCTTGGTAATCCAAATGCCTGGGTACTCGCTGATTATCGGCGAATGAGACTCGCATTGTTCACACCGCAGCGCGTCTGCTATGTTAATGTGAGATAATGGCAGCCAGAAGACTCCTTTTGTTCCCAGCTTTGCTGTTTATTCATAGTGCCTGGAGGTCAGCGACTGCTACAACAACCGGGGAAGGAACCGCTGAAAGCGTGAGCAGATTCCACTTCTGCTTTTGCCTCTGAGACAGGGGGAAACACGAGCAGCCTCGCACAGCGAGAAGGGCACCGGGAGCTCTGCAGTCTGACTCACGCAAGGTGTAGCAGGCGGCTAGGAGGAAGATTTGATGGACTTGCACTTCCCAGATTTTAGATGAAGCTGATTTACGCTCCCCGACAACAGAAAAAAAACCCGCTTTCTTCAAGAGGCGCGGCGGGGAGGGAGGGGAGGGGAGAGGGCCAGCACACCACCGCCGCAACTTACTGGAAGCGAGCCGGGCTGGGGGGAGCAGGGGCGCCGGGGGCGAGCCCTGCCGAGCCGCGCCGCCGGCCAGCAGCCTGCCGCGGGCAGCGGCCGGAGCGAGGGCGGGCAGCGGCTCCCGCAGAACCGGAGGCGCGACCGAGCAGAGAAGCCGGCGGGACGGGACGGGACGGGAGCCGGCTGTCGGGGCAGCCGCCGAGCAGCCCCCTCGTCTGCGGCGGGCGGCGGCGCCCGGAGCGGGGCGGGCGGGGACGGCGGCGGGCGGGCAGGGCAGGGCAGGGCAGGGCAGGGCAAGGGGAGCCCGGGCAGCGGCCCCGGCTGAATGACTTCGCCGGTGAGGGACGGCTGCGCTTCGGGCACGTACGGGGCAGGTCTGAGAAACGTCTCCCCGAGCCGCCACCGACACTCTGCCTGTCAAAGTTGTTTGGAAATGCTGTTGCTGACACGGTGACACGGGCAAACAAACCATCACATCGTATCTCCCCTGACGTGGTAAGTGGGAAAGGAGAGCATAAACAGACCGTGGTACCTTCCCCGCATTCTCAGCCTGGTGGAGATGAGGACACTGAAGACGATGCCCCGGCTGGTGTGCTATTCCCCATTCCTGGAACAGCCCTTTCACGGGAAGAAACCACCGATTCCAGCTAAAGGCACTGTCAGTATCTAATTAATGTCACCGCCTCATCTGCACAGGTTGTTGATGTGCTCTGTCTGTTGAGCAGGCTTTGTTGTCATCTCCAGCGAAAAACAGTCAGGGATTTTTTTAGCAAGAATTCCTAACCCATTTGATTTTTAGGGGATCCATTAGAAAAGCTCTCCATCACTGCAAATAGTGACTATTTCCTTTTCTTCCCATTGAGATACTAAAGAGACTTGAGAACCCAACTGTATGGCAACAGCAGGTGTAAAAAAGAAAAACCAAAACTGTATAGCAGGAATTCACTCTTTTTGTAATCTATTTACAGGGAATTCCTGTGGAGAGTCAGATTTTCATCTAAGTGAATCAATTACAGATACATGTAAAGAAAAGGCATCAAGAAAAATGCCAGGTTTTAGACAAAATACACATCTGTGTTCCTGTTACCAAATTATCCAAAAAGAACAAAAATCTTTTAAAAAAACAAGGTATTTGCCATCATTTACGCCAGTAATTTATTTTTTTTTCACTCCACTGAAAATCAAAAACATCGCCAGACCGTAAACCTCCCTCCCTGCTTAGAAGCCATGTCAGCCTCTGGCAGGCAGGCTGAGCGCGATGCTGACGGCGATGCTGACGGCGTGGTACCCGCATAGAGCTCACCCCGCTGCCCTGAGCCACGGGCTGTCCCTCCCCAGGCCCGGCCGTGCCTGGCAAGGACCCTAAACCACACACGTGGACCTGAGCTGCAGCACTTGAAGGGCACTGTTGACTTTGTTCTGATGTTGCCTATCCTAAGGTACTCAATCCAGTTAAAAGACTCATGATTATTTTAATGAGTCTTGCATCAAAGAGCTAGGCAAAGTATAGCTTTCAGTGTCACCATGCAGTTATCATGCTGACAGTCAAAACGGGTAAAAACCAGGGGTGTTGCCATAGCTGAATGATTTTTAACTCCAGTGCCATCAGAAATAAGTTGGTTTCACTGAGAGCAAGTGACAGAGGGAACCTTCCCAGCACTCTGGAAGAGGAAAATCACCTCGACACAGCACGAATCATCTGCTGCTGAGAGTAGCCCTCATGTAAAGAGCATAACACTATTGTGATTATCACTAAACAGCAAATTGCAATCAATTAGACGTGTTCAGGACTGGAATGTTTGATACGGCCCAAACATGAGAATGATAGCTGTCTTTTCAAAGGTGTTAATTATCGTATTTTAAAAAACAGCTTAGATAGGGCAAAGCCTGAGGTCACATTTGCCTCAAGTCAGCAGACATACCTTAAATAATATTTGCCTAGTCTTTATCAGGATTTCAAAACTATCAGCTGACACTGTTTAATTACAAAAAATATCACAAAACAAAACCTTAAAACTTTAGTATACACAACGCTTAGAGGAAAGAAATGCAGAATACGTAACACTTAGATGTACTTACCAGAAAAAAAATCACGAAAGTATAGTAGTTGTGTTGCTACATATTATCCTTATTACAATAGCACTCACTTTCACTCTCTAATCAATACAGAAGCCCTATTTTCACATCTGTGCAAGGTGCTGTACACACAATAAAAGATGAGCCTTATCCTATACCTTTTACCAAGCATGTGAAGAATATATATTTGAAGAGAAGTTAAGCTGCCCGTTATTGTTTCCAGAGACCATGTCTCTCAGTCTCTCCTGTTACCACAAGAATTGACCACAAACTTACCTAAAATGAAACGCAGATTTTTCACATGAAAATATTACAGGTTTAATTATTAACAGCTAATGGTGACATTATCAGTTTTCAACTAGAGAGTACTAATCATTTGCTTTTAGCTTCAACATTCTGTCAAGGTTTTCTTCTACCTCCTCCCAGTAAGAAGTGCACGTGCTATAACTATTATCAGTAGTTTCACTTAGAGGACAAGATGGGCAAACAAGTCCTGGGACAGTACTTTTGAGCAATTAGTTTTGTCTTTACAATACGTAGAGCATCAGAGGCCTTACTTAGTACTGCTCTGAACAAATCTTGAGGGTTTTTTTTTTCTTCAAGAAATGGCACTTCTGTAGAAACATTTTAGGATTCTGAACTTTTCCCTGATTTTCTCCTGATGGTGGATTTTAACATTTCTTGACAGAAAAGATGACAGAAAAAAAGAGAGGCTGCTCTTGCAGAATAAGGAGCAATACAGGTTGCTTTACTGGGTATATTCTCTTATATTAAGATTTACCATCTGTTCAGTCCCTAATCATATTTATTTCACAACTTCACAAACAGAAAGATGAAAAGGCTTTGAAACAATCTTATCTTTCACCTAAAGAATTTTGAATTCTTTTGCAAAAGATTGTTCCTGTACGCCACAGCCACATGCAGTAATAAAGTGATCCGCGACTTCCAAGTGATGTATAAAACACGAACAACATGCATGTTTTCATACAAGCACGTATATGCTGTGCCTGACCTTTCACTATTTCTTTCATCCAGACATTTTTAAAGTGACTATCACTGTTGGTCAAAACCGCCTATGATGGCAAAATTGAAAAGGCAGCAACCTTTGCAGAAACTCTTGACACTTTCCACTGGTACGTCACAGCCAGATCACTCCTCATTCTTAACAAATGCTGTAAGAGCCAATCCTAACCACCCCGTAAAAATTCAGACACAGAAATGCTGTTCCTCTCCAAGAGCTCCTACCGATGTTCAAAGTCCAGCTCTTAGTAAAGTTTAAATTGGAATAAAAAAAAGGGACAAAACAAACATTAAAACCAAGCATCCTTGTAAAGCAAACCTAACCAACACAAGGTATTTATGGTGATAGCCTGAACATAAAACAGTAATGACAATAAATAAAGCGCCTACTGTAATATTGAATTACTGCTTAATTTGATCTATTGTTTAATTTTCTCAAAACCTCTGGCTCTAAGTAATTTGTGACAAAAATAATTTTATCTTCATATTTTTCATCAATCTTGACTGCCCTATACAGACATTATTACCCTTTGGTCACTAACTGCAAGACAGCTGGCAATTAATACAAAAGACCAAAATTTGGAGCAAGAAAGAAGACAGTAAGAACCCGATGAATGTTCACAACAACATACCAAACTGCAGCTAACAGCTGTCTATTTTCAGGTGGTTTTGTTGACATAGTGAGCTTCACTACAAGCTGTGCAAGAAATGAGAAGCCCCCTAGGGCTTGCATAGGTCAGATCCACACTCCTGCTGGGATTGATAGAAACTGTACCCATTTCAACCAAGATTCAACTTGATCTACATGTAAAGGTCCTCCAATTAATGCAATGAAGCGTTAAGTAGGAGCTTGATCAAAGCAAAGTGTATAATGACAATATTTTGTACTTACATAACAGCATTTGCCAAAGACCTTAAATTTATAAAGACTTGAGAAGTATTTGTTATTACAGACTGATGTTATGTCAGATTGGAAAACTACAACACAAAGAAGTTACATTACTCCCTGCAAGCTAGAAAGTATGAAATTTTACTCCTATGCAGAAGGGCCAGCCCAACGACTACCAGCTCTCCTTAAGTCCCTCATAAATCCTTTAAGTAGGACTTAAATTAGAAGTTATACAGGATTAAGGAGGTAGATAGGTCTTCATACTGGTCCTTCAGTACAGGAGTGAAGTTTACCCATATGAATCAGTAAAAAAAGTCTAAAAATAAAATAAAAGTTAAAAAAAAAAATCAATGAATCTCATATTCGAGTTTGAGCTAACTATTATTACATTGCACTGACTTAAAAAAAAAAAAACCGTAAGGTTGAAGGGTTGGGTTGTTTTTTTTGAGAATCCAGTGCTCATGCTGTTCATAAAGCACAGGAGAGTTTGCAGTCCAACTTCCCAACATTAGAAAGTAGGTATTTAGCTGAATTTTTCTTTTATATGCAACACTCGATCATTCTGTTAATGAAAAACTAAATTTAGAAAGAAATGAGCACAATACCATCCCTACTCTGAAAGCATTTGTTGCATGTGCGCACCTCCTTGTAGTCTGCGCTCTGTAAGTGCATTTGACCAACAGTATCACTATCAATGCTCTCCTTGATCTGTTTACTTCAGTTTTCTCCCACAACTCAATTAACTTGGTAAAAATGAAAGGTTGTCCCTAAAAATAGGCCAGCCCTGAATTCTGTCCAGTGTATGTGCCCACAGTTTCTTAAATATGAATCCTTAGATTTAGATTCTTGTGATACATTCTTGAGACAGAATTTATTTTAAATAGCCGAGCCCTCTTTCAACTTTGAAAAGAAGCAGCTGTGCTTCTGTAGTGCCAGGTACATCGGGATTCTAGTCCCTATCTAGAGTTCTGGGTAATTTTGTTGCTAGTAAAGGCAACAGCAGAAAAAGCTCTGTGTGAAGTACTCAAGACAGTCCGATGACAGGGGAAGGTTTTGGTTTTGTTTTTTTCTAGTGATATTCAGCAGATGACACATACCCTATAATCCCTCTGTTGAGCTACGTAAGGGTCTTGAATGTGGTCTTGGCTGTTCTAATTTAATATCTAATTCTTTTACAAAACTTGAAGTAGCTGGCTACATTCATTTCTTGTAGGAAATGCAAAGCATACTTTTTTTTTTGTTTCAATTCACACAAAAACCTTGTGAATTAGAGATAAGATACTGTGAACTTTAATACTAAGCTTTTGACCCAAATGTAATCTAATGCAAATACGCATGTTGCTTCATCAACAGCTTTATCACTGGGATTGTCCTTAATGGCTTTTCATCTTTTGTTTAATGCAAAGAAACAAAACCTCAATTCTTCTTCACCCCATATTTCACTACTGTGTTATAGACTGATTATAGAACAACCCTGAAAATAAACAGTTCCAGCTGGAAAAAGAAGTTGGAGAGCCACAAGATGTCTCATTCCAATGTACTACCTGAGAGATTTTGAGCAGTCATGGTTATGGGTAAATTACAGACGAGACAACAGCACACAGTGAAGCAGTGATGCAGGTATTCCAAATCCCTGAGGCTGCTGCAGCTATTACAGATAAGAAGTAACACCACAGAAATTATATTTCTAGAGGGGCATCTCACCGGTAAAACAACAATAATTTAGAACTTACTCCCAGTGTCTTCCCCAGTAAAGCATTTCAAGGGCAATACTCAAGAGGAACTTATAAGGACTGTTTGATACTCAGCAGGATGTTCTACTATTAGGGAGAATATTGGGTAACCAAGTATTGCCAGAAACGCTGGTATTTAGGTTTAGCAGAAGAAAGTATTTACTTTCTGACACATGACAGCGTTTCACTGGAAAATTGCCATGAAAGAAGAGAGTTGTGCCTATCTTATCTAGTAACGTAGCACACAGCCCCTGTCAGATAGAACAGTGCTTCCATCCTTACTTTACAGACTCTAGGGGAACAGAGGCCAAAAGGTCGGATGACAATTGGGCATCTAAAAACTACAAAAATACATGTAAGAAAGGGTATACACTGTGCCACACTTTCTCTGCAAACTGGCCACTAATTTCACCTTGGCTTCTGCAAAGCTTCTCTCAGTGTAAAAATAAGTTATTTTAGAACAGAAGGTTTTCTGGGTTGTTTTTTTTTAAGTGTGTTTATAATCGATCATTTCATAAGCAACTGAAAAAAAGAGGCAATCCAGGTACTCTGAAAAGTCAGTGATATTATATTAGTTATACTACAAAAAGGGACTTTATTCTCAAGGGCTATAATAAAAGGTATAGCATTTGCATGGTTTTTCCATAACTACAACAAAAATAAGGGAAAAAACCAACCCCAAACCAAAAGTTGCTTCCAGACAAATTCACGCATGTAAATGCACTGGCACAAAGATGTCCCTAAGCTCCATTCTAACACAAAAGTTCAAGTTACTTATGCTACCACAGAATCTAGGTACAAGGAATTTAGTCTCATCCGCACTCTTATAATCCTTTACTAACCGAAGTGCCCTACACTAAAAACAATTTATACTATTTGTGATTTCTTTTATGTGATGCTGAGGGAAAGAAAGCCTTGAAAAAAATCCCAGAAACACAAAGCATGAAATGAATGTTTAACCCTGTCTACACTTATTCTTCAGCTTTTGCCACGACCCAGGCTCTGCAGACAAAAAATACAAATACTGCTCCTCCATGTAATTTGGTAATCAAAGGCTTCACATCTTCAGCTTCTTCTAGTGTCCTTTAATGCTCACATTTTCTCTAAATTAACATCAATGCTTTGTGATCCTCAACTGATAGAAGGTGGTGTATAGCATTCTCCCATTCTATGGCTATGCCCACTATACAATTACTTCTGTACAATACATTTCCAACAATGCTTACAAAACAGAACATCACTGAAATATTTTCAGCCTCAAGAACAACCAGTTGTATTTAAATAAACAGTAGGAAAATGTCTGGTGAGAGGCAAGTTGTAGAAGTTTCTCTCTAGGGCACAACTTGAAGCTTGAAAGCAAGTCCACTTGATCTGAGCACAGATTTGAAGATGGAAGCATCACTTCACTATGCACAATGCAACAGCAAAGACAAAACTTGAGTTTATTTAGTACTTGCTGTAATTACAGATCCCTTGTTGTGGGTAGTGCTGTTCAGCGCATGAAACAGTGTAGCTACCTCCGTCAATGGTAACAAGCATTCAATTAACATTTGTCATGTGCTACATCCGTACAGACTGCCACTGCTACGGACTGGGCTGAGACTCACCTATGAGAGAGGGTGGGTTTCATGGAGCTCATAGAGTTCATGGGGGGTTGCATGGGTAGCTTCCCCGGAGGATCGTTCTGCCGGCTTTTCTGGTGGCGAAGCAGCAAGAGCCGTCCCAGCTCCTCACACCACGACGAAAGCAGCGCTGCGCAAACAGAACAAAATGACATTAAGCGCACAACTGAAGAGCCGGCACAGCCGAGTGCAGATGCAAGCTACTGTAACGGGGAGTCACAATCTGAACAGACAAACCCCAGGAGTGAAAAGCTTGTCCACGAACCACCACTCACATTATTATCCTATCAAATTGAGTCTGTAATTGCCCTACACTATCATTATAATGTTTTTACACAAGTTACAAACATTCTGCACAGCCCAGGAGGCACGAGAGAACTTGTCTGAGCTGAGCGGCACAGAGATGAAGAACAGATGAGGCACAAGGACATGGGATAGCTGTTGTGAGTGAAAAAAGACGCAGAAGAATTCATTTCACACTAATAGAAACGTAACAAAAACATACAGAAGACATCATTCACAGAGGGGAGCAAAGAACAACAAGATCTTTTTTCTGTTCAGCTATTTTGTGCAAAAGATGAATTGGAGAGGCATGAAGAGAAACCCACGTGCAGGAATTCATTTCCAAAACCGCTATCAGCTACCAGTCTTGAATAGATCAACAGAATATGGCCACGCTGACATATGGATACAAAGTTAGGCACTTAAAACTGTATTTGACCCCACACAACCCCTAAATGTGTATTTCCATTATGTGCTTAATCTTCTGGTCAATGAGGGTAATTCTGTGCTTACAGGAAAATCATGCTTCTGAACTATGAAGATGCAGAGATTTCCTAGAGGGACGAAGAGCTTGCAATTCCCTCTGAAGACATGAAAGGGGCCATTATCTCTGAAGACATGGCCTCTCCCTTTCGCACCCACACTCAGAAAAGACCAGTCCCTGTTACAGCAACCCTGTTGCAGAAAGCAGAGCCCCAGAAAGCAGCTGCAGGCAAACTCTGGCTCCCGTGAGTGCACTCAGCCAAGACACCCCACTGAAGCCTCCAGCAACACCTGACTGAGCCTCAATGCTGTCTGTTTAATTCCAGCATCAGAAGTGGCTCCAGTAAAAAGTCACCAAGGTATGACACAGTGAAGAGTTTCACCGGAACAAAGTGCAGACTAATTGCAAAATTCTGCAGTTGAAGAAACGTTCTCAAGTGGAAGTGCTTGGGGTTTTTCCTTCTTTAAAGTATACTTTACAAAACCCTCAGAACAAGAAAATGCTTTGTATTTAATTTTTAACTAAGTGCTTTCCTGAGGTGTTACGAACTGAACACAAATCAACAGATTGCACAAGTAGGTGAGAACCAGAATACTACTCAAAACCCAAGCTGCCACAGCGGTTTAGAGTAGGAGAGCTCTACAAGTAATTTTAGGTTTGCTGGTTTAAAAGAGACAAGTGTAGAATTCTCTAAAATTAAGGTTTTTATTTTCATTTCTTATTTTTCTAATGGTTGTCTTTTCACCAAATAATATAATCATAAGCAGTAGCAAACTACCATTTCAGGGTACACCACCTTCTTTTTCCAGCAGCTACTCACAGGTACATACTTAGAACAAATTCCAAAGAGACTAATTGTAAAGTCATTGTAGGGGGGAAAAAAGGAACCTGCTCTACCAAGAACACACACAAATATGATTTTTCAGTACAAAAAAACAATGGGAATTTCTCAAGTTTAATGGCCACACAAGAAAAATACTTAAAGTCCAGGCCATTCCTGTGAATTAATCACATTTGGACAAAGGAGAGGTAGTAATTTCATGGCATTTATCAAGCAGAAGGTCAAGAGTGGTGTTTAGGGAGGCATTTTAGAGCTCTGCTGTGACAAAAAGGGGACACCGCTTCTTTATGTAACTAAATATGGGCACTCGGAAATTGTCAGCCTCACATGCAGCCTACAGAAAGCATTCCCCCGAGCTCTGTGAAATGTTCCAGCAACGAGTGTCAGTCTAAGCTGCTTCTCTATTAGCCAAGGAATCTGTCAACAAGCATTTGATCAAATTATACTCACCTTTTATCCCTGGCATATCATTACTAATGTGCCAGTGACAAAGGCTCCCCTCCCCCTTTTCCAGCCGCCTGGAGACACAAATCCCTGCCTCGCAGGGTTTCTTCCCGCGCACCACGGCCACTTGTACTCCGAGAAACACGAACAAAGTGTTCTGCTGAACGCTAAACACGGCCGTGGCAGAGTAATAGTGGATGCTGAGCACTTCCACAGTGTAATTACTACAGTGTCAAATGGAAATCGTCCATCTTAAACGAGGCTTTGATGGGAGGAGGGAGCTGCTCTTCTGCACACCTATATACACTTGACAAATAAGATAAAAAGCATCAACCCGATGAGTCTGAGGGCATGAATCTGCAAACAAAACCCAAATCTGCTTGGAAAAAAAGCCAAGTAACTCCCGGCAATGAGATAGCATTGCTTTGGTGAGGTGAAGATAAGAAAAGATCTTAATGAGCTATTGTTATTACCAATAGCCAATACACACATTTATAAAGGTGAAATGTAAACTGTCAAAGAACAAAGAGGTCCTCAAGATAAGCTGGCTGGTTTCATGCTACAAGTTATCTAGAGACGACTCATGTTTTTAGAGACTAAGAGACTGCAGGTGTAAAACGTAGCAAATTTACTCATCCCTATCACAGCACTCATTACATAGAGGTTGAACCTTTCCTCCCCCGGGACTTTTTGACTCGTGTACCATGTATAATAATTGCTCTCTTCCCTGCGTTGGTGTTTGTGCACAGAATGAAAACAGAGCTGTTTGTAGCCACCTTAGGAGTACCAGTCCCCCTCTACCCTGCTCAGCAGGAGCAAGAACCCTCCAAAGGAGTCTACTGCTCTCCTCCACTGGAAATGCTGGGGCAGCCTCCCTTCTCTCCTGCCCCATCCGCCTCCACTGCTCTGCTCTCTGCTTGCGAAGATGAATATATACCCCCCACACACACACATCTGGTACAGCTGGCTTCTGGTGAACATCACTTCCTGGGCTATTCAAGCTAGATGAAACAAACTCAAAATGAATTTACAGATTACACTATTCATCTTTAGTGTACTTAGTTACTGCTTTTTATGCTGACAGTATTAGGCACATCTCAACTCATTTACACTCAAAGCACGAGAAATTCAGTATCACACTATAATGAACAGATAAAGCAGCAAGCACAAAGGACAGCTACAGATGGTGCCAACAGTCAGTCTCTCCCTCTCATAGCACAGCCAAGCAGCTGCTTTTTCTCCCCCCCCTCCGCCCCTCCTCCTTGTACAACAGGAGCACAGATTTTGCAGATGGACCATCCACACCGTCTCTCGCAGCCTCTTGCTGCGGCAGTTTAATGATCAGATTTAAATCGTGTTCCTGTGCTGCATTGCTACAATGTCCCTTGCATATAATGATGTGGCTTTCCTGCTTAAGTTGAAGTCAACTGTTGCAATAGAGGGAAAGGTAAATTCCTTAAACACGCACCCCTTCATGCCCCCGTACACAGCCCAGGTGTAAAATACAACCTGGTTAACACACCAGAATTGACAGTTTCACCCCTGTTCAGTCACAGAGGGCTCTGCCAGCCCATGCCAAAAGATGCATAATAATGGCGATCAAACGCCATGCTGACAGTTTAAGCGTATTCACACATTTATTTGGCTTAAAGGGACACACTCTGGGATGATTGGTGCAATATTTGACCTACTTTTCTCCATTTGCAAAACCTGTATCATTCTTAATGGAATTGTGTTTTACTTTAAGCATTGATGTATTTTCATAGGAATAAATCAATACTGATTTGCTAACGACGACTGCGTTAAAAAACAAACACAGAAATGAGCAGCCTTGGCTTTTGCATTTCTGAAATAGAGAAAAACAGAAAGATTTAAAAATAAGAGAAATTTCAATTATAAGTAGCCCAAGGGGTTTCCCTAAGGAAGCGAGGGAAAAAAAAACGTTCAGAAATATTCAGCGTGCTGTTACCCAGTCCCATTTTTGTTTCTCCTTTCTGTGAAGAGGACCAGACGCTGCAAGAATGTGCGTCTCAGCACAGAATGTGACCGACCTCTCCTTAAAATACTCATAAATACTCCCACACACCCAGAGTTGGCCACACTTTATGTCCTTCTGGATGCCTCCAATAGTTTTAAACACTTTCATTGAAAAAATCATAAGACATTGCAATGTATCCACACTGGGATCCTGAGGACAAGGAGAGGGAAGAGGGCTGGAAGGCAAAGATTGATTCCCCCCCCTTCAGCCCAAGTCACATTTCAAGCATTTCTCTGCAACCACAGAGCTAAGCCTTGCTTGAAAGAGAAAGGAAGCAATTGTTATTTAATCCCCTGCCTCTAGGAGCCAGGTCTTTTAAGAACATGTCAAATATCACAAGATTTGCGACACAATTATTAGGACCGGCCACATCCCCTGGTACTGCTCCTTTCCTGTGAGGGCCCTTTTGTGCCGAAAACCTGCCAGGCAGTACAGAAACAAAGGCCTCCGCTGCCCGCTCCGTGGCACCTTCTCGGAGCTGCGCGCGCCCATGGCCCAGCACAGCAGCATCACAATCACTTTGGAAGCGCCAGGCCCTTCAGTTAGGAAAATCAAGGAGCTCGAGCTGGGGGAAGCGACGGATCACGCCCAGGCTGCCCATGCCGCTTCTTTCTTCTTCATGACAAACGATGCCAGCATTCTTGCAACAATTACGTGATGGATGCTGATGACGCAGCTCAAAGGATACTTTATAGCCATGGCATCGAACATTGGTACAGCCCATTACAATCCCTTTTGGGCCAGGGAACAGAAAGGGGAAGGAAAACAGGAGAAGCGATCAATGCTACCCCATAGACACTAATGCATTGCATTAGCTGCATCCACACCAGCACCGATAGCTGCAATCCTGTAAGTGACTGATTTACCCTGCCCTGGTGCAAAGTGCTGTAGTAAGCATCTCCAAGTGAATGAGCCAGTGGGCTCCCTAGAAAGCAAAATACAGAGAAGCACGGTGCTAATCTATTTAGCTATTATGATACCCTAGTATTAGTTACAGCTTATCACCTCAGTAAATCGTCGCCTCTTGTTAGGGAACGTGCTTAAAGGTGCAGCAAACTGTTATTTACAGGCAGACACTATATTTACAGCCACAAAGACAGGTGAGGAGGCGATAGGACAACAGCTCAGTAATTTCAATGCCTTCTGCTTCCCGGGAGACTGCTGGAGGAACACAATAGGATTACCGCTTCCTTGCTGCAGTTAGGCTGCAGTAGATAGTTCAATAGGCAGACTGGCAGACCTGTATTTCTTACTCACTGCAATGAAAATATTAGGGAAAAAGGAGGAGTTTGATTTGGAGAACTATCTGTTCAGCACCGTCTCGCTAGTTTGGTTTTGTGTCTCGGAAGAAAACGCATTTGGCTGAAAACGTATTTACAGTATAAGTAAGAAAATACAGCATTTTTTCACAGATCATATGCATTAAGTTTATATTGCTCTTAGAAACAAATTCTATTTTTTTTACATGGAGAATTCCAGATAAGTGGAATATAGAGCTGCTGAGGGCTTTCTATCCTCTTCTGTATAGACTGCAATCTAAATACAAGTTTTATACATTATCCAGTGAGATAATTTGGTGGGGTGGGAAGGGAGGCAGCAAAGAGAAAAAAGGGAGAGGAGTGGAAATAGCTATTGTCTTGGTTATTTAAGAACATTATTCTTTTTACACAGAAAAAAGGAGACTTTACACTGTTTGGAACAATATATTAAAAATGTTAATTACCTAATGCTCAATGTGCTGTAGCATTAGAAAAATAATTTCAGTTGCATTAAAGGATGGAATCTTTGTCCACAATCTTGGGAAACAGTAAATCAGATGTTTTCCTCATGTTTTAAAAGCCATTTTGCTTTTAAAGAGCTTGGAAAAGGAGAGAGAAGGAGAAACTGGTCATCCCAAACTACTTCAAAGATTGATTTTCCTGCAGCTCTTCTCCTCATGCACTCCAGCAGAGTCTGGCAATGGCTAGCTAACCTGTTGGACAGTCAGTTAGGGTAGGAAAGTAAGGCCACAAAGGAAATAGGATGTAACTATACATTAGGAGAGATTCCAAGTATGTGTGTATAGGATGTAACTATACATTAGGAGAAATTCCAAGTATGTGCGTTTGCCCCTCCTCTTCAGTTCTTTCAAGATACTGCTCCATGTTCTAACCCTGCAACAGATGAGACCTACTACCCCTGCTGTTACAGAAGCTTCCGTTCTGTATCTGCCTCAATGCCCAGAGCACAAAAGGAGTACGTATAATGCCAATTACCAAGCAGGAGTAGTCATTTCTCAGCAGTCTGGCTGCTCAAGATGGACTCGCAGCGGCTCCCAGGGAGCCCACCCTTCCCCCCAGGCCCACCTCTCTGGCTGCCAGCAGATGCCCACTCGGCACGAGGGGGCCACAGCACAGAGCCAGTGCTTGCTCCCACCTCATCCTGGGAGGCTTACACCCCAGATGGCTGCTTTTTTGGAGCAGCTAAAGACTGTGCTTGCTGTCCTCCATCAGGCAAAATCAGTGATGTTAGCTTAAACAGTTCAAGTAAACAAGTTGGATTAAACTGACTGATTTTATCTGAAGTTAAAAGTACCAACACAAACCTGCTCCACTAGTAGCAAGGAGTGCATGTTATATTTTTGGTACCACTTCCAAATGCACACAGGTTTAAAAAGTGCCTGTCCCAGCGACTGCAGAGCAAACTGCGTGGAACTGAATTCCCCAGCAGAGCAAAGGCGGCAGCTGGCTCAAACCCTGCTTTGGGAGGCATGAACTGCCCCGCTCATCACAACAGCAACACAAAGTCAACAGCCACAGTTCAATGTTGTGAAACAGGACATGATGTGTGTTTCTACCACTAATATCCAAGTAAGGACCTTTATCACCAATACTGCCTCCACTACTATAGCCACAGCTGTGTCCTGCAGAAATGCCCAGTTTTGCCCTGGTAGGATCTATAACTGAGTTATATATTATCATTAAAAAAAACCAAACACCGTGCAGGTTTGTAGCAAAACAGGGTAACGCAGGGAATGCCTAATTAAACTGAATGTAACATCAAATTGATTAACAAAGGTTTTATTCAATAAAACCCTTACTGCAAACCTGAGAGTTATCTAGCATGTGCTTTCAAGGCTGCTGCATGAGAGCGACACCATGTACAAGTCTGGTCTTGAATATGGGTCCAGCTTGCCTTGGCATATCATCTTCAGCTCTTCACAAATACCTCTGAAGACACATCTATATAGGCTTCCCCAAAAGCTCTTGCCAATTGGAATAGTACGTGCTGGAGACAGATTTAAATACTGCTATCCTTATCCCATGACTTCAGTGGAACCGGGATTCCCCAATTTCCTTCTACACTTGCCAAAACTTGGCAGAGCTTCTTACCAGATTCACTACATTAACTTTGAAGTAATACATTACAAAACATAGCAACAATGGCTCGATTTGGCAAGCACAAAACACTCTGCACAGATCCAGATAAAATACGTAAGCATCTCATTTAGGCTTAGCTGTACCCATGTTGCTACATCTGAAAACATGCCCCATTATAAAGAGAAGACAAAGGTGGTGAAAGGCCACCAGCAAGTGAACCCTGGATACGGCTTTCCAAAGGAAATGCACTCCAATAGCGTTAGACTGCTTGTTTTCTTACTCATCCAATTGTTGGTTTCACTGCTTAGATTTCAAACAACAGTGTCTTTCATTACTGCTGTACGCTTTTATTTTGTAATGCCAGTTCTAGTCATCAACAGATTTCACACATAACACAGGCATCTGAAAAATGGAAGTGACTCACTTTAACCCATCTTTGGCTAGATCCAAATCAGTGATCTGTAGGTGAGAGGCTCGGCTTCACTTAATCCACCCTGAGCCCTCCTATTACTAGTGTAAACAACTCCTGAGCAAATGCTACCATTAACATCTAAAAGTGCTAGGAAAAAAATACCAGAGGCATTTAACCAGAGTTCGAACACAGGGAATCCATGCATAATCAGTACGATAACAAAAGTCTGGAAAAGGGAAAAATCTAGAGGCTATCTTCAAAAAAGGAAAAGGAGTAATTGCAAAATTGGAGGTCCAGTTTCCTACCGGGGAAAAATAACCCAAACTACTCAAAAGGACCAAAAGAAAAGTAAAAAATGAGTAACAACCACAACGGATTTGCCAGGAACAAATCACGCCACACTTCTGTACTTTCTTTACACGAGCAGACAACAGACCTTGAGCATAGATTAGTTTGATTTTAGTGAGGCTTCAGTGCTGCTTTACGTGACATTCTTACAAATAAACAAGGGAAATAAGGTCTAGCTGAACACAACACAAAATGGCTGGAAACTCAGGCTTACCGAACTATTAAACCAACAGTCAGTAATAGAAACAAGTATTATCAGATGGGTTTTTGCGGGAGTTCATTCTGGGTTGGAAATTACTGAATGCTTCATTTATGGATATCCATGACTCAGATGAATAAAAGGCTAGAAGATCTTTTGGGTCAATTTACAGATGGCACAAGCTGGAAAAAAGCATCAGTTCACTGCAGAAATTTGGTGTCCAAATCATCTTGAAATCTGGAGAAATGGCCTGAAACTGCATCCAACAGGGACAAGTACAAAGTACGACACTGTGCACCTTCTTAACAACAGGGTGAGAACCATCGCCGAAGGCAAGAATTCTTGGAAGCGGAGCTGAAAGCAGTAGCTGTGCAAAGGCTGAGCCGTGCCGTGCTACCGCAGCAAACTCAGACAGCTTCCTCGGCTGCACGAGTGGAAGCCAAGTCTGCACAGTTCTCCTTTCTCTCTACTACCCCACCACTATGTACAGCCACAGAAGGGAGAGAAAAGTCATCAGAATGACTAGGAAAAAGATTATCAATATAACCTGCAAGAAAAGATTGCATGGAGAAGGATTTTTAGTGTTTGGTTTTTGTTGGTGTTTGTTTGGGGTCTTGGGTTTTTTGTTTTTGTTTTTTTTTTTAAGAGGGAAGATTGAGAGCAGTATTCTGATTTACTGAGTAACAAAGCATTATTATACCCACAGTACAAAGAGACAGAAAAGACACAGGTTAGGTATTAGGAGCATCCTAATGCTTCTAAATACCCTAAGGGGTAAGTTGAGAGGAAAGGTCAGATAAACATCTGCCAAGAACGGCATTAGGGATACTTCAGGCAAGGGCACATGGCATAGATGACTTTTTCAAGTCTTTTATAATCAGATGTTTCTATGATTGTGAACACAGGATTTCAATCAAACAGCCTGCACTGGAAAAATATTTAAATCTGGCTTGTATTTGTAATTATTCCAAAAAGAAAAGAAATGTAAAAAAATACTCAGCATCTCAGAGAGTGCAGAGTTCCTGCAGAGACTGCTGAAGTGGCCATCCAGCTGCACGGCTTGCTGGCTAAGTTTTACAGATTAAAGAAACAGAGAGCAGGTGATGTGCTGAAGGTCACACCATTTGTGACAGAAGGAGTCCCAGAACAGAGAGGATCATACACCTTCCTCTCTTTGCAAGGAAAAACCACAACCACCACATCAAGGGTTTACTGCTCTGTGCCCGCAGTCTCAGTGCCTGCCATGGAACATTTTCAAACAACAACTGTAAAACATCTGGAGAGGCTTTCAAGGAGGGAAAAAAATATTACAAAACCCACACAACCAAAATTTATAGCAGAAACGTGTTTCCAAAGTTAACATTGTGCAGCCAGAACTTCTGAGGACCAAAAGCTATTTTAGGAACTTTTGCTTCTTGGTGCTGCAGTCTCGCTCTTTGCTTTAATTTCACATTATTTTAAGTTTTTATGGGACAAGAATGTTTTATCAGGTGTCCTCAGAATTTTTTTATTTTTGTATGATTAGTGTAATACAACCTTTGCCAACTTCTCTTTAAGCGTGGAAGGAAAAAAAATGTTAGTTTTACAAGTTGGGGGTTACAGGACCATTTTTCGCATTATACAAACTTTGTACTTGAACAGAACTAAGCTGAAAGCACTCTGACCCTATACTTGTACCTCGTTTTTTATTCTGAAAGAAAACTACAACTACGTATAAAATAATCTCTATGTGCTGAATGTGAACACAGTTAAAGACATCAGCAAAGAGAAACCCAGCCCACACGAGTTTTTAACTTAGTTATTTCTGTTTGAACAATAGAGAGCAGACAGATGTGTGCATGCACTGCAATTTCAAGGCAGCGATGTTTCCCGTCTCGCCCCCCAGTTAATGCATTTGTTTTCTAACAAAGCAATTTCTTCTCTTTTCCCTCTGTGTCCCACCAACCCCACAAACCCTGTCATATTCCCTTTAGTAGCAACCTGCTTTGTTCCTCTGGTACCAATCACCTTTCCTTGAGAACTGCCTAATTAATTAACATTCAATTAACATACCAAAGTTAAATGCCAAATAATTGTTCCCAAGCTGCACTGGGAACTTGGTAACTAATTTGAGCAAGAGAAGGGCTTCTGTACCCTGAAAGTTTGTTTCTCCTAGATGTGTCCGTTGGGCTAACGGACATTTCTCACCTCAAACATGGTTGAATTAAAGGAACAGACTTTGTGAGCCATTGATGCTCTTGTTAAGGCATTCTGATACCCTTTAAGACACAACATTCACTATGTTTATTTTATTTATTACCAAAAAAGCAAAACTAGCAAATGATCTATGCTCTGTTACAATCAGGGCCACATAGAAAACTCAAGTTGGCATAAAATAAGAAACATTTAAATAACCCTACGGTGATCATCAGATTATTTTGATTGTATTTTCACGACACAAAGCGTTCAGCAACAATACTGCCTTCAGGTAGCCCTATCTTCTGCTGTCTGTGCCCATGCCCTGCTGTGGCTTGCACACTCCCCGATGCACTGAAGCATCTCTTTGCATGACCACCCTGTGAACCTGACCGGGAATCTGATCCTTCTTGTTTGTTTTGGGTTTGTTTTGGTTTTTTTTTCCTCAGACATTTATTTGATTTTGTTTTGTGTTTTTCCTCCAGCTAGATGAATTCCCTGCTGTGGCTCAGAATCTGGCCCCAGCACCAAGGCTACGGCACTCTGCAGAGGCGGAAATCAGCCAGCTGTTTCTCTGCACAGGCGGTACCCGAAGACACAGCTCCAGAGCACGCGTACATGCCTCAGTTCAATTAGCTGAGCTACAAGCACACAGCGGTTTTGAACATGAGACTGTTTTATTTAAAAACCTAAGTATGAACATTTGTTTTAGACAGATTAGAAATTGCTGTTTCCTTGTCTTCAGGGGAATGTTTATGGTTTTACATAGGTAGAAATAGGTTATCTATGGAATAGGGGAGAGGTAAAAAAATGAGCATGGCTAATTGCTTTTTACGTGCACCCAGGGAAGAAGCCAGTAGAAATCACAGCCCACACGGATTTTTCAATACCTTTCTTTTCTCTGTTGGAAAATAAAAAAAGAAATGGGGAAGAAGGGAAGGGTTATTTGTGACTACCTCCTCCTATGGACATTTACAGAAGAACAGCCTGCCTAAATTCTCACAGAGGGCATCTGGCCCCTCTCCCTGCACACAGAACCAGAGTGCTGCTATAAGATAATGCCATCACTGCTCTTGCCATCTATAAATAACAACTGCATTTGGATCCAGCCAAGTCACGTGGAAAAGCTGGCCAGCGATACGTACATGTGTATGAGCACGCACTTGGAAACCCAAATAATTCTAATAATCTTGCATGAACTAAGCTTTAGCTTTCCAAATTTAGCTCTGGTCCGTGCACTCTCTGCGGCTCGCAGAGGACCGCTATTATTTTTTTTTCAATACAGTTCTTCCCTTGGAAGCTGCTGACTAGGGCATTAGCGGGGTATTGTGCAAAACCGTATCATGTGCTGCTGCGCAGACAGACTGCTTGGAGAGGCAGACAAGAATCAATTCCTCCGGCAGCTCTGCTAACCCTCCCTCCCCTCTCATTGACATCTTATCTCAGCCACTGAAAAGGCGAATGGGCTGAGCAAGGCAGCCGTGGGGAGGGGTGGGTGGGTGAGAAAGCGAGACAGACAGCACAGCATGGATGCCACACGCTGGAACAGTTTTCCGATCTTGCGCTGAACTGCAGCATGAGTCTTCCCAGCCTCCTGTGAATATTTCAGGCGGAGGACTGGGATGACAGAGAAAATAATACAGTCCTAATAACACACAGAACCAGGTTTTAGCACCAATTTTCTACAGCAAATCTGTTAGAGCAGTGCAAGAGGATGATTTTTTTTTAAAAAACAAACATATATATGTAAAATTTGGATGCTGAAACAATCCCACAGCGTTAGTAGCAAACAAATAGGAAACCATTTCAGATGAGTTGTATGCTACTCCTCAGGGCGTTTTTTGGGAAAATGACTAGAATACAACCTGACATGACCAATAGAGCCTACAAAAAATGTTGTTTATCCAAGACTGTAGTACCCACAAGACCTTATCGGGGCAAGATTTTCATCTTCAGAAGCTAGAACTGAAGAGAGCATATACCGAGGAGGAGAGGAGAAAGGAGGAGGAGGGAGGGCAGTGAGGGACCCAGAGGATTTCCCAAGACTTCAAGCCCCGTTAATTCTGCAGAGCTTTTCACAGGGACAGCATTTCTGTTTCACAGCCTGTAGAAAAGCAGCAGTTTATACCAGCACTGAGCAAACATCCTATCGAAATAGCAACCACGTCTATTTTATGTTCCCAGAACATCTGGATAAGAAGAATCAAAATGGACATCAGAACACCAAATGTTACTGTAAAACACACAGTAAAGATGCTACCCAAGCAGATGGTAAATAAAATTCTCCATTCTTGGTCAGAACCATTTTGGATTAACTCCTGCTCCTATGAAGTTGGTGGAAAATACCGTAAACAATTTTAGTGGCAGGAAGGCTTAATCTCTTCTATTACATTTACACAACCTCTACTAACCTCATCCTTTTTTTGTTTTTCCCTAAATACACCATTTTAAGTGTACTATACAAAATGTAACTTCTCCTTTATATATTCATAAGTATGTTTCTGTTAGTCTAGCAGATGATAACTTTAATTTTAAAGAGACTATGTGGGGAAGTGGCTAGAACAGTGGGTCAAAACCCAGAGAAATGACAGCAAAAGATAAGATCGTATGTTAAAGAAAGATAAGGTTTCTGAAAGGTTAGAGAGATGCATTTATGGCCTACAGACTGTGCCTTGCTGCTTACTGACTGGGGACTATATAAATGGCCTTTCACAAACACATAAGAACTAGCTCCTTCCACAAGGAACTTGAAAGAAATGCAATAAAACTTCAAAACCAAGATGGCATGGGCAGAAATCTCAGGGAAATTAACACAGGAATGTTCTGGAAGGAGCTGGTTACTTGAAGGGCTTGAAAGAAAGAAGGGGTTTGCAGCCAAGTATTAGGAAATTTGCTCTAAGGGGAATAGACTGAAGTAATTTTGAAAACATGAGGGTAGAAGAGGAGATGAGGAGAACCCTCAAGAGCAACAGAAATCCAGGGAAAAAGGACAGAGGGAAGAAGGAACACACCTGAGGGTGCTGGCTGACTGTTTAATGAGAACGGAGAATGGGTAATTATGTGGGCTCCAAGAAGGTGTGATTGTTTTTTTTTTTCCCCTGCATACTTTTAGACTTGTATTTTGAGAACAAGTTTCTACTGCTATTTTCTTCCTGCTTAGAGCCTGTATAGGTACCTTCCCACAATATAAAGCCCCCCCCAAAAGCCACATTGTCCAAATTTGGCCAAGTTCAAATAATATCTTCATGCAATACCCCATCTAATCTTGTCTATCTAAATATAAATCAATCTGCATTAGCAACCTGCACTTTGGTGCTATGAAAACTAGAAATTACAGCATTTCAAAATTTCATGGTTTGGGTCATTTCATTGACATTGGAGACAAAGCCGCTCATTGGAATTGCTCCTGCTCATATATTACACACACACATCATCCTTCTACCTCTTTATTAGCACAACCCTCTTGAAAGGCAAAAAAATCAGCTGTTGAGAACATCTGGTTTGTTCTCTCTTGGATTATCATGTTGATTGTTAAGATCAACTCCAGGATACCAGCTCCAGTTCCAAAGGCAGTCAAGAAGGGTAGAGAAAAAAAAAAAAAAAAAAGAAAAAAAGGCAGGCAGTGCAGCTTGACTGTGGTATTGGCAAAAAAAAAAAAAAAGGTAACCCCCCCACCTTTGCACTTCCTACACAACATAGCTGTTTCCCTCTGTCTTCTGAGTCATATCTGTTCATGTTACTAAGAAAGCCCCACAGAGCCAATATCGCTAGGGAAGAACAAGATGTATTTTCAACAAGACTGTTGGCTGATTCCAGCTGCTGCAAAACCTTTCTTTTCAGAAATGATAAAAGCTGCAGAAAAAACACTGTGAATTTCGGATTCCAGATACTTTAATTCATGAACCTGGGATATTTGGTGTGGAAAGGTAAGAGCACACATTGTCTGTTTGTCTAGCAAGATAACTCTTGAAGGATGGCATTGTGTCTCCCTCCTACCCTTACCAGCACTTACAGCCATTAGGCTAGAAACGTTAAATGAAATTTCCAGCAGGACCACATAAATCCTATGTATTAACACTAACAGAAAAAAAAGTAGTAGTAGTAATAATAACAGAGTAGGGTAGAATATTTCCAAATTGCAAAATGCTTCAGTTTTCAGGAAGCAGGTTTCAATTCTAAAAATATGCACATCTTAAATAACTGTCTGTAACAATTATTTTGTAGCAGTATCCTAAATCAGATGTTTTACAAATGCAGAGTTGAGCACTGCCATGTGATCAAGACCATGCAGTCTAAAAGATATACGTGTAAACAAAGCACTTCTTTTATCTGCAAGTTGCTGATAAACACTAGCTAATCTTCATCTAATCCTGTGAAGAGAACATCATCCCAGTTTCACAAAGAGGGAAGCTAAGGTAGTGAACTAATCCTTTGGGGGAAATACTCAGGTTAGAATACTAGAGAGACTAGTTATTGCCTGAATTGCATGTAGATGCTCTGAGGCTACTGACTGGTAGGTCTACATGAAAATTTCTGTCCGTTCCAATACATTTCTGCTGCCAAGACTATCCCCTATCCCTGAGGGACTTTTTGGGTAACTATTGACAAAAAGATCAGGAAGGAGAGAATGGGTTTGGACATCAACATAGAAATGGGATTTTCACATCTATAGAGCAGGGTCTTGAAAGGAGGGAGGAACTGCTCTGGAGGAGGATAATGCCACTCATTAAGGACATACATTCACAGTCATCCATAGCATCCTGAAGAGGAGAAGATCAATACACTCAATATCAGATGTGGGATTAGAGCTCAGAGGCTCTTTTCCTAGCCTGGATGCAGACCACTAGACCATGCTAATCTGACAGGAGGAGTTCCTGTAAGGCAGCTGAAAAACAGCACAGATTCATGTCACAGAAAATAAAACAGGGATTCTAAAACCTTTTTGCAAATTCTTGCCCAAGCAAATGCACTGCTGAATGCTAGAGAATAAATAACAATAAAGTGGCAAAGGCTAAGAATCTTCCTTTTTAAGTGGGCTTCCAAGCATGTGCACGTGTGCTGGGAAAGTACTGGACTCTGAAGCCTGTTTGACATCCGGACCAATGACTGCAGAGAACTCCAGCACCAGTCCAGCAACTTGAGCCAGAATGTTAAATAGAGAAAAGAACGTTCAAAGCTGAAGCCTAGGATCAAGCAATCAAAGCTTTAAAGTGAAATAGCCTAGTTCACTGCAGTATTTATAAAAGGTAGTCTCAAAGCTTTCATGGAGTGCAGACTAAGCCCCCACTATTACAGACTGGAATAAACTAATAGAGAAGGTATGTTTAAGGAAGCCTTGTAAAGCAAGATGTATTTCATCCTGGAAAAATCTAGGAATCAAAAAGGATAGCAGAACACAACATGGGTAAGTCAACATGAACAGCTTTGTAAGATAAAAGGGATGCATTAAAAAAGGCATAAAGACTTCATAAAGGAAGATTGGAGGAATGTTACATGATCCACAGCAAACATTACTGTAGGTATCATGATGAAACAGATGACAACCTTCTATCAGATAGGTTCTTGACTAACAAGTTTCTGCAGACAGACACTGATTAAAAAAACCACCACAGCCTGGACCTTTATGGACAAAGGTGAGGGAGAAAGAGTAGACACGAAGCACAGTCACTATACTAATGAGAGATAACAACAGAACAATTAACAAAGACAGTTGTAATCTCTTGCAAGTCATACTGCAACTGATACTGTGGTGTTCCAGACATTCTATGACCAGAAGTCATAAGGTCTTTACTAAAGACCTCTTTTAGCAAAGGTGAGAAACTACAGTGGATCAAACCAATGGTTTCTTGAGTTCAGAAAGTATTTTCATCCATCCTAAGCGATGGAGAAAGTATTTCCAATGTGCTTACTTTGTCAAATGCACCTTACAGGCGTCAGAGAAACCCCTTCCAGTGTTTGGACAGACATCAGCTCAGAAACTTAAGATCGAATAATAATCTTCCACTCATGTAGAGCTGAAAACACAGCAATGTCAATCCTAAGACACATGCAGGCAAGTTCTAATTAATTCCCAATTCTAAATAAACCTTTAAAATACAGGAAACATTCCTTTTTTTAGAAAGGATCACCCAGCAGTGTTTCAGTGAGCACTGGGGCTTTTCAAAGTCTTTTTCGACCAATTTGATGATACACTGGAATATTTTTTTCAAATTCTTTGAGAACTTGCATTTGATCAAGAAAAAAAGTAGCAATCTAAATATCACTACTATAACTACAGAGAGGCACGAGTGGCATAGAAGATCCATTAGATAAGCGTAACTGAGTGCAAAAAAAGCAGCATTAAGTAGTTAGGTGAAAGAACTAAAGTATAAATCTGCTCCACTTCAAATGTGTTTGTACAGTGCTTAGCACAATGGGCATTCTGATTTAGATATGAGCACTAACCAAATATTAATAACTAATAACGGCAAATGCCTTAACCTCAATAAAGCAGCACATGTGTAACTGGCATTTTTTAATGGTGGAAAGAATCAGGATTGTAAAAAAACTTGTCCAGTAAAATATTAAGAATGGTAGTACCTAAACCTGGTGAAATCACATAGCATTCTAAAACACTATCAAAACCATCACAAATATTACATTATTATGTGCTGGCTCACAATATGCACCATGGGGACTCAGCAGTTCTCTTCAAACTCAGTATTAAGGAATGCTTTGGCTATTAGCAGTACAGTACACTCAGAACAAGACCGAAGAAACCAGTAACACTGGCTACAAGAAAAAAATTAGCTGCTGTTACCTTCCTTAAAACACGGTAAACACAACTGGCTAAGTCGAAGACTTAACAAAAAAAAAATGTGCAAGAAACATAAAAGGTAAACAGGAGAAAGGACTGGCACAGTAGGTGAGAGCATGACTTCTGGGCACTAAAAAACCCAGACAGGAATGGGCACAAGTGGGAGGGCACTGCTTAACTTGGGTTTGGAAGCAGTGCACAAGGCAGTTCTGCTTGGGGGAGAACACAGGAAAAGGGGAGAAAAAGCAGGAGGGAAATGGGGGCAGGTGGGCAGTGGAAAGTGAAACAGCGCCACATTTCACGAGCTCTCCCGTTACTCCTCTGCACGCACACCATGCCCAATTTGAGAACCCCTTGTCCACCGAGGGCCAGAAAGGAATGAGCTGCCAATGGGCCCTGGCATGGGAGGACACCCGATTTCCACGCTGCTAACCCCTGCAGCAGGCTGAAAAAAGGCTTGGGTTGACTCAGGAGTGAAAGCAACAATTCAGGACATTAACTGCCCAACTCCAAAGACTTTATTTTAATTAGCCCAGGGTAATTTTACATATGTAGAAGTTCCCTATGGTGATTTCTTCCTACAAGGAGTAATTACATTGCTATTTTGAGGATTTACAATTAACCAAACTTTCAGTTACAAACAAATTCAAGTCTAACTGGTTGATGACTGAACTTGAGAAGACTAATGCACAAAAGCACACAAACACTTTGGATATTTGGCCAAAAACTGATGGATACAAGGTTCTTTCCCCTCCTTATTCTAAGCAGTTACTGTGGTTCAGAAAGCAGACTGACCCCATCCAGATTAGAATAAACTGACATTTCAGTAACTGAAAGTTGAGCCAGAATACAGGCATACCTGAGCTAAGCCTTACTACCTGTGTAACAATACCAGCCAGACCAACAGGCCGCGACGGAGGTGCATCCCTCTCTGTGTGCATACTTCTAACCAACTAACTCAAGGAGAGGACAAGGAACTGATCGAATAAATGGCACCACAATTTTTTGATCCTTAAAGGAAAAATTGAGATGTTGTTTCGTGTTATTCAAATAAATTCCAACATCTCTAACTGCTACCAAAATGGTTTCAGGTTTTACCCCTTGCTCGTACTAGAAAAATTAACTATGAAGAATAAAAAAAAATCATTTATCTGAACACTTAAGCTGGGTATTACTCCACCACTTCCAAATTAGTATTCCATTTTGCACGGTTATGGTACAGGAAGTTGCATTCCATTTATATTAGATCGGTTCAGCAGCAACAAATTCAAAATGGTCCACTTCAGCAATCCGTCAGCTTCCACGTTGTTTCAGGTGGGAAATATCTCATGCTTTTGATAGAAGAACACACAAATATCCTGACAAGCACCACAGGACAAGGCATCTGCTAGTGTAAATGCTGTAATATTTCTGATGGATATATTATGCATCTGAAATCCAAACTATAATGACTAGACACAGATAATATGACCTATTTCTGTTGTCAGTGTAATTTGCAATAGGTACCAAAGAGGTCTGGCTTCACTGGTGCTGCCTGGCTATGCCTGTGCAGCTGGTAAATCGAGCTGGTGCCTGAACACGCTGGTTAGCAGTCAAAGCTGGGAGCAGTTCAAACATCATCAGCCACAAGGAGGTCTTCAGAGATTTTTCTCTTCTAAAGCCAAGGAGGTCCCTTGTGAGTACACGCAAACCACAGTCATTCAGCTGTGTATCAACTTAGCCAACTCTGGGTAGATTTATTTTTTTTTAACGGCAAAAGATTCCTGATGACTCTGCTACTCAAAGACCAACACCTTGCCAAATGGGAAACACACTACTTAGAATGATAAAGGTCAATAGAAATTTCTTCCAGAAACAACGGCCTAGCCTGTTCTCTGAAATACATAGGGGTTTTTTTTATATATATATATATATGCACATATATTCCTTTTTTCCTTCCTCTTTTTTTTTTCTTTCCCTCTTTTTTTCCCTTCAGATGTAGATGCCTACTTTGTTAAATTTCAGCCTGAATTGTTGAAACACAGCAAAAGGATCAGGAACCAAAATCAGTCTCATGATGGGAACGATGAGCCCTGTCAATCCTGCCTTTATTACAAATATACCTAAAATTGAGCTCCAATGTTATCACCTGCCCATGTAAGACTAATTAAAAAATGTTCTGATAACCACTTTAAATCCACAAGGACCGAGTGGTGAAATTACCTTTGTAACTGCTGAAATCATTTTGGTACTACAAGCTTAGAGCACATGGCATAAAACCTTGATAAAGATTCTTGTTCGGTTATTTATTTTAGTCTGTCCTTGGTCAGGTCAGCCTCTTCCTGACTACATGTCCTGGTTTTGGCTGGGATAGAGTTAATTTTCTTCCTAGCAGCTGATGAAGTGCTGCGGTTCGAATTTAGGATTAGAATAATGTTGATACCACACTGATGTTTTTAGTTGTTGCCAAACAGTCAGGGACTTTTCAGCTTCTCACGCTGCCCTGCCAATGAGAAGCGTGGGGGTGCCCAAGAAGCTGGGAGGGGGCATGGGCAGGACAGCTGACCCAGACTGACCAAAGGGATTTTCCATACCATATGACGTCATGCTCAGTATATAACTGGGGGGAGTTGTCCGGGAGGTGGCACAGCTCAGGAACTAGCTGGGCATTGTCTTCAGGTGGTGAGCAGTTGTACTGTGCATCACTAGTTTTGTATATTCTTTTATCATTATTATTATTATTCTCTTTCTTTTCCATCTTATTAAACTGTCTTTATCTCAACCCACAAGTTTCACCTTTTCTGTTTTCAATTCTCTACCCCATGGCACTGGGGGAGGGGGAGTGAGCCAAGAGCTGTGTGGTTGTTTTAGCTGCTGGCTAAAACCACAACACTACACCCTATTTGAAACAAAACAAAACAAACCAAACCATCACAAAACACCAACCTTCCCTGGGTACAATTTCCTAAATAATCAAACTCAGCTACTGCAAGATGTGCCATCTTTTAAAGACTTCATATGAAAATCCTTTTTCCTCTTCATAGGTGTTGTGAACTGTTATGGTGCATCCCATAATTCCAATTCAAAGTCCTGGAAGGAGTTTTGGTGGTGGTGGCAGTGATGGCATAAGTTCTGTTCATGCTTACAAGCTATAACATACAGTGACATTCCCACCAATCCTCACCAGCATGCAAAACACACAGACTGATTTCCTTTTTCTTTTTTTTTAAAAAAGTGAAAGTTTAGGGATTCACGATAGTTACAACAGTGATGTTCTCTGACATGACAACTTCTATTTAACTGGAGAAAAGCTCAAAAAGAAACCCAAACAAACCAAGCACCCCCTCAACAGGCTTACTCCTGCCTCATGCAATCACTAATCCGCCAGCCTAGTTCACAGAGACCATCAATGCTGGAGACCTTGAGGGTCTCCACATCTACTGAAGCCCAGTCTCCTTCCTTGTGCACCAACAACAGTCCCCAGGTGTTACAGCAGATCAAGTTGAAAGACATACACCTAATGCACTGCCAACGGGAACCAAGTCAGGGTTTCATTTGAACAGAAGTATTACAGACCTGCCCTAAGTCAATGGGCACCTGACTGAAGCCTTTGTACTGTCAGTCTGCTACTGATCTTCTCTCAGTACTCAACAAGTGACACAGAGAAGAGGTGGGACCATATTAAGCATCCAAGTAGAGATCTTAAAATTACAGCTGTTAAAATAAGAATGTAATTTCACAAGCATTTTTAAAAGCAGTGCTATCTTGCAATCTTCCAGTAGTCTGCTCCTCCCACTACTTGCTCCCACCTCCACGACCAGTGTAATTGCAGAGACCCACTGACCAGAGAAGATTTTCCTTTTTACCTCTCTTCCAGTGATGCCACCAAAGAGATACTTCTTAAACTACAGTGCAAGAGAGGTCTCGTAATAAAATGTATTTTCTTGTAAAGTGGCCTCAAGTTGTTGGATTGCAATTTTCCCTTTTAACAAGTTATTTTAATTTTTCGGGAGACATCTTTTAATTTTTACAGCTCAGGAAACTGGACTTTGCAATGCAGATGTCTTGAGAAACAATCGGCAAAGCTTGTAAAACCATACTGAAATTGATAAACACACAGTTGTTTTAATAGATATTACAACACCTTGTAGTTAAAAAAAGATTACATCAGAAGTGTTCTCTAAAGGCCAGCAAATTTTGTCATCTTCATAAATTTTATTGCACATGCTTTTTTAAAGTTAAAAATAACAAATTCCCACAAAACCTGGAAGAAAATTGTTTTACTCCCACATGAAAGTCGGGTTGGCTAGACCACAAAGGTATGAAATCATACCTGGAGTAAGTAGTAGGATGAAATGCAATTGAAGCCAAGCAAGCTGGTACCCTATACCAGATCTCCACTGGCTCCAGAAGCTAAAATTTAAGTATTTCAAACTGACCTTTCAAATTAGGTCCTGAGGTCACAGAGGGTCACACACTCAAAGGAGCTAAGTGTGTGTGTATTACATTAACAATCTTAATTTGGGACCAAACTGTACAATTTTATAGTGTTATTTACAAGATGCAGTAAAAGGTAAAGAACAACAGCCTGAAATCTGAATTTGATTCAGCTTTTGACTTTCTGTGCAACCATGAGGCAGGTCTCGGTAGGAAGATGAGAAGACAGAACAAAATTTCTCCTAGAACAGAGAGGCTCTCTGCTCAAGAGGCTCAATGGAACTTCGCTGCCCAGGAAGATAATCTGCAATACTGCTACAGACAAGACCAGCTGGATGCTGGATGTTTGACTTAGGCCCTCACATCACTTTCAGGCTATCATTATAGTTTTAAAATAATAAAAATAAACAGAATAAGCACAGAAAGTGTGCTTTGGAGAAAAGCCAGTTGTAGCAAAAGTTGCTTTGTCTGCAAGTCCAAAAATACAGCCTCATTCACTCACAAGAAAAACTATTCATGGACAGAAAGAACACTGCATAATTTGTAGGTCTTTGCAGGGTGTTGCGTGTGTCCCCCCCAGAAGACTCCCTTTTCCTAGAAACAGCATGAGCCAGACAGAGCTTTTTGTCCCCCTACCAGTCTTGAATATTTTAGGTCTTGTATGAGTGAATCGTAAAGAACTGCGACACAAAGTTCAGTTTAACCAACTGCCAAACAGGAAAGCACTCATTACTCGTTTAAAAGCATCCTTTGTGCAAATGACTACAGTAGAGAATGATGAATTTAAAAAAAAAAAAAAATCCGACACAGGCAACATGACCAGAGTCCATCTATCCAGCATGGTGCAAACAGCAGGCAGACACTACTGTTTCCTTTATCTGCTTTCTCAAACTGACCTTGTTGATCTGCTAGATCGTGAGGCCATGTACCATATTTATAAAAGCAGAGCGCAGGGGCTGACAGCTGACTTGCACTAGAACAACAGCAAAACCCCTGCTTTTACTTTGCCTCCAAGGATTTTAATCGCTGACATGAAATCTGAGTCTTACAAACAAGACATCTGAAAAGTTTGTTCAAAGAGAGGTGCACCAATTAGTATTTGTTAACATGGACAGTTACAGCACCAGATGAGCTCCAAGAGTTCAATTTACCATGTGCCTTACAATCACAGAGGATATAAATTACGCTCTGCACTGGCAACAGGGCAAGCAACAGTAACAAGAAGTTCTGTCCTTCATAGTGCACAGAATTTAGCTGGCATTTAATGCTATTGCTTTCTTTAACAGTGAAATGTCTGAGGTGTGCTAAGTCCTGGTTTAAAGGGTTTCACATCAATTAACTTTCATTTAATACCCAGCAACACATAACTGAATGTATGACAGAGGTAAACCAGTGCAGTTCTTTGAAGGTGCCAATAAAGACACGCCTGAAGTGAAGCTTGTTCACGTAACTCAATTGCCCTTTTGAAGAGCCTTGGACAAAGCCCCCAGCAATAGACTACCAAGAAACTCAGGAGTCACGGGATCTGTGGCTAACAGCCTTGTCATCTGCTTGGAACTGCTTCACAGGACGACAAACAGAATCGACAGATCTCAATATGACAAACGATTAACATGCGAGGAGGATCAAAGTCACGCCAAAAATTAAAGGTGTTTAATATATTCACCCAGTCTCTGGAAAAACAGTTTGAAAGTAAGATGACAAAATTTGCAGATGGCACATTTCTAAGTTACAAAAAGACAAGATGGGGAAAGAAAAAAAAAGGGTATGGTCAACTGAATGCCACACTACATTGTGTTTTCATGAATACGACCATCTGCACCAGTTTAAAACAAGACTGGGTTCTAAACCTGTACAGCCTTTCAGGATAAGGGCATGGCACTGTAAAAAAACTGATGAAATCATCAATATATGGTAAGAAATACAAAGATGGGATATAAGGAGGAAATGGCAATAATACTTATATTACTGCTACCTGAGTCAAAGGCTCAGTGTTCAATAGAATGTAGTATGTAGTTTTGGTTTCTCTGCCTTAAAAAGCTAAGCAAACAGTCAAAAGAAACAGAGATCAGCAAACATGACTGAAGAAACACAAAGACACTTGAATCAGTAAACAGTAAAAAACTATATTATTGATAAAAAGAGGAATATAGAAACATCAAGCTTCATGGAAAAGATACACTTGATAGAAAAGATTTTAAAATTATGTTAATAGTATTCAGAAATCAATTTTTTTTACTACTGCTAGTTTTCTCTTTCACACAGCTCAAGTTCATTGAAATTCCTATTACAAAGTATTTATGAAGCCAAGAACAGAGTGAAACTCAAAATAAAATTAAGCATTTATATGTACACATGCTCACTGACATCAGGAAAGATAAATGACGTAAATGGACATTAAACATTAGCTCTTGTTCTTAGAAGCATAGCAAGTTTCCTACATTTGTCACATGTGACATCTAAGATCAAAAGTGGAAGAAAAAAAACCAAGTCATTTTCTGAAATGTAGGATACTAACTTCAAAAAAGACCCAGCAATTATTCTTACCCTATGATTCTACTCAATGTTTACCTCCACAATGAAAGCAACACATATAAACTTCTTGTATTAGTTAAAAAGGCAACAGGTTTAGCTCAAAAAAAAAAAAAAAAAAAAAAAAGACAAGCTGAAAAATCAGGATTAGCAAACTGAAGGCCAGAAAATAGGAACTGAATCATACAAGCCTGCTGCCTATACAAAGCACTGGAGCAGCGCATTTTAAATCAATCTGTTCATCCCAGGCAATATGTATATTGGGACAATTATTTGTTTTCCTTTCTCCAATGTTTAGTCACCATAAAAACCATCTACATGAAAACAGCTTGTGCTTTACAGTTCTGATGAAGCTCATAAAAAATTAATAGAATGTGAAGAAGGAAACACGATGATGCATAGAGATTTTACGTCCAAAAGACAAGAGCTATGTGCAGGTCTCATTGATAATATGCTTAGTTCATTTTCGCATCTGAGGCAGCATTTTAAACGTAAAGGTTGAATTATAAAATGCTTATCAGGAGTTGTTAGCTATCATGTCAAAACTAAAATGCACGTGAATTGAAGGGAGAATTTATTCAGTTGTTTTTCTTTCATTTATGGGGAACGGGAGAAACAAGTACAGGAAAATGAACTCAGGTGAAGTCCTGAGTGTGCTCAAGAAAATGCCAAAACCTACATCAACTACTGCAAGGATGGGATTTTATCTGCTAGGTAGGATTTCCAAGTATTTTCTAGGGCTGAGGATGCTGACAGCACCCTCTCCATCACAAAGGGACCCTTTGGTTTCTGGGCAGAGTAGAAGTGCAGATCTTTGTGTCAGGCTTTCACCCACCTCTCTGCACCCCCGGTTCCACACGTGTATGCTTCCTACGGTGGGCACGAGGACTTGACTGGGCCACTTAACCAGGGTTATTTATAACAAGGAGGATATACCAAGGTGCAGATCTTATGCCCGTGCTTCCCCTTGGAAAGCCAAGTGGGTTATTAAGGAGAGAACACAGTACTAAATTCTCTCAACAGTTTTCTCAGCTCATCTGGAATTTCCCTACCTTCTCCCAGTGATCTTACACAGTACTGCTCTTTCAAAATTGTGTTGAATCGGGCCAGTGGAACTACTTTTCTATGTTCCTAGCAACAGATGCTAAGGTGTATACTAAATTGCTTTCTGATGCCTTATTTACAATATGCTATTTCCTCCTAATACCTTAAGAAGGAGTGTAAATACACAAGCAGCAGCAACAAATCAGGTTAAAACCAGTCACAGAGAATGCAGTCTAAAACTGTGTTTGAATCATAAATCCTTACCTTATGTTATCAATGTGGGAATTAAAGTCTGATAAGCAACTGTAAAAAAGCCTTTTTAAGGTTCCCCATTTATCCTCCTCAATCTTAAGACTGCCTGTTCTAAATCATGTTATGAGAATAGGAAAGTATTGTGAACTAATGCTCATTAATGCTAAGGACTGGGGAAGAAAGAGAAATCAAGTGCAAGTAGCAAATATCGAGAATCCCATTCATGTTTTAGAGCTGTATTAGTTCATAAAACTAGCAGACAAGAAAAAGGAAGAAAAAGATCAGATTCACACTAGTAGACATAGTTTTCAAAGATGCTGTTCTCTAAACAAAAAAATAACCCTCTAGACTTCAGAACTCAGGATAAAATAGAAATCAAAGAACTCCTCCCTGAGGAGGGCAACTACACCTCTCCACTGCATATCTGAAGAGGAATGTCCTACCCCTTCCAACCTCCTGACAGACTTGTGATATCTTTTTGAATAAAATCTGTGTAACTGCTTTTGGATTTCTTGCTATAAAGTAGCTGTCTTCACAATTACATTTCCAGCTGCCGTTCCACTGTAATTTAATGCTAATTCCTTCATGTTTATATTTGATGCTTTTAATACCATTGTTTTCTAAGGCATTTCAAAAAAGTATTTACCTCAAAGAGTCTGTATTGATGAAATTAAATTAAACAAAACAAAAACAGTTGCATGAGCTTCTCCACTGTGGAGACTGACTAGACGGTCCACAAAACTAATCTGCAACATTCCTGAAGCATATTAGTAAGCAATATACAAGCCACTAAGCTCAAAAAGGATGGAATTACAAACACTAATGAGTCATAACACAACAGATAGAAACTAAAATTACAAGTTGATTGAAGATACCCTTCCACTGACAGGGACAGTGAAAGGAACTGTACAGCACGTACTAATTCAGTTCTATCATAAATTGGTTAAGACTACTGGTGTCAAGATTAATCATTTGAGTCTTGTTCCAAATTATTCCTCTGCGTATGCCATTTTGCTATTCACATCTGTCCTGACTATTATGTACCTGTTTGTTTAAAGAAAAAGAACATATCACACTAGAGATACTGAGATAGCAAATGCAGACTATTGGGTACAGCTGTCATGCAGGACAGTCAGGCAAATACATTTGCCCATCTGCCTACGCACACAGACCTTCTGTAACATTGGACAGCCCATCCCGAGCAAGAGAGAAATCTTGAAAACCTGTTCTCAAACTCAAGACAAAATTTTGGTATCACTTCATACTTCAATTCTTCAAAGGTTTTGTTAGCTAAACTTTTCAAAGTCATAAACACTCTTGCCAGGTATAAGCCTGTAAAGCAAAAAGCACATCTGAACTTCAATATCGTTATTAGACACTTGATCTTCCCCTCACTTGTACCTACTATCTTCTTTAACTTACGGAGGTCTTTCTCAGCCTGAGATCATATTCAGGTGTGTTGCCAACCAGGGTTTGTGTATTAGCATGTTGTTACTCCTATGTTCATGGACTTCAGCTATCCTGCTTATGGTTTGTGTGTTATAACTGTTTATTCAGCTATCTTTACTCTAGAATTTGATTACTAACAGCACCTTTAGTTATGCAGCCCAAAGAGACCACACAGTTTCTTTCCTGCTGACAGACTCAATCTTTCTGCAGAAAGAAAAGACATTATCTTCTCAGAGAGAGTCATTTCAGTGAAGCTGTGTGTAGGGATCAGGACTGCTATGCTAGTTACACACAGCAGGTCCCAGTCCTGAGTTTCACCTAACCTCAGCTTTTTGTAGGGCTGCAGCCAGAAGGTTTTGCCTGAACTTACATTCTCCCACTTCTTCTGTTCCAATGAAAATAGAAACTTTTAATAGTCATTAACAGAAATGAAAGAATTCAGTTTATGAAACAGCTGAATTCTGTAGTTATTAAAATCAAAACAAGGTAATGATTTGTTTTTACTCAAAATTGTTATTTCAAGTAACGAGCATGCAGATGTAAACACAATTCATTTTCGAATGGAAAAACTACCTACAGCAGAATAACTACAGTACCTGGCATTGTGGCGCTCTGCCTGCACATGCACAGTGCACAGGAATAGGTCAGAACTGACGAATGTTGCATTTCTGAGTTCAGCACAGGCTTCCCCAGGTAGGGAAAGCACACTGCTCTGTACACTAGCTCCACACAAGAGGAACTCTAGTCCCACCTTGGGTAATGGGTTAGTCAATCACTGGATTATCATTTTATGGCTTGGATTCACTTAACTAACATCAACAGTCCATTACTGCTGGATTAACAAGACATTTAAAGAGGCTAAATATGATATTCCAGACAAGCAATTATCAAATGCTAGAATTATTACACTTAAATTGCCAGACTATGGAGAGAGGTTGTCCCATGTTACTGTCATATGATCCAAATACTGGTTTATTTGTCAAAACCTAAAAGGTAAGTAAAAAAAATAAACAATCACATTTCTACAGAAGCAAACCAACATTGGGAAAAGACGACCAGCAGCAATACTTATCTTTGAACAGATCTTCCAAATACAGTTGAAGACCATTTGGCTGGAAAAAATGGACCACATCAATTTTGGTGTAAAAGGCAAAACTGCATTTTAATTCATTTACAAAAAGCTCACAGATGTGGTTTAGACAGGAGTTGCTCAAGTTGCAAATATGCCTTGCTCCGGCAAGTCCCAATTTCTTTTCAAAGGGTAGGTCACTGCATGAAAGAGAAAAAAAAAACACCCCAAAACAAAACAAAAACCCAAACAAAAACCCCCCAAGCAGCCTTGGGAATATATGAAAAACAGTTTTCACTCAGAGCTAGAATTGATTTTTTTTTTTTTTTTTTTTTTAAAAAATACTGAAACCAGGCTAAACTGCTTCTTCAGGAAATTATCAAAGGAAACACAGCTGAGGTTGCTGACACAGACCAAGAGGGGTTGGGATGCATTTTGGTCAACAGTTTTAGGCAACTGCAAATTCAGTGAAGAATATGGAAGATGTTGCTGCTAATAAAGTCAAGACCATTTAAATTGAGTTCATAATTTCTTTTATAGTTCTTTGAACCTGCAACTCAAAATGAAACTTAGAGTGGGATCAAGCCTTTCTGGACTGAAACCTCCGAATTACATACAGGTCTGCATCAGGCTGATCCTAAAAACGCCTCTCAAGGAGTAAAGCTTTATTTATGCACTTCCATAATCCCAAGAAGACTCCCACGAATGAGTGTATAACATTTTGGTGTACCTCAATTGCTTACCAACCTTTAAAAGCCAGCCTTTTTTTCCCCTACAAAATCTGTAACGTTCACTGCTATTCATGGATGATCCATGACACAAAGCAAAATGATGCTATGGGCAAGAGGATGGTTTCAGAGGAAGATATTGAAGAACGTCCAGCAGACAGTCTTTGGAAACAAATTTGCTAGAACACGCATCTCAAGTAACCTCATAAGCTACCAATATGTTTTCATACTAACTACACTGACTAACTAAAGGCACAATCTGAGTCCAAATACACAGTACGAGATAGCAGCAGAGAGTTATCCAGAAAACAGCACTGAGTGAAAAGGTTGGAAAGTTCTTATAAGCAGTAAGAGCTGTAGCTACTTCTAGGAGCATGTTTCTTGCCTCTTCCATTTCTTGTGACCATTTCAATACATATTCTGCCAGCACAACCACCCTCAAAAAGTTTGATATATGTGCCCATTGCAAATACAGTTTGTATCAGCAAAGAAAAGTGATCTTGCTGGTTTATAGCTTATACTAATTCCTTGAGTGAAACAAGCTGCATCAGCAAAAGGCCATTTTTGTTGTAGAGGTATACCTACCCTAGCACTTTTGCCTGTATTGAGAGTTGTAAATAAGTCCAGTCCTTAATGACATTTCCATGCTTATACAAGTTTTGTGTGTAGATCTCAATTCAGGTGATCTCATGTGGAGTGCCACAAAACTCCTTATCTTTTCAGCTTAACGCCTTTCTTCCAGGTTTCATAGAAATCACTGAAATCTCCCAAAAGGTGCATGCCTTTTGTATCATGTAAAACTGAAGTTCAGTGGAGAGCAGGTAAATTTTCAGAGCTCAGGTTATGAAAAAGGAAGCATATGCAGCTCTGCGGAAAAATGTAAAGGGCTTGTACAAGGTATGCAGAAGTTACCACTCTGATGGCTAGTTTACAGAAGCTGAAGTTTAAGTTAAATTTAAAATGGTAGTAATTCCATAATTACCAAAGAATTGTTGGCTTGCTGACCTTTTCTTCCCCTCGTTCTTTTTTCTCTTTCCCCTGCTTACTTACAGTACTGTCAAACCAGGACATGCGTCTATTGTGTTTCCTACACAGGTAAGAGCTATCTTCCAAAGAGAAATCATCATCACTGGAGGAAATCTGGGTATGGATTATTTTGCCACTTGAGTCAATACTGGTCTATGTAGATATTACTACTCATTCAGTATGTAACAATCTTCAATCTCTAGTGTAATTAGGAAGAAAAAGGGGAGTTAAGGACAGGCCAGAAATATCTTAATCATCGCTGAAATCTGCAGTAGAAGCTTCTGGAGAGAGCCACTTAAGATTTTTTTTCCCCCCCTAGGGTCCTTGATTCATGCAAAACTGATCTCAAAACAGATTAGGCAAACAATGAAAATACATATGGGAAAACTCAACTGTAGACTCCAGTTTTAGATGGTGACAACTGGTAAAAATTTTTAAAAATGCCTTAGTCTGTTAACAATCTAAAGTCCTCTCAAAAAGACTTTGAAAAATTTGCCAAATACAAGTGAAACTGTACAACAGCTTGAAATGGCATAAATTAGAAGGGCGGCTTATGGTGATTCCACTGACAGAAAACTGAGAGCCACAATCAGCCTTCAGCTTAAGGTAACAAGCGCTATTTGAAGTGAGGTTTTTGAAAAATTATCAGCTGTTTGACACGCTTTGTGAAGATCAACAAATACAGAGACATTTCAGTGTAAAGACAATGAATAATAAATATTACTTTCACACTAAGACATTAACTTTTGTATCGCAGTCAGACAGACATTTTGACAGGGTACTGCACAAATGCAGGCACAGAAGCAAAAAGTGAGGCAATGTTAGGGGAAAGTACCATTATATATTAAACACAGAGTTGAAAGTAGGCAGAATTGAGCTGCAGAGGAAATACTCAAGCTACTACTTAGGACTCCACTATAACAAGAAATGTTTAACTTGCATACAGTATTATTTTATGATCAGACTCTGCCTCGTTCAACCTGCTTTTGGGTCACCCTGACAGCTTTTGCAATTTGTACATCCTTAAACTGATTAAATGGCTGGAAAACCAAATGCATATTTCAAGTAAAGTATCTGTCACACAGTATTTTGGATGACTTAGGCAAACTCCAAGTGTTCGTGTGGGCTAGGCAGCACACGTACTCTGGCTACAGAAGAGATAATTATAATTGAGAAGCAGGAAGCTTAAAGTAAACATACTGGTAACAGAAACCATCACAAGTGGGAATCAACACTGAGTATTAAATAACCTAAACATTGACAGAGGTCCCATTTTCCAGTGATCTGCATCAGCTTTCCTTGTCTTAACACTAAGAAGAACACAGCAGAGAATCAGGACTGATGAATCTGGCCACTGAGGAAAGCTGCTTGCCTGACTGCATGAACTGCTTTTTCCTTGCTGTTTAATAAAAACCCATTAAAAAGTCTTTGTGATCCAGCTAAGTAAACAACAGTGAGTACTGAAAGGAGACATTCATTGATTGTTTTTTCCAAGCTGTTTTCACATCAAAGACATGATAATACAAACAGCAACAATTAAGGTACTTCCTCTTAAGACAGCTATACAACCTTTAAAACAACCATTTCCTGGGAGCCAGAAAGAATCCCAAATTTTCACCAATGGGCAGCTGCTGCCTCGGAAGGGTCCTGTCCTGTCCTCTCCTCTCCCTCCACTAAACAATTAATTCTCATCTACTCTGAACCCTTCCAAAATGCTGCGGACAATTTTTTTCAAAAAGAAAACTGTCAATGACATGTCTGTCACTCGTATCCCAAGACAAGCACAGAAAACCGTGTCATGTCTGGCTTACTACCACAAGCTCATCATTTTTGCATCTGCTAGCAACAGCTGATGAGATCATTCACTAGACTGTCGTGAAGTAAAAATATTAGCCATCAATATACTCAGACTCTTGGATCAGAACGGACAGCCTATCTCATGACACTCTCCAGAGCTGCCTGATGACTGATTTCATTCCTACATCTCCATCTCTTCTTGCTTAGTGCAGTGGAGGCCCTAGGAGATTCTTGAGATTTGTACGCCAAAGAGAAGTACACCCGTAACCGTAAGAGAATCAGGATTTTGGAGCATTCCACCTCAGGATTTAGTATTGAGTGCAATTGCTCCAAAAAATGAAAGAGTTACTTTTCCTGGATGATGGGTATTTGTCTATTTGTCCTTCTTGCTCAGAGGCCAGCTTGTTCCAGCATCTATCCTGATTAATTTCACCTCAGACATCACAAACTTTCCTTTAACTTATGTATAAGGTCTCAAACAAGACGTATTTTCAAACAGCAGCATTTTATTAGCTTTATTCTCTTTCCTCATCTTGCATCACCCTGCTGGTGGTAAGAAACTGAGTCAGCATGGCACTACTTCAGAAGCCAAAGTCAGATCACTCTAAAAAAAAGCAGTATTAACAACTTGCAATAACTTGAAGCAAACAGCTCAGATGCAACAATCTCACAAAGACAGGAAACTGCTCTGAAGTGGGACTCAGGAAACAGGCTCTGATAAGGTGACTTGCCAAACTCAGCTACAGGCTGCGTGCGACATGGTCAGGTCACTCCTCTACCACACATTTCAACTTCTGTTGGATATGACACATGTAGCATCTCTCAGTTCAGAAACATTACAGAGTCTTTCACAGTGTTAATGACCACCAGACACTGTGTTATAATCACAGGGAGACCACCAAGGTGCTACAAAACTACTTTCAGCATTTCCACAGGTAACTGAAAACTAACCAGCCAAAGGTAAACCATCTCTCACCTCTAGTGCTAGCCTCTGCTCAGGATAATGCACAGAGGTGGTAAATAGCACAGGAGGAACTGTGCAGTGTTACTGTCCTGTCTGCACTCGCTCGACAGAGGACACTGGTTTCCAGGTGTCGGATCAGCACCTTCTGTGAGCACTTCACTGAGTCCAACCCTCAAGCAAGCCTGATGTTCCCTCCTGACTTATGCCAGCCCTCGGTGCACACTAACGCACATAACAAAGTGTCCTTTTTCCCTTACTTAAGGGAACACAGTCCCACTGAAATATCCACAGAGCTTAATCTACAACTGTGAGAGAGATGAAAGAAGCCAAAAAAAAAAAAAAAAAAAAAAGAGATCTGGGGCAGAACTGAAGAGACTCCCCAAAGATGTCAGAGAAACCTTTTTTTTTCTCCCCAATTTTAAAAGTATTACTAGGAAGTAAAAACAAAACAAGCAAGAAAAAACACTTCAACCAGGTCAAACGTGTGTTCAAGTGGAGGTAAGAAACCACTTAAAGCTCTCACAGGATTATAAGCCCCTTTGACAGGTCTGATAATTTTAAAGGCCTAATTCCATTACAGTATCTGGCAGACTGCAAGGGCATGTTTTACTAACCATAGGCCACCAGGTCATGATAGATGTTGACAGAAAACATTAAAGGTTAAGTAGATGTAAGACCATAAAACATTTCAAGCTGCACAGTGCCAACAATGTTAACTAGCAACCATGGTGCTGCTTGAGAGGGGGAAAAAGGGGAAAAAAAAAAAGTTGGGTCTTTCCACCAACTGCGGCCCCAGGGAGCCCAGCAGAATCAGGTGGCCAGGGTGGCCAGCATCAGGCACACTCACATGACATGAAGATCCTCTTTGCTATATCAAAGCCCAAATTTCATATGTTCCTTAAAATTCATGAAGTGCAAGATCAAATTAAGTTGAAGAAAACAAACCCATACCAAATATCTATTGATTTCACTAGTCCGCTTCAGCTGGGAAACACCAGCAGCTGCTGTGCAGCCAGCAGCAGCAGCCGTGCCGCAGCAAGGCAGGAGATTCCTGGCAGCTAAGGTCAGGCAACCTGCAATTGCCTCTGTGTAACACTACAGCACTCTGACTTTGAAAAGTAGCACTCGGATTCTCACAGTGATCAGGATCATCAGTTAACTGAGCCAACAGGTAAAACGATTTAGCAAGACACAATAATTTTGCCTTAAGTCCCCCACAAAACTTATTCGAGATCAGCGGTGTAATCACCGCAGGTGGCAACGCGCACTTCAAATCTGCCTGAGAGTATTTATGCAACACATTTATGCAGTTGCGACTCCGACATGTAATTTTGATTGCTCATTCCTTAAAGATTTCTAGACACAATGACAATGGCTGTAATCACAGAGTTAACCTTATTCCAGTCATTAAGTATAAACCCTAACATTTCACATTCCAAACTAGTTAACAGAAAAGAAGGTATCACACAGATCATTGCTGGTGTCTGCGGAAAAGGCTTGAAAGCTGCTTTGCATACTCTCTTCTACAAGGCACTACAAGGATATTCACAAATGAATCTTCAGTGTTTTTTTTCTTTTTTAAAAAGACCTCCTCTGAGTGACATCTATCTGGATAATAAATTGCCAACACCACAAACAATTAAATTAAAAGCTGTTCAATATGTAAGGGGGAGGGAGTTGACTACTGACCAAATCTGACATACAAATAGCTTGCTAATTTGTCAGTGAGCCAAAATAAATTGAATGGGCTGGCTACAGGTGCAGGTAAATGCCTCCAAAATAGACATCAATAAATCATTTAGCCCTCTAACATTTTAGATTACAGTCATTTAACAAGGAGGACATTTTTGCCTTTGCAACGTGATTCGTGAATGCTTCAAGTGAGCCATTTCAAGTTAACGCTTAAGATGGGACTTTAAAACTTCCTTTTTCTGACCTCTTGTAATCTACTCTTTACTTAGCAGAAATTATACACTGCATCTTCTGTTCTGCTTATTGCAAAATACATAATCCAATATTATGGGGTGTTATTTACTAACAATCAACTGACTTTCCAAGTACAAAAATCTCGCAATGAGAGAATACATCCCCTCGCTATTTTCTGTAGATGGAGAGATAAAGTAGCAGCTTGCTGAATATCAGGCAAGCCAGAAGGCCAACATCCTAGTCTCACTAAATCTAAAAGTGTCTGTATGGAAGGGTGAAAACAGTGGGTCATCACATATTAAATGTGTTCCTTACAAGTAAAATCACTTGGTCTCCATAATTCTCCACCTCAAATACTTCTTCAAAAAGCCAGCCACTGGCTATCTTGTCTTTCTGCTCAGGCACCATCTGCTGGGCCCTTTCTCTATGAAAATGATACAATGAGCCACAAGTAACAACAGAAACTTAAATGCATGTTCAAAAGAAGGTCACCCTCATATTAAAACCAGAAACACAAATACATAAGGACCATCTATGCTTCTATTTTTCAAAGAGCTTAAAGGTATATTTGTAAGCCATAAAGTCATTTAATAAAAAGATTAAAATCTCTGGTTTCTAATGGACGAAGACCATATAAAAGCTTACAGAAACGTTTCTGTTTTTAACCTGATTCTAATGCAACTTTTGCCTAATGAAGCATATTTCTTGACAGCCACAAATTACTTTAGATAGTCACTTTAAGGACCTTCCAGGTGAATCAGCCAATTAAGAAATTACAGTATTTCCACCTCGAGGAATAGTTAGAAAACATATATAGCCATTTGGAAAGCTGACTGGAACAGGACAATTTAACAGTGCTTGCCTATGTGCAAGATGACGACATGGTTTACAAGTTTCTTCCAGACTAACCTCTCAATTGCCCTACTGGTAGAAAAGCAGTAGGAAGGCATATGGATGAAAAGGTACACAGGAACATGAAGGACTGGTGCTTACTTCCAGAAATATGCCATTTTATTACACCTAGGGTGGGAAGAGTTTTTATGCACTACACTTACAACCAAACATGACAGCCAGGCACACTGCCAAACATGCATTATAAATCAGAGCTAACGGCCAAATCTGGACAGAACCCCAGTGACAGCGCCAAAGTTATTGATACCAAGTTATTCATACTAAGGTATTACCAAACTTACCAAAAAGCACAAAGGGTGTGACACAACGCTGTGGCACATCTGTCTGAGTGGGAAGGTTGGAGTTAAAGCTATTGACAGCAACAAACCAAGAACGTTGAGAAATATCCATGGTAGACCCCGTTAACAGAACCAGGGAGACCTACAAGCTGCTCAAGGCAGTCAAGTAACAGCCTGTGATCAATAGAAGCAAATACTGCTGGCAGATCAAGCAGGATCAAGACTACATAAGCCACTGCAATCTGTATGAATAAGTAAATCATGACAGACTCCTCTGAAAGCCGTGGTGTTAGGGCAATGCTTCAAAAACTCAACTTTCTTAAACAGTTGGATAGTGTCAGTAGATAAGACAGTAAAAGTACTGTTAACACCCTTCTTTGAAATCTGGCTAGAACATAGATAAGTAAGTGGCAATAAGTGGCAAAAAACCCCACAATATTTTTGTCTTTTCCTACTACTTAGCAGAAATAAGGTTGTTAATAAAATGTTAAAGATATTAAGCCACTAAAACAAACAAGAAGTCAGTACAACTGGTTAGCAGAGCTAATTGAGTACTGAAGAGAGACTTATGACAATCTCCCATTAGCTCTGTTACTTTCTTGGGCTTGAGTAAGAAAAGATACCCAAGAATAAGTAAAGGAATGTTTTTTATGAGCATCCCAGGTTGCCCTAGTTCTGCTTCTGCCGAACCTCTACTCATTTCATTTGTAACCAAGTTAGGTCAGAATTATTTTGAAAATCCAGTACAAATAGTTTTAATGATAAGCAGGTGAAAGAAAGAACCCATCCAGGTACTATAACGTTATATTCAAATAGCATTCTAACAAGCTCATATTTACCAACAATTGCGGATTTTTTTGTCTGCTTCCAGGATGTCAACACAGAGTCCAGCTTGCCTACCTCCAGAAATTTAAGGGATTTAAGAGATGTAAGGGGCACTGAGGAGGTACAAAGAACACAGACTACTAACAAGAACACTGAGAGGATTAGAAGTTAATAAACAAATGTTAAAGGTTATTCAAACTGGTGAAAGCTGCACTTCAGTTATATTGAACAACAAGAATTAGGAGCTTAGCTGAGTGTCTGAACATTTTGTTGGTACTAATAAAGACAACTGAGAACAATTTTTTTTTTTTTTTCTGGAATAGCTAAAATTGCCATTGGTCGCACTGGATTACTGTCAACAGAATGAGCCCCAACAAGCTAAAAATCAGGATTAGTAACACACTGCAGAGAACGCAAGACATTTGAGAATGATCTGGGTCAAGAACTGGAGAACTAAGTATTTGTTATAGGTAGGCTGAGTGGCAGCTTTCCACACTGCTGAAGTAATTACTGTCCCAGTGTCACCCATTTTATAACTATACCTTGCCTTGATTTTAAGGAGAAAATTCTTCAGGGAACTTCCAATTAAAAAAAGGAAAAATAACCTGTGTTCTTTCTGGGCTTCTCTTGTCTCCTTACTGAATCCTCAGTGAAAGAGCCTACGTATGTGCCAGACTGGCTGGCTGCTTTCTCATTGATGATGAATGGATACACACTCTTCCCCATGCCTTAAAAGCTATTACTGCTTTGCTTTATTGTGCATTGGTGTACCTCTGATAATTACCGAAACATCCATTTCATGTGAAGGCGAGCTCATCCTTTTATATTCAGTTTTGTTCAGTAACTCCAAATTGTTCTGATATTGAAGAAGTTGATTTTTAGTTACTTCTTGAAAAACTGTTTTATACACCTAAACATCCTTTTACTAAAGCATTTTAGAAGCAGGTATACCTGATGGAATTTTTGTCCCTATCCCGCCAGTAGAAGAGTCAAGAGATATTAACACAATATATTTTTTCCCCCAGTGTGTTAACTTTCAGCTATTTTTATAAGGACTTGTTTGTTTTGGTCACTCCAAACAAACAATCAGGAACTCCACACTACAGTGAAACAGATGCCACGTCTGTTTTTTCACAGAACTTTCTGGTTTCTTCTGGAAAGGCAGTACAAGGAAAACCACCACAGTAAACTCCAGGAAATTTAGAGGACAGGCACTGGGGTCCTTGTTATGGCAATATTTTTAAAACTCCCAGGATATGTCTATGCTGCACCACACACTGTACCCTGCAAGGTACTGGAGGTCATAAACCATCCAGTCAGCCTGCGTAGCTATCTGCACAGCCCAGCTAGGCTTCTGATACTCAGATTAGATCACCCAGCTCTAGTTTGGATAGTTCTGAACTACAATGCAGTAATAAATGAGCAGTGCTGGGAGGAAGCCACTTTTCCTCGCCTTTCTTTTTTCCTTAAGCAAAAGACTTGCTGTCCAGCTGCTTACAAGCAGTTCCATGGCAGTCCGTTAAAAGCAGCTTCTTCTGCTTGTTCCACCCAAGACAAAACAGAAGTTCCACTTGCATGAACAGTCTCAGAGGAAGGTATTTCCTGTGGCAGTCTCTGTTCTTAAACTGAGACGAACAAAACCAGAGAGCATCTCCACTGAGATCTCTGGAACATCATTTTAGCAATGTTCCACATGGTAAGGTTTTTGGTTGGTCTGTTTTCCCCTGGTTAGCTCCTTCCCTGGTTAGCTCTTTTGATGTTTAATATAATGTTCTGTCTTGTCTTTTGTTGTGTAAGAAAAAAGAAATTACAATTGTAAAATCCCATAGAGTGACAGTTTCCTGCTGGCTGCACTCTAGTAGATTTGTCGTTGCTGTTGATCAGTAATATCCCTTTTCCTGGTGTCCTGGTCATGAGAAAGCAGCCTTGTGTTGTCACAGCCCCAGTGTCAGCTGAGGATAACATGGCAACTTCTATGTCCTCAGCTTACCTCGTGACATAGAGGAACACTATTCTGTTGTCTTAGTTACACATCTTGTAATTGGGGGTTTTTGGGGGGTTGGATACAGAGAGTCTCTTAATCTAATTGCTGTATTAACCTTTATAGCAAAAGAAGGCCTGTTTCACCAGACCATTCTCTCTAAATTATCTCACTGCAATTAATACAATACCTGTTACAACAACAACAAATTGTTTATTAATTGAGCCTGAAGTATCCTCTATAATATTTTCACATTGTCAGTTTGCACACTCTTCTTTTTTGCTTTGTAACCAACAGCTGTCCCCTGTGCCCTACATGGGGACAAGCTTTCTTGGGTGTTCCTGGAGCATCCAGCATTAGGGTTCCAGGGCTAAATACTACTTTTGGCACAAGGAATACCAGTAAGAGTGCGTGTGCTTCACTGAAGTATGAACAGAGCAACATTTCTGCCAGGACCACTGAAACATTGACATGCACAGATCTGACATTTGCACCCATTCTGCTACAATCTACACAAGATTAAAGGCTTAAGACTAAATTCCAAACCTCTCCTGTGATCACTATTTTCAATTGCTACCATGAAGCTGTACCTTGCGCATTCAGATGACTTCTTTACTAGTGAAATGTCACTGCATTTGCAGACATATTTCTGCAGAGATTTTCTGATGGCTCGCTCTTCCAGAAAGGGGTAAGAGTGGAGTGGATGGGAATAAAATTAATTAAGTATATTTTTAAATCAAAATTTTAACCACAAATTGAAAACTGAGCCTTTGGTAACACTCCTCTGTTGGCTTAAACTCAAACTGAAGCATTACTGACTGAGTTTTTCTGAAGTAAATTTACATAAAACCAAACTTTTGTTCTCAAGTTCTACTGCACTTTAACTGCCATCTTGATTTAACTGCTACGCAAAAAGAACAAAATCCTGGCTAAGCAGACCAGTGACAGCACAGAAGAAACATGCTTTTGCTCGATTAAGAGGTGCTTCTACTTTTATGCATGATTAGCTGCTGATAATTACTTTCCTTTCCAATATAACTGTAATAAAACTCTAACGAGGAAAAATTAAAGGAAATATTGGATAACTGTCCTGGTTTTGGCTGGCATAGAGTTAATTTTCTTCCTAGTAGGGGGTATAGTGCTGTGTTTTGGATTTAGGATGAGAATAATGTTGACAACACACTGATGTTTTGGTTGTTGCTAGGCAATGTTTATACTAAAGGACTTTTCAGCTTCTCACACTGCCCTGACAGTGACGAGGCTGGGGGTACACAAGAAGCTGGGAGGGGACACAGCCAGGACAGCTGACCCAAACTGCCCAAAAGGATATTTCCAACCTTAATGATTCTATGATTCCATACCATACGGCGTCATGCTCAGTATACGACTAGAGGGAAGCTGGCCGGGGGTTTAGACTGCGGCTTGGAAACTAGCTGGGCATCGGTGGTCTGTGGGTGGCGAGCAATTGTGCTGTGCATCACTTGTTTTCTATGTTCTATCATCATCATTATTATTCTCTTCCTTTTTTTATCCTATTAAACTGTCTTTATCTCAACCCATGAGTTTCACCTTTTTACCTTTTTTCTCCCCCAATTCTCTCCCCTACCCCACTGGGGGGGCCGGGGGAGAAGGTGAGCAAGCGAACGGCTGTGTGGTTGTTTTAGCTGCCTGCCAGGTTAAACCACGACAGTAACTTAGAGCAATTGTAGTTGGATCTCCATTTTATGTCCTTCCATTCCCAGGCAGTGTTTCAGCCATGCTAATTGTTTCTCTTAAGTCATCCCAGCCTAATACCTGGTTAGCTTAACCTGAGATCTGACTTCTTGAAAGAAACTGTCTCCACAGTAACTTTTCTGTCCAAAATCTACAGATTTGCACAACAAACAATCTTCCATGGTCTTATGAGCCAAGACAAGTTGTTGTCATAAATGGGGGTTCAAACTGGCCAGTTCACTCCATGAGATCTGTCTATAGAGCGCATTTATTTCATCAAAAGTTGATACATAGTAAGGGATTTTCAGCCAGATCTTATCATGGGCTCACCTGAACCCAGCGAAAGTAGTGTGCATGACTGAAGTCAATACTTGTTTTGACAGTGACTTCAGCAGACACAGGATCACTGACACTACTTTAGGCAACGCCTGTTTCGCCTTACGCAGCGATTGTACTGATGGGAGAGCTGCTATCTACAATAGCAAGTCTCCTCCCCATACAAACCGGGCTGTCAATGGCTGAGTTGCAAACACTGAAGCTGTATAGACTCCTTGCATTTCATTTTTGCTGTACATTAATATATACCATTTTATACAGTTTTAAGTTATTGTTTGCTTTAATCCAAGTAACTAAACAAAAAAATAAACCAATATCCCAAATTCCAGTCTGGCATCACTAGTTTGAAACTTTCTGAAAACTCCATGAATCATACGCAAAATAATCAATCTTTTTAGTTCTTACACAGGCAAAGAGATAAACAAGACATCTGTTACTACTCAACGCAAGGGGCAAAAAAACTTGTCAACTCGGACACCTGAGGCTGCCATCGATACTAATAATTCTTTGGGATCTTCTTTGAAACCACTCGCCACAGATGCGAGTTCTGTATGGCAAGGTCTTTATAAAGAGAGCAGAATTAAATGGTGGCAGCAGTACTGTCATTGCTGTTCGCAGAACAGCACGTCACGTTTTGACAGTGCCAGACAAGCTAAAGTTGGAGAAAACGCCACCGATAATTGCTGCTGCCTTTCGGGTTTATGACTGCAGATACAATAAGCAAGATTCTTGTCACATTTAAACGGTTCACCCCCTAAAATAAAAATATGGTAACGCCCAGCTAAATCAGCAAGCCGTGAATTTCCTTCTCGCATCCCCAAATCTCGTGAGGGGCGAGCAGCAGGAAGGGTGGCTGTATGCAAAGCCGCCCCAGCTCCCCGGTGCAGCCTGCCTGCCATCCCCTCTGACAACATGCAGCACTGCCTTACCCACAATGCACCCTCGCGCTGGCACACACACCCCGCTCGCGCGCACACACACACTCACGCGCGCACACACACACTCACTCTCTCTCTCTCCCCCAGGCAGGCTGAGGCGAACGCGCGCACACACACGTCCCCACTTACACACGTACGCCCCCACCCCCGAGAAACCAACTTACCCACAAGTTATATTTCATTCAAAAAACCTAGCGCTCCTCTGCTCGCCTGCCTCTTCTGCTGCAGAAAAAGGCCACATATGTCTGCAAACACTTCTAGGCAGAAACCAGCCAGTGCAGAACAAAGACAGCCGGGGTTGCCTTCATCTCAGCACAAGGCAGCCAGTAGCTATTTTCAAGCTTGTTCGCTCTCCCCCCTCTGAGGGCACCCTGCTCTGTTTCTCCCTCTCTCTCTCCTCTTTGCCTGTCCAGCTACTGCACAACACACATCAATTATTCATTGCTTGTCTCCCGGTTTCCAGGCAAAACCAATCACAGATGGAGTCTTGCTAATGGGCTCATGCCGTACTTGCCAACAGGCTATTTGTGCTCAAGCTACAACCCTCTAGAGACAATAAAGAGAATCAGGTTAAGCTTTAAAACTTCACACGTACGCGAACAGACCTAAAACGGCAATATACATGTAAGCATCCCTATGACATTGCTTAGGAGTACGTCTTCAGCATACAGCATGGCAGAAGGCTGCTTTAAATCTTCTGAAAGGGTTTTAAGAAAATCAAACACTCAGAAAAATCTCACCTCAGCTGCATGTTACTGATATTGATGGTTTTCTTTTCTGTCTCTAGTGATCCATCTCTTGCTTTCCCATTACACCTCTCCCTCCTTCTCTCATACTCATGCACGCACACGCACACACGCACACGCAGCCACAGCCACTTTGCCAGAAGGAAGAGAGAGAGAAAGAGAGAGGAGGAAAAAAAAAAAAAAAAAACACCCAGGCAGCTCACATTTCAAACTTGCAAGGAGGGGTGGTGCTTAAAACGCTAGGACAAAGCCTCTGTCTCTGGCATCCAGCCAAAATACTAAAATAAATCCCCTCGATCAATTAATTGGAAGCAACACTTGTTCGAGTCCGCATAACAAACCATTAAGGGCACCGGGGCCGAAGAGTCTTTAGATTTGGGAAATCTTATACACTTGTTTCCCCCCTCCCTGTTTGCTGAATGCTGTTGACTAAATCCATCAAACTAGTCATGCTAATTAGCGTCCAGAGCAGCCTCGGCGGCAGAGCAGCGCCCGGGGCGGGCGGGCGGGCGGCCCCCGCGGCCGGGAGTTTCCTTCCGGACCGGCCACCGCCCCGCGCCGGGGCAGGAGGTACCGGCGGGCCCCGGCGAGGAGGTGGCCGAAGCGGCGGTTCTGGCCGCGGTCCCGAGGTGAGCAGCGCCAGAGACCAACGAGAGGCGCGGCCAGCGCAGCGCTCCCGCTCGGCGACGCGACGGGCATCACCGCTCCGCTGCCGAGGGGAAACTGAGGCACGCAGGCGGGGAGGCTGCGGGTTGCCAGCTGGAATCACTGGCACCAGCGGCACAGCCTTGCCTGGGCTCCGGGGTTGCGTTTTGCGTTTGGGTTTTTTGTGTAAAGAGTTCAGACGTTCACCTCTGCCGGACGCCCACTGCTCCTAACAGCACCACCCCTTCCCACGCCACTCCGAGTTCAGAACGGCCCACGAAGGAGTTTTAAACAAAAAGTTTTACAGATCAAACTGTGCCACAAAGTAGCCTTTGGTGGACAGCGTTTCAGTTGACAGCGTCAAAGAAAAAAAACAAAACAAAAAAACAAAAACCAAAACCAAACAGGAAGGTAATGTGACATTTTCTTTTTTGCTCCCGCTCCGAGGGAAAACTGGCAGTTTAAGTTGTGGCCAGGCGAGCACCAGCCTTTTCCTGCCGGCCTCCTGCGGTGCTGAGCCGCTTCCTTCCCCGGCACAACCTGCACAAAGGCACCTCCACCTCTTAAAGGCGCACCCGGCCCTTTTGCAGTGCAGCTTGCCTGCAGGTTCCAGCGAAAACCCAAACAAAATAGAAACAACAACAGAGGACGACTTAAACAAAAAATTACTGGCTCCCCAGCAAAATTCCTTCCAGCGAAAACAATGGCCTCGGCTTTCCTTGCCATGCTTACAGTCACTTAACAGTGCTTCGTAAACACCGTAGCAGAAAGAGTCTGCAACATGACAGATCAGAGCAGCAAACTATCACAGATATCAAAGAGCAGCTCTTCTCTGAAAAATGATTCCACAAAAAAGCACTGTCAGATTTCATGTTCATTTTTTTTCCCAGGGAATCCACTTCAAACAAGTAAAAGGTATGTGTGCTTTTCACCTAACTTCTACTCCTGAAGTACCAGCTCAAGGTCAGCCTGTCAGGGTTATTGCTTTCTCTCCTCAGCCACCAGACTAAGCAGCACTGCAAACCAAACCCTCCATAATACTTCTGCAATCTCAGAGCTGCACAAAAGCCTGACTGCAGGAAGACTTCTTAACAGCACAGCTGCTACAGGTGGTACGAAACACAGCGCTGGGCTGGTATCCACAGCAGATAGTCCGTACAGCATGGGCAAGCCTTCAGCTAGGTCCTCAGAGATCAAGGTGGACCCACGTGGCCACTGGAACCAACTCTTACACAAAATATAGTTTCCATTGCAGTTGATCAAATCTGAGATGCAGTCATACAAAAGAAAAGTACGGAACCTCATACAACTGTTTTCATGGACGGATGCTTTAAGGAGCTGTAAATGATACAGCTAGGCTGGCAGAATAGGTAATAGCAAACATGAGTTTTAGAGGACTGGCAAAGCAATAAGAAATGTTGATAATCCTGAACAAGTACCAAGTTCTGTACTAACATAACTGCTCTGAGTTGGTGGATGTGAATGAAATTTATAATTGACTGTAATTCTAGAGAAATTCTAGGTACACACGGAATATACATGTTTTTGCACTTGTTTCAGGTTTTACTGCATTTACTAAATTTTCACACTGTTTCTAAACTATCATGGTGTTATTTCATGTTTCAAAATAACACACAAAGCAACGACAAGAATGTATCAGGCAGTTGCGAGGTCCCGATTATCAAGACTGGCTCCTTCCTCATACAAGCTTCAATGAAATCTTATTTTCTGAAGGGGAAAAAAAATATTATTTCTGTATAGAAGACTCATATTCACCAGTATCCTATGATTTTCTAACTACCACCATAAGTAAGAGGATTGCCTTCCCCCCCCCCCCGCAATTAAATGCTCTTTCTAGTGTAACAGTGTAAGTTTCTCTTTTAAGCTGCCTGTCTTTTCAGCGGAAGTGGTTTAGAGTAGACAAATCACTTATCTAAAAATTACGTACGTACTTCTCCTTTGACAAATCTTCAGCAGGTTTCTAATCCCACCCTGCCACTTGAAATATCACTTTCTGTGATGACATTTGAGTCACAGTTGTCAGAAGCATCAGGCTCTGTAGTTAAATGGATTAAATCACACTTCATAGCATGCAGTATTTTGAAGGAGGAGTGGTTTATCATTTGTAGAAATTAATCATAACAGGTTTTTCTCTAGGGCAAATTCCCAATCATTTTTGAAGATTACTATGTTTAAGCCCCACTGACAGCAGTATGTCAAATTACATCACAGGCAGTGATAACTATTAACAAGACTCCCTGAAGACATCCACTACTGGGAGAAGCAGGTCCATACTGGGGAAGCACCTTTTAAACGCAGTGGTGGGAGAGCAGACTCTTTGGCCATGCTCTGTGGCCCTAGGGATCCCGTTTGTCTGGTGGTGTGCCTGGCCGCTCGCATCTTGAGCGGCCGCTCTCCCGTGGGGTCAGCGAGACACTCAGCCTCACAGGGGAGCGGAAACAGGGGGTCAGGGCATCGTTCAGTCCTACAGGAGGAAGAGCAGACACTTATTTGGGCCACCTCTAGCTGATTAAGGAAAAGAGTTGAAAGATTTTCAAAGTCCCATTTACCTCAAAACAGGAGGCAGCGTTGTCTAATGTATGCTGTCAATGCCAAGCAATATTACTGATCAGAATTCTCCCAAATCTCAATCCTGTCAGTCACCGCTTGGCACAGAAACAAATTGCCACCAGCACATCCATTTAGCACTGCTCTTTGCTCTCCACGCCAAGGCACTTCTCTCTCAAAGAGCGTATTTTTGAAAAGTCAGAAGTCCATCCTTAAGTCATGTTGCTGTGACAGATCTGCATGGCTATGGAATACCAATGTTTATGGTGAACAAGAGAATAACGTGGACAGATTTGTATGTTCAGGTGCCTCTGACTGCGCAAAGTAAACGGCATGCTGCTTATCTTCAACTAGGTCCAGCGAGGTAGCCTTTGAATGCAATTCTTGCTTCTCTCCCTCCTTGCCGACATTGCAAAAAATGAACCAAATACATGAACACCTGTAACAAAGGCACAGACCACCAAGAGGAAAAGAAGGAGAGGCTGCAGAGGGGCAGAGATCAAATCCCCAGTTTGGATGCTTCAATATCAGTTAACTGTACAAGGGGGAACATCATCATGTTCCACTAGTTTCATTATGACAGGCACACAGAGGAAAGAGCAGAAAAGTTGTTTAGAGAAAGAAAACATAAGGGAGGGTAAGGAAATTCTCTTCAAGTAGCTGTAAATACCAGTTATTGCCCACTGAGTCATAATATAACCCTTTAGCAATGCAAATTTTCTATGACCAAAGATTTAAAAGTTTATCTTGGGGACCAATCTTTATTCATCAGAATTTTGCTGCACTGCTGAACACAGCAGGGTAGTTCCTTACAACATTTGCCTAGAGCAGGTTATTTGCCCAAGAATTAGTTCCCTGGATATGTATATACTTTACTATTGATTCAAAGGATTCAAAAAATTCTTTAGAAGACTTACAATTACATAGTTGAAATACACAGAATACATGGATCAGTGGCCTTGTGGATTTTTCCTAATGTTTCACAGTACGCTGAGTCAGTTGAAGCTGTTATAAATCACAGGGCTGCATCCCAGTCAGAAACCAACCATGTACTTGGAAAAAAAAAAAATCCTTTGACTCTGCATCAAGTGTCTTTCATGCATAACCCACTTTTCCAGGATCAAACCAACTCCATCCAGAGAGAGGTGGGAGAGGAAAACCCAGCATAAAAAGCAAAGTAAAAAAAGACTCTTATGTGGTTTAGTCCTGTCTGGTTTAAGTCCAAGATTACTACATTGCAGAGATTGCTATGACTGAAGTACTTACCCTCACAAAATGTAACAACACAGCATTTCCCTTTCTCCTGCTGCCTGTGACCACTGCTGGCAAGTGCCCTTGGTAACTAAATGTTTTGACAGACCCTCTGATCTGGACTACATACCTGAAAACACCAAATGCTGTTTTGGATGCACACAACAATTGGACCAAAACCCTCAAAACCTTCTGAAAGAGACTTACACCCTGTTTAACTTTCAAGACCATGGAAATGCTCACGTTCTTGTTAACCCATTATGAAAAATTGTTCCTTCAAACCTATGCAGAGACTCAGGACAGACCTGTAGGCAGTGCAATGAAAAACACCTCTGTCAATTGCCATGATCTTTGGGAAAGGAAGTCTACCTTAAATCCATCTAATAAGATGCAATGTTGCAATTTTCTAATCTCTATTTCCTTCCTTCCTTCCGATTAAATATCTTCACCATGTGCAGGAAAACAAAAATCTATAAAATTACAATGAAATATGGGGAACACCCAACCCCACCCCCCCAAAATTACAGAGTGAAGTCACATTCATCATATTTGTATCTTTGGTTCTCTTCACAGCTATGCTTTTACAGAAAACTGAGAAGCAAAAGTAACCAAACCATGAAGAAATAAAGAATGAAGTATACTAAGGAAAAAATCACCTCTGTAATGTAGGATGACAGTCAGAAGAGAGGCTTTACAGAACCAAAAAAAAAAAGAAAATCACTGTACAATGACGGCATCAGTTCAGAGTTGTCTCCAGCACTATTTCACCAGCAACTGAGCTTCTGCAGCTGTCCCCTCCCACACCTAATGTCCATCAGGCAATTCTAAAGACAGATGGCACAAACCCCACCCATGTCTCTCTGCCCTTCTTTTACTATATCTATTTTGCTACAAATACTAATGAATGTTTTAAAATGTGCTTTTTGTGACATGGGAGCTTTATTGCTTTTCCAAATTTTAGAGATGTCTTAATTTTTAGATACTTCCATTTAAACTCCTTGGTAAACTGGAGCATGGCACAAATGTCTTCAGTGCACATCTCCACCTCCAGTGCCTCTTTTGGCACCTGGGCTAGAGTTCATTACATCTCTTCTAGCAAATCAGGCAGAAATAGAAATTAACTGAAGCCCTTTCCATACTAAATCAAATTTTTCAGCATGATCAAGTGGATTTCTAAAACATCCATATTTTTCATGACTAACTTTTGATTAAATAGATTTTTTTTTTATACCACGTCTTGCAAACTGCCCAGTTTTCCTTATATAGATTAGACATTTTTAACCTGCTACCACTTTGGGGAGAATATCTGATCAACTGTTTCTTTAGATTTCAAACTAATCTTCTAGCATTCGTATGTTCCGCAAAGGATTAAAAACTTTGTCATACATGAAGCAAGACTTTCAAATGCAGTGAGGATTAGCCTACCTCTCTATGTAAGTTTTACTATGCACTTTAAAAAACATATTTTTCTGCTGCTTTTTGTCAAGCTCAAGATTATATTCTCAGTCAAAATATTTGTTTTTATTGAATGTGTAGCTATCCTAGCTGAAGCCCCATCCCACCTCTGGCAAGCTGTGGGTTAATTAACAGCTAAGCTTCCTCTCTCCCTGCTTAACTGTTCAAGGGGATAAGGAGGCAGCTCTTAAGACAGTAACCTAATCAGGTCTCACTGAAAGAAGGCAGAGAACTGTCGGAACAGCAGCTTGCGAGGCTGCATAGGACTGAAGGGATGTGAAGGAGTAAATGAAACTGAAGCTTGGAAAGTAGAAGCCCTGTGAGGGCTCCTGGACTTTTCCTGGCACTGTAAATCCAGTTTGTGCTATTTTTACTGTTAGCAATATTTTTTTGAAATATAAATTGTAGGATTATTTCTCATTATGATCTCAAAAGAATAAACCCTACATGAAAATATTGCATCCCAGTGACTATTTTCCTTTAATTTTTCCTTCTAAGTTATACATGCATTCATCTCCAGCTGACACTTCTCTTTATTGCAGCCCTTGGAAGGGCACTGTGAGCATGACTGCTCCGGCTTTCTCAGAGTGGCTCAATCTGAGTCATCCTCCCCTCTGCATAATCCTGTTGGCCCCATTTTACTGAGCTGCCCCTAATCCAAAAATGGGTTTGAGAGGAAACCTAGGCTATTTGCTTATATCCTTTTTTTATTATTACTTTTAAAAACCAATCCACTAAAACATGGAAGGCATCAGTAGTGAGAAGGAATATGTGATACAAACATCCTGAGTGGGACATAAATGGAATAAGGAAAGATGTAATGTCCTTCATTAGCCACAGTATTTACACTCTATACATAGGAAAGTTAATGACTGAGCCCTTTTTCTGTGCTGTGAGTGAACTGTGAGAGCATTCAAATGAGAAAGTTGAGATGCAGTGTATTTTTTCTAATTAAAAAAACAACTACGAAAACAACTCCGAACATCACTTTCTCCAAGAAAACTGCAGTCTAGAAAACCATCAAAAATGCATAGATATGTTTAATGATGCCATATCTAACATATGAGAGGTTATATAAATAAACAAATAGATAACAGTCCAAAGTTACAAAGTAAAAGTTACAAATTGGTGGCTATGCATCACTGTCTTGGAAAGCTTCCATTCCATACAAAGACATTCATCATTTGGAGGCCAGCTCATGCTTCTAGCTTTGTGTTTAAACAAATCCATGTACCATCATGATACACTTTTTATATCAATCTGCCAGAAAGCCATACAGAGTTATTTTTAGCGGACTGTGAGATAAAGCACAGTTTAGCTTACAAACTAGCCTAATAAGGCAAAATGTTCTTGGTGAAGACCAAATGCAGTCGCTGTCGCTCTTTCCCCCATACACCAATCAATCTCTAAGAGCATCCCTTAATTTTTCCCGCTTACTGTGAAGAATTACTGCATTATCAACGAGACAGAACTAGGGGGATCTTCATCATTTTGCCTGGTTTGATAATCAAATATACAGTGATTGCAGAAGAAAGGAAATGGTCTGAAAAAAAAGGTGGTTTTGCTCAGATTTGTCAAGGAAACATTTTGATAGACAATCATTTTAAGAGAAACAACAGCTTAGTATCAGTTTTTGATTTCAGAAACTGGCAAAACTCTGGTCTCAGTCAACTCCAAATACTTCAGGTCTCATGCTTTTTCAGTGCCATGTTTCCTTCCACCACGTTGGCAGTGGAACAAAGCTTTAGAGTAGACATAAAAGACTCCCTGAGAGTATGTGTATGCTTAAATATTAGCATAGATCTTCTTAAAAGTGTTCCAAAATCCACTAGATTACTTAGAATCTGAGAAAAATCTTCATTTTGACATGTTGTTGCTCGGGGGGTGTGGGGTAATTCTGTAACAGTTTATGAGAACAAGATTAAAAACCACAATTAACACAGACTTCTATCTTTAGTAATTATTCATATACCTGTTTAGCTGATTATAAGTTGTAGCTCCAGGCTGTCTGCCTGCATTGCTAGGACACAGACAGCAACCTTTGCTAAATTGACTCCACCGGCTATGCTCATGCTGCAAGAGCTGTTTTCAAGGACAGATGTACAATGTTATATGGGTAAAGAGACGAGCAAATTAAAGATGGGTGTTCTGTCAGGAAAAGGTCTGAAGAACTTGTGTCAGCATTTCCCTACATTAATAGAACCTCAGATTTTTAACCCTTCACCACCTATTACTTAAAGCAGCACCTTCCTTATATAAATAGCACAGTTGTGTCTTCTCAAATAAAATCATGAAAACACAATAGCTCAGAACAAAATATAAGGGCATGCACTGTACATAACTATGTATCTATATATAGATATCGAGGGATTCATGAAGAGCTTTTAATCCTTCTTAAACTGTGATTCATTTTAAGGCATCATAGCTTGTGGGTTAAAGAAGCTGAGAAGAGTAGAACATGAAGTTACCAAAACATATTATTGCCACACAAAACACAAAATCATCCCTCCATTTGAGGTCATCAATAAACATCCTGCACATCCCTACCAAAAAGCGACACTCACATTTTGGATTTTTCTTTTTATCATCTGAATTCTGCATATTTGTGTTTAAAGCAGTATAATGTATTTCTTTAAATGAGACTGAAAGTCTTTTAGACCTACTCTGCTCTGAGAAATACTTCTTAGTACAACCATAGAAGAGTTATACTGGCAGCTCCTACCAAGCACAGACACAGTTGATACTGGCAGGAGGCTGTCTTATATTGCCCTTATTGGCTGACCATTGAAATTAAGTTTACAATCAAGGGATTACATAATGTCACTAAAAGAGGGCTTCTGGTATGTATATAAATACGTCTTATTTTGCTAGAGGATTTCTAGCATAGAACTCGTCTACTCTGAGACTAAGAGCAAGCCTACACCTTGCAATGATGTGAACCAGGAAGAGCCAGGAGCCATTGATGTGCTCCCATGCAGGAAGGCTGTCCTGTCCTGTGACATTGAATTCAGTCCCAAAAGCCATACAGGACTATTACCACACCGTTACACCAGGGACTGTAAACCCTTCTTCTTGGCAGAGATAATTGGTTTGGGCACCTAACTACTGACTACCTCATTTCTGAATCCAGAGCTAGGGTTGATGCTGCAGTCTCAGGGTCTACTACATTCTGCCATATCTCCACTGAACTACTTCCCTTCCCTTCACAAACTCCTCTCAGTAAAAGTTTCTATGTGATTGAGAAGAATCACCAATTGTCACATGGAACCTGCTCCTTTTCATAGAAATGCAAAATTAAAGAACCAATATGGACAACATCTTTCCAGGAAACTGACTATAATCTAAAATAGCCCTTAATTCTCAGTGCAGCAATAAATAAAAGAACCGTGTATTTCCAACAACTGTAACTACTGCAAAGTTTCCAATAACTAGACAATGCAGGAGACAAAATTAGAAGGTTACATATTATCAATGTTTTCTCTGAAATGAAATAATAAATCTTATGAGTACTAAAAATTACCCCCACTCCCTTATGTGATTAAAAATATGCCATGGACAGCCAGAGGAAATCTAACATAAGGAACACTACATAAGTGTACAATCCCCTACACTGGGGATTTGGCAAAAGACCTAAGAAGTTTCTGTTCTTTATTGTAGTGAATTTCTGCAGTCATGAAACAGCAGAGAAGCTTATTAGGCCCTTCAACCTCTACCCCCACCCCCAAAACACAAGTTTGCTATAGCTGAATACAGAGAAATACTACAGTTCACACCAAGATTTTTAATAACTTCATCCATCTGTTAAATACTTAATTTACATTCTGCTAAAATATGCAGCAATAGTATAGCTATGAAAATATACATTGCTCCATAACCTGGAAACTACCCATCAGTATTTGACACTATTTCTTCTCTCCTGCAACACTGTATGGAGAGTTTCACAGAAGCAGTGCTTCAATAACGTACAGACATCAGAAAGGAATCTTGTCCCTAAGAGACACTTTGAAATAGCCCGATCAAGTCAAGAATCCTTCCACTGTGAATGACAGGAACTGCCCTCTTTTTAATCCATATGCATCACATAAGTCTTTCTGTCCACTATATACAACACATTATCTTGATAGGCTGATTGTCCACAGCCAAAAGATTGAACATTGAGAATTGAACAGTTCAAGACAAAAGCTTTATGATGGGAGGTTTGATGGCAACCTGTTTTTTCATGAAGCCTTCAAAGCTGTATATGTGGTTTTGTTTTTTTTTTCTTTTTTTCCCTCATTTAAATCCAGTGGTAAGCCAACATTAGAGCTGAACATATTCTTTGGAAGCTTAACCAGACAACTGTATTTTTAATCACTTAATTTCTTTTAATTCTTAAAGTACTTAGAGAATACACACTGAAACATCTCCCCTTTAATTACAAAAGCCAAAGTGAAAAAGTTCAGGTGTAGTGACACTGACTTAAATGAGAAAGTACAATTTGGAGAAGACAAATGAAAATTTTGGATACCTCAACTTGAGAAAGTGTAATTTGGGCTGTTTTTCTAAAAGTGCCAAATCTCCTGCAGCTAGAAGTTAAGCATCTTTAACATATTTCCGGTTGAGAACCCAAGAACTGAGGTCATTAGTCTGCTTTGGGAATTGTGGCCCGTATCGCCACAGCTCTTAACTTTTGACGAAACAGTCACTGTCAGCTCTCCAAACTATTTACTGACTAGTGCACCTTTATCATCAACATTTTAAATTAAAAAGTGCCAGCAGGTTATTTAAATGAGGCTCAATATGCATTAGTGTTACTCTGCAGGCCACTTATCTTGGCCTGGAGGACTGCTGCCTGGAAAATGTTGTGCAGTCTTTAAAACGACTCACGTCAAAATCTTTGCTAAAAAGATGTAATATACTTTCATGCCTGCAAAGAAAAATTAGTAGATTCAAAGCAAATTGCTTTTACCAAAGGTAGGAGAAATAAAGTTATAAAAGTTACATTTCTTTTTACTTTAGGAAAGGGAATAGTAGACGTATTTACAGAAATATGCGTCAACAGAAAAAAGAATCTGCCTTATGCTTAAAGATAGTTTTTGCGATGAGGGATTAGAGATACTAAACCTTCAGGAGGCAAGTACTTCCAAGAAGGAAAGACAAAGATCCTGCAGCAGGTCTCATCAAAACTTTCTGTTTTCTCATGCACAGGGTGTCCTCTCTAAATTGCCTTTCTCTTGTTTTGAATCACCATTACCTTCTTTGAACAATTCTTCTGGGTGAACTCCTATAATTTTAATATTTATAGCCCCAACAAAATTAAGGTTTATATTCTAGTACTATCTCCACTCTAATCTGCCATCACTTTCTGAGATTTAATGGTAGCTCTTCTCTCTGCTGAAGGAGTGAAGTTCAGTGAACTCAGTCTCCTCACTTCAATGAGATCAGAATCAGAGGGGTCTGTCATAAACTCCTATATCAAAATCAGAGAGGGGGAAACGGAAGCCAGCTTTACAAAACTGGAACAGAAAAGTTAACGAGTACCCTTCAATATCGCTCCTCCACAGCTTCAGCATTTAGAAGCGAGAAATGATTGCTTCAGCAAGCTGAGAAGACTTATGTATCTTCTACCACTCTTGGAAATCTTCTCCCACTCCTGGGAGTAAGGGGGAGAAAGATAGAGGGAAATACAAAGTTGGTTCTTTGCTTATTTTTTACATCGGTGAAAAGGGGAGAATGTGAGAGAAAAGCCCAGTTTCTCAATAGCCCTCAATATATCACTTCTGTGCTCCTAGTCCCATGCCAGACCCATGCCACTCACTGCAAACCATCTCCTGGTACACTCTAAGCAAACTATTTCAAGTTCACAGCACAATTTTCTTTTTTCACATGAGAACAGACCTTTTCATGAGTTCTCCATGAAAGCAACCAGGATTTACTTCAGTTTTTCCTCATTTTTTGGTAGCAATTCTACAGAAAAGATGTTAGGAAGGATGGTGATGACTCTTGCTTCAATAATTTATTGGCTTCCAAGTGAAACCATATACGATAACACTTCTAACCCAGTTCACCTCTATTGACCTGTGCTCTTGCCGCCAGCCTCAGTATGAAAAAAACCCAACACATACACATTCCTGTTTTCTCTGTTGTAACTTAATTGATATTACTGAATATGGTTTCCAAAATAAAGTAACAGATTAATCAGGAAAAAAATTAAATGCCTTTAAATTTGGAGTTGCTTAAAAACAAAAGAAGAAAGCCCATACAAGTAGTTTCTATACTCTGGGAGTAAGCATGCTTATCCCATCAGTTTATGATTAGCAAAAAAAAATAATTGATCAAATCAGTATTATGTTTTAAGTGTCACCACTGCCACAGGGAGACATTAGCTACGCTGAAGAAGTATGGGTCCAATGTAATTAATATTCTTATGACTAATCACTGGAGTTACACCATTGCCCAGAGACCCAAGGAGGATTAGAATATCATCATAATGAAAATTATCAGCACTATTTGTTACCTTTTAGTTTTAAAAATGTAACTAAATTCTTAAGACTTCAACATTGTCTCGTAACGGCAAGAATGATTTATGGGCATTCAGCAAGAAGAGGGGGAAAAGAAAGCATGAATCCCTACAGAACGCCACAGGAAGGCAAGTAATAACTCTAAACCTAGTAAAATATGGAACATATTTTATATTATTCTTATAAAATATTTATGTTACTTTCAGACAAAGTATTGACCGAGATATCTGATTTTGTCAAAAACATGAAAACTTTCTCTAAATAATTATAACAGATTAAAGAGCTGATATTTAAGTAACAATGCTCTTTGAGGGTAGTCATCCTGCAGGCAGAGGAATGCAAAGGTAAGAAAACAAAGGTGTGGGAAAACAACACTTCTGAATTGTGGTACGTTACTGAAGATGACTGTGTCAAACTGTAATGCAAGCTAGCAAGTAAGCTCAAACACAGACTGCATATCTGAAGGAAAATCCATACTGTCTTTTAACTCTTGCATTTAACTGCCAGAGCAGCAAGCAATGCCCTTGGAAGGAGCAACCAAGAGAGGGGGAGCAGCCACCGCTGCTGCTGCCTTCCAGGAGGGCAGAGCTGGGAGGTGGCAACCTGGGGGGAGGAAAAGCTTTCAAGATCGAGGTGTGCTTTGGGGAGGCAGCAGCATTGGGAATTCCTGCAAATTAGACCAAATCCTCTCAAGTAACCTGGCATGCTTTCCATTGATTCTGTGTTTGTAAATGAAAAACCAAAAACATAGAAAAGAAGGCACTTTTGCCCAGAAACTTAGGAGATAAAAGCAGTACCCAACCCCCAATGCAATTGATTATATTTACAGAGACAGTAAAGAGAAGAGAAAAAGGAAAGAAGTCACTGTGTCGCCATTTGAGCCCCATTTGGGAGGAATTAAACACATTAACGTAATCGATTATACTAGTGCATAACAGCAAATCCACTGCTCATCTGCTATCCTCACTTCAGGGAATAAACGAGGGATGAGGGCTGCCGGTACATCCCATAGGGCAGGAGGTAAGGAGGCTGCCTTGCCCTGCGGGGTGCAGTGTTGGGTACTGATCCAGAGCCCTCAGTCCCCTCTGGCAAGACTGGCTCCCTTCTGTCACTAACTGCATCACCCTTTACCAGGTTTCATAAAAACACCATCCTTAAACTAAGCTGTTTGCGTAAATCCGGTTTGTGATTGCTTTCAGACAAGAACTCACAGTGGCAAATTGCAATTAGTCCACAAGCTCTTGTAATTGAGTTAACACTGTTCATTTCAACAGGAGGTTCAATCACTGTTAAGATGATGATGTCAAATCCAGAAGGAAGCCTCAAGACTACAGTAAATTCTTTGCCCTCTCTGTCCAAAATGGCAGTAGCAGAAAAACAGCTGCATGACCAAGGCAGTTGGGAGACTCAAGACAGCAGTTCCCCATTCTCTGACAGGGTGAACTCAGTTCCCACCTCTTCCTCCTCAACCCTTGCCTTCATTTACCCTTTGTCTTTCCTGTCAACTTCAGTTACAAGTTCTTCAAAGAAAAGACCTTCAAACCCTGTGCAGAGTTTCTTAGCACAACTGGCCTCGATCTCACATGGGAGAACACCAGTGAGGGGCACCGACACCACAACCAAGGGCTGCATCAAGGCAGCAGAAACGCTGTACGTTAGATCCTTTGAAAAGTTCTGCACTTCCTTCTTTGGTGACTGAGGCAGAGGAGGTTACCTTCTTAAGACAAAGAATACTTTCACTACAGCCAGTACTTGGTATAACAAATATTTAGCTATCCAATGATTAAGGCAAGAAGTAAGGTTTTTAATAACTTGTTTAAAAAGGGAACATCATACATTTAAGACCACCAGGAGGGATATATTTTTTCCTTTAAAAAAGACGTATCATTATAATCAAGGGTGTGACTATAACAACCAAGCTCCAGATTTTGTTAACTTGCTTGAGTGGCTTTTTGCTATGGTTTGGGTTGCGATATGGCCTGGGTTATCTTGTTACCATCAGTACCTGTTCAGCAGCATATACAAAATGAGCACACTGGTCACAGTTCAGCTCACATGCCTACATCACCAAATTCATTACCTTGAATTCAGCCTCTCTGAAATCTATTTTGATCAAGAAGTAAAGGCCTTAAAACAGATATTGCCTGGTTAATTAGTTCAGACCTAAATTACTTTTGAAAGTTTGCTGATCTTCTGCTCATGTTGCAACTGTCCACAGTTCAACAGAATTTCATACTTAGGGATTCTGCTTTGAGAAACACCGTATCTTTTGAAAACATTTCACTTTACATCTGTCATCTAATGCCCCGTAAGCTCTTAATCAGTAGGCTGCACCCCTGAAACATTATCCCTTACCTGTAATTTAGGATGTTTCTCATTTAATGTCCCCCCCCCCCCCCCCAAATCCTTTAAAAAGTTACTTAGCCCGACCAACACAAAGCACATCATGCTTTTACAACCTATTTGCACTTCTGCAGACTAAGATGCAACAAAAGAAATAACATGCTACAGAAGGTAATTATCTAACATCACAGTGTGCAACAACATACACACACAAACTACCTCTCCCCATACGTATTTTAATTCAAGTTAATTTGCCATACATGTTTTAATTTTAACTTAAAACACTGAATTTCCATCAGCAAAGGTCTGTCTTTGTCACTGATTACTTTTTGTTGGTTTCTCCCCCATGGAATAAGACCAAGATTTTTCTCTGACATCTTCAGAAACTCATTTATTTTAATCCTTTGTTACCTCTACCTAACATCATTGGTATTCAATATTCTACCTCTGTCAACCCCACGCCCCCCCCCCCCAAAAAAAATATTCTACCATTTTCTCCATTCTTCTCCCAGACATAGTACCATTATTACCATTTACTCATAGTCAGTTTTCCTCTTGCATACATCTACTCTGCTGCCATTCCAGACAAAGATCACTAGGCATTGAGCAATCAAAGGATTAGACTGGCTATGTGAATCCTCATTTGGTATGACAGCCATACTGCACCAAGTTTTAAAAAAATTAGAATTTTTTCATATTCCCTCTATACTAAGCAGTAAAGTCAGCAGATGAGCTCACATGACTACTTGTGATCTAAAACGATCCCAAGTGGGACAGCAAATAATCCTTAGATAGTAAAGCAAGTGATATCCTTGAATAAAAGACATCCAAAAGATTTACACATAAGATCAACGAGAAGCAGCACATTTCTAAACACGTACTTAAAACCAGCACTCGGTCTCCCCCATGGAGTTCAATAAGCACAGCAATTTCTCACCGTCTGCGCATTAAAAGCCAAGGCAAAGGAAAAAGTTTCCATTATATCTACTAACAAAAACTGTTTGTGCATACCTTGGCCTTTCAGACATATGTGGTCTTACACTTTGTCACTTCAGAGCAGATGTTTAACTGGGAGGAAGCGATTTTAAACATCTGTAGCCAACATCTGAGAAGCTGGAAGAAGACCACACAGAGCCTTAAGGAAATTAAAAGGGTATGCAATTATGTCACTTCCTAGACCAAGTATTTAGCAGAATTAAAAAACTAAACAAACCCAGAAGTTTCAATAGAGAACCTTCAAAATCCTTCATCTCCCCTCATTTGCCTTCCTCTGCCTTAGAAAAAAATTGGTACTTTAGGAGATATAAAGTCCATTAACTGAGTAACCAAGGTTTGACCAGCAAGAGGGAAAAACAACCAGGGAATAAAAAACAATTCAGTATCAAGCCTTTAATCCCCTAGGGAAAGAAAGCAAAACAGAGTAAATATTTAGAACATGAAACATTACTCAGTCCTAGCGGGTCTCGGGTGTATTGCAGTAACTCAGGTTTAGCGAATACACCTGCAGCATATACAACAGCAAAAGTCTTCCACTGAGAAGAGCCAGGGCAGCGTCTCCAGAATCCAAGTCTCTAACTTGCAGCAGTACTGCTGGTAGTACCCGCCAGACCCAAGCAACTGGGCTGCCTCCTCATTTCTCGTTACATCTTTCAGAAGCCAGGTTCTTTCCTTCACAGAACATGCTAGATAAGAGTATTCAGCTAAGCTTTTTCTACTTGAGTAGCTGCTACAGTGGGAGAACAGAAAATGAGGTGGCCAAACAGATCAGTTCCCACGAACATGAGGGGAGATGGCCATGAGATTCAGTACCAGCAATCGTTTGGTGAGACATGCATTTTTCAAAACTGCTTTGCTTAAACAGAGATTCATCTACGGAAATCAGAGAGTTACTAAATTTCTAAAAATCTAATTTAAAACTGCAAACCTTAACAAAATTAAGAGCATGTTTAAATAAAAACACAAATGCAGCTTGGTTTTCCTACCCTCCTTTTTAGAAATCATTTCTTAGTGTGCTATACACAGGTGGCATTCTATTTCTCAACTTGAATGTGAAAGTCAGGACTTTTTGCATCATCAAATATGTAAAAATAAACGTTACTTTAGGAGGTAACTAGGAAGATTACTGTTTGAAAACTTCAGACTTAATTAGGATCAAGACAACAAAACAGTAACAGTTCAGCTCATGCAAGATTTGTACAAGAGGAAAATGACAAGGTTTCACAAAAATTATAAGTGACCAATATCCACAAAATTGATCTCTAAAAGTGTTCTTCAAGGGGATGCCAAACCTTTTGATCTACTCTCTGAGAGCAGAGAGCCACTCTGTAAAATACACTGTTAAGCAGCACTAGCAAAACTATCGGTACTTAGGAACATCAAAAGAACTTGTCAGAATTTGCAATCTACATAACTGCTGGAGGGGCTCCATGGCAGAAGTGAGAGACCAGAGGCCAGTATGGTGTGTTCTGCCATCATACATTCATTTATATAGCTGACATACTTTGGCTCGATAGTAAAAATCTTCCTTGATCTAAATTACAGACTACGGCTTAAAAAAAAAAACAAAAAAAGGTAGCTCAAAAGAGGAAGATGCTGTTTCACAACACACACTGGGGAGGGTAAGACTCCATGCTGTTTGCAAGTCCTCTGGTCTTAAGCCTTCTATGGAAGGCATCTGTTCCTCTGAACAGCAGGGAGAGCACACCTGATGCTGACAGCTTTATGAGAGGTCTCTGGACCCTGAGATCATCTAGAAACATCTCTGTACAAATCAATGCATGCAGATTGCCAAACTCGCACATCCTGAGCATCAAAAACTCATACCATTTAAAAGTACTGTGGTATCTTTATTGTCTAAGTACTGTAACTGGAACATGGTCTTCCCCTCCAGGGAACAAACCCAAACAGAAGTAGCAAAATTTCCAAGAAAAAAATATTGTTAAAAGCTCTGGGGAAAACTTCTATTTTTGTCTTGCATGAAAATGATGCGTTATCTCAATTTGTAGCACATACAGATCTTTTCTAAAAGTAAAAAAAACCCCAAACTCCACAAAACTTAAATGAATTAATTGCTATTAATGAGCAGCCGAAGACACAGAAACAAGCATGCTCGCTCATCTCCGATGAGTTATGATGGCCCACTCAAAGCTGACTCAGGAACTAATGTAGTTGTTTCAAGAAACAAAATAGCAAAAGATTCAAATCTTTGGCAGCTTTTAAACCATCTGTTCCACACTATTTTAATCACTTCTGCTCAGTACAGAGATTATGGGTTTCAGTTCATTTGTGGTAGAAAACCAGAGAACGCTGCATTTTTTGGAGTGTGTGGAGGGAAATCCAGAATCCTCACAACTACTCTGAAACTGGGGTGCTTGAAGAAAGCAAAAGGCTTACTGCTTGCCGCTTGAGTGTGATAAAACAACCCTCCCCCTCCATGGGGGATTCCTCCTGTGCCTTGAAGCAAGCACAAATTGGAATGCGCCACACTGACCTGAAAAAAGGGGATTGTGGGGAAGGAGCTCCTATTAGCCACTTTATTATGGCAAAACAATTGGTATCATTCTTTCCAACAGAAGAACCCCCAAGTTCCCATTGCTATTTGTTGTGTGCAATTGCTTATTAATGTGAAGAACATGTTTCCTTAGCTCAGACGTTACAGACTTCCCATTACTTTCTTGTAGTACTACAAGATCAGCAGGGCAGAAGCAGTAGGTAGGTTTGAAGTGAGGAGCGTATCTTCTCTTGTAACACAGTGATTTCTCCTTTCTCTCCGTCCCCAAAAGAAGGGCAAACAGCTATCCGAGATGACACGCAAACAGAAAAGGTTAGTCCCACAGCTAATTCAAATAGATCTTCAACTAAAAGTGTCCTCCGTGCCAGTGACTGGTGGATCCATACAAGTGCTTGTGTTTACCTGCCTGAGCTAGACAAATGACTAATCCTCTACATGATTTTCATCTCCCCCCAGGAACCGTACTCTTACAGTTTCCGCTTCCCACTGTATTGTCTTAGCACTTCGAAGGGGATCTGACACAGCTCCTTGTGCCGCTCTAAGCTGAAATGGCATGCCGGTTCCTTCCAAGGGCACTGATGGGGAATATGTCTTCCCCAACATCAAAAGCCGGTGAATTCTTCTTGAAGACACTGAAAGACGTATCAGGACCTCAAATGCTTTAGCCTGTGATCTCAGATGCATGTAGGCAACAGATTTAGCGAGAGAAAACTTGATCTCTATCTAACCATGTCAGCTTGCCCAAGCTGAATGCCCCACTGAAAAAGAGGGTTTTTTCTGCTGTAAAGATTAATTCTCGTTATTCCCATGATCCATAACTCCCATATGTTATCATTTAATACTGATATCAAAGGAGCAACTCAACTACAAGAAGGTCATCACAGCTTTGGCTAAACAGGATTGGTATGCTTGTTTGCGTGCCCTCGGATGACTTAACAATGTTGGTCGGAAAATAAATAAAATGCATTATAAAATTTTTCATTTTCATTAACGTTTTTCAACCAGTCTACACTTAGTGCCTTTTACAGTCATCAAAACTAGTGGGAAATAGAATGTATTCATAAAAATGCTTGATTTTTGCATATGGACAAAGCATGCACAAACATAAACCCCTAAATTTCATGACCAGTTAATCTAGAGTATAAAAGACATCCAAAGAATATTAGTAGTATGAGTAAATATCTATTTTTATTATAAAAATACTGATACTATTAAGCTATGACATTTATTATGGTGCAGAATAAACCCATATACTTGCAGCTAAGAACATAACAACACTTAACTATGTAAATTGAGGAGGTAGAAGAGATCCCTTAGTTTACATAGATTTGTGCAGCCACTTTCCATTACTGAAGGATCCGCTAAGTGGATTAATCATCTCTGATCTCAGCAAACTCAGATCAAGCTAAAGATTTCCATGGGAAACATTTTCTGTACTACAGCAAATGAAAACACAGTAAGGTACTTTCCTTCCTCTTTTCTCACCTTATTGGCCCAATTTAGAGGCTTTAGCATTCTGACTGGCACATCCAGCTACTCAAAACCTCTGAAAATCAGGACTTGAGTGAATATTATATACCATAGAGGGTGCCAGTCTGAACCAGAACAGGATTGTAGTGATCTATTTTTAGGACAGAAATGTCACAGTCGATAGTGAGGCAAATATCCTGCCTCACTCTGCCCTGGAGGTAACAGCTTTAAAGGTCAGAAAGCAACGCTTTCTGGAGATACTCCACTTCAGCTTCTCTAATAAGAATGTGCGATTAGCCTTTTGAATGAGAAAGTTATTTACCGATAGCGGGAGTACTTCAACCTGCACAGACCCTGCATATATGTTCACTTTGGATGGTTGGTTGTCACAAGCACTTAAGACAAGAGATTTGCATTGTTTCTTAGAGTCCATGAGATGCCTCGTACTCTTGCTCTCTGCAATGTGAGTATGAAAGACAGATTGTAGCACTTGTTCTTAACTGTCCCTTAACAGCAATCCCAGAAAAAGAAAGACAATAAAAGAAAAAGAATGAAGAGCGGGAAATGGATTTGCTCCTCAAAGAGCTCTCTCTAGCGGTTGGCAAATGACTGTGTTCTCTCTTCAAGTGATTGTTTTTATACAATCTTAAATATTTATATTTGAGATGCTTCCACACAAAGATTTCAAAGTCCTCAAGCAAACAAGAGATTGCATGACAGCTCTAAAAGCCACCCGCTATCCCTCTGAAGCATCTAGGGTAACTAAGAATGGAAATCCAGATAGCTGCCCGTGAAGATAAGAGAGACAAGTCTTTAGTGAAGCCCCAGTTGTAATCTAGACCTCCAGCAGCATGCTCTAATCATAACTAAATCTGCCCACTTCGTTGATTTTATTACAGGTTCTACTGTAACCTGTTACCCACTTAGACAACTTCTACGCATAAAATGACTGTGCCCCCACTTTGATCTTTCTGTTATCACGATGAGTGTTTCAGATATAGTGTGACACTGTAATCCCATTTAGTATGCAAAATATGGAGATATGACTGGGAAAAAAAATAAGAAAATTGGTAACGGAATATCCTGGTTTAAATCAATTAAATCATCATCTTAGGGAGACATAGTCAAGGAATACCCTACAAAAAAGAAGGTAAAAAATCCACCATTCAGGCCGGAGTTTTACTTCTACTTTGCTGGCTGAGATGCTGTCCAACAAAAAAGACAATTTACAGTATATTCACGGGAAAGCTGCACGATGGGTCGCTTCCTTCCTCTAACTCCATACACACAACTTCAGCAGTTGCAGTAGCTGCTCTGACTCTACTCTTGACCTGTGGCAGCATGATGAGCTGCTACGGGAGAGAGGAGGATAACGTGGGAGATACCCAACAGAGGAAAGCTGATGTTTTGTCACTGACAGCAGCCCAGCTCTCTCAGAGAACGGTCTCTCATTCACTGTTCAAACAACTGCTCCCTCTCTCCTCACTTTACCTCACCTAGCAAAGGGAACCAAGTCAAACAAAGTCTGACTTGACTTACAAGCCACCTGTTAGACCATGCCATTCTAGACTGTGAATATAGCTGCTAACTGACATGACATAAATTACATGATACAGACAAATACTCAAGGATACCCATTCTCTGTCAAGGCAGCCTGCACAGGTAATGGAGCACTTTTCCAAAAGAAACAGCTTTCAGGCGCTATTGGTGAAACTGATGCATAAGTCACCAGGAGGGTAAGCTTTTGGGTTTTGGGGTGTTTTTTTTTTTTGAAACCACGAAGATATGAATACATAAACGAATACATGTGATTTTCTGGTATCTAAAGGAAGATGATTAAATTTAAGCTTTAGACTCAGGCAATTGCCAGGAAACAGTGATTAGTAGATAGTGTACACATGAACAAAACACCGAGTACCTTTTAAAACACAAGTCTAGATTTACTTAGCACTCTTACCCACTTTTCTTTTTTTAAATTACTGCTGTTGATAACTATATTAACTTCCTTTGCAGCCCCTAAGTCCCCATGGCGTGAGTTTTACCAAGTGGAAGAAATCTGATCTTTTGCAGTGTACCTCCCTGATTAATCCCTTGCTAGTACATCAGGGCAACTTTACTGTGTTACTTAGGCAGGGAGCATAGCTAAAAGCTCACAACCAGTCCCAGCTCATTTACAAAACGCGGGTGGAATTCCCATGTGTTTGTTTCTGTGTAGGAAGTATCATGTTGTCCTTCCTACTCCTACAGGGGAAATTCTTACTAGGTCCTTAATGATTCAATGCCAACAAATGATGGGTCATTTTTTTATGACATCATAAATTAAAATAACACATGAAACCAAAGGAATCAAAGCTGCTTCTGTACGATGGACATCCTTCATTTAATACTTCTGTCTACACGCTTTCTTCATTTCTAGTTTTGTTACAAAAATGAGTTAGTAATTTGGCTTTCAGAGACTGGACAAAGGGATTAATTTCCTAAGAGTAGCATCAGGGAAAACAAAGCTGCAAAGATTACTGTGTTGGGCACAGTCCTGCCATACTGCATAGCACACTGCACGGAGGAAAGGTCCCTGAAAAATAACAGAGATCCAACTGTCATGTTTGAGGTATTATTAGCAAACACTCTAAGAAACTTTAACATATTGACACGTGCCTTCACCATTGTGACTCACATAAAATGCCAGCAGGCAGACCTCAGAAGAACTGACTGGAGGAAAGTGGGAATTTAAACTCCTTCCCATCCACAAAATCATGCTTTGGACCAGCAATGCTGTCCTATTACTTCATTGGCTCAAAAATACTGATTCAGCAAAGAATTTAAGCATGTGCCTAAATTTAAGCAGTTTAATTAACTTTGACGTCAGTGAGCCTACTTGTGTGCTTATAATTAGATATGTGCTTGCTGAAGCAGAGCCCATCTGAATAGAATCTTGTTGATTTTAATTTGGCCCTTTGTCTTTGCCCCTCATTTATTCTTTGCAGTGACTGAAGGATTAGTACCAAGGTTCTGACTCAGGAATGCACTTAAACAACTCATCTTCACTCACAACGTGCAAAAAGAGGCTAAGCATGTCTCAAAAAATAAGCATAGACCTAAGCGCTTTCCTGAATAATAACAATTTCACGATTGAAGAATGATGACAGAGGAGAGTTATTTCACTCATACTGTAAATTACATGGTCCAGTCTTTCTTTCTGTAAGTCAGATTTTTTTTTTTAAAAAAAAAAGAAAATATTTTCCATTTATGTAAATAAAGAGTAAAAAGTTGTGCTCCACATACTATAAATGAAAATTTGCAAGTAAGCAGCTACTTCACAGAGAAATTAATTTTATATAGGAATCCTTTTTCACTATTAGTTCTTGCAGTGTGACGGAGCCTGCTGTAAATGCCTTATTTGTTCATTTGAATGATGGCTTTTAGGTCCCAGTATCCATGATATTTTAAAGCCATGTAAACAGAAACACAAAATAATTAATCATTAAATAAATAAATACAGATAAAAAGAAAACTGTACAAAGAATGCCAAGAACACCAACACCACTCATCCAGACAACAGAAATAACAGTTCAAGTCCCACAGGTCAAAAGACAGCTAGGTGCCTCCATAGCACACATACACCAGAGCAAAGCAGCAAGATCAAAGCCCCAACTCCTGCCAGGCTGCTCTGCTAAACACCTCTAGAGGAAAATCTGATGGCTTTTAACATGCTCATGCAATTGTATTCAGCACACAGATAGCATCTTGAACAAGCCTTTTAACTCAGATACTTCAGTCCATTCTTCTGTGTTTATGGCCTTTTAAAACCTGGAATACATGACAGCCATTATTAACTGCAGGCTACAATTAAAGGTGGCTTTGGAAGGATACAGAAGTGGAGGGAGACGAGGAAAACAGTAAGAAAACAAAGAAGTGAGTTCACTATGGAAAACACTACAGAAAGAGTTACTCAAAATAAACAAGGAACCCCAAGTACTTCTTCTGAAGACTCTCTGCTGTCTATCACAATTCTTATCTACAAAGCTCACGGCAGGGTTCCCCGATTCTCTGCACGAAGATGCGGCAATCCATGGTGGGACCACTGCGCTGCGCCAGGGTGCACCACTAACAGAATGACTGTTGGGTGCCTCAGCTGCGCCGAGCAACTGGTACAGCAAAGGATTTGTAATGCAGCTTGCATTAATTGTACTAGTAAATACACAGCTAAAATACCAACAGGTCTTTGAAAACTATTAATCAGAAATCCCACTGATTTCGTGATTTTTCAGAAACCTCACTTACAACTGTGTGAATGTAGTGAGATGCCTAGTCCTTCATTTACTCAAAAACTCTTGGCACATAACTAACGTTCTGCTTTCAAAAGAACATTGGAAAAAAGTTGTAAAAGTTCCAGCCTCAAATTACACTGAAGAGAAAACTGATGGTACAAAGAAATCAACTATCCATCTACTTCTTGAGTGCATTTGGAAACACAAGAACAGAAGAAGATACCAGTTGGATTATTAAAGCGATGTGCTTTAAGTGACAGAACTAATACAATTCTTTTAAAGTCGTTTAGTTTTTTAAGATAGGTTGACATATTGGGGTTGAAAGAGATGGTAGAAAAAAATCATTTAGCTAGCTATTTGAAGTATGAGGGTATTACTTGCTTATACACTTGCACATGTCATAATTGAGACCACATCATTACCTGCAGATCTCATAAAACTTCATTATCCCATTCCCATTACTTTGGATTTTGCATTACCGTATGATTGGGTTTCCCTGGACACGTCTGGATCTTCCACCCTAAAACTTCTATTTTTAGCCTAAGATTGAGACTCTCCTACACTACACTTGTTTGTCTAGAATTTGCCAGCTTTACAGGCAGAGCAGGCATACACTGTCATTTTCCTCTGCTCCCATATTGTGACCTCTCCCTTCTTTGCGCCGTATCTTTTTGCTGCATCAGTAAAAGGAATAGACCTATTTCAACTCTGTCATCTCTACTCTTCTACTGCTTTAAAAACTTACAAACAGCTGCCAAAAGAATAGACCCTGTTTAATGTGCAGGACAGGTGACGTTTGGTCTGTGCACACTGAAAACACTGCATCTACAATTTTTCACCATTCTGTGCAGCCAGCAATCAAGGCTTTCTTTCTGGAGAAGGGGAGACTTAGAGCTTAGAAAAAAGCATCACTAACAAATAATGCTTCTAGACATGGAACCTTAAAAAGAAATTCCAACATTGCTATAGAAGATAGCTATTTCCGCATGTGTGAGCTTTCTCAAGCAAAGTTTTATATTTTCAATCTCTCTGCGACCTTTATAGCTTTATTGACCTCACGATAAGTAAAGAGTTCTGGACCGAGAGATGAAAGGCAGATAAAAACCATCACCTATGCAAACAAATACAACAATAGAACAATGATCCTTTACGGATTTATTTATTTATTTATTTACCTTTGTAAACTAAATGGCACCTGCAGAATAAACCGTTTCCTTTCATGGGGCAGTGTATATAATTAATATCTGTCTATCCTGAGTTTCCAGTACGCTTTCAAACCACAGTCCAAATATATTTACTTCACAATAGATGCACATATAGGCTCACATTCCCTCCAGATCCTCAGTTTAGTTTTATTTTCTTCTCTACAAAATTCCTCTCCAGAATGATTTGTATCATGCAGAGACTGTCAGCCATGTATCAGTGTTAGCCTTTTGAATACTATCCTTAGAGGTCATCATCATCTTTCTGTAGAGTTTAAGACTATGTGATTGACAAGTTTAAGATTTTAATTAAATGTGGGGCAAATGATTCCCTTGATTTGAAAACATAACCCTCCCCAGAGTTGGAGACGCTGGCTCTTCCATTCTCTCTGAGCAAAAGCATACATTTGTCACTGATGCACAAAGATGTGAATTCTACCAGATCATGAAAATATGAAGAACACTGAACATGCTTTCAACTGCAGAAGTCTGGCAGTCTGTAGTGCTGACTGAACTAAAGGGGACTGTGCCAAGTTAGACATGGCAGTCAGGATTTCCCCTCTGTTTTTCTAACATAACCTTCAATGTTTGCTCCACCACACATTACAATAAAAGAAGAAAAAAAAAAAAAAGCTGAAATGCCTCTGCATACGTAGTTGTTCTAAAGGGATGCTGAAAACCACTCTGCTGTCCTTCCTAAGGACTTGAGGGCTGCTTGAAGCCTAGCTCTCACTGAGCCTCCAGCAGTGGTGTGATGATCCACCAGCTTTGTGTTACAGGCTTAAGGACTTTGCTCTCAGACGTTATTCTTGTTTCAAGCCACAGCTTTCTGTCCCTTTAGAGGCACCGAATGATTCCGTGTGGGGGCTGATCCCACTTACACAAAACGAACAGGCAACACAACACTTCTTTCCATCCCTCTATCAAAATTCTGTAAAAGGCAGATTGGTCCCCAGATCCCACGCCAAGCACACAGAATTGTTTTGACATAATGGGGAGCAGCACAGAGGCAGGAACCCCTTGAGCAGCAGCTATCATATTGTACTGCCACTGCCTTGCTGAGGAGCTTCCACCTTCTATCTCCGTCACTGTGAGCTAGGAGCAATATCTGGCTGCAAAGAATCAAACGAACACTGAATTTGCTCCAACCAAAGGCTTTGTCTTTCCCTATTAATTTTTCCACAAAATGGAAAAAAAAAATTCTTTCTGAAAAAAGAATCTCTGTCTTTTAGAAGAACATTTTTTAAATTTTTCATTCTGACAGTTGCTAGACCACAATGTCAATCTAGCCCTTCTCCAGCTCACAACGATGCTCATCCTAAGCACTGGATGTATATTTAGCTAAATTGAGTTAAATTTTAAATCAGAGTTTAAAAACAGTTTGCTGTCCTGTAAAGCATGCTAGATGTCATAACAGAACAGAGAAAGGAGGTTTACGCAATTTTGGTTTTAACAAAAAAAAAATATCTACTGGAAGTCTTTCCTTTTGCTCTCAAGACAGCACAACAGTGACACAACTCCAATACCTTCTTGTTTTTCCTTTGGTCAAGTCACAGTCACTGCTAATTATTTGAAACAAACACATTTGGCGGTAATACTAGAAGATCTCTAAAGCAAAACCCCCTTACTACTTGCAATGGCATCTGGCTTTTCAAGGACCACTAGGAGCACTCCAACATTCCCAATGGGAGACAGCACTGTTGTAAGTTTCCAACAATTTACATCTCCCAATCTCATTTTAGACTGTCAGTGAATCATTTTTCACACTGAGAACCTAGAGGTCTCTCTGGTCCTTTGCCTTAATTGAAATTGCATCTATGGTAAATACACTAAATAATTTCATTTGCTTTTTTCTGTGATTGAAAGACAGTATCTTCCACAGTGAGCAAGATTAATGTCATTTGAGTCTGACCAGACAATCATAGGGGAGGCTATCACACAAGAAACAAATACCCTGCTCTGTACGCAGATGTTCAGTGTTCAATTTATCTCCTCAGGAACAACCCCTGTTCAGGTTTCTATTCTTGAATTCAATGCCAAGTCAGTTATATTTGCCTTTAAAAATGTTTAAATTTATGTTACCTGTGAGAGCTTGCTTTAGAAGATGCACATATTAAAATGTCTGTGAACCTGAATCTAGGGACTGGTGATTGTGGCTGCAGGTTTGAATCTACAAAGCCCTAAATGGGGCTTTGGTAAATGACAAGGCAGGGAAGCAGGATTAAAAATCCGTAACTTGTTCTGTCCACTACAATTAGTAACCCCAGCACACTTGAAATGTATGCATTTCTTGAAGAAATAAGAAATATATTGAAGGGAGTTGCATTTAACCATTAGTTTGATCACATTATCTCATAGAAGCTAAGGTTCTGTATGAAATGCTATCACTCAGTTTTGTGGAGAGTGACTCTGAAGTCAAGCAGATACTTAGTTCACACAAAACACAAAGAAACCCTGGTTCTTTTTAACAGTGCACAGAGGAAATATATATTCACAACAACAAAGGATAGGTACAATAGATATACCTACTATACAGACAAATGAAAGACTCAAAGAGATTTGCTTAGGACTGCACAATATCCAGGCATCGTAACGCCTGATAATTTTTTCCTTCCAGCACATTAGGAAATCCCATCTATGAGCCCCGAGCCCCAACAACAACTACATCTATGGAGACATCTTACAGGAGCAGAGACACATTCACCACCATAGACTTGTTTCTTGGACTTCACATCCACACTTTCCTAAAAGCCTGGTTTAAGTCACAGAAATAAGATTCAAACCAACTTAAGTTTCTAGTTTCAGATTCACACCTTCTGGGTCTTATTATTGTTAAGCTACTAAACTTCATGACTTTTTTTTTCCCCTGAGTGGAATTTTTTTTTCCAGATGTGTCAGGAATAAAGAAGGAAAATATGGATTTATTAGGGTATTCATAAAAGTTCACAATGAGACACAAATATCCTTACAGTTTTAATCTGACTATCAAAAAATAAAAGGGGAGTACTTACCTCGGCATCTGGAAAACCTGCAGAGGAAAGCCAATCCGATGGTTTTCTTTACATGTGTTATTGAAACTTAAGTTGAGACAAAAAGAATCCATAAAATGGAAACAATCCAGAATCCTTATCAAACATGAACATATTAACCTCTACTGAACTTCTCAGAAAAATAGCACACATTATAAGAACAATACTGCATTTGCTTTGGGAATATATTACTTAATAGCTCTCTTCAAATCTATTTTCTGTTATTCTGTGGTCTTTCTCCTCAAATTCCCTCTCATGAAGAGGCACAAAGGCTAATACAAATTAGAACAATCTACGATGATGAATCCTTATGATTCTTTGATTATTCTTTAATTGCTATTTAAATGAACGTATTTTATTACGTAGCACTTATGTAAATATCTTGCTATCGGCATACTTTAACAGGTGTACTTGAACATGAGCATTGAAAAAGATGAAACACTAAAACGCTTATTAAGTAAGACTTCTCAGTATGGAAATCTCTCTTTTTAAAGAGAAATACTACATACAACATCTTGTCCACTAAGCAGTGTGTTTCATAGAGTGTCATCTCTAGAGTATTCAGAGCAAGAACTTTTCTGAACAGGCTGACTACATGCTGCAGACAAACCTGCAGGAATTAGGAACGGATCTGAAATTTTGACCAGTGGAATCTCAATTCTATTAAGGAAGTGAACTTGCTGTCCTGGAGCTTGATGATCTGATCTGTTCACACAATTCATGCTTTCAGTCGTTCAGCCCTCCAGCACCAAAAAAGCTACCAATCCCCGTGGAAGTTGCTATGTTACTGTTCTCATAGCTGGACTCCTCGTGAACGTCTTTGAATGCCTCCAAGACACACAGGCTGATAAAAGAGCACTGGCAGTGAGGTACATTTGGATGCACTGCAGCTCAAAAGGGAACACGTTCAGGACTGCACGCTGTAAGCTGAGAAAAGGTAACTTGTAAAGGGCAAATGCCGTTCTGAAGAGTTTGCTTTCTTCTCTCCCATGAATGCATGTATGTTTTCACAGCTGCCTCCCTTCTTACTTTCCATTTGTGACTTACCTTGTATTCAGAGGGACAGATATGTTACTCAAAACAAGAACAGAAAATAAAACATCAGAATTCACACTGAGACCAAGCTCTAGTCTGTCTCTATCACCAAATTTTCAGTTGCTCTCAGCACATATGGGATCCCTGAAGCAGAAGACAGAAAACAGTCATAGAAATCAACAGAAATCTCCTCTGGAGAACGCCAGTTTCAGTCCAAATGAAAGTATGTTGTTGTGCACACTAGAAAAAAATACTGCCCAGGAACTGCATGATGAGCTAATTTACCACACACTTCAAATCCACAGCAAAGTGAGCATCCAGGTAAGTACCAGCCTCATGAAAATCCAAGGCACAGACTAAGAAAACAGCAGAGCTTGCTTGTTGCTATAGTTGAGTCTCTGCAATTTTCCTAAGTGCTACAGTAAAGACATTAGTGCAAAACTGTTCCAACCTGGCAACAGAGTTTTATGCTACGTCTTCCAAAGTCAGAATTGGTACCATGGTAACAAGGACCTGTCAAATGTCAAAACGAACAGGCCAGATAAACCACCTGATATTTTGGCTAGACAGAATAAAGAAACAGCAGCTCAGCCATGCAACCTCCTTTATAAACATCAGTGTTCAAGTGCACACCAGAGCAGTGAATGTCAAAAAAAAAAAAGTAAATTTCCATTCCAGCAAAATAATACCTATCTACATAGATATGTCATGAGGCCCTAAAACTCACATTAAAGATGAAGAGGAATTGCCAGCCTGAGGAGAATGAAAGTCTGACACAAGTGTGATCATGTTTCTTCTAAGACTGGAAGGCAGACCAAATGCATCAGTAGTGGATGTCTCAGAGGAAGGGAACAGGAACAGCTCGAACAAGTAAGGTCCAGTGGGTAAGAGCATCTGTCATTCTGCAGTCTCTTCAGATGTTCCATCTTGAGATGTTTGAGAGCTGACTCTTGACAAGTCTGCTGCATGCCACGCCAACTTGACAGAGGCTCAAGATACAGGATATAATTTTCCAAACTGCAAAGCTTTTAGAATTTTATTCTGAGTTAACTTATGGGCAAGACAAATGGGCAAAGTCCACTGTGCCTTCCTTGTGATCGATGTAAATGTGGCTGTCACAGACTACAGACATGAATTAATGACGCTTGCCACTAAGCAACAGCACTGACTGTGCTTCCCTTTGGACAAGGGGAGGTGCCAACTTCACTAACAGAAACTAACAAAACTAACCCCATAATGTGAATTAAGAATGCATTACTCACTTATTTGTAGTATCCATACTATAAAATATTTAGGAAAGAGACCATTAGTTGCAACAAAAGTATATCTTGCCAATATATGTTCCAGAACAGAGTTATTTTATCTGTGTAACAGCAAAGCCTAAATGTCCCAGCTGAAACCATGGCTCCACTGCACTGGATACATACCTACAGGGGAAGAGGTAGTTTCTGTCCTGCATAATATTGAATTTAATTAAGCCAGACAAATATAAGTGAGATGGAAGGTGTATTATTATCCTTGCTTCAAAGATATAAAACTACAAAACAGAGAGCAAAGCGGCCAAGGGCACACAGTGAGAATCTGTGCTAAGAGCAGGGAAGTGAACCTAGAGATCACCTGAAATGTAGTCAGCCTTCTGCATCAAAAGCTGTTTCAGAAGGTAACAGCTAAAAGAAAATGATGCCTTTATTTTAATGAAGAGTGTCAAGTGGAGAGTTTTAGGACACTAACTCTAAGTACCAATGGATCAGACAGCTGCACGGAAATGTAGCAAGAATTTAGGACTACATAGATAAAAGGTTCTTAGCCAGCTTCCAACTACATCAAGAACCACATTATACAGTCAGTTTCATACATTTATTGAGTTTTATCTTTAAAAAGGCAGTTTGATTTTTCATTTTCCTTTCATCTTCTCCCTCCCTCTCTACTGTCGTTCTAACTGAAAACCTTCTCCAAATGCAACTGCCCTAACAGGTCAGAATTTCCCCTTTATTTCAATGACTTATTCAATTTACACCTATGTTTTTGTGCCAATACTGTTCTGTAGCTTCATAGCTCTTATTGTTCTTGTTCTAAGTTATTTATCTGTTACTATTTACATACATTTCATAATTCTGCTCCACTTTCATTTCATGAACAACCCAAGCCAAGGTCTTCTACTCTGCTCTCATAAAGCTGTCTTACTCATTCTTCTTATCAGCTGCTTTCCCAAGTACGGGTACAGCATGTGTATTTCTTCTCCAGTCAAATGAGACCATTTTGACTTGACTGATTTGCTGAAAGCTCATGAGGCATGAGACTGACAATTCATATGCTATTTCTTTCCAAACGCAGGCATGTCAACCATTTGGTCCCTTCAAGCTGGAGGGATACCATCAGCCTTGGCTGTAGTAATTTCCATTCTATACTTGTAATCCCTTTAGCTGCCTTGCTTTGCCTTGTCTCCACAGATAATGTGAGCGTTATTATTGGAAACTGAGGCAAAGCATTCATCTAGTCTTACAGTCCCCCAAAATCTAGAGGTTATTCTCACTTTCTACCTTTTCCTCATTCATATTGCAGCCTCATTTCTTCTCTCCTTTTCTCTCATTTCTATAGGTTTGATTTGATAATACACCAAAATACACTTTGCTCAATCTATACTATTGCTTTTGAAACATGTTAGATGATAACTCTCATCAGGACATACCTTAGATCTCAGTATCTTGTCCAGTGGTATTTAACCACCACCATTTGCCAGTACTCTCACTGCAAATACCTTTGCTAACCCGGGATCCAATTTATTCACAGGTTTGGTATCAGATCCACTAAGAACAGCACTATTATTTTACAGTTATATTACAATGATGAAAGCTAAACAAGTAAACAAAACATAATGTAAAATCCTCAAATATCATAAAGATTTAGTTTATGCTTCATATAAAATTAAGATTATTAAGTAATACTGCTCTTGAAAAGTAAAACCAAAAGCACACCTGGCTGAACCTAAGGGACTGAAAACAAAGCAGTATCAAAAAAGGGTTGCTATCACTGCTATCTAACATCTAACACTTAGCTGCCCATCCAAGCTATCACAGCATTTGTTTGGTGCAGCTTTTCAGTGATTGAAGTACCTTTTCTGCACAGTTCTGCCCTCAGGCTCCTTCCTCCCTCTCTCTCTTTACAGAGATAGTGAACACTGTCCTTTTCTGACAAAGCTCCCTGTATGATCTCATTCTGACATCCCCTTGTTTGGCCTCAGCTTGGCCTCCTGACAAAAGCAAAAGTAGCTACAAGAGCAACGAAATTCAGTAGCTCAGTAAAGCTTTTTTAAAAAAAATATTTCAGAACAGAAAATTATTCTTTTTTTTTTTTTTTTTTTAATAAACACTGATCGGTGAACTCGTTTTACTTGAATAGCAGACCTTAAAGTAAAGCTACCAAATCACTTACAATCTTTTACAGGAAGGACAAAAGCAGCAGATATCATGCTCAGAAAAGGTCCAAGCAAGCACTATTCAGAAACGTCTCCTTCAGGCTTAAGGAATAAAAACCAGAATACACAAACACCCGTACGCTCACGTACTAAGAGCAACTGAGGTTGCTGCAGTTTGAAAGCAAATGTGCAGGCAGCTAACCTGCTGGGCCATTCCCTATAGGTGTCACAACAAGGCAAAGGAATTTGCCATGGAAGGTTTGGGGAGCAGCTGTCACCAAAAGAGACACATATATTTTTAAAGGCTTTGTCATTTGTCTTCAGGGTGGGAAACACTGTACTTGACCTCCTGCTGAGGCAGCAGCCCAGATGCAGTAGCATGGGCTAGAAGAATAAAAGCAGGCACAGCTATTATTTCAGGTATAAACACCAGAAAGCAGAGACAAAAGGCACAGTCATTAAATCATCTTTACTATTTAAAAGCACACATGACAACTTTTTAATACTTTTCATGCCACACAGGTCTCCCCTCAAGGCATTCTCCAAAACAATTTGTATTAGCTAATTGCTAACTATCTCAATGGCCAAGTAAAAGAAGCACCACATCAAACGCTGTCTCAGCAACAGCAAAGGGTCCTGGATAGGAAATGCCGAGGAGCTGACAGCTCTTAGTCTGTGTGCCCCTGCCTTCACCCTGCCCAGCTGAGCCTTCACCTGGCTCCAGCCTCTCATCTCTCCCTGCTTCTCCCCATGCCTGCCTCTACTCTGATCTGCCACCTGAAGCTCCTGTAATCACTCCTCAACTTCTGCAGCTTAGCAGGGACCTACCACCAAAATGGCTTAAACCAAGTGGGATGAAACAGCATGGGGCCAACTGCATGAGCCAAGGGTGCGGGTTTCCCACAGAGCTGAGCCAGTTTGGCAGCTCTAATAATAGAGACCCTCGGGCACTGCCATGGGTACCCTTGCTCTCCTGGGGCCCTGTAGAGAGCCAGCTCAGGGAGCCAAACAGAAAACAAGCCATACTAGCAAGAGCTCTTCTGCCAGAACAGGTCCATGAGCAAGCTCAGGCTGGCAGTCTCCAGAGGGACAGGAGCAGTACTACCAATTGCACTGCCTTCAGCTGTCTCTGCAAACCAGCAGACCTGAGGGACATCAGGCTGGGGTGGTCCACCTCCTCCACTCAGCAAAGCTGCAAAGCCTGCCAGCCACCACTGCCAGGCCACTCCAGGCATCCCAGCCTGCAGGACATCAGTCAACAAGCCTTGTCCTAAGCTATAAAGAGGTACTAATAGTGGATGGCACTTGAAAGGATTTGGTGCAAATATTTTCCCCAGTGTTCGCCTACTCAAATGTGGTTTAATTAGAAAAGGTTTTTTTCTCCTTACATTTCAGAATGCCAGACGCTAAACAATACGGATTAAAAATGCTTCCAGACCAATCTCTTTGGCAGCATTAAATTCATACTTGGAGGAATGAATTCAGACTATTGTAAATTCCTCTTAAGCCTGGAGGAAGGGAAAAACAAATGCTTATTCATTAAAAATAATGCCATTTGATATCTACATCAGGGGATTTCTGTAGGAAAGTGACTGGAAGAAGTGCTGAAGGTGTCTTTCAATAGATGTAACAGAAAAAAGAATGAGTTACTCAAAACAACATGCAAGCACCCTTGACAACAACTTAAGCAAATAATGAAAGACAGCTTTCAATGAGGCACACTGTTCACAAAAAAAAAAGCAAAGGACAATCTCAACATTTTTACAAAAATTGAATATGAGGGAGCAGAACCATTGTTGCTTTAGAAACCAGAAAATATTAATGCAGTCAGATATAGAAATTAACCCTTTCAAAAAAGTCAGGACAGTCTGAAATGACTTCACGTTTATAATCCCAGCCTGTCAGTCTTTCAAGTTGCCCATTCAATGATGTACCTCTCAGATCGTATGTGAATGTGGGATCCTTAGAGTAGGGGCTATATGTGACATTTCACAAAATATGTTACGGTATGCCCCCAAATATAAGTATTTAATACAGATAATAAGAGCACTAAAAACCACAGTGTGGATGGGCAAAATGAAATCTCTGGAATAACTGGTGAAAGAACAGTATATATGGTAAAACTAAAGTAGTTGTGAAACCAAATATTTAAGATGATTGGAAATAAATTAGTTGTATATGCAACTGGGAAATAGGACTGAGAAGGTTTTTAGAATACACTGAGAGAAGATTATCTCATAACCAGCTTTCCCAGTACTGTATCAATTAACAATGGAAAGACTGAAAATCTGTACAGATTGCTAGGGTAATGAGTTGGGGGAAAAAAAGCATATATTCCCAAAAAGTAATTACTGGTAGAAATCAAACACTGACACCAGGCTTTTCTAGGACGTGACAACTGACCAACAGTTTTCAAGACTATCCCCTAATCTAAGCCCTAAAAGGAAAAGGACTACAACATTAAAAGATCCAAAGACTCACAACCGCACCTTCACTAACACACAGAGACACACCTCAGGAAGAACTGGCAACAGAGGGGGTATGACTACTTTTAATAGGTATATTTTCAAAGGAAATAAAGTTTTAATATCTCAATGCACTCAGCTGAAAATCATTTGACAAGCTTTAAAAAAAAATAAATCAAGAGATGTGATAGCTAACTATTGGAGAAACTTAGTAGAAATTCAGAAAAAAGGGAGATTATGCCTGGTCAACTGAATGTTTTATCTTCCACACAGTTTTCCCAGATGAAAATCAGAGAGTTTATTCAACATTTAGTAAATTAATGATCCCTTCCCATACTAAAATAAACTAGTAAGCACAGTGAATATGCCTTGACATGAAAGCCACTTTTCCATGAGGAACAGCTAAGGGCACTTAGGACAAAAGGTAGCCATGAGTAAAGAAGTTTGGGGCTGATAAAAACAGAAAAGGAACATGAAAAGAAATGTTAACACCCAATCAGTTGGCTACAAATTACTGTTTTGGAAGAAGGTAACCTTTTCTGATGTTCTGAAACAGGGACTGCGTACCAGTTTAGTACTAAGCAGAAAAGTTATCCATGCTCAGTCTGGAATGGAACAGTTATCTGCCTGTTTTCCAAGCCAGTGCACATTATGTTGACATTCATCAGCTAAGAAAGGAGAACCAGAATTAAATGCTCCAGTTAAATCAAACACACGAGAAACAGAAAGACCCTGAAGTGCATTTTTCTACTTTTACTATACAGAGAAGCAATGGCAATACATCATGATCAAATATTGCTACTTGATCAGAGCCCTGTAACAGATTATTGCCACAAAATACTGGAAAAATAGCTACTTAATACTATAGCACTGCCACATACTCTTGGCTCAAAATTCTAAACCTAATGACTAGATGTACGAGAAACCATGGTACTTTTTTGCACAGTCATATGCAGTCAAGGAGTAAAAGTTTGGCAATAGATATGCCAGGGAGCGTAGAATGAATGTGAAAGATTTAGAGGTTGATACATGACAAAAATCAATGGTTTACCAAGATGGAGGGGCATTCGTGTGTTCATTGCTACCATGAAATTACTAAACACCCATACTTCTGGAAGTAACATTTCATCTGTAAGATCAAGCAGGGCAATGAACAGCACTAGTTGGAGAAATTACAAATTTCCAAAGTCAAGTATCCTCAGGACAACATGCCATTGAAATGATAAAAGCAGCAGCACTATTACCACCAAATATGTGTTTGGTTTTGATTTTTAAAAAATGCAAGAGTCACAAGTAGCATTTATTCAGAACATGACAATCCAAGAATCAGTAATACACCAAAAAAAGGCTTTTCCTACCAGCTGATTTTGGAGTGAATTTGTCCCTGTTGGCTGCACATACTGCCAGTAGCCTGTATCCAAGATCCAAGTCAAATCCTTGCTGAGCTGCCACTCGACTAACCACCTGCAAAGGGAAAGAGAAAGCTTCATTAGGGGTTACTGGAGCTCTTTGCAAAGTTACATTAACCTGCTTATCAGCACTAATGTTAGGCAACTGAATCTGCTGTGACAACCACAGTACAAACATGGTATGAGGCATTACTCTCCAGTGGTTTAGAGTGCAAGCACAGCAAACTGAAAACAGGAGCCTTCTGGTGATCTGGTTATTTGATCACTCACCAGAAGAAACATTTCACTGTACTACTTCACTCTGAGGGTGGTGAGGCACTGGAACAGGTTGCCCAAAGCCCAACCCAACCTGGCCTTGAACACTTCCAGGGATGGGGCATCCACAACCTCTCTGGGCAACCTGGTCTAGTGGAGGGTGTCCCTGCCCACAGCAGGGGGGTTGGAATTAGATGATCTTTAAGGTCCCTTCCAACCCAAACCATTCTATGGTTCTATGACACTTGAGACTTCAGAAGTCCCTATCTCTGTGTCACAAGCAGTTCCTGGACCAGTTCTGAACAGCAGTGCCCAGGTCCTTCAGGTTAAAATGCCCTCCTCCACACTGATGGGCAGTGTTCTCCTACATTGTGATCAGTGTCACAGTTGATGCATTTCAACAATACCATATAGGGAAGCACATTTACTATAGTTCTAGAATAAATAGGCCTGCAGAAGCATTTGCCAAGGACATGAAATAGGCAAAGAAGATTTTTTTTTTTCCCCCCCCTTTTTTTCTTTTTGACTCATCTAGGAGGACTAGCAAAACTAGGCAAATCAAAGACTGAGGTTAAGTATGAAAAGCAGTCAACTGTTTCTCCAGGCCAGCAACTCAGCTATCAGCCAAGAATGTATCCTCATGAAAATCTGCATAATATAAACACAATACTGTGGTCATTCTGGCAAACTATACTAAAGCTGTACACAGCAGACCTTTTATATTGCCTTCCAGTGGCACAGAATGACTTCAATGACATCTTAGATAAAACAGATGATTCTTAACATTGCCATTACCGCTTTGCATTGAAACAATGGTCAAGGAACTCTGCAAGAAACAGAACTCCCTTTCCTTGTGTTAAGCAAAAGAAAGTCCCTATCCTAAATAGCTTATAATACAAGAAGATACCCTTTTCCCACTCCTATCTCCATCTGAAAGCTTCTTTCTAAATTAATGACTCTGCAATTATCTGTGTCCAGAACTGGTTCCCCCCAAAACCACCAGTATAGAACAGAGTGAAGAACCAACATAGATGATAACCTACAAATGGTAAATAAATACACTATTCTGCCCTACCCACTCAACACTATTGTATGAATCTTATTATTCTGAACTTTTTTCCAATATTCACTTTTCCTAATTAAGAATTAAAAACCAAATTTATTTTTTTATAAAGATTCGCATGGATAAAAGTTCCCAGGTAGATTTTTGTTGTTTCTGTTCCTATTAATTTAGAAATTATACAGTTACATGACTTTATCAGGTGGAAGTGTCCCCTCCCTAAATTATTTTTAATCCTCCCAATGTCAAAATTAAGTAGAGAGTTTCAGGGAAATGAAATAAGAATTTGGGATAATACACAAATAATACACAACCCTAGAACACACCTACTGTTTTATCTCTGGTTTCTTTTTACAATTACATTTACAATTACAATTGTAAGTTTTAGATAGGAAGAAAAAATAATTTGTGAGAAAGAATGCAATTATTTTTGCAAAATCAAAAAACATTCCCAACTTGACAGATCAGCCTTTAATCCTTTACGCTTAAAAGTCTGATTGTTGTTAACGTTCTGGCTAAGACTCTGGGTCCAAACTTGCAAAAATAAGATAAAATTAAAAAACACAATCAAAAGAAAACCAGCAGAACAACAAGATACCTCATGTTTCATGCTAAGTTTGCAATATGAGTGAAGACTGGTGGGCTGCTATGAGATCTGGAAGACACATACTAGGAAACTACCTCTTCCCCTTTCCCACTTCCAGTATCACCACAGTTTAGTCACTATGAACTAGCTTCTTGAAAAAAAACCCATCTTGTTAAAGGCTCCCGAGGGCAATGTCTCGTTAATGTGTAAACACTACTTAAACTCCTTTAGGCATCATCTACTGTACCATTACAGAGGAACGCATTTCAGAGTGCTAATCAGGTCTGGAAAACAAAGAAGAAAGGGCCCTCCCATTTTCTGTTTAGAAAAAGCACGTTATCATTGAACTGTTTATTTTGAAACTGGATGGGAACTAAGGCAGGTAACACCTGCTCATCAGTGAGCACATGGTAACATAAGAAACACATTGTCTGCTTGGTTCATTTTAAAACACAAAGCTACAAATACTGAGACCCTGCTGGCCAGAGGCCAAATCACTACTCTCAACTGACATCTGCTAATTATGGAAAAAATTCTACAAGGTAACTCAGGAAATAGAGAGAATTGTAAAACCCTGAGCTCATGACAGCCAATCTATGACTGCAGTGTCTTCGCGGAATAGATTGCAAGGTCTGGGTCAGTGTGGGCCCTAACAAGAGGCAGAGGCCTAATCCGTTGCACTCTCATTTGACATCTGTTTCCTTTTCTGATTTTCCTCTGCCAGATAAAGCTCTGCTCTGTACCTCACTGTCGCCAAAAACAGAGCTTCCAGGTGCCAGGGCACACAGCCTCAATGCTGACTGAGACCGATGGCCATGGCATCATCCTGCTAAAACCTACCTCAAAGCAGGTGAAGCTGTACCTTAGCAAGCACTGCAAGCAGAAGACTAAGCATGACCATGTGGAATCTGAACTTGTCAGTCTAGAGAAATCAGCCGGTCAAACTATTAATTATTGCTCAAGTTTTTAATGAAAAATGTCAGGGAAAACAAATTACAAATTCATTTTAGCAAAAATAAATAAATAAATGAATAAATCTAAATTTGAAAGAAACTGCTCCCACTGACAACCTGCACAAACCCTCCTCTTCCTCTCAAAAGAACGCCAAAACCCTCAGCTACTTGATAGAAAACAGGCATTTCTAATAAAATTTCCATTTTGCCAACAGTAATTTTCCACCAAAATTTTTCTTCTATGCACTCTGCTAAATGCAGAAAGAGGCTCTGTAAAACAAACTGGTTGAACTGTGCTCAAGAGGGCTTTCTCTGTGCCCTTCTCCCCCAGTCCTTGGCTTTTGTACATCACTCCTCAGCGATCCCCTTGGTTAACACAAATAGGGCGGTTCACTTTTTATTTCCAGTTTCTTCACAGGTTTAGAAATTTTTGCATTAACTGTATTTAAAGAATTTCTTTCAATTGAGACAGCTAAAGACTTAACTTTTATTTCAAAATGAAAGTTGAATAGAACAGAGCATATATCTTCCAAAGACTCTGTTTCAGGTTGCCTACTGAAGTCTGACATTGCTCCCTCGGCACACAGAAGGCTTTCCTCCAGTGAACCTGTATGCAAGGGACCTCCTGGCCTTTTAAATAAACATGGAGATTTCTCAGAAACAACATGACAAATGCGTCATAGAAATCTGATCAAAAAAATGCCACGAACTAACTACAAGACATTTGGTAAATTTAATATATTCAAGTCAGCAGACCCTGCTGAACTTTACCTTAGAGTGCCTCAAAGGAACTAGCCTGGGCAAACCTTCTAACTGCTAATGATTATCTCCAGCAATTCATTCAAAACAGAGACCTTGGAGACACATCAAGTCTCTGGTTTTAAGACGGTAAAAAGGTGAATCTCAAATTACAGATACCCTGACAGAAAACAAAACAAATTACTGCACAAATATGAGGTAATACAGCACATCATGAATCCTTCAGCACAGGGCAGTTTTCTTCTTTGATGAGTTAACTGGCCTTGTAAGTGTAAGGAAGATAGTGGATGTAACATATCTTAACTCTAATATTGACATTGCCCTATATGACACTGTCATAACAGAGGAACATAGCCAAGATGACAGTATTATAAATTTTACTCAGATTATTAATTAATAGTCCGTTTGTCAAATCATAACTTGTCCTGGACACAGATCATTTCTATGTATTCAGTCGTGACTTGGACAATGAAACAGCGTAAATTGCAAAACTTCTAAATGATAACAGGCAGAAGAGTCTGCAAACACTTAAGACGACAGGGTAAGAGTTTAAAATAATCTTTATAAACTGAAAAAATGTTCCAAAAACCAGGCCAAAGACACATATGAAATACTAAGGACGGAAAAGAAAAATCGAATGCCCAAATGAAAATCAGGAACACATAGCAGAATCCATCTACTCAATGTACCAGTGACTAAAGATAAATATTGGGAATGTGGTTTAGGTATTAAAGATCATCAAGCACTGGAACAGGCTACCTATCAATCCCTGGAGTTCAGGGGGTAGGGAAATTTATAGTAGATGATATAGTATCTATATGATACTTCCAGCTTGGGGAAGAAGAGTAGACACCATGCTCCCTTAGGTCTGTCCCAAGCTGAATCTCAGTGATTCCAGATACCTGCTGCTGAGTGGAGCCACCCAGCTCAGTCTGAACCCTCTCTCAAGTCTGAAACCTCCTGTGATTTCGATCTTATTCAGGTAACAGTGCTTGATCAGATGGGATCGAGTCAACACAGTTTCAACCATCCACTCAATGTTACGGCTAAAAGATATGGTACCACCTGCAAGCATACTCAGGCTGTCTCTAACTGCTAATTCAAGTTGAGCACATTGGCAAAAACTCAAACAACATACAGGTGGCACCATGTGTTCAACCATGACTTCATTCTGCAGTGCTATAAGCACGTATCTTAGCTGACCTAAGCATACATGCCCTAAAATTCCATTGAAAAGTAGTGCATTTAAAAAAAAACAACCCCAGACATAGTTGCCAGTGATACCACCCACAATCATAAACTGAGATCATCATCCTTGATCATGGTTGAGAGGGGTGCTTGGCTAACTCAAGGTTCCACACTTAATATCTCTCTATGTTATTTTACAGTAACAATTGAGACAGACCTTATAAAAGCTACCTTATTTCCTACATACACTTGTAACACCTAGCCGTTATTTTAACTTAGATACGGTGCTATTTCAAGCTGTGTCTTTAAAGGAACATATACTTTATTTGCAAACAAACATTACTGTAACATTAACTGCCCATAAGAAAATCTGATCACTCCAAACCTGTAAAATCTTTAATCTGAATAATATTGCATTCATAATTGAGACACTGCATTCACTGCCTGTGACACAGCTCTGCAGAGTTCCAGATGCCTGAACTCTCAGGGACATTGACAGTGAGGGGAAAATGATGACAGTGAGGTTTTAATAACATGAAAAGCAGAGAAATTCGGCTACCAACTTCTTTTCTCTTTGCTGAATTTAACTGCAAGACTTTTAAAATATTTTTTATTTCTTTTTCTCCCCCGCTTTTTCTTCCTTTCTCCTTTTGTAGCTAAGGAGCTACACCACGGAAATCTCCACTCCCTGCTTTTCTTGTCATCACACCACGAAGTACTGCAACAATGTACCTCTTAACCTAACAGGCCTGTTAATCAAGAGAGCTATATGACTGCTTATTACAAAACTCCCTTCCCATTATGTTGCACTTTCAATGAATCTCTTCACTAGCAGCAGTCAAGAGCACCCCCCCCTGCTGGCATCAGAATGAATTTTACCAATTCAATTTGCTGGCTGCTCAAAACTAAAAATGCCAGCTGATTGCTAGTTCAGACAGCTCTGTGTTCAACCACTTGTACATACTTGAAATTATCTGAATGCAGTTTGAAGACTACAGCAGAAATTTTGTAATTAGAATTCTGCAATGTAGATGGTAATTTTTCCCCCTCAGTAACACACAAAGATCAGATAAACAGGAAGCAAATTGAGGAATTTTGCAACATGAACAGTGATCTGCCTCAAACAGGAGAAGAAAAAAAAAAAAAAAAGAGAGAGGAAAGGGAGGAAGAAATCTTTGTGATCTGAAGTCCTGGTCTGATGAGACTCTTACACTCCAGTTGCAGAAAGGCTGCCTCAACGATACAGACAATCAAAGCAGATGAGTAAAGTTCTGTATCATTAACTAGTTTCTTGCCTTTGATGCTTGAAAATAGACATTAAGTATGTTTTGCAAATGTAAGAGACACTAGAGAACCCTTGTATTCAAACTAGGGTTTTCTTAAAATATATTTCCCACCCCATTAGGTGGATAAAGGCCATATTTTCAAAATAAAATAAACCTGTATTCCTGCCATCTACTACTTTTCTTGCCACTTCCTGCAGCAGTGAAGTAAACCACACAGAATAAGGATATCTCCTTTACATCCTCCTCCTCTCCTCTGCATGTCTCGAACAACTATAAACATAGAAGAAAGGTCACTATACTCAACCATCTCCATCTGAAATTTTCTCCCAGAAGGAAAGATCCAAGGATTTTGCTTTAATTAAGCCAGCTGATCACTGGGTCACTGCAATACTGTTGCCACCTGAGTCCTGGCAGACCTTGAACAATTATAGGGATGAAGCATACAGCCATCACATGAATAAAGCAATAAAGGAATTCCGAAAGCATTTTAGTTTGGACAGCAACACATCTCAAACATATATATTAAAGTTGTAAAATAATCCATGTCTTGACTAACAAAATTAAGTTAAAAAAAGGGCTGGAGGTCATATGACAGCCAGCAATACTGGAGTTATTTGGTAGCATTACGAGCTGTTTGGAAGCAGAGTGTTCTGTGCCTGCTGGCTGTACTCTGATGGTACAGCACGTACACAGCCCTGGAGTGCTGTGATGCACTGCAAACACGTAAAACTGTGTGCTTAACAAATGCACGCAGAGGATGATGGAAGCAGAATTTCTTCCACGTGAACTTTTGGCTCTGGAAGTCTTGGATACAAAGACTAAATGCAACATTTCTAGGGCTCTAATGGGCAGCTGCATCCTACCATTTTCTATATAGATATGCTGAACCAACTCTTCCGTCTGTAATTACTCACATTCAGATCCTAACCTGATTTGAAATCTGATTTTTTTGTATGTCACAAGTTGATTTTTGATTACATACTTTTCTGCCTTAAACAGAATGAACCCAGCCAGGTGTGAAGTCAATGTAGCAGCAGATACCTCGGTGAACACATTAGCATTACCTCGACTTTGTTGTTTTTGCTGTCTGAGGCATCCTGTTGTGGAAATTTGACATTATTCAAAGATACTGTCCTTGTCTTTTTTTTTTGTTAATATATAAATTTTTAAATCAATTATATAAATTTTCATTACATATCAGATGAGCTAAAATAGATTTCTGTATCGTGAAACTAAGAGCAGCTTTTTTTTTTTTTCCTTAAAATTACCTAAAAAAATCTCAACAGTCTCAATTCCAGGATTTTCCAAAGAGAAATGCAATTCAAAAGATGACTGTACCATGTATCAGTATCACTAAAACATGAACCTCCAGCAGATATTTCCATCAGTTTAACACAGATGCTTGTTACTTCAGCAACTCTCCTCAGCAGTACAGAGATCTAGTAGGAGCTACAAGCAGCACAAAAGATTTAAATGAAATCCATAATCTTCAGATAGAGTACAACTAAGACTACAGCTTTGGGTGTTGTTATTCTTTTAAAGAGAAACATTTCTTACACAAACATGGGTGAGTTTCCCACATCTGATGACTGAGGTAGACCCAACATTTGAATAGGAAATCTAGAACATTAAGATGGCGGGGGGGGGGGGGGGGGGGGGGGGGGGGGGGGGGGGGGGGGGGGGGGGGGGGGGGGGGGGGGGGGGGGGGGGGGGGGGGGGGGGGGGGGGGGGGGGGGGGGGGAGGCGGCATTTTAATGACTATTTCAGTATAGCTTTTTATGGACAAACTAGGGTAGGAAGTGTGATCTTTTGGATGGAAAGAGAGACCCAGGTCCTAACCACGGCAGCCAGAGATCCCAGTTTTCACTAGAGAAGCTGTTATATTCAGTGCTTTGCCCAAGAGCCAGCTCAGGTAAGTGCACCCTGCTTACCTAAATTCCTCCTACTGTCCAAAACCGTTACGGTGCTGGATTTTAATTTCTTAGACTAAGCCTCTAGGTACAGTTACAGAGTAACCGCACACAGCTGTGCTCACACGTTTCTTTCTTTTTCAGACACACTGAAAAGCCCTGAAGAACAATGAACTTGGCGCCTTGTAATACTGAAGCACAGTAACAGAACAAAGCAGTGCCTTTATCATCCTTCGCTGAAGACAAGTCTGTAAATCTGTCCATTTTGCTCTCAGCTGTCCCCTTGTTTCCATTTTTGCTGCAGTGCCAACACAAAAGATAGCCAATGTGCTCAGTAAGATCATTTACATGTTAAACCGCTTGTCAAGAGCAGCCCTATGAGATGAGACTAGAGTAGATCTGAAAAAAAGGCAGAAAAAGAGAGAGACAACCTTGTCTAACCAAACTAGGGTTATTTTTTTTAACTGCTGTGTAGTACCCAAAGCTGTTTCTTTCAGAAGACAGTATGGTAATGCCATACACAGCATGTTTTTAGAGTATTATATTCTTAAATGTATCAACAATATTAGTCTTACCATAATACCATCTCATCCCAAAGTGCTTTATAAACTATGAACACTAGAATCAGAAACTGTTTCAATCATAATAAAACCATAGCTACATCTGGTTTGTGGAAAGCAGAGGTTATTTTAATCAGCTCCCTGTAACACTATACAAGAAGTAATGTTACCAAGGAACACCGTATCCATTGCAATTTCAATAATTTATAGAATCAAAGATTTCAATTATAATTCAGTTTCTGGCCTACAGACAGTTCTATGTGATTTGAAAATAACTACTGTTGAAAAATAACACCTAGTTTTCCTCGGCAAGTTAGAAGAGAGTTTATTGTCTCTGAGAGATAATTTGTTTGCATGAGTTCCATCAAAGCTTTTTAAGGGAACCTTTCTGTAGCCTGTAGCTTGCAAGAAGGAAAACAGATTCAAAGCTTACCCCTCCCTCCTTCACTTTTTATTTATCTGTTGAAATGTGTTTTCTTTATAAACTTATATTAGCCACTCACTTTGGCTATTTTCTATAATGGGTGAGCACAAAAAGGTAAGCTCTAGAATTAGTGTCTGCCAGAACTGTTTGAACATAACAGCAATGCACTTTCAGTCACACACATTTTTGCCAGAAGGGGCACAGCTTTTGGGGCTTAGTTCATGAAAAAATATTTTCTTTTTATAGCACAAGCCATAGGCTTACCTGTGTACCCTAAAGCTTTTCTCTTTGACTGTTTGCACTACACAGAATTATTCCAATTTTATTCACAAGCCTCGACAGCATTAGCCTAAGTTCTTTACCACAAACACAAGTTATTTCACCTCCAAAAGAGCAATCATTTAAAGGATCCTATATAACAAACACCAAGTATTTAACCAGCTAAACAAAGCCTATTTACATGCCTTATTAGACACCTCTCTGGTAAAATTTTAGCCGTTGTACCAAATCCCGTGTTTGTTCCTGAGAGAAGAAAACATTTCGTATTATCCTGCATACAGTGTAACTGGAGCCCATAGTAGCAAATGTAACTCCAGTAATATCACATACTGGTGATACGTAAAAATTATCTACTGCTAATAGCCAGTACATATACTGTGCACATCTACTATTCTAAAAGAGAAAAAAAATCACTGAGGAAAAACAAACACTAGAAACGTGTTGACATTCAGCACGTGCTGTCTAGCTAACTCATGAAATTTTCAAATTATCCGGATTTCTGTAAGTGCTGGTACTACAATTTAAGCACACAAAACCTTTGGTAACAGCCTATTTTACATATTATTATCAAAACCAGTGATTCCATAAGGGAGGCTGTAAGCTTTTCTGCTGATGCCCAAGCAGAATATTTCTAAGACCATTCTTCTGCATTCAGCTGGCAAGAGGAATAAAAATATACTGGTGTTATAAAGTGAACCAGATATTACCGATAGTACTGACATGAAGATGGTGTGTAGTATAAACAAAGCTACTTTCTAAGAATGACTTCTCAAATTAAAGCACAATTTCAAGATTTTGAGCATATTTTTTCTTTTTTTATTAATAGGATTAAATCTAATCGGTTAATTTTTGAACAGAAAATATATAAGACTTAAATGATGCAAAGAATCTGTTATACCAGAGGTACCATTAAATCAGCTATTGATAATACAACAGATCTGTTGTGATGCTCTGTGTCATTACATCTGATGCATTTAAACTTTGCAGTGCATGAATGGATGGTTTGCTCATTCCTGAGAGAGCTTGCCCTTCTGCGGTCATGACACATGAATATATTTCAATTTGGATTATTATATATCGTGTTATCCTCTAGTAGGATATGATTTCATATCCCTTGATGGTTCCGAACAGTTTAGTATACCACTTTTTCCCTGGTTAGAGAGTTAACAGAAGAGAATATCATAGAAGAAAAAAATCCTTCTGTACGCTACAGAGGAAGAGCAAGCATTTTTAGTATTTGTAGAATTTCTGGATTATATGCACTTGCCTTTAGGAATCCACACAGTTCAAATGCTGAAATGATGGTTGAGACTACTTGCTTTAAAAAGCATATCCAAAAATACGGAAGTTTTAAGGGAATATGTTTTTGAAGGTCATTGTAAAGACTGGCAAAATAAAACAATAATCCTGGTTTAGTGGTTGAACAGACTTTCATTCTGATTTTTCATTTTTCTTTTAGCATAATCCTCACAAAGAAGAACATTGATAAACTTTGTCAGCATTAAGAAAAAATGGCTCCTGATAGAACAGAACATGCAGCTAAGCAAGCTAATGTTAATTTTACTCATTATATTCCAGTCTTTCAACTGCCTTTCACTTATTTGTAACTTTCTGAATAATTTCCCTGGAAACAGACTAAAATTCTATCATGTTTGTTAAATAAACACATTTTCCTGTAAGAGGACAACAAACCTCAACATCCACCTTTACTAAATTTTGAAGAAGAAAATATTATTTATAAAGAAGTTATATATGAACAATCTGAGAGAAAGGTTTTTTTGTAAGGAGAAAGGAAAAAAAAAAGAGAGACCTTGCCCACTGCACTGCTACGTATTAGCAAGATACAGGAAGTCAACCTCTTGAGGTACAACCATGTAGTTAAGCCTGTTTAATGAGAAGCAGGAAGAGGGATGTACACAGTGGAAAATTAAAGAATACCTTCCTTTGAGGGATTTTAAAATTAGGTACAAGAAACACATTCATTGCAGTTTATATGCATTCTGCAAATTCTGTCTATTTATCTAACACAAAACAAGCCAACTGGTTAAGTTGGTGTCATTTTGCCTTGTTAGGAATATAATGAGATGACAACATGAGATAAAGATGGTGCTGCCAGTCAGTCCGACACTGCAGACAGTGCTCTCCCATAACAAGCATGTGGAAGGGGCATTTCATACCACCCTATTCAGATTTCAGGGAAGAGTATGAAACAAAGCAATACATGTTGTTCAAATCCTAACAGTACTTAGATAATAAGGACTGTTTCTTTCTTTCTTTCTTGTCAGAAGATAGATAGTGTTTTCATTTCAAGAAACTCTGATAACCAAGTATTGTGTGTTTTACCTCACTGTTTTTCATGGAACATTTCCTTCTCACTTCCTCTACTCTCTGTGAAGACAGTGAATCACCACTAGCAGTCAGACCTTATTTTGACCCCACACTTGGGCAGAGCTGCAGATCTCCTTATGTAGAAAGAAAAGATTTAAACAGCAAGAAAGTTGCAGGTTGAATTTACACTGTTCTAGCAGAGGTCTGCAGAGAAATACTGTGCACAGGCTGCCTAAGTATATTTGAGCTGAATGTCTCCTTTCCCAAACACTAACCTGAAAATGCTAACAAAGTTTTAAAAAAGTAAAATAAAATACATTTACGGTCACATCAGATCCTATTTTCATTTTCTCATGATTGAGGTTATATATAACTTTTAGTTCAAACAGAATTGTTAAATATCTTACTTTTGGACTCTACTAACATTTTTTTATTATGTTTTTTTCCCCAATTGGAAGAATGATATGTACCTCCTTACATCATTGGATTTATTCTGACTTTTTGACATGGAAATCTGAGGGATGTTATACACTTGAGCACATTAAGATGGAGCCATTCCTTAACATTTGGATTTCTGGCAACTAAATCTCAGTCTTAGTGTCTGTTTTATATACATCAGCTACACAGTGCATGAAAATAATCCATGCACTTCTCTTCCTTCCCCTCCCCCAACAAACATAATGATAGAATTTTTAAAATGATTAATGAAGAAACTATTTCTAAGGTCTTGACTCCACGTAACAATTTTGGACTGTATCCTGCTGCTGGGTACATGGGAAAAAAAACTTTCAAAACAAAAAATGCTGTTGTGCACACATGAAAACATATTTTGAATGAATTATAATGAAGTTGCTTTAGAACTACAGTGGTCTTAATAAAGAGTGAATGGAAAAAAAGAAAAAAAAAGCACTGAAGTCAATGAAACCGTTGGAATTAGTATGTCACAATTAGACCTGCAGTCAATATACATAACACAGTAATCTGAACAGGCACGTCACAAACACTGTTTACCTGAGAGTACAACACCCTTAGGATAGAAGACAAAGTAGTCCTCCAGTCCCACCAAACAAATGAGCTAAGGAAAATAAATACCTGACAAGTCTGTTAACTCCGTAAGAACGCAGCTTGCTTAGCAATTTCAAACCATGAAAATAAATATTGTACGTACGTATCAAGTAACCTAGCCTGTGCATTTGCAAGTAATCTAACTCTAAATGTTTTTCCCTTGTATGGTTTAACTTGTTACTGCATTTTGCTTCCTGTTAAGTAATAGAGTCAAACAGTTGTTAGGATCTAGCTTCACGTGTTTAAGACAAAATGACAAAAAACCCCACAAAATGCAGATTCTGAAAATCAAGTTCCCTTGGCCACGACAGACTGCATACAGTATAAAACAGAGGACAGGAGCCACCGCCACAGAGGGAGTGGACATACCGTCAAACAACCCATCAGGCTCTGCTCAAATGGTCTCTGGAAGGCTCTGGGGTCTCCGCACCAGTCCAGGAGCTCTGTTGCTGCATTATGGAAGTTTGCAGGGTTCTGTAAGTGCTGGAAAGGAAAGACAAAGCAACACGGTAAATAACACACACAAGGGCTGACATAGTCTTTTTGACATCACATTAATGCAGTTTGGAAACTAGGAATAACATATAATTCGGAAGCAAGAACTTAAATTGTACAGTGAATGCAGAAAATCCTACTTCATTCTTATTAATACTTATGCAGATTTTCTAATTTTCTGATAAGAACTCATTAGGAAGAGGTGAGCTGTAGCTGAAATACCAGAGCTCCTCCGAATTCCCTCCTCCATAACATCACCTCTCCCACCTGTAAACTGTAACGGATTCTACTCAGTAATCCAAACTGTCCAAGCCCAGTGAGGAAAATTTCAGTCTTACGTTCAAAGTCTTTGCTCAGGCTTACACCCCACTGTCGGGACATGCCGGCACAGCCATGCCTTCCAACAATCAAGATTTTAATCTTTGCCTGCCAGCCAGGAAGCAAACACGACAGTTTCAGAAAACACCAGTGACAGAGCAAAGCACACTTCTTATACTGATCCTTTCTAGGAGTTTTGGTTTCTGTTCATCATGATGTATCATCATGTGCAATTTGGGTGATCAACTTCAGGATGATGAGAAATGGAGGATTGTTTCTTGACTGAAGTGTGGTGGGACACTGCCACGACCGAAAATGTTTTCACGTGCACAGAAAGCATGTAGAAATTTCAGACTGGAATCCTACCCTTCCTGAAGAGGCTGGCACAATTTTGAGAGAAAAAACTGGTTTTGTTTTGAAATTTGCATGGACAATGCATTTTTTTAACTGTTACATTCATCTCTGCCTTCATACTGAACAACCTGGAGTCCTGTTTTCAGAGGCATTTAGTAAACTCGCCCGATACTATTATTCACCTGTCATCCATAACTGTGCTACACTGCCAAAGTATTCCAACATTTTAGCAGGAACAGAGGGAGGGGACAGGAAAGAAGGAATTCAATTTACATGAATAATATTGTTACTAAATTCTCCAGTTCTGGTAATGCTAGATGTTTCAATGAAAATTACAGAAACAAGAAAAGTGTGTATTTAAGAATTGTTGGTATCTTTTTAAATAGTAGTTTTATAATTCTTGGGATTGCTGAGAAAAACATGAAAATGAGACGAGCATTTTATCAGGAAGGCACAAAACCCAAAGCCATCATTTTAAAAATACATCATTATTTTTGAATCAGTTGCATAATTTGGGAAAATATGACTGCTCATTTCTAAGTATTTGGATTAACAGTAATGTTCACAACCTATATTTTTTCCCCTCATCCCCTCATGCCTGTGAAGCTGCATATATAACTGACAACAAATGAAGGAAAATAATTCCTCCTATGCCAGGTTTTGAGGAGTTCCCAGACTGCGAGCTTTTAGATCACGTTACTAATTCTTACTCAGTGAAAGGTCTTGGTCAGAGGCCTGTTTTAACAAGAGATGACTGACATGTGGGGCACGCATTTTTAAAACAATAGCAGAATTTGAAAAAGCAGACAGGCATTGTGCAATGCAGTTTTCTTCCTCTGCTCTACAAACATGGACTATAGCTCACACTACCATCCAGTTTGATAGCTTTACCTAAGCTGCATTTCAGAATAACATTTCTTTGCCAGCTGATTGTCTAGTTACTAGAGGAGTGAAACTATTGCGTATACAAATTAAAGAGAAGAATCCAAGTAAATATTTTGAGGTTTCTTGTAAAAAAAAAAAATCCCATCAACAGAGCCAGCAGTTTGGGTTATGAATCTTATAAGTAAAAGAGAGAAGGATGCCTTTTTGAAGGCTTCATTTATTCCTCCAGAGAAGCAATTGCATGACACCAAATCTCTTAGTGTATACTGTTCCTTCTGCACACCACCTTCACCTACAGGGAAACAGAAGATGGTTCAAACCCCTCTACAACAGCACGTGTAAGCTCTGCTACTATCAAATATATGATTTCCAGAAGGCAAGAAAGGCACGTAAACTGGTGAACAAATTGCACCATACTGAACACATACCGCACTGGTAGGACACAGGTTACAGATCTCTCAGCAGGGAAAAAACCCAAACCCAAAACTCCTTTCACACAGAAACAACATAAGGAAAAATTCATGGGAAGCTACTCAATTCTGTACTTGAAACAGTCTAATAATCCTTCCCTCCTTGTGAAATGAATTGAGATCTGCTGATGAAGGGCCCTAAATGAGAGCTAGATACTATTTATGAAATTTCCCCATTAAGAAACAGACATTATACTTGAACCAGAACAATTTTTATAGGCTCAGGCTAAAATATAAAAAGCAGAGCAGGACCTGAGCCATATGCTTAATTTTCAGTTTAGCACCACATAATGCCAATTTCTACGTACCATGACACCACTGAAAAGCAGTATCCCTTTCCTAGAGCAAATATGGTAAATTTGCACTTTCCTGTAGAAGAAAAGGCTCCTTCTACTTGCCTGTGTCAAAGCAGGGGTGACCTCAAAGACTTAATTGTTTGCTCTGTAACTCTCCATCAAGTTATTTCACTGCATTGGGACTGAGCACCAAGGCACACTATCATAACCCACTTCTTAAATAGAGAGGGGATACTGAAATCCTGACTCCTTAAATGCAACTATGCAACTGAAACTAGTTTAGAAACTTGTTGGGCAAGATAAGCAATTCTAGTAGTTCTGTTATAGGCTAAAAAGTTCCAAACAAACCATAACAAAAAGTTGCCAAAATACCAGTGATTTCCATCTCTGCGGAGTGGATTTGAGTAGTTTCTGGGATGAAAGAAAAGCTGGTCCTGAGGGGACGCTTCTTGCAATGTCACAGGCAATTCTGTCTGGGACATATTTCTCACAGCTTTCTGACTTCGTTAATATTTTAAAATTAAGGTTCTCCTCCGATTTTTCTTTTTTGGATTACAGAGGGCAAGGTTACTTTTATGGAAAACAGAAGATCCAGCACGAACCAAAGCATGAAGGCAGGTGAAGTTCCTTCCCTCAGTTATGTAAGACAACATTCCAAATGCCTACTGCAATTTTTTTATTTTTTGACAGCTTAAACATTGCACCCAGGGCAAAAAGCCCCAATGTCATTTACATCCTCACAACAAAAAGCCTGCTTGAGAAGAATATTACATCTACTATATTCATTGAACAAGAAATTAAAGAGATTTTCTTAGCTCTCAATCCAAGAACAGAAGTACAAAACAAAGCTTATGCCAGATCCATCCATCAACTTTGTTGTGAAGCATTTCCCATGCATGGCTCCATCCTCCTCAACTGAAATTATTGGCAGCATTTTGACAGAAGCAAGGCATGTGCCTGAAAAGTCTAGTCTGAAATTGTGCTTCATGTAAACAAGTAAAAAAAAAAAAAAAATAAAAAAGGACCTCATTAGTAGATGGTTTAGAAAAAAGGGACAATGAACCAGTTCTGGCTACAACACACCTTGGTGTATCTTTCAAAGCTACTAGTGAAGGGCCGCCTAACACCACCACACTTCTAAGCAGAGAGGATTTGTATGAATAAAATCCAAAACAAAGATGAACAAAGCCAATGAGCTGAATGAATCGGTTACTTACAAGATTGCTGTCAGTATCATCTGCTATTTAGAAAACTAATAGCGAAACATGACAATTTTATTATTGCAAAACCTAAGAAAATTTTCAGTGTAATCATTTATAACTCCAAAACCCTAATGTTTCCTTGGTCAGAATGGAACAGACATAACAGAAATACTTGATGCATGTGAGTGTATCATTATTGCAGGGATCACCAGGTGGTGCTTTGAAGAAACAGTCTCTCAGAGTCATTTATTTTTAGTCTTGGAAGGAATCTTATGTTCTTTGTAGCACTTCAAGTAACAGTCTGGTATAGGGGGATGAAGAAAACAGCAAAGGAGTTTGCTCTCCACTCTACTATGTCCAACAAGAGCAAACTGTAGCAGCAAAGACCCTTTCTGAGCAATCAGCTGACATGTCAGCTGGATTTCAGGGAAGACAGGAACATCTACCTGCTGCTCGTGACCAGCTCTGGCTTGAACGTTTTATTTACATAAAGAAGAGACCATCTTTGTAAATTAGAGTGGATACATGGGCAGAAGATGCAGGTACACTTGTACTTAAGTTCTTTAGCTTTCAGAGCAGCTGTCTGTGTGCCTGTTCCATGGTTTGCTGCTGTGTAGTCACCCATGGTGGGGGGGTGGGCAACATTCACATGGGGAGTTACACACAACAGCTGCTATGTGGCAATTTTTGGTGCAAACATTTCAAAATACAGCCACTTCTTGAAATTATTACTCCTTTCCAATTAGACAGGGATCAAAAATATTGATATGCAATAAAACTCTGCAATAGGCTGAAAAGTATAAGCTTCATCCCACAAATGAATTCAGGCCCCTATGAGTGAAATAGGCACATGTAATAGAGATCTTACTTTTTAAAAAGGGTACTAAAGCACAATTAAGTACTTTCAGTCTATACACCCACACCAAAGTGGGTGCAAACCACTTCCTCCAACCAAAGACTCAAAATTATTTTAGAGACAGAAACCAATCATCCACATTGAAATACGGCAGAGACAACAGCCTTATCTCCTCTAAATATAGAGGACTGCAACCCAGATGTACACTCATGTATCTTAGACAGAACAGCCTAGTAAGTAATGGAAGAATAACAGTCAAAATTAAGAGCAATTACAGAGGGTTAACGTTATCTCACATACACATCAAGAAATACTAACATGACAGCAATGGTATGGAAAGTGAATCATTTAAACATGGAATCCATATGTTCCAGTTTGTTGCTATAGAAAACAAACGTAGAATTTCAATTACAAATGACATATCTCTGATGCAGGATTTTTTTCTCTCTCTTCTGTGGAAGACATCAGACAGAAGGCACAGACCTAATTTGCCACAACTTAACCTATTCAAAATGATATGTCATGCAAATAAGTTTTTGAGCAGCAAACTGCTTAACTATGCTAAACAAGTTATTGCATTTATTTACGTGATGTCGCACCAAATTATGAAGGCTGACTCAAGTTGTCTGTTTATTTTGCCGAGTTACGTCTGCTCTGTGTCTCACTCCTTGATTTAATTGAGCTGCTGAAGATAATATAACTTATCACACAGACACTATGCCATGTTGCTAGATTCTAGGTTAATTAACAGTAGCCTACAGTCACTGAATTTCTCACATGGTTAGCCACTTGGACCCTGTCTTACTGTCTAGCTTCGCTAATCAACGAGTCTGGGAATTTTACATTAGCAACAGAACACACTAGCAACACTAGAGCTTTTGACTGCACAGAAAAAGAAAACACAGCTAGACAGCAGGTAGGCTTTTCTTCACTCTGAAATTAACCCCTTCTTACATGCCACGTGGCAAGGCTGCATGCTTGACAAAACTTCTTGTACATCAACTGGGGAAATTAAATGCCAGAGGCGGCTGCTGTCCTGCAGGACGGAAAGCTATGACTGCTGTTCCACAAGCACTGCCAGCTAACGCGAGCACCGAGGGCTGCCAGCCCTCAAAGGCTCCTGTCTCCTCTCCTGCGCAGCATGAGAGGATGCATGGCTGCATGGTGAACTAGCCTCATCCTATACTAATAATTTCAGCTGCATTGGCTCTCCAAAATGGCAAGCAGTACAGCTCCTTCAACCTTGGCACTCACAGGGGAGATAGCAGCAGTGTGTGCCGCTCCAGCTGCAGGTCACTCAGGAGCTCGTGGCAACGGTCACAGGTTACATCATGTCATCTTTTCATGCCAATACTAGACTGAAGTTGACCTAAAACTAAGGATACATTTTTCTTGACACGCTTAGTCTCATTGCAGGCTGCCCCTGAGAGCTTCTTCCCCAAACCTCATTAATTCCACCACTTTCAGTACATCAGACCACGCTTACTGTTCTGACCGTGAACTAACCTCCCAAATACTGAGTTTTCAGTCATCACTTACAGTGATATTCCCTATGTGACCACACAATCATTAGACCTGACTCAAAGAAGGTGGCAGCAAACAAAAGGTAGGGCTGGGAAAGTACCAGGACTCTGCTCTCTGCAGCCCATGCTTTGGATTAAACGCATCATGAAACTTCTCCCGAAGGTGGAGCTATACCATCAATATAAGACGAAGACAAAGTTAAAATCCCAGTATAAATACTCCTCCTGCCTCAGAACACACCTCCCTTTTAAAATAACAGTGTTTTTGATTATTTCAATCAAGAGAAACAAAGAATCAAGAAATAATCCTAGTTATTCCCTATAAAACACAATGCATACAAAGAGAGGTGCCAAAAGGAAATGATATTTAGTGTTCTGATATTGTACATGTTTACTCTATGGTTAATCCTCAGACTTCATCCAAGTTATTCCTAGTTTAGACAACAGTTTCATCTATGTTGCAAAAACTTGCAACAGGTCCAGCATTTCAAGTAATATAAAACCCAGTACCAAACCTAGCTTTTCCAAATGATGATCCAGATAGTCAGCATGCCATAAATTTTGTGTAGAGCTTGTGACATTTGAAATGCATGTATACAACTCTGAAGTTCACATGATCTGCTTGCTATTTTCAGCTGCTGGCGTGCAGGTTTTCAAGCCTTTCTCCACAACAATAGAAGTTAAAATTCTCATATGGTTGTAAATTCTAGGAATTTAAAAGCAAAAAAACCCCCATACAGCAGTTATCAAACTTTATATATAAAAATAAGGATACTCAAAACTGTTAATGCAGAAACCATAGTTCCTTTGGAACTAAACCAATTAATGCTGGTTGAGGAAGGAGCTAACCACCCGTTTCCATGCCTGTATGATTTTCCTAACTCTGGTGCATACCTGCTCTGACCCTTGAGAGACAGGATTTGTGTGCAGGTGCTTTGGCAGATTCTACCAGGCAATTCAGACTTTTTCTTTTTTTTTGTCTGTCTTAATATTCATCCAGACATGCCTGCAATCACACGTAATGAAAATGCACTGTTGTACTGAAAGAGGATGAAGAGGGGAGTGAGAAAGGAAGGGACTTGGAAAGGGAAGGGACAGAGAGAACAGAAAAAGATTACATGCTCTTCAACTGAAGCAACCACGGAGCAGAATTATTGTGGTCCTGCATGTTGGGCAAAGGGCATTCAGCTCCCAAACGAAAACTAATCACCTATCTAAAGAATGTAAACAGGATTCCTGCTCAGACACCCTTAACACAGCGTAACCAAGAGGAGACAAGGCTGGTCTCTGTGTATTACTCAGCGCACAAGTATGTTCCCACTAGACCTAAATTTGATAGCTCACTCAGCACCATAAGCAAGCAATAGAGGACCTACAAATCAGCAAGGCACATTCGCTATAATACATCAACAGGTCCTTTATTACTTTAAAAATCTAAGCAGGCTCCGTGAGTGAGCCCACCCTCGAGCCCCTCTTCCCCTCCTATGCACAGGCCTCTACTTCAGATGCCTGTCCACCAAGAATTCTCTCTCTTGCTGGCATGTCCTCCACTGGCTGCAACAGAGCTCAGAGGGTGTTACAGAAATGCAGGACGTTAACCAAGGATACACTTTAAAAGCAGAAAATGCCATAGCCTGAAACAGGTGGGGTTTGTTGGGTTTTTTTTGTTTGGGGTTTTTGTTTTTTTTTTTCAGTCAAGTGCAATTATACAAAGGTCTTGTCCACAAGCAGCTATACTCAGCATATTAAAAACTCATCTGCAATGAAGATTCAAAACAAATGGTATTTTTCTTTTTCAAGAGGATAGAGGGGAGTATTGAGCTATTTTCTGTCTTGTGGGAATGTGATTTTTGTTTATGTGGCTATGGTTATATATAGTTCAATTCTCTACAGTCCCCTTCGATATCAAAGATTGTTTTATTTATCAAAAAATTAAAAAGCTCAAGCTGTGCATTTTGTATTTAGATAATCCCCCCTCCCAATTTAGTGTTTGTGAGATTGAGAGATCCCTAATTAATAGAATTATCTTGCACTTACATGGCTCATTCCATCGGAGGCTTTATAAATATTTTATTAAGATCACATTTTGAGAAGCACTAGATACACTGAGAGAGAGATTAAAACCATGTTAGCCATGCCTACTTACAAAAAACAGAATGAAAGGGAGTCACCTTTGCCCCATTTGTCCACTGCAGCTTCTTTTTCAAGGGAAAACAGTAAATACTGAGCAAAGACCAGCATATCTCTATCAGATGTTCCCACTACATGACAATACTGGGTAAGATGAACAGGGGAGTCAACACTAAAGACAGAAGATCACATGCTGAGCAAATGAGGAAAAGAACAAATAAAAATCACGAGCATCGCTGAACGGCAAAAAAAGCAAGGTGTCCAGTTGTGAGCTGTAAGGGAACAAAATCTGTACTAATGTAGATTTCCATAGGTGCTTCTCTCATACACTTTTAGTATCAAGTGTGTGTATAAATCAGTATTGGTTTCAGAAAAGGTGAATGTCTGTAACTGACTAACCTTGTTCTGCTGCCTGGATCTCCGATACTGTGAGCTCTGTGAGGAAGACTGCACATCAATGTCTGTGTGCCGGTGGAAAGATATTGCGACGTTGACTTGTCCATTGGTTTTACAGAAGCGTTAGAGATGGATTCAATATCCTGATCCTCTAGCACTATACACAGAAGCTAGAAGAGCTAAAACAAGAATCATGCCCTAGCTCTGCTGATCAGAATTACATCTCTGTCTTCCTGCTCTGTACCTTTCATATCTACATAACTGCTGTACACTTAGTATATAGAATCATAGAATACTAGGTCAGAAGGGACCTCACAGATCATCTGGTCCAACCTTTCTTGGCAAAAGCTCAGTCTAGACAAAAGCACCATCTAGACAAGATGGCCCAGCACCCTCTCTGGCCGAATCTTAAGTGTCCAATGTTGGGGAATCCACCACTTCCCTGGGGAGATTACTCCAATGGCTGATTGTTCTCATTGTGCACAATTTTCTTCTAGCATCCAACTGGAGTCTCCCCAAGTGTAACTTGTACACATTACACCTCGTCTTTTCCATGTGACTCCTTGTAAAAAGGGAGCCTCCATTTTTGTAGCTACCCTTTTAATACTGGAACATGGTGATGAAGTCTCCCCTAATCCTTCTTTTCTCAAGGCTGAACAAACCCAGTTCTCTCAGCCTTTCCTCATATGGCAGGCTTCCCAGTCCTTGGATCATCTTTGCGGCCCTTCTCTGGAACCCCTCCAGCCTGTTGTTTTGTATAGTGGGGACCAAAACTGAGCACAGTGTTGCAGGTGTGGTCTGACAAGTGCTGAGTAGAGCACGATAATGACTTCTTTATCTCTGTTGGTGATGCCCTTGTTGATTCAATCCAGCATCCTGTTGGCTTGTTTTGCCACAGCAGCATGCTGTTGACTCATACGGAGCTCGCTGTCCACCAGGACCCCCAGGTCCCTTCCCACAGAGCTGCTCTCCAGCCAGGTGAACCCCAGTCTGCGCTGCACTCCTGGATTATGTTTTCCTAGGTGCAAGACCTTACACTTGTCCTTGTTGAACTTCATAAGGTTCTTGTTAGCCCACTTTTCCAGCCTACCCAGGGCTTCCTGCAGGGTGGCTTTCCCTTCCAAAGTCTCTACTTCCCCACTCAGTTTGGTACCATCTGCAAACTTCATCAAGGTGCATTTGATCCCATCATCCAGATCACTTATGAAGATATTAAACAGCATTGGGCCCAGTATCAATCCCTAGGAGACCCCTCTTGTGACAAGTTGCCAGATCGAAAAAGAGCTACTTACCACCACCTTCTGGGTACAGCCTGTCAGCCAGTTCCCACCCACCGCACAGACCACTTGTCTGGACAATAATGCATCAGTTTCTCTAGGAGGAGGCTGTGATATAACTTTATAAGGGAACATGCAGCAAATTAAATTTCTTTCGACATAAACCCCTCTACTGCTGTTCCACTCCACTCTCCCCTGCCCAAGAGAAAACTGTGACTTGGGAGTCTAAAGGCTGTGATCCAGATTTGACTGAAGCTGGGAACTCTAGATTTTGTTAATCTATTGATAGACGGAACAACAGCACCCAGTCCAATCTTTGTGCCCTTCTTACCACAGCACCTGGACTGCTATTATGCCAGCTGAGAGCACTGAGAACAGTATGGTTTATGAAAAGACTCATAATAATCAGAGGGCTCTGAATTATTTCCTTAATCACTCACAAAGAGTGACTTTATGGGAAAAAAGTCAAGAAACAAAGGTACCGCTGCTTGTTCTTTCTGTAAGGCCATGCTCAGTGATGCAAGGCTCCAATCTATCTTTAAATTTACAATTACAGCTCAACTGAATTATGAAATCATTTTGCCTAACCAGTTCACTCACTCTTCTTGGCAACTGAAACAAGCCATTTTCCATTAGTATCTCCCTGTCATAACATGCTAGCGTAAGATGTGTCGATGTGACTACAGCAACAATGCTGAGGCTTTTTTAGCTTTATCATTCCCATAGACAATGTAACGATACAGGAGCTTTCTTCTCTAATGCCCTTGTGATTTTCAGCCAGTAGTTTCAGTCCTAAATATCTCAACATATTAAGGACTTAATTTTCTCAAAGCAGTGGCCATGCTCTTTCCCTTAGAATACTATTGCACTATTAGAATAATGTTCTAAATATTTACTTAAATGGGTTTTACTGATGAAAATAGGCTTATTTGTTCCAGACTTGTTTACCTGCTGCCTTTAAAAAAAACCCCAAAACCGCAAAAACCTAGCTTCACAATGTCTTTTAGTAGAACATTAAGTGAAGGGTATAGGTGAAGTGGGGTGCCTACATAAACAATTCTGTGTTATGAACCATTTAATAATTTGAGGTGCATCACAGCATTTTGAAACATGTGGGTTGGCCCTTTTTTTCATGTAGTTCTTACCATGCCAAGGTGTTTTAAAGACATTAATGAAGTATTACAACATCCCTTTACTGGAAGATTGTTGTCAATAGCGCATGCTTTAAAGAGAAATAACTGACTCAAATTCCTCTGACTTATGTATTTTAAATACCAACTTTAAAAAAATGCATTTAAAATAAATAAATCTACTAATTTTCTAAATTTCAGGAGAATAAATGCACTGATTTTGAAAAATAACCAATAGTCTTCAGTATACCCAAACAGCAGCACATTTGTTGGACATATTTTGTTTTCCAGTTAAATTTTTGACTCATTTGAGTAATTTACTTACTCATTGTGCTTTTTATAGCACTTTAAATCAACTGACTTAATCTTTATTATTTTAATCTCTTAATGTATGCAGAGATAAAATCTCAAGGTGACTATTTAAATTGACCACTACATGAATTGATACACAACTGAAGGAACTCAAGTAGCAAGCGCGTACATATGAAGAGCCAGAAATGGCACAACAGAGGCTCGAGATGCGCTGCCAGCTACATCACATGTTCACTGCAGAGTCTGACCCAGCTGCTGACAAAAAGCACTTCTGATGCTCATCTGACACCGAGGTGACACCATGGATACAATTTATAGATTTCTAGAAATTTCAAATGTTCATCCTTTATTTATCATTTGGCAATTTTAAGCACCAGGCCAGATTAGTTAGTTGCACAGAAAAGAATAAAATTATTCTAAATACTGAGTACTAGAAGTTTTAAGTGCAGGCTTAAAACATGTATATTTTCCTTTTCAAAACCAGTTAAAAATACTCATGTCCCAGCCCATAAGGACAGGTGCCGCAGTGAAACAAGTAGCACAATTGGGAAGGAGAGAAGTGTACCCACACCAAGTTTACCAGCCTGCCTTTAAAAAATGATGGGTTATATTCTGCCCACTGGAATCTCACGAGGTAAACAAACCAGCCAAATACTGCCAACATTGAGAAGGTGTTTTCTTTCCTTTCCCCTCCAGAAGTGCTTCTAGCACTTTGCCTCTTTGCCCTTTCCCTTATGGCTTCACCACCTGAGACAGAGCAGTCCCTACCAGGATGCAGGAATGTTGACGGACAAGTCTCTAATTGGACTAGAGGAGCCAGGAAAGCTGGTCTGCTGTCTGTTTTTCCTAAACATACTTAACTCTAACAGAGGAATATGCCAACAAAGAATTTGCAGCTATGGGTCTCAGAAAGAAAAAAGGTCCTAAGAAAGCATCTGTGGACCATTCAACCAATAAGCTGTAACACTCAAGGTGCATTAAATGTCTTTTTATGGAACAGAAAGGTCTTTTTCACCATTAGCCTTACTGCTATATGTTATTTCATATTTATCTGCTAAAAACCCCTGTAACACTTAAATGGGCTACAACAAAAAAATATGTATTCTAAATAAATGTGCCCTTCAGAAGAATACCTCTCATTTTCAAAGTTCTTCAAGAACAAAATTTTAATGAAGCTTCATTAAAACCTTTTCAGCTGTAATTTCATACCTGTCCATATTAACCAGTCCAAAATATATTTAAAATGACATGCTTAGGACTGCTGAGCATTTACATGAGTCTGCAACAATAACATTGAAGAACAGAAGAATTAGTTGAAACATTTCAGAGCTTAAATGCTAACAGTTACGTAAATATACAAAGAACTGTATTTTCCTCTGAATTGCAACTGACCAAAAACCCAGTTGCTGAATAATGAAAGAAATGGGTCTGCTTGTTTCGCATTTGAGCATGAAAATATCAACAAAAACACACAGCAATTACAATTTTTAGCATAGCTCTCTGAATGGCTGAGTAGGATTTATAAAGCATTGCAACTGCAGCAATTCAGCAAATTTTCTTGAAGGAAAAGAAGGGAGAAATGCTAATCTGTTTCTAGAAATTAGCTATGTGATGTGTGTCTCCAATTAAGCGGGGTTCCCCAAGTAATCCAGCATCATTTGATGATATTGCTCAATGTATCCTGATGTACTGTGACACAAGCAGCAGAAACAACCTTCTCTGTTCCCACCATGACCAAATACATTTGACACCAGAGAGCCTTTTCAAACTTCCCTTTAACCTGTTACTAAAATTTCAGCACAGCTTTAGCATGTACCCTGACAACTGTCCTCAGCATGGTAGGAACATATCACGCACCTATCCTGAAAGAGGTGGTTTCCTTGTAATTTAAATCTAGAAAGATTTTCTCCATCTTCCTCTTTTCAAGAATTTCAGAAAAGATGTATAGAAACCTTACAAATTGACTGACAGCAAACAGAGACAACAAAAGGTAGAAGTCCCTAGATTTCAAATAGCTCTAAGTTTTTAAAGTGGACTCATCAAGGTGAGAGTAGAGACATGTCATGCAACCCATTGATTTTGCCTGGCGTTTGCTCATATCACATAAGGAAAAGAACAGACTTCTGGTCTATCATGAAGAATGGTTTAAGACAACCAGTTGGGACTTCCTATGCAGTGGACTTGAGCTGGCTCCTTCAGGAGGTTGTGCCTGGGCCCCAGGCAAACCCTCAAATTCAGTTCTCTACCTGCCCAAGCCAGATCCTGCCGTCCCAGAGCTCCACCGTGGATGGTGTATGAGAACCACCCGAGCTGTGAGTACCAGCAGATAAACAGATTATTACTGCAGCCTTGAATAGGGCAGTTGTCAGAGGCTATCAGACTTTTGCTGAGCACAAAATCATTTGGTGTTTTTGTTTGTATGGACAACGCATTAAAGAAAAAAGAGTGCACCCTGAAGATCCAGTCTCCTTCAATGTACCCTGAAGAGTCTCCTGTGCCATGACAAACTAATTGCTTGTGCTAAGGGAAGCCTGTTACTTTGGCTTTTTCCACTGTACATCAAAAAAACTATGTTTGATTTTAAAGCATATACACTTACAAATACTGAGGGAATCAGCTACAAAGAGACCACACAGGCTGTTCCAGCCTTCCACAGAAGTCTGGGTTTTTTTTTTTTAAGCGTAAATACACAGCCACCTCTTCAGTTTGCCCTTTCATCTATTCTGAAACACTGCTTAACACACACACACTTCATTTCCTAACTAGCTGATCATATACAAGTTTTGGGTTTGTAGCTTTAAAGTGCTGAAAAAGATGAAGGTAAAACACAACCTTGATCCTGGAACAGAAGTCAGCAAGGATATTGTGGGTGTCTCACAAGTCACAGAGCTGGGAAGAAAGAAGCCTGTCCTGACCCTGTGTTGAAACCTGATCTAGTTAAAGAGGCACATGGATTGCCATTTATAGCGTTTCTTAAGGGCTGGGGTGAGGGGCGAGGAGGGCAGTAGACAGCTCTTGGTCTGGCTGCATGAGCCATTAGCTGCCAGCAAGGTTATAAAACATGCAGATGCTGAGCGCCAAGGAAGGATGATGGTTTTCCTTCCCCTGTTGCAGCTCACCTTCTATGCCACTGCTGTGTTAGCCACCCTGAAACCACACGTCTCTTCAGAACAGCAGCACTGTTTGCTCACAGGCTGGCAAGAAAGAATAAAAGACTGGAGACCGGGGAAGAAGAGGCAGGCAGATTTTTATCTACCCTGCAAGTCATTCCCCAAATTTGGTGAAGATACATTGATACAGCCATGCAAGGTACTGCTTTGCTCTCAAAACCAGCAGGCACGTAACAGCGTGTGGTCCAGTTCTCTATAGGTGAACTGGAAATTACTCTTTATGGTACCACATTAATTTTGCCAGGTAATGACCTGTCTCAAAGAACAACGTAAAAGTCCCCAAGCTAGAAATTTATGACCCTGTGACAGAGGTGAGTCTCCTCCAAAAATCTCGGTTTCTGTCCCTCCACTACATCAAAGGTAACAGCACAAGATTTTGGAACTATGAAAAAGCAAAGAGCAGTCTCTATGCTAAGTTTTTCAACAACAAAAAAAAAATTAAAAAATCAGCCATTCCTCTCCAACAAAACTGCAAGTATCACCACTTTCACAAAAAAGCTTTCTGCTATCTATTTCTGGTGCTCAGCTACTGTCTTGGTTAACTATACTTTTTCAGGAGTTGAAAACAAAAGCATCCCTATTCTCTTATTCAGGCCTAGACCAAATACAGGCACCACAAATTCACAAGCATGCCCAAGTAGGATACCTCCTCATCTGCCATCCTTTGCTGTCTGACAGAAGAGAGCAGCTATGCAAGCATGCCCCTGCCCACCAGAAAACCCTGAGGTTTCTTCCAGACAGGATCAAATAAAACTGAGAATACTCCACAAACGGTGGGAAGTCTGACCTTCTTCCCTTCCCCTCAGCCTTCATCACTGTAGAAGTATCCTAGCTGCCCATGTAAACCAGCACTGTGTATAAATTAAGTCAGTGGTTTAACTGACAGACTACCCATTACATAGGCAAAAATATCTCTAATACTGTAAGAAGTATAATTTGATATTCTTTTATCTAATTAAAATAATACAAATTCTCTCTGTACGAAAGACGACAGCTCTAGAGAAAGGAACTGAGCAGCATCCTCCATTTGTCTCCACTTGATCTAAAGGTCTGTTCTTACAGCTGGAAGGTTAAATTGTTCTGCAAGTCGCTTCATTCTTCATCCTATGGACTAAGATGGCCAAAAAGAACACCAATCTGTGCCAGTCAAGGGCATGTTTTCTTCTGAACCAGACAGTTGTTCATAAGCAACTGGGATGAAATCCCCAAATTCGTATTTCCCTCAGGCCTCTAAAGGGCCATGAGATGCATTAACTTTCACCACAGAGTGATGAAAGAGAGAGCGCGCTACCACAGACTGAGGCTGGATTATGACCAGCAATTCTGCAGGGACAGATTCCTATTTCTGCTCCTTGACCTACAAACTAGCTTTGTTTGATTTATTCTGAAATCCTCTCTTATAAAGGAAACATGGAGAGAAAAATCAGCTGGTTTAGGTATAAACTCTATTCTTTTTTATATCCCCCAAAGCATCTGCGTGGCCAGACTTGCAAATAAACACACTTTTTCTGTTCTTTGCATTACAACACATTCTAGAAAATGTAAACTTTTACTAATACCTAGGGAAACACGACAAAATATAGTGATTGAGGCTGCTGAAACTAAAAGAACACAAACAGATAATCATAGAATATCTCAAGTTGGACGGGACCCATAAGGATCAAGTCCAACTCCCTGCTTCTTGCAGGACTACCTAAAACTCAATCACATGACTAAGAGTGTTGTCGACATGCTCCTTGAACTCTGTCAGGCTCGGTGCTGTGACCACTTCTCTGGGGACCCTGTTCCAGTGGCTGACCATCCCCTCAGTGAGGAACCTTTTCCTAATGACCAATCTGAACTTCCTCGATGCAGCTTCATTGCATTTTCTCGTGTCCTACAGCTCGTCACCAGAGTGCGGAGATCACCACCTACCCCTCTGCTGCCCCTCTTGAGGAAGTTATAGATTAAGAAAAAAAGTTTAAAAATCTAGACTGATCCAGTACCACCCCCATATGCTTGCTTTTTATCAGTTCTTTTGATTTAGGGTGCTTGTGTCTACAACACAAAAAAATCTCATGGATCCAACTGGGGTAACTAATCTTCAAAATACCTGTGCGCAGCTTGCATTTATGCACCTATTTGCTGCATGAATGCATTGGTTTAGAGATAAAACCAGGAAACATCAATATGAGAAACCACTCTCTTGCTCATCTCCTCTACACAAAAGACCATTGCTATGAATTTTCTGTAAGGATTCTTGCGTACAGAGAACGTGTATGAGGGAAGGATACATGCTGACTGCAACACCAGAGAGCAAAGCTCACTGAGAAGGGTAAAGCAAGGGAAAGATAGCACCTGCTCATTCCATCCTTACTTTCGTAATTTCACTTGGTTATAAAAGCATTTGCAAGCACAGTTACAGTGGGGAAATCTGCAAATGAGACTGAGATCCCACTGCCTTTCAGTGAATTATAAGGGCCCTTCATCTTCACAAACAGATGCTTGTGAAAATTTTACCTTGCAAACAGAAGTTTTTATATCTCCACACACCGATTAACCTGAGCACTTGGAGGTAGGCCAACCATCCAAGCTTGAGTCTCCAGGCAGTGCAGATCTCCGGTCAGATACTGGATTAGAATCAAAACCGGTTTGTCCAAATTTTGGATTACTGTGCTCAGCGCACAAATACGATGGCTGCCTGCTGTGACATCTTCAGGGCAGAGCTAGGAGGACTAGCACCACTCTGCTTTCAGCTGAGACAGATTTGTTGAGTCTCTAGGCTGAAGATTTCTCAGAGAAGTGAAAGGGAAGGTTTGACTTTTGAGGTTTATACACCAGCTCTTGCAGGAGATATTCTTCTCTTCAATAAGAGTACAATGTCTCATTCCTACCACTCTCCTCCCCTCTAAAGGCAAGGATATTCATTAATCAACAGGTAACCTTAACACACAACACATCCTGCCACACAATACACAATGCTCATCTAGCAGCAATGGTCTCCACCTTCAGCTTACCTGTTTTATGCACTGCAGCCGGTCATTGGTCTGCTGTATGTGCCTGTCCATAGAATTCATTTTGATTGTCTCCACTTTCTTCTACCTGAAAGCCATTAAAATCCCTCGATCTGCAAGACAAAAAGGACAGTAAAGATCACTGAGCACAATCCATGCACTTCTACCACCTAAACAATCAAGCAGGGCCACTTGCAAGAAACCCCTGAGCACATTGCGAGATAAAGTAATAAGCCAAATAACAGTGAAGGTCTGGCTTTTGCAAGGACAAGGGCACGGGGATTCTTCCTAATCTTCCTCTAAGAGAAAGTATCTCCCATAAATATTACATGAATCAGATATGGCAGAGTATTATGTGGCCCAAAATAACACAAAATGTGTGTTATGAAGACTCTGGATTTCTGTATTAAAAATAAAAGCAACAGGTATACTTTGGACTCTCCTCCAACTAGCAGATCTATTTAATGAGCCCTTGAAACAGTCGAGATGACACTGAGTAAAGGACTGGGATTCACTACTCAACCAAGACTTTCAGAAAGACTAATGATTCCAGATGCACAACCTGGCATATATGGAAGAGGTCTGACATTCAGACCAAGGGGATGAGCAGTTCTCACCTTCTAGAAAAACTGGGCTCTTTAAGGTATCCATAACTGGATAAACTACTTGTTACTTCTAGAAAAACATGTCCTGAGCTCTTCTTCAGGCCCATTTCTAACAAACTGCATAGCTTAAGGCAAATTAAAACTTCCCTGTGACTTTAAAAATAACTAGAAAATGGAAATGAAGGTTCAGAGTAGTGTTAGGAGTTTTAATTCATGTTGCTACAGCTGTATAAAATCATCAAATGAAAACTGGCAACAAGTTATGATGACCTAAGCCCACCACTGATGCTCATGATGCTGAGTTACGTTTGTGGATACAGCCTAGTACACACTGGTGCCATCAAGATGAGCCCTGCTCCATGTATTCATCAACCCTTTTTCAAAGCCATGCTTTACATCATACTCCATGATCACACATAAGTTGCTCTTTGTCAAGATAATGGTATGTGTCTGGAATCAAGAACAACGCCTGCAAGAGGGGGAAATGGTAGCTGCTAAATCAGCATGCACACATCATGCACATGTGCTGAATTTGCCATTTACCTCTCTTCCTTATCCCTGTGTTCAAACTGAGCTAAAGGCTTCCCCATAGCACAAACAGCTCTACTGATCTGAAAGTCCCGAATGGCCAAAATGCCACTCAAACTTGGACCAAGAGCAAGACACTAAAAACACAAGTTAGCATAAGTAAGCCTCCTGGTGTGGGCATGGTTTGCATTTCACTGGGCCCCTTGCACTCATTCCCCCTCTCTGGCCTTGCCTTAGCGTTTTCCTGTAGTGGCAGAACAGCAGATCAAAGACAGAAGCCAACAACTAATCAACAGTTTCAGTCCATAATTCACGTTACCAAACGGTTTGCGCTGTGACTTCTACTTATTCATATTTTAAGTAGAACTGCATGAGACTCCAGCCCACTTGATAAGCTGAGCAGTTTTAAGTGTTTTTTTTTCCAGAACTCACTTCTCAGGGGCACAGAGACGTTTCACACATACATATGTATATGCTGCTGTTTCAGTTGCTTTCGTGGCATCTAAAATGGAACTGAAACCATAGAAATTGTGCATTGGAACATGAAAACAGTCTTTGCCTACAAATTCCCGCGTCCTTTTACTGCGACAGAACGGTACAGTCTAAGAAGTTGTATCCTCATGCTCACAAACAGGGAGTGGGCACAGATTCAAAAATATATACCCAAATGCTGTATTAATATAAAACTTTATAGCACAAGCAAGGTCCTGGACTCACACAGACACCTCTCCCTCGTGAACCTCTTCAGTGACACCGAGCAGTTTATTATTCAGAGAGCTGTCCATGGCAAAACTCTTTTCACTCCCTACATACACGTAAGAGAGAGCAAATTTTTCAGATAGTTGATCAGTTAGAGAAGCTGGCCGTTCACTGCTACTACACATGACTCTACATCTCATCAGCTAAAGCACCTCTACAAGTCCGGCACTGCCTGTACTCAAGCCCCAGAAAGAAAAGAGTGTTCCCTGTAGTGGAAACCCTGACTACATGGCTGTCACAGCAAGACAGACTCCAGATCCCAGCATCTGTGCGGGTCCCACACACCCAAGCCGCCTGAGATTTCTGTACCTAGCTGATAATGTTCTTCCATGGCTCCTGCCGGATTAGGCTCAGGGAAAGCAATCTTTTCTGCTAGACAGCTAAATGAGGTCTTATAACAGCAGCTCAAGCTCCTCATCTCCACACTCTAGACACAAGAGGGTTCAATAAAGCACTCCTGTCAATAAATTATAATACTTATTAAATGGAAAAAGCCAGTTTCACATACAAGTATTATCGTTTGATTATGCCACTGCCACCTTCTCAACAGCAAATGCCATCCAAAGGTCCTTTAGCAAATGTAAATTGATATATTTTATGAAAAGTGAGTAACACAGTCTTATCTGCCTGTAAGACCCCCAAACAGACATCAGTAGTCATGAAGTTTAATCTCTCAGTGGACAGCAGAGGTATTTATCAAGAGATAAGCTAGCCCAGACATGACACCACTTCAGCAGTGATCCATCTTACAAGCTGGGACACATTATCTGCATTTTAATTGAACATCAGGACAGATGGAGAAGGGCATGCTGAAAACAAACGTATACATGCACATAGACTTTTGCTGAAATATTTGAAGAAATGCAAACCGAAGCTTTTTTTTTCCTTTTCATTTTTGCTTAATGAACCAGTGAGCAAAATATCATATCTCTGGTTGACTTTGTAACACGATTTTTGTCTGGTTTGGCATAACCTATTTAACCTCCTTAGTGCCATACAACTGCATAGAGAAACTGGGAGTCAAGTTGAAAAGAGTATCTATCCCAAGCAACAAATACATAGACATACTCTACACTCAATTAAAGCCAGACACACCAACACTCAGACTCATGGCTAGTGGTATCAGGAGCTGCCTCTGGTATTATTGGCAGTATACTTCAGGGCTGGGAGACCACAGAGATTTTACAGAGACAATGACTTGTATTCATGTACTGTCATGCCAAAAAACCATCCTGCACGTTGATTTATGAACTGTACATATAATATTGCCCCAATTCTCTGCCTTACAGTTAACCATAAACAAAATCAAAGGTTGCCATCAGCTACCTGAACCACAGGTTGCTATTGTACTTCTCCAAATTGTCATTTCTCCCACACAGCATAGCTTCTCAAAGCCCATTTGGAAAAGCAGAAGGCTGAGCACGCAGAACTAACTTGCACGACTGAGCAAGCGCCAGACAAGGCTCTCGGAGGCAGGACTGGGAGCGCAGTCCCCTGCTCTCCTACACAGACATGCCATACAATTTCTGTCGTAAACTGATCAAATTCAGTCTCAGAAATAGTTCTGCTTTTAACACTGAATGGCTCCCACTGAAAAGCACTCTCTGACTCTCACCCTTCCTCCTAGTAGCTGAAAGTATTTTTGATCCCACCCTCAACTCCACTTGTCCTCGTGTCACTAGTGCTCTCTGGCTAAAACAGTCTTTGCCCCGCCAGGCTTCCTCCACCTTTTCCCCCCTCACCGCATGGACGGACACCTGCCAGTTCTTTATTGCTACTTTCACCAGCCCAAGTTCATTTATTCTCTTCTGGTCAAGAGAAGCCACCCGGTCCACTAACTCCCCCCGGGCAATAAACATTTGTTGCATGAAACAAACAACCAAAATTGTACATATGAAGCCTCACCACACACAATGACATTAATACTTTGTACTTGAAATATTCTGCCTCGCTCCCACAAGACTAATTTTTACCTTTCTCTCAGACACATCATAAGAGCATCAAATAAAACAATTTTTTCCAGTGAGCACACTGGCTCTAAATCATTTCTGCTATTGAAAACACAGACCTCATTAGTAGGAAACCATTATTATCTGAAAATTATTCTTTCACAGATCTCAGCAAGAATTAAAAGATTAAACATTGAAAGTGAAAATTATCATATGGATCAAAAGTCTTACCAAGGCAGAACAAGCATTTTGACACCAGACCATTTTGCCTAGAAAATATATCAGCAGAATTAAATTTTCAGGAACTACACCTACTACACAGGTACTGCTGTACACTGGTCTGGTTCTCTATATGCACATCCACATTCTGAATTAAAAAAAAAAAAAAAAAAAGCCCTTTCTGTTGATCTCACGCTGTTTTAAAAGTAGCAGCAAGATCACCCTACTTGAAAATAACAGTGCTTAAGATAGAGAAAGGCCGGCAGGGCTAAATAAACGCAGATTTCTGTTCGGCTAAGTGCCGAGCGCCTATCAGGTCACTAGTGAAAATGACTTCGCAGGGTCCCTCGCTAGCCTCTGGTGTACCCGTATTAGAAACCATACTAGGATTCAGGCGCTGCGAGCAGCTCGAGAGACAGCAGGGGATGCTGCTGATCGGGATTAAGGGTACTGGCAGAGTGGGATAGAGAAGGGAATTTCACCCAGTGCTTCGTAACAAATCCCCTATGTTTGGTGCACACATTAGCCAGAAAGGTTGTATGCTACTGCTTTATATGCTAACTCTATCTAAAAGGCTAAACAAAACAAAAAAACAAAACAAAGAAGTGTTCCAAGCACTTTCTGGTAATTCAGCAATAAAAAGCCCCGTTCTGCTGTCTGTCTCTCTCAAAAAAAGTGAATTATTCTTTGCCTTCTTTCTTTCCTCCCCTCCAGCATATGAGTTTATAGCCCTAGGCAGTAATTAAAGAGCCCTCATTTACATATTTATGATGTCTCAAAAATGGAGAGTGTGGTTTTTTTAAAGGAACAGATGTATCGACCTGTTACTTTTAACCACAAATGTACTGAATCTTTTTTCTTAAACCATTACTACACAACAAAACCCTCTTCAATACTGAAAAAAGAATGAAATTACATAGTGGCTGTAAGAAAGAATTTCACAAGCTTCTGCTACACTCTATGTTATTTGAAAGTTCAAGTTAGGAGTTTGGAATTATTATATCAGAAATTTGACTCCCAGTAATGCATTTAAGAGCGGCAATTTAGTAAAACATGGTCCCTATTAGTTCCTAAGGCAGCCTAAACAGCCTGCTTAAAAAAAACCCAGGAAACAAACATTTCAGTACTGCTTCAAAACACTGACGTACCTAAAAACATACTGGAATTTGGAAGTGAGTGTTGTTTCAGTTCTGCTCTGGGATGAGCCCTCCTTGCAGCCAGGGTTGCCGTCCCCAGCAAAAGCTCTGCCTCCCCAGGACCAATGGACTGCAGCAACCTGCTCACCTGCGGCCAAGGGACACCTGAATCACCAACTGAAACAGGCTAGGTCTTCTCCCTGAGTTTAAAGAGACTCCTCACGTGGTGCTTTTTGCTTTTCCTCCCCTCTTGCACGCTCTCTTTTCCCTCACTGCCGGGCAGAAACACAAGTAGAGCAGAGCTCACTGGAAACGTGTCACCTGCTGCCCAGCCGAGGGTGGTGCAGGCCCCGCAGCCCCGCCAAGCCTAAGCACTGCCACCCATCCCTCACCTGAGCAGAGGAACATTTCTTGAGAAATCAAGTTTTTAGCAAATAATCTTTCCACCAGAAAGGCATTTTGAGAGCACAGGAGGAAAGGAAGACCTTCCAAGGAAAGGTGGGGCAGGGAAACTGCTGCTGTGAGAGCTGTTCGAGGGCCAGCAGCACCGAGCTACGCTGGGTTTCCGTGTCCAGAGGGAACAAGCACACTGCCAGCCACCCTGTGGGAACTGTGGCTGCTATCGTTAACAAGCTCTAATTTGGAGCCACTTCGAACCACTGAAGGACATGAAAAAAAGACATGCAAAAAACCATTATCAGTCAAGAAAATGTTTTTTAAACATTATTTAGCAGGTGAGAGGAAGAAAAGAATAAAACTGTTCCCTAAGCAGGAATTCAATGTAGCAGTGTTCAAACCTCTCTCTTCCCCTCCCAGGCCCATCCCACCACAGAACAGAAGTTGGTTAATACTGTTTATTCAATCAGCTAAAACTAATAAATTCCTGCATGTCTCCAGTGTGCTGAGGGTCATACGAGGGGGCAGACAATTTTTATCTAATAAGTGACTTTGATCAAACAAGCCAAGCTAGAGCGAGGCTAGGAGAGGATTGCGCCAGCTAGCGACTCCGGCAGAGCGCGGGGCAGGGCGGCCGGGGCCACAGGCCCGCGGCGCCGAGGCAGCGGGGGGGGGCCCGCAGCAGAGCTGCCGCCAGCGGGGCGGGAAGCACCAAGCGAGGGCGCAGGCAGCGACCGGCGCCACGGGCCGCGCCGGGAAGCTGGGGCCGCGGAGCTCGCTCCCCGCCGCGCCGGCAGAGGGCGCCGCAGGGCCGCGCCGCCGCCCGCCCGCCGCGGGGCGCTGGGCCCGCCCGCCGCCGCCCTGAGGGAGCGCGGGGTCCGCCGTGCCCGGGGCGGAGGCCGCCGCCGGGCCCCCGCCTGCCGCGGGACATTGCGGAGGCCGGGAGGCGGAAAAACCGCCTTCCGTCGCCTGAACGCGCGGATCCCTGAGGAGACGAGTCAGAAATAGCCCGGCAGCTCTCGGGAGCCTGTCACCTCCAACGATAAATTTAAGAAACATCAGTTCCCTCAGTGCCCGGTCCAGCGGTAAAACGTGGCAGTCCAGAGGCAAAACCCATCTAATTCCACTTGCCATTTTCCTTAACATTAAACACATTTTTAAAAGTTGTTTCTTAAACTATCAGAACATACCTTTGTGTGTACACACAGATTAATACTACTAATTGCGTATAATTGCATCAATTCTCCTTTTCAGCATTAGGCTAATGCCCTCCTGCAGGATCGCAAAAAGCCCAAAAAACACAGACCTGTAGGCACACCTCAAAATGCGATGGTACGATGCAGCTCAGGATGGACGCATCTACATAGGCACAGATGCACAGATGTATTATGTCCTCACAGGGTAGTAAAAGGTCTTTAAGTCTGCTTTTCAGTAAGAGAATTTTCAAAGATGCTCTTAAAGATTGTTTTCTGGAGAAAGTTTAATATCTATCTCTGACAACTATTTTATTTCCCCTGCTAGATATGGTACTAAAGAAAAAAGTATAAAATGTCAGGTGAAAGGCCATTTTAATCATTAAACACTTTAAAAAGGTTTATTTACCATAAGCTGCTAAATAGCTACTGCTGTTGGCTTTGAGCTATTAAAAAGGGCCAGATGTGAGACAAAGCAGTGTTTGTTATGCTGGGTGAGGAAGAATAGATATTTGTGCTGTGCTGCTTTCCATTGTTGCTCTACAAATGTGCAGTAATCCCCAGAAGACTTTCTATCATCCTTGACTGCGAGAGGGGGAAAGCAAGCATGCGTGCGTGCTGCCAGCAGGCACAGCTTCAGTGAGGTGGGAGCAGGTTCTTGTAATTTATGGTGGCTTGAGTAGCAAGGGCTGGCAGTTTTGTCAGGTTTAAGGAAGCTGCTTCCGCAGCCATGTGCTTGGGAACATTTTTATATACAGACTCTATTATATGCAGGCACAAACAGCCAGCCGGATACACACAAAAGCAAACCCACACATGCTTTTAAAAAAAAGACAGCATGACAGCTTGCATAAGCAAGCCTGCTGGACTCCTCTGGGAGGAGGAGCGGCAGTGCGCAGAAGTTGTTCAATCATGAAGCACATCTGCAGCCTGATTACAAAAGCAAAGGTGGTAGGGCCAGCTGGAAGCGCACACACAGCACCGGGATATGACCTATGCTTAAAGTATCAGCATAAAAATATAAAAAACCAACCCACTGTATAAGAGTGGTATCACAGGGACATAAAAAATATCACATTGCTAGCTAAGAAGAGTGCCCCTTCCAGCCTGGACAAGTTGGTCACCAGACAGCACTAACCGCAAAGCACACAAACCGCCTCCTGCACTGGCAGCCCTCACCTCCCGCTCGCTGGCTGAAATGACTGGTTTCCTCAGACCGAGAGCAGCATCTGCAGATCCCAGTTTCAGGTAATTGCCCTGCTGCATGCTTATATTACAAGGTTGGTTTCCCTGCATTCCACCCAGCTCCTAGCATCATCGGCTCTGTCAGCTTGTTATCTTTAGGGAGAGCAAGGAGGAAAAAGGACACTGCAGTTTCAAACAGCAAGAGGTAATAACACAAAATTAAAGGCAAAAGTGCGTAGAAGTGTGCTCCTGGGGAGCCAGGGCTGACAGACCTGCTGTAGTGCTCTCAGAGGCTTTGCACGCTCCAATATAGACAGATCTGCTAGAACAAACATTGACAGTTCCACAGCAGAATCCACTGATCCAGTGGTTTATTAAATGTACTGTAGCTTGCAGGTAAGAAATGCTAATCCTCATCGGGACAGCTACAAGCAAATGAGCCATCCCTAAAAGCTTGCAGGGTTGCACTGAAATCACTTCATAACCAGTGTCCCTGATCACTCGTACAACAACGCTGTAAAAAACCCTCCCTGATAAATTGCAAATTCCTAAACCGAGACAGAATCTAGCATCTCTTCCCACCTTTTGGGCTCAGTAGGAGGATTGCAGAGGAAATCAGGTGAGCATACGAACTGAAACGGATTTGCATTCCGGCATGTGATGCTCACTTATTTACCTAATGAAAGCTCATTTCTTTCAGAGGTTCTATGCTAAGATGTAAAGTATTTGTTGAAAATTCTTTGTGTTTGCCTACCAAATACGGCGATACGCATCAAGTGTTGCTAGTATCATCTGGCTTACATGCATTCTGGGGGCTGAGTGTGTAGTGTTGCTATAAAGAATGTGTATGAACTGTAAACTTTTTCCTGCTCTTGCTAGACATTTATCAGCTACTGAAAAGAGCCAACTGGTTTGGACATACTCATCCAAGTCATTTGCTTAAAACCTGAAAGATGAGCCACAGAAGACAACCTAACATACGCATTTTCTAAAAGTCCAGAGGAAACAGTAACAACCCAATCAATCTGTACAAAGATGGTCTCAGAAGCCGGAGAAAAGAAAGATAGAGGAGAGATGGCACTAGCAGAAAATATTTTTATCAATTTAACGATAACCTATCAAAAAGTGAAGATGTTATTTTGTATTTGCTATGCTCCAATAACATCTCTTTTGAACCAGACAGCCTGCTATGTGACTGAGGTCAAAATCTCTTGGGCCAGCCCAAAGAAACGTTCCTAGCAAGAAACATCTCAAGCCCACTGTGAATTAGAAATGAGAAGGATTTGCATTCTGACACTGAATGCCTTCTTAGTTATCTGATGAAACTAGGCATGTTTTGGAAGTTGAATTGTAGCATTTGAAGGAAATTGTCTGCTGATTTCTTCTTGTGATACTGTATCATCACAACTTATAATCCTCATTACTGGGTGGCAAGCGAAAGAACATAACAATCCCCCATCCCCAAACTATATTTCACCCAATAAAGGGATGAGGACAAATTTGGACTCCTTTTTTTCCCCAGTAAGTTTAGCATTGTGAAGAAGGCATATAGTCAAAGTAGACAGTAATTTCTCTTTATGGTCTATAATCATAAGATTTATTTACCTTTTCTTTCGTCCTGTGAGAACTAAGAAACTGCTCCCAAGACCAATGATTTCTGGTAAGCCACCAGGGAATGCATCACTCCTTTGGAGAAAATCACTCAGGAAGAGGGAAGGAGAGAAGGAAGAAAAGCAGTATTACCTCAATCAACAAAGCCTCTAGAGAACAGAGAAACCGAATAGCTGCTTTGGGACATAGACTCTAATAACTTTGATATCTGCCATTATCCTGGTCTGTTCTGATGAAATTTAAGTAAAGATTTACCCAGCTTCCCAGAACAGAAGAGAAATTCCAGGAGGACCAGCAAAACCTGTAAAGGCTAAATATAGCTGAGGAAATAAGGTAGAAATTGGATGGCTGTGAATATTTGTAGCCAGAGAAACACAGTAGTCGCTGGCAGTCAAATTATATTTTTTGCACTGCTTTCAGTGGCTACCTGAATGGGGCTTCTCTCAAACTCTCCACTTTGAACTATGACAATTTAGTGCTGAGGGGTGCCATTTCTTTAAAATAATTTAAACTAAAGGTATTTGACGTCTAGACACAACAAAACTATGGTTTTGGTGAGCTCTATAGTCTATTTTATCATCTTCATTTTAAGGCAGCTGATTGGAGATTCATCCATATTAATCCGTCTGGACCTGTAGAACACACATTAAAAACCAAGGTACTTGGGTCTATTGAATTGTCCTGCAGACAAACGTCCAGTATTTCAAGTCACCACCAAATGCTAAATTATAAGAAACATTGCTCACCACCTGGGTAAAATGGTCCAGGAATGGACAAGCAAAACAAATTACTGTGTATCCTTCAAGGAAAACTTTTTTATACATACGCAGTGAAGCACTGTGTGAAGACAATCTATTGGGAGGCTTGAAATGCAACTGCTGTTTATGTTAGTCTCAAGAGCTAATATTCAAGCACCTGGAACACAACAAAAGTGACAGATCCATTGCTACTGAAACTTTTTGAAGCCACCCAGAAATATTTTTGACATCCTATAGTTGATTTTGAAAACAATGTAATTTAAAAACTAGTTCCAACTGCAGTGCCTTCATTTCAATGAAGTCAAAGCTGCACACACCCCTACTATTTGACTATCTATAATGTAGTTGTTGCTTTTCCTGTTTTCTACGTGCCCATAATTCCAGTAAGGTGGAAATTCTTCTAGACTGCTAGATCACAAAACACTGCAGGAGCTTTACACAGCAAAGTCTGCTGCCTTCGAGAAAGACATTAAGTGAAACACCCACGATCATCTCCACTGCACCATTCTGTTTTCTCACTATCTTACCACTTAAGAGGACCTTTATATCTAGAAACTGGTCTTTGAGAATTGCCAGTGTCCCAGACCTACTTTACAGGCAAATAAAGACAATTTTACTCTTACCATGAAATAGGTTTCATTTTACCAAGAATCTTAACAGATGATTCAGTTTGATGAATTCCATGGTTAAAGATCTGTCACCTGCTCAGCTCACAAATCTCTTGGGATAATCAGGAACAGCTTTCAGTAGCATTTCTTCTGAGAGCCCAAGTCTGTTAGCTGTACCTTCACTAGGTCTCTCACTCTCAGGTGACAACACGAGCAAAGCTGAAATGGCATTTGGCAGAATACAACATGGATATCGAGCAGGTGTTTTAAAATCCTCTCAAGTATTTGAAAGCAGCAACTATACACATGCTAAATTGGACCTGAACAAAAGCTACCGTGACAGAAAGGACTAGGAATCAATGTGGTACCCGCTGTTAAGAAGAGGAGAACACAGTTCCCATCATCACCACTGCTGTTTCAGCTGGAACAGGCCAGGAGCAAGCCTGGCAACTTCTGAGTGACAACTGTCTTACAAACTGAAGCAGGCAGACTTCCCATTTTTATTACAGACAATGTAAACAGAAACACTATTGCTAATGAATTATTTACAGTGCGGTCCATAAATTAAGACACCTAGACTATCTTGTGTTTTTCATACCACTGCCATTATTTCAAAGTATCTGCCCAGAAGCTTCTTCCCGTAACCACAGGGCAAAGTCAGGCCTGTGAACAGAGACCAGAGCTCTCCTCCTGGCTAACCACCACCAAACACTTCACTTCTTCAGCTCCTTTGGCTTTCCAATTACTTCAGGAGCTCCTCAGGGTAGATGCTATCTCCACCAAACACACATCAAGTACCTAACACAAATCACAATTCAGACCAGGGCTACCACATACTAGTCTAATATAAACAATGAAAACTAATATAGTAAAATCTTTAATGTATGTACTACTATAAGGATAAAACATCTAATATTATCCTTCCTGCGATTTCAAAACAAAGTTTCCAGCATTTAGCCAGAATTCCCAATATAGAATTAAATTAACCTGATAAACTTACACTGAACATCCAGATGACATCTGGATAAGAGCAGTTTAAGTCCAGATGGCATTTTCTTTTCTTCTACTCATATCCTTCCTTTCTTATTTTTTGTTCAAATGGTTATTATGACACAGTGTAACAGACCTCAAAAACCTATGCACTTTTCTTCTTTGTTCCCAACAGCAACACTACAGACTCCAGAGGTCAGCTTTATAGCCTTCGAGTTTTTCTGAAGCCCTGCCTGATTAGACGTACTCTGGAGAGACTTTCATTCTGATCAAATGTGACGCGCTGGCAACATGCATACAACAAAGCTGGCAGAGCAGCCACGCAGCAAAGCCTTTAGCAGGCAGAAGTAGGTGTAACATCTTATTTGAAACAATGCACGGCTCCCCCAAAAAGGAAACAAGTATCCCCTTTGAAAAGGTTGTTCTGAAGAACTCAAGGAGAGACATGTTGTGACAATTTCAAACCTTGCAGAGATTAAAACTGCTTCTATCTGACTTCTCCTCAACCTTTGCTCTTCATTTCTTGTCATCCTCAAGTGGCTGCATTTTGGCACCTTTTTTTCCCCCCCTCAGTAACTGGGGTTCATTAAATCTGAAATTTGGAGGGATATCTTTTGAAAGAGGGAAGAAGGAGTTATGTAGTAAACAGCAGCTCTTCCTTCCCAACAAAAAAAACATCTCACTAACTTGCACTACTTCAAATTAAGGACTTCTTTGAGCCATCTTTTCCTACAAGCCAAAAATTGAACCTGGCTCCACTATCCTTTATAACACATTCAGGCACTTACCAGACCTGGATAAGGAAATTTTTAAGGAATTTTCTCTTACTTTTCTATACTGTCTATCAGCTGGTTAAGAGTTAGGCAGTCATAGTTCCTCCTCCTAAGGTGATGGCGGTATTCAAAAAGGCAGACAGTAAACTACTAAACAATGCAGCGCTCTATCTTCTGTTTCTACACTACTCAGCTTATAATTTCACCCTTCCAACTGTACAAAGCATAAGAAGCAGGCAAACACGTATGTAAGTGTCTTCTACCAAGAGCTGACTTCTTGGTTATCGACAACCAGCAAAGCAGCAACGATTAAACAAGCCCTTAAGTTAGCTGCAGGCAAATAAGAATAATTTTAAAAGAAAAGTCTAAGAGAACAAAACTCACCAACCTTTTTACAGGTTGGCTCAAATACTGGACATGTACAGGCAAAAGGGGTATCTGTACTACAAGACATGACAAAATACAGTCTCCTCCAACTTCTATGAAATACGATGGGAGAAAGCATGACTTTTCAGTTCAACTACTACTTCTCTTCTTTAGAAAAATAAGAATTATTTAACAACCTTCTCTTTTTTCTTACCAGCTTAAATAGAGGTATTAAATTACTGTAATACTAAGTAGTATGACCACCTGTATGGCATAACAAAATCAGGGCATAAACCCTTTCTTGACTCCAGCAGGTTTTGTTCAGAAAAGAAGCTGTACGCGCAAGCAACAAGTATGCTGCATTATGCCCAGGCAGAACCTGAAGAACTGGAGACCTGGGCCTACCCAGAAAGACAGAAAAAGATGTGGATTGAAAGTAATTTGTATCAGCAAGAGAAAAAAATTTATATGTGTGTGTATATATATATATAAAAAAAGACCCTGCCACAAAGTTCGTAGAGTATAAGTTAAGCAAAATTAATAAAGATCTTTGTAAGATTTTTACTAAAAAAGATCAGCGTTTATTACTTGCCCTAACTCAATCTTAAGCTTGTTAACAATAAACAAACAAATAAATGGAAACTCTAAAAATGCCACTTCTGTAACTGTAAAAATACTATGCATTAGTTCCTTTTAAGATTAATTCAGTCCCTGAAAATATCCCATGATGCTATAGATAACAGTCAGAAGTCTGTGGATCCAGGCTCCACAGAATGATGACCTGCTACCACCTGCAAATGCCATAAATCCATTGAACAAGCTGACTATTTTCAAGCTTCTTCCCATTTTGCTTTCCATGAGAAGGTACCCAGTTTGCAAATAAATTTCTTTTTTACTGCCTTCAATTGGCCTGAAAAAATTTAGGGGGATGCTTATGACATCATATAGCAATGTTGTGACTTATTTCTACTGCTGAGCAACAAAATTATGTAGTTCTCAAAAATGCTAAGTGGGAAGGTATTTCACTCAAAGGTTGACTTTAGTCTAGCGAGCCAAACATGCTCTTTACCACAGTTTTGATAGGCTGGTCTCTTCTACAGCAGAGATGCCTTGCAGGAGCCCAGCTGCATGCTCTCTAGGTGACAACACAGGCAATTTTAAACCTTTGACGTAAGCACCAGACAGCATCCTAACACCTAAGTGTCTACTTCCTCATCTACCATAAGAACATGTCAAAAAATCCCGTAGGTCATCCTATCCTATTTCCAGCTGACGTTAGGAATAGAGATTCATTCTCTACAATGGTTTAAAACCAATTTAGATATCCAGTCCCTGGGATGACTCTCTCATTTTCAAGTCTCTCAAGTACCACTACTGACATATTGCTGCCACCCGTTCAGACTCAGTCTATCACAGCTGCCATCTTCGCTTTCCTCCTTGTTTTAGATTCTGTTTAGAGACTTGTTCAAAGCTCTAGAACAGATTGGTTTGTATTACCTGCAACTCAAGTTTCTTTAAACCTCTGAATCATAATGCAAGTGCTTCGAATACATCACACTTGTTCTAGAGTTGACAATTATTAATGGACTGGATAGCAACTGCAATGCTGTTATACAGCTATGGGAAGAAAACCTCTGATGGGTCTAAGAAGCAAAGTTCCTGAGAGCTTTCTGACTGGCCTTTGAAAAACAATTCACCAGCATGAATTTTTTTTGAATAAGCCTCTTTCCTTGTGAAAACCAACTGAGCTGCTGTTTATAAGGCTTTGATTAAACTAATACACACAAATGCACACATAAGCACACATGGGCAGATATAACAGGATGAAATGCTAGGGAAGAAACAATTTATATATACACAAATGCCTGTAAACACTTTCTTGCAAGATTGAACAACAAATCCCAAGTGTTACGGAACATGGCAGAAAAGTTCACCCAAGTGATATTTAGCAGATTTGTTCCAGAAACAGGGACTTCATTCTGCAGTTTAATTCATCTATCATGCAGAACACGCCTAGCTTTGGCCTAGGTTTTTACGAATCATTCCATGTACTAAATTATAAAGGGAAAATAAGGGGAAATATGATATGTTTTGTATCATATTGCCATGTCCCTACCTGCAAGAAACTGAATTTTTAAATTAGTTTAAAACATTCATTTAACAAAACATGTTCAAGAATTGAACAAGCAATTTAAGACTTGACAGAATAAAGCAGCATTTAACACCGATGACGACCCAGCAGGCCTCCTCTCAGGTTCCGCGAAGCACGGGCTGCCTTGTCAGTCTTAAGAACGAAGTGGGGCCGGTATGTAGAAGGGAGCCATTTAGGGCACACACTGGCAAGGAAAATACCAAAGTTGGAAGGTCATATAAATTGCTAGACATGGAGACAAGATCTGTCAAAAAGACAAACTACCTAACAATTTTAACCTATTGGCTAGAGCTGTCCATGTCAACATAATGTTAACATATATTATAGCCTCAATGAAAAGAAAATACTAAAAAAATTTAAAAAAAAATCCTTGTAGATGGAAGAGAAATGCAGCAAAACTCCCTTCCTTATCCTCTGTTTAGACAGGAGTGCATTTTAAGAGAGGCTTAAGGAATTATTTTCTCTGATCCCAACATATTATACATATATTACAAGTGAGAGAACAACTGTTAACATGTTAAAAAACATAGCTGTGGGTTCTTCTACAGTTACGGATTTTATTGGAAATTCCATCACAAGCACCTCTATTTTTGGACAACAGTGAATTTTTAAATTATTACTGGGTTTATTTATTTTTAAATAAAAGCTTTTGTGAACAGTCATTGAAATATTTAAAATAGAAAGGTGGGTATTTGCTAGACAGGAAATTAACTTTTTTATATTTTAAATCATCTGCATTTTTCCTGACTATTACAACTCCATCATAATTATGGAGGTGTGATTGTTCCTCTACCAGATGTTGATGACTCTCCATTTTTAATGTAAAATCATCTCATGATTTCACTTCTGTTTAGACGACTGCAACTTTTCGAAGCCACATGACTTTTACTTGCCATCTCAAAGCTCCACTACTTTGCAATGTATTGCTTCTGTCATCCCTCCCCTGGCCTTGGATCAGCATTAGAGAGAAGGCCCTTGGGAAGGCCTGGAAGTACTCGTCAAATTAGTAGGTGGGACGCTTCCCTGGGAGAGAGCATTAAGCTAAGCCTCCAGGAATACTTTCAGGGAATTCTGATATTGTTAATCCCTCAGGGTTTATGCATGAAATGTGACATTTGAGATCAGTTCAAAAGCATCTGTTCATAATGCCTAGAACTGAACCTCCAAGAATGTACCACACATCATTTTCAGAAAAAGACACCTCCCTAAAGCTTCATTTCCCTTTTCAGCAGTTAAACTCCGATGATTAAAAAACTGACCTGTTTCTCATATTATGGCACACTAAGTGACACGTGAACCTCAAATGACAAAACGCTCTGCAAGTTCCACTAGGTTAGACTCCACTTAGGGTGCATAACCTATTTCCAGTAATTTTTTTATTGTTGGAGAGTAACTCAGGATACTTATTCTTACATTTCAATTTTCATAATAATTACCCTGTTGAGCAGCTACCAAAGAAAAACAGTTAGCAAATAGAAAACAAAATTTTCTGGATTTCTGGTTTTTTGTTTGGGTGTTTTTCCTGGTTTTGTTGTTGTTTGTTTTGGTTTATTTTTTTTTCTAAACAAAGTACAAGCAGAAGTCAATTCCAAAGGATTTGTATAGGCAGTGTATATTCCCTCCCAGTAATTCAAGCAGGCTGTAGGTATTCATGAGTACAGAGATGTGCACATAATTATGCCTGAATGATTATTTATCCAGAATGAAGAGCAACTGTAAAGCATATATCACTCTTCCAGGTCAGAAGTTTTAGCTAACCGTTCAAACAGGAAAAAAATAGCATAATGTGGATGAAGCAACCAACTATATACTGAGCACCACGAATAATGAATAAACAAGTCACTGTTTCAGAAACATAGAAGCTCTAAAGTTAGAGCTGTTTATCATGTATTGCTGAACACAAAATATTAGTTTGGTTTGCAAAAGAGACATTAACAAAACATATTAATTCTTTTAGAAGATGCATTATATGCTTAGGGTATCTGTTTCCTACTGATTGTGATATATATCCTGTTTAATTTCTTTTAACCAGACACTAAGCAGAATATACGCAAAAGTAGATCAAGCCAATCAAGGAGACTATGCTGAAGTACTGAACAGCATGCAACAGCATCTGATAAACTTGCAGGGTCTAGTTCCTGTATTGGATCACCTTCAGACGGTCATAAAGGTGTTCAAGAGCTGTAACACCTAGTTTCCCATGACCTCTGGGTACTGAGCTCTCCAACGTGCGTCCATTTCTACTTCTAGGCTGTCGTAATACAGAAGAGAGTGACCTTGAGGTCAGTCCGTATCTAAAACTCCTCCTGCGAATCACAGAATCATAAAATGGTTTGGGTTGGAAGGGACCTCAAAGATCATCTAGTTCCAACCCCCCTGCTGCAGGCAGGGACACCCTCCACTAGACCACGTTGACCAAAGCCTCATCCAACCTGGTCTTAAACACTTCCAGGGATGGGGCATCCACAACCTCTCTGGGCAACCTGTTCCAGTGCCTCATCACCCTCACAGTGAAGAATTTCTTTCTAACATCTAATCTAAATCGACCCTCCTTCAGCTTAAACCATTATCCCTTGTCCTGTCACTGCACTCCCTCATAAACAGTCCCTCCCCATCTTTCCTGTAGGCCCCTTCAGGTACTGGAAGGCTGCAATTAGATCTCCCCAGAGCCGCCTTTTCTGCAGACTGAACAACCCCAACCCTCTCAGCCTGTCCTCACAGGAGAGGTGCTCCAGCCCTCTGATCAGCTTTGTGGCCCTCCTCTGGACTCACTCCAACAGCTCCCTGTCTCTCCTGTACTGGGGCCCCCAGAGCTGGACACAGTACTCCAGGTGGGGTCTCACAAGAGCCGAGTAGAGGGGCAGGATCACCTCCCTTGACCTGCTGGTCACACTTCTTTTGATGCAGCCCAGGACACGGTTGGCTTTCTGGGCTGCAAGCGCACACTGCCGGCTCATGTTGAGCTTCCCATCAACCAACACCCCCAAGTCTGTGACTTGGACGGTGTGGCTAGAATCCCTGCCAGGGAAGACTGAGGCAAAAAAGTCATTGAGTACCTCAGCCTTCTCCACATCCCAGGTAACCAGGTGTCCCGTTTCCTTCTGGAGGGGACCCACATTTTCCCTAATCTTCCTTTTATCACTGACATACCTATAGAAGCTTTTCTTGTTATCCTTGATGTCCCTGGCCAAATTTAATTCTATCAGGGCTTTACCTTTCCTAGCCTGATCCTTGGCTGCTCAGACAATTTCTCTGTATTCCTCCCAGGCTATCTGCCCTTGCTTCCACCCTCTGCAGGCTCCATTTTTGTGTTTGAGTTTGCCCAGGAGCTCCTTGTTCATCCACGCAGGCCTCTGGGCATTTTTGCCTGACTTCCTCTTTGTTGGGATGCATCACTGCTGAGCTTGGAGAAGGTGATCCTGAAATACTAACCAGCTTTCTTGGGCCTCTCTTCCCTCCAGGGCTTTGCCACATGGTGCTCTACCAAGCTTTGTAAGCTTGCAGCAAGGCATGCAATTTTACCGACACGTTGGTCTGGATGCCTGTGAAACGCACAGTCTGCTTGCACGAGGGCCTTTAGCATTAGCGCCACTGGTGGAAATACTAGCAATTGTGGACAGCTGCTGTAAAAAATAGTTTGTCTGAAGTAACCAAACTTATGCCTCATTCTGCATTGGTTCCCATAGCACAGCACAAATCCTCATCCTCCTTAAAAACAAATCAGCAGGACAAAGGATGGAGTTGGTTTAGCTAACTTTGTTTTACTGACTTGATGTGAAAAAAAGACCATGGCAGAAAGCTAGAATTAATTCAAAGTAAAAAGCAGTTGGTTTTATCCTACCCTTCTATACAGCAAGACAAGAAAGGAATACTAACGGGCACAACCAGGACAGTTTAAAGCTAAACAACTGCTCATTTTTAAATATGTCATCTAAGAAAACAATGAATGAGTTAGGCTTTAAACTTGTTCTTTCTTCAGGGAAAAGAAATAGAGAAGGTATTTAAAATTAAACAGGACATTCACAATTAATCGGCTTTTTAATTAACTTACTCTGCTGCTGTAAGTGATTCTGCATTTACTCTCATTCTTTTGAAAATTCCAAAGTGCTACTTCTGACCTGTGATTTACTGTTGCCGTACATCTTTATAAGCAGTACTTTAGTTTAAGTGGCAGTTGCATATTAATTACAAAGTTAATTATGTGCTATGTAATCATGCTGTAATTCATTAGTTTACTCCGCAGTGTGAAAGGATAATGCTAAATGGAAGACCTGATGCAGAGTATTTTAGTAATTTACATTTTTGCATCAAATATTCAAAATATTAACCAGAAAACATTGTCTGCAGTTAAGGGAGCCTACAAAAACGCTCATTGTGATTCTGGTAACAATTACACTTAAACTTTTCCTCCTTAAAAAAAGTTGAAACAATTTTAGCAGGGCAAAATATTTTCTATAAAACCAAGTACACATCTAACTGCTGCGCAGACCAGGGCAAAATATCAGAAATATCGAACAAGTTCAAGTATGCAAATTTGGTACTTCTCGACACAACTCATCCTCAAAAGACAGGTGCTCTCTGCTTTCTCAAATCAGGTTTCTTTAAGACGTTACAGCTTGAAAACCTAAACACCAAGGCAATCCAGTAGTATAAACCACAATCAAAGACGCAGGCTACAGCCTTTTACGATTTTAAGTTACTGTCACTTTGCATAAAAGTACCTATAGCCAGATAATTTACTACTGGTTTCTGTCAGAAATTTGCAGGGAAATGCAATTCCTGTTTGCACAGGTTTCAGAATAAGTCTGTTACTACAGATCTATGTTTCCCAACAGAAGTATTGAACACAAATGTAAATATTTTTAAGGTAATGATTTTTGGTGAAAAGTGAACTAGGCACAATACCATAAAGCTGTCTCTCTGTCCCAGGTTTAATTATCCCTGGAACTATCCAGCTTACTCTGATCAATAGAAATACAAAACCTAATTTTTGCAAAGATGCTCTTAGTCATGAAGAACAACATTTACTGTTGTTCATCAAGAACTGCTGTTTTTCAATGCCGATTCTTCACAAGTTGTAATCTTTTTTCCTTCCACTAGCTATCACTATGACGCAAAATGATGCTCTTTGGGTGCTATTTAAAAGTCAACAGAGGTAGGAGTATCTCCTTCTAAAACTAACACCATAAAACCCACAATAAAGAGCACTTTAAAATCCGTGATAAAAAGCAGCTCTACCACTTAAAATAAAATTACAGATAGAAAAATGACTATGCAAAGGATCTGTGTTTTTTCAGCACATACTTCACCTCTGTACGTTTACAAAAACAAAAGCACAGCTATTTTAACTATTGATAACTCTGCAAAAAATTGAGACACATATAATGAACAGAGTTGTCAGCTGTTGTGCAGTGTTTTGACCACACAATCTTTACTATCAGGCAGACTGCAACAAAAAGAAGCCCTAACTCTCCAAACAAACATCAATAGATCACCAAATCCATGACTGAGCTTGCAGCACCCCCAGAATTCTCTCTCATGGGCTGAGCAAGTTTCCCTTTGAAGTCATTTGGGAAAAATAAAGAATCCATATTTTTACAGGAGAATTACGACAGTCAATCTACTAAGCACGTCTCACTCCTTAAAATTTTTAAAGCTTTGTTGATAAAACATCATATGGACCTTAAAATATAAATAAAATGCAGAGTAATTAAAGTTCCAGTGAAAAAAATTGAATTAATGATATGGTACTACTGAAAATTTAAATATAGCAAAACAGCATACTGTTTCATGCAACTGCAATTTGACTATTATATATATAATTATATAAGGTTTGAGCTGGTTACTTAAACTTTTTAAAACAGCAATTAAAGAAAATGCACATGCACCAGTGGCTTTTTTTAAAAAACAAATCTGAAATTTATGTAAAAACCTTTATGTGCTTTGTAGCCTCAGCTAAAAATAAACAGTTCTCTTTCTTTGAGCAATATGGTCATGGATTTTGCACTAAGAAATGCAGTTAAAAAATTAATTTCAAGCTCTACTAGAAAAAGGAAACAATAAATATTTTGTCCAATATAAAAGGAAAAAGGCAAATCTGTGGAAAAAGTAATTTTACCTTCAAACTTATGTATAAGTACCACAACAGCTAAGAAAAATGAAAGCATTTGCTCCCCCTTCACAAACAGCCACAAGACATTTAACTTCGTATGCAAAGTTAGTATTTGCTGAGCTGTGTGATTAATTTAGGTCTGTAGGGACTGAGTTACAGATCATATAGATCTACTATCACCTTTGGCTTATATTTTGGAACAGGTATCTAACACATGTATTGTTAGAAAGTGTATAGTATGGAAGAGATCCCTACATTTTGTGTTTTATAGAATCAACAAAGCTTTTTTTTTTTTTAAATATATGATGAAACATCTAAAACCCAACAACAATTAAAGTCAAAACACAGCTCAAAATCTCCTCAACATTTTAGCCCACGGTAGAAAGTACAAGTCTTCCATTTCTATATGGCAGTGTAAAAAACATTTTATGAGCAAGTAAAGCTTTAAAAAAAATTAAGAGAATTAATTTAATTTCAATAGAACATGGTTAGATGGTGGACTCATCCTTTTAGGTTCTTTAGAGATTTCTGCACAGATTAAAAAAGGGGAAAAAATAACTTTTGGGTTGGTTAGTGACTTTTCTCCTACCTTAGCATAAGGACCAACAACTCTCACATTTTCAGAAATGAGTTTGGTATGGATTCTTAACATTAGCCATCTCGGAGAGAGGCTTTAGCCTAAGCTAATCAGCCAGGTTCCATCAATAGTCAATGGAGAGCCGTACTTTCAGAGGGCAATTTGTCCCTTGCTAAGGCAGATGTCAAAAACGGGTGGCACAAATGGCTCTCTGGAGATACTTATTTCTGTCCGTTGATTATAGAGCAAGACCAAATCGCTTTTTAAGAAACCAGAGTCTTCACTGATTTGGAGGATGATGCAGACTCTTTAGTCCCTACCTCATTTTTGAAAACGAAATTTATTTCCTTGACACTTCTGAAATTGTGTGCTAATGTTACGAAGCGCATTAATTTTAATTTGGGTAAAATTAAAAGTATCTGAAAAGACAGTTCTTAATTGTTACATGATCCTTGGTTTCTCTACAACAACATTAGAAGTGTTTCTTACATAATTAATAAGACCTACTTTTTATATTTTATTGTAATAAAATGGGAGGAATTTATCCATTATTTGGAGCTCCAGTCCAGGGATGTGGGAAGCTGCATTCAGCTCTTCTGTCATTCCTCCCACAGAAGCCTGGGCAAGTCACTGGTTTTCCCTACGCACTTGTTTAACAGCAATGGAATAGGGATAATACACTTTCCCGGGGTTTTATGGGAATAGATATATACAAATTACAAACTACTCAATCAGCCCAATCACACAGGTAACATTAAAGCATGTAGATGAAATATATTGCAACACAAGTGCTTTCTTTAAATTAAATACATTTCTCAGCTATGCACAAACCAAATCACAAGAGCTCACTTAGATGAATATCCTGAAAGAAAACAAGCCTGGAGTCCAGTATGATGTATTACCACCTTTAATTATTAAAAAAAAATAACAAGACTCTGAGATTACTTAGGATCTTTGTCCTTATCAGAGACTTTATTCTAGCACAAATTTTTAAGAAGAACACGACACTTTGGGCAAAACCATTAGCACATTCTTGTTTGCTCTGGTATAGCCTTAATAGAGGAGAGTGCTACTGATTTACAACTTTGAAAGTAAACAGAATTGCAAATCTCTCGCACATATCTTCCTTATCACCCTTCTCGAGACATGCAGGCATGTAATGAATTCCCAGGAACAGACAGGCCACCACCTCGTCTCACCTTTGCTAACATAACGCTTGTGCTTCTCATTTGCTGGTGGCTGGCTGGTTAGCCATCTTTCTGCATCTTTTCTCTTCAAATGGCTCCCAGCTCCTGCAAAGGCAGCCTGTGATACACCAACTGCTGTTTACAAAGCAGTCTTCAGCTCTGCACTGATTACCAACCACTGGGCAATCAAGATGATACGCTGTTTTACCTAATTATTGACATCTGGATGAGCTGTGTTATTAAACAAAAAAGGCTGCATTGTTTAGCAGTTCCTAGTGAGTCTGAAAGCTCTAAATTTGTTTCCAAAAAAGTCATATATCCACTAATGGCACTTTAAACCCCCTGTTTTCCCTTAGTCACGATTTAAGATGAGATGCAAACCTAGGTCTGCTTCCCTCAGAATTTAGCAGTTTGGTCTTGTTCTTACATTAAACTCCTCATTGAACGTCATTTCTGCCCACTAAGACCAATTTTTGGTTACTCCTGTTACCATTCCATTGTGTGTAATAATTATGAAGGAAATTGGAAGGCTGAGTCCTATTCAGCCTACGCTTAGTGCAAACGTAACAGTTCAGACACCATGCTCAATGTGAAAAGTCAGCAAAAATTTCCTTACCACTTCCCTTACAGGCATCTATTTCACAAATATAGCTAGTAAGTCCAGATCTAAATTTTTTTTTTTTTGAAAAAAAATGAATCCCAAAATACCATATCCAAATCCTCCAGCTCAGGATGTCTCCATACATTTACACTTACAATCTTTTAAGGTTCAATTCTCTTCTTCCTATGAAAGCATCTCCCAAGACTTTCTTGTTTGTGAGAATTTCCTTTCAAAGGTTTACCGGTCTCCACAGACATGGTGGAGTATCCAAAGCCACTTAGGTAGCTTGCCCCAGTACTAGCAAGGAAAATAAAGTTGGCAGGAGAATCTTTTTAATGCTAAAACCAGGAGTGCCCTCTAGTGAGATTCCACAGGGAGCAATGTATGACTAACATTCATCAGCTAGTGTTTCTTTATCTTCATAGGTGGTCTGATCCGTTGAGAGTATAATTACTACAACGTGCTTCCCATAACACAAGATCAAGTATAGGAAAGCAAGAGCAGACTGTGCAGGTTTATACAACGCTGATGGGCCAGAAAGCTGGCACTGGCTGGCTGTTAAGGAAAGCCCAGAACTAACCCAGTCGCAGAAAGTCCCATCACGTACGCGCTGTAGCGCTACAGAAGGGCTGTTTGCTCCATAATGGGGAATGCCTCGGCTCAGTGTTAGTTAACATGAGTAAGACTTTCATAAACAGACATCAAATGCAAGCTCATCTAACAATATTTGCCCTCTTATTATATGCTTTGAAATGCTCGTCTCTAATCTTTCAACCTGCTTTATTCTGTTGTTCATATTTATAAGACTAGACTAAAACTGGAAATGATACCTAAATGAACAGATCCAGACACCACCTAAACAGATAAAATGCAGTGCACATGATCAAACAGGCAGATTGAGAAAGTCTGTCTTGTTGTTTCATACTATAAAACTGCTGATCCATCAGCAACTTAAAGAAACTGTGAATCTTGTAGGGTGCCTAGTAGCAGCACTTGCAGCGTAAGCCTCAGGGTATTTTCTAACTTATTAGAGACCTTTTTTTGTCAGCTTTTTTTTGTCTAACTTAGAGACCTTTTTTTGGCAGTTCTTTGTAGGACTAAATAACTTGCATATCCATCTTTGTCACAACTAATTAGAAACATATTTGTACTTTATAAGTCATGGATTAGTAGCACTTCTTCCCCCCTCAATCTGTTTGAGGTTTTCAAGACAGACGTGGAAAACCATAATCTTTTGGCCTTCAAAAATATAAAGAATTTTACAAATAAAGAGGAAAGGGATGGAGCAAATTATGTATTAGAGGCCACAGAATAATGGAAGTAGTGGCACAGTACTGGATACTGATAGTTACACACACACTAGATTTCAAGAGACCAACAGGTGTAACAACACTGAAGAAAAAGTCTTGTTGTGCTGTAGGTGAGCAAGCCAGAGAGTGCATAGGAAGCCATTCACAGGGGTTGCTGCTTAATAGGAAAAACCATCTCTCCTGAAAACTGATTACTAATTATATAAGCAAAAGTGACAGCAACAATACAAAGAGTACAAAAAAAGACAAAGAGAGTGAGAAAGATTGTGTTTTACAACAGGAAAATGAAGAATTGTTCCTGAGATAGGATCTTGGAGTGTGTTTTTATTGATAGTCAATTTTCACTAACATGAGAAACTCTTTAAGCAAGAGGCTGCTAACATGAAGAGTTGACAAACTATAACATGTATCAATAAAAGAAAGAACAGATGGAGGAGAAATGTCTTCCTTTCCTTCACATATCTGTGAAGTGTTTGAGTTCACACACATCCCAGGCTAGATATCACAACGCAAACGAAAATTTGATGGCTCATACTCCTAATAGGATACAGTGGCCTTCACCTTTAGGCCAAGAGTTCAAACGCAAGCCCAATCAGTGGTGACCAAATGTTGTCACCATCTGCCTGTTTAGTAGCCTAGATGAGAAGAAAAAGGTTGTTCAGCTCAGTCCCATTGTGAATGGGCAGGTGTCTCCATCACAGAAACAACCATCACAAGTGTCACTAACTAGAAGTTGAGTCAGAGAGGTCAAGAACTGAATGGGCATAAAAACTGAATTAATAGATTAAGGAGTCCCTCTAGATAAAGGTCAAGGCAGTTGTATGCTTGCTGTCTAGATAAAAAGCATTTCAGTCTTCAGGGCTTGCAGTCACATGTCTATTGCCGAACCAAATTAATTTTTAAATGGAAACAGAATTGAATAAAATAATTTATAACTTGATTTAAATTTAGCTATTAGGCTGCTTCCCATTTTCTTTAGCATCAGCTGGAGGTATACAGAAGCATATGCACATCTGGGACTTACACAACTGCACTGCTAAATATCAGTAGCCTTCTGAATGTTCAGAGGTGTTCAGGTGCTCCAGCTTGACAGGTAGCAGACATGGCCACGGCCACACCATGGCTGTTTCACACAGTGCTAGTGTGTTTCATGCAATAGGCTTGAAAAGCCACCTCGGCTTATAAGCGTTGAGATTGGTAATGACAGCACTGGAAAGCTGCACTGGATTTTACTGATGTTATTATCAACAAAAGGGAATCTGTATTTTTTTCTATTCTTGCAGAATTTGATATTTGCAAATAAAGAGTGTTAGTAGAGCTATCTTAACTAAACTCTTTATATTGATACTGATAAGAAACTCTTCTTAGCTTTTATTCTGCTGTTTATTTTTAATTCCTTTACGAATACTTGTATTTCTAACAGTATCTTAAAATGCTAAGACTTTATGGACTTGGTCCAAAATGTTTTTCTTTCCACTACACATACATGTATTTTTTACTTCTACTTAGATTCCCTGAAATCAGATTACAATTACCTTGTTTTGATTCTCACAGTAAATGTTGTGCTGGAGTCAACAATGAAGCAGGAAGATGTCAAATGCCCAGAGTGGATAGCTTGAAGCATCAGCTTTGAAAAATTCTGGACAGATAGTAACTTGGCTCTCCTCCCTGCCAGGAGAGGTAATATGAGCTCTATGCAATTTAGAGCATGTACGTGCATACATATCTTTGGGAACATTAACAAGAGCATGAGGTTCGTCCAAGGAGGAGGAGCTTACTCAAGCTTGCCCAACTATCCCCATATTACAACTGTCGTGAAGCTGTGCTTTTCGCAAAAAAGATTTTTTGCCTTGTCATAGTATACAACAACAGCTTTCAACACCACTTTGGGAAACGTGAGAGTGCTCTCTTCTATCCCACAATTCCGACTGTTTCTCACTGCTATCTCATTTGGAGCATGCTTTTGGATGCTTTCCATAATTCATAAATATTAGTATTATTTAATATGAATACTTAAAAATTGAAGCAAAAATTCTTATTCACGAAGTTGTTTAAAAAAAAAAAAACAAACAACAAGAGAAGGTCAGAGGAACTTGTTGTTACTCTCTTTACAAAGTCATAATAAACTGCAGCTTATGCAATTCTCACCCAACACAGACACACATCCAAGTAAACTATATTTTCTTAAGGTAGAAATAAAAACAAATTCTACTCTAATTATTTTCTTTCATCACACTTGAAGGCAGTAATGCAATTCCTGGGAAACAACTGTCCGTCATAGATTATACCTGTGTTTGGCAAGGCACACACATGCATAAGTGCATCAGGGGATGAAGGTATGAGTCAATATAATAAGTTAGAAGACGTCTCAGTGAGTAAGGAAATATTTTGGACAAATATTTATCTCCAATACCTATCTACATTCCAAAGACAACTGAGAAGTAGCAGCAATGGGCAACGTGTTCATTATGAGTGTCAAACAGTCTCCAAGATGAAATGGTCATTTCAAGAAAACAGACAACTCCTCTGTTCATTGGTTGCCCAGATAACCACCAATAGGTCAGCTGTGGAGTAACCACATATTATCATTCATGCCCAGACCGTGCCTACCACGTAATTCTGTTTTCCCTTACTGAAGAGCTTCCTTTCCATTAGGAGGCAATTCCCATGCCTTTACCCTTCATCTTCTGTGATACACTCCACATGCCTAGTAGCTTCCTATTGAGTTACGGTCGAGAAGTTATGCACATTCACTTCAGCTGAATGGGTACGCTATGTTTGTAGCTTCATCTCCAGGCTGCAGAAACAGTTTTCTTTTAGTCCCCTATCTTGTTTATTCAGACTGCCCCTTTGGGAACAGGAACAATTCTGTATTTCAAGACTGTCAGACACAACCTGGCCACAAACTTTTGTGAATCCTCCTATGCTCTACACAAAACATATCCTAAGGTTCTCTACTAATTGTTGCATTAGAAAATAAACTCACAAGTTACTGGGATAATATGCAAAGAGAATTGAAAAGTTCCTGCAGGTCGACATCTTCAGTGTCACCTCCTAGAATCTAAGCAGTCAAACCATGAGTGCTGTCACCATACAGAGATAACAACAGAGTTTGCTGGCTCCCATTTTATTCTGTGATGGATCAGACATAAGTACATGAAGTAAATCCCCTGACGCCTCTGAATCAAGAATAGCTGCCCGTTTCTGCAGAAGGCTAGTTTCAGTGATCCAGATTATGCTTTCCTATTACAAGTTCCTGGGGACTAGACACCGCAGCCTGTTTTGGAGAGTTAGGAGCAACTTTCTTCTATTTCAACCAAGTAAGTTTGATGATGATGCTTTAGCAGGGTCCTCCTCCTGCAGAAAGGGCTTCGCTCTGGAGACTCCTCCTGAGTGTCCTCAGGATTGAGTGCACTGGAACGTAACATGGAAACTACTGAACCCTACTGAAGCAGTAAGGCAACCACATGAGACAGGATGTCACTGCAATAAGGAAATAAAAGTGATCTTACTGCCACATTTTGGATTGCTTTGCTTGCTGTGCCTCTTAGAACATACTCAGCATGCCTTGCTAAAAAGAATCACTGACTTCATTCTCCAGGTCATATTTAGCAAAAGGAGAAACTTACAATCTTCAGGGCTGCTCCAAGTTAACTATTCTTTTTACTATTCTTGCTACTTATTACCTAAAGCATTAAAACATTCTAAAATTTGGTAAGCAATTCCCCGCTAAAACATGAAAAAAGGAGAGTACTCAAAAGCTACCCATAAGTATTTTATCCAGTTAGGTATTTTTTTCAGTGAAGCTACTGAATTACAAGCTCCGCATCTAACCAAGATCCCACACCAGAAAATGAAATATCTGTCTAATGACTGCATCCGAGGCACACATCCATCATCTTACCCAGCTGTTCAACCTATAACACTGTTTCTTTGTACTCTGCCTTTGTATTAGATGAGGCTTACGCTCACTGAGGTACTTACACAAATAGAAAGCACAAACTGCTGAAGACACAGGAACCATGTCCTGTCAGTCATCTGTACAGAAGGGTGAAGAACACTTTGGGAAAGACAGGCCCTAACTATGCTGTGTAAGCACCACTGCTGAGGAACCTTAAACATTTCCAGTTTCCAAGCTCATGTCATGAGCAATGGTGGTCTAGAACACAGGACAGCCATCCCGTGCATTTCACCTACCTTCCACGGACTAAATGCGTAACTTCTCTCAGGATGCGCAAGCAATGATTCAAGGGATTAGGTGCACTGGTTCTCAGTACAGCTTTGTGACAGGAGTAATACTCTGTGAGAGAGATGTGGAGAGGGGCCCAAAACAAACCCCACAGTTACGCTGAAAGTTACAACCCTGATCCAGTTATCACAACAGACTGAACCACAACCCTGTATGCACAAACTCACATACCTTGCCTCTAGAATCTGTTAGTAACATGCCTGTGTTTTAAACCAGCTTTTTCAGAGTAATTGTTAATTCCCTGGAAGAGAGAAACACGCCATTAATCACAGTGTAAGATAAATGTATGAATGACTGTTTTACATCTATGTTTTTTGATAAACACATCAAATCCATTCAAACTTTTCAGAAAAATATAGCTGGAAGTACATGCCCAAACTGCCCACTGTCAGTCCCCCAAAATTCTCACAAGGCACAATGCTCATCAGACTGCTAATTGATAATATTGTAAAGACAGAGCAAATCCTGGTCTGTTTATAATGCTGCACAGACAGCTGTCGATCACTCTCTGTGGCATTAGGTAAAACAAGAGCAGATCCAAAGCTTTAGAACACACTCTGTTTTCACAGAATAGTATCACCAACAAGAAAATAAAAGCCTTCATTTGTGTGCACCTCTTGGCAACTTTCATAAACAAAAGGAGAAAGGAAGGTATTGCAGCATTGTATCTTCAGAGCAATCACAGCCACACCTATTAAAGTCTACAGTTGACAATCCAGCAATAGCCTCCACAATAGAAGCAAGAAGTTTTTGTTATCTACAATTCAGACACAACTTCATTAATTTATGTGTTTTACTAAGAAGGAGACAAATCTAGTTAATGGAACTCATGTGGAAGCTTAAATTGGTATGTATACAGAAAAGACACGGACACATGTATACACACAAATAAAATTAATTGCAATTTTCTGAATCTGCCTACCATCTCAGCCTTGCAACGACAGCATTCTCTGTTTTATTCGTCACTTGTGTTACATGTGTTTGCCTTTTGCCTTTCAGTTTCAGCAAATCCATCTGTGTTCTTATGCTACAAAGAGAGACTAAAAGATGTTTGCTTGACCTCCATACTATACCTTACTTCATATTCCCCCCCACATTCCCATTTAGTTGTCTTCTAAACTCAATATGTCAGTCTTAATTTCTCTTCATCCTTCTGACTACTGATTTTGCTGCCAGGATTTAAATCTTGCCTATCCTGTCTATTCATAACCAACCAGAAAATAAGGTTTTATTCAAGGTGAGGTGATCTGTGTTTCATCTTATAGTATTTTCAGCATTATCCTCTGAGTATTTCCTCAGTCCAAATTCATGTAAGTTCTAGGTGAAACACTGTTATACTTTAAGTATTTCTCCCCATTCTGGAAAAAAACCCCAACCCCAAACAAAACCAAGCACCATTATACTAACAGAAACTTTACTGGTGAGAAATTTACATCATTCCCATTTTGTAAGAATGATTAACATAGGGATATGCCTTTGTGAACAGCCTGAAAATACACTGTGTTATTGGTGATACATATTGCCAGTATTACATCACTGTTAAAGAGTTTCCTTGACATTTGTAACTGATCACTGACTATTATAACCCTTTCTTCACATACACCAGCTACACAAAAAACAGTAGTGAAAACAGGTGAAGTCTGACAGACTCCGTCTTCAAGACCGGCTTCCCAGGATAACAATTTTCCTATTATTAGCAAGGGGTTTGATCACTCTCTCACAAGGGCACCTTGGCTCCAACTCCCCAGCTGGTACAGCACACAGTTTATTACATTATCACACTGACTAATGTGCCTAGACAGTAGCGAGTTGTACGTCTTACGTATTGTTCCAACTTTCCTTTTCTTGAGCTACCTAACATACAAAAATAAATACACAGAAGGATTTCTCCAGGACCTCCCAGAGAGGGATTCAGTGACCCAGCTGGTCACTCGATGTAGCCTCCATCCCAGAGTGCTCACTTAAGTAAAAGATGACGCAGCCCCCCATAAGCAATCCCATTCCTGAACCTGCTCCTGCCCTTTTTCTCCCATCACTGGGCTGGCTGTTTGCAATACAGCCTCTGCATGTGACAGCTGTTGTCAAATCCAGCGCAGGGGCCAGGAGAGAGCCCTTCACTGCCCCACTGCTCTCAAAAGAAACCTTATAAGCACACTGCCAACACAATACGCGACCTGTATATGCTCATTTTCTTGCCTCTGCCTCTTCGCATCTCTACGCGATAGACAACACTGAGATCAGAAATGGTACTTTAGTCATAAAATTATTATTTAAATTTTTGTGTAGGACTAAGGAGAAAGAAAACACTTACACGTACCAGACAGACATATATACACACGCCTCATCTCTAATTCAAGGCAAACATTTCACAGTCAATTTTTTGGCATTTTATGTGAATATATATTAAGTCTAACCGGGTTTTATGTTGAATATGTCAACCATGTCATACATAAAACTGCGTATCACGGTCTTTCAGGAGCAACAAAATGGTGAAACAACGTATCTGGGCTCCTGACTACCTTCAAGCGCCATTGACTAATCTGTGGAGGCTCATGACCAAAGCCACGTCATTTAGCTCTTTGGTAATAACCTCGGACACGCGAGACGCTCCCTCCCCGCTCAGCGCAAGCTGCTGCACGGCAGCCTGCCTCCTGCGTGGGGACGTGGCCACCCCCGCCTGGGGTGCTCCTGCCATCTCTGCCCAGCCCCGGCCGACCAGGCCTTTGGGTGCTCCCCAGCACCACCGCAAAGCGAAGGCTCTGCACCTCAGCTCCCAACACTTATGCCGCGGTGCCAGGTTGTGGGCAAATTGTGGTCTGCGTCTCCAGCTCGTGCTCAATTCTTTTACCATAAGAATCATCTTTCATGCTACACCACCAGGCAGAAAAGTTTAAGATTATGATAATTTCTGTTATTCTTCTCCGGCCATGTCTGATACTTCCTTATCTGCATTTCTTTTGCTAAAAGACATTTGCTGATCTTAAACCTGGCTTGAATGAATAGCAATTGTTCCCTTCTGGTTTTGAAGGTACTTTGTTTGTCTACCCCATTCACTGGCCTGAAATCAGCAAGGCCTCAGATGGCTGTTGCTATGGCAACTCTGTTCATTCAACACTGGCATATAATGAAGACAATGTGTTTTCCATTTAGATGAGTTTTAGAGCAAAAGAGAGAAGACTCCTGCTTAACAGTCCCTGAGAATGCCAGGGTAATATAATCAGGGTTTCTGTAGTACCAGTAAAACCACGATGTGCGACTAAAAGAGGGAAGAAAGAAAGTTACATTGATATTTCACAATAATTACAGCACTGGGCAAATTAATCAACAGCGTGACTGCATTTCTTTACTCTTTAAGACTTTCTCTACCAAGAGTAATTCAGAAATAAATGTTTTGCTCGTACTTTTTCCTACTGAAGTGGCAATTTGGACACTACTGACCTGCAAAAAAAGACACCTAAGAGCTTCCCTCTCTCCTCCCCTGCTTCCTTAAGCAAAGGGGCACTTTGAAAGGACAATTAAGATGCGTGGGTATGCGCTTGTTTTTAAAACAAGTTTTCATGAACACTGCCAGCAGAATTACCGGCCACGCAGACTACATCTGCGAGGCAGAGAGGGTCCCTCAACAGCGATACGCAGATCCACGCTACTCGCAGAAACAAGGAACACAGTTACTAAAAGGCTTCTTCGAATACAGATATAATTCACTTTTCACATCTACCCCCTAAGTTTTTCTACCTACTTCAGTTACATTAAAAATAGTGTAACTAAGCGTGCATCAGGAGAGAGGAAGCAGAAAGGGCTCTGCTCACCCAGAATTGCTGTGCAATTGCTGCAGTGTATCACTACTGAAGGCCACTACTGAACAGGATATTTTAAAGGGATTCTTACAAACACAAACATTTCCAAAAAACATATACCACAGAAACTTGTTTACTCCTTTGATCCACGAAATCTGGATATTTCCTCCCTCTCCCTCTTCTCCTTCCTTCTCTCTTGCTCTCCCACAAGCCACTTTTTATCTGGTTACCTTGTGGGCTTCAGTCAGAAAAAGAAAACTGGGATTTTTGAGATCCCCAGCAATAACAACAACAAAGAGGAAAATGGAAACTAGGCATTCTAAGTTCTTCTTCTCTTTACTGTGGAAACAGTGACTTAAAAAGATTTTTCTTTTCCACTGTTTTTGCAGAGCAGCAGGGAGCAAACACTTCCTGAAGGGAAAGCCAGTTTTCCGAACTCAAACGAAGTCCAATGTTTTAAAATGCTTCAAACAGGAAACATCATGTTTTCAGTTGACATGTCCTTCATTTAATCAGGTTATCTCCTTATTTCACTCCAAGGAGGTGAGTGGTTTTGGAACTAAGTTTTTTTCTTTTCTCTTAAGAATCACACTTATGTCATTTTTTTTAAAATGGTAAAGTAAAAAAGACTAACATCAAGCTGGGGTAAAGACATAGGACCTACATTTATCTACCTTCAAGTTTTTTTTTCCATTGCTGAAGTTAAGATTTCCAGGAGTAAAGAAATGGCCTGTTTTGATACACAGGAGGCTCTCTTTGCACACGGAAGGGTTGTGGAACCAAAATCAAGAAATCCTGGATGTTCTCAGTGATTTCAGCCTTTGCATAACAGCAATTTGTGAAATCGTGCACATTCACTGCAACACACAAACCGTCCCAGGATTTTCAATAGCTGTGCCAACCAGCTTGCTTAAAATTTCTGGAAACAAAACATAATATTCTCCACATAGATATCCACAGTAAGAGGTGTGATATTTCTAATTATCTCTCAAATATAAGGTTTACACAGGTGGAGCCAACTAATATTTCTCTGCTATCCAAGTGAGCCAGGCTTTGATGAGTTATAAAAGTTGCTGACTACCCATATGTTTTGTAACACTAAGGAGGAGGAAGATGTACATCAAGATCTGTGTTTGTTCCTTTGCACTTCTACAGCTGAAGAAAGCAGTCATGTTTATGTCTGTCAGATCTTTTCTGGCTCTTCACTTGTGCTGACAGCCTACAGCCTTGCTTCGCTTCCTACAAAGCTCAGAACCTGCAGCTGCACTAGCTGGCATGCCTTTTCGCATTCCTCCTCTCCACCCCAGATCTCCCCCCCTCCACTCCCCCCCCCCCCTTCTTTATTTCAAACTTTTTTTTTTTTCTAGATCAAAAGCATATAGTCACCAAACCTGACTGGGCTCCAAAAAGAGACAAAGACTGAATTTTAAGGCACAACTACAAATAAGTTGTACATGCACTCACACACACATGCACACTTTCCTCTTCTAAGTTCAAACAACCAAGCCCTATACTGAAGACCAGCTATTGCACTGATCTCACTTATTGTCAGAATATCAAAAAACCAGCCATCATTTATGCAAGACAGACAGCAATATAAATCAAGACAAGCTCAGAGTACTTGAATGTAGATTCATTGTCACTTCAGACCTTGAGACATAGCTCTTTGGCTCCTGCCAGCTAAGTCAAGATTCAAGGTTACAATTCCCCAGATAAAATGACAAACTCATTTTGTAGTGTCAGCCCAGCCAAAGGGTAGTGTTGTTTAAATCCAGTAACACAAGTTTCTTAAAAATATTGTAAGAAATAACACCACTTCTTACAGAAATCTCTGTATTCCCTACAAGTTACAAAACTACAACCAGCTTTTTAATTTGGGGTCCACACAAAGAACTGTATTGCAGGGTAACTGTACTGACAATTGCAGTTATGTTGAAACTTTTGAAGTGTTAGAAGTAAACTTCACAATAACATTCAGGTCAAACTGTCCACTAAAAGATTAATTTGTTTTCTTCCCTTCCCTCCTCTCTCCTCTGAAGACAAAACTACTGTAGAAAGTGGTGATGGGGCAGAACTGTAAAAGAGCAGGATGCAAACCAAAAGAGCAGAGCGTGCCACAGCAGAAGGTTCAGAAGGGAAAATTTGCTGGTTTTCCTAGAACCACAACGTCCTGGTTAATCCACACAGACAAGACAGCAGCAGTAAGCACTACTGCCTCAGAAACAAAGGCAATTTCAACAAGATCCAGCAATGAACGTGTGGCATACTTCAGTATCACTTGTCAGTGTTTGTACCACCCTGGCGTCTCAAGGCTCTCGGCACAGACCAGCACATCAGCGTAGGAGGTGCTGCAGGGGCCTGACTGCAAATGTGAATAATCCCACGAACATCAAGGGATTATTCTCCATGGTTCAGGCATCTCAGTCTTTGCACGCAAGGTGGGGGAGAGGATAAAGTGGCTCTGCAGCCTGTAAGGCAATGTGTGCACATCCAGCCGTGCAACACAGGGACGGCACCAGCCTTCAGCTAGGACCATGTTCCCTAACAGGGTTAGTTTAGGTGCAAGCAAGCCTAAACTAATTCATACGTCCTTGTGTGCAGAGTACCCCTCCCTCAGGCAGCTGAGGGCCCTGCGGCTTGCAGCATAGCTGCTGAGCCAAAGCGAGAAAAGCTCACCACGCTGCGTTGTCAGCAGGTGAGGAAACAGGAAACAAATGCCAGTAAGATCTTCTGGGCTTTTTAGCGTATGCCCTGCGCAGGAAGGGGAATCACTGCAAGATGGGGCACAGTAGGGTTGCTGCTCTTTGAGGTATTTCAGATTCCTAACTCTTTTTACCCCTCCTAATTCGTAAGCCCGTGCCTTCCTCAGCAGTGATGTTGCTTCTGTGAAAGGCCTGGCATGGGTGCATCCCCCGTGCTGAGGGGAGCTGGGGGGGGGAAGCCCCTGGTCCGAGGTCAGCAAGCGGGAGACGAAGAGGCAGAAGCACTGGATCTGAAGAAGCAGAAGGCCAAGTCCCTTGCAGCTGAGGTAGGCACAGAGCAAAAAACATGGAAAGATGGAGAGCTGCTTAGAAGGAAAGAGGGGCACTGAATCCCTCAAAGATATGCTGGGAGCTCCTGGTGCAGATAGTACTAAATGGAAAAATTCTTACTTTTACACACAAAAGGAGGTAATTTAATACTGCATATTCTTGAAAAAGAAAATATTTTTCTTTATATTTTTTTAAATTATTTTTCCTTTTATCATCTATGCATGCGTAGGGGCTAGCAAACTGCAGCTGGGTCATCAGTGGGGTGCCTCCTAGTAATATCATAAATAACAAAGAATTGTTTCAGCACAAACAGTTTGAACAGTGAAAATAGATCTGTTCTTTTCACTAATGCACTAATAAATAGCAACAAATGTATACCGCTGATTCTGTTGATGATTCAATGTTCACAAAATTACAATGTTTTCAAAAATTGCCAGGGAACTTTTAAATTCAGACCCCAAAAAATGTTTTAATTTAAGAAGTTTCAACTGTGTCTAAGCAAGGTGATTAGCCCCAAAATGAACGGACTCATCCTCCGCTGGTTTTGCTAGAATGAACTGCTGAATATAGAACAATGTCCTATTGAATATTCACTCAGAAAACCACACATTCCAGTAAAATTAACTGGAAGTACTTTCTTCCCCATCACATGCACAAACATAGATGTCATTTTCACATCGTAAGTTCTTCCTCATCTCAGGAACAATTACTGAGCAAATTGGGAGCTGAGATTTTCAACCCACCAACCAGAATTTTCATTAAAATTATACAGATATGTAGAGAAGTCAACAGGATCCAAGTCTTCCTTAGGTAATTAAGTATAAGTAACGTAAATATTAAGCACAACGTTCTTAAGATTCTACATTCTTGCTAACCACAGCATGAGAGTCACCACTATGATGAGAATATCGAACAACAAATAATATTTTTGCAGGGAATGGGATTTACTCAGGTAGATATTCAACAGCTCTATGTTATTCCTTCTGTGTTACAATACAGTGCACCAGCTCACAAGTGCTGTCTAATAAAGATATTACAACACTAGCAAACATCATGGCTGAACTAAATCCTAATGTAAACTACTGTTAGAGGGGTATTACATTGTTTTCATTTGCTCTGTGAGTTGCAGACTTTAGGATAATAATATTGCTCGGTAATAGCGATAGCTTAATTTCATGTTGTAACACCCTAATGACTTTATTGTTTCACTCCCATTCCAATTCCAATAGCTATTACCATTTAAACACCTGTATTATCAAAGTGTTGTGCTTGAGTACCTTCTGGATAATTTACTTATGTTACAAAAGACTAATTCAAAGGAAAGCTATACATTTCTCTAACTGTTGCACCATTTATCTTTTTAGCATAAGCAAAATCCATCAGAAAAGTATGTGTTGATTAAAACAACCAGCCTACAGCCATACTTCAGTTCATGTGTGGGATATGTTTCCTTCAACATGATGAGGGGGGAAGAAAGAGAGAAGGAGAGAGGAAAAAGATGATCAACTTCTACTTTTGAAAGCATTTCTAAAAAATTCCACACAATTAAGAAATTAAAGCTTCTCAGAGATGTCCAAGTACTACATTTAGGTCAATGGTTTACCAACATAAGAATTAACTGCTTCCTCCACAGAGGCAGGCAACAGCATACAGATCTTCATCCCATAAGTGACTATCAAACATCAAATTCTCATACACCCGGAGATTTGGACACCAAAAGAATAGGATAAGCTATAAGAAAAATATATAACTTATCAGATAAAATATACCTTTATCAGTCTTCAACGACATTAGATGACCTGATCTGCTCAAAAAAAATCTACTCTACTTGCCATCAATAAATATATTGAGTTAAAATGTCTTATCTTCAATCTTTTTTTTTCCAAAAAGAGGTTCAACAGTATTTTTTTTACTTCCTCTGAATCAACAAATAAAGCATCTCTAAGAAATGAAAAATCACCACTAAAACCCCACCAATGCTTAAAAAGCATTTTCAAAATCAACTGTTTTCCAAACAATCCACTGACATTTATTTAATCACAATCTATTTAATATGGACTCTCTCAGTGGAGTGATGTGAAAGTTTGAAAAATGTTTTGGGAAAAAAGCTTACCGTAACCCTTTCTACTCCATTTCAGACTGTTGTCTTGCTTCAGGACTCAAAGGCATCTGATTTTTACAGACTGTTATCCATATAAGTCAACAACCTCCAATTGCTTTAATTGTATGTGTTACATAAAAATACTATACAAGTTCTACAAGGTACCACAAGAAAGCTGTACACTGAGATCTAACACTAAAAGAAAAAATAATTGTAAAAAATCAATCTCTTTTCCAATCCAAAATATTTCAGGCAAGCCTGACAAAATACTGTGCGCTTTGCCGCTTTTCTGAAAAAATTTTCCATATTGATGTTTACCAACAAATACATACTAGACCTCTGTGAATTTTGCAGTTAGTATAGAATGCAGAAAAGCATTTTTAAATTGGAAATTCTCCCTGTTGAAATCTCCATTAAGGATATTTACACACCTTCTGTATAACATTTATTTTTTTAAGGTATGTAACTGAGTTTTTTTTTTAATATGAACAGAAAATATGTTTGCATTGCACCATCATGAAATGTAAAGGCTAACTCTCTCTGGTTAAGAGGTGTCTGAACTATGTCTCTGTGTCTTCAAATATTTGGATAAGCATGTAAATAAAGACCTCAACTGCCAACATTCAAGTACACGTTCTCTTTTTGCCAATTCCAGTAGGACTTTGCCAACCCACCCAGCTAAAATTGGTTCTGCATAGATCCAGCAAACCACCTCTCATTAAAAGATGAAGGTCAGTGTTTGTAAAGTGTACATATTACTGAACATACTCATCCACTATGTGGATGCTTATCCTCATTCAACTAATATGGTAAGATTAAAACATGCTTATGCAATTTTTGTTTAGCATTTTTCATGTATTTAAAGAAAACACAGCTTTAAAAGACAAAGTATATTGTGAGGTTTAACAGAAAACTCATCCCACTGAAGGCTTGGTGGTAAAAGACAGGACAACTCAGAGCATTTATTATTTATTAACTCAAGGACTCTCGAGTTCAACACCTGCTTGTGGCACTGATTCACAAGATGCCCTTAGGTAAGTGGCCTAATTGTTCTATGCCTTATTTTGTTGTGGGTAAAAACTTCTCTATTAGAAACGTCGCAAAGAAATTGTTGAGATCCTTGGACCAAAATCCCTTCTGAAAGCATTGAACAATAGGTTTGCAGTATTTGAACATGGAAGCGGGAAGTAACTTATCAATTACCTATGATTAAATTCTTTCACACAAAAGGGAAGAGATTTATATTTTACTGAACTATGTGCCAAAGAGTTTCATTTTTGTTTTTAATCTCTTTCACATGTGCTGCCATTCAAGTAATTTTCTTTGGTATCATCCACCAAATAAGTTGGGAAAGGACACAAAGAGGTGAGATGAAGTGAGGGGAAAAGGGACATAAGAAATTTTTATTTCTATGCAATACGCAAAGCTTGACATTGATTAGTACATCAGAATCAATAGTAATTTCTCTCATATATATTATTACTGCCATAGTATAAAGGATAGTCATTATTTCCATAGTCCAATAAAAGGAATCACTAACTTAACACAGAGAAAAAGCTAACACTGAATTTCTGCTTCTCCCAAGAAATGCATGAACTTGGTTTGGACCATGTGGAAAGACCAGAATGTGGGTTGCAGCCCAAAGCTCTAATTGGATTAATCGCTTTTTAAAATACTATTTCTACTATTACAGTAGAAAAGGTAATATTGCATTTCTCAGGAATAGAACTTGTTTAATAAAGATTTTACATTTCATTGGAACATTACAAAGGTTCTTGAAGAAATTAATATGCACTGAATTAATTACTCGAAGTGACCAGCACTTAAGCAGGAAACTTCCTAAGGATGCAACAGCAAAACATACTGCCTTGTTTAGTGTGACATGGAGTTAGGCACAAGCTCAGGCTCAAGAACTGTACTAGAGCCTCCACACATGCTGGAATAATTCACATCTTGATGATAAACTTCCAAAGGGAGAGAGGGGGAAGCAGGGGGAGAAGAGAGCTTTGCTTAGGCTAAAACTCACTGACTTCTAAAGGCAAAACATATGGATATCGGCAAACAGCCTCAATGTGAAACTCAAAAGGTTTCTATTGAAAACAACATTTTGGTGCAGAGAAAATCCTCAAAACTCTGCATCAGTTGACTCTGGCAAACCAGTCTTGTTCTTTCTCTGTCTCAAATTCTTAACTTGTACCCCACAGCAAAATCTCTCCATCTCAGCATCCAAAGATTCCAACCAGTTGTGACTCCCAACCCAGAAGCAATCTGCTTAACGTCCAGCTTTGCCAACAACTGTGCAAGGAAATAGTCTTGGGGAAAAAAAAAAAAAAAAACCCAAAAAAACCACAACCCCACAAAAAACCAAACAAAAAGCCACAACAACCAAACCCCAACAACCCACTAATTTAGTTCACTATTGTTTTCCTGAGGTCAGTTCTAATTACTTTCCAGCATGGCAACTTTATGGAAACTAACACATACTGAACAGTCTCGTACAAAGAAAAAACAGAATCAAATTTCAAGGCAGGCGTCACATCCAATTTTGCAGCTTTCCAGTTCTCTCTGAGCCAACTCAAACTCCAGATATCAAAGTGCATTTGGTAGTTGATTGGCATCATGACCACTGGGGACAACCCAAGGCTCAGCAGGCTTCCCCGGGGCAGGGTGGTGGAACGACACTTACCAGTACAGTCATCTCACCCACACCTCACCCAACTAAGAGGAAGCCACCTAAGCATGTGCAGGAATTTTTGGCATCTGGAACACAGCTGTGATTCAAAAGTTGCAAGTGCATACAAACATCTTTGTTCTGATATAAATCTAATCGTGAGACTAAAATGCAAGGTAAAAAACTAACCCTGATTCATAAAAATACTTGATGAAAGCGCACACAGTATTTTCCATTTCTCGCTCCTTGGAATAAACAGCAACACTACAGCACACGTCTCCAGAGGAATAAAGCCAGACAAAAACTTTGATTTTTGTCACTCTCACAAATACTCTTAGAGCACTTCAGCTCTCGCATGGCTTTCTTCCCAGCTAGAGCCAGTTATTGCTGGAAGGGAGCTGATAACTTCTCGTGCTTCTCAAAACAAAGTAAGTTACCTGAGCTCTCACTAGTAGCTAGCCTGTGATAAAGGCAGTACTGAGGAGAATGATGTTGCTGTTCAAAGCATCAAGGTAAAAAAATTACCACACATACACCAGACAGAGAAGATTTTGGTATATGTACTTGCAACACTCAAGGAGCAGTTTGGTGTAAGATTCAGCAACATCTGAGCAGAGATGACAGACACTTACAACACAACAGATGAATACAATTATTAATAAAGTTCAGCACCACCTCTGCAAACGGATAGGTTATTAACCATGATGCAGAACAACGCTGCCAGGCAGCCCCGTGGCCTCTCACACGTGCCGCACACACGTCTGCGCCCCAAGGTGAGGGAGCACCTACGCTGCCCAGCACATGGCCCGGCCAGGGCCCCCCCAGCATCCCCCAAAGCAGCCGGGGCACAGGAGCCTTAACCAGGCTGCACGTCCTTATCTCCCACTGATAGAAACCTTGTTTGGGGCCACCGGGCACAACAGAGCTCAAATCTCACTCATGAGCGTTCCACGGTTTCTCACAGGGAAAAAACAGTATTTAGGAGATTCATTTCCCCCTTGGCGTGCCCAGACTGTCACACAGATTAGTACCTTCAGTGAAATGTTGCAGTTAAACACTTGCCGGCCCAGCTCAGTTTGTTCCAACCTGATTCTCTGAAAATCACGTGGAGATTTTTCAGCTGTAAACACCATTTCTTGCACGATATTATTTAATTACTGTAACGGTCACAGACCAGATAAAGCACTGCAGTCCCTAATTCTCTTGACTCATATCTGGCCTTCCAAGTGAAAAGATGAATAAAGGAATCATTCTCAGTGGTAATTTCCATGATGTTAACAGTTTTCCACAACTTGAGGAAGAAAAACACAATTTTGCATAACTGCACAACAATACGCAGCCAGCAACAGCATTCACTCATTACTGATTTATCCTCAGACTGATTTTATCACGTGAATCATATAATGATGAATAAGTCTAAGACCTCTATTTGGCTGAGACTTAAAATAAGATCTGTTACCTTAACTAAATTATAAGATTTTTTTTGTTGTTGTTAGATATAGTGTTTGTATACCAGTAATCACAAAACTAAACAAAACAACTCCAAATATTCACTTAACCCTGAGCAAAGCAATTTAATTCCTCAGTGCCTGATAGTATTTCTGCAGGATACCGAATCTTAACTTTACACATAGCTCAAATTCTTTATTAATATTGCCAGAAATCGGGCGGGTGAGGGGGATCGAGTTTTTCTTATTCATTTCTCATTCCCAAAGAAGAAGAGGTAGAGATAAATTGCATACCTGTTAGAACAACATGATTTAAACCTTTACAACAGAATGAAGCTCCTGTTGTACCACCTGGTTAATAAGCTGTCAGTTCATTTATTAAGAACTATAGAGATCTGATGGAATTTGGGGAAGTGGCTGACAGCCCATCATATTTCTGATTCTAAGGTACATCCTGTCTTTCAGTAAAGTTTGAATAAAACAATTCCACATGCCAGGTTTGCAAGTGAGCTATACAAAGAACAAAGGCACTTCGGAGGAAGCTTGTAAAGATCTAAAGCTTTGTAGAGTATCTAGAGAAATCTATAATCAGACACTGAATCACTCTCATTTCCCCCGCTACCCTCCCCAGTGCATTTTCTCCCATCCCTCCTCCATCCCATACTACGTTCTTCAGCACAAGGAGATTTTAAAGCAGGTTTACAGAAGGTAATCATTGCTGGAGGGAGGAAGGAAGGGTAGGAGTTTTTCATCTCCAAGGCTAAACAGATGAAGCTCATCTTAATGGATAGCATCTACAATCCTGCTCAGGCTGAGGAGGGGGTTTGGACTAGCTGCGGAACAAAAACAAGTCTCAGCTTAAGCCTAAGAAAAAATGGTAGAGACAGAGGGAAAGAAAAATCCGTAAGAGTCGTGATTCTCAGCTGTCCAAAGTATCTTTTGGCAAAAGGAGTTCTTACCTTACAGGAGCTGGAAGTGAGAAGAATGTAACTTTTAGAACCCTTATTGGACGTTTTACTACATCCTCACCAGGATCTTCATTAAAATCCTACTTAATCTTCAGTCAGTGGCTGGTTGCAATGGTGAAGCGGCACCCCTGGGACGTTGCCCAATGTGATTAAAAAGCACACAGAGCAGTGCCACAAATTGTAGCTTTTTCAACTAGGATATCCCTGTTTTGTTTTCATTTTTAAGAAAACTGCAACAAATCTTTTGATTGGAAATATACCATTAGAAGAGAAAAGGTGTCCAGCACTAGCCTGTGGGACTGGCACTAACACAAGCAGCTCTTCTGTTTTGACAAAACAGCATCATTACCAACGATGCGATAGCTGGGATCAGAGGAACCAGTTCTATTTCTGAATGTGCAACCATAACCTTTTCTGGAATGCAAAAAAGTGTAACGCAGTCTTCCTTGTATTACAGTGATGCTAGAAGACCACATTTGAATAATGTTCAGACATATTTAAAAGATCCAAAGCCATCTGCTACTGAAGTCTTTACAGGACTCAGCTTTATTTTCAAGATTGTTAACTGACAGGAGAGAAATAGTTTCACCTCTGTTGGTTAGACAAACACCAAGTCACAGAAAGATCCAGTAACTTCCCAAAAGCCAGACAGAAGAGTCTGATGGAGCCAAAACCAAACCTACATATCCTAGTCAGAATAGGCCACTCAGTCATAAAAATACCTACTTCTACCTCGTGTCAGAAAAGAGAGTTTTGCCAAGATCCTTTGATTTACAAGTCTCCAGCACTGGGAGCTAGCTTACTCTCCATGGCACGGCTAGTCCTTTTTTTAGTTATTTGATTGACATTATAGCTCTGAGTCAGGACTGTACTACCATATGTAATTAGGTTCACACTAAGTACTGTACAACATCAAAAGTAAAGCTAAACATGTGTTCATGTGCTTTTCTCAACTCTAGTCTTAACAGTGACACATAAGTAAATATTTTTATAGCTCAAAAAAATCTCAAAACCTTTACCAGGTCTTTTAATCCCCACCATTTTAGGCGCTATCCTTTAAATGCATAAAATTTAGTTATTTTATATAAAAAACACAGCATACTGATTTGTTATCGTAAAGACACAAGCACATTTCCCTTTTCATAACTGTAGGTAATGCACAAGGGACCAGAACTTGCAGACATTTTATCACTGAGCATTATACAACAGCACTTTCTGAAACTGCAGTTTATTCTCTGCCTTAAAACCGGAAGAAATGCTAATAGAACAAAAAGATACACCTGCTCCCCTTGAGCTGTAACATTTTGGGAGTTGGTTTGTTTTCAAATGCAAACTCCATAGAAGAACACGTTAATGTGCAGAAACTTAGTACTTCTCAATGGTTTGAGTTTAAACAAACATAAAAAGTGACTATAAAACATGGCACGAGAGTTGGAACATTTCTTTTGTCAAGTTATTAGTAAATCTTAACTTCAAAATTGCTCATCGATTACAAATTTTGCCAAAGCAAACAAGCTTGTCAAACAGCCTTCAAAACCCAGAAGAGAAAAAGCACGGTAAGGGATGAGTTTCTTGGGAGTTCCCGTTTCCCTTGAACCTGCTGGGATCTGCAGGAACCCTGCACGGACAGCCCTGTCACAGCAAGGTTGGGTCACACAAAGCTGACGTTTCCAGAACAGTTAAAAAAAAGTCCTTTGGGAACCTGAACTGAATGGTTTTGGCTCTGAACTTCTGAAGATACTTCTTAGAAGCTCAGAGGTGCTGAACCTTCACGAAAATTCCATACAGGCAGGTTTCTGCTTGCATGCAGCTCCCTGGTGGAGGAGGACCCAGGATTAATGATTTGTACAGGCTTTCCTGATGAAATGAAGTTCACTCAGAAAACACTGGTTGAATACGAAATCTTTTAAAATACTAAGGCTCCCTGCCTTAGATCCTGAAAGCTTCACAGGTCCAATAATTAGCAGTATCAAGACTTGCTCTTGAGTCAATGAGTAAGATAAGCCAGGGTCCAGGGACTGCCCTACCACTACAGCTGCTCGGAGCTCAAGCAACAATGCACTTACACTAATATTTTTGTTACAGACTGGTTTTGTAGACCAAGCTACTGGGAAACTGGAGGATGACAGCATTCTGATTCATTTAAGAGACACCACTTTCAAAGCAAATTTTTCCTAAAACTTCTTTGTTCATAGGAATTTTGAAAGACTTTGGATTTCCAGTTCATTTGAGATGGAAACTTAGACTGCCTGAAAAATCCCATTTCTCATACATTTCTCAATTACAAAATAAGGAATTTTCAAGGTTTTAAACTCACTGTATGTTCTATTATAAACATAGGATAACAACATATATGAGAATAATCAAAACATGCAGAATATTTTAAACACATTACTATCATATTTTACGATGTTGAGGTGCTAACGGGGTTAAACGTTAAAAGAAATGCTTCTTCAAATAAGAGAGCAGAATGCTGTTCAGAATCTTATGCTTAATGTGTCTGCCATTCACATGGAAGTGTGTCAGCCAGTCTTCTCTTCCTAAATCACTTCCATAACTTCAGTGTTGCAGAATTATTGGGATTAGAAATGGGGAGGGGGGAAGACAGGGTAGAAGAAACCAAAATCATTCTTCAGTTCTCAAAATGCTTTAAAATATGTTGTGTTTTATATATCCCAGCAAGTTTTCCTTTTTCAAAACCCAAAATGTGCATCTTTTTTCAGGCATCGTTAATTGCCACTAGCACTGTGCAAACCTCCAAACTCTCGGAGGTTTGGGCTGGCTTCCAGAAATTGACATACTTACCAGCATCTCTTTGGTCTAGAAATCCTGGGAGAGTTTCAATTCTCCCTGGTTCCCAAATGGTCACAAATATTTCAAGAATAGCCTTTTCTGTGGTATTTCTCCTTCCTTTTCCAAACAAACCCAGCAGTTCAGAGGCATGTGAAAAATGCTTTAAAATGCCTCTTGTACCTTCCTCATCCACCTAAAAAGCATCAAAGCTTTGGATAAAGGTTTGCTTTTTGAAGCAGGATACGTGACGGTAACCCATGACGGGCGTTACAAATGCTCTTTGCAAAAGTTTGCCTTTCACTACAGCCCAAATGGGAGCATCTAAATCTTCTCTTCCTGGAGTCGCAAAATCTTGTCGCACTTGCACCTCTTACAGCAAAGGTCAGAATCTAGCAGCGTCACCTGCTATGCTATCTCATTTACAAAAAGAGATAGCTTTTTCCATATTTCCCTCATAGGAGTTATTGGAGCCAATAGCTGATCTGTACCTTTAACCTTCTGATAACCTTGCAACAATACCACTGCCCTGCGAGCAACTGGGCATTGCTGTTCATTGATTTCGGCAAGAAGCAGGTTTTGCACAAGGATGCGTTATCTTCGCAAGACTGAAAAAGATTTATATAATGAAACTTTGATAAAAATCAGCTCTCAAGAGCAGTTACAGGATAAACTCAAAGGTCTGAAAAAACCTTAAGTGAGGCAACAAATAGGTTTAAAATCATGTTCGATATAATACCTGAGGCCAAAAAATTTCACTGTATCACAACTAATTTCAGCAGATGTATGTTCCTATGCTTGGCCTCAACTATAGACCCCTTGTATTTGAGAAATTAAGGGATAACCTAAACTTTTTCTGACCTCGTAACAAACCAGCAATAACGCAAGAACTTTATTTCAAGGAGAGAGGAAATCTCAACAAAAATAGGTTGCTTTAAAATAAACTTAAGAGGCTTTTGCTGCCAATAACTCACAGTATCTTTTTTTTTCCTAAACTGTCCACAAGTACTTCACGGCAGACTGTTATGATTTTGCTCTTTGCTGAAAGGTGTTCCCACTGAAAACCATCACTGCATCATCATCCTTCTGTAGCAGTCTCAGCTCAAGGCTTAACGTATAAGCTATCACAGACAGACCACTACTACAAAGTCTATTCCATCAGTAGTACTGCTTTTTGGTTTACCTTCACATGTCAGCTTGTCATTCATAGCAGGTCAGCAGCTGCCTGGTGAGCCGCTCTGCCAACCCTGCTGCAGCAGAGCAAGCTTCTGAGAAAGCTTACGGTGAAACCAGCTCAGCCATCCCAAGACAAGCCATGCTTCCTCATGAATCACAGCCATTAGTCACGCTTACACAACACATACACCACGTATTTGAACAGCAGAGTGCTTTGCTGGGGACCAGCTGCATGCTAACTTTTACAAAGGTGCTCATTACAGCCTCTATTTCCTTTTGTCTTTCAGATCTTGCAGTGCTCTCCTGCCAGCCTGCTTTCGAAAATTACACTTATGGCTTCCATGAAAGCTTTGGCTTTTGGAAGAATAAGGTGGGTCGTCTAAGCAACATTTGGGGCCTTTCCAAAACAGCTGATCATAGCTGAAAGTCAATGTAGTTGCAATATGGCACATCCCACTAATACACACAACCCGCAACAGTTTTGTTGCACAATGGCAAACACATTATTAAACCTGCCTATATTACAGTAATGTTGTAAGCTAACGACCAACTTGTTCTTTATAAATACACCAAATAACCACCTATGCTTACAAGCTAAAAAGACAAGAAACAAAGGTAGTGTTATTACTCCTCTTTAAGACAGTGGGACAGAGCAACTTCCCTAAGGTCCCGCAGCCTCTGAAGCAGTATTTTGCTAGTGCCTTCAGCACAAAGCCCCCGTCAGGACACCCTGCTCGCTGGCTTCGCCAGTCTGATGGGCAGTCTTTGCTGACAAAGAACTGCTGCACCAAGTGCTCTCATCTAGTGGTTCCGGGAAAGCTGAAAAATCCCAAGTTTCCTAGTAAGCTAATTAGCATCTTGCTAGCACCACCTTCATACTTAATTATATTTAGCAATTATCAGCAAAGATCTTAGTCAATAGCCTCACTGCTATTAGCAAAGTCACACCCAAGGAACAAACAGGAAGAGGTAAAAACAGCATAGGAATATTATTCAAAGCCATTTGAACCACGTGAACATTACATTGTATTCTTGTCAGGTATCTTCTCTTTCTACTATCTTAATTTTTTACTTTTTCAATTACTGCATCACATGATGTCTTTTAAAAGCTTCAACATATTAAACAGCTTGACAGAAATATTATTGTAAAGAAGACTCTTGGGGCTATGGAGGAGCATAGATTAGAGTGACGTATTTATCCTTTCTGACATTACTCAACACTTAAAAAATAATCATTCTTATGTTATTTTGAATTAAAGTGTTATTTTGTAATTAAAGAGTCAAGTCCTAGAATTAAGTGACTATCACCTGGAAATCTTATTGCTCTCCCTTTTTAAAACTTGATAGTGCATCAGTAGCAAAAACCTTGAAAAAAATATAATTCCAGTGTCCTGTATGCCATAAAAGCAAACAAGACTCAAACAAAAAACACCCACATACAACCCAAAACGCTCTTCTAAGAAAAACAAACACACCTTAAAATGGGGGGGGGGGGGGAATTGCTCCTCCACATTCCTAAGCTTTTCTAGAGAAAAGCTGACAGTTGCAATCAGAAGCAAGTAAGGTTTTCCTCCCAACGACATGCAAATCCATGAAATTTCTAATATCAAACCCTGCAAAAGACAGAGCTGAATTCCCACAAATCATCCGCGCCACTAATCAAACTCAGCATAGGAAAGAGCTCAGTCTGTGGCCAACCATACTGGCAAAACCCTTGTGACACGCTAGGTTACACAACGAGCTCTCCTTCCACACGGACCAGCAGCTTCTCTGCACGGCAGCGTCAGCAAGTGGCCTGGATGCAAGTCAGTGAACTGGAAGGGAGAGTCTCCCACGTGAAGTTCCTTTCCAGCGTCAATGCAAGCATGAAGGGTATCAGTTCAAAACAAGAGGTGAGCTGGAACAAGAGTTTCATCACATGGAATAAGCCAGTTACTTCCCCGAAGCGGCATGAGCTGTGCCTTGTTAGCGTGCACGTGGGTTAACAGTTATCACATTGATCGGCTACTTCTGAATGACAAGCCTTCCCCCGAGGAAGCCAATATTGTGGCTGCAACTTAAATACACAATTTATACGCCAATGCTACAGAAAAATCTGTAGCTTAATCTAGGCGAAATTATTGCAAATAATAATATTTTTTTTTGTATTTTAGAATGCATTTGCAAAACTTTTTGAGGGCCACACAGTCACTCACAACATTTAGTTATGTGAATAAATAGCAAATTTCAAGTTAAGGGTTTTTTTTCTGGCAAGAATCAGACTAGGAAGTCAACAGAGTGAAGAAACTTTTTTGCAGCTGAGTTAGGCATCAGAGCAGGAGAGCAAGGTTAAAAAGAAATCCCTATCTCCATCAAAGACTAGTGTTCCAGAAAAAAACCCTGCTACCCTTATTTCTATTATTTGTTTTACAATATCTATAAGACCCTTTGCCAGATACAAAAGCAAACTGCGACAAGCATTCTCCCAGCAGAGATTTATAATCTAATAACAGGATATGGCATAGGTGAAGAGACTTGTCCAAGGTCACATAGTAGATACACGGCACAAATAAGGATGTCAATACTTCCTGACACTCTCTCCAGTCCCTTGCCATCTAGTTCTCATTGCCTCCCTACACCTTTGATGACAAACAAGCAAAGAACCTATATAGGGCCGCAGGAGAGGGGGGGATGATCCTACAGAGGACTACGAGCCTATTTGGCTGATGAAATAAAAGGTTTCCATTTATCTTTAAAGGGAATAGCTGCAGGTACAGTCTTTACTTGTCATTACCACAAAACCAGGAAAAATTGTATTAATAAATTTAATTTGGCATCATAAATTTAATTTCACAATAAACATATGTATAAATCCTTTTACTTAAAGATTGATACTTAAAACTAGCAAAATCTACGCCAATCTTCCTTTTGTGGTATTTGTTGCCGCTGATTTTCAACAGACACATTTTAAGATGTAAAGCGTTAAGAAATATAAGCTTAACTATCTTCCTTCCCTGCCTGCCTTTGTTTACCATGTAAATTGCCACCCACACACTTTCCCATATAGAGCACAGTGGGGTACTATTCACCAACACAGAGCTTCAGCAAATGCAGCTCCTGTCCCCAGCAGGAATAAGGTTATGCCTGGAGTTCACTCTAAGTCGCATAAATTTATCTGGGGGTAACAGGAAAAAGAGGTCTGATAAGAGTCACTGAGCTAATCCGACTTATGCCTAATGGACTCGAGGGTGGGGGAATGGAGGGAGACGCGGAACAGAAAACGCATAGAAAACAGATCATTGCAGGGAAAGTCACGATTAACCTACATGCTATACCATGCATCCAAAAATGTGTTAAATCAAAAAAGTGAAAAATAACCCCCAAATCCAGAACTATATAGGTTTATACCTCAAAATTATATAGATTTTGCTCCTCAAAGCAAAAGGAATTGTTGACAAATACTTGAGGGGCCTTGTCTTTCAGACTATTATTTTCTTCCTTTCAAAGGCCTTAACAAATGCTATGCAATATTCCATTTATGAAATGCTGTCCTACCACCGTACAGACACTCACTGAAGGCACACGATGTTGCTGACTTTCTCAGATAAGCGTCAATGCCCATCTGTGCGCCTGCAAGCCGGGGGTTTATCATACGGGAAAGGAGCTCCAGGAGCCGCTCGCTGCTCTCCGCTTCCTGCAGGAGGGAGAGGGGGTAGGGAAACCTACACATGCCTCAGTTTTCCTTTGGCTAAAGTATTTCCAATCTCAAGAGAAGAAAAACTACAAGACATCTGCATTGCTGTATGCCACAGCCTGCAGAGGAAAAACCAGAAACACCACCTCCCCCCCAAGCTTTGTACAGAGAAAAATATTTTATTCAAAGACCTCACTGCAAGGTTACTGCAGAAGACAGACACTAAAAAAAAAAACAACCCACAGGGAAAGAGTAGAAACAAACAGAACCAAAACATTCCAGCATCCCCATCTGTGATTTATCTCCTTTTAGAGGGCACACATGCACAACCAAAATCTTTACTTTCCATCAGAATACACAAAAAAGCATGTTGTACAAACGTACACACGCATCACTGTGTGCACATTTACTAAAGCTATGCTCTTATGTTTATAGAGCAAGAAAAAAAAATGAATTAAACTATACAAAAATCTTAATCCAAAGTGTATGTCTGAGGATCTTCAGGTATCAACTTCTCCAGTTACCTCAGTAATAACTTTCGTAATTTTGAATTTCCATGATGGGGGTATCCCTTGCAGGTTTCAATTAGTAGCCTTTACTGTCTGAAAGTCTTTACTTTAATCTAATTTTTTTCCTCCAGTGAAATGTTTTGCCATTAAGCAAAATGGAGGATTAGGAATAATCACAATTAATGGAGCAAATGTTTGTATAATGAAATCATGCTTGTATCAGCAGGCAAAGCGAGAGCCTCAGGATAGCCTTCTCCACTCTTGATTTTATACTGTGCAGCCTCTGGTATTACAGGAAAACAATTTAGAGCGAAAGATTATCCTCTGGCTCCTGATCTGGCATTGTGTTTACTAAGGACAAACAGAAGTGATGTTATCCCAAGTGACATGTTAGGCAAGCTTAAAACTTTATTTTGTTATGCCTCTTTCTTTCTCCCTCCCCTTAAAAAGGTTTAGGGGAAACATGGATTTTTAAGAGGTCTGACTACCAAGGAGTTTTGTGGCTGAGGAATTAAGTTTCCCTTTTTCTAGATACCACATTCTTTCAGGAAGACTGCAGCGTGCTTTTAGGTCCCTTTTCTGAAACATGTCCTTTTAATATCAATTTCCAATTAATATCAATTCTTTTCTCAAAATGTTCTATTCTATGCACCAGAATGGATCTACAGGTTTGGCTATGCAGTTAGCCCAGAGTCTAAGTTTCACAGACAGGACCACAATGGCAAGGGCCACCTTCTAATTTTGATGTAAAGAGTTACATGGGAGACACGTGGTGAGACCACAGCTGCTGGAAAATTTCAGCGTATTCCCTCAAAACCACTCCTTCAATTATTCCCAAGTTAGCTTTGCCCCCAGAGTGGTATCCCCTGCGTACAATGTTGAAGCAGGAAGCTGCAGAGACTGAACAAATCCCCACAGGGGAAGAAATGAGGAAAGGTTGGTTCTCATTGAGAATTCAATGCTGTTCTTTTCATTTAAAAAATCAGTCCTTGCAGAATGGATGGAAAACAGCCTGTGCTGTGAGGATCAGTATCTAGCAAGGGTCTTGTTTGTAGTGCAAAGATAACATCTCTGTATGGAAGAAGGTGTGCTTGGGAGTTTGACTGGTCAAATGTTAAACTAAAGATATTAATTTTGAAGGGAAGGAAAAGTAAAAAAAAACCTAATTCAATAATCTTCAAAAGAGTTCAGTACATAGCTGGGAAAACACTGGCAGAAGGTAGATGCCTTTGCCACAACAAGACGACAAATGAAAACACGTACTGGAAAAGGGAGCTTGCTTTCTTAGCAACTTCACTACGGGTCCTAGAGGCTTTTGTTGCCACCGAGTCAGAAGTCAGCAAGCTTCAAGCTGGTGTGGTACCACACATAAACATGCTCTAGCAGTCTTTCTTCAGGGTCTAAAGCTCACATTTGTTTCCATAGTTCATTTCTGATACTTTGAGAGACTAGTAACATGCCACATTGTAAAGTCTGGCTAAAGTAGTACTTCCAAGAATTCTGCTGGTTTACCTGTGGCCTCTTGTCATTTAATTTCTATCCTCTCTGTGCATGCGGATGGGTAGCATACCCCAAACACTGCATTTAAACTACACAACGTACATTCGCTTCACAAAATTTGACTTCTCTGCCCAACTGAGACCACTGAAGATCACTTTTATATAAATATTTGAGCATACTATGTTTATTTAAAAAAACCCCACAAACAAACCACGAAGAACTTCAAGACAAAACACTCCCCTTCTCTTACCTCCCAGGTGCCTGAATAAGAGGCCACTATATAATTTTCTCTTATTTGCCCTGGAGCTGGAAGGCATGGTGTACACTTCTCACATGCTAAAAAATTCCAACAAATTTAAGATAATATGTGCATACACACACACGTAGTATGCTTTGTTGATTCTTTAAACAATTTTAATTTAGTTTTCTTCAGAGTCCCAAAGACACATCTAGATTTGGTTTAGTTCTGCCAGTGTGTCTGTACAATGTATTTATTGAAAGTAGTATGTCTTCTGAGATTACAGTTTGCTCATGCTTTCACTTAAGACTGGTGATATTAGTATCACATAACATGTACAGAAGTGAGGACTGGTGATTCTGAGGATGAGTACTAGATTACACTGCACCTTTCTAAGATCTAGATCTGCTGTGTCCCAAATCCAGACATTTGCATCTGAAGCTTCAGTTTGGACCCAGTGTATTCTAATTAGTAGCAAAATAGTACAACTACAGCACACTAGTATACTCACAGATGTTCAGCAGAAGAGTTAAAGTGTGGACACATTGTCAAAATGAGATCTGTGATTGCTTTAGATTTACTCCGTAGCACATGCTGTAGGGCGCAGTCCACAACTGACACCATCACTAACGTCCCTCATGCACAACCCCTAGCAGATATGCCAACATGGCAGCTGGCTTCTCCGAGTCCCTTGCGCCCGCTGAAACCACTGAGGAAAGCAGAGAGCCAGCTGCCACGAGCTCTTCCACCAGCAAGGAAGCCTGGACACAGACCATCTCACCATCCCCATAACGACTTATTGTACAAAGGTTTCTGTGCCTTCATGCACTACAGATCCCATGCAACTTCCACGACAAAGGACTTCAGAGCGTTTAAAGAAAAACAAAGAGGGCAACAGGGTCCCTAGGGACATCAGCTGCAAAATTGACTTGTGATAAAATTAGTTCTCTCAGCTATACAGATAACAGTCTTTCTTTGGCCAACAATGTGTGCCACAACCACATGAATTATTTTTATGGATGAATAGTGTTTTATAGTTCAAGTCTTCTGAACTACCCACTGAGTCCAACCATTCAGTGCAAACAAGTTCTTTCACAAATTCCGGCTATGTTTTGGCTGGTTCTTCTTGAATGGTCCAGCAAAAAGATTCATCATTCATAAATACACGCTGAAGACATTAGAAAACCATTTCTAATGGCAGTTTGGGGATTGCTTACCTTTTCTGTGTGCTATTTCCTTACTGGAGGTGTATGACTGGACACAAAACAAGCAGTACTATTGCTACTCTAACTTCACAGCCAGCAGGAAAAGAATAGTAACTACGCTGACTATTCTCCTTCATCCTCCTTTCTCTGTCTCTCAAAAAAAGCCTCAAAACCAAAAATATGTTTCAATATACATTTTCAGGAAAACTTATGCTAGAATCTGTGGAACTCCCTCATTCACTGACACTGTTAACAAAGAAGCCCTGCTTATCCATGTACTTCAGAAAGTATTATGACCCCAAGCATAATTTTATACTCTAATTTAGTTGAATATTTTTGTGTTATTCAACAGCTTTTATCTAGAGCGTATTCTCAAGCATACATACACAACATTGTATCGTTAATTACTCCATCAGTGTGAAAGTCTGTCAGGATTCTTACCTTTTATTTTTAGCCACTTCCAAGTAACTTTTTGTCCAAGTCTGAACCAGGGAGCAGGGAGCATAAATTTCTATTAATCAATCAATGATGGCAGTGGTGGTGTGCTCTAGTTTTTCATTCTGACTGCAAAGCAAAATTAAAAGCTACATTTTGCAAATTTACGCATTATAGATTGTAGCGGCAGCTGGTGGACTGCTGCTGAGACAGACCGTCTTTTCCCTTCCAGTCCCCTGTGACCGAGATGGAAGAATTACAGGACAGCACTAGCAGCTGCTGCTGCTGCCCCAGAAGCAGCAAGCCAAGGTCTCTGGAAAAATAATTGGGGAGGCGGGGGAAGGGAAGAAGGGGGACAAAGAAGTTGGGGGGGCAGGGGGGAAGGCATTGCCAAGGCTGGCTGCACAAACAACACACTGCACCTTGCCTTCAAAAGAAACAATTGAGCTGGTTTGGGCTTCCTTCAGTAGACACAAGACTCTTAGACCATTATGAGACTTTGAAACACTAACAATTTTTGATAAGGACTTCTAGAGATTAAACAAGAAGTGAGCAAAGGCAATATTCCTTCCAGTTCGGTGACTGCAGCAGTTTGCTTTTGAATCCTTTATAAATAAAGTGTAGCATAATGCGAAACACCCTTCCTTGCAGCTTTTGAAAAGCTTTAAGACAGAGTCATTCTACGGAGCACTCTATGATAGCGCAGGCACAGTCTACAAGTCAATTCATGCCCTGTCTGTCTCCTGTAAAACAGGGATAACCAAAGCCCTTCTCACACACATGCAGTCATGAAGATAAATAATTAATGACTCCAAGACATCATGTGCAAACACTAAAGACTGCTCATTTTCTTAAATAGATATGGAAGTGGAACTAGCGGGAATTATGCCAGTTTGTGAAAAAACCGCTCAGTGCAAAAAATCATGTCACATATTTGGCCACCTAAGGAGTGGCTCAACGCAGGCAAGCAACGCCCATTTATGCTACTCACCACACTAAACACAAAGAGTGTCCCGACAGGGCTGAAAAGCACAAATATACTGACCGACCAAACAACATCTACCCACAACATAAATGTGGGTAACATAAAAGCTTTCACATTTCCCCGTCCTGGGTTCAGCATCGCTGCCCTCTGGGTTCCAGTGCCCACCGAATGGGACAGCAGCAGGTCTCCTTCCGCAAGGAGGCCTGGGAATAAGGAGCACCCTTTACAACAGCAGCTTTCAGTTTGACAGAAGTAACTTACCAACCCTCATTTTCAAGAGACAGAATCCATTATATACACACCATCAATGGGTCGTGTGTGTCTTGCTGTTCCTTCTGCCAACAGACTTAGATGCAAGATACCAGTTGGTCCAGCGGACACTGCTTCATTTCCATAGCAGTGGCAAAGACTTCCAGATTAGCCACAAAATGGATTAATTGAAGAAAACATTCAGCTATTCTAAACAAATAACCGCCGCCACCAACGCAGATGTAGCCTTCTACGCCCTGTACACAAAAATTTAATAGAAAGATATACATTCATAGTTTTATTCCTGTATGGGAGAATATGCTTCAGTTAAAACATATCTCTTATCTTTTAATTGCAGGACCTGTTTTCATCCAGTATGTTTGGTCATTTAAAAAAAAAAAAAAAAAGAAAACAGCAAATTGTCTTTGAATTAATCTCATACACATAAACCAAGAAATGCTTAAGGTCAGAAAAAAGTAATGTGGGTTGAAACAGTTTTCATTGGTTTTGTTGTGTGTCAGAATCCCTTTCAAGATAAGCCCAGAACCGTGTATACAAAACCAGCACCATTTTCAACAGACACAGCCTTCTCCCAGTGTTCAAATTTCACATTCATTTTGGAAAGCTAAGCCAGTGATTGCTATCTGAAGAAACAGCTTTTGATATATCATCAATTTCCTGAAGAACATATCAGTTTATTGAGTGGGGGTTTTCAGACTCTTAAGGTACCTTATTTGATAGCATTATGCCTCACCTTTTTTTTTTTGTTGTTGAACTGCAGGTAAAAGATTAAGACACCTGCAGAAGACACTTACTTCCTCAAAATCTAACCACAGGTACCTGCTGCTAAGATTATCAGGGACTCAACCTGTTAAAAAGTTAAAATAAATAAACAAACCCTTCCTCCTTGGCATATTAGATCCCATCTTGTTTCTAAATCCAGAAAGCATCTAGTCAAAACATTTGTACATGTGTCCAAGATTAAACCCACCACTGCTTTTATTTTTAATGCATATAGGAAAGGACTCTCAGCAACATGAAACCATTTCTGCTGCTACAAATTCTCCAAAACTTACCACCCAGTCCCCACTCTTCAGGTCACACTACCTACAAGGCTACCCCTAGCATCAGGAGGCCAGTATCTTTGCTGCGAGATAACTATGCAGTTTCCCCACAGATTTCATTCTGTGGTAACCTTTGAAATTACCAAGTCCAAGTTCACTAAAAACCATACCAAGCTAACACAAAAATCAGTTGTTTACCTCAGTCTAGGTCCCGGTGCATGAGAAACCACCTCCTTGAAAACATGGCCAGAGTTACAGGCTGGCAGAATGGCTGAGGTTTGTGCCCATTGCCTCTTGTCCTGTCACTGAACAGAGCCTGGCTCCACCTTCTTTGCACCCTCCCTTCAGGTATTTATACGCATTGATGAGATCCCACCTGAGCCTTCTCTTCTGCAGGCTGAACTGGCTCCAGCTCTCTCAGCCTTTCCTCATACGTGAGGTGCTCCAGTGCCTTAATCATCTTCATGGCCCTTTGTTGGACTCTTTCCAGTACGTCCACATGTCATTGGTGAGAGGAGCCCAGCACTGGACACAGTGCTGCAGGTGTGGCCTGGTCAGTGCTGAGCAGAGGAGAAGGATCATCTCCCATGACCTGCTGACAATGTTCTGCCTGATGCACCCCAGGATATCATTATCCCTCTCTGCAGCAAGGGCACAATGCTGGCTCATGTTTAATTTGGTCTCCACCAGGATCCCCAACTTCTTTTCTGCAGAGATGATTTCCAGCTGGGTGGCACCCCAGCAAATATTAGTGCCTGGGTCTGCTCCTCTGCCCAGGTGAAACACTTTGCTCTTCCCTTTGTTCAACTTCATGTGGTTCCTGTTAGCCCATTTCTCCAGTCTCTCTCAAGGATGGCAGCACAACCCGCTTGTGTTACCAGCCACTCCTCCCCCTTTTCTGTCATCTGTAAGCTTGCTGAGGGTATGCTCTGCTCCATCATCCAAGATGGAGATGCGGAGCAGTATTAGAGCCAGTACTGAACCCTGGGGTACGCTGCTAGCTACGGGCCTCCACCTGGACTTGGTGCCACTGCACTAGCACTCTCTCTGGCAGGCAGAGCTGAGGGAGCCAAAAGTAACGGTCCAGAAATCAAATTACTCTTTTACTCCCACTAGGGACTTGGCAGATCAGAGTTTAATATTATAATAGTAAGGCACAGCTGGAAATAGATTTTTCATAGCTAGTCATGTTCTATAAAAAAATAAAATCTTTACATAACATCTAGTCCCAAGAGCTGTCACACTGACATTTACCTCTAGGATATGCACTTCTCACAAGTTAGCCAGCCTCTTAGCCTTTATTCCTAGGGCAAGGAAATTGGTAAGGTTCAGAGAAACAGTGTAAGTATTTGGAATACTACTGATATAGCCATATTTCCAAACCAAGAGTTTTAGTCAAAACAACTTTTTCTATTAGAAAAACTTGTTTTTACTTCAGTTTTCTGTACAGTTTGACTTGACATACATAGTATCCATGCATTGCAGAAAAAAGTTCAGTCCTGACTTCAAGGTTATACAGTGGCAATAAGGATTAAACCGTATGTTCAGCATTCATGCCAATTTATAGCTTTGTAAGTGAGGACGCAATTGAGGACAAGTACAAGCGTTAAATTACACGAGAGCCTTCACTGTCCTGCTAAAAGTCTTAACCAGTTAAGGAACGGGACAGGTTTTTTCCTCCATAATTCATTAGGAAGGATTTATAGAATGGCTTGGCTTATTAGCACAAGACAACCAAGGCATGTGGCCTCAGAAGTCCCAGCATCACACACATGGAAGAAGAGGAGGAATAGAGACCGGTCAATAGGGTATAATGACAACCTGCAGCCGGAGCAGCCTATTCCAGGTAGTGATCTCATGTGGCTCTATACTGTAAATATAAGCTAAGGCAGGCCTCTTCCTAAGCAGTAGTTCTCTCCATGACTTCTTGGTCACCCAAACATTATCTGAAGTTACTCATCTCTGTGACTATACTATCTCCCCTCTCCTCTCTGACCCAAAGCTATTTTGGAACCTGACCTTCTTTCAGTCTCTCCAGTATGAATGAAGCCTTTGATTCTTCTAGGGGTTTGGGACCACAATAGAGAAAAGGGCACCATCCATCGTTCTTGGTGTGCGCACACTTTTTGCTCTCTATTATCTCTGTTGTCACTCACGTTTATTTACCCATATCCACTTGTTTCATTTATTTAACAGATTGCTATACCCGCATGTTTCTTCCCCCTCTGGCTGGGAGGCCACCGTGTCACAACACAGAGAACCATCCACTTCATGAAAATTAATTCAGCAGATGTTTCTTCTTTGCAGTAAGTTAGCTTGGTGTAAGTGGGTTTACACCTCCTAAATATAAACACATATGGAGGTATTTAAGGTATTCTGTCATTCACTCCACTTTTAAAGATTAAGAAGTCTGAAGATTAAGAACATGAAAAGTTTGTTTTGAAGATTAGTGTGGCCTTACCATACGTGCATTTTCATAAGACACTTGAAATCACAGACTGCGCCTGTACTTCACATTTCATAAACATGCATACAGTTTCTACACTTCAGCAATTATTTCACGTTTCATGCAAAGAGCATTAGAAGTATGACACCTGGGCTCACACATTCAGCCTGAAGCTTCAGGCCGATAACGTGCTTTTTGTGTGTATGCATGCATGCATTTTGGGGGGGGGGAAAATCAACTGCAAACCTGCAAAAGTAAGAAAGCAGACATACTGCAAGGTACAGCATCTCCAAAGAACATTACATTTATAAATACTACAATTCTGGTAGCTTGCGTAGCACATTCATGTTATAACTAGTAAATTGGTTTCGCGTGTATTTATATCCAAAGAAATAAATTTATCAGCTACAAAAGACAAAGGCAAAACCTTCCCAAAAATGCTAGATGTTGTCACAGGTATATTCTTGACCAATATCAAAAGTTAATCCGATCCACTAAACTGTTTGCAAAAGTCCAGCTACCTTTACGCAACAAAACGAGCAAATTTGGTCCATTCCCTGGTTTCATGTGTGAACCTATAATGTCATCAGGTTAAGAACCAGAGCAGTTAGTGGTTACTCAGAATCTTTAACAAGGCATAGTTTGAGACTCATACCTACAATCCTGCACCACACTGTGGAAGAAGGGAATAAACATCGAAATGAAACTCCACAGCAGACCCTATTTTTAAAATAACTTCAATTCATCATCGAGATTCATTCTGAGCAAAGAATTTTCATTCTACAAAGAACTGGCAAGTGAATTTGATATCAGTTCAACTTCAGATAAACACTGCTAATGCTTAGAGCCCTTTGACAATGAGTATTAAAAGAAAAGTTATATTTATGCCAGACCCATTATAGAGGTTCCCTACTGAGGAACATAATAATTTGCTGGATGATTAGTTTATTGTGTAATTATTCAGAGCTTATTATATACACATCATCTCATAAGATAACGTGGATTGTCTTACAATCTTCGTATCCCCCTGACCAGTCCTTATGAGAAGCTAAAGGCACAAGTTGGTTTGACAAGTTTCTGGACCAAAAACCATAGCTGGCAAACTGATTGCATCCAAAAAGTCACAGTGGATGCAATGGCCAAGGAGAGGGAAGCCTGTACTCTCAATGTTTGCCTTCAATCAGCTGGGAGGAAAACAGACTCTAGCTGCGTACCACCAGTGAGAGCAGCACGATTATTTCAGTTGAGAAAGGCAGATGCTGAATTATCGAAACCTTAATGCAAAAAAACGTTGCAGCCTCAGCAAATGCATTGAAACAGCAGCACGAGTAGCCTAGTAACACAAGTGCCAGGCCACTGTTTATTTCTAGTGTGCACAGACTACAGGAAATACCTGATATAAGGTATGCATTTGATAAACAACAAAGATCTCTCCCATCCTGAAATTCATGGTATTGCTCACTGCTGCACCACAATAACAAGCACATGCCCCTTATTTAGGAAAGAGAGTCCCAGAAGATTTCCACTGTTACTTCAGTGAATGATATAGCTGGAATAAAGCTCTCTCCACAAGCTCAAGGCCTTATGGGTTCATACATACTTCCTCAAGAGCAAAACTATTAATTGTTGTGCCACATTAGAAGGAAAAATGTGATTTACATCTATTTTTATCTACAAGCTTCCGGAGAGTTAGTATACAGGTGTACATTTCTTGTACTTGCATATGTAATCAATATTTTACATTTTCTATTTTTACTTTAAAATGACAGCTCTAGGAGTAATTGCTAACTGCACAGATCAGTAGAGACCCAGTCTGGAGAGGTCTTTGTCTACAGACATTTTTCAGGAAAGACTACTGCCTTTAACTTGAAAAAACAGTGGTGGGGCAGAACAGGTTTCCTGCTGTACATTTTAAAACAAGCTAGTGACAACCAAAGCAACATCAAGATCAAGAGAGCACGGTTCTCAAAATCTAAAGTGAAACATTATCCTCTGTCAAAGTAGGCTATATAAAACCCATGAAATATTAACATAAATGTTTAGTCTTTTCTTACATAAGAAAGTAGAAGATCCAAGAACACCCTATGCCTTGGCTGCTCCTGATGTAACTGAAAATACAACGTGAATAATATTTTAAGTATTGTTATATACCTGAACGCAGTAGAAACAAGAGACATGCCATACTGGGTTAATTCAGTCATCCATCCATCTCAGTATTCTGTCTCCAAGGATGACAGCAGAAGAGACTACGTTAGCAGGGTACATGAGCTCAGCCGTTACCTGCAGTTTATTGCCTTTACTCCCCAGCACCCACAGAGGGCAGTGGGAACATATGCTCCCTTTGGTGTCTGTTCATGGACCTGTTGTCCACAGCCATGTTTAACCTGCTGATCTGCCTCCACAGCCTCCTAGGCCAGCAGGTCTGCCAAGTAAAGCAATTCTCCCATTCTCATAGCTGGTGCTTCTCTACAAGTATGAGTCTTGCACCATTCTCTAATAAGAAGTTAAGGCTATTTTTGGAAAGACCACCTGTAAAAAAATAATTTCCAGTACCTTCAGCGCTCCTTTCAAGCAATGTTACACAGCAGCGAAACACACCTCTTGCCCCTGAAACTTTTCTAAGAATTTCCTATCACATGGAGTGCAGCAAGAAGAAAACAGGAATTACCATATGGGAACTTGGCCCATATTCTAGGCTAGAGGCAAACAAACTCTTCAAATAAGCAAACAGTTGTTGGGGTTCCCCCCTCAACTGCTTTGACCGCAGAAAGGGCACATCCTCACATGATGGCCACTCTCCGGGTTGAAAAGTTTATCAACCCCCGACCAACCAGCATGTCACCGTTGCCATCCTCACCACTGCAAGTTAGACATCACTTCAACTTCACTTGCCTTATTATTGGGTTTATTTTTTCCACATCACCCCAAAAGCTGTAGTTAAAACTCAGTGAAGAAGAGACAAGAGAAGACTCACGTGGTAAAACTTACTGCCTATCAGCCAGCTAGGCTACTCCTGTGATGATTACCTGTTTCTTGCAGAAAGAATGATCTAAAGCGACTATTTACATGTTTAAACTAACCCAGCTCCATTTGTCTCTAATGGTGCATGGAATAATCATGTGAATTATCTGGCTAGCAGATCTGAATGGCAGTAACTTCTGCCAGAGGCAGCAGTAAGCTGCTGAGAACACACACTTTTCACAGCCTAGTGTCTCTCTCTAAATTCAACGAGAGCTGTCTGAATGATGAGTATATTTCAACAGAGGTATCAAAATTGTTGTGATGGGCCACACACATGAATTTAAAAGGAATTTCTAAGGCACAAAGGGGAGAGAGGTGTCCATCTCCCTTGGTACATTCAATTGCAAGAGTGCCCCTGTCTCCTCAAAAGGTTAGCGTTCAGAAGGGATCTGCTCCAGAAAACGCTCATCTTGGGGCTCAGCATTTTCCATCATTCTGGACACCCGCTTACGCCTGCCACGAAAGCCAAATACTTGGGTGTACGCTTATCTGTCAATTGCTCTGATTCATACAGGGGAAAAAAAATTAAAAAAAAAACCAACAAACCAAACAAAACCCAACAACCCTCAGTACACTGTTTTCTCTACTTAGATCATCAGCCATTCGAGCCATCCCTATCTATTACTCCCCTTTTCCTTTGGTTACACTCTCAGCGTTTGTTGACAGTGCACAGGTGATACAGTGTGCTGAGACAGAGAAGGAACTCTGGTGAGTTAGGTATAATTGTTTTTTAAAACCCCTAATCTACATATTTGGAGAGGCAAAGAAACAGAGATTATATGATTCACCCTTGACATTCTGCCAGATAACTTCAATCCTGTAAAATGCCCCCTAATGACCTGAATATAATACCATGGTGTTACAGTGTCATTTAAATACTGCAGGGTTCTTCCACTGGCAGTGCAGTCTGCAGACTTAATATGTAATGTACAGGATTATACTGCCACTAAAATATTACTTAGTGCTGCTGAAATTTCAAATTAATTCTGGGAGCTAAATCATTATTCAACTCTGCCTTTGCAGAGACACATTCCCCTGGTTGTTTTAATAACAGCGATTTTAGAACTAAGAGGTTGGTACTGTCTGAGGCTTGCTCAAACAGAGAAGTGGCCTCTAAACTGTCAAGCAAATTAATGCAGCGATGCATGGATGTTTGTGACCAAGAAAATAATTTGAGAAAAATGGGTTCCAATATTAAGAGAGGTCATAATGAGGTGGCTGATGAATCATTTTATTATTTCACAATAAAAGAAGAGACTAGTCTGGTTTTCCCTATATGTATATACATACGCACTCATATGTTCCCGTCCACCACCACACTCCTCCACAGACAGAAGATTTCTTAATATTTGAGGGGACAAATTCTTGCTGAAGTAAATAACACAACTGTTGGTAACTGATGAAACCAATCTATGCCAGCTGGGGATGTGGCTTTCAAGTCATTCTGAGCTCTAGTCTTCCAAACCTAAATAAACAAACTTCAGCTTTTCACAGCTCTGAGTTTCTTCTTCCTGTGTAATTCCTGTTACTAGGGAGTATTTTGTACCTTTAGGTAACTGTAGCACTTCAACACTAAGATGGACAGATCCTTGACATTATAACCAATGTGCAAACTAATTTGCTAACATATGAAGTAAGGGAAGACAAAAACCAGAGGACAGGCTAATTGTAAAGCCAAATTTCTCCCCTCTAAAATTTTGCCAACTTTTAACCTTGTGTTTAGATTAGTTTCTGTTTCCCAGTTAAAATACCAGGCTGCTCACTTCTACAATGTAGTCGTTTACATCTGTGAAATGTTCCTAAGCAATACTGGGGAAATACACACACTCCACCCACCCCCCACCCCCAAAAAACAAACCCAGTAGTAAAGGACAAACAAAATGGGGCCGAATACAGGGACCAAAGACAACTTGTGGTAGTGAATCTACAGTTGGAATAATCAATCCTCCTTATTAAAACTGTTACCTACTTCCTCATTCGTTAATATTGTCCTTGTTTACACTTGCAGTCAGGCCAAAGATTTTCCCCTCCCTCCGAATATAATTTCCTGCTATTGACAGACACGTTCAAGTGCTGGATGCATGTACGTCTACATGGCATACTGCAGGCAAAGGCGAGCCTTCTTGGCCACCATCCAAGCCAGCTGTAAATGAGCCAGCTCCAAACTGGAAGCTGTGTAAGCACAACTAGCACAGCAGTAAGCCTGATCTAACACATCCTGCCAAGAGACCGAGCTTATTAGCTCAAGCTCAACGCAATGCTAATGATGGGCATGGGGCTTCTGGTTTGGCTCCATACAGAATGCGGCCAGCTGAAGATGAACAGATCAAGCTCATGTCTGCCCACGAGATACAGCGTAGGTACATGTTCTCTCAGGGTATACCCCTCTACTGCAAGGACTGTTTGTTTCCCTCTGCATGAACTCCCAAAATGCTCTGACTGCAAACCAACAGGACACGAAGGCTGTGAGCAAATGGAAGGAACATGGCTCTCCAGGCGAGAACTTCAGAGGCAGTACAAGAAAAAAAAGGCACCAAGCAGGTGTTATACAAGCACCAGAAATGCCAAAGGTGTGAGGGAAGGGCAGGGCAAAGTACGGCAAGGCTCTATGAACTGATAAAGAGCGCTCCACCTCTAGCTTCTCAGCTTCTATTTGGTCCAGGGCAATAATGACGAAAAAAACCCACATTACCATATAGATGATGTTCAATGGACTCTCTGCATGGGCAGGCATTCGTCCCACCAACCAAAGAAGAATCCACTCCATTTGGTGGACAATTGAACAGTCCAAAAGAGGAATGTGCTCAGAGAATGAAATCTGTTATCAAACTTGGACCTGAGAAAACAACATTCCTCTGATGCCATAGTTGATACTAAAGGAGCAGTGATAATCTGGTGGTTGGCAATAGTTTGTAAGAGAAACTTACAGATTCAGAGCAAAATGAGACAAAAATCAAAGGGTAGCAATGAAAATCACCAGAGGGAAAAAAAACCAAAACTACCAAACCAAAACCCCAACTAAAACATGTTGTAAGAAGAGCGCCTGAAGAGACTGGGAATGTTTACATTTAAAAGGATAGTAATAAAACAGTCATTGCTAAACTATATTAAACAGAAACCAGCCTATAGAAGTTAGTGAGCTTCTGCCCACCCAGTAAGAGAGCACAAGAGCAAGAGGCAATTCCATTAAATTAAAGAAGTGCCTCATTCAAAGGCAACAAAAGAAAACAGCTTCTTATTCAACACGTAATTATTTTGTTGAGTTCTCTGCCATCAGACTGTTGCTGTGGCAAACGCTTAGTATCTTTGAAAGGTGGTGTTCATGTCTGTTTTCTTCTTCCTCCCACTCTATTTGTAAAGCAGTATTTTTAGTTTTCAGTTGTTTGAGCTTTCTGCTGCATGGGACAGGTATAAGCAAGCGAGGGAAGGGACCCCACATGGTGTTGCAGACATGCTCCTCCACATATTCTCATCCTGCAGCTCAACTCGGTTTATTTTCAGTTGTGAGATTTTAGATTACATTGTGTATATGGAGGTTTTCCATGATTTGTTAAGCTCAAAATCTTTTCTTTGAAAAGGCTTAGTTTGATCTGTGGTGAAGACTATACATTCTCAGCAGAGTACAACTAGTTTAAATACTTGGCTGTGGTTCATCAGTTGGGGCTATATACCTGCTGGCGTTTCACACAGTATTTCCCGCACTCTGATAACACAGATCTCATTCATACACATCTTTATGATTCAAGGCAGTATTTGAATCACTGATAGGTCCTTCAAAGGATTTTTTTTTCCTCCCTTTTCCTTGTCCTTTCATAAACATCTAAAAACATGAAGAAATCAAATCGGATTAATCATACCAGGTTAAGAGATGGACTTAGCCATAGACAAAAGACAAACTGAGAGCTGGAGATTACACTTGCATTGTTCTTTTGTCTTGAGAAGGAAATAAATTTCTCTTTTGCTTTTCCCACTTGAAGGCCTGAAAAAGCAAGCTATGCTATCAGAAATATCAAGGCCTAATAAAATGTGTGAAAACACAGCTGCACCTTGAATTTTCTAACTTCAATAAGATTAAATACAGGAATTTAGTTTAATACTGTTCAACATGAAACATATTTAAAAATCCACCACAGTATTAATACTGCAGGTTAATTTAACCTTATTTGAAATTTGTGAGTCATTTAAAAATACATATATATAATCGTCAACCGTTAACAGACTGTGCTCTGAAACAAGATCTCAACTTACACACACATCTATCTAAAATATGTCTAATATATACTATATACATACGTGTAAGCTGTACAAGTCAAATTAACAGTCCCTTTCCTTACATATGCTTTCAGTGAAAAGATAAAAATTCTTGGCTTGTAAAGCAGCTGATCTAAAATACCCTAGACCACCACATTTCTAATAGTTGGAAGCAAACACCAAGGAGATCAACAAGATCAAGAGGAAAAGGGAGGGTAGAGAAGTAAAATATTTGCCAGTTAGCTACAAATACTTTTGTATTGAACAAAAATAAATATTCAATCAGCTTATTATTTCTTTTGGAAATACTTCTTTGCACAGAGGAATGCAAGCTAGCATCCTTTATAAGGCTGTAAGAGTCTTGTCCATATCACCATAAAATAGGTTTAGTACAGGATACAGCAATCTCCCATGCAGACACATGATAAACAGAATACTTGAATGCTGATTCTATTTGGTCTCCCTTCAAAGCAATACTTACTTTAAAAAAATAAATAAATCAGAAGCCATCTGCCAAAGGAAGTACCTCAGACTAAAAGGCCTGTCTACACTCAGTACATGTACTTTGCTTTTTGTTTAGACAAAATAAAACCAGGATAAACTGCAATGTGTCTGCAGAAGGTTCTTCTATTTTTAACCAATACTGCCCTGCCAGCATCAATTCATCCAGATAGAGAATCCTTCATTAAAAATATAATTTATTTTGGTTGCTTTTCACTATGCCGAAGTGACATCTTTCCCAATCACTGTCAAAAGCAATTAAGAACACGGAGCTTTTGAGAACAAGTTTCAACGATGATTCCCATTGGCCTGCCTAAACAAAGTTTCCTTATAAAGGATTGGGAAGTTTTAGATGGCAAGGGTCAAAGCCAAACAACATGAAAAGTATTATTCAGATACATATAATATCATTGCAAAATTAACTGTAAAAGTCTTTGCAAATTCTCATAAATGCACAGAAGCTACAAACCACTGAGATATACTAAGGAAGAAGATAAAACACCAGAACATCTCCAGAAGAAAGAAGCAAGCTCTTGTACACTATTTTCTCTACCTAAAGAGGCAGATTTATGTCCCTTTTTCACCTGAAACTTAAGGTGCTACAGCATTTTACTAAGCAGCACAGCACTGAAGACAACTCAAGTATGAAGTTACCAACATTTTAGTTACACTGTACAAGATTTCTTGGGTATTTTTCCACATTTCTAGGTGATCACTTGGAAAAGAACCCCAAACTTAAAACACAGTTTGCCTTTGAATCATGGCTTAGTTTTGCAAAGGATAACTAGAGCATTTATAGTTAAAGCTGATTGTTGAAACAGTATGGTTTTTTTCACATATAGCAGCCCAATAGCTTCAGGACTACTTCTTCGCTCCATACAATTCCCTCTCAGTTGACTGCTGTTGCTACAGAGCAGTGGGTACCACCATTCTAGACCAGACCAATCCAGATGACTTTGACCAATTATCATAGCATTCATTTTATGTCACAGGATCCAACAGTTTTCTACTGACAGCCACTGAGGTAAGCAGGGATAAAACAAAGGATTCTTCGTTCCCCAGTCCCCACCCCAATACTGACATGACAAGGAGCAGAGCACCCAGAAAACAGTGGGAACATTACCAGTTCAGCTAGCTACCTTCAGATTCAAAGCACACCTCAACTCAGCTTTGAAACTGCAGAAATCCAAACATAAGAAGTGACTCAAACATCAGTGGCCTACACAGCAATTGCTGTACCCCATCTGCCTACCCCCCAGCATGGGAGCACTTCCAAAATTATCACTTCAACCACCTCAACCAGTTCTTCCCATCTTTCAGATGGGAAGATGTTGATGTTTTCTGTCAACAAAGCTCATTTTGGGAGGGACAATTTTCCTTCCTCAAACCTCCAGCCTTTTTTTTTCCTGCTGTGTCTTTGCCTTATTCTTCCTACCCTAAAACCTTCCCAGTTCTTCAATTAATGATTTTGCTCCTCTTCCTTCTTTTTCTTCTTCTACTATCCAACATCTGTGTTGCTGTGTCCACACAGGTGTGCAGAGGTACCCCCCAGGAGTCAGACAATAAGGCACCTGTGGCAATCAGACATTACACATTTTATGGAAACAAAACATAAGTCTTACCTTATTAAAGTAAATAATGCTACACTTCCACACCAGGAGAGTATCATTAAATAATTAGTCACACTTAAACAAGGACTTCAAAAAGTTTGGTAGGGGAGAGGAGGAAGGAGTGAGGATGCCCTGTCAACATGCAGAACCCAAGCCCTTGCTCAATTCCAGATCTACTGAGGGTCCTCCTGGCTATGCCAATTGAGGGCCTGAATTTGGGGGGGGGGGGGGGGGGGAAATCTACTATTTCATACTTTAAAGGAAAGCTCTAAGACAAACAATACTGCCTTTCTGTAACTTCTAATGTAATTAATAATCTGACTCAGCAACACCACCATCTTGACATGGTTATAAACCTTCCACTGACCATGCCCCCCGCCCCCCCCATTTTTGCTGGGTTATTTTTAAAACAGATCAGTTCTCTGTCCTTGTTCCACAGGCAGCTCAACTCGGCTGGAAGGGGAAGGGAGTAGAAGACACATGTCTGCCAGCCCAGGGGCGTAACAGGAACCACAGGGTCTCCTTCAGCCCACCTTGCCACTAAGACATAACATATCCATGACATCACAGACTAACACAGAGGTCCTCACAATCGCAGTTTGAGTTGCTGTTTGCAAAGTCTCAAAAGGAGCACGTGCTATTCCTACAGTTAGAAAGAAGAGGTTTGCATAATCTTAACCCTCATATCCCAGGAGCCAGAACTAATTCTGTGCTTTCCTGATTTGACTTGGGGATTCTACGCCGCCACAGCAGGACTTAGGAAATGGCTCTTCGCTGTAACCTTGTTTGAGTGCTCATCTTTTGTTTGCATTACTCTAGCTTGCAAGATGACAGCTATCAAGACAGATTACCAAATGCCACTCACAGTGACAGATGCCAAAAGTAAACCATTAAGACTGTCTAGATAGCGGAGTTAGGCTTAATATGTAGGTTGCCAGGTATTACATTAAGTAAGAAATAATTCTAGACAAATTCAGCAATTAAGAAAGTGCCAAATATCTTTTAACTTTTTTCTTTAAAAAACAAATGAATTAATAAAATTCATTGGACTGATCAGATAAAAACTCTCTTGAATTCCTAAAAATTGTAATGAATTTAGGCTGCTAAAAAAAGAAGAAAAAAACCACAGCGGGTGGATATAATAATTAAAAAAAAAAAAATCCTCCTAACCCCCCTGTTCTTTCTGTGTGTTTATGAAGCCTCCGGAAATACCATGGCAAACATTCCAGCTCTACAGCAGCGAGGCCACGTGACCCAAAGGCACAGCAAGGAACTTCTTTCCCAAGTTTCTTCACAGAACAGAAAAGTGATTTTTATTTTTTTAAACCAAGATCCAACCCTAAGGAAGTCTCCATGAAATTTTCAGGAACACAGTTTTAAAACAGGGTGGGTTTTGGTGTGGGGTTGGTTTTTTTTTTTTTTATTTGCTGCATTTCTATGCCTGCACACATTTTTATTATAAAAGACCAAAGTCTTAGACCTATATTCGGGGGGCATAAAATACAGTATACTCTTTAAGGCACCACCAGAAACTATTTGCAATGTCCTCTAAATCTCCTTTTAGAGTTACAATCAGTACTATTGTATTTCTTAATATAGCCAAGATCTTTTTCTGGAGAAAATTATGGCACAATTAAAACCTCTCCTCTACTGCTAGTCTTCTCATATGATTTCTGTTAGAACTACTAATAAAAGGATTTATACACATGAGCTTTGATAAACATTATGAAACAGTACTCAAAATGTGAACTTGAATAACATTATGAAAAAGTACTCAAAATGTGAACTTGAATAACAACCTTGTATTTTTACAAACAATCATGTGTAAGTACTTGGAAGTAATCGTTTAAAGTGTAGGAGTATGGATGAATCATAATGTAATAGTTGAGTATCAGCTGAAATTTGTGTTTTGTCTTAAAACAAACTGAAGAAAGCATCACAATACAGAAAGGAAAACAGTCCTGCAGCATAAAAGCACAGCAAATGGCAGGGACACACCACTAACTTGCTTTTGTAGCCATGTCAGAAATGCTTCTAATTATCAGAGGTAAAAGAGGGATGGCATTTCTGCTGGAAGCAAGTTTTACACTTTAGTCTTTCCTCTCCCCTCTCTTTCAGCCTGTAAATATTAGTTTTACACATTTTTCTCCCATACAGCTCTTGAAAAGGTTGAGTTTTTCAAGGCTGAGAGCAGACAGAAATGTTCATCAAGAAATGCCTTCAGGTCAACTGTCTGTAGCTCAAAGTGCAGCACTGAAAATATGGATGAGGGGGAGGAAGATTATATGAGCATGGTAGAGCAGATTGGGGGGGGGAAATCTATGTTCTGATGATCATTAACTTTTTTCCTTTTGGAAATGGGTTCAGTTATCATCCACATACCCTCAGTGGTGATGGGCACAAGGGTACTGACTCCTCCTCTAATTTCAGTTGCATTCAAAACAACTACACACACAGGGAAGGGTCTTTAATGCTATTTGCCAATATAAGGAAATGCCACAGGGATATGACAACGAGTGAAAGTGGAGATGACCCACATAACAGTGTAAGGAAAGGCAGCTGGTCCACAAAAAAATTAAGATGTAGACCAAATTCTTGAGAAGCTCTTAACTACACTGGAAAGAGAAGATTACTCATTGCTTTATAAAATACTTAAAATATCTAAAAAAAACCCCAAACCAACAAAACAAACCACCACACAAAACAAATCAAAAGTAGCAACAGAACAAGTTTGCAAAGATTATTTTTCTTAATGGGGGAAGGCAACAGAAACCCTGGAGTGTCTACTCTGTGGTTTTTTTAATTCTGTACAACAGCTGGACATGAGCTATTGAACACATTATTGAAACTACTGTTCATTTCCAATCAGGGATTTCTACTTTGTTTATTATAAATGCACATTTATTGGCAGCAAGTAGAACATATTATTGCTCTGTTTTATAGCTTGAATGGCTCATGTAAAGACTAATTTGTTTGTATTTTGTATCAGGATCAATATTGTAGCAGGGATAGCCCCAGGAATGTTTATGCTGAGGGCTTTGCTTGCAGTGTTTTGTTGTTGCAATCAATTGTCCAAACAGGACTGCTTCTTAAAACAACAAATAAACTTTGATAGTGACCAGATCAGCTGTTAAAGCATAAAAGATGAGGGAGCGTCTGGTAACAGACTGAAGGCCCACAAGTGTTTTTACTGCCTGATGGTCCATAAAGCTTTCCTACCTGAATATTTCCCACCGGCCTTTCTTCCTCTCGGTAGCTGGGGACTGTTTCCTCAATGCCCTCACATAACAAGATCCATTTTCCTGCAATAAAAATACAGACACATCACGCTTCCGTTCTCCTGCATAACACGGCAGCATTTAAAGCAGCTCACTGAACAGACCTGAAATGAATGATGAGCATTTAGGAGTCCCAGGACCAAGCCTGGAGGGACCAGATCTGAGGCTGGTTCAGGGTTCCAGCCCAGCTCTGCCACCCCCAAGCTTTTGAAACTTGCTCCAGCAGTGTAAGTCTTACAGGTTTGCTTGCCTTTAACAACGAGATGAGTAAAAGATAGCAAGAATTCTGCTGAGGCTTATATCAAAATTTCCTGAACCAAATGGAATTTTTTTTTCCCCCAGTTAAAGGTCATGCTGAAATCTCTTTTATTCTCTTTATAAAGGGTACTTGCTGACTCTTGTGAGCTAAGTGCCATTAAAAAAATAATCCAACCCCCAAACTCTGCTTAAGCGAATACCTCAAAACCACCATCCTGTATGCAGCAAAACAAAGCAAGTTTATGCATTACGTTGGCACAGCACCGCGACTTCTAGGATATGCTTTTTAATTATAAGGACAGACTGCAAAGGGAGACAGGGGAATGTTTACGGGCAGTGTGTATTTTGTTACATGCTGTTTCAGCAGGCAGACGAGGTGTCCTTACAGCCTTATAGGATTAAGGCTCCAAAACTCAGCAAATATTGAAGAAAGGAACAGAACACAATGACTACATTTTGCTTCTCTTTTGACTAACTTCCAAATAATTTTCATGCAAAATAATTTGCCATCACACATGAAAATGCAAGTATTATGGGAAAAAAATAAGGTGCACAATTCACAGCCAGTCCCAGCTCCTCCCCGCAGACCAGCTGTAGGACCAGACACTTTCATAAGAACTCGCATGATGCAAAAGTCACAGGTGACTTACAAAATGCAGTAGAAAAACTTCAAGTTATTACAAATAACTTGTTAGTTGCATTCAATATTTGTTCTGCAGTCATATTTATTCTGTTCACTGATAATTCGCAAAGAATAAAAACACGTCTGAAAACCATGTTAGAAACAGTCATGCAACCCTGACACATACAGTGCCGCCAAGGGACCGTCTGCTTCAGACACCAACTCTGATGGTTTTCTTGTCTCACAATAAATAGCAATTTTAGAGAAGTTATATATTGACAGGCGCCCTGGGTGAATGATTGGATTTTAAGCCCTCATTGAACTGTGAATGTTTTCCCCAGAACATATTTATTCTCATCCAGAAGTTCTCCCCAGTGCTTTTGTTCTGCTTATACAAGCCAGGAAGAACATGTTAATTGATTCAGATTTAGTATGTGTTAACATGACTTTCTCAGCTAATGCGGACTGGGTCTTTAATGAAGTCGGAATTAGTTATTTATCCAACTTCTAAGTTTGTTCCTCCAAAGCACAAATTTCTGTTCTGCCTACCCCAGGAGCTGGGTACCATTCCAGGTGCAACGGGATGGGACTTTGGCAAATTGGGCTGTAGCATTTACTTGGCAGCTTCAACTTTACCTCTCACTTCTCTCGGAAACTAATTTCCTTCAGCATGTTGTCTTCGTAAATAGCTGCGCCAACACAAGGCAGGGAGCAGGCACAGGGCAGGAGCAATCAGCCATGATTCCATGTAGGAACAGAGGCTGCTTAAACCAGCTTAAACTGCACCGGTGCAACGCACCAAGCCACCACTTTGCTCCCCTCCCCTGTGCTTCAGTTCTGCCAATCTGTACAACTGGCACCACAATTCCTACTTTGTTTTATAAAGCACCTCTTAAAAGGGCTATACCCATTAACATTTCTGTGAATCCACATTACAGACCACCCACCCCTTTTCACAAATCAGCTCAAAGCTTATTCTAAGGACACTGGCGCTGTCCGGACCAGCATCTGGCTCCCCGGTTTCACCACGCAACCTGCTCAGGGGCTGTACCATCTCCCCCATCGCTGCGCCAGCCTGTTCCCATGCCTTCCAGCCCCAGCTCTGCCAGCACGCTTCACAGGGTTTTGCTCTGAACTGGAATCAGTTTCTAAAAATAAAATTAGCTTTTTATTGAAGTCTGATCCGTTTTCTCATCCTATTTCTAGGAAGATCCCTGAAACAGTTTCACTGGCACAGTTTGGGAGTAGTGGGCTACACCTGAAAATGAGAATAGATGGGTAGGGAAGAGGAGACAACTGGAAACACCTTAAACTCGGCACTAGCCACCCTTTCCAGGTGTACAACCATGGCCTCACTGTGGCCCAACTCGATGCCGCACAATCTCCACCCTTTTCACGTTCATACCCGGTTCACGTCCCGTGATACAGCTGCACGAGCAGACACTGGAAAGCACCAAGTCCTTCCCACAAATACCCAATAAGGGACCTGCTGGGTGGGAATCAGGGAAGATCGAGGAGGGGAACCGGCAGTTCTCGGGCCGGTGAATAATATTTCCTGCTCTTCCAGATCCAGCAGAGGGAGCACAAAAAACGCAGGTTTTTTGGCCAAACGCTTTTTTGGATACAAACTGCTAGATGCTTGAAATCTCAGGCACTTTGTATTAGATTATTTCTTTAGTAATGGGGGGGGCATTACAAGCGCATAATAGACAAAACCCTTGCTCCAAGTAGATTACACCATAAAAATCAATACAGTGAAGAGGAAGACCAACACAAGCAGGGAAGGCTGCAGAAGTTGAGAGGAATAAGGAGAAGCAACGCAGCAGGGCTGCCAAGTCTGGCAATTTTATCGTTTCTCCTGCAATAGTAGGAATTTTTCCTAAAGCCAGCTCTCCAAAGTCTCATCATCACATGAAAATGTCAGCTTTCAAATTTTTGTTTGTTTTAAAGGCTATATCTCTAGGCTCCCAAAGTTCAAAAGCAAAGCTGTAAAGGTGATTAAAAACTGGAGAAGTAGTACAGGAATCTCCAAAATTTGTTGTATGTCACGGGCAAAACAATCTCAACTCAGAGAATTCTACTTTATTGCCAATTAATGCACTTTTAATTACTGTTTCAGGAGTTGATGGGGAAAAAAAAGGAGACTAAGCAGTTCAGCAAACACTGAGGGAAACTCTTTTCCTCCCCATTCCTAAGGCTCAACTTCAGACCCCTTTTCGCCCCTCCCTTTGCTTGCCTAACTTCCCTTGTTTCCCCCATGCCTTACACTCAGTCCATCCCAATGCCTTTGGCGAGACAACAAGCAGCACAGGAGGCTGTGGGTTGTGTGTGCAATGGTTTCTGTCTGCTCCTCCTCGCTTCTCATTTGTCCTTCCACTGCTCCTTGCTCCTTCACTTGATTTCCCCTGTCCCAGCCTGGACTGCTCCTCCACTGGTCCCAGTCCCCTGAGGACGTCCTGGCTCTGGCCTGGGGTGGCTGCAGTCCCTCAGGGGTGCCCTCACTCCAGTCTGGGGCAGCCACAGTCCCATGGAGGCACTGCTGAAAGGCAGCTCAGTGGATGCCCCCCACCACCAAGTTTAGGCCCAGTATACCAGACAGTTTCAACATTTTTCTTTTCACATGGTGCTCTGGTTTTCCGTGTTTTTGCCAAGATGACTCAATGGAAAAGGTCAGTATACATAAGGGAAACGCCCAGAGCAAACTGTGCATCATGGCGAGTCTTAAAATTAAAGCATGTAAGAAACACTGAAGGGAGGAACTGGAAGAAATCCAACAGGGAAGCAACACAGAGTTCACCTTTAGGCCTCCTAAGTCTCAGTCGTATCATCTCAATGGACTTGGGTCAAGCACAAACAGCTTTCCTTGATTTCTCATCATGCCCTGGTCCACCTGGTGGCCACCAGCTTTTAGAGACAGGACTACTATAGATCTTCCTGGAGCCCCGTGTCTCTTATTCAGTCTTACCATCTGAGGAGAGCAAGAGGGACCCCAGGGTAGCTCACTGTCTACACCTCAGCACTCAGCCTGTGCTGGACTTAACTCTAAATAAATAAAATTCTAAGGTTAACCAAGAGCAAAACCTTCAGTTTCCATACACAAAATACCACTTGGCCTCTGCATACCCAAACAAAAACGAAGAGATAGCAAATACAAAACACACAGAGAAATTCCTGGAAAATGGAAATACTGCACAGACAGTTAAGCATGTTGTACAGTCTTCTTATGGAAATACATAGGGCAGGTGCACTTCAGGATATTTTTCTACTTTCACAAGTTATTTCCAAGTTCCAGCATTATTCTCCTTAAACTGCAGAATAAGTTCAAATTTAAAATTCCTGTAAAACCACAGCATGTCGACAATCCCAACTTTTCATTTATGCAGGGCTGTAACTGGGTCACAAGTGAAGAACACAAAATGCTGTGCTTCCTAAATAAGCTTACTGGTAAACAAGAGTACTGCTATGTGGGAAAATCTACAAACTTCTACAGCGTGTTTAAATATTATACACAGTCCTTGTTAGGTATCATACCCCTCTACCAAGTCTCCTGACTTGTTTTTAGAAACTTGGGCTTTTTTGAAATTCTAAAGCAACTCAAAATCAACACTAAGCATATGCCTGGTAAGCATTAGAAGCTGTCCTCTGCTGGAAAAGCGGTACTCTGCTAGTTTTATATGAAAGAGAAGCATAAAACATTGTTAAAGTAAGCAATATAAAATAGGTGGGGGTTTTAGAGGGCAAAAAACAGACAGAGAAAGAGAGACTAAGCTCAAAAGAGACTGGTGTGCTCATTTCCTGGGCAGGGCAGGGGTAAGGAAGGAGAGTTAAGTTGGGAAGAAAAGCTCTTGGGAAAGGGAAACAGAAGGAAGGGGGGCAGAGGGACTGCAGCTTCAAACTGACAGCTTTCAGCTTTGCTTACACCCAGACTTGGTCCTCAATAATCCTTATTAAAGCAAGAACCAAAAGCACATAAACACATTACACCAGAACGCAGCAGCCACATGGCTATAAAATACCGGCATTCATCTGATAGAACAAGAAGGATGAACACTCCTTCCAAACAACAAGCAGCAGATAGCCACAGAAAGCTGCCACATTGCAGTGAAACCCCCCATGTTCCTCACCTGGCACCACCAAACGCATCCTCCTGCCTGCCCTGGCATCAGCCCCCTGCCTGCATCCCATCGGGGCTCCCTGTGCCCCCAGAGTTCCAAGCAAACCCTTGCCCAGTGCTCCTGTGCTACGGCATTCCTTCCCAATACAGAAGCAGGTTCTCGCAGGCAGATCGCAGGGGCCTGCGATGGCGAAGCTCACTGTGCTAAACGCCGCAGCCGCTTAGACATGCTGTCAAACCTGTGGTTGCTGTATCACGTCGTTACTGCAACCCATCCTCCTGGGAGATTTTTCAGGCTCACCCTGTTAGGGTGAGAATGCTATAGAATGCTATCAGGGTAGAGCAAAATAAGAAAAAATTGCAGTAATAAATATTTTCATTATTGCTTGGTTCCCCCCCCCCTATTTTTCACTGGGGTAACAGCAAAAGTTTTGTTTACTCAACCACCATTTCCTCAATTAGTTTTTCCTGATTTTTAATAAAAGCGTACCTTTTTTTCTCCGCATAAACAGAAATTAAACCTGTCTCAAACTTGTATTTCAAAAACCCCCAACATAACTGGAGTATGCTTTCTCTCAGATGTAGGAAGCCACGAAGATGTAAATTCATCACTTGGAGATGGAAGGGAACATTAAGGTTGTGTCATACCCTACATATATAAGGCCTAACCGGAGCAGTAAGCACTATCATGATCTTCACTTTAGAACAACAACAAAATCCTTTGCTGCTCCCAACTTGTTCCACAAATATCTCATTACGGGAAGAACCACTTTCCCAATCTGGTGCTCTTTTCCAGGCTGCCTGTGAACTTAAGACAGGCCCAGCGCACCTACAGCCACCAGGCCAACATCGCTGCTGTCCATGTCTCTGTTCTCCCACCTCACCCCTGGAAACCCTCCAGTTCCCGGGGCTGTGCTGCACCTCACCTCCCTCCCAGCCCCCTGGCCCAGACTGAAGGGCTGCACACAAGTCAGTAGGCTGGATCAGGAGATCTAGCACCAGGAGGGAGGCAGGGGTGGACACAGGAACAGGGAAATAGGACTTGGAGGACGGGCGCTTCGGCACATCTTTGTGAAGACATGCGCCGCAACTTTGATCTGAAACAATACCCTGATGCCTGTGGCTTTGGTCTGAGCTGAAAAAAGAAAGATTCAGTGTGCCTACTCTGTGCCAGGGAGTCAGCCCAGGTGCAGCTCCGCACCTCCCCAGCCAGGCTGCTCCTCCTCCAGCACCTGCTCCAGCCTAACAGCACCACAGCCAGCAACAGCAAAAATCAGCCCGGGGCAAATGAATCCGAAACCATTAAAGGTTGCAATTTGTTATCATTTCACAAGTGGCCATCGTAGTAACAGCTCCTACCTAGTCTGCAGCAGACAGCAGCATATTAGACAGCATCTGTTTACAGCAGAGGACTGAGTTGCCAACTCACAGGCATAGGATAACGAGCACTATTAATCTTGGCTTAAACTGAACTGTTTTTCTGGAGCTTGGACATCTCTTGTAAAATCCCATTATTAGACACCATTTGCCATCTATTTCCGTAGCAACTTTTTTAGTTTGTTTTGTTCTATTTCAGAAGAAAATTTCCCCTTCCCTTTTCCTTATATCCTATTGTACTTACAGAGCCTTGAACAATAATCCACTCAAACACAGCCATGGAAGTGGTTTGAAGGAACAAAGGCTGCTTCTGGCATAGCCAGTGCATCTGACTCTCCCTACGTACAGCTGCCTGCATATCCTCTGCAGATTTGCAGAGCACCAGAAGCTTCTGGTGTGTGTTGGATACAAAATAAACTGTAGGCAGGAGTCATCTACTGAAATTATACTTGAAGCATCGACTAAGGGTGCAGGTGAGTCACAAGCAAGTTCTGCAGCTAATCTTGCTAAAGGAATAGGTAGGAGAAGGTTGACCTGAAAAGAAAGCAGTATGCACGAACAAGATGAATTTAAAAAAAAATAAAAATAATCTAACTCCAGGGAGGCGGTGCAGTGGAAGCAGAGTGTCTCAGGCTCTGCTAAAGAAGATTATTGCCACATCTAGCAGTTAGCACCCACCCAAGTAGCGTGCCATCAACTTAATTCTCAAACGAGACTAGCAGAACAGTGAGACAGGATTAGACATGCTTGTTTTTAACCATTCATTTCTCTCTCTGGTGGAATACGATCAGCACAGCATTGGCACCAAAATTGCTACCCTTCAAAATGCACAAAGTGCATTTTTAATTTTACATGTAGCAGTTATGTCATATGGGGTTATTTATTTTTTAATTTAAAGTGATAAAACATATTTAATCTGTTTTAAGAAAAGAACAAATTGATTTAGCGAGCAGTTCAAGGCTCTCCCTGGAGACACTCAACCACACTCAGCAATCTGGATATAAGTTGAGACTTCACTAAAGTAATTTTAATTGTAGGTCATAAGAAATGTCAAGATATAAAACACCAAGGAATACTAAAAATTAAGCCATCATCTCAGAGACTAACAAGTGTCTTACATTTGGCAGTAGAATATATTTTTTTAAAATCTTTATGGCATTACTACTAAAGCACATGAGCAGAGCAAATGTCTTAGAGCTGTATGTGATACATGCACATTATTTTTGCTGGTGTGTGGGGAGGTACTAAAACCTCCATTAAGGGAAAAATACTGGGGTGAAAGAAACTGAAAACACTACACTTGTGATGCTGGTGATGTATCTTTTCCACTTCGTTTCATTACACTAAACATCTTCGGTTTATAAACAAAAAGTTTTGTTTCACTTTGCTCAGAAAACATTCTTCCCTGATACAGTAGGAAACAAGGTTGCATATACAGCAATACACATATGCAGAAAGGGAGCACAAAAGTGAGGAAAGATGTTTTTCAAAGATAACTGTCAAAACAAAGAAAAATCCACAAAGCCTTAAACACTTTCAGAGCTTTGTGCTCAGGTTTTATAAGGGAAAAACTCTTCATTTCGTCTTAAGTAAAAAGTACTTTTTAACAGGTTTTTGGGTTTTTTATGTGGAAAGTACACCCCTAACTTCTGTCCTGTAGTTTTGAGCTGGATCCCCCATTTATTAGAACCCTTTTGTAGAACTTAGCTGAAATCCCCAAAATTTTCCTTTGTCCACTTGCCTCAAATAATGATGACAAAAGAGGGGTCTGGCCTTAGCAGCAAAACACAAAAACATCTCCAGTTTAACTTCTTAAAACAGAGCAAGTTAAAAATGAGGTGCATTCGTTTTCAAAACCAAAGAATAGTATTTAAGAGCTCTTATTAAAGTACCTAAAGAAAGCACATATAGAACCCATCTCCTTCTCCCACATTCTCCTGTCTGAGATAAAGTTTAAAGGTCAGCAGTGTGAAATCAGGGGCAGATTTTTTTACCATCCCTGCCTAATAACCTTTTAACCTTGATCAATATACAGATGTCCATTCCTGCCATTACCTTCCACTCATGGGAGTGGAGACAAGAAGGGTATCTCCCCCCTTTTAGTTAAATCAGAATAGAACTCACCAGTAAAGAGGTATTTGAACAGAAAGCAATTCCAGTGATGTAAAGACCCACATTGAGGGAAACAAGTTTGCGTGTGTGGAAGGAAAAAAAAGTAATTTTAACATCCTATATTGCTGCCAGTCAGCTCATTAATTAAAAATTACGAACTTTAATTTCATTGGGTTTAGCCACTGTCCCTAGCAGGTATGCCAAAACCTATGGATGAACATGTATCTCTCTACATGTGAAGCTTGGCATTGCACACAAGTTCAAGTCTATTCACCGCCAAGTCCTGTTTCTTGACAGCCTTCACATCAGCTCACTGAATACTACCATACTCCAACCACCTTCTTCTCTAAGATTAAACGCTGTGCACAGGCGCATACACGCAAACCTACATCCACACACGGTGCAGCGTGGCGGCTATCGCCTGCTTTGCCTGCGTGAGCGGTGCTGTCACGCCAGGGAAGCGAACAGCAGGAAAGCTGCAACACCACGACCCAAGGCAGGCAAACACAGTTTTAGAGAACCAAGCCTTTTATGCAAATTAATGTCATAGAAATAAAAGCACAGAAAGGAATAATTGCACAGGTGCCTCAGAGGAAGAGTCGTATCTAGGTATTTAATAGCTAGAAGCAGTTTTCCCCCCCCATCTTCCCTTTAAGTCATTTGGTCGCAGCAGATGAGCACTCCTTGCTGTCTATCACACAAGCCGTTACTCAAGTACTCCCCAACCGGTAGCCCTGGATCCTGGTTTTCTGGTCCCCTGGAGGGCTGCAGGGCAGGGCCCGGGGCCTGCCTCCTGCCAAGCCCTGCCAGCCTGCCCACGCTGAAACTCCAGGTCAGCGACAGCTCGGAGAGGCAGCCAAGAGCAGGGAACGTTGCACAATTTGTGTTCTGTGGCGACATGTGAGCTGGAAAGACAGCTTTAATTTCAAAACAAGCTGAAGTTTGCCTCGGGATCTTCTAAGTTTTACTGCAGGCTGTTCTTAAACTCTTCCACTGATAGCATTTGTAAAACTCGGATTAATTTTCTGTGACACTGAAAGAGGGAGGGAGAGACCCTAAACAAAACCCCAGCCCTGCCTCACCGACTTCACTCCTTACATCCGCATAAACATCCACTTGCTTCTCTCCCGTCCTCGAAAGCCCTTTCTCTCCAACATGCCAAAAGCTTTTAACCCCTATTAAAGCCACTAGCATCTAGCCTCAGCTCCGAACAGGCACTGCTGTGGCAAAGCCACTGCTCTCTAAGAGGTGAGCCCTGGAAAGCCGTGCTCAGACGCTTTGAGCTGTGGCTGCCACTGACTGTCTGCCGTGTCCCTCCGACGGACAGGAGGCTCCCCGCAGCGGAGCTGGCCGGAGGGCTCGTATCCGCATCTCCGCTTTACGTGTGCATGGGGTGGTGCGGTCAAGGAAAGCACATTTTTGTCAAGAAAGTGGACAGAGAGTTTCAACAACTGAGGCAGAAGCAAACATTGCCTCCTGGCAGCTCCTCTCCGGGGGTGGGATGGACATCTGAGGAGGGGTGAATGAGAGGGAGAACAGCTGTTTGCTCAGTGAATGAGTCACAGGACTCAGCTATTAATTCTTCCTCCCAAGAGAATATGCCCCCATGCCAGCCCACCCACCATCCTATAAAACAAACAAACATATAATGGAGGTCAGGGAGGGGGAGCTCAGTAAGAGGAAAGGAAAAAAAGGGAAAAAAATACCCAAGCATTTAATATTTACATAAGAATGAAATGTTTCATTAATTACATACAGAATCAATTTGCAGCTATTTTCCTTAAATTTCTCAGTCAAACCCACAGATTTGAAGCACTTTGAACTGTGCTGTGCCAGTAATTGTGGATGAATATTTTAGATCAGTCTTGAATCACTGTACTGCACACACCAAATGAACTAATAAGCTGCTCATGTGTGGACTACTAATGTATTTTCTTTCTTTCCTAGACAGATGGAGTGCAGTCTAAAATCAGTTGAATTGGCTACTGGGAATCTTCAGAAAGGCTTAGAAAAATCTTCAGTTCTACTGTTTTATTAAAAATACCACTCAATAGCCTGCATGCATTAAAAAGGAGCCAAGATGATGCAGAAAAACCTAAACAAGTTTACAAAGATAAGAAGGAAGGGTTGGACATTTCACATTACTATTAACAACCTCCAGAGCGCGACAATGAATAAATAGTGCGTTGTGAAATGTTATTACAGGACTATTGAAAAGATGGAAATCCTTGCTATCTATATGATATTTATCACAATACATCCATTCATGGGCATTTTAAATCACATATAGTGGCATATCAGTTCTGTAATCTAACAGATGTGTTCTAGCTTACAGAAGCATCTGTTGAGTCGTCAGGACATCAGAATAGTTAACTGCACTTTGGGGATGCTTTCAGAGATTAAAAGTTCCCTTATTTCAAGCAAATTTTAAGTGCCCTTATAGATTAAACTCCTTTTTCATATACAAAATTAACATATGCACTCACACTCCAGAGAAATTAATGTATGAAATATAAAGAATAACTTCCCTGAGGGATTATCAGTTTCCTTCCGCCTCCTGTACACCATGCCTCACACTGTGATCCGCAATGTGGAACAGAAAACAAAGATACAACTTGAATCGCGCATAATTCTGGAATACAAACTAAGATGTGGTCTACACTGGCTGGACAAAGCATACAGAAGCAGCTGCCTTTGGTAAAGACCTTTTAAAAAATACGTAACAGCTGAAAACTGCTAGATGATTTCTGCCATCTCTTTTTGGCAAAATGCGTGCAATTGTATTGCAGAAGCTTTTATTACTGTGTATTCTAAAAGAAACGTTGTACATCTTTCACCAGCACAAGACCATGAGACAAGCCAGGAGAACCACCCACAAGATTAAACATGGACTGAACAACATTAAGCCATCCCTCATGTGAAGTTGTACCAATTGCTTCTTATATGCAGCTAGGGACTGGAAGCAAGCACTCTATTCATACACTTAATTATCTTAATATTTGAATTAAAAAGATCAAAAAAGCTTGCGGACGACTCCTATGAGTCTGCAACGTGTGTGAGCAGATTACATCTTTCCCATGCTTCCAACCTGAACTTCCTTGCAACCTTCTGACCTCCACAGCAGTAGGAGGATTAAGAAAAATGTATTTCTTCAGAAAGATCCATCATATAAACCTTGATTTAAACCAATTTATCAGTAGATTTTTCATTTGGTTGGTGTTTTACCAAAAAACCAACAAAATTAACCAACCAAAAAAGGTAGAATCGACTGTTTCTCAGACGTAACTGAATCTGGTCTGTAGCTCACGAACCACAGGGTTCCCGTGATTAATTCAATGAACTTGATTTCACTCAAGAAGCAATCATAAAGCCAAAGCGTGAGTGCACAAGCAAGAACACCGTACAAGACTACAGATACCAACGCCGCATCTGGGTTTTGCTTCCCATAAATCCTAAAGCAACAGCACACCTCGATCTAACTAGACTGTTACTCTTTAGTGCAGAGGAAATCAAACCTGAAGTGAGAGTGTAAAACTTGAGACAAGCACTGCAATCATGACCTCACTTTAAAAAGGTCCCGTACTTTTGAAATCACAGTATATTCCCTTGCTGCTAAACCAAACTGAGACTGCTGTCTCAGTTGCATTAAATTATTAGCTAATTAGCCTTGAGTAAGGACAACAGTGTGTTGATGCTGGCAAGCTGTGAAAAGAACACTTCAGCAAAGAAGATCAATAGCATTTTTGTCTGGCTTACAATAAGAAAACTGCTGGCCCAGGTTATGAGTTGAAGCCATTTTTCATTTGGCAGACAAGACAGCACTAGTGACAGATCAATACAGTAACTTTATGGTAGGCTGCTGCTCCTGCAGATGGCAGGACCATAAACAGGCATCATTTTTAAAGCCTGGAGCAATCTATTACTTAGACAGAAACCACCTGACCTTTTATAATATTTAGACATTCCTATACAAAAAGGAAAATCAGAAAACAAAACAGGGAAAATCAGGAGGATTAGCTGTCCTGTAAGACAGAAGGGAGTATTAGCTGTTTGGAAGTCAGCATTTAAAGTAGCAAGCTTCTGTGCTATTTGGGAGATCACACTGAAGCCACAAGGTTGGCACCAGGTAACTACTTACCCCTTCAAAGAGAAAATGTTATTGGGATCAGTTCTTATTTGATGCAATTTTCTTATCTCTAGGTTATCTAGGATAACAAAAGAGCCTATTTATTATTCTTAAAAAAAACCCCGAAACAGCAACAAAACACAAACAAACCACTTAAATGTGTCCTTAAAACATCAGATCGAGTCACTTTAACACCTGCAATTAGTAAGCAGTTACAAATGGTGGTTATTTTTGCCATATCACAATATACACACTGTAGCATTTGCACATATAGTTTGTTATTCTGCACCAGTATCAGGATTGCCTGTAGTGTTCCACTATTTTAACAAAGGCAAAGGAAAACATGAGGAAGGTTTTATAATTCTAGTGCTTTTATGGTAAGAACCTCTAGTTGAGGAGAATGTAAAGGATAACACACCTTAATAAATTATTCAGGCCAGATCTTCAGCTGAGGACATAGGTGGAGCATCTGGCCCTATATTTACAGTCTTCTTACTATAAACGTGAAATAACCACAGAACATGGTGAATTAATCATACAACCGGCTTGCCTCTGCCTCCCCGTCTGAGGCTGGTTTGTGTCAATTACTAAAGTATCTGCTTAAGCAGGAAACTAATTTTACAAAAGCACATTGGGTTCATGGGCTTTCATCAATACTTTTTGGTTGCTGCAAGTAACTAATTAACGTTAATGTCAACATAAAGGATAGAAGGATGAAGAAAATATTAACGAGCAGTATATAAAAACTGAGCTGGCTGCTCCTTCCCCATACAGTACTGCCATGCAACTGACTGAGTGCGTGCCTGAAAAATCAGTTATTATTAATTTGATCACTAGTTTTACCTTGCATGATGTAAGCAAACAGCACTACATTTTCCCCTTAACTAATGCCAGTTATGCACAGTATTAGTTTCAAATACAGCAGAATATCACACAAGCCAGAAGTCTTTTGACTGGGCTCCACTTGTGCTGGGACTAACTTGGCACACACTTACACGATGCTAAATCTGCCAATGATCTTGCTTTGCTCCAAAGACACCCCCCTGCGCCTTCTATAAGATCCTATATACATCAAGCTGTGTTAAAGCAGGAAAACTAGATATTGAATCTATTTTTAAAACAAATTGAATTTCTCTAAATTTGAAGGCGAAAGATGGTTTCAACAGTTTCACATTTATAGTATCACCTCTTTTCAGCATACACAAGGGCTCTTTATACCCAACTGCACTTAGACATGCTGGCCGCCACGCCTGCCAGCCACCAACACTTGGTTTCAACCCAGAGACTCTGCCAGCCCACTGCAAAATCACTGGCACAAACACACAAAATAGCAGCCCACAGTTCTCATTTGCAGGACACAAAACATCCTTAGAGATGATGCCCCTGTGATTGGGCTAAACCAGCTACTAATTAAACTCAATGGCTTCATTTTTGTCATTTGTTTTTTGGTTTTGTTTTGTATTTTCAGAGAACGTGTGTTTTGTTTGGGTTTTTGTTTTTAAATAAGCTTACTACATTTGTGGTTGCAAAACTCCCACATATTTGTAAAAAAAATAAAAAATTGCAGCACTCAGAAATAATTATTGATGCTTCTTTTACAGTGCCACAATTACTTTGTTTCGATTTTAAGATAATCCATAGCATTTCACTCACTCCACAGCGTTACAGAAGCAGGTAGCGATCTCACGCTGGCTGTTCCAAAATAGGGGTTCAGCCTCAGCACACACGGGATGCACATCCCACCCCAGCTGACTGCTGCCTCCAGGCAGGAGGGAAGGGAACTGGGTCTTCCGGAACTTGGCTGCACGGACACTAGCTAAAAGCAGCGTTGGGAGGAACGATGGCATAGCTTGGCATTGGAGTACCTGAGGAGCGTGTTCAAAGGGAGGCGAAAGCATCCACCCAGAGTAAAGGGGAAGAGAGCCCCTCACCCTCAAGAATGAGGTGGCCATGCTCCTCCTGCACCCTGAGTGATTATTACTTGCTTTCTGGTGCAATAACTCCCTAGTACATATTTTCATCATCACACCAACCACTTTTATCCCACTCCTCCACTGAGCATACTCCTATATTTTTTCTTCTTTTCCCTACATCCTATTGGATCTAAGTTCCAATACACTACTTCCTTCTCAGCAAGGTCCTCATTAGGACTTTGACTTTTCCTTATTTTTTCCTCTGTCCCTGGTAAGATCTAAACTACAGCCTTCATCCCAGACCAAACTCTGCAGATTCCTATTCTGTCCCTTCTTTAATCAAATTCCTTGGACTTTCTGTACTAAGAAAGTTTTAGTCAACAGGGACATTAACTTTCCTTACCGGGTTTGTACTATTAAAATAGCACGATCCTTCTCTGAAGATAGCACCATATGAATAGCTTTATAGACTCCACCATTACCACCAATGAAGTGAGACCCCACTGAGGACCTCCACAACTTCTTGTTGAAGAAATTGTACGTAAGTGACAAATCCACACAGCAACTTTGCTACTGTTGAAGAGATTAATTAAGTTGATGGGAAAGAAAACCAAAGACAGGCTTCCAACACCACACCAAACTTTGTCATTGTTACGGTTCCAGACTCCAGATTAGCTACAAAAACCATATACGACACCTTATTATCTATTTTTTTCTTCCCTAGCAAAATCTTGCTTGAAAAAGCTATGTCTTAACACTTGCTCTGCATCCATCCAAAAAAAGAAAACCAGCTCTTTATTTTGTATTTTGGATATTGCATTCATATGATACACACTTATTTCAATACAGACTTTGCCACTGTAGTAAAACTATAAACTATCAGTTGGATACTAAAGCATTTGTGAAAGGCACCATCTCTTCATTATGTATAGTGCCATGATAATATTTAACTCCATGGTGGTGACCAGAAGGCAAGATCACAATGCATATATTAATAATACAAATAAGGAGACTAAAACAGCGCATTCACATTACACATTGTTTGTACTACCATCCACCAGAGCCAATCCTTTTGAGTGTAATAAAGTAAAGGTATTATAATTAGAGAGTTCATAATGCCATTTAATCAAGTGCAGAGCTGGAGCACAGCGGGTTGTATACCCAAGACAAAACCACATGAAGCAGTACAATGCCAAGTGCAAGAAAGGGCACAGATATTCTTCAGGGAAAATAACAAGTTACTACAAAGCCATGTTTGTTTTCAAGTACTCAATCAAGAGAGTTTGCATACTAGGTAATTTTACATCGCAAAAGTAAGTTATTTCATAAACTGCAAATGAAATATGACCACAGACAGAAAACCCCAGATTTGAGTTCTCAATTTGCAAGTTAATTCTTCATAGCTTTATGGCAAGAATTAATTATACTTCAATGATATTGTAATTATTTTTCTACCAGTGCTTATTATATACAAAGTGCTTTACAATAACTAACCAGTTTCCATGACACCTCCAGAAGTCTCCATGTACTGAGGCTGAGACAAGAGTATCCTGAGCTATCAGCAAAACAGCAGGGGCCAAGTGAAATCAGGAGTAAAAACAGGGACTTTTCCAACATCAGGCCATTTTCCCGGGGCTCACGGTATGTTTGGCCCACTTAGCATGAGATGTTTCTCACAATCAAGTGTTACAACTCCTCCTTCTTGTGTCCCAAAACCAGACTGCGAACTACCCTGATCCTTCCCCACGAAACAGAAAAAATGTATGCTTTTTAAAATTTAAAAAGTAGTTGGAAATCACCCTTGCAAATGAGAGGGATCAAGACACTCACTCACGTGTTTTAGATTAGCCTCCTGACCAACCTGACAGGTCTGGCACATCCACCTGCCCAGGACTTGTGTCCTTGGTTGGCAGGAGTGAACACACCACACAAGGAAGGACCCTAGTGACAACGGTTGCACCTACTACTCACTACTACTCATTCCCCTTCTAATACACCAAAGATGTGCTGCGTTATTCTCTATAGAAACAGAGTAAAGACTACTCCTGTCCTAAGTAGCCCTTGTTTCAACCATACCATAACGTTTTTAGGAAAACATGAAAAATAGTTTCCATTTTATGTACAGAGAAACTTGCTTGACAAACATAGTAAGTCAGGAGCACAGCCACTGAATGTTCCCAGAAAAACATGTGGGATTTAGGGCACAAAGTGTTATGGTAAAATTGTTACTTATTTCACAGATGCAACTAAGAAATCCTAGCTTGATCTTGATTTTGGACCTTCAGAGCCCAAATATGATTTTTCATTATAATGCATAAATAACAATACCTAATGCAGGTATCCAAGTTACCAGGTAACTGTAACACAAAGGTAACATCACGAAAATTAAAGCAGAAAAAGAATGCAGCAGTGCAGAGCTTCAAAAATTACTCTTGGGCAAGCAAGCATCTTCAGACTAAAGTGTTATTTAAAGATTTGTTACATATATAATAGCACATTCTCAAATGACTGCAGATCAAGAAATAACAATGTCTGAATTAAAACAGGGTCTGATTTAACACCCATTAAGGTTGCAAAAAAGAGTTCCATTGGCTTTAGACAGCATTGGGTCGTACCCTAGTCACACTACTGTGCAAGTTTCCTGCGCCTTTCAGCTTATTTGCATGACACTTACACAGCCAGCCGTTCCCAAAATAGCAAGAAATGACCTTCCGTCTGCGTGGATATTCTTTATGGACAACAGCTCGACACTGCTAATGGCTAAAAAAGGACTTTGCAAACTAAAAGTCAATTTTACCATAACCTGTAGAGTTCCACTCAACCTTTGCCATCTCCAGCGAAGCACTGTGATCAGGAGCCATTCACCTTATTTTAAGCCATCTTACCTTATTTTCAAAGTTTTACAGACTGGTTTGTTTCTTCCCTGTCCATCACACTCAAGTCCTTTTTCATAATTCATAGAATCATAGAATGGTTTGGGTTGGAAGGGACCTCAAAGATCATCTAGTTCCAACCCCCCTGCTGTGGGCAGGGACACCCTCCACTAGACCACGTTGCTCAAAGCCCCATCCAACCTGGGCTTGAACACTTCCAGGGATGGGGCATCCACAGCCTCTCTGGGTAACCTGTTCCAGTGCCTCACTCTCATAGAGAAGAATCAAAAGGAAGAAAATTGCAGAGATCACATGCTTTTATCACTTATTCCCAAACAGCTCATTCATTTAAGAACTTGTATTGATTTTGTTGGGTCATTTACACATTTAAAATACTTGGGTGCTTGAGTTCTGTAGGTATCAGCATCCCAAAACTTATTCTATTATCATGGAGGGGAAAAAAGATGTTTGCTGTGTTTCTGCCATTAAAGCATTAATTTACATAAGATTTAGGAAGACTTCCCCCTCATCTACACTCTAAAAATATTCCTCAAAATGTGGGAGAAAGCTCAATATGCGCAAGACAAATACAAATTGAAGTACACTAAACGAATGGCAGGACAAACAGTTTAATCCTCACTCAACAGATAAACACCATAATTCATAGCTTTGAAACAGATAAAATACAAGTCTATTCTTTATTAGTGGAGATAAATGTTTGGCACCTTAATCTCCAATATGCTATTCTTCTGTAACTATGGGTATATTCCCAGGTCAATCTGTGGGAGATTTAGGCAGACGATGTTAATCCTAGTGCAAAACTTAAGCAACATGAATCAAGTCGAAGTGTTACAGAACATTTTAGCCACAAGCAGTAGCTCCCATCAAACAGGACATAGTCGAGATAAAAATCATGCTGTTCTAATATCCTTAGGGCTTTATCCTGCCAGCACTAACTGATAATGTTGCTTATGAGAGATACTGGCAGAACAGAGCAACAGTAAAGACAAAAATGTATCTCAAATCCTTTATTAAAGTGGGTAATTTTAATGAAAACTTGATCTCTACTGCTTTTGACTGAAACTGTGCCACAATATTAAACTGTTTAGATTCCCACCCATTTCACTCTGCTTACATGTGCAGTGTTGATTCTGTGAACATCCTGCAGGACCATTTACACAAAAGAGTATGTTTGCTGTACTGATTACAGACTTCAAATGCCATTAACATCTGTCAGAAAGGTTGCACCACCTCAGGTTTGAAAACCAAGCTTTTTAAGAAATGCAAACTGAAAAACCAGTACACAAATCTAAACCTGGAGTTCCTTTTTCCTGTACTTTTAATAGAGAAATTTCATTTTATTAGCTTCTATTGCTCTATTAATTTCTACTTAAAATATTAGCCCTTTATTTGCACCTTGTCAATACTTCAAAGTGAAAACCAGACACAGGTGTTTGACACAGACTAAAACTGTTTAACATCAATTTCAAATAGATGGGTGTTACACTCCTAAACACATTGCATCACACCTCTTTTTTTAGTCATTCTAATTGTCCCTAAGGCAAAACTAGAATAATCACTTTGTTACATTTACTGACAATGACCCTCAGAAGATAACAGTTTGATCCCAGTTGATTACATTAGTTTTAATAGATCCTAATGGAAACACAAGTAAATCCTCTTTCTTATTACTCATTCTCATTAACATCAGCAGTCACTATAACTTAACCACTCAAAGGGCTTTAGAGCATACAAATGAAAGAACTTGCACTGCCTTTCACTTATACCTTTAATTTTGTTCACAGGATGAATTTAGGATAACTCTAAAACGGGAGTCATAAGCATCCCGAGTCATCACAGTGCCAGCAGGGGTTAACACTGCTATGATGCTGACAACGCGGCAGCAACCCACAGGAGAGAACCCAGGAAGCTCTCCACCCAAGAGCTCACAGTCTAAGCAAAATCAAATAGATGGGATGTACCTGGAAGCCCATAAAAGAAAATAAACATGACTATTATTATTGACTGACTGCTTGCTGACACTGCAGAAGTATTGAGTCATTAGGCAGGATTTGAGCAGAGCAAGCACGGAAACAGACATCTTACAAGAAAGCGCATCCCATGTGCAGAAGGTGATGCCAGCAAAGGTGTGAAGACTGGCATGGGGGAAGCAGGTGGCCAGAGCATTAAGCCTCACACTGCTCAAAGAACAGCCTTCTGGCAAGGACGGTCACCTACAGATGCTCACATCCACCACGCCTGAGATTACTCTGGCAAGTGAAAGAGAAGCGCACAGCTCCAGTGGGTGGCTGTCATCTGTATTTCCCTACCTGATGCCACCTTTGGAAAACAGAGGTCCTGATGTGAGAAATCAGAGTAGCCCACAAATGAGCCAACTGTGCTGAAATCTGGTTCGACTGCAGAGGTCAGGACAGCTCATCAGCCAGCTGCTCTGCTATGTAAGTGTAACGAGACACCCGCAGCTTGCTGCCCCTCCAGTCTAATTGCACATCTTGTTCTTCGTAATCATGCTTACCACTTATACGCTGCTGTAGAGACATAACTAATCCTCACAGATCCCACTGAGAGGCAGGCAGAAAAGTATCACCATCCCCATTTTACAGATGGGGAGACACAGATATTACCTACAGGACTCAGTTAACGACTGGAATAACCTGATGCGCTTCCGCAGGCCTGGGAGGATCCAGCCTCAGGCACGCCAGCAGCCAACTTGGCCAGCAGTGGTCAAGTCACTTGTCAGAAGCCATAGGGTGTCACGGTGAGGAAAAGTCTCATGGCACTGAAGCCAGTTTTGTCTCAGGTCACTGTACAAACCATACCCAGTAAATACCTGTGGTGGGTTGGTTTGGGGTTTTTTTTGCGGGGCTGGGTGTGGATGGACAGTGGGGTTTTTTTGTCGTTTTGGGGTTTCTTGGTTTGTTTTTAAACCAACTCATAAGGCCTTCTAAGTAAAAAGAGGCCCAAATTAAAACTTTTGCTACAGTTCCCTAAGTGAAAGGAAAAAAAACTCCTCACAATTTGATTAACTCTGAAAATAACTACGATTATTATTTCTTTTCTGCAGCATCCAGAAAATAGCATGATAGCTGCTGCCTGAAGAGGGACAGTTACAAATGAAACACAGAATATGTGAAAGACAGAGGACAGCAACGTGCAAGCGACATGATGTAGATACAGTAAATAATACAATGAGGAAGCAGCAGAATATATTTTGCTGTCTTGTGTTACTAGGTTACATATGTTATTCTCAAATGCCGTAGTAGGTGGGAAAAGAGTTTCAATAGTCATTTTCTATTCTTTTTAAGGTCTCAAAGTTAAAATGAAGCAAACATAACTAGCTATTTCTGTGTTGAAAACCACAAATGATCAATAATAATCAGTCAACCATCCAAACTTCCAAGACAATCATGAAATGATGTTATTTGTTCTTTAAACTCTTCTGATATACTTATATTACATTTTCCATCTTTCTTATGGATTTAGCAATGCTAGGAACTTTAGGAATGGAAAACGATCTCATCAGTTTGGTTTAAACAATCATCTGACTCCAGAAGGCAAGGTTTTAAATAAAATTATCATCACGAGGCCAAAAGCCAGGTTGGGGAATTGACTCCGCTATTATTTTCAGATTCATTGCTATTGCTCAGTCCCTTTTCAATGTACGTTGCCCATCAAAATGGGAGTTATGTAGCTTACAACCCTGCACTGAAGTAGCTTCTCATTAGCAGGAAACATTCACAAAGCCATTTTAAATCACAGATTGATGTTTTAGCCAGGTCCTGAGACAGAAACATCGATACAGTGGCTAACTAGATAAACTTTCCCCCACACCATCTTTATGCTGCTGTGAACTCTCCCAGCCTTTGGTAATGTTCACTTTTTTAACTCTCTGCTTAACAAGAGGCAGCAATCCTATTTTTCATCATCCTAAAAGGAATCCTGTCTAACCATTTTAGACTTGGGTGGGAGGTGAAAGGAGAAGAGGTTTTACCTCAAAACCCAAGCTATTTGCTGTCCAATTGAGCAGCCAGCTGTTCCAACCAGGCCTTCCTCTGGTCAGGCACCACCTAAAGCAGCACATCTCCCTTGTCAGCAATGAGCAAACAGTTCAATACCTGCTTGTCTCATGCATCTGTTGTACCAAACAAAAAAAAAGGGCAAAAAAAAAAAAGCAAAAGAAAAGCACGATGCTTGCTTGTTGGTTGCTTATTTTTAGGACCTCTGCCGAAGGACATGCTAAGGTTTCATGTAAGGCACCGCACTTTGGCTTATTTTCTGCTTGAAGATGTCAACACGATTCACTACGGTTAACAAGGTTTGGTCTACCTGTATGTCAAGAAAATATGTTTTTCTTCTGCTTTGGAAGTGGATACGGGATTAAATATACCTTACACGACTGAACTTAGAAGACGTGAAGGTAAAATACGTGACACTATATATCCCAAATCCAACATTAACATTAAAAAATAACTGGTTTAGATAATCAATCCAGCTTGTTTACTAAACTACCTGACTAAAAGACAGCAATTTCAAGGGGTTTTATAGATTCACTCAGAAAAACAAAAATACATTTTCTACGAGAGTCCTCACAATTCACCAACTCCTTAAGTCAAAAGAAATGGGGAGGAATTCTGCCTTTTCCCAGTCTCCTGTTACACAGGTTTACAGTCAAAACACGCATCTCAGGACAAATCAACTCACCTGTTTATACTACCTTTCATGTTTCCACATGCACAATTTGCCTACCAGTTTCTAGGGATTATGTAAATAGTTATTAACATCATGTGGTTTCAACTAGTAGGAGAAAATCCCAGATAAAATTGCTCACCAAGTAACCGTTATAGCTTTCCTTTAGCACACAAAATTAAGCAAAAAAGTCTTGTAATGATCGTATGTGCTTTTTAAGTAACATTATTTCAAAAGAAAGAATGACCTAAGGAAGAAAATTTTAAAGAAATAAATCTGCATTTGCACAAACCACAAAGACACTCAACAGACGAATCTGAGGACAATCTCCAAACAATCTAGTATCAAAGTGCATAAACATAAAATACTTCACCACACTTTAAGGCCCCAAAAGATTACAACAGCAGTCCTTTAAACTGACCTCTCCACTTCTGCTCACAATCATTCAGTACCACTGGGATCTGTGAGCCACAGTCCAGTAGGGTCACTCCTGGAATTTACAGCATGTAACACATTTGATAAGCTTGTTAGAGGAATAGGTATATGTATATTATATAGGTAATTAGAAGTCTACTAAGATGAGGTAAAAAAAACAGTCAGAAAAGACAGTATTTTTTGTTCTCTTTTAGAACATGAAAGTATTTAGTTTTTCTAGTGAAAACATTCTGACTTCACATTGGAGGACTATAAAACAAATTTAACAGTTATTTTTTTCAGTGAGCACAACTATTATGGGCCAAAAACCGGAAGGGGGCGGAATGAAGAAAAACAAAAAAAGTAACCCAAACCCACATGGGTAAGTTGGGACAGCCGATACACAACCTAAGGCTTTCCAGCTCCCGTGTAACAACACTGGAAGTTTCCTGCTAACAGGGTCCCAGATCCAGCAGTACAGCAGCAAAAGGGCCAAACTTGTTGCATTGCATCAGGTAACTTGGCAGCTGTGCTGTGAGCCCGAGCAGGGCAGCGCGGCGGAGCAAAGCCTGGGGGTCGGCACCCAGCCGCAGCCACGCAGGAGAACGGGATGCACGAGCCTCCTGCCTCAGTTTCCTCACCTGAAGCAACAACGTTTATCCATCTCACACCAGAGCACTGAAAAGGTTAACTCATGTGTGCAAAGTGCTTTTAAAATGAAAGCATGCTTTATTTCTCTCCTTTCAGCGATGGCAGTCATCCTCACAGAAATCTGAGTAGCCGGGAGCTTCCTATTCAGCCAGTTATAAAAGTCACGGTTCTCTTGATAGCTCTGCGTGACCCACTTCTCCACCTCGAGCCTGCTGTGGTAGTATTTAAATGTCGAGGAGTTTATCAGTATATAACTGAAATGTTAAGGGGGGAAGCGTATTAGTGGGAACAGGGAAAGGCAAAATTTATGACACATAAAAGGCACTGCTTATTCAGATGAAATTTATTATAGCCCATTTGAGTTAAAATATCACATATGTATGAGACCTTAATGAAACCGTAATCCAGACAGGAGCGGAGAGAAGACCGAATGAGCTGCGCACTTGTGCAGAAAGAATTTGCTCCTGAAGCCTGGCAGGCAGAGATGTAACCGGCTGTGTGTTTGTGTGTGTGCGTTCGTGTTCGGGGCCAGCAGCAGCACTGTAAAAACAAAGATCCCTACGGCCCTAGAAATTAATGGGAGGAAGTGAGTTGTGGAAACAAACCGACAATGGAAGACATATCAAAGGTTTCAAATCTATTCAATATTAGACATTGTGGAGTAAAGGCACAATGAATCACAGCTGATTAGTGCTAAGACTAGCTCTTATTGCCTGCATGCACAGCAAGTAGCAAGACAGAAACCCAAACCCTGCGGGAAGCTTCAGAGGTTTCCAAGACAAAAATATGAAAACAACCATTTCCATAGAAAGGGCTCTTCCACAAACTGCTTAAACAAAGCGGTTTTAAGTCCATTCCAGCCCTTACACAGAACGACTATGGAGGTTTCCACTTATCCTTCCTATAACTGAGGCATGGCTACCCCGCTGCTTGTTTGCAGATGAAGGAGGAGAGCAACTGGATTCCTCTTTAGCCCCATTAAATGTGTAGTGGTATAAGAAGAGCAGGAGGAGTCTGGCCACTGGCCCTTTCTGCTGAGGCTGCCGGTGACTCACTAGCTAAGACACGCATACACACACACAATTCTGCAAAAGACACATTAAAAGTGGACTTTTGTGTCTCCTTTTCAGAGACTTCTTCCTGCACTGTGGCCTCCATCCCCTCTCGCCCATGTCTGGCCAGCAGAGGACTATACAAGGGAAGTTTGCATTTATAGCCTGCTGCTGGCATCGCTGTTTCAGAAATAAAGGCAACAACAGCAAAAGACATCCGCTTAGCTCGTTTCACAAATTTTAAATTCCTTCAAAACCATCTTTCCCTCATAGTTCACTTTATAAATACAACACTTGCTAAACATAGCTTTGGTTCAGATCACCAACTGCTACTGAATGAGAAATTTCAAATACTGAATTAAGGAAGCCACGGTTCAAAGCACCTATTATCAGTTGACTATGTCATCAAGAAATATCATTACTGATATTTATCTCCTAGATTAAATCATGATCATATGTTTCTGGACAGCAAAATAGACACCTTTAGCATCAGTTAACTAGGAAGCCTGAAGGCAGTGTGACAACAGATGTAGGCACTGCTATTGAGTCAACAATTCACCCACGGTGCTATAGACAGCTGAAGCTCAAAGACCAGCAACCGCAATTGTCTGTGCGATAACCACATCAACTGCTCTCCTGGTAAGGCTTCTTCTAGAACTCGCTGGCATGCTCTGTGCCATCTCATCCAGAAAAATCTTCCTCTATTTCTTGTCTTTACTGAGCAAATAATTAAACCACAACAAGTTATACCACTGCTAAAAGCTGGGACATAAAGACAGACATACATTCCTGCAGAACACAAGACAGATGGTCAGGGACAGACAAACTTAACCCTAACTTCATTTGGAACAAAGTGAAAGATTTTCAGAAAATCCATGAGGAGAAATATTACATCAATACACTGAGTATACTTGGCTTATGTCCTTTCATGAGCCTCAAACTGGTAAAATTGTGAGCTCTTATTGTTACTTTTTAAATCAGTAAATATCGGTATTATTCTTCAAACAGTAAACATGTAGCAAATTCATAAGCCAAGAAATATATTTATAACTAGCATAAAAAATTCCTGAGGACATTATTTCTGGGCATCCAACATGAACTCTTACTTCGGAAAGACTCACCTCTCCGTGTGTACACACGTACACATGATTGCACACACAAGACAGCATTAGCAACAAGGGGCAGAATTTAGGAAGTCTTGAAATGAGCATGCCATACAAAGAACAGAGCGTTGACAGCCGAGCAGGTAATAAGCCTTATTAAAAAGCAAGTTAACAACAGCTAAATTGCATTTATACTTTCACCTTACTATTTGATGAAATACAGCTCCTGTACTAAAAACATGAACTTTTTGGAAAATAATGAAAATTCAGCTCAGTTTCAGTGACTACAGTCAAAAATACAAGAAAGAAGGTGGCTTAGCATAATGAGCAAATATTAAACCAACCAACCAAAACCCCCCAAAAAACCAGCACTATCCTGTTTTTATCCTCCTTGAAGTTCCTTAATTCAGCATAATATCACAGGTACAGTTGCTCTGAGTTATCATACCAAATGTATAATTTCACCGTAAGCAATGTTTACATCTCCTGGAGTTTCGTGGTTATCTGAAAACCACTTCTTTCACTCTTTTCCAGTTTTAAGACACATCTTTAACCTTTCTATTTGTAGACCATATCTAGAATATGTACTCACTGAAGCCACAACAGCCAGTAGGGGCAAGAGATTTTCCTCTAGACATCTTTTCTCAAAAAATTTCAATAGCTTGACTTGCTATATACGAAGATTGGTAATACTGTTTGGTAAGCAATGCTGCCTCTCTGAGTCTAGCCAAGCAACAGAGTACCATTTCAAAATGTCTACAAAGGGTCTACTACAAGGTGTCCGATTCCTGGCCAGCCATGGGCTTGGTGGCCCCGCCTTGAGCTCTGCAGTAAAACAAACAGCTCATTAGTGACAGCTCATTACTGGACTTTGAATTTTTAGCATCCTTTTTAAACTCTCACTCAGATAAGGAAGTGCTCCTAGATAAGCCAAGGAGCACAAACACACTTGCAAACGGGAGATGCTATGATTTGTGCTAACGAGACAGAAATAGCAGCATGACCGAGACCCAAGTACACAATACGACACGTGCAGCTGTCTAAATAGCTCTGCTGTCTGTGTCACTGCGTGCTAATAGCATTCCCTTCTGCTTGGCCTCGTCTCTCCACTTTACACAAGTGCTTAAAAATTCAGGCACTTTCAGCTCCACCTAGACTAAACTACTCAAAAAAATAGGAAAAATAGCCACACAACTAGTTAAGATTTCACTCACTTTGGAAAGGATTCAAGAAAGCTTGGATCATATGGCAAGAACCCAAGTATCTTGTATTTCTGGAGTATTAAAAAAATGGTGGCAAATTTGTATCTTCTTGCCATCCGTATGAAGGTCTTTTTCAAAGGAAAAGAAGTAGAAAAGAAAAAGCATTTACATCTCCTCTACAGCAACAATTTACACAATATTGTGAAAACACTAACAGAAGAATCTCTCAATGTTTACCTGCCATCTCCACAAGAAGATGTTTCACTGAAGAAACTACTTTCTGGTGACGTACTGCACGTATTTTGCATGCTACTTTTATGTTTGAAATACCCTAGAACAACTTCAAGCACGTGAACATGAATTAGAAAAATTCTCAATGATTGACCAGTCCAGCAGACATCTCCTAATTTTAGAAATCTTGCCTTAATTTCAAGGTAAGAAAAAACCCACATTTTCTTTATTTTGAGGTTTATACTCTAATTGCATTGTAATCCCAGCATAATGCAGTGGATCCAGCACTCCGGCCACTTCAGTTCCTTCCTCATAGCACCCATGCAGCCAGTAAGATATTAAGAGCTAAAAATATCAGCCAAAAGACCTTTCTTCTCTAAGCGATTATGTGTCCCTGCAACAGAATCTACTCAATGCGAGCAAAATCCAGATCAATTTTAGGAGTTTTTGGGAGCATGTGTATTTTGTAAATTCTGGATGCCATCACATGAACTTGGATCTAAACTTCAGTTTTACATTCTAAACTGGAACAAAATTTTGGATAGACCAAGTCAAGGAGGAGAGAGGGAAAAAAAAAAAAAGAGCTTATCTGCAATTTAACTGTGGCACCAGTATATTGGAAGCTAGCTAAATACAGCAAAATACACAGCACTGCCTTACTAGAAGGGAGCTAAACCAGACTATTTATCTACCTTGCTAGCCTAAGACATGTTTAGTGAGAAAACACATCTTTTCTGGGTCTGTCGCCCGCCAGATGGACTCTGCTGTGCACAACGAACAGAAGAGGTCACACTGCAGACATCAGTGATCAGACACTCAGGGCCATCAGACACTGAAGAGCACACCAGGCACTGATACACCTTCTCCTAAAATGTCTAGAGGGCCAACAGAAAGCACCTTCTCACAACCAATATAATTTTGGGTGTACTGAGGACTCCTTTTCTCCTGTGGGCTTTTGTAGATGGAAAAGAAAATCTGAAGTGGTCAGCCCTGGACACTTTTTACCAGCTTTAAATTCTCTTGAGAAAATATCATTGCTTCAAAGGAAATTAAAAGTCACTTACCTAAAGCAAGCGTCTCTTTGCCAACATAGGTGATCTTTACAGTCCCTTTCCAAGCCAAACCATCTATATTGATTAAGCACCCAAAAGCATTCAGAGCCCATAGAAATCTATCAGGTTGAGGGTTTACAGACACTTCTTGAAAACAAACAAACCAACCCTACCCTGTAAGTGGCTCTAAAGGGAACTACCATGTGTATATATGCCATTAAAGATTGAGCCATTCCAGCTGAGGCAATTAGGAAAAAATGTCATCTTTATGCCTGCCAGCCTAACACACAGCTCAGAGCCCAAGATTTCTGCTCAGCCTTGGCTGCAGGAAGAGTTTATACCCCACAGAAGGAGATTGCAGTCACCTGCACATTGCCCCATTCGGGCTGCCGGCAGTGCCACGCACCTGGGCAGAAAGGCCAGGTGACGGTGGAGAAAGGCAAGTTTGATGGAAACACTCAACATCTGTGCAAATTAATGAGTTCAATTTAATTACCTCCCAACAGAAAGATTAAATAGGGTGCAACTGGTGATATAAAACCATCCTAATGGGTTCCACTGCTTGAATCCACCACTCATCAAGTTGAATTGATTTTTAAACAGTGGAAATTCAAACAACTCCCATGAGAAACTAACACAATTCCCATCTCAATCAAATGCTTTGTACTAGTTACATATAAAACGTGATTTTTGAGGAGGGAGAGTAGATTATTTTTTCCCCTTTCATTCCTACAAGAGACCTGGCAAACTGATAGCATTAACAGAACAATGGTGGAATATGAGAACGAACTAAGGATGAAGTGTACAAACATACTATGAATAGTATTTTGCAATTAACTCAAAGCCACATTTTTTAACAAAAGTGGTAGCTACGTATCTTGAGTGCTTAATATAGCAGGACAGTTCGGCTATTGTTAAGTTCTTTATAATCCCAACCTTCCAGAAATAAATTTACTAGTATGCAAATGCCTGAAAGTAATTTAAGATACCAATTAATGTATATTTTACAGTATGTTTCCCAAGCAGATTTCAGATCTTGCTGCTAATTTTGAGTATCCAACCAAGCTAATTCAACTGTACCTGAATTCAGAATGTGCACAAATCCTTTCCACAGTTTCCACTTGAACATGAACTTTTTTTTTAGCAAAAATCACTACTGAGTAAAAGGAAGTCATCATTTCAGCAAAAGACTGTATTTTCATTTAAAAAAACAAAAAACCAAAACCACTGTTGTACAAAAACAATCCACATCTTTTCACGTGTATGTAGAAGACTTCTACATAAACACACAAAATATACAACTTTTTGGAGAAGACTTTTTGCCACAACCTCTGAAGACAGACTCAACTTCAACTATTTCCACTTCATTTCATCAGAAAAAGATTTGAAAAATACCTATCTAGAGCTGAGATGCTGCCTGACAAGTCCTATCTCAACAAGTGATTAACGTGCTGACAATTTGCCAAAAAAAAAAAAAAGGGTCCATTTATCCACTCAGTGGGCAAGCAAACATTTGAGAGGACAACTGGTATCTATGCAAGGCGGCCACAGACTGAGTGGTCATCAGGTGTTAAATAGCAACTGACATTTTAAATGAAATCCAAGGGCTGTCAGCATCAAAGGTTCACTGAACTGGAGCAACTGAATGAAAGGCAAAGGGAAAATGCAAATGAAATAGCTGGATGTCTTCTCAGTGGCAGTTCTGGCTGTTTAATTTTATTTTTGCTAATCGATACCATAACAATAAAGCATTTCCAATATTAGTTTTATGAAAGCCTTCTTCACTGAATCATACTTACATGAAAGGAAATCAAACTCATACAGCTTTAGAGCAAGGCTCTATTCCAGGTGACATCAAAGACTAAATCAGAAGGGGAGGGAGAAGAAAAAAACCACCCTGCGCAATGTTAAATACCTAACAGGAGATGACAAATCGAATGGGAATTACTGTGGTAAAAACATAATTAAAAACTTGATTGAAGTTAAGCAGAATTTACATAACACTGCAAATTAACTTTACGCTGAAAGTATTCACTGGGAAAGCAATAAAAAAGGCATTTCATTAGTAATCTATATTTAAACAATATGTACAATAGAGTTGTTCTAATGAGAAACGTAGGGGGTTTAATAACAGCAGTTTCCAACGGCTGCCAAGAGATACTGCTATCACTCACATTTCTGCACATAAACAAACAATCTTTGGCAATGCCATGTGTGGATTGTAGCCATGAGACCCAGCACAGGTCGGTGCTCTACGGCATCTTGTTATAAATTAACTGCATTGAAAACACTAGTCCACAGCCCTGGGCTACCCATTTAGCTTAGGCCTTCTGGCCTCACCTGATCAAACAGCTTGATTTCAGCAGAACCAGGATTTCTGGTTTTCTTGAAGTTTTTTTTTCTTAACAAATGTATTATTCTTAAAGTTTTCAGGAACACACACCTGTTGCTATGACATTTCATTCCTATCTCTTTAGGGACACAGGCTATTTGTGATAGCGATGAAGAATCACATCGCAGTCGTTAACCAAGTCATGTAACACAGTATTACTGGTAAAACAGTAATAACACCACATTAAATATAAACTACCCAAACACGTACCATTCATCTCCAAATGCTAAAGTCAAAACACGACCTAAGAAATGCACTATTACAATCCCAAGACGGAAACTTCCAACAACATGTGATGGAGAACATAAATTCAGATTATCCCAGATTTCAGAGAGAATCCAGAAAGATTCTGTTCACTTAACGATTTCTCACTTCTTCCTTCTATCAGACAAATATGCTTTGATCTTTTTCAAGCCACAGATTCTCTACAAATTCTGTTGAAAGTTTAACAGGCTTGTGGCAATGACTTTGCTTGGTCACCTTTTATAAACAATCCAGTCACCTCCTCAGGTCACCCAACCACAACCTTAAACCCATGTGATAAAACCAATTGGGTAGTTTACATTGGTATTGTATCCATATTTTTAAAGCAGTGACAAAGTCCACGGTTTCAAACAAGGATTCAGCTGCCTTCAGGTGCAGGCAGCCACCCATTGCACTTTCTGACTAGAACTGGATACTATGAAACTATAATGTTGAAATCGATGCTACCTTAATTAACACGCTCTAGAATATTCAAAGCAAACGACTTGATTTCTGTGGTTGACATGTTTCCAGCTGATGTGAAAGGACCTATGTGAAATGGCTATAAGCCAAGCAATTTATTTCCCCAAGTGCCCCAAACACAATTCCCAAGAGTACGAAGCAATGGGGATGCTCTGCAGACTATGCCTGTTGAATAAGGAGCTCTTCGGAGGCACGGGAAGCAAGGATTCTAGGCTTTTTGCTTGCCATGGGAATATTGTATTCATGGGGCAATTTGTCTACACGCACACTCCCCCGTTTTGTGGATCTGTATTTTAGGAATCAATATTTTTATTTTTCTGTGCCATTAAAAAGAAAAAAATCTTTAAACTATGTAAGTGCCTGAGATGTTTTCTTATCAAATTGAACTTGTTTGGGTTTTTGTGTCAGTAAGAAAGAAAACAAGCAAATGGTGTTTCCTCCTGTTTTGGCTGCTGAACTGCATTAGAAAACATATACGTAGAGATTAATTTCCTTGTGTTTGTTGAAAATTTGGTAGATAACATTTGTCAAACACTTGTAAATCAAGTCAGTTTTACTTTTTCTGTCCAAAACCCCACAAGTTACAGAGGTTTTTTTTTTCTCTACAACCTTTATTTATTTATTAAAAAAAAGAACAAAATGCAAAACAAACCAGAACACTGTATCTTGCCTAAGCACATGAATACCAACATCATCTCCGCACATGGGGTTTTTTGGAGTAGAAAGGCTACTTTGTAAGTAGCCAGCTTACAAAGCTGATGACACTTGCTAACCAATGCTAACTATGATAAAAGGCGACCTCAAAAAAATACCATAAAGCTAAGAGAACTAGCTGGAAGAGAACCCCATCGGATTTACTCTAGCAGCCACTGGGAAAAAGTACGCATGACATTATTCCAACAACTGCACTACTGACCTAAATTGTCACGTTGTATGTTGCTCCTCTGCTAAAGGTTGCACACAACTTCCAGATATAAACTATTTCATGCTAACTGTCACATCCAAAAAATATCTGACACTGTGCATACGAGATGTGCATATCCTGCAGGTTTTCCATGGCATTGAACAAGTTATGGTCATCTTCCTTCCCACCTCCTGAGACTCGCACCCATTCTGCTGTTACGTCAAATTGTAGAAATTACCACAAATGAAGTTCCTTTAGAAGAGGGAGGCAGAGGGCCGCGAATCTCCCAAAGCAGATGGTAAGTCAGGTAAGGTGTACAGCGAGTAGCATGATAAACCTCACCAGAATCTCTCTCCTGGCACAACAGATCCTCCCATGGGGTCAGCTTGTTGTGCCACTGGCAGAGAAGGGCAGAAGGAGGCACATTGTCCTCGGGCTCACCCAGGAGCAATGAGTTCAGGAGAAAGGAATTACCCCATCAGTTCCAAGAAGAGCATCGACACACCAGAAAGCAAGCTGCGCTTAGTGCTTTTCCTTTTTTAACACATTGTATTTATACTCAAGAGAATGCAGCTCACACACAGTATCCACCCAGGTCAGAAAGACTACGTTTTCACCAGAGGGCAGAGAGGAGGCACATGTTTCTAAAAGCCTTTTCTATACTAGCCTTATTGTGTATCCTGAGGTCAATATGCAATCCAAAGAGGATGCTGGATTTGGGGGCAAAAGGACATAACTAGAGCTTGTGGTGGAAAATAAAAAATAAAAAAAAAATTAAAAAATTGTGTTGCAGTAAAAACTACCGACCCAGTCAAGACTGCAAGTCCACTGTGCTACGCGCTGTACAAACACACAAGCATGTAATGATCTTTATTTCAAAAAGCTTGTAATTCAATGAATAAAGAAAGAGAAGACCCATAGCATTTTTTTAAAGCTAGTTATAAAAATATGAATGCTCAGAATATACTAACAGATGGGTCTTGGTAAAGTTGTTGCAAGCTTTATATTTTTCTTTGGACAACAGCTACCAAATTAATTATACTTATGTTATTTGAAGAAAACCATGAGTTTACGGTCGTATGTTTGGGAAAGGGATATTGCGGGAAAAGAGAGCCAATGATGAGTGGGAAACTGAATATTCAAATACACTCTTTGGATTACTGAATATAAGTCAATCAACATGGCAGGAATAGCTTCCTCAAAACCTCTAACATCTGTGCCACCCTACCATGCACAATGAAGGTCCATTCTCTTCTCCCCCTTCCAAGGGTATGCCACGCTGGCTGGCAGGTAACTGCAGTAAAGCCATTAGCTTAGATCTGAAAACAGGATAGCTGTGGTGTATGTACAGTGACAACACTAACTGCCGGCTCGAACAGGGCTAAGACAGCTGTGTCTGTACCACAGTATATTTTCTTTCTAAAGCTGGATGACTTCACACCAAACCAGCTCAGCTGTGTCTGTGCAGATATCCTAAAAATCAGAGGCAAGCACCACTTTCCCACTCATCAAATGCTCAAGGCAGTCTTGTTGCATAATCTCAGCCTCCAAATTGGAGTCAACCAACACAAAGTACCTAAATCCAATCCAAGTGAAACTGGTTAAGAACAGACAAGAAACATAAAATTGCTTCCTTAAGCAAATGAACAAGGGGCCATGATGGGCTAGGTCCTACAACTGTTGCCTTCCTTGAGGTGACCTTCTTCAAGGTAACTCTGTTTCTCAGTGAGGACAATGGAAATTCAGTTCCAAACTCCATTGGCAATTCTGTTTACAAATGACTAACAGAAGTCAAATGTGCCCCAAACCTACTGTTGGCACAAGTGCTGCCAAACACTCCAGCTTTCTATCCTCTTTCCTCCATACTGGGAAAAAATGAAAAGTAATGTAAAAACCTTCTGCCATAAACATCTACCCGTGCACTTGACAATCTGAAACTATCTGCAACCCCCATTATACCTGAGGAGGTCTCGTGGCAGAAGAGCACATTAGGGCACATTTACGCCTTTAGCACACACATTTTTTTGTTATCTTAAAGCCATCCTATCCAAAATGAGGACAGGGACAGCAGTGCAACCTCTACAGGAGAATCCAGTATAGCTAGACCTGCAGGGATACAACAATAGCCACTACTGCAAATCCCTAAATAGAGAAGATAATAGAAATATGAAGATGATAAAATGAATATAGGTCTCATACAATAAACTGGGACGAACCCTGAATATAAAGCATGTCATAGAAGTCCTCTGCTCTTACCAAGCCTGAACACTGCTGCTGTCCTTTTACTCAGCTCAAAATAGTGAGCATCTCCAGCAATGTACCAAGTCCTCTCAGTACCAACCAATTTCCAGAGGACCTCAGAGGAACTGCCCAGGACTCTGCAAGTGCCCAAACTCTGTATCAGTATTGGTGTCTATCCATCCCCCTTACCTTGCCTGTGGCTCAGTTCACACAGCCGCTTCTCATCACCGTGGGCAGCACTTCATGCAGGCAAAGTTCTCTGCAGATAGCTGCTTGCAACTCCACGCATGCACAAAGAATGAGGTCAGGAGCAGCCCAACAGCTACAACTGTCTTCACAAACTGTAAGGCCAAAGGCAAAGGCAAGCTTTCCAAACACGTAGACACTAGCAGAAATGAAAGTCTAGACTAAAGATACTCTTGAACTAGATCGAGACCAAAGGATTCTGCCCTGAAACATGGCCAGGCTCGCCATGCCATCCAGGAATCCAAGAGCTCAGCAATACTACTGCAACACAGCAGCCATAGCAGCCACAGACACGATTTAGGTGGAAAACCAGAATATACATAAAAGTGCAAACCAAGTGCTTTTGTAATTTTTTCATAAGAGGAAGCAGACTCTACCTTTTGTCCGTGCAGCATTCAGCATTTAATACTACTTGTTTGCTTTGAGTCACTTGCCAGATGCTGTTGACAAAACAATCAAGTTGAAGACAAATGGATCTCACACATTAAAACAAGTTTTTCATTAAAAAAAATATGTTATGGGTTAGAAATAGTGACAAAACCCAAAAACTATTCCTTCAGAAGACACAGATCTATCTCTAGCTTTTTGTGCAGATAATCAGTATTTTCATTTAGTGACATGCTGCACAGCTAAGAATTTTTCATAAACTGAGAAAAACAGATTTAACCCACTTACTTGCTAGATTTTATTCAAGAAAAACACAAAGTAATGTGTCATCTTTGAAACTGCTAATCACTGTAAGAGGGAGAGACCAATATTTTTAGCTAACCATACAAAGCTTTTGCTGTTTCCCTCCCCAACCAAGCCTCAGAATCATCTCATGCAACAGCTACCTCCAAAACTGTCCTCTGACCCGCCGTAAGTTCTTTACTCATCATGAATTAGCTCTGAGATTATTTTTTTACTGACACACTATGTACACCTATGCACATGAGAGCATACATAACTACATGCATATTGTGTGGATTTTAGACACCACTTAAAAATAAAAAAAAAATACGTTAATGATGTGGCAGAAACCTCTTGTAAATGCTCTCTTCCCATTTCCAGCAAGCTTACTGGAAATAACATCAACTCAGCAGTCCTTGGGAAGTGAAAGTATGAGTTAGTACTTGTTAGCTAATTCAAAAGGTCTTCTACAAATCTAATAATTATACTTAATTTCATATACAAAGGTCATAATTAAATTCTTTACAGTTTTTTATTTCAACAGATTAATACTTCAGCAGTAACTTACTTACTATAAGGAATAATACCACAACATTAATTACTTGCAAATAGCAACACTGCACAGATTTTAGCAGGGTGCATTGGAAGCCATACAGTATTTTAGCTGATGTGCACACTTTGGCCCTTTTTAGATCACGTTAGATATTTAAAAAGAAAAAAATTCCAAATCTAACAGTTTCTTTTAGTACTCTAAGTCAAAATACTTGAAAAGCTGAATAATTCCAGTTGTGAGAGAA